>NC_069790.1:109402745-110652745 GCF_027406575.1 Nycticebus coucang | reverse complement strand
AGCTGAATCAGGAAGATCACTTGAGCCCAGGAGTTTGAGGCTACAGTGAGCCCTGATCACACCATTGCGCACTGGCCTGGACAACAAAGTGAGACCCTGTCTCAAAGAAAAAACAAACAACGACTAAAAAATAAAACAAAACAAAACCCTGTATCCCATCAAAAATCCCTAACTTCTCATGAGCTTTGGGAAAATCTTAACATCCCAACTCTCTGACAAGTTTGCCCTACTGACCTCCCTCCGCCCCAGCCTCTGCCTCACCCCTCACACTCCAGGCAGACTGAGTCTCCCTCAGTTAAGGGCCATAATCTCTCATTCTTCAGACCTTTGTCCTGCCAGGAACACTTTGCTGACCTCCCAGTCTTTCAGGGTCTGGATTTCACACGGCTTCCCCCTTTCCCATGTGCTTCAGTGTCTGGACAGAATTAGCAGTCAGGCAGTGGCCACAGCCCTTGCTTCTCCACTGGGTAGCAAAGAGAAGCCAAAAATCATCAGCTCTGAAATTTCTGTTCTGCCCACTTCTTTTTTATTTTATTTCATTTTTTGTGGGGGGGGGTAGAAGACTATCTTTATAATAAAGTTATCATCTTTATACCCATCATAAAGATGAAGAAAAAAGCCTCAGAAGTTTAGAAACTTGTCCAAGGACATAGCTGAAGGCTAAAGTTTGCTCTGACCATAACATTATTCCATTATACAGGACCCAGTATAGAATAGAGTGTCCTTGCTTTGACAGTTTAGATTCCTCTGGTTGAGAAGGCTAACCCTTCATTGAGATGTGGGGCAGAGAGGTCCAGTGGGTACCCGCAGGAAGAACTAGTCCACACTATGGGTGAGGCCTCTGTCCCGATCCTCAGCTGTCCACTCCTGACTCAAAAGTCGTCACTCTGGATGCTGGCATTGGAGCCACTGGAGGGCTCGTCCAGGGAGGCAGCCTCAGCAGATGCAGCCAGCAGTCTCAGCTTTTGTTGTTTCTGGTACTTGACCCTGCAATTCTGGAACCAGACCCTCACCTGGTTCTCTGTAAGGTTGAGCTGGGCTGCCAGCTGTCTGCCCACTTCTTTAAACCCCAAAGGAAGGTGAGAGTTTAAGTCAATCCACACCATGAAGTGCGGGGGTATCCAGGGATAGAATCAAAGGAGGTGAAATCATCTTGTCTTGTAATAGGAATGTAGATCCCCTGTGGTGTTGTTTTGGAAATGCAAAAAACTAACAGAATTCATTTGAAATTATACTACACTGGACTAATGGGCTGTCCTTCCTGACCACACAGTATCCTAAGATTGAATTTCCTGGGGCTCAGGTAACCCTCTCAGTTACCCTTGTCATCACAGCATTGATCACACCATACCATAATTGAGAACACTGCTAAGCACACAGTAAACCCATTAAGGACTGCTGAATAAATGATGAAAAGAAAAACCAACTAAGTCACAGAAAGGTTACAAATTTGCTCATGGTCAGACAGCAAGTAGGATGTAGAGGCAGATGTTGAATCCAAGTGGGCCTGTCTCCAAGGGTCCCGTCCTTAAGCAACCGCCCAGTGGTGATGAGCACCAGTCGCCCAAGCTCTGGGTCTGTCTTCTCACAACTGTATTCTCAGTAAATACTTGTTGCAGGAATGTCTTGAATGGGAAATGAGGGAAATGAGGAGAAGATACTGAAAGAGAAAGAAAAGGAGAGATTGTCAAGGTAAAAGAAAGAAGATTGAAGTCAGAGAAGGAAGAGGAAAGAAAGGGAAGCGTGAAGGTAAAGAGAACATCTTGCCCCTCTGCCGAGATGCAGATGCTCGTACATTCTGGCCTTATCTGTACGAGGGGTATTTACTGAGCTTCTAGTAAGTGCCAGGCACCATTCTAGACACTGGGAATACATCAGTAAACAAAAGAGACAAGACTTTGTGGAACTTAATTCTAGTAGGAAGAATCAGACAACTAAAAAAGTGAACTTGAAAAACGAGTAAATACAATATATGATGTTAGAAGATGAAAAATGCTCTGCAAATACATGTAGATGTTGTAGAATAAGGATAAGGGCAAGGATTCTTATCTCAGAGTGCCGGACTCACAAGGGGTCCAGAGATACAAGTTCACAGGTGATCTGTGAACTTGAATGGGATGGGGACTAGGGGGAAATGACACCTTTAATCTTAAACCTTCAAATCTGACAGTAAGCAACCAATCACAGCAGCAATAGCAGTACCCGTGACTTTGTTACCAATCGAAATCGCAGCTATTGTATCCCATACTGAGGGTTGTTGCAGGTATCTTAAAGTATTGTTTACACTCTTCACTACTTTGTAACTATTGGGCCTGTGGTTAGATCTTGTTACTGAATGTATCAATAAGAAATATAGCTCAGGATAATTAGTTTCTTTTGTAGCCTTATGTGTCTTATTTAATGCATTTAAAAACATTTTTTTCTGGGAAGCAGTCTCCATACTCCACCAAAGGCCAAAGGAGTCCATGGGTGGGTAAAGGTTAAGAACACCAGATAAGGGAAAATGGGGTAATGGGGTGCGGGAGAGACAGTGGGGGTGACAGGACAAGCTGCATTATGAAATAGGGTGGGCAGGGCAGGTCTCATGCCTAACCCTCTCTTGGACCCAACCTGCTAATACAGGCTCTCTTTGGCCATCCTGTCACTGCCCTGGCTTTGCCCAGCCCTCAGACTCAGCCACCCAGGATGCCATCTTGCTAATCACCAGCATTCCCTACCATTCACTACCTTCCCTTCTCAGTGACATAGGATTTAACATTCAAAGTTTGGAATTGATGAAATAATGTCAAAAGAACACAAGAAAATTCAATAATACTAAAAGAAAAAGGAAAAAGAAACCCTTACTTGTTACGGTAGTTCTGCCTTCTATTTAAACATCCAACTCGACCAGACAAACTAGCTGGAATCAGCCAGGCTGTATATTTCTCCCAAAGAAAAGATAAGCAAATCAGCAGCTTCTGAATGCCGAGTGTATCACCCAGGGCAAATGGAATGTGCACTGAACATCCTGCCACATTCCAACGGAAATTCTTAAAAAGTTCAAATGCATCTCACACACACACAATCTTCAGAATTCTATGACAAAAGATCGTTTTGCTGAGAAATTTTACACTTTGAGCCTCTTGAAATATTTTTAAAAGATATGTATATGCGGACTGTCCAAGTATACAGGAAATCACAAAACTAAATTTTTCCTACTAGTAATTAAGATGCCGTTCACTGCAAGTAACGGGATGCCTACTAAAGGCATCTTCGTAAAGACAACACTCCTTTTACTAATAAGGCTGGCAGTGACGGTTCCAGGGTTAGTCCACCTCCTCACCTCCAAGACATCACTCTGAGCACTCCCCTCCCCAATAACTCAAAGCAGCCAATCCTGCTATAAGGCAGGAGTAGCAGGACTATGAAGGGGGATGGCCTGTCTCTTCCCGTGGAACACTCTTTTATCAGAAAGGAGGCATTTTCCCAGAAGCCCCCAACTTTCAATTTAGCTCTCATTGGCTAGAACTGGGTCACATGACCACAATTAACAACATGATTGGTTTGCCATAGTTGACATAGACCAATCATGATTCACCCCCTGGGGCAGGTGGATTGATGCCTAAACAAAATCAGAGGAAGGTGCCAAGCTGGGTAATAGCCAAGAACATGTGTCTGGAGTGAAAAGGATTCCATGAAAAAAGCTTAAGGATTCCATGAAAAAAGAACTCTGGTCTTAAAAATAAAACTAAACTGTGAAGCTATTGAAACAAAAGGTCTGTGAACATTAGCTAAAATTGATTTTTAAAACCCCACCAGGCCAGGTGTGGTGGCTCACACCTGTAATCCTAGTACTCTGGGAGGCCAAGAAAGGAGGATCACTTGAGCTCAGGAGTTCGAGACCAGCCTGAGTAAGAGTGAGCCTCTGTCTCTACCAAAAATAGAAGAAAAAAATAGCTGAGCATTGTGGTACATGCCTGTCTCAGGAGCCTGAGACAGGAGGATCACTGGAGCCCAGGAGCCTGAGGTTGCAGTCAACTATGATCACGTCACAGCGCTCTAGCCAAGTGACAGAAAGACTGTCAAAAAAAAAAAAAGAATTGCTCTGTGCATTCTATCACTTAATTTTTATATTCCCACGAGCCTTCAAAGACTGTTTAGAAATGCACCCTTTCCCATGGATTCAGTATGCATTTATTAAGTGCCTCCTCCCTATCCAGCCCTGCAGTGCTTCTGTAGCCTGAGCACCCTCATGTCTTCTGCCTTCCTCTTCTCTCACACTCATAACTTCTGCTAGTGAGGTCGACATTGTTATCCCACTCTTCAGGTAAGAAAAGTGAGGTGCAGAGAAATTAACAATTTCCCTATTTCAACCCAAACTTCCGATGTTCAGCCTTTGTTCTGCAGCTTCCATACCTTTCTATAGGTAAAACATTTAAAAAACAAAACAGGAACCTTTAATACTAGACAGAAAAAAAAATGTGTACAGTAAAAATAGGCCTAAACCGTGCTTTGCAAACAAGTGAAGATGACTTCTGGAGATGTGAGGGAGGGGCACAGGAATGGCTTCTTGAAGGCAACTGCAGGTGCACTGGGTCTTCACGGATGGAGAGGCTGTAGAGTTCAGGGCACTCTGGGCAGAGAGTCTGGCAGGTACAAAGACAAAGAGGCACAGCTATTGCTTAGGATACATGAGAGGCAAGAGTGGGAAATGAGATGGGGAAGGTAATTTTGGGCAGATCACCAGGGACCTGAGTGTGAGGTTAAGGTAATAAAGGTCCATCCACCCATTAAAAAATTAGTGCAGGTTGGGTGTCTTTAGCTCAGTGGTTAGGATGCTGGCCACATGCACTGGGGCTGGTGGGTTCAAACCCAGCCTGGGCCTGATAAACAAACAAACAAAAATAGCGGGGCATTGTGTCAGGTGCCTGTAGTCCCAGCCACTTGGGAGGCTGAGGCAAGAAGATCGCTTGAGCCCAAGAGTTTGAAGTTGCTGTTGAGCTATGACGCCACAGCACTCTATAGAGGGCAACAAAGTAAGACTCTGTCTCAATTAAAAAATAATAATAATAATTAGGCAGCAGTTCAAGTGGGAGCTAGGGAGAGGCTGAACCAGGTATTGGCAGCAGAAATGGAGAGGATAGGGAGGAGGAGAGGAGCTATCATGAAAAAAGAAAATAATAAGATGTGGCCAATTGCCCTGCAATAGTGAAGGAGCTAAAGGATCGGACGGTGGTGGTTTTTTATTTTTTGAAACAGAGCCTCAAGCTGTTGCCCTGGGTAGAGTGCCGTGGCATCAGCTCACAGCAACCTCCAACTCCTGGGCTCAAGCGATTCTCCTGCCTCCGCCTCCCAAATAGCTGGGAATACAGGCGCCCGCCACAACACCTGGCTATTTTTTGTTGCAGCCCTTATTGTTGTTTGGCGGGCCCGGGAGGGATGCGAACCCGCCAGCTCAGGTGTATGTGGCTGGTGCCTTAGCTGCTTGAGCCACAGGCGCCGAGCCAGGTGGTGGTTTTTTATTAGAAACTTTGAGAGATGAGCTCTATTTGGTGGAGGTGCCTAGAAGGCAGGTGGCAACACAGGACTGGAGCTAAGGAGACTGGATCAGTTCAAACATCAGCCTCAGCGACCTAGAGATGAGCTTGCTGAGAGCAAGCAGCAGAGAGAGGGAAGCTTAGACACACCCAGGCCATCGGGGAGGAGGGACACGGCCCCTTAAACAATTGGGTCTTCCCCTTCCAAGTTCCCTCCTTTAGCCACTCAGCTTCTCCTTCCACACCATTGGTTATTAAACATATCTGTGTAAATATGTTTACGGAGGGAGTAAATTTAAAATGCAGCTTCTCAGGTGCCACCTCAGAGTTACTGAGTAAGTTTGGGGTTCTGCCTGAGGAATGTGCATCTTTAGAAAGGCCCTTACCTTGGAGGAGTTTTGTCATAGGTGGGCCAAGGTCCACACTTTGAGAAATGCTTCCTTGTGAACTCTCCACACGTGATCACACCTCCTCCTAGGGAATTAGCCACTCAGTATACACGGATGACTCAAAACAGTCTCTATCTCCCATTAAAAACCCTTGGCGGGGCTCCAGTCCATATACCCACCTAGCAACTCAGCATCCCTCTCTGAATATCTCACAGGAAACTTAAACTCAACGTTTTCAAAATTGAACTCATTTTGTCCCCACACCTGGTGCGTGCAGAATAGAGCATGAGTTTCTCAGCTTGACTGCAAACTCGGGCGTTGTTCCCAAGCACCGCCTTGGCCTTGCTTTGCATGTTCAGCAATATTCTGACATCTTACGGGTCCTGGGCATGTATACCTTTCTGTCCTATTTGCTGTCCTCTGCCAGAGTTCATCGTTCTAGGCACAGATGTGCATCTCCCCTGCTCCCCAACACCCTCCTTGCTATTTAACCCTCTGTGCTATTTTTGCCCACGTGCATCTTTTTTTTTTCCTGCAGTTATCATGTTGTATTGTGCCCTTTGGGTGGTGGTTTCACTTTGAACTTGAGCTCCTTGAAAGCCAAGCCTCTGGCTTTTGTGCTCACAGCTCTTGTTATGGACTCTAGCATAGTATGCAGTCACTGGCCATTCAATGTGTTGATTTTCTTGGAGAAAGAAAGGAAAGAAAGAAGGAAGGCAGGAGGGAGGGAAGGAAGGAACAGAGGGAGGGAAGGAAGGGAGGGAAGAAAAGAGGGCCAGGCAGGGTGGCTCATGCCTGTAATCCTGGCACTCTGGGAGGCTGAGGCAGGTGGATTGCTGGAGCTCACAAGTTCGAGACCAGCCTGAGCAAAACTAAGACCCTGTATCTACTAAAAATAGAAAAACTGAGGCAAGAGGATCACTTGAGCCCGAGTTGGAGGTTGCTGTGAGCTATGATGCCATGGCACCCTACCCATGGCACCAGCCTGAGACTGTCTCAAAAAAAAAAAAAAAAAGAAAGAAAGAAAAGAAAAGAGAGAAGGAGGGGAAGGAAGGAAGGGACGGACGGAATAGGGATGTTGAAAGGGTATGTGAAGGGACAGACGTGACTCAAGGAGAATAAAGTGGATACAATGTCTGACTGATGTTTGCTTAGAGATCAAGCAGTGGAGGAGCGGAGGAAAGGCACCGGGTTTGGCATCTAAGAGGATCCTGAGCAGAGTCAATCTAACAACCCTGGGCCATAAGGGTTGGCCTCTTCAGGGTGCCACACTGGGTCAGGAGGAGGAAATCTTACAAGACAAACTTTATACAGCACTGAAATGCCCAGGCCCCTGACTGATCACTGAGCGGGGCTTACCTTAACCATAGGCTTTTTAAAAAGAGCACTCCTTAGCCTACCCCTCTGCCTTCCACCAGCCACAAGCTTCTCTCTGCACCATGTCTGTCTAGTTTGTCCAAGTTCAACCTGGAACACATCAGGCAAACCAAGCAATAATATCATCCACCTCCCCATCATCACAGAAATGTCTCTGCAGGGCTGGGTTGCTTCCCTGAACTGCTTTCCTCAGTGCAAATCCATCCTAGTTTGCCATTCCCATAACCTCCAGCAAAATCGCCCTGCCCCCTGTGAACCCACATTAGCTTCTTTTCACTCATAGGCTGATTCCATTTTTTTCCTCTCCCATACCTCCTTCTGCGGAGTGCTGTTACAGCATCGCTTTGCCTTTCCTGCACCCCTGTTCAGGTGTCTGATCATTTTTCTACTAGGAGTAGAAGCAGAAAATGATGTTTCCCTATTCCCCTGATTTTGCCAGTGTAATTTCTCCATGACTGCCATTTCCACAATCCGATTCCCTTCACCCCGCCAAGTCCCGCTCTACCCTTTGCCCTGAAAGCCATAGTTCATTTGAATGCAATATCTGCTCTTTCAAATTCTGAGTGTAATATCTTGTCACTGAAGCTTTCAATTAAAGAATCCTGTAGTTCTCAAACACCACTGTGTTACAAAATGTACTGTAAAAACCTATTGAAGGTTTACAGCAGGAATTCAAGGTAATTTCCTGAAACTAACCAAAACAATAACAGGTCTCTATTATATCTCGTTAGGAAACAGAATTGTAAGAGAAGAAAGGAGAGGGAGAAGGAATAAAGAATGTGTGGAAAAGATAGAAAGATAAAGAGAAAAAGAGAGAGAGAGAGAGAGACATAATCAGAAAGAAAGAGGAAAATGAGACAGACCTAGAAACCAAAAGAGGCAAGACCTCAAAAGACAGAACTTGAGAGAGTGACCTGCCTCCCACAGGCACGTGCTCACGACCACAGGCCCAGACACAGAAAATAAGGAGCTGTCAGGAAAAGGAGAGCAACACACCCCGAGTCAGATAAGACACATCCGCGCAGACATTGTGCCGTGAACACCTTGAGAGTAATAACAACACACACACGGGGACGTGTATGACAGCAGGAGGAATGTCTCCAAACTGTGGCCTTGGAGATCAGCTGATGCCGTGCATTTTCACAACCACAGCCACAAAGGAGGAAAAGACCCTTCCTTTGTTATTTGTCCTGTAAGCAAAATGAACTTGAAACGAGGTCAAAGCTTCCCATGTTTACCCTACTATCTCCTGAGAAAGATATAACTTTTGTAGAGAGGACACTGGCGTATGGTCAATAAATCCTTTTTCATTTTCTTGCCTTTGTTATTGTCTCTCAAACCACCCAGAAGTTCAATAGTATTTTGACAGCCTAAAGTTCCATGTACTGCAAAAATTTTGGTTTATTAAGTTTTGGTTAAAACTTCTTAGAACACTAAGTACTTTAGTGTTCTTATTAGGTAAATAAGATACGATGCATACTATCTCTAGCCAAAGGGCACAGCTCCTGGACCCCCTCATTGTCACAGCCCCGGGCCGCCGTGCCCTCTCTGCAGACTCCTGTCTAACCTTTCCCATCTCCACCTCTCAAGAAACTACATTTCTTTTAGGAGAAATTTAAGAGCCCTCCATGCTTCCCCTAATTACTCTCACCACAGTCACGGGTGTCACTCTTGCTGTTAAATCCAATGGATGCCTTTCTGTATTTACCTCGTGTGACTTCTCAGTACTGCCTGGCCTTGCTGACCACTCCTGGGGTGTTGAGGACTCTGCTGTCCTCCCACTTCCCTGCCCGCTCCTCCCTGGGGAGTTATCTTCCTCTTCCCATCCTTGGAGCGCTGGTGCTCCTCCGGGCTCCATCTCAGATGTTCTCCCCCCTTCTGCTTCAGTGGTGTTTTGCTGTTAGGTTTATACCTTGCCCCGACGTGATTGCAGTCCCCAAAGGAAAAGGAGACAATCCGTATACTCCGTCTGCCAATTCATGAAAGAAAACTCTAAACTCATTTCAGTAATATTTTTCCATCTGTGTGCTACCAAGCATGCTAGCTCACCTGAATGTTTTGCTGAGGTCTTGCATCCCACAAGTACAGCTTTGGATCTATATCTGGATGGCTTCATCGTGTTCCCTCCTCATGGGACTCTATTTCCCTGCCCAAGATGGTTCCAATCTTATCAGAAGGAGACCACCCTCAATGTTTCCAGTTTACACAAGCGGGAATTCACCTTTTAGGGAAGAGTATTCCAGAGAGTGAGACTGCCTAGGGTCACTCACAGCTAGACAGGAGGTGGGGCGAGGTTAGAAGCAAACACTAAACACTGAACAGCATTGAGCTGAGGTACAAGTATGCCATGAGCTTCCTTCCAGAAGCTGACAGTCCAGTCAGCAACTGTGGGGACTGGGCACCTATGCAGAAGTCAAGAGTCCGCCATCTAGGGTGGGGGTGTGCCACGGACAACACGGAGTGCCCAACAGGCAGGAAATGTTCTGTACATCTAGGGGAAGAAGAGGTAAAAACTGGGGGGCTGGTTACAGGGAGGTGTCCAGAATACTAATAACCACTTTTATTCATTCCCTTCTATGTGCCAGCCCTCTGTACAAAGCCTTTCTCAGGGGCTGTGGTGAGGACTGTATGAAGTTACTTTTACTGAGTTCTTGTTGTGCTTGACACGGGGGGTGTGTGGTAAATGGCTGCTGTTGTCCATTCTGGAAACATCTGAGCAGTACTTACCATGTGCCAGGCAATGTCTACTTAGCCAGGATACAATGTGTGGTTTCTGCCCTCATTGAGCTTGTAGGCTAGAAGTGCACTGTCCGATAAGGGTAGCTGCTAGCCAGCCACACACGGCTATTATAAGTAAAATTAATTAAAACTAAAAATTCAGTTCCTCGTCACACTAGCCACTTTTCATGTGCTTAAGAGTCACACGTGGCTGCTGTGACATCATTGCAGAAAGTTCTATTTGGCCAGTGCTGAAAAGGAACAGAGACAATGGGCAGTTACATACTCATATGATAAAGCCTACGACACTTATAAGCACAAGGGGAGAACATAACAATTACTATTATTATTCTCATTAAAATCAAGAAACAAGGCCAGGAACAGTGCCTCATGCCTGTAATCCCAACACTCTGGAAGGCTGAGATGGGAGGGTTGCCTGAGCTCAGGAGTTTGACACCACCAGAGGAAGAGCAAGACTCTGTCTCTACTAAAAATAGAAAAGTTAGCCAGGCTTGGTGGTACTTGCTTGTAGTCCCAGCTGCTTAGGAGGCTGAGGCAGGAGGATCACTTGAGCTTGGGAGTTTGAGGTTGCAGTGAGCTAGGAAGATGTTACTGCATTCTACCTGGGGTAACAGAGTGAGACTCTGTCTCAAAAAATAAAATAAAATAAAGCAGAACTTGAGGCTCAGAGCGGTTAAGTGATTTGACCAAGTTCACACAGCCAAGTGGAAGAGCTGGGATTTCAATCTCAATCTGTTTTACTCTCACACTATCTCAGGCTGTCTTATGAAGGGAATGGAAAAGAGCCAGGCACAGACAGAAACTGGTTAAAGAGAGAAGACTGAGGAAGCACCCCTGGTGGGAAAGCAATAGCTTGGGCAAAAGCACAGAGGCACAGATGGACAAGGCTGGCAGAGGGCTATGAGTAAACCAGTCTGGCTAGAGAGGCGGTGATTTGCTGAACTCATGTCCTTGCAAAGCTAAGTCAGGACTTGCCTGCCTTGATTAAAAGCCAAGGAGCTAAGAAACTCAGCCTCACCTACAGAGGTTGAGTCCTTCAAAGACATGAAGCAGGGGTGTGGTCAGACCCACATCTTATGAACTTGGCAGTATTCAGGGTGAACTGGGGCAAGACTAAAGCTAGGGAGGCTGGTTAAGGATTGCAAGGAGGATAGAAAGGGATGCATGACAAGTGTGAACCACTAACGCCAAGAGACCTGATCCTAAGAGTCAGCACCAGGTGACATTGAGCAACACACTTCACTTCTCTGGGCCTCATTTCTCCAACTCTAAAAGGGCAGGCTGGCCCAGATGACCTCTGAGGTCCTGTTTAGTAGTCCTGGTCGAGGATTCTGCAAGTGTGAAAGGCATTAGGCTGAGAGAAGCCACAGGAAAGACTGCAAAGTCCAGGATCCTCCTGAGATGAAGGGGTGATGATGTGCCACCAACCAAACCAAACAGCCTGTGAAAGGGCTTGTCTTTTTACAGGGGAAAGAGAGGGTGGGGAGGGGGTTATGCACACCAGGAAGGATAAGAAGTAGTGAGAAAACAGTGGGATAGGTTTTAAGAAAATCACACAGTGTTAGAGATCATTATTTCACACCCTGAAACGATACTGTTTCTGGACCCATGATCCACAGTAGGAAATACAATCTACCTCATAGTGAAACCAAAGGTTTATGAAACAATGGCTGCTCTTACTTAGTAAGAGTCATCAGTGGACTCTAATAGTTCTACCGGATTCCATTTCATTCTTTTAAAAAGCTGGTTGTCATTCATTGCATTTATTCTCTGTTCTCTTAGTGTGTCACGACCCACAGTTTAAAAAATACCACCTAAGAGGAGACTCAACAAGTCTTCTGAAGTTGGAGGAGGCTACCGGCATCCTAGCTAAACCTAGGGGGTAGCCGGAGAAGCGAACCCAGAGAGGACTTGGCCGGGAGCAGAGTTTGGGCGATTTAGCTGAAGCCCTGATTGGACAGAGGGCTGAGGAAATCAGGGAACCAGGAGCCCCTACCGGAGCGATGGAGGAGGGCCCCTCGGAACAGGGTAGGCGCCAGGAGGCCAAGGCCAGAGGGCGCGGATGTCGGACTCCGGCCGGAATTCAGCGACCGCCCCGGGGGCTGCGTTTGTCTGGGTGCGCAGGGACAGCTCCGGCGTCTCTAACCTGGTCAGGGTTTCCAAAGCTCCTCCACCCGCTCAGCCTCCCGCGGAGAGGCGTGCGCCCACTCCTCCCGCATTCATTTCGCTCCCACCTCGGCAAGCGCCAACCGGCTGCCAGAGGGCGCGACACTCTGCCGGCCGGTGCTGTCCTGCAGTCGCTGCCCCGTGCCCGGCCCGCGCGCGCACCCTCGCGCTCACAATCACACTCACACACACTCACACGCTCACACTCACGTGCACACACACGCTCACACTCACGCGCACACACACACGCTCACACTCACACACTCACCGCGCGCGCGCACACGCGCTCACACTCACACACACTCACGTGCACACACACCGCGCGCGCACACACACGCTCACACTCACACGCACAAAGTTCTGCCGCCGCCCCTGCGGACTCGCTCCCCGGCGCTGCCCCGCGGCTCGGCCTTCCCCGCCTCGCATCCGTGCCATCGGCGCTCGATTGCGCGCGGACTCCCTGGGGCTCTTCCCGGCTCGCCCGCCCGCCCGCCCGCCCGCCCGGCCGCTCCGCCCCGCCCCCGGCCCTCCTCCTCCTCCACCTCCTCCTCCTCCTGGGCAACTTTTGCCCGAGCCCCCCGCACAGCCATGCTGAGCTGAGCTCCGCCGGCCCGGCCGCGCGCTGCCCCGGCTCCCGCCCCACCGCGGACCCGCTCGGGGGCCTCGGCCGCTCCGCCCGCCCGCCCGGCCGCCTGGCGCCCGAGCCCCCCGCGCAGGGCCCGGGCCGCGGCTGCTGCGGCGGCGGCGGCGGCGCGCCCGCCCGGCCCCCTCCCCCGGCGCCGGCCAAGTGGGGCGGTGATGCGGGCGCTGGCGGCCTCGGCTGCGCCGAGAGCGGAGACACAGGCTCAAGATGGCAGATTCCGACTGAGGCTGGGGGGGCCGAGCTCGCGCGCCGCGTTCCCTTCTCCGTTGCCATGAATCGCGGACACCCCGGCCCCGATGGCCCCCGTGTACGAAGGTAAGGGGCGCCCGGCCCCGCGATCCCGGCCGCCCGCGGCCCCCGCAGCTTTGTTCTGCCCGCGGCCCCCGGGGCGCCCGGCCTCCAGTCCCCACCCCCGGGTCTCGCAGGGGCTCCCGACCCCTCCCCGGCACCGATCCCCGGGACCCCTCCCCTGCCCAGAAAACGACCAGGATCCGGCATTTACCAGGATCTTATTTCCAGGGTGGAGAAAGAGGCTGGGGGGGGGGGTGAGTGGAGAGGAGGGGGCGTGTGCGAGGGTGGGCTCCTGCCCAAAGAAAAGAAGAGGGGGGCGCCTGGGGAAAGACAGATCCGTGACTGTGCTTTTTATTTATTTGTAATAAATAAAGGTGATGGGCTTAGCCTTCCTCCCCCCCTCCCACCGCGAACATGATCTTTGGGATTATCTCCTTCCCACTTCTCTGTCCTGGCCCTCTCCACTCCCACCCCACACTCCTTTATTCTTCGTGAGCTCCCGATTTTGGGGGGCTGTCGAATCGGAATGTATGGGGCTAGGTGATGAGAGGGGGAAGAGATGAAAAGTCCATTTCAGACCCAGGCAGAACAATGAAATAGACTAAAATCTCCCTGCATTAACGTGTGGAAGGGAAAATGTAGTTTGGGTTTTCGAGTCGGGGGGCGGCGAAGACATTTTTTCTCCTGGATCAGTCGGGGTCAATCAGAATTGTGCACCTTCACCTGGCGTTGGGTTTGTTTTTTTTTTTTCCCTTCCAGTTTGTCTTTAGGCAGAAAGAAAAGAGCGTAAGGCAAAAGCAGCCCATTTGCCTTGCAGACTCTCTTTGGTTCCTCTTTAGTCAGTTCTGTCAGCTTCCAGCCAGAAATCAAACCAGAATCAACTAAGTTTTTACACTTCGATGTGTTTTTTGTGTGCTTGTCGTAGGAGGAATTTTGAACCCAAGCGTGCCTGATTTTTCAGTCATTTTGTCGTGAAAATGTTTCGCTCGTGAAATCGTTGAAATAGCAGCCTTTACATACTTCTCGTGCAGGTCCATCTGGCTTTCTTTTGGTTTTGTTCAGATATTCTGTGGATGAAATAGCAAATGAGAGGGCACAGGATTTGTATGAAACAGAGAAGAGGGCCTGGACAGGAGATTGTAAGCCTTCTGTAGATCTGAGAACAGTGGTGACCAGCAAGACAGGGAACACATTAATAGTTTTATCTCTGTTACCAGAGGCTGATTAAAAAAAAAAAAACTTATCTGAAAAGAAAATCTGTTATTAGTTCCAAGGCTCCAAATGAATTAGATTTCTGGATGAGAATAAAGTCACCAGTCAGCCCCTGGATAACAAGGCTGTAAATAACCTATGGACTGTAAATATTTTTTTTTTTTTCAGACTCTCTTAGAAACAAAGGGGCTGTTTAGAAGGCAACAGAGAGATGTTATTCTAGGGGCTTTCCTCTTTGATTCTGAAGAACACAAGGTCCATTTAACCATTCGACAAAACAAAACGAAATTTCTGATCACTCCACACAGAGTAGAACATGCTGGGGGATGTGTGAACACACAGGAGAGCCCATGTTGGGCCTTCATTGTTCATCCGTGTCTATGGGAGGGGGCTACAGTCAGTGCTCCCACTGTCTAGAGTGTTAAAATCAAACAATTTTCTCTTTATTAAGTACCTTCTTGAGACTCCCTCTGCTGGATACTCCCGGTGTGCATTAGAGAAGGAACTTGGCATTGAATTCAGAACTATAGTAAAGGCTGATTTCCCTATTACTCGGGGCTGGGTATGTGAGTTGGGATATATTTTGTCAACTTTGTAGAAAGCCATTTTGGGAACTGTGCTGTTCTCCTCCTGTTCCTTTCATGCTAAATCTGTATGGAATGTAGGCCATGCCCCTGAGGCTGGGACTTGGCACTCCAGTTTTTACTACCGTGTTCACGTAGGCAGTGCATTACGGCAGATCAAGACTGCAGGTGCACACGGTCTTGTGGTTTAAGAATGAACACGGATCTCAAAGGTCTCTTGAACTCGCTGTTTCTATTTCCAAGCCCTACTTTCCTGTACTGGGTGACCTACCCGGTCACCTCTTTCAACCCTGAATTTCTCTCAGTCTTGTCTGTATGCCCTCTTAATTATTCCTGTCTTTTGTACTGTTTTATTCTGTGAGAGTTTCTCTGTGCATCTTTATAAATCTTTTCCTAGTCTTTCTCCTTGCTCTGCCTCAACCAGCCCAGCATCACTCTGCGAGGAGCCCAGGCCTGGGTCTTTCCGATAAAGCCTGTTGGGCTTGCTGTAAAACAGATAGGGAACCTCTAGAATCAAGGATCCCACTGCCAGGACCCACATTCCCTCACTTGTAATGAGCATTCCAAGGCTCCGGTGACCTCCTCTTTCCCTCCTTGGTGACATCTGCTGGGTTCAGTGAACTTGATTTATCCTATGTCCTAAGCAGAACACATGGACCCCCCGTGAGCAACCTAAAAAAGCAGGGCAGTTCCCCTGCAGTTCTCCAAGACGAGGGATTTCTTGTGAGTTCTGAGCTCCTAAAAACTGAACACAATTCTCAGGAGAAGTATAATGACACATGGGGGCCTTTCATGAATTGTTTTAATGGGGCTCACCACGTTGGAATACTGGGCGAAGGCCCAAATGCATTGGTGGAGCCTTCTGAACTGTCAGAGATGTAGACAGAAATGCTATTTTTGAAATAAGGTATATTTGATAATACAAATTAATGAGTAGCAAAGTGTAATCAGTCTTTCAGGGCTTGCTTTAAGGATAGGTTTATAAATGGCATGTTAGTTTGCAGTGACGTGGGACTGAACTTGTTTTAAAAAGTTTTCTTTCTCAAAAAAACTTGTTTTATTTTTTTTTAAAAGAAGGTTAAACATTTGCCTTGTGGGTGTTTTTACTCCATGGACTTGCTTGGCAAGGCTTTTTTAATATGCAGTGCAAAGGCCAACCACAAAGATCTACATTGCCATGATTTCTAAGTTGGAACCTAAATTGCAAATTATTTACATTTTACTCTACCTGAGATAGCCTTGATATTGGCTTATACCAAGGAACATTTCACAGTCAGAATTCCAAAACCTGCCGCGTTGAAATCCATCATCAGATGAACCTGCAGACACCTGTCTACTAAGATGCTTGCTAGAAATGAGATTCCGAATCATCTTCTGTTAAAAGAATTTAATGACATGTGTTCTAAAATATTTTTTTCTGGGTTTATGTTTTATGTATTTAAAATGAGTAAGTATAAATATTGTTTTCCTTCTCACTACATTTGAGTTATAGTACATCAAAGCTCCCTAATTCTATCCTTGATTCTAGACGTGTGATATGATACTTGAATCAGGGAAACCTGCGTTTGAATTTGCCTTAGGTCTTTAGGTATGTGACGTGACTTCTCTGAGCTACTTTTTAGCCTTATTGGATTGTGTGCAAACTCCATTAGAAACTAGTGTATGTAAAGTCCCTAGCTGTAGTAGGCATTTTCTCAGTGTGTGTTAAATCCTCTGTCTTCTGAACTGCTTATAGGCATGATGACTCCAGGGAAAGAATAACCCACAAATAGTTTAGAAAACCAGTAATAGCAACATTTCAATTATTAATCTCCTGCTATTCCTTTTCCAGTATGGACACCAGCACAATAAACCCCCTATAGCCACAGAAGAAAGAACCTTTTTTTTTTTTTCTGATCTCCTCTGTGACCTTTCCAGATTCTTTATTGCCATTGAATTTCTGCTAGTTTCAGGTAGAGAATTTCTCTTCTCTCGTGGTTCTTTCTTTCTTTCTTTTTTTTATTTTGAAGACAAGAGTCTTATTTTGTTGCCCTCGGGAGAGTGCTGTGGCATCATAGCTCACAGCAACCTCAAACTCTTGGGCTCAAGCGATTCCCTTGCTTCAGCCTCCCAAGTAGCTGTACCTGCCACAACATCCAGCTTTTTTTTTTTTTCTCTCTTCTTGCAGTTTTTGGCCGGGGCCGGGTTTGAACCCACCACCACCCCTGGCATATGGGGCCGGCACCCTACTCCTTGAGCCATAGGCGCCGCCCGACACCCAGCTTTTTTAAGACATAGGGTCTTGCTCTTGCTTAGGCTGGTCTCCAACCCATGAGCTCAGCCAATCCACCCACCTTGGCCTCCCAGAATGCTAGGATTACAGCAGTGAGTCTCCACGCCCAGCCCACTTGTGGCACTTTCTATGCGACCTTAAAGATAGGGAAACAAACTGCTTAGGACAGAGTTTCAGGGGCTGCAGCTGTGCCTCTTGGAAAGTATCCCTAACTATGGAAGATAACCTTTGCCCTTAGCCAAGATCCATTCCTAAACAAAGCAGTGGGCTGGGCGCAGGCGTACCCGGAGGTTGCTTGCCAAGGCCTTCCTCAGAGGGGAGGCTCCCACTCAACCACAGGCCAGGGTCTGCCTTATCATGCATTAACATCGTTTTGCTACAAAAGAAAATTTGCCAGTTATGTCTCCTCATACTCTTGGTGTTTCATGTTTTATGTTTCGTCATTTCTTCCTTCCTTCCATAGAGAGATCCATCTTGGGGAACCACGTCTGAGGTTTGTATGGAACATAATGATGATAATGAGGGTGTGATAGGTGAGCATTTTTTATTCTCTGAACGAATAATTTGCCAGTGCTTTCTGGTTGAATTATGATGACAATTCAAGGACTTTGGGTTGGTATCAAAGACAGGATTCAGAATCGAGCCAGCAGATTTTTTATAATCCCCCAAAGGGTATGAATTTGAAAGGCTGAAAACTCCCAGTAGTTCTGTTTCATGTGGTGATACCAATTGGGGAAAAAAAAGAAGATTGAAAACCTGAGATACAGGAAGGTCTTTGTTTTTCCTCGGAAAGAAACTGAGATGCTTTAGGATCATGATGGTAATCTTGACTTAGACCACAGCTGCTATGTGCTGTCTGCACTCTCTACCCTCAGGAACTCACGTGTCCCCCACTGTGCAGATAAGGGTGCCCCTTTCATGCATTCACTCAGCAAACATTTTTGCAAGGGTTGCGCCTACGGCCAGGCCTTGTGGTAGGTTCTGGGTTTATAGACAAAATCTGAGGCCCTGTCTTTGAGGAGGTCAGGGGGAGTGGGAAGTTAGAGTCAGAATGTTTAAACGTGGACTCACTGGCCTGTGGGTCTGCATCAAGATTGAATGGGTTTTGCTTCTTACTTCTTATATGCTTACGTTTTCCTAAAGTATAAAGAAAACATTTCCCTATTTTCTTTTAAATGTTTTCTTTATTTGGCTTCAAAAAAATGTTTCTGAGTGTAGAAAATACTCAGTACAGATCTCCTTAGAAATTTCCTTAGATATTGCCATCTCTAATTTACAGAAGATTCTGTCTTCCTCTTTCATTACTTAAATTTTATCTCCTTGCCAACGCAAATATGTTTCAAATTTGCTCGTGCCACTCTGAGACTTTTTGTTTTCAGTATTAAGTGTTGCAGGCTGTATTGTAGATGGACCCTTGCATCCATACCTGGCTGCTGGAGAATTGATTCCTGATTTTACTGCCTGGCCAAGATCTTGTGTTCCAGACGGTTGTGTGGTGCTTATGGGTGGGGACACAGATCGGGTAGTCACTCAGGAGTGTGCAGTGGCTACTTGCCCAGAGCAGATCAGTTAGAGAATTGTGGAAGAAGAAAGCTCAGAGCCCCACCTTGTTAGAGCTACAGGGTGGCGATAAAGTTCACAAGCAAGGTATAGTTCACTCCTCTACCTTCAGGAAGGTGAATATCTGTGACATGAAATCACCGTTTCATTAAAACATTGACCATTTCCAATATTCTGTTAGCCTGATTGTCAAGGAACTCCTGGGCCTAGCTGAAATTGTACCTGTCGTCATTCAAACTTATTTTCTTTTACTCAGTTCCTTTCTCCGAAACCTTCCATATACTTAAAGGTCATAACTGGATCCCCACAGTTTTTTTTCTGTCAGAGTCTGTTTTGTCTCCCTGAAAGCATCTCCTCTCTCCGAACTTTCTCTAGTTTCTCCCCATTAAACAAACAAACAAATAGAAAAAGGTGATGGTAAAAACTGAATGCAGCTCTTTAATGATGTTCTCATTACTATCACCTATACAAGGAAAATGACTTCAGGGTTCTGGCATCACTGTGAACCGCTGGCGGGCAAGGACCATATCCGATTCATCTTTGTCTCCCCCACAATAGCTATGCCGTTCCTTAAGCCTAGCAGGTACCTCATAAATATTTGTGGAGGTGACTGTTTCTTTTAACGTATCTAAGTTTTAACTCGCTTGATAGCAGCCCTGTGTTGGTGATTTCTTCTCCTTGCCCTTGAGTCTTTCTTTCTCTTGTACTCCTGTCTGGTATTCCTCACCCCAACAAAGCCACCTCTGCTTGACTATCGATTGCTCTGAATTTTACCTCTCTATGTCCAATGCTTTAGAATCTTACTTATCTTCTGCAGATCTGACAAACAGAATGCGGAGGCCGTAAGTATAAAAAATACACTGGAAAGAAGACAGAACACAGAAGAATCTCGATGGTTCAGTATAGTATCACTTCATCCAGGCATAGAAAGGAAAGTTTGTCAAATTCTTTATAGATTCTGAGTCAGCTAAAACTATACCTGTTTTACCGGGTGCTCTAACGTGAGTGAGCTAAGTGTTTATGAGAGTGGTTACAAAGTCAGGCTTTCAGAGGGTTTCCCTCCCTCTCTGTGGTCGAAAGCCAATGGAAAAAGCAGAAGACGTGATGGACAGTGTCATTGAAACTGTGTATTTTCTGAGGGATGACTGACCTTGCCTTTAGAAAGCAAGCTGGTAAAAATCACTGACAAAAAAAAAAAAAGCAGCAAACCTTTAAAGCTGCAAAATAATTTTGTGGTTTTACAGCCACTTATTTCTGAACACAGCGTTGAACAGATTTGTAGTGTTTTTGAAAGTGGTCTGTTTTTGAAATCTTGCCTAACTACTTTAGCCTTGATAGGTTCTGATTAATTAAATGCTACTGTGTTTAAGCAGAATTAAGATTGACTAACTCTCCTATTTGCGCTAATGTCATAGACTTTCTAGAAACCTTTGTCACAAAAAGAATGCAATTTAATATATGAGTAAGGCAGGGCATTTTTCCGTAGGTGGTTCTGTTCAGCCACAGTCAGAGATTGCTGTAGAATCTTCCATCACATTGGATAAAAAAGCACTTCTGGCTCCAAACAGTTACAGGTGTGCATTCTGATGAATAAAGGTTTATTTGTGTATTTTTACCATTTTCCTCCACTCTAATATTCCCTTATTGACTCAACCTATGGAATTGTTACTTGTGATATAAGATGATTTTCCAAAGGTTTCTCATAAGAAGAGTGATCCATCATATCAATCTATACAGTATAGAACTTGTAATTTCGTGGCATTTAAGAAGCAGATTTCAATGTATTCATTATTTGTGCCCAGGATACATAAGGAAATTTGGAACTCTCTGGCTCGTTGATAGTTGTGGGAATAAATTCTTGTTTGTTTGTCTGTTTAATCTAGTGTAGAATTAATTTATAGGGCTCTGACAAAAGCTGGCGTGTAAATTCTTGGAATTGTATAGAAAGACAGTAAGTTATACCCTCTCAAGTTCTGTGTCACGGCATCTGCTGTACAGAATTCAAGCTGAGTCCCTGGAGGAAAGTAAGTGTCAGGAGGGCTCGTGACAGGGGGAAAGAGCACTTGGACGAGAGAATGCACACATGCGATCAGCTTTGTCCTCCAGACCGCTTACCTCTGCAGCTACGGCACAGTGTGCTTACCATTACTCATTAAGTGTGACCTGCACCATCGGGAAAAGATTAATCGACGTTCATGATGTTCCGCTAACTGAGACTGGAAGGTTCTCTAATGTATTACAGAAATGTTTCTGTTAGTAAATGGTTAAAATAAAGAAACTCTTTCATTTGATTATACTGTGACGACTTACTCCAAAAAGGATTTAAGGCTGTTTTAAAGGGCTAAATTTCTGGTAGAGAGGGAAATTAACTTACGTAGATCGATTTTGTAGATCAGCTTATTGCCAAGGATGTCAGTTAAATGAGGTATCCCCATATAGACAGACAACAGAAACAAAGCCCTAGTGTTGCCTTAACAAGGGGAATAAGCAGAGTACATGACAGAATTCATCTGCAAGGTCGTTTTTGCTTGGCTGGAGTGGTATGTGCAAAATAGATGAGCAGATGAGAATGGTAAGTGGGATCGGTTGAGGGGCTTCTGAAGGCTTCTGATTCAAGAGACATGTCCTGGTGTGGAAAGGGGAGTTGATATAATCAAAACGATACTTTGACAAGGTAACTTTTACTGGCCTGGGTAGAACAGAAGGCACACGGCAGCCGGGGTGAGCCACACTGGGATGCTGTGGGGTGCAGCAGAAGGCAGGGAGATCGTGGGGTTGGGTGGGACCACTGTTGGGGTCACCCAGGAGAACATATGTTGAGAGGTTGTCAGCAGTTGTCAGCGAGCCTGACCCTACACTACCCGACCGGAGGTTCCAGAAACATCTCTTTTAGCTCTCCTCTTCAGCCCTGATAGCAGTGACCTCGGATAAGGGAAATGTGCTGGTATTGGTGGTATCATGAAACTTTTTCTCTTTTTCTAAGGGATCTCTTTTTATAGCCCCACTCACATATCACAAGATCTTATTGGGTCGTAGAATAACCTGGAAAGGTCTTCGCACATTAGTATTCAACCTTTGACATGTGAGGAAACCGAGGCTCCGAGCAGTGGACAGGCTGCCCCACTGCTGTATGGAGTACAGGTGTGTGTGTATGTGTGTGTGCATGTGTGTGCACATATGTGTGTGTATAGGGGCAGAGCTAAGGCTCTACCCACCCTTTCTCCCAGGCAGTGTGCATAGAAGCCCCAGAACAATCCAGAATGCCAAGCACCAGGCAGAGGTCTGGTTGCTCTGGGTGGAGGGTTCCTACAAGGCTGTCACAGTCTCTTTTTCCCCAAGACGGGTAAGGGAGCAACTGAGTTCTGTTTCTCCTGGGTCCCATCTCAGCCCTCCCCCCATCCTGCACTGAGCCCAGGGCGGAGGGGTATTTCCCTCTTTCCCGAGGAACACAAGGCCATAATGCCCTCAGTTATTACTTATGTTTCCCTGAGAAAGTTCGTACTTTGTCACCACAAGCTACTCATTAACAACAATGAGAATCACAGGAGAGAAACCGGTAGGATGTGATGAGTTTCACAGAACTTTTAAGTTAGCAAGCAGCATTTGTCTTGTTTTGGTTTTCTTTTTTTAAATACCGATTTCCTGAGGTACAGGTACGGTCACTCTTTCCCTTTGACATGACCAAAACTTGAGCTTCTAAAAGTTGCCTCCTCTGTATTCTGGTGTGACCTTCTGAGACCAGCTGGGATCCTGTTGGTACACTTTCGGTCCAGGGCCACTACCGCCCTGCCTTGGAAGCGTTTCAATCCAGATGAGTAAACTTTGGAAGTATTTGAACACACAGGTTTTCACACTAATAGGACGCAAACCAGGGAATGCCTGTGACCCACCTGCTTCTCTGTCTTACTTCTGGTCTGTATGACTAAGCTGTGTGTCCACCTCTTGACCTAGGGGTGCCTCTTGGCCACCTGCCAGGCCTATCTGTGCATGTACCCACAGGCCTGGGGAAGGGCCTGGCATGAGGCCTTTTGGACCGTGGCCCCAGGGACCTGGAGCTTGGTCTTGAAGAGGGGGGGCAGCTTGTGAGTAGGCATCCATCTTGGCCTTAGGGACCCCTTTCCACTGGGGGAGAGGTGTGGGTGGACCTTGACAGTGTGAGACCCAGGGCTAGAGCCCTTGATGCTCTGTCCTAAAGGTAGAGCTGATAAGAAGACACCCTGCTTCAAAGATTTGGGGAGCAAAGGCAACTTGAAATGTTTCCTGCTGGTACATGTCCTGGCTGGTGAAGGCTCCCCTGACTCCTCTGCTCCCTTAGGTTCCCTCCTCCACTTTGGTCTCATAGGTATGGCTGCTTCCCAGAGCAGAGCTGGAGAAGGGGGCTGTTGCTTGCTAAGGTAGCGCAATGTCCAGTGTGTTTCTCCCACTAGGGAGACCATTGTACATGTGACAGCTGTCTGTGTCACCTCTGACAGACATGGCCTATGCGACCGTGGCCCTTGAGGGCATCTCTCCTCTCTGCGTCTACCTGCTGTAGTTTCACATCTGTCCACCCACAGAGCAGCCTCCTTTATTGACCTTGTTAGTCTTTTGGCTTCGACGTCCTTGGGTGTGTGTTTGCCTCGTCATACTTGTAGGTGTGGGGGTCTAAATGGACATACTTGGGACTCTCTTTGGGTAGTATTTGTGTAGGAGACTGTTTTGTAGAAGTGATTCTTCAACTTTTTGACTTGGAGGACCTGTTAAAACAGATTGCTGGGCTTCGCTCCAGAAGTTTTGACTCTATAGGTCCCATGGTCGGGCCTGAGAATTTGCATTTCCAGTTGAGAACCACTGTTTGAAAGGAATGCATTCAGAATGAAAAACTCAATAAATATTTAAAATCAGATGGTAGTGTTTTGATCAAAACTTTTCTTGGATGTGTTAAGAGTCAGAAGCCTAGCACCTCCAGCATTTTGCAGCTCCGCTGCTTCTCGCGGCCATGACTTCCAGAAGCCATAGGCATGTGCAGCTCCGGCCGCCGGCCTTTCCGTCCTTTCTGGGCCAGGTCAGGAGCTGCTTTCTCTTGTTCTTCCAGAGCCGGCCAGTCTATGGTTCATCCAGTTTGGCCTGGGGCCACAGAACAGCCTTCACAGATGTCATTCTCACAATAATAATATATTATTGTTAACAAACATTTAAGAGCTCTATGGTTTTCCCCACTTACAGAAGAAGAAATTGAGGCTTACAGATATTAAATAATGTATCCAAAGTCTCATGAGCAGTAATCGGTAGAGCTGGGGTTGGAGCCTGAGTCCACTTGACTCTAGAGCCTGCTTTCGTCCAGACAAAAGAGTTAACTCTTTCTCTGGCTGCCAAAGAGTTAGAGTTGTCCACACCACATACAACGAGGTACAAGACTGATTCCAGTAAGAAGGGCCTAGGATGCTTCTTAGAGAGGAGGCAACCAAGCTAGAGGCCAAAGGTGCTGAACTGTTAATACCTCAAACACAGAGTCCCCCAGTGTGCTGCTGCCTCCTGAGTTGGTGAGTGGAAAGCACTTAGCGCCATGGCTGGTGCACCAGACATAAAATAGTGGTCAATCCTTAAGCTCCGTTTGAGCAGGAAAACGTGAGGTATCTGAGAATAATTTACTGACACCCCTAAGAAGAAACAGTAATGAAAAGATGATCACCACAGCTAATATGTATGAGCACTTGCTATGGCCATTTCTGCTCTAAGGTTTTATTGGTTTGAATCATCGAATCCTTGTGGTAATGCTACGGGGAAGGCTCCCCATCCCTTTGTTATATAGGGAGGTGGGCTGCTCCTGAGCGCAGAGCTGGGACCCCCAAGGCATCTGCACCCAGAGTTTGTACCCCTGACCACCAGGTTGTAGCCACACAGTGGACTGTCTTCTCCATCCCTTTCTACATAAGAAGGTGAAATTTGTTAATATGTTGGTTCTTCTCCAAATAATCAACCCCAAATCTGAAAAAGTGTGTTAAAATTGGAGAGACTGGCTTCCGTTGCTGTCCTTGATAGTTAAGGTGGTGGGCCTGGGACAGTCAGCTGGAAGATAAGAGCAGTGAAGTGGCTAGCGCCACCCTGCGTTTAAATAAACCTAAAGCTTCAAATCTGTCAGAACATTTGACAGACCCATCTGAGGGGCAGAATGGGTGAGCTAGATTTAAGGCCCTGTTGTCTGAGCATTTAACAGGTAATAGAGGAAGTGCCAGGAAGTGGTGGGGAAAAAAAGGTTGATTAGACAAATGGGAATGGGACAATGTGACAGCCACCAAAAAATCTCAATGGATGTCATGACCTTACATCATTATAGCAACATGATTAAAATGTGAAATTCAGCAAAACCATCGAGCACATTCAGCATTCTAGATACTGTTCTGGGTGCCCAGTGTACAGCATGACCAAAGTAGATGAAACCCCTGCCCCAAAGCAGCTTGCATTTTGGTAGATAAAGGCAAATAATCCACTTAGTAAAAAAGCTTGGCGGGGCCAGGCATGGTGGCTCATGCCTGTAATCTCAGCACTCTGGGAGGCCAAGGCAGGTGGCTTGCCTAAGCTCACGAGTTCGAGACCAGCCCGAACCAGAGTGAGACCTCGTCTCTAAAAATAGCTAGGCATTGTGGGGGACACCTAAAGTCCAGCTACTTGGGAGGCTGAGGCAAGATAATTGCTTAGGCCCAAGAGTCTGAAGTTGCTGTGAGCCGTGATGCCACGGCACACTACCAAGGGTGACAAAATGGGACTCTTTCAAATAGAAAGCTTGGAGGAAGTGAAATGCATGTTTATCAAACCTCTAGAGGGGTTGAAATTGCTAAGATTAGAATCTGTAGATGAAATCACAGAGGAGAATTTTATTGGTTTTGTCAGTGTAAACATTCCCGAAATGTTAGGGTTATTTCCGGTTCTACTACCAGGAATTATTCCTCAGTGTAATTCTATGTAATGTTAAGGCTTGTCTGGATTTTAGGATAGGTTCTCTAAAGTAGATTTACTAGGTCAAGGGGTCTGAATATTTATCAGGGTCTAGGGATATTCCACCAGCTTAATCTCCTCCCCCAAATACTTTTATATTCAATTAATCAAACCACCTAGATAAAGATTTACAGCCTGAGTAATGTAGCAAAACCCCACTTCTACAAAAAATAGAAAAATTAACTGCATGTGGTTGTATGTGCCTATGATCCCAGCTATTCAGAAGGCTGGGGCAGAGGATTGCTTGAGCCAAGAAATACAAGGTTGCCGTGAGCTGTGATGACACCACTGCCCTCCAGCATGGGCAACAGAAGATTTAAATTAACTTACCTGTTTGTTCAGGAAATGAGAGTTTCTCTCGCATCTCTGGCCTGCACCCTACAATCATTCTCTCCTCTCTCCTTGGGTGGTATACCACTCCCAGGCTTCTAGCCCCATCTCCACTGCTAGTGATTCACAAAGTTGTATCTTCACCTAAACTGCTTCTTTGAGCCCTAAAGTCATAAAGCCAACAATCTACTTGACGTCTACATTCAGATGTCAACCTTAACACTTAGAAAGAAAAAATCTTGGTCAACCCCCTGAAATATTAGAATTCTTTATTTCCATAAATAGCACCTTTTTTTCACCCAGTCAGAAACTAGGGAGGCATCCGTGACTGTCTTTCACTTCACATTTAATCCATCCCCAGTGTTTATTGGCTTTTGCCTCTGAGTACTACTGTTCTCCTTATTTGCCATAGTTGTGTCCACACGTGTAAAGACTCTGGGAACACTGAATGGGTGAGTACTGAGTCATTACTCCTGGGAGAGACACAGGGTTCGGTTCCTGTGAGCCTCTGCTCGTATTTCCATCAACTGATCAATACGCAGTATCAGTTTCATTGTGGTCCTGATGTGTATTGGTCTAACACTGCATACTTTGACAGCATGATGTTTTATTTGTGATTCTGTTTAAAGACACCTTGTTTTATTGTATGCTGTGATTAACATGGAGCTCAACACCACCATAACTCTTGCCTGAGCGAGCTTCTCTAACACGTGTGTTTTCTCACAAGGAGCGTCATGGGCTTCTTGTGCTTAGGGGCTCTGAACAGCACTTTAGCTCTCTGCTTAAGGACCATTGTAAACAGTAAAATCATAGCAGCAAAGAACAAAAATGCAAAAAATATGGCACAAACAGGCTGTGTAAAGGGTACTTGTTTATTACAGGCAGAGCCTGGCCTTGATGGGTCTTAACTGGGAGTGTGCGTGTTGGGCAGCCCAGCTTTTCCCCTGCTCCGGGAGTAGCTTGGCCGTGATGGAAAGTGCCTGAGCATTGCTTTTCAGTGAGTGGGTGAATGGCAAATGTAGAATACGGGTGTTTATGAAAGTGGGATGTTTGTCATGACCCTGTCCATTTCTCTGTCCACGGCCATTCCTGGTCTGCTGGTTGGCAAACCAAGTTTTTCTGCAAAGGTCCAGACAGTACATATTTTAAGCTTTGCAGACCTTCTGGTCTCTGCTGTGTCTACTCAACTTTGCAGTTGGACAGTGAAAGCTGCATAGACAATACATAAATGAGTGTGTGGGGGGGCTGCATTCCAGTCAAACCTCATTTACAAACCAGACTTTGGCTTGAATTTGGCTCCCTGTCTGTAGCTGGGATCCTTGTAGCCTAGTCTAGGGTACCATAACATCTCTGCGATAGCCTCCTGGTCTGTTCCCCTCTGGCCATGCCGGACCCTCTCCAGCTGATTTCATATAATGATGTTTGGTGTAAATTAGACCTCATCACTCCCCTGCTTCAGATGCTCCACTGCCCCCCACACTCAAAGTCCCAAATCCCACCTGGCATGGGTCACAGCACAGCCCCTGCTAATTTCCCCGGTCTCCTTCCCCATCAGTCTTCTCTCTGTCCCATCCCGGCTCCTCTCCATTCTGAGACGGTTTCTAGCTGTTTCTTCCCTGCCTGCAGCACTCTTCTGCCTATCAGCCTGAGGTCATATCCCAAATGTCGCTTCCTCCAAGAGGCCTCCCTGACCTTCCTGTGTAAATCAGATGCTTTGCGTTTGATCTCAGGGCACCTGGTTCTTTTCCTTCTCAACACTTAACAATCTCCAGGGACCCATTTCTTTGGGTGTGTTCATTTTTCCACCCGCCTTCCCGGTAGACTGCAAGCTTCATGTGTTCTCTACCCTGTCGCCATCACACACATTGTCGACACTTCCCAAAACCTGCTAAATCAGTGACTGATCATACAATATAGTTTTGTTCGCCTAGATTTTTGTGTGAAACTGCAGTAGAGAAACGTATTACTCCTTTAGAGAGTATCTTCCAAAATTGACAGTGATGATTAAAAGCAAAGGCATCTAGACAGGTGAGTTTGTAAGTGGGTGTCATTGTGTGTCTTTATAGTCAAAGGGCGATTCTGATCTGCCAACAGGCATATCTGGTCCTAAGTTTTCTCCCTGGGCCTTGAGTACTGTATTCATTCCTAGGAGTCTCACTTTTCCCCTAAAGCTTTTTGGAACTTTGCTGGTAACATTTTCACCAGGGAAGTGGGGGTGAAGTTTGCTTGAGGAGGCATTTCAGGCCCCCTCTCCAAAACTTTGCTCTCATTTCTTTTCTCAAACCATCACCCTCTCAGACCTTAACTGGTGTTAGTTTTTTTTTACAGCATTGCCTCTGTCAGGGGAAGATACCTTTGATTTGTCAGAGAATCATCTAAGCAATGAAGTTCTGATGTAGAGATTGCTTCTAAGTCATTTCAAGAATCCCACATACACCCATGTACAGGCCACTTAGCATATTTTAGAAAGATAACACATCATTATTCAGATGGCCTTTTGTAGATTAGCGGCAAAAATTAAAGCCTTACTTAACTTCTTTTTTTTTTTTGGATGTATTTAGTATAGCAACAACATTTTCTAATTATAGAAAGTTAGAAAATAAAGGCAAGCAACCCTCCCACCCCTGGGCTGCAGGAAGACACTCTCCCTCTCCAGAGATTACCGCTCTTGTATCTTTCATGTCTTTTTCTCTGCACAGATATGTGTGACTTTTCTTTTGAGACAGAGTCTCACTCTGTCACCCTGGGTAGTACAGTGGTGTCATCACAGCTCATAGCAGCCTCAAACTCCTGGCTCCAGCCACCCTCCTGCCTGAGCCTCCCAAGTAGCTAGGACTACAGGCCCACAACACCATACCCAACCAATTTTTCTATTTCTTGTAGAAATGGGATCTTACTCTTGCTGAGGCTGGCCTTGAACTCCTGACCTCAAGTGATCCTCCAGTCTCAGCCTCCCAGAGTGCTAGGATTACAGGTGTGAGCCACCATGCTGGGCCCCATTTTTTTTTTTTTTCCTTTTTTACCAAAATGATAAATTACTACTTTGTAATCTGCTTTTTCTCTGACAATAGTTTCCAACTTTGTATTTCAGTAAAGCTCACCTCATAGAATATCTTGTGCATATTCAAATTTCTACAACTGGCCGTCAGATGAGCTCTGAAGCTGGTTTGTTAAAATCAGTGTCTACTCTAAGACCATGTCCTGAGTCTGGTTGTAACTTCCCTTTAGGATCTTAATGCAGCACAGTCTCTTACTGAACAAACAGACTGTTTGCCAGTTTGCCAACCTGCTAGACGTGCATGTGCGTGGTTGCTTTCTTATGGTGGGGGTAAGCTTATTTCTCCATTCTCTGATTTTCTGTATCTAAAGGCTTGCAGGATTCAAGTACATTGCTTTTGGCTAGAGTACACCAGGGCTGAGTCTGTGTACTTTACTATCTGTTACTGAAAAGCCCTACTATCGGGGATGCTAATTTGACCCCTGGATTAGGACTGTGGCAGCCTGAACCTTCCATCATCCAGTCCCATCCTCCCTCTTGAGCCTGGAGAGTGATTTGTGTGGCCTACCTTTGGCATATAGAACATTTTCTTAATCGTTTTAGCACCAAGTGGTTGTTCTTGCCCAAACCCATGCATTCCCTTAGTTTTTATGAAATGTTTCTAATTCTTTCATTTCTTCTATAAGGTAGAGCTGTCTGGTCCCTTTAACATATGATTCCAAATGGAAAGGCGGGATCTTTGCTGACATTTTCCATTTAACTATTAATTTTCAAAATAAGGACTTGTTTAATAACCATTTCAAATAGTGACAAATGCTTTTCTGTCTTTCTTTTTAGTCATTATACATTCATTGATTTTTATTGATTTGATGTGCTTTAATCATTAATCTTTCGTTGCAGCTTTAGGCACCAGGACCCCTTGGGCTAGCTCCTGTGACCTTTTGACAGCACTTCATAATCTTGAAAAGCTTTCTTGCTTCATGTCACAAAATGCCCCAGGTTTCATCATGTACTTTTCAGTAGCATTGGATGATGGTATCAATGATGTTGGGCAATGGGATCAGAGACTACGATCTGGGCATCTGGAGTGGTTATTTCCACAAAGGTGAATTATTTTTAGGTATTTCAATGAACAGAGCTAAAAAAATAACATGGTTAAAAATTAAGAGTTCTGAGAGATCAGGTTGACATGTTCAGTTTAGTGTTTTGTTTTTTTCTTGGTGCTTCCTTTTTTTATTTTTATTTTTTGGAGGCAGGGTCTCACTGTGTTGCCCAGGCTGTCAGGCTGGTCTCACACTCCTGGGCTTCAGTGATCCTCCTGCCTCAGCCTGAAGAGTTGGGACTACAGTCACGTTCTACTATGCCCGGTTTTACATTGAGCTTTTTAAAATAAGAAATGCATTTACGTAACTGAAAGATCAAAACTACACAGACATTGCATCTAGATGATGGATATATGAAAAGTTGTTACATTATTCTCTCTACATTTCTTTATATGGGAACATTAAAGTAACGAATTGAACAAATAACATAGAGAGGTTTGCACAATGAAGTCTTCCCCTTTGCACTTTGTTCCCTGGTAGATAACCATTAGTATCTTTCTTCAGCCTTGGAATCTTTCATAACAGATTCAGGTGGGTACGTAGATACATGTATGTATTCTTATTCTTGTATACAAAAGGTAACATACTATATACAGCACATTCTGCGTCTTAATTTTTTTCTCTTAATGATACATTGGGAACTCTCTCCACATCAGCACATAACAGTTTTGTTCCGTCTTTTTCTAGCCACAGAATACTCCATTTTGTCTCTGTGCCATGGTTTTTGGAACGACAACATAGTCTTGGACTCTGCCTAATCTGCTGCTGCTCACAAATCATCTGTAATAGATGAACTTGTATACACATCATTTCATGCTTGTGTGGGTGCACTTGTGGGACAGAATCCTAGATGTGGGACAATACACTCAAAGGATGAGCACATCTGTAGTTTTTAAAGATATTGACCAATTTCCCCTGCAGGGTTTGTGCCATGTTTAGTAGCACACTTAAACCATGAGAGTGCCTTTTTCCCTAGAATTGCCTGCAGAATCTGTTGCCAAACTTTTGGATTTTTGCGAGGAGGTGAGAAATGGCATTTGTGGTGCTTTTAATTACATTTCTTTATTGTAAGTGAGGTTAGGCATATTTTCATTTATTTAAATGTAATTTTACATTTATTTTATGTGAACTTAGTATCTTTTGAATTTTACACATTTTGCCAGTACATTGTCAGCCTCTTCTTTAGACAGTGCATTGTCTTTGATATGCATGGCAAATATTTTGGGGGGGTTGCGTATGTTTCGATTCACTTATACCCTTCATAATTCTCTTTAATTTTATGTAGTCAAATTTACCTTTTTTTTTTGTTTTTTTTGGCTTCGGCATTTTGAATCAAGATGGAAAGACTTTCCCTATCTTATGTTTTGGGTACTTTGTAACTTCATTGTTTCATTTTGTATCTTAATTCATTTGGTGTTTGTTTATACTAGAGTATGTTCTGAGGTTTGGATGTAACCTTATAGTTTTCTAATACTCAGTTGTCCCAACACTATTTGTTTAAGTGTTTATATTTTCCCCACAGTAGCATATATTGAATTCCTATAGGATTGGGGGGGGGTCTATTTCTGGATGCACTGTTTTTCCCTTGGTTGATCTGTTGTTAATGTTGAAATTTATATTCTCTTTTAATATCTGAAAGGACTAGTTCTCCCTCATTCCTCTTCCTCTTCAGAGTTCTCCTGGCCGTTCTCTATGTTTGTTTTTCCTTATGAACTTTAGAATCAACATATCTTGATTCCAGAAAAAATCTTGTTGGTATTTCTACTGGGGTCACATTAAATTTATTAATTACTTAGGAGGAATTAACATCTTCATGAGGCTGAGTCTTCCTGTCAAAGACCATGTTTTCTTTCCCTGTGTGCTTCGGTAATGTTTAAACATTTTCTGTATATCGGTTATATACATCTCTTAAGTTAATTCTTATAAAAAATGTTTTCCATTATTATCATCTAATTGGCTGTGTGCATATATGAGGACTATTGATTTTTTTTTGAATGACTATTGATTTCTTTATATATTTTAGACAGCTTTATTTAGATCTAATTTATATAATTCACCCATTTAAAGGTGGTTTTTTAGGATACATGTATTCACAGAATTGTGCAGCCATAACTACTATCTAATTTTATAGCATTTTCATCACCCCCCAAAGAAACTTTGTGCCAATGAGTACCATTCACCATTCCCATCCTCCTCCCTCCCCTGAAAGCCATAAGTCTACTCTCTATTTGGGATGTGTTGTATAAATGGAGTCACACCAGTTGTGGTCTTTTGCATCTGGCTCCATTCACTTAGCATAATGTTTTCAAGGTTCATCCAGGTAGTGTCTGTCTGTCTGGGATTTGCTGATTTATATACATTTAGTTCTTTCTTTTGAGATTTCATGAGGGTAGGAGGCAGGCTCTCAATTCTAAATCACTAATGCCTCCCACAGTGCCTGGCAGATACTTGGTATTCCATAAATGCTTATTGAACAAATGAATCTCTTACATTTTTAGGCTACTTTTACTTTTTAAAGTTAAAATGTGGTGTGGCAGATGTAAATTAATTTTATTTTTTTCCTAGGCAAAACATGATTAGAGGGTGGGTGTTTTTCTCTGGGAAAGTCATGTGTTATATTCTGCAGCCTGGTCAGAGCAATTTTGTGACACATGATTTGTGATGGTCAGCTTTTTCTTACCTTAAAATGAATGAATGACTAAGAGTTGCTGGTCCCTATGTCTAAGAATCTCATTATCTTTTCAGGAGGATGATTTCTTTTTTTAAATTAAGTTTATTTTTTATTTTGTATTTTTTTTGTTGTTGCAGTTTGGTCAGGGTTTGGTTTGAACTTACCACCCTCAGTATATGGGGCCAGCACCCTACTCACTGAGCCACAGGCACCACCCAGGAGGATGATTTTTTTAGGTCTAAATTCTAGTGAGCCTACTTGGTATCGTGTAAGACAGAAGTGAGAAATTAGGGAAAGGTATTGTTCTGGGCTTGGGAACAGGGTGTTGTGAATGGGATGGATCAGCTCATATATGTTTAAGAAGTCCCAAGTTTACCAAGGGCCATGTTCCAAAACTTCTTTTGTAAAGTGGTTAATACAGATAATAGTTAATAGTAGAGAAAAGTGATATCAGTGGGTTTCAGGTCAGCTTGAAAGAATATTTGAGAGAGGAAAGCTGATGCATGTGTGCGACCAGGGGATATGGGACTTCTCTGGGCCTTCCAGTCAATTCCATGGGTAACCTAAAACTCCTTGGAAAAAAAATGAAGTCCAATGAGTTTTGGGTTTTTTTTCTTTCTTTCTTTTTTTTTTTTTTTTTTTTTTTTGCAGTTTTTGGCCAAGGCTGGGTTTGAACCTGCCACCTCCAGCATATGGGGCTGGCGCCCTACTCCTTTGAGCCACAGGTGCTGCCCACCAATGAGTTTTAAAAAGAGAAAGAAAGCCTAGCTGAAATACATTTTCTAGGAAAAGCGAAATAATTAAATGTCAGAAAAATATTAATGAATAAGAAATTATTTTTTTTTAATGTCAGTGTTTTAAAACAAGATGTTTTAATTTGGTCAGATCATGTGTGTGCATACACACGAGTGTGTTTGTGTGTGTGTGTTTATGTTTGCAGGAGACTTTTGGACCCTGTCTAAGGATTTAGAGATTGACAATATATTAGATTTTTATATTGCTCCAGTTTTCTTTCAAAATATGTGACTTTTAATATTTTTATTACCCTTATATAATTAGGTTTGGTTTGGGTTGGATATAGGGAAGAGAGAGGGAGAAAAGACGGATTAATTGACTGAGTTGTTCATTCATTGGTTAAATGGGACAGATTGATTGATTTCTCTCAAGTGTCTGGGCCAGAGAGATGAGGAAGGGAGAACACGGTTCAAAAGAATGTGCATTTACTGTAAGGAAACATCTTTCTCAAAGGAATTACTTGAGAAGAATTACCATCTGAGATAGAAGCAATATCTGAAGGGCAGATGGATTAAAAAATGGTGGCTGTGGGTCCAACTTGAATCCGTGGTTTGAAAGCCACAGGGAGCAGATTTCATCAAACTGCTGAAACCTCTCTACAAATGGCCAGCCCTGGGGAACAATGATTTCTTTGGTATTGGAGGTATTCAAGATGAGCACCTTGGGAAGGGGCTGCTGGAGAGTCAGATCCAGGACAGAATGGATGCTGGGCTAGATGACCTTTTAAAATATCTTCTGAGAGGGCATTTAATAGTTCTGAGCATGTCCCCAGTTTCATTGAAGGGGAAGAAAGGAAGAAGTAAGGGGAAAGGTTTGGTGGAGATTTTTTTTTTCTAATTTTTTAGAGACAACCTTACTCTGTCACTCAGGCGGGAGTACAGTGGTATGCTCATAGCTCACTGCAACCTCAAACTCCTGGGCTCGGGTGATCCTCCTGCCTCAGTCCCCCAAGTAGCTAGGATGGCAGGTGCACGTCACCATGCCTGGCTTATTTTTATTTTTATTTTTTTAAAGATGAGTTCTTACTGTGTTGCTCAGGCTGGTCTTAAACTCCCGACCTCAAGCAATCCTGGTCTCCCAAAGTCCTGGGATTACAGGTGTGAGCCACCATGCCCAGCTGAGGTGGTGATTTTTCTCATTGGCTCAAGAGAGCTTATATTGCTTCAGAGAGAGTAGGATGGTAGAAAAGTAATTGTTTTTTGTTTCATAGACTGATTATTAGTAGACTGTTGGTTAAGATGCTTTTAGCTTCAAGGGACAGAAACCAAACTCAAAGTGCTGAAACAAAAAGGAAAACTTACTGTCTCTCTAACAAGAACTTCTGAGGTTGACAGCTGTGGGAGCGGCTATGAAGAACCAAGTTTCTTTCCATATTTCTGCCTTCACCATTCCTGCTGTTGGTGCCATGGCCACCACAGGTCCAGGCATCACACCCAAACCCATCAGTGTCAATGGGAAAAAAGAGATCATCTCTTTCTAGTTGGTTTGTCTTAAGAGGAAGAAAACCTTTCCTAGAGGCTTCCTGTAGACCTCCCTCCACATCTCATGGGCCGGGATGATGTCCTGTGCCAGTGCCTAAGTCAGTCATGACACCAGGAACAGGAGTAGCCTCTGTGCTGGGAGTAAGGCCGTCTGCCTTAGGGGTCAGGTGTCGGAGCAGAAAGATCACCCAACGTGTGTTATTTTTGAAGAGTGTTTATGGAGACCCCTTGGTGGTGTCATCTGTGTGAACCATCCAGCCCGGGGTCGAAGGCTCACAGACTTGCTGTGTGATCTTCAGAGAGCCATGTTAACTCTCCATTTCCCTGTAGTGGAGGGAGTATTGGAAGGCCCTCTGGCTTTGTGATTCCAGCAGAGTCTCTCCGTGCTCCCCCATCTCAGTTCTCCTCAGCTTCCCCCAATGTTGCTGTGTGGAGAGGAAGTTGTTTATTGAGTCCTCTGTGGTTTATGTAAAGCAGAGATGATATTTTCACAGGTCTTTAGTTGTTTTGTTTGTTTTACTGGTTTCAGGAATTTGTGATGACCTTCTTAAGAGAGGTCTGGCTATAGCTTTGGTTCACACGCCACGTAACACACCCCGTAGGCACACTCGTATGTCTCTACATGCGTCTGTATTCTAACCGGCTTTTGGTGGAACCAGCTCTCTGCCTTATGTGCAGCCCCCCTGCCCCCATCTGTTTGTTTTTGTGTGTGTGTGTGTGTGTGTGTGTTTTTTTGGCCGGGGCTAGGTTTGAACCCGCCACCTCCGGCATATGGGACCGGCGCCCTACTCCTTGAGCCACAGGCGGCCCCCCCCCCCATCTGTTTCAATTCCGGCATGTAAGAGCTGGTCTGACTGTGTGGCCCCAGGTCTTTCCTCAGGGCCCCCACAACACCCTCTCGGTGCACCCAAGTCCATCGTCCACTGATGCCGAGTGAGGCTTGGGTTGGGTGTTTTCCCAGCCCCTTCTATTATAGGAGACTCAGATAAAATAATTATTGTCCTTAAAATAGTTCCAAAATTAAAGCGCTAGGGCCTGGTGTACGGTATCTCTTCTTCCCAGCCCTCCCATTCAGCCTGGCTGTTAGCAGCTTTCTCCTCACTTTCTAAGGTGTCTCTCAGGGAGAAGCAGACCCTGAGGTGGCCAGGGCTCCATCCTCAACTGGAGCAGGATGCAGCGGGGCCATGGGCTCTCTTGCCGGCCCTTAGAGTCCCCGCGTTTGTCCCCAGTGTGGGGCCTGTCTTTGAAGTTAGGTGGACTCCCATAGGCAGGGCTGCTGCCCTCCTGCTCTCTGGTTATTCAGTGCAACCTTTAGTCCAGGAAACATGCCAGTCTTCATTTCCAAGAATCATATCTCCCTAAATGGGGCAATCTGCTTTAAATGCCTTCTCCACTGGCACCTTTGCCATCTCACAATTGGCATAATTAAAGGGACAGGCTCACCTTCATCACTGCTTGTACCATGCTGGATCCGAGCGGCGGCCAGGGGCCACCTTGGTGTGTGTGCATGCTGCCTGTACATACAGCAACCTGCTCCTTCAGCGCTCGAGTGGTCGTTTTCAGAAGTGCTAAGAGCCATTAGGCATGCATGAGCTTTACCTTTGTGTTTCCCCTATTGTGCTCAGCTAAATAAAAAGCAAGCTGGTTACTATGATGCAGGAAGCTTATTGTATCTTCCTGGAAAAAAAATGCTCGCTGAGCTGAAAGATACTCTCTTGGTACGGTCCCGGGTCAGAATGTGCTTTATCACTCCTGACGTTTGGTGTCTTTCTCCGTTAAGACTTCCCTCTTCTGCGTGCCCAGCTTCAGGTGGGGGTCAGGGCACTGTTCATCCTCAGACAGTCACTGCTGGTCTTAACGAGAACAGGACGACGACTGGGAGGCTCCCGGGACCGATTGTCCTCTCTGATTTCCAGTTCAGCTGCCAAGCCAGCACTGTCCACTGGTGCCTTTGGAACCTGGGTTTTCATTGCCTACCTCTCTCCTTAACCCAGAGGCTTCTCTGAGGGCGTGCCTGGGACGGCTGCTGCCCTCTGTTCCATGGTGCCCAGTCCCTTCATTTTCAGAGGCCAGTCTTTAGCATCCTCGGAGGCTGAAAGTGTGAAGCCCTGTGCTGGGGGGTGGTCAGCTGGGAACAGAAACTCTACCCTGTCCTTCTGACTCACTTGGAAGAGAGACAGAAGGCTAGTCAAGGACCACCCTCTTCTGAAACGTGTGCTGGCGTTGCTTTCTGGGCAGCAGGACAGACTTGTGTTCACTTTCACCTTGAAAGACACCTGGTTCCCACCTTGTGATGACGCGACGTGCATGCGTCCAGCCCCTAGCAGGGGCTTTGGACTAATGTGGGGAGTTCAGGAACTTTCAGCCTGAAGTCCAGGGAAGGAAAGCCCCTAGCTGTCAGCGGAGCAGGGGTAGCAGGCTCTCTGTGTGCTTCCAGGGACTTTATTGTTTTGGCTTTTTTCTGCTGTGAGAAAACAGTGCTGACTCTTTGATAAAATGTGAGTCAGTGAGAAATAGAATTTGCTTTACAGAAGCTGATTTTGGAGAATCATTTCTTAAGAAGGAAAAAAAGCCTAGACATAGTGAGTCCCAGGGGAATATTGGGTGTGGTGGTCCTAACCCCCAGAAGTTAATTTTGGGTGATTTTAGGAAGATTTTGGTTTTTTAAGCAGTTTGGAAGGGAGGTGGACATGACCTGTGCAAAAGAGAGAGAGGGGTGAGTAAGAGTGTCACGTGCTGACACCTCGAGTAAGGACAGGGTGTGAGACAGACTTTGTGCAGCTGGACAAGGGCATGTACTGAGATATAAGAGAACATTGGTTTATTTTTATTTGATTTTGCCATGTGCAAGACAGTTTGGAAAGTGGAGAGCTCCCTGATACGTGACTTTCCAGGTGTGTCCAACGCATCTTGGTGGGTGTCCTCTAGATAGCAGGGGGAGACCCAGGACAGGTGGTGACAGATATCTGGGGGTTACTGGGGCCGAGAGATGCAACAGGCAGCTTGGACTTCAGTCCCTTTTCAACCAAAGAAGGTCTATCTTGCAGGTGGAGTGGCTGGAGAACATTTAAATTAGTTTCAGAGCACACGTGTGTGCGTTCTTGCGTGTCTGGTGTCTCTAAGAGAAAAGGCAAGGTTGCTGGTGGCCTGAGCAATTTTACCTAGTCTGGAGAGTACATGAGCTATACTTTATGGGTCCTGTAGCTCATCTGGCTAGTAGGGCCTCTCCTCCCCTCATCTTCCCTCCCTGCCTCCCTTCCCTGTTCTTTTGTGGGAGAGCAAGAGTTATTTGTATATAGTGGGGTGGGGGGAGAGGGGAGAGGATTGGTGCTTATATAGAATTTCTGGAAGAGTTTGTCAGAGAATTTTTAGTTGCCCCGCCATTGGACTCTAGGGGGATCTGGAAGGCTGCATCTCTGGGCAGTCTTCTAAGGAGTGTCACGCTTCTGTGGCAGCCACTGCCTCAGCCCTTTGTTTTTTTCTCACTTACCTCGTGTCTCTCAGTGAGCAGTTCAGTGCCTAGCAGTTAGTGATGGTCAAACTTAGTGTGCATGGTTGGCCCAGCAGATCTCACGTTTGTTTATCAGTCCATCCATCATCCATCCAGCCATCCAGCCATCCACCAAGTAAGCTACCCATCAAATAATGAAACATCCCCAAGGCCCTAGCTGTTCTCTCCTCTGTCCTCAGAGGAGAAGAACTGAGTGACAGAGGCCAGAACTGGGTGACATGCCCAGCCCGGGTTGCCAGCTCCCAGGCCCAGAGAGTGATTAGTTTAGACTAACCAGGGCAGGCTCTTGAGTCATGAGGTGGTGGTGGTGGGAGAGTGACATCAGAACCAAATCCTGGCTCTGCCAGAGGAGAAGGAGGGAACAGCTACATATGGTCTCTGCTCCAACATGCTCATTGTTCTGTTTTACTCTGATTGAATGATGTTTTTTAGTGATAGCTTTCTCTAAACTTGGCTATGTTTACTATGGTAATTATTTTAATTGCGTTCTGTTTAATTAATTATTTACACCTCACATGGTTCTACAAATTTTGATTTGTTTTACAGCATTATATACTATAATAAACAATGTGATACCAGGAAGAATTTAGGAACAAATCCAGATAAATCCAGATAAATATAAAAGTTCAGCTCAGAAGGAAAAAGAATCACAGATACTTAACTTTCTGCATAAGAAGCCCTTGCACGGCTGCTCAGCTGGGCCTCAGATGAGCTCTGAGCTTCAGAGCATCCCAGAGCAGAGGGAAATGTGGTCACTGCTGCAATTCTTGCTCTTAGAGAAGGAAGACATACCAAAGTCCCCAAGAGAAGCAAAGACTTTTTTTTTTTTTTTGGTTCTTTTCAACTAAATTTTGCATGTGGGTTTTTACGTAGTAAACACCTCGTGGTGTCACAGGCAGGGTGTTCAGCCTGCCCCCCAACAGATGAAAAACTGGGTTCCTCTGGCTCTTCTTGTGCAGCCCTCCCTGGATACTCAAGGCGTAACCTCAACGCACAGCTCTGCAGAAGGCCAAGTGGCAGGTCTGAGTACTGACGCTGGTGAGGCTTGATGCAGTGCTGGACCCCAGCCACCCAGCTGAGTTGCTGGTCCACACGTCCCTCAGATGCTCTTCAGACTCCTCCTTTCCACTGTGTGTGTGTGTGTGCGCGCGTCTATACATGTGAATGGGTATATACATATATCATTCTACATCCGGAAGAAGCAGTAGTTTGCCAGCCAGGCAGCATTCTAGCTCGCTGACTGAGGCTTCACGAATCAACCTAAGCTTGCCATCTGTGGAAATTAAGGCCTCTATTTGAAACACTCATGGAGCAGAGTTCTATTTTTGTAAATGGGATAATTGGGTGGGAAAGTGTGCTAATATCTGTCTTTAACCACTCCAAGGGACGAAGCCTACCTGTTAAAACCGTGAGGCCTACACCAAGGCACCACTATTTACCCAGGGACAGTGTCTCTCTACATGGGTGAAGTATTTACAAAGAGGGTGGAAGTTGGAGCCAGACTGCTGGGCTCCATCTCATGTCTCAAGCGGATGGACAGAGGCACGCCAGGAGGGGGTGGGGGGTGGCCAGTGACACACCCCAGATGCCAAGAATGTTATGTGGGAAGAGGTTTTGGGAAATGTTAGATGAGGCGGTCCTGAGAGAGGTGTTATCTGTTCTAAGTGACTCTTGGTGACCTGCTATCTTTGTGAAGATTTTGGGAGTAGACAGTGCCAGCACAGTGGGAAAGGTTGTTTGGCATGGACAACACTGGGTGTGGAGAGCGAGCATTTATAGAGCCACAACTGTGTCCCACCACTGTTTCACCTGTGGACCGCCTATGAAAGACAGTATCAGGAAACACTTAGGAATGTGACTTTGCAATCAGAGAGACCTGGCTCCGTAGGTTCCAAGCCTGAGTTTCCTCATCCAAAAAACATGGGAGTGATGGTGGTGCCTCACCTCAGACTTGTCATGATACGTCATCAGAGCTCAGTAAATGCTCTGCTGTAACAAGGGCTAGCAGTTGCTCGTTCCTAATTCGACGTGAAGTAGATTCCATGTGCCCCATTTTGCAGAGGGGTAAACTGAGCCCTTACTGAAGTGAATTAGCTCATCTAAGATCTTTCATCTAGTCCATGGCAATGCTGGGATTTGAACCAGGTTTCCTAGCACTAAAGCTGGTTGCTTTTCTCTGTTGGATGCTGCTTGAATTTATAGATAACGCCTGTGTATCTTGTGCAAGTCTAACGTGTGGGCTGGGAAGGAAGCAGAGCCCCTTTCTGGGTCCACTGTGCTGGCGGGTGACTTTCTGTTCTTGACAATCACATCTGAGGAGCTTGGGCAGTGATTTGGGTGATGATAGTGACCTCGAGCACTGTTGTCTGGCTCAGGAGGGTTTTGTCTTTCTTCACTGTCTGCCATACCACCTAGAGAGTGCGCCAGTCAAGGAGGCAGTGTGACTAGGTGAGCAGCACTGGAGGAACTCACCAGCACTGTATTTGTGACTGTGACAGTTGTGACAGTTTCTCTTCACTCTCTATCCAAGCCCAGTTTTCTGTTTTTGTTTGTAGACCTTGTTAAATCTAGGATAATGGGTTTGAATTGACTTGATGTATAATGGAAATAGCCTCATGTGGTCCAAGCTTCTGCCCCGGGTCACCACCTGCTTCCACAAAGCTGAGTAGCCAGTAATTTCTTACAAATCTTTTCATATTAATAGAAAAATGGGAGGCAGATGGCCTGCCAGGAGGAAGGGCCCGTTACGGGACGAATTGTCTCCCCTCCCCATTCACATGCTGAAATCCGAAGGCTCAGAACTTCAGAATGTGACCTTGTTTGGAAATAGGGTCATTGCAGATGTAATGAAGCTAAGCTGAGGTCACTCTGGAGTAGGGTGGGCCCCTAATTCAATATGATGGTGTCCTCATAAAAAAGGGAACTGTGAAGACAGATATGCCCCCAGGAGAATGGCTGGTGAACATGAAGACAGAGAGAGATTGGTAATAGCCACAAGCCAAGGAATGCTGGAGATTGCCAGGGGCCACCAGAAGCTAGGGGGAGGGCGTGGGGCAGATTCTCCTTCATGGCCCTGTCAGCACCTTGATCTTGATCTTTTGGCCTCCAGTACTGTTGTTTATGCTACCCAGTTTGTGGTCCTGTGTTACACCAGCCCCACCGAAGTATAGCAGGGCCTATGGAATAATAGTAAGTTACAAACTCCGAAGAGATGAGCGTCCCTCACAGGCTTTGGTTGAAGTTTCCATTGGAGCCTGGGAATTTGGGTGTGGGGCTGAGGGCTCTGGGAGTAGAAAGAAGAAAAGCAGCGCAGACAAAGCAGACCGGCTTCTGAAGTTGAGTGTCGGTTGTAGAAAGGATATCGCTCTGAGCTGAGCTTTTACCTTCTTGGATTTTCTAGAGAAAGCAATTTTGTCCATGAAGGCTGGAAAAATATTTTCTTGAAAAATGCAAGGTGACAGTTTCTAAGAAAAAAACTGGCTACCTGAGGTTTAAACTTTACCACCTGTAATAGCTCAAAGAAAACTTTCTGCACTGATGGTAACATTCTCCATCCACAGTCTCCGGAACAGGAGCCCCTACGATACGTGACTGGTGAGCACTGGAGATATGCCTGAGTCCACACACAGGGATGTGAGCAAACCCAGGGGGCCAGTTTGCCCCATCCTTCCATGAGCATCCTAAAAGTCCAGGCCCCTCGTTTTTTCCTTCGAGCATTATCCCACAGGTTCTGTACTGTCCAATACAGTGGCCATCAGCCACATGCAGCTATTTAAATTTGTCGTACGCAGATGTCAGATGAAAGCTACTGGAGCTCTCCCACTGAGGCGTTTCTCTCAGCTGGCACCCAGTTGTCTGTACCCAAAATCCATGGTTCCTACACAGGACGTGTGGCTGGAGGGTGCCATTTGGAGAGCGTGCATGTGGGATATTTCAGAATCTGAAATTGAAGCCCAGCCGGGCATTATTAGATGCAGTTTCACACTGAGAAGAATGACTCCCTGGGGCTTCTTTGGCCAGTCCTGAACAAATGAGTGTTGTCATTGCATCACCACTGGCTTTGGCTTAGTGCCCAGTGTGACTTAAACATTGCTTCTTTTCCCAGCTCTTCTTAGTTATCATTCTGATTTCACAGAGAAGCAAATAGCTCATCAAGTCTCACAATTTCTCTAAACCTTCAGTTGTACAAGGGGGTATTACACAAAGACATATCAGGGTGGGATGGGGCCAGCTTCTCTGCTGACCCCACTTCACTTTGCAGTCTGGGCTCTGTCAACAGCGAGGGGATGGCCTGGGAGGAAGGAACAAGTCGCCCGATCCAGCAGTGAGACAGGCAGATGTGCAGCCCGGACTCCTGGTCTTAGAGGGCAGCAGTTTAGTTTGATAAGAGGTTGGGGAGAGGAGAGGCTGAGGGAGACCTATTGTCAGCCTTCAGTAGATTCAGTAGCTTGTGCCGCACATGTGGTGTGGTGCCGTGCTCGGGGACTTAGGGAACATCAGTAAGTGATAATAGTTAACAGTGGCTAATGTCATATGGAGAGTGCTTACAATGTGCCAAGCCTGGCTCCAGGCTTAATACTTTACATACGTTAGCCCACTTGCACATAGCTCTCTCTTCCCCAAGCACTTACAAACTCACTGCAGATGAGATTAAACAAAGCAACAAAAGACATCAAGTGATTTGAGAGGCACAGAGAGAAAAAACCTGGAGGTCCCAGGAGACCAGGGATACTGGGTTAGGTCTGTCTCTGCAGGCTGGCCCTGATGTGGACAGGCGTTGAAGGAGCGTGAGGTGCTCCAAATGGGTGTGTGAGGCACCGCTGGAGGACAGCGGGTGTCTAACTTGGTGTGACTGGAACAAGTCACAGGTCATAGGCTTTTTCATCTGAGTATAATTATTTGACTGGAGTAGCCATCAGCAGATGGAGAGTTCAGAGGGACCACACTGAAATAATGTGTAACGTGCAGGTGCAGTCGGTCGGCCGGTGTCTTGGGGTGTCTTTCTGTTCCCACAGGAAACATGCAAAGAGCAGCTCTCAGCCCCATCTGCTCTGCTCCCCCTGGCTCCAGCTCTGCGTCAGTAACCCCTCTGTCACCTGTTTACAAGAGGGGTTTCTTCTCTCCCTTTCCTCTTTTTCTGTGATTAAATAGCAGTGGCTGCTACTTGCTGTGAAGGTAGGATTAACCTCTCAATTCAGCAAACATCCCTGGAGTCCCAGGACAATGTGGCAGTGAACTCGCCAAGGAGGACGCGGGTTCCAGGCATTAGTGGGGTGAGGAGTTATAGCCAGCAGGCCCCGGCCACAGCCTGGGAGTGAGGGTGAGGGCACAGATGGTGGGGGTAGGCCCAGGTGCCCAGCTCATGCTGCCGGGGAGTGGGGTGACAGTCACGGGGGGAAAGGGAAGCAAAAGGGTGGGGAGCAGTAGTGTAACAAGTTCGACGTGGAACACCTTAAGATTGGGGCAGGACATGCTGTGGAGGCACTGAGGGGGTGATCAAAAGACCCCTGGCGCAGAGTAGTCGAGGCCCCGTGGTTGCCGTGCGAACTCATTGGCACCAGCTCCCCTTTCCGTTCCTTCTCAAGTGGTTCCCCATAGAGTTGCTTTAGATTGCAGGGGAGGAAAGTTGCTTCCTCAGTCTCCCTAGCTTTATGCTCACACTGGAATCTAAATCCAGAACTCCCTGTTCCTGCTAAGTAGTTCAAAAGCTCCAAGGGATCCTTGGAACAGTCGCACCCTGGTGGGACTTTTCAGAGCACTCCCGGGGTTAGAAGAGAAATTTCAGGGTAACCGCAGAATAATGTGAGCTATAACCGGCCCGAGTGATCTTCTGGCTGGGACCCAGATGCGAGGCTGGCATGTTTGAAGGTTGGTGAATGCCTGCTGACCTGCATGCCCCCACGGGGTGGACTCCGTCTACCGTTTGATTCCTGACTAATTGCAGCTAACAATACAACAGCTTGTCTTCTGTGAAACAGAGGGCGAATGTGCCCACCAGCCTCGCTGCTATGGTTGGGCAGGTCAGGACAGAGCCTTGAAACTCGACTTATTCATCTGTAAAATGAAGGGATTTGGCGAGATGCCACTTAATGTGACTTCCAGCACTAGCGTTTTATATAGGTCAGCGATCTGATCCCTTGTCCAGGCAGTGATCTTTTTTTCCAGAGGAACCATTCTGTAGTTGCTTGTCCTCATCATCCCGGCAGGGAGCAGCGTGGTGGGGGAGCAGAACGGTGGTGGCCTCTGGAGCCAGCAAACCTGGTTTGAGTCTCCTCTCTGGAAGTCTGTCACATGCTGAGCTGTGCAACTGTTAGCAATTCCTCGGCAGCCTCGCGTTTCCTCACCTGTAAAATGGGGTGATGTGCACATGTTGGGTAACAGGCATCTACCCTGTGCCTAGTTAGAAATAGCTGTATGGAGATACGATGCACGTACTGTAGAGCGTCCAATTCACTGGCTTCTGCGCTCTCTGTTCAGAGTCCTATCAATCATTGCTGCCCAATTCTAGAACATTATATTACCCCAAATAGGAGCCCCATCCCCATCAGCAATCACTTCTCACTCACTTCTTGCCCCTGGCATCCCCTGGTCTCCTTTTTGTCTCCGTGGATTTTCCTGCCGTGGACGTTACTTACAGGTGGACGCCTACAACGTGTGGCCTGTGTGTCTGACTTCATCCGTGCTGTGGCAGGTGCCAGAACTTCACTGCTAAATGATACTCTGTTGTGTGGATATACTACATTTTGCCTTTCCGTCACACTTGATGGACACTTGGTTGTTTCCACTTTTTGACTGCAATGAGTATTGCTGCTGTGAACATGTGTCTGCGAGGTCTGGGGTGGACACAGGCTTTCGGTTGTCCTGATAGCGCGTGGTGCTTTTGGTTGGCATTTCCCTAATGAATAACAAGAATGAGTGTGTGCTTACTTGCCATTTGCATGTCTTGTTTGAAAAGAATGTGTATTCAGAGTCTTTGTTTTCATTTTAAAAATTTGGTTATATGTCTTTTATTGTTGAACTGCAAGAGTTCTTTATCTATTCCAGATGGTGCCTAGCTTTTAAATAGGCATGGAGACATCATCACTTTCTCATCCAGGTCTTCGACAGAAGTCTGCCATCTTTTAGGTGACCTCAAGAGCTGATTGCCCAGATAGTGAATCCTTGGTGTCCTGCGTGGTGGCCCTCCGCCTATGTCTTGTTCAGAGCTCATCTGAGCGCTGAGCTCCGAACTGTTCTGATCCTGAGCTTGGGGCAGCGAGACTAGTTAGGGTCTGGAGATGAGCTCTGGCGGAATCCGTGTGACTATTTAGTCTCATTTCTTTCCAGATGGAGGGTTTAGGGGGGCAATTGCAGCAATTTTTTGGTGTGTGGACTACTCCACCCTGTGCTATGGGCATCTGGATGTTGGGGCTGGGGACAGCAAGCTGTATCCGAGGATGCTGGCTTCTTTTCACTATGCCATTTGCCTAGATGAGTAGCTTATTTTCCAGGCATGATCTGGTCATCGTAAGTCATATAAAAAAAAGTCCCAAGGAAGATCATATGTCTATTTCAAAGAGAAGAAAGTTTTATGGGAGCCCCTTGAAGCTACTTAAGGGGACTGGACATCACCCTCTATTCTGAAAACCATACTCTGTTTGGGAGCACGACTGTCACCTTGCTGTCCCTTTACCTTCATGTCCTTCGTCCTCCATCCCTCCTCCCTGGCGCCTGCAGCCCTACCCTTGCTGCTGATTCGAATCCAGCCCAACTCTGAAGGCCCATCAGGATCTCTGCGGCGCAGGCCTCTTCCTGCACACCAGGGGAAGCAGTGCCTGCAAAGAAGTGGCACTTGCCTGGCCGGTCATCCACAGAGCCATGTCCACCAATTTGTGACAGTGCCAAGCCATGGTTCTGCCCTATAGACGTGGCCTTTCCTTAGACATGGATTTGAGGGGTCATGGACAGATGTTATCGATTCTTCCACTTTAGGTCAGTCAAGACAGTTTAAAATTTCTTTAATGCCCAGGAACTTTGTTTTGGAGGACAAAGCCAGCCCCACTGCATTTGGGTGATACTTATTTTGAAAGGGTAGAAGATACCTCTAGATGTGCAATTCTTCTTCAGGGACAGCTGTCTATAGCTGGGCCAGCTCCGACCCCTTGGGCTGCTCTGCACACTCTGACCTGGCTCTGCCGGGTTGCTATTTTTTTGATTTTATAGAAAAGCAATTTTACCCTCAGAAAGTCTTCCATCTAGTTAGAAGGATAAGAGGAATCAGAAAATGAGTCAGTCATTGTTAGAGCTGGAAGATTCCTGGCGGATTATCCAATTCATTACTTTTCAATCTCCTATCCTGACAAAACAGAATAAGTGATTTGTGTGGGAGAAAAGAAAGTATTTTTTTTTTCTTTGTGGCCCATATTTATTTATCAAACAATATCACTCTGATAAATAAATTTTGGTCACAGAGAATATTATATGGCCCTCTTAGAGATTTATAGGGTACATCACCATAGTAAAGGCTCTGAGAAGTCCTGCAGTAAAGAAAATGGTTTTATTCGATTTAACCTAACTTTTCTAAAACTTTTAAAATCTCAATTCTTTTTTTTCTTTTTTTCATAATAGATATTAGCACCTCCCAGGACACTGTTCAGAAATATTATGTGACTTGCACAAAGTCAACAAAAAGCCTTGACTTAAAACCAGATTCTCTAAATCCCACTTACTGTTCTTTCTACAAAGTGTAACCATATCATGCTTGAGTCAGGGTTGATGATTTTTTCCAAAAATTGTCATTTGGGTCTGTGGTCCCCGACTCTTGGTCTGTGGCCTGTGAGGAACCAGTCTGCACAGCGTCATCACCCGAGCTCTACCTCCTGTCCCATCCGGCCCCCTTCTGGTCCGTGGAAAAATTGTCTTCCATGAAACTGGTCTCTGGTGCCAAAAAGCCTGGGGACCGCTGATTTACATGATTAATGAAAAACACACAGGCTTTATGGTCATTCTGACCTATGTCGGAATCCTGGTTCCGTCATTTTACTAGCTCACGACCAGACTACTAGCTAGTCTCCCTGGGCCTCCCTCTTGTGGAAAGTTGGGAAGACAGTAACAGCCTCTTGGGCCTGCTGCGAGGATTAGACCAGGGAGTCAAGTCCGTGCTCTTATCTTTGTTTCCTCAGACTCTTTTTTTCATCACTCTTTTTTTCATGGGCTCAGTTACCTGTGATTTTAAAAAGCTGAGGATATTGCAGACGCCAAGAAGTTCCTACTGTTGACTGTGTGGGAACTTGTTGAATGGTGTCTGGAGGTTGTAGCCCTGAGACAGGAGTGATTACCTGTGGAAACTCAGAGCTGTGTTGAACTGCTCACTGTTCAAGGAATTGGGGGGAAATTGAGAGAGGGACATGTGGACAGACCCCCAGGACTTCTGTATCCCCGCAGTGGAAAAATGTAGTCAGGTTTCTTTATTAGGCAAAATCATGCCAGGCCAGTAAAATCTGTCCTGAGGGGGAAAAGGTGAAGGATAAGTGAGACCAGGAGGAGTGGAGGCGGCGGGTCAGGAGGACAGAGGGGCCCCGCGGGGCTGAGCACAACACCCCACGTGTAGCACAGCGTCTTCACGGGTAGGCACATGGAAAAAGAGTGGTTTGAACCACTCTTTTCAAAAGCTGAGAAAAATGGAGCTGAGCAGAGAGTGGCCGCTCCAGGAACTTCTCTTTTTTCTCTTTGCAGAAATCTTCCTACCTCACTACCCCATCACCCAGCCTCCAGGCTTGCTTGTCCAGCTTTGGAATTTGTACTTTTGCCTGGGAAGTTAGTCCGGTGCCCAACCATGAAGCTCCAGCATTTGTTTACTGCTGGTCTGGAGGGGACGCGTGCCTAATACCTACTCGCCAGTTCCAGGGGTGGTGGACTTGGCTCCTTCCCTGGCTTCAGCCCACATGGGCCCCAGTCCTGATCCTTACTCTGGAATATTTCAGGACTAACAGGCGTGCGGGCCTGGAGAACCAGTCCCCTTCATTTCTTCCTTGTCTAATTGCTCTCTGATTTTACCCACTCCGGGTCGTCTCCCTACCAATTTCTTGGACACACCATTAGGAGCACAGTCTGTGGGTGAGAGTTGAATTACTTTCCCCAAGACCCTGACCAGTCGTATAGACGGCTTGGCTTGGCGAGGGGACATCCCGCTGCAGCTGCACTCTGCACAGAGTGCCTCTTCATATGGCAACCAGGCGCACGGCGTGCCAGCCCTCGTCTGCCCATGCCAGGTGCTGGCTCGTTCTCTGGGACGATACAAAGATAAGCTTGCTGCTGGCACCAAGCAAGTCACAGTTTCTGTAATTTATTTACCTCGAATCAAACAAACCCTGACTCCTGTTTTGAATTTAGACTGTGCTATTTTTACAGAAGGGGCAATGTCTCTGCAGAATGGCCATTTGTGGGCTTTGCCTGGGACCCCTATATGACACAATTTCTGGGGACTTGAGGAAGCCACTTTGGAAAGCAGGTGGCAGGTCCTTAAAAGGTTAAATGTAGAGTTGCCGTATGACTCAGCAGTTCCACTCCTAGGTAGATACCCAGGAGGAATGGAAACATTTGTCCATGCATGGATCATTTGCAGGCTTACAGTAGCAGTATGTCTATAGCCCAAAAGCGGGAGCAACCCACTTGTCCGCCCACTGATGAGTAGATAAACAAAAGGGACTACACCTGTTCAATGGAATAGAATTTGGCAATAAGAAGGGAATGGATGAAAGTTCATATGAATGAACTTTGAATCATTCATGTTAGGCTAAAGAAGCCAGGCATGGAAGGCCACATACTGTGTGGTACCATTTGTGTGAACTGTCTGATCACAGAGGTATTATAGAAAGTAGATTAGTGGTTGTCTAGGGTTGCAGGAAAGAAGGATGGGTGTGGGATTTCTGATAAGGGAGATGAAAATGTTTTGGGATTAGACAGCGGTCATGACTACACAACTGTATTCAAAACCACTGAGCTATGCTACAAAAGGGTGAATTTATGGTATGGGAGTTACATGTCAATCAGGCTGTTATTTTGAAAGTTGTCCTGGCTGTGGTTCCAGCTACTTGGGAGGCTGACATAGGAGGATCGCTGAGCCCAGAAGTTAAAGGCCAGCCTGAGCAGCATAGTCAGACCCCTCCTCAAAAAACAAACAAAAAACTGCTCTGACTCCTAAAAATTCTTAGGATTTTGTGGGTGTAAGGTGGGAAATGGGAAATAAGGAATCAACAGGCTTACTCTTTTGTCCCTTTCCCTTTGTTTCACTTTGCTCTTAGCATGGATTCTCATACTCTTTCCTACCTTTTGTTTTGATTCAGCAATTCTTTTTTTTTTTTTTTTTTTAGAGACAGAGTCAGAGTCTCACTTTGTCGCCCTCAGTAGAGTGCTATGGCATCACAGCTCAGGGCAACCTGCAGCTCTTGGGCTTAGGTGATTCTCTTGCCTTAGTCTCCCAAGTAGCTGGGAGTACAGGCACCTGCCACAACGCTGGGCTATTTTTTTGTTGCAGTTTGGCCGGGGCCGGGTTTGAACCCACCACCCTCGGTATATGGGGCCAGCGCCCGACTCACTGAGCCACAGGCGCCGCCCTGATTCAGCAATTCTTGAAAGAGAAAAATATTTAGCAAGGTGGGAGTCTCTGAAGAACGCAGTGGGAATCCTATGTGAGCCACAAAGTTTGAGCCAAGACAGAAAAGGGAAGTGGATTCATGCAGAGAAGGTGGAAATGGAGCTGATGGCTTCATTTTCTGCTTAAGTGAAACACAATGAAAAGGGCTTGGCTGGCAAGGTCAGGACCATGAGGCTAGCAGCCGAGAGCTGTGTGGTGCCTGACAGCAAGCAGGTTTCTGCCCTCCGCCACCTTCGGAGAGCTGACAGGGGGCATGCAGCACTGGGCCTGCTCACCTCCTTTGGAGGAGAAAAACCAGTGTATTTGATGCTGGTGAAAGAGCCGTAGGGCTTCCCTGCCTCCAGTCAGCACCAGGGACACATGAACTCAGTTAATGTCTTTTGTGCATCTCAAGGCACCCTACTGGCTAAATTGTTCCTATTCACCCTTGTGCGTCTACAGGGGTGGCCTGTGTTTTGAGTCTAGGATTGTAGCCCCCCAGCTCCCTCACCTCCAGCCCAGGGATTATTCTCCAATAACATCCTTCCAGCTTACCTGAGGGCCTCATCACCAGACGGTAACTCATGGGGCCAGTCTGAGAGCTGATTTCAGTTCCTGTCAGCTCTGGCCTTGGGAATACATTCACTGAGAATCAGGGCAGGCCGGAGGGGTCTTTGCCAGGGCGCGTGCTCTCCATGGACTACTGTCCAAGTTCCCGCAGGGAAGCACCTCAGCCGCCTAGACACAGGCTGAGCCCCTGGCAGCACCCGGGCTCAGGTGGTGGGGCCACCGCCCACCAGGGCATGCGTTCCCTGCCAGCCAGGCTACCAAAAGGAACCAGCCACCTCCTTGTTCAGTCACTTGTGTCTGTCCTGGTTCTCCCCTGCCCTCCCCTTCCTCCGTCGGTGCCAGGGTCTTTGGGTCATCCTTGCAGAGATTCATGCTGCCCCACTGACTGACTTCCCCTCAGGTCCTGACACCTTCAGGGCAGGCTGCTAGAGGCCCTGCCTCTTGGGTCCATTTTCCATTCAAAGTCTGATCTGCCCTCTCTGACGCCTCTTATACCTCCTCAGCTGCCTCAGGATAAAACTGGCCCTAAAGACTAGTCACACTCACATGCCAGCCTGTCTTTCAGTCCCACTCGCCACCTCGCTGCAGGAGCCCCCAGCTGCGGCCATAGCTCTGCTCTGCCTGCCTTCCTTGCAGATGGGTCTGGTCCCGTTTCATGTGTTGCTTTCTGTTGTATGTGCAGATTACCCCCATGGCCTGTGGGAAGTAGATGGCTTGTAAATCTTAAAGAGAAATGGGTCCGCTCTGTTGCAGACAACGATGCTTGCCGGCCAGTGCACTTCTGCTCACCCTCTCCTGTGTAGGGTGCCCTGTGGTGCACAAAGATGGCACTGACCACAGAGAGTGCTTCCTCCTCTGAGCCCCAAGACATTTGATTGGTGACTGTTACAACCTGCTCATGTGGTGGGTTATCTTCTCTCATCTCACCCCATCTAGTCGGGTTGGTCCTTTATTGCACGATGCTCTCATCTGCCCACAACCATCTGGTGGTGCACGGATGTCATAGACACTCAGCAGATATTTCTGGGTGCTAGCCCTGGCTTCTGGAATCCTCAGTGGATCTGGAAATTTGACTTTATAAATTCACGGATTATTAGGCTCTGAAGGACTGATTCGTACTAACTAATTTTATAAAAGACCAGTTGAATCGTTTAAAGACAGTGATCATTCTAGCATCCAGAGAGGTGAGGTATCCATACAAGTGTATTTTCTCCTTGGTGAGAAGGTCCTTTCTGGAATGCTATGAGATCAGAAAATTGCTTATTGAGCGCAGAATTTAAGCAAAAGGCTTTGTGTACCTATAAATTGTGAAAACATTCTCTGCTTGGGAGATATTTCTCTTTGAAAAACTTGAATGAGACATCTAGAATCAATCTTTCTCCCCACTTAACAGTGAGAAATTTCTAGATTTGACAAAGACCACTGTCAATTGTCTTTGTAACACCATATCCTCTTTATTTTGGTATGTTTGACACAGTATAGTTACAACTATGTTATACTTATGACAAACTTGATTATAGTTTGTGGCTCCAAGTATCCAAATATCCTCATTAATTACATCTTAGGGTGATCATTTTGGAGTTACAAATCAGACGGCATCTTGAATCCTGGTTTCATAACTTCTGAGGATTCCATCTTTTAGGATCTGCAGATCTGTATTTATGAATTAGCACAGCATCATACCCCTACCAAGGAAGTTATAAATGCCTGGGCGTCAGCTCTTGAAATCCCAGTCTAATGCCACCTGACCAAGGAGTCCAGAGTAGTGTTTGTTCGGCCATTAATGAATCAGTGCTGCCCTGGGTGTGTAAGCAATACTATTTTTAAACCCATTGCTGACTTCAGTGATAAAGAGGGTACAGAGCGTGCCTTGCCAGGCTTTTGAGCTTACTGTGAGTAATACCCATGTTATTATGATGTCAGAACTTGAATATTCTTTACCCAGAACACAGCCATTGCATCACAGAGCATGGGAAGGAAACTGCGAGCAGGGTAGGAAAGGCCCGTTTTTCCCAGAGAAAGTTCAAGCTTTTTCCCCCATGGGGGCACTTAGGCCTGTATTTAGCAGTGCCAGCCTCCTGTGGTCACTTTGAAGGGCCTCTTCCCATTTTAATCACCAGAAAGTGATCTGTCTCAAAGTTTCCAAACCAAGCCAGAGGCATTTGTGACTGGTGATCCCATGCCTTCCACTTGCTCGGGAGTCATCAGGCGGTGATAAGTGTGTGCACGTGTTTGAAATCAGTAACTGTGGCAGTCAGAACCACTCCATCCTTTGTCACATTGAGCTCCTGAAGCATTTTCATGGGCACGGAAACAATGCTGAACTGTGGAAGAAAGGGACTGAACTACGTAGAAATTGTAAAGCTGTCTTTAAAAACGTAGGCTCTGGTTTTTGACAGGTGGACACGCTGGGCCCCACAGTGGAATCACTTTAAACTTCCCTAATTTCAGCTTGTTAAGGGTGCCAGCCTTAAGGACAATTGCAGCACCAGTTAGGATGGGCTAAGTCATAGTGTGGCAACGGACAACTCCCACATTTCAGGGGCTTAAAACAGCAGAGGTTTGTTTCCCGCTTGTGCTATATCTTGGGCTGGCTGGGGTCCCTGCCCTCTGCCACCCTCACTTCCCTGCTGAGGAGTCTTGATTCCCTGCACCATAGCTGGTCACCTCTGGCTAGGGAAGGATAATTGAATTAGCAACTCAAAGACAGGGTTTAAAACTTTTTGCCCAGAAATGAACTTCCCATGTGCTTTCTATTTTCCAAGGCTAATCATACGGCCTAAACTCTAAGTTATGGGCTTGTGTGTACCTGAGTTAGCAGCAAGGTTTTTCACAGTGAAGGGCAACATACCAGGATAATACGGAAGGAAATATTTGAATGGTTAGTTTACCTCATCCTTTTAAATTTTCCATTTTTGTGTTTTTAGTAAACGTTGCCTTAGGAAAGTAGAACATATGTAATTTTTTTTTTTTAAAAGTCACATGTATTAGGAGCAAGTGTTCCTGTTTTTCCTCATTAAGTATTCAGTCCAAAAAGTTAATCATCGTTTATACAACAGATACAAGTCTGCAATAAGCATATTGCACCTGTAGGTCTCAGTTATGGCCAAGCGGAGTGCTTTTGATTAAAACGTTACATGACAAAGAAATGGGAAAGTTTTGAAGGTAGAGTCTGTTCTGTGTTAGCTGGGCCTTGGGGAGCTAGCTGCCACCTCTCCCTACAATTTTCACTAAGCATTTGTTTGGGGGTGTGGTATATACATATCAGCTCATTTAATATTCACAAGGACCCTGTGAGACATGGTCACCATGTCCACTTCAGTGATGAGGGGATCAAGCCTCAAGTCAAGCAACTCGCTGAGGTCAAACAGCTGTGGGGGGGGGAGAGCAGCATCTGGCACAGCTGCAGGGAGCTCAGAAAAGATCTGACCACTCTTAACAGAGCACTGTGAAATTGGAGCCTGCCTAAACCCTCAAATGCCTGCCTGTCTTTTAGAAAGCAGGACATGGGAGAGCCATGGGGAGTCTCCGCTGTGTGCCAGGAGGAAGATGCCCCACGATAAGAACCAGTATCCCCAGAGCATCGTCTCCTCCCGTGCTGGGTGCAAGTGGCTCGTAGTGTGGAGTTGTTGGATAACAGCATCAGGACTGGTTTGATGACGGTGACTCACAGCAGAAAAATCTCCTTGCAGCAAACCAAAGGACTGCACTTTAATTTGTGCAGCTTGGAATGGGCCACCGGTGGCACTACCAAGGGATCCCCGTACAGACTGGTTTTCATATCCAGAAGTACCTTTTTAAATATTGTAAATAACACCACATTGCATTTTTATTGTGCTTTATAGTTTACAAAGCACAGTGCAGTGTTCCTTTACCCTTTCACGTGTGCTCCCAGTACAGTTCCATTTGCTATTTTCTCTTGTCTTTCATTTCTCTTTCCTTTCCCCGCTCAGCCTCCCTCCCATTCCTCCCGCCTGTCTTCCTTTCCTGTTTTCCCTGCCCATCCTCTTTTCCTTCATATGGTGAAGGTGGCACCTCCTCTCCTATTCCCAAAGTGATCTCTAATTGAGTTTAGTCAGATGTCAGTTAAAGGCAACGAGAGGCTTGAGAAAATTGTCCAGGGAACCAGAGTTGTAACGCAGAGCTACTGTTGTAAACAGCAGTTGCCATTTAAGTCAAGTGAGAAGCATAGATTATTATATTTCAAGAGGAGAATGAAATGAGTCCCGTATTTGCAGAGAACCCAGGGGAGAGGGTGATGTGCATTTCGCATCCCAGGCATCAGTGTGGCTGACTAATGTCTTTCACAGAGTTTCCTCTGCCGTTGGATAACAGCCTATGAGAGAAACATTTAAAGAAATACATAAACACGGATGAGCGCAGGAGGCAGCACACAGGTGCCACTCTGGGGCAGAGCGCAGATGGCGTCCTTTGTCCTGGTTTCTTTGTACAACACAGACAGGAGTTGAGGTTTAGAAAAGGCAAGTTTGGGGAAATGCCGTCTTAACTGTCACCGTCACCGGTGAGAACAGATTAAACTTTCATATGCCTTCCTTAGTAATCCTGTTGTTTTGAAATCGAACCTCAGTCACAACGTACAAATACATTTGCATCAAGAGAGGAGGAGGTACCTAGCACCCTGGCAGGAATTGGACCCAAAATGTGGGTGTAATGCTGCAGATGCTTTTTGCTTTTCACCCAAGAGGCCGCAAACACAGGCTGCGAGGCTGGGAGGGCAGCCTGCCATTTGGCCAGTGTAACTTTGAGATTGTTATAAATACTTTATCGTAGCTTGAGTACAAGTGTGTTTTTTCAGTGAAATACATCCTGAATTACATTAGAGTGTACTGGTTTCCTAGGGCCACAGTCACAAAGTGCCACTAACTGGGTGCTTTAAATGACAGACAGTTATTCTTTCACAGTTCTGGAAGCAGAGAGTCCAGCATCAAGGCATCAGTAATACAGCCCCCCTCCTTCTTTCCTCTTCCTAGCTTCTGGGGGCTCCCAGGGGTCCTGTGCGTGCAGGTGCTTTGCTCCAGCCTCTGCCTCCCCTTTGCATAGCATCCTCTCACACTTCTGGCCTGTCTTGTCTTTTCTTGTGAGGATATAGGATTAGGGCTTACCTTAATGATTTTCTCTTGATCACATCGCAAAGACCCTATTTCCAAATAAGGTCACAGTCACAGATACTGGGGCGAGGACTCCAACATGTCTTTTTTAGGGGACACATAGTAATGGAGTTTCCACAGATTAATGAAATAACACAGAGCAAAACCATTCTACTAATTAATTGTTCAGTAGAAAAGAGAACTAGCGAGAACACCAAAATGGGAATACATCAACCATGGTTCCAGTTCTGATTCTGCGTATAGCAACACTTCTGGCTGAGCTCAAAAAGACAACTCAGTTGTATGGGCTGGGCAGAGACCAGACAGGTGTTAGGTTAATAAGACACAAAACTGTACTCGACCGCTACGGTACTAGACATTTAAGGATAACTAATTCCTTTTTTCCACCAAAGAGGGAGAAAAGGACCTACCAGCCTTTTAGCCTTGATTTAGACTTTATAAAACATTTCTAAAGGCTGGAAGAATTCTACTAGGGCTGACTTAACACTGCCAGACATACACCGGCCTCCTCAGCACCTGCTGCAGGTCTGGTCTGCTCATCTCTTGAGAAAGTGAGTGAGGGTTCTGAATCAGTAGGAATGGAGGGGGATTGGTGATACAGGGGCTGAGAGATTCAGGGGAGGTATTTTCATAAAGATCTCAAAGATTTGTGACTCAAACACCTAAAAACTCATACTGTGGAAACCTTAACAGCCATCCTTATTTAGAATATTTCAGGGACAAAATGAGCAGCTTTCTAGATCTTCAAAAAAAAAATGTGTACTTAAGTGGAAATTCCTCTGAGTTGAAACCAGAAGTATAGATGGTTTTGTTTTTATAGTTTGTGGGTGTTTTTTGCTTTTTTCAGCCTACCAGGTTTGTTTCAAAGGTTGTCTTCTTGAGAGGCTCAGTTGGAAAGAAAACATAGGGTTGAAAAATGGAACTGTCTTTACAGACTTGGATTACAAGGACGGTGTGGATGGTGGGTGAGAATTAGAGAGCGTGTAAGGAGAGACTGGCACAAGGCTGTGGGCCTGAAGGGGACCCTTCCCAACCTCAGCCACTCCACGCCAGCCACCGTGAGGCATCTTTTTGAGCTTGTGAAGGTTCTACTTTAGAAACGTTTGACCCACCCAGAATTGGAACTGGAAACTAAGTTTGACATTGTTAATATGCCAGTCCCAATTCTCTTTTATACCACAGTGATTACGTTATTCCACAACATACCAGGAGTTCCTGTAGGGCCTCTTCCAGAGGCACGGCTATGTAAACTCATGCGGAATTTGATTTAAAATAAACGTTTTGCTTTTGCTCGTTTCCATGTAGAATATTTGACTAACTGAAATGCCCTCTCAGGTCCTTTAAGGTAAGGTATGGGGAGGTATAGGAAAGCACGAAATGAAATGTCTTGTCTCCAAGGAGGGGAAAGTGAAGAGAGTTCTTCTGGGATATCATGATTATAATTTTCCTGAGAAAAATTATACTTTAACAAAATGCTTTCAGTTTCCTTAAACCTATCGTTGTGGGTTGAATTGTGCACCCCCACCCCCGCCAAATTCATATGTTAAATTTTTAACCTCAGAATATTCTACTGCCTCAGAGTATGACTTTGGAGATAGAGACTTTACAGAGCTAATCGAGTTAAAGTAAGGTTATCTGGGTCAGCCCTAATCCATTACAACCAGGCTCCTTATTAAAAGGGAAATTTGAACACAAAAACATACATGGAGAAAAGATGATGTGAAGAGACCCAGGGAGAATATAGCCATGAACTGACCCTGACTTTCATCTTGGCCTTCCAGCTTCCAGAACTGTGAGGCAGTAAGGGCCTGTTTTTTAGGCCTCCTGGCCTGTGGCGCTTTGTTTAGCACGTCCCTGCCAGACTCCTACACCAGTGTTTACAAGGTGTGGTTTTTGGGTTTGTTTTGATAATTAAGATTCTTGATTAATGCCCCACTTGTTTTAAAAGGGTTTCCTCAGTTATTTTTGCACATACTCTCTTTCCTTTCATTGACCCCATCCATTTCTGCAGAAAGAAACTGAAAAGCATTTGTGTCTTACCAGTGTCATGTGGGCCTTCGGCTCCATGGCCTGTGGATAATCCATTATGGACTACGCGTCCGTAGGGAGAGGCAAGTGAGAGCTGTGAGCACAGGCTTAGCCACTTTCAGGAAGAGGAGTAAGTCTGAACACCAAGAGGGGCTGCTGCTGGCAGGTAGCAAGCCGGCGTGTAGGTGGACGTGTGGAGAGTTTGCAAACTGTAGGAAAGGGATGTTTTCTCAATCGAGGAAACACATGGTAGAATTCCCAGATTCAAGGCAGATGACAGAAACGATCTTGAAGGTTCTTAAGAGAATCACATTTCTTGGAGAAGCACGAGGCCTGACAGAGTGCATTTGGTTCTGTTCCCAGGAGAGCACCCCTGCTCTGCCCCCTCCCCACCCCTGTGGGAAGGGAGGGCTATGGGCTCCCTCCCAGCTGGGCCCTGTCGCTCTTTCTGTTTCCATACTCCTGGATCAATTCCTTAATTGTGTTTATTATCATGTTAGCCCTGACTTTTCCCTATGACTCATACTGTCCTTCTTGCGCTATTTGACATTGTCTCTGCCCCCAAGGATTACTTTATTTGCCATCTGCTCTACTTTCTACACAATTTCTCTTGGGAAACAGCTTTGCTCACAGGGCCTCTGTCTCTACCGAGGTGCTGCTGACGGCCTTCAGGGCCACGTCTTAAGCCGTCACCTCTCACCCATCCCCTGACCTGGTTTTCCTTCTTGGTCCACATAGAACGTTCCCTTGCTGTTGTTTCTAACACCTAGCAGAAACTGTATCCCGAATTGAGCTCTCCTAGCTGGACTGCTCTTCTCTCGGTCTCTTTGGGGTGCAAACCTTTGATTTCAGTCTTTTCCCCTTTTCACATCTGTCCTCTTGTCCTGCCAGTCTCTGTTCAGCATCATTCTGGACTGTGTCCCTTTGGCCTTACCCACAAACTAGTTCAGGAACACTTTGCCCTCTGCCTCTGCTGATTACTCCTGTGTAGGCTTAGCCCATCTGATTGATTTCCCTTCTCTTTTCAAAATGGTTTATCTTCACTCCTTCAGCCCAGCAAATGGGAACTAGATGCTGATTGTGGAAGACCAGCAGCTCCTGACACTTTAAACTTGAGTAAATTAAGCAATTTCTTGCCTCAGAGTTTCGGTATGAATAATCCAACATAGGTATCCCAGCAGCATTCACAATTCAGCTTGTTGAAAACTGATTCCCTTCTCCCCTCCCCCAAGATAAGCACCACTTCGCCACCACTTTTTAGACCACCAGCTCCCTTCCTTGGGTCACATCCGATTCCTCCCCCTCCTCTGCCCTCAGGTCCCATCTGTCCGTGTGCTTTACCTTTTCTACTCTGCAGAGTCGTACATTTCTGCTCCGTCTGCTCTATTTTCTCAGTGGGCCCATAGTCTAGACCAGGCATCCTCAAACTGCGGCCTGCAGGCCACCTGAAGCCGTGTGAATTGTATTTGTTCCCATTTTGTTTTTTACTTCAAAATAAGATATGTGCAGTGTGCATAGGAGTTTGTTCATAGTTGTTTTTTTTTTTACACTATAGTCCGGCCCTCCAACAGTCTGAAGGACAGTGAATTGGCCCCCTGTTTAAAAAGTTTGAGGACGCCTGGTCTAGACCCTCCTTAGCTCACCTGTGGACTCATAGCAGCCTCCCTATTGGCTGGGCAAGCTGCCCAAGGTCCCGCCTCCCGGCTGTTCTTACATAAGACTAGTGCTTTGATCATTGTACTACTCTGCTGCAGATAAGTGATGGTTACCTCTGTAAAGAGGTAAATTTATTTTAGTAATTTTCCATGGTTATATTTCTCGAATGTCATCATAACCAGAGGCTAGAGAAATGGCAGGTGACTTAGGATCATTTTGTAGGTGACGCACAGTCGGTGTGTCCCAGAGTTTCAGTCTGTCTTCTCTCACCTGCCAGCTTTCACCTTTCCTCTGGCTGTTATTGTTCCTGTCTTCTCACTTGATGCTTCTAACCCAAGAAGCTAAAGAGTTCTAAGAAGAAGAGGAAGCTTAGTTAACAGCTTGGATCTGTGAGTCAGGCAGACCTCCGTTCAGATCCCAGCCCTACAGCGGCAAAGTAACTTCGCACAAAGTATGTTGTCTTCTTAAATTCCATTTAGTCACCTGTAACAGAGGGAAAATGCACCTTACCTTACAGTTGTATTGAGTGAGCACCACCGAGAACGCAAATGCAGTGGTGACAGTCCCCTACAACTTAGTGTCTGCTGTTGGTTAGATGACAGTAACAATGAAGGCTAAAGAAGAAAGTGACGGCTTTCATGTTCACACCAGCTCTTTTGAGTACTTAGAAATTACTTCTAGAAGATTGAAGTTATCAGAAGATGACAATTGTGGATGAGTAGGCGGTTGGTATACACAGTGTACGTTGGCGGCTATTTATTGCTTCAGCATTCGTTAGAGTCTTAGCACCATGCAAATGCACCTCGCTTGTCTCTGTGCAAAGCAGAAGCTCTGTGGGGGCAGAGTCACTTGTCTCTGTGCAAAGCAGAAGCTCTCTGAGGGCAGAGTCACTTGTCTCTGTGCAAAGCAGAAGCTCTCTGGGGGCAGAGTCACTTGTCTCTGTGCAAAGCAGAAGCTCTCTGGGGGCAGAGTCACTTGTCTCTGTGCAAAGCAGAAGCTCTCTGAGGGCAGAGTCACTTGTCTCTGTGCAAAGCAGAAGCTCTCTGGGGGCAGAGTCACTTGTCTCTGTGCAAAGCAGAAGCTCTCTGAGGGCAGAGTCACTTGTCTCTGTGCAAAGCAGAAGCTCTCTGGGGGCAGAGTCACTTGTCTCTGTGCAAAGCAGAAGCTCTCTGAGGGCAGAGTCACTTGTCTCTGTGCAAAGCAGAAGCTCTCTGGGGGCAGAGTCACTTGTCTCTGTGCAAAGCAGAAGCTCTCTGAGGGCAGAGTCACTTGTCTCTGTGCAAAGCAGAAGCTCTCTGGGGGCAGAGTCACTTGTCTCTGTGCAAAGCAGAAGCTCTCTGAGGGCAGAGTCACTTGTTTCTGTGCAAAGCAGAAGCTCTCTGGGGGCAGAGTCACTTGTCTCTGTGCAAAGCAGAAGCTCTCTGGGGGCAGAGTCACTTGTCTCTGTGCAAAGCAGAAGCTCTCTGGGGGCAGAGTGCACTTTCCCAGTGCCCTCCCTCATCAGGTTTGCTCTACCGGTGGGCTCATTTAATTTCCCCCTGTTAGCAGGATGTGGAAACCATTTCTGCCTTCCTAAAGATACCCCCGTCTTTCTAATTGTGGCTTGAATCTCAGCTTTCCATAAAACCTTGCCTGACCACAACCCACACTGAGTCCTGCTCCTGAGCTCCTATGGCATTTACTTTGGCAAGTCGCTTACCTTGCTTGGAATTGCCAGTTGTCCTTTTTAATTTGCATTGAACTTGGCAACCCCCTAAGATTTTAAGCTCCTTTAGGTCAGAGACAAGGTCTTAGATATTTTTATGTTTCCTGTCGTGCCCAATCCCAGTCTTTTTTAAATATAGAGAACCCTTAATGCAGATTTGATGATTAATTTTATGCCAGTTTTGTTGTTGTTGTTTTGTATTTCTTTAAAATACCCAGCACTGCAATCACACTAGTATTGTTATTGTCATCCTTGACAAAAGAATTCTGTAGAGCTTGTGGCTGATCTTAAGCTGTGCTCTGGTGGAATATGCATACCTCATGTTTAACATTACACAAGCAGTGGATAAACAGACTTTGATGAAAAATGACAGAAGAGCCCTGCAGACATTTACTATACAATCTTTTGGAAATGTATCAAGTAGAAATGGGCTAGCCTTAAATTGTCTTTGTACTACTTGTGAAATATAAACTTGGTAAACTAAATAATTGTGAGAATTCTATGAATATTGTTTAGTGTGTCAATGAAGGAATTTTCTCTAGTACTTTTCAACTCCCTGAGGTATCAGATCATCGTGTTATACAGGGTTTTCGAGGGATGTCAGATTAGCCCTTTTCTTTTCATTTTTTTTTAACTCTTTTTTTTTTTTTCATTGTTGGGGATTCATTGAGGGTACAATAAGCCAGGTTACACTGATTGCAATTGTTAGGTAAAGTCCCTCAGATTAGCACTTTTCTAGGTCTTTAAAAATGTCCATTCAGATGCATATTTCTAGCATTTACATATCTTTGACATACTTCATTTGACAGGTTATACCCTATAATTTTATTATATCTTACATGCATAATAGGATATATAATATAGATAACGGCATTTCATTAAGTCTGAGAATTAATCCTTCCTTTGAGTTCTCGATTCCAAAGAAAAAAAGAAGAAAAAAGATCTGTAGCTTTTATTAAATACTCACTATTCAGTTGAAGTATGTGCCCAAAAGATTTTAGAAAGTGTGGAAGTTAGTACCTGTTAAAATAAGGTGTTTCTTGTCCATTCTCTTTAATAATGTAACTGGATTCTAAGGGGTGATCTATTGCACATCTGCCAAATCTAAATTAAACATTATATACCAGGTGATTTTAAAAAATGGTGCCACTATTTTACTTATAATTCCTTCTCTTGAGCTTTGCAAGAATCCAGTGAAATTGAATTGACTTGAAAGTCTTAAAATCATAGTTGAACCCTCACCGATCCCTGTAGTTCCCTCTCTGCTTTCACCAGAGTCTGATCTTCCAGTAGATAATGTGGGGCTGGCAAAATGAAAAGGAAATGTACTCAGATGTGAAGCAACTTGTTCGGTTCATCTAATTGTGAAATATAAAGTTATTAAGAAACTAAACAAATAAGTGGGGGGATTGCTTGATCTCAAGAGTTCAAGACCAGCTTGAGCAAAGCCAAGACCCTGTCTCTACCAAAAATAGAAAAATTAGCCCTGTGTGCTGGTGTGCACCTATAGTCCCAGCTACTTGGGAGGCTGAGGGAGGAATTATGTAATAATAATGTAATTATATAATTATTAACATTTAGTGTAACAAATACACTAAATTGAGCCAATCCTTTAACAAAACGTTATGTTTTTAAAAAGTCACGTGAGTGAAGACCTCAAGAAGACCAGGAGGATTTTTAGGTATTCTTTTTATTAAGTCTCTATGACATTATCTGTAATCTTAGAAAAATGAATTTCTCATCAAACCATAAAGGCAAAGAGAGACAAGAGGCACATAGAATTACCCAGGTTTGAACTTCTAGGGTCAGGGTCTGGTTTGCCACTTATCACAGGAGCCCAAACCTATTATTACTTGTCTTCCTAGTTTGAAACTAGGACCATTGTGAGAATGAAAGTGAAGAGGGTGCGTGCTCTTAGTTACTGAATTGGCACGATAGGGGTAATTTGGGACTCTCCCAGGCACAGCTGAGTGTGTGCTCACCCTTTATGCAAAACTTCTGTCCCAGAGCCTGGCCTGGACCACATGCTCATGGTCAGGCGTCCTCAAACTTTTTAAACAGGGGGCCAATTCACTGTCCCTCAGACTGTTGGAGGGCCGGACTATAGTTTAAAAAAAAGAAAAACAACTATGAACAATTCCTATGCACACTGCACATACCTTATTTTGAAGTAAAAAACAAAACAAATACAATTCACCCCGCTTCATGTGGCCCGCAGGCTGCAGTTTGAGGACGCCTGCTTCATGGTTTTAAAGCCTAGAGAATCCTAAGTGTTTTTGAGAATCCTGAGGAATAGGAGTTGAAATCAAGTGTGATAGCATTTTACAGACATAAATGGCTATGTGTTTTAAAGTGTATCAAGGTCAGTGCATAAAGAAACAAGAGGAACAGGCCTCTTTGTCTGTCTGTAATAAAGGCTAGAAGGCAAATGTTTTAAATGAAAGGCAGACTTATGTACATGTTGTGTTTTTTTTTTTGGTTTTTTTTTATGGTTTGTTTGTTTTTTATAACAGCATATCAATCTGTTGCCCAGGCTAGAGTGCCATGGCATCAGCTTAGCTCACAGCAACCTCAAACTCCTGGGCTCAAGTGATCCTCCCTCAGCCTCCCAAGTAGCTGGGACTATAGGTGCACACCAGCATACAGGGCTAATTTTTCTGTTTTTGGTAGAGACAGGGTCTTGGCTTTGCTCAGGCTGATCTCAAACTCTTGAGATCAAGCAATCCCCCCCACGTCGGCCTCCCTGAGTAGTAGGATTACAGGTGTGAGCCACGGTGCCCAGTTTGCACATGCTTTAAAAAGAGATGCAAAATGAGAATTTGCATAAAGGGGCCATAAGAGGGGTCAGAACCTTTACTGCCTTTAACATACAGGCTGCCAAAATACACCCTAAGTTTGGGTAACTGAATTTATTTGGAGCATGAGACAGTCTGTCATCTTTATGGTTATAAGGAATGATTCCTTATAAATAATGGCCTTTAATTCTGCTAACTATAGGATATGTTTTAATGTCAGTTTTATAGGTGCTGTTTTTGTCATAGTCAGTGAAGAGTTTATTATATCGTTATGTGATGTAAGTTGTTTTAAATTTTTATACATTTGTTTTAAGATGCTTTTTGCCGATCACTTCTGTAAGATCCACATGAACTCTCATGTGTAGCATCAAGAGTGAGGCCGCCGTGTGTGTGATAGCGTTTGTGACTTCAGCCTGTTTATGGCACAGAGTGATATGGTGATAGGAATGCAACTTTTAGGAGCTTTGGTTCTAGATTGTGGGGACTTGCGATGCTTCCCACGGTGAATGAAAATATGGCCATCTTGATGGTTTTTATCTTGGGAGGCCACTTTTTATGGCCTTTGTGGAAAGGACTGGGTTGTATTACCCTCCAGTGATTTCCTGGGCCCCTCATGCTGCTCCCACCCTCACAGTTAGACGTGTAATAGCCCCCCTCTCTCTCTCCAAGGAGGGGCAAAATCTACTTTCTCTTCCAAGAACCAAATAGGAAGGGCAGAGATACTTTAAAAACAACCGAGATTCTGCCATATGATCAAACTGAAGATGTCCATTAAGCCCCTGCCTTTTCTTTCTTTTTTTTTTATTGTTAAATCATAGCTGTGTACATTAGTGCAATTGCCTATACCCATTCTAAGATGCACCATAGATGTGGCCCCACCCATGACCCTCCCTCCACCAAAACCTCCCCCCTCCCTTCCTCTTCCTTGGAAGCCCCTGCCTTTTCTGAAGATAAAACTGGCAGGGAGGAAGGGACGTGTGCCTTAGAGTGTATGGAGGTCAGCACATAGAGAAGCGGGAGGAACGGGCCTCTGGTCTGTGTGCCCCGGGTCTTGCTCTTTCTCCTCCTCAATAAACTTTGTTCCCTGCTTGCCTTAAAAAAGAGAGAGAGAGGGCGGCGCCTGTGGCTCAGTGAGCAGGGCCCCGGCCCCCTATACCGAGGGTGGCGGGTTCAAACCCAGCCCCGGCCAAACTGCAACCAAAAAATAGCCGGGCGTTGTGGCGGGCGCCTGTAGTCCCAGCTGCTTGGGAGACTGAGGCAGGAGAATCGCTTAAGCCCAGGACCTGGAGGTTGCTGTGAGCTGTGATGCCACGGCACTCTACCGAGGGCCATAAAGGGAGACTCTGTCTCTACAAAAAAAAAAAAAAAGAAAGAAAAGAGAGAGAGAGAGAAAAGGAAAAGAAATGAGAGGCACATTTAGCTCTTCCTTTCGAGTGGAAAACATAAAGCCCTCACCACCACCACCACCTTTCTCATCTCCAGCTTTAGGATATGAATAAATAGAATGGTAAAGTGTGTGGGCTTGATTCCCTGAGAGCTGAGCTAATCAGGAAGGTTTGTTCAAGAAAAGACTCTCAAGGAGAAATGTTTGGAAATTAGTTTGAGTGTTGCCATAAGATTATTGTAAGATTAAGCTATAAACCCACCAGTAGTGTTTTATTCCTTACAAAGATATTTTAGGGACTTTTAAAATTGTGATTATTGAAGACTTTCTTTGGCTATTTCTTGTTTAAGCATTTTGCTTCTAGGAGCAAAATGGCCCGTGCTACAGAAGAAAGGTAAAAAGGCTGTGTTTGGAATTATACCTACTTCTCGGAACAGTGGCTGCTGACCTTTATAAAGAAGCAGCAGAGGCCACACCAGGCCTGGCCAGGGTCTGAGGCTTCCCGCCGCGGGGGTGGGCTGGGCCGGGGGTGTTTCCAGCCATGCAGGTCTCCTCTCAGATCCTCGGCATTTGTCACCAAAGGCAGCCAGTGATGGTTTCCACAATTTTATGACCCTTGGCTGTCATCCCAATAACAAATAAGTCATAAGCCACTCTCTTCCCCTCTGTAAAATTCCACTTCTACACCCTGGCCTTTCCACCAAGATCTTTTTGAAACAGTGAACACAGAGACAAGAGCCTCACCTCCTTTGTGCACAATCAGCATATTTCTTTCCTCTGTTGCCATCTCTGACACACACAACCCCCACCCCAGGCTTTGAGGCTTGAGGAGTAGGCAGCAAGTTAGATACGACAGGATAGAGGAAATGCGTATTTGGCTTTGCCTCTTCAGTGGATAAGTTACTGAGACCCACGTAATTGGTTATTTCTACACCGTCCACAACACTTAGAATGATATGAATATCTAATTCATACTGTTAAATAGAGACTATCCCTTTCTGTGTTGTCATAGAATTAGGGGTGGTTGAGTTGAAGAAACAGCTAAAATATGGATTCTGAATAGGCCCACACGGGCTCGTTAGGCATTAAGCACATACACGGAGACGCCATCCTATTGCCCTGGGTGAGGTTGGAGTTCAGGATTCAAACACCATGGGATCCCCCCAGCAGACCTGTGAGCTGGGGCCAAAGGTGAGACTCAGAGCAGGTGAAAGGTGTTAGGCTGGAACTGCCCCTAGGAAGACAGGCCAGGTCCACGCTGAAAGCAGGGACAAAACCTAACTGCCGAGCCCAGGGCAGGAGGTGTCTAATCTCTACCTTGGTTTTTTAAAGTCTTGGTTTGGGTAGGAAAGTATTGGCAGATTTTTCTCTAATCTCCAGAGAGAGCTCAGGTTCCTTGGGTATGTGTGACTGGTGATGTTTCTATGACCAGAGAACTAAGCTATCCTGGAGGTCTGGCCATTTGGAGTGTGTCACTCCATCAACTGAGGCTGACAGTGTATGATAAACTCAGCCCAATCCTGGGGAAACATAAAGATGTATGAAGTATACGCTGTAGCTCTTGCCCCCAGAATGCAGCCTATTTATGGAGCCATGACCCAAGTGTGTAGCTAAATCCAAAGGTAAACAATCCAACAGGAGGAGAAATTTTTCAAAAACACAGTTTGTGGCCAAATGGATGGCACCTGTGGTTTAGTGTCGTAGGAACGGAGATGTGGGAATGGTCCATTTGGGCTGGAGTGGTCTAGGAAGAGAGGAGTCTACACTGCTGGTCCCTGGGTAAGTTGAGAGAAGCAGTGAAACTTGCCAGATGGGGAACCGTACAAGAATGTGAAGGGAGGAAGCGTAAGAGACATTCTAGAATCAGTGAATTGATTAGAGTTGAGGGCTCAGGAAGATAAATAGAGCTGAAGCTAGTAAGATAATTAGAATCAAAATATGAGTGTAAAGGCATTGATTTGAGTCCTTAACTTTGTCTCCTAGACACTAAGGAGCCATTGGAAGTTTTGGGGCAGAGGACTGACATGCTCAGAGGTATTTTAGGAAGATTAATCTGATGGCTGAACATAGGTAAATTAACAGGTGGTAGAATGTCCAGGTAGACCAGATGTCTGTATTTGCTTTAGTCCTACTAGAAAGTGATAAATGTTGTAATCATGGAAATGGCAGCAAAAACAGAAATACAGAGTTGGATGCAAGAGATGTTTTAGAACAAGGGTGTCCAACCTGTGTTCTGTGAGCCACATGCTGATTTTATGAGGACTTCTCTTGCTTATCTGTTGTGTCAGATAATGAAAAGTATGTACAAACTGTTTTTGCTAATCAGCTTTAGTTAGTGTCTGTGTATTTACTGTGTGGCTCAAGACAATTCTTATTCTTCCAACGTACAGCAGAGGGAAAAAAAATGGTTGGATACCCCTGTTTTAGGGGAAGGAGATGTTAATAAGACTCAGTCCTTCCTTGTCTATGGAGGGAAAGAAGAATCAGGATCATAGATAATCCACAGTTTTGGAATCAAGTGACTAGAAGACTATTTACTGAACAGAAAGGGAGGTATTAGAATGGAAGACAAGATGGCTAGATTTTTTAGGAAAAGACAAAGAGTTCAGTTTTGGGATGGGAGTTCAGCTCTGATGTTGTAGCAGGAGGTAGAAAATATATTACGTCAACATGCGAGGGAGGGCGGGCCTGTGATAAACACGTGGGAGGCACCCACGTAAGACGACAGCACACTGCCTGAATGGATGGTATCTTCCAGAGAGAACAAAGTCAAAGCATTGGAGATGCCAACACTTTAGAGGAGGAAGAGGAAGAGGAACGGCCCGAGCGCTGTACGCAATCAGACTCGGGAGGAGGAGGTTACAGATTCACATAGGTCCAGATAAGACTGTCAAGAAGGAAGTCGTGGTCAGCGCTATCAGATGTTGCAGGGAGGTTAAGGAGAACAGGCGCTGAAAAAAGGCCACTGGATTAGGCAATTAGGAAGTCATTTACCTTTAAGAAAAACACAGGCCTGTAGTGCATGAGTGAGGGGGGAGACGGATTCAGACATAGCTTTGTAGAAAAGGGAGTGTGACCAGCCGATGGCAGGTGAGAAGAAGGAAAGACTGGGGAGGAGGGATGTGGCTGTCGCTCCTCTTGCCTTCCCGGTTGGGAGACTGTGGTACACACTCGTGTGAAGGCAGAAGGGAAAGACGAAGTTGCTGATGTGTTTGGCCAACTTTTGTTAAGTACCTACTATGAACTTGGATCCAATGAACAGGGAGAAATTGAAAGTGGCAAAAGAATGGTGGAGGAAGCAGGTTCAAGAGAAAATGGGAGAATATGGTTCATGAAAATAGCAGGAACTTTCTTAGTATTGGAAAAGAGAACCATCTCTTTCCCTGAGACTAGAGAGAAGGAACAAAGGGTGGAGGATCGATGTAGGTTCAGGAATGTTTGAAATGAAGCAAATAAAGGAGAAAAGTAAGGCTGACCTCTGTCTTCTGGACAAAGTGGAAGGTGGGTCATCTACTGATAGAGGGTAGGCTAGGGTGATGGTTGATAGGTAAAAAGGAAGGTATTAAATAACCCCTCTAGGAACTGATAGGGGCCCAGAAAGGCAAATACTAACTAGGTTGGCTAAGCCCCAGGACTGTTAACCAATCCCCACTTTCCATGTGCTTCTTTAAGAAATGTTTGTCGACTGCAGTGTGGAAGACAGACAGTGTTAGTTTCTACTTTTATGTTTTAAGGACTTAGCCTCCTTCATCACTTTATTATTTTTTTCTTAATGTATTTTCTGTAAATTTTTGTTTCTAGTACCATGATGATCACAAATTGTTTAACTATTCCAAGTAATGGTCTTACAGATTTCTGTCCTTATCTAAACTGTGTGTGGGATGTTGGTATGAAATAATAGTACTTTCTCAAGGGATGTGTTGATACATGAATTTAGTAGAAGTGAGTGAGTGAATAGAGCCCATGAAGTGGACTTCCCACTCCCCTGCAAAAAGGCTGATAATAATGTTATAGTATATCCAAATGAAAAACAGCAGACAAACTCCTCGTCCACACAACTTAAATGAACAGAATTCATTTAAGGCAGTAATTATGGTTTGTCGGGAATCCAGAAAATCGTGAGTGGCCCCGTGATGGGGCATCTTTAGGAAGACATTTCCTCAAACCAGTGAACCTGACAGGGTCTGTTGACAAGCTGAGCTGACCCTGCAGGCCAGCGCAGGACTGGGGCCGCCTGGTACAGTCTTCAGTCCTTTTTTTTTTTTTTTTTAACAATATTTTTTTATTTTTAAAGTGGTTTTATTTATTTATTTTTGGAGATAGAACCTCACTATATGTCGCCCTCTGTAGAGTGCTTTGGCGTCATAGCTCACAGCAACCTCAAACTCTTGGGTTTAAGCGATTCTCTTGCCTCAGCCTCCCAAGTAGCTAGGACTACAGGTGCCCACCATAATGCCCGGCTATTTTTGTTGTTGTTGTTGCAGTTGTCATTGTTATTTAGCAGGCCCGGGCCAGGTTTGAACCCACCAGCTCTAGTGTATGTGGCCGGCACCCTAACCACTGGCTATGTGCGCCAAGCCTGCATCTGAGTCTTGACTGTGTTCCTGGCTCTGCAAGTCTCCCACCCTTCTGACAGAGGCAGGGGGAACACTGGGACCGCCTGCTTCCACAAACCAAGTGATCAGAATACACTCCTGGGTGGGACACATTCACTGTTCCAACCTTGTTCCGAAGTGGGAGGAAAACAGGAAAATATTCTGTGTGACCCACACCACCGCCAATCAGAACCGAGATGGGTCTGTTGAGTGTGTTTATACAAAGGTGACTCAAGTATTTATTTTTCCTTTTCCCTTTCTTACAGGTATGGCCTCACATGTGCAAGTTTTCTCCCCTCACACCCTTCAATCAAGTGCCTTCTGTAGTGTGAAGAAACTGAAAGTGGAGCCGAGTTCCAACTGGGACATGACTGGGTACGGCTCCCACAGCAAAGTGTACAGCCAGAGCAAGAACGTAGCGCCGTCGCAGCCAGCCACCACAACCGTCAGCACCTCCTTGCCGATCCCAAACCCAAGCCTACCTTACGAGCAGACCATCATCTTCCCAGGAAGCACTGGGCACATCGTCGTAACATCAGCAAGCAGCACTTCTGTCACCGGGCAGGTCCTCGGCGGACCACACAACCTAATGCGTCGAAGCACTGTGAGCCTTCTTGATACCTACCAAAAATGCGGACTCAAGCGTAAGAGTGAGGAGATTGAGAACACGAGCAGCGTGCAGATTATTGAGGAGCATCCACCCATGATTCAGAACAATGCAAGCGGGGCCACTGTCGCCACTGCCACCACGTCAACCGCCACCTCCAAGAACAGCGGCTCCAACAGCGAAGGTGACTATCAGCTGGTTCAGCATGAAGTGCTATGCTCCATGACCAACACGTACGAGGTTCTAGAGTTCTTGGGCCGAGGGACGTTTGGGCAAGTGGTCAAGTGCTGGAAACGGGGCACCAATGAAATTGTGGCCATCAAGATCCTGAAGAACCACCCGTCATATGCCCGGCAGGGTCAGATCGAAGTCAGCATCCTGGCCCGGCTGAGCACGGAGAGCGCCGACGACTACAACTTTGTCCGGGCCTATGAGTGCTTTCAGCACAAGAACCACACGTGTTTGGTCTTCGAGATGTTGGAGCAGAACCTCTATGACTTTCTGAAGCAGAACAAGTTTAGCCCCTTGCCCCTCAAATACATTCGCCCAGTCCTCCAGCAGGTAGCCACAGCCCTGATGAAACTCAAAAGCCTAGGTCTTATCCACGCTGACCTCAAACCAGAGAACATCATGCTAGTGGACCCGTCCAGGCAGCCGTACAGAGTAAAGGTCATCGACTTTGGTTCAGCCAGTCACGTGTCCAAGGCTGTGTGTTCCACCTACTTGCAGTCCAGATACTATAGGTAAGACCATCTGCACCGAGTCAGGAGCTGCTGAGTGCCCAGCTGCACTCACAGTGCAGTGTTACTCGCTGTGGGAAGGTATGATTAAATAAATGCCAGCGGCTGCTGCCCTCAAGCGACCTTAACATAGTTGGGAAATTAGGACATGTGCATATTGCAATGACAATTAAGAGCCATACAAGAACAGAGGCAAGTAAGATTCGTGGTGTAGACGTTCAGGGTTGGAAGGGCCACCCAGGAACTGGGTGCAGAGCAGAGGCTGAGCAGAGGAGTTCAGAGGGGTCCAGACAGGCGGAGGAGAGAGGGACATGCCTCCACAGTCATGCTGGTGGGAATGTGTGAAACTCGAACACCCACCTGGCCAGGCAGAACATGTGTGGTTGGAGATGTGACTGAAAGGACGGGTTAGCACCAGGTGGTTGGGCATCTTAAATACAAAAGAATTGCAGCTGTACCCTTGAACCTGGAGCCAGCACTGGAAACTCTGAACACAGGGTGCAGGATGAAAGTGATGTTCTGCATTGATTCCTTGTACATCCATGTGGAAAGGGGCTGGAGGAAGGAGAGACTATAGTCTGGGGGCCAGTCACCTTGCTGCCTTGGTGAGACGACTTCAGGCTTTGGGCCCGGATGATGGAAGAGTTGTAGCGGCCTGGTAGGGAAGCACGAAGTGCGCATCCGTTCGTGCACATGTCCAGTCACTCTGAGCAGTTATTTCACTTCCACATGCGCCAGGCACAGTCCTGGTAGGTACAGGGATATAGACGAGGCCTTAGGCATCCTGGAGGCTCTAGCAGCGTTCCTGGGGATCCCAGAGTGCAGTCGGGGTTGGAACTCTTGCTCTCACAGGGCTGAGATGAGAGTACTTGCTCTGGGGTCAAGAAAATCCAGGGTTGAATCTGATCTCTTGCTCACTAAACTGCGTGACCTGGGCCAGCTGCCTTATTTCTCTGTGGCTCCATTTCCTAACCCATAAACTGGAGGAAACCCTCTCTCAGCAGCCTCATGGCCAGTCGGGGGTGATCAAGTGCCGTGACTCGGCGCAGGTGCTTCACGCTGAGCCAGCCCATGGCAGGTGTGTGGGACAGAGGTGATAGAAATGGGAAGCGAGAGTCAATTTTGAAATCGTGGTGGGTCATGTCTGAGTTAACATTGAACAGTTAAGTGAAAATGGAAGCTGGGAAGAAACAAAACTCAAAGCAGCCTGAGACGTAGAACACACACACACACGTTTAAGGGGTTGACTTGCAGGCCCAGAGTCCTCAGACTCACTTCTGCCTGAGGCCTTCTGCCCTGGATGTGCCTTCTCCACGCTTCTTTCAAGGCCACAGAGGAAGGCTGCAAAGTGTGCTAGAGCTAAGTGGACGCAGCTGACCAGATGCCCAGTCCTGAGGTCCACCTCCACCAGCTTCCCTGTGCTTGCCTTCCCATCTGCTGGCCCCAGCCTGACCCCCGCAGAACTGTCAGATGTCTCCTCGCACTGCCCTGTCTCTATGCTACTTGTCCCATCCCTCGGCCTGCTGCCCTCATGGCCTGGAGGGCCACTCCACGGTCCCCAAGTGCCCGCTACCTGCCCGCTCCTCTCATCGTCTCTCTCTTCCCAGTGCGGGTCCCTTTAGGAAGTGTTTCCTGAGTTAGTGCAGCTCTTTGCTAGCCTGTTAACTCTGCCCTGCCCCAGCGATTCCTTTCTCACTGAATTCTGAGGTGCGTGCAGCTCCCCCATCTCAGGAAGAGTCTCCCCTGGCCTCTGCCGTCACCGCCAGGCTGCAGGAGGGGTGGGTCTGCTGCTCACTCCCGCCCAAGCCTGTGCAGTCTGCTTCCTGTCCTTGTGAGCTCTGGACTGGAGCTCCCTGGAGGGTGGGCACCATCCTGTGTCCAGAGCAGGACAGGAGTTGAGTGCCAGGTATAGACACCTGTTCTCTGTAGACAGTGCCCAGGCCTTCTTTGCAAACCAGATCTGGTGGCTCCATCTGGGTTACTAGCCTACTTGAGGGGTGGCTGGGGCTCCAGTGAGCACTCCACTCATTACATCTGGTCACGTCATGTTTAGGCTTGTAAGTTTTGCATGCCAAAGGCTATTTCTCTCTAGCTCTTGGCCTGGATTTAGGGTGAACTCTCCTGACTTGGCTATTTGGGCTTTTATTATTTAGTTAACTTCTGTTTTTAGTGAACAGATACCAAAGTGATTAAAGTTTACTAAAATTGAGCACGTCTCCTAGCACTCTGGGAGGCCAAGGCAGGTGGATTGCTTGAGCTCAGGAGTCTGAGACCAGTCTGACTGACAGCAAGACCCCACCTCTACTAAAAATAGAAAAATTAGCTGGGCATTGTGGTGGGCGCCTGTAGTACCAGCTACTCAGGAGGCTGAGGCAGGAGGATCACCTGAATCCAGGAGTTTGAAGTTGCAGTGAGCCATGAAGCCAAAGCACTCTAGGTAGGGGCAACAGAGTAAGACTGTCTCAAATAAATAAATAAGTAGTAATAATAAAATTGAACATGCCAACTTATAAAAAGACTTTTAAAAACTATATTTAAAAGGCAGTGCCTCCTTAGACTAAAACCTGATGAATCAAGCAAGCTGAATTTGGGATTCATAAGCCCTTTAATATTCTCACCTTCTTGTGCCCATGGGACACTTCCCGATACACTCCTACCCACAATGGACTGTGCAGTTTTTGTTTTCTTGCCTAGTGCTGGGGAGATCAAGGTCACAAAATCGAGGATTCTGGCTCAGGAAGTCTGGGGCTTCAGTAGAAGTTTGTCTGTGAGAGCTGGAGGACTGCCCGTGGTCCTCTCCTTCCTAGTCTCTGTGGGCCAGATTCTGCTCTTAGATACCTGCAGGGGATGTCATAGGCTGGTGCTCTCTGCCTCTACCATCCACTTCATCAGGCCCATTCACCCACCGCATCCCTGTAGCTCCTCCCCCACCCCAGGTGTGCTAGTCCTTACTTTACCCCTTAAGTCACCACTGCCTAAGATTCTGAGCAAGTTGACCTCTTCCCCCTCTCCATGGTCAGCCTCCCCATGCCCAGCTCTAGTTTCAAGAGCACCGTCAACAGAAAGGCAGTCTGGTTCTTCTGCCTGAAATGAGGCATCATTTCTAAATTGGTGGCAGTGTCCTGTTTCTCCCCCAGGTCTCATCTGAGTCCTGTAGTAGTTTGCCACCATATACCAGTGGATGAGTTCAGGTTTTTGAGAAGTCTTTGACTCCTGTCTGTTAGTCCTGGGCGTGAGGGACAGCCAGCTCTGTGCTACATTTATCAAGTTGGTTTTCCAGATTACTTCATCTCTTATTAGGGGAAAAGGGGCAAGAAAAGCTCTTTAATTGCCCATTGTTAAGGCCCATGTCCCAGAAAGAAAAGGCTTTCAGCTGCATCTGGAGAGAACTTCTGCATGTTTGAGCTGCTGGGATAGGGAAGCTGCCACATGCTACAGAGCAGCCTTTGGGCAGGGCCTGTGGGTTTGGTCTTGGTCCTGCCGGGCGTGTCTTTCCCCAGGGCCCCTGTGTCTGAGCTGGGCACATTATCCACTGGGGACATCTCACTTTCAAAGGGGAGAACACTTACATGTCCCTCTGTCATTTTTAAATGGGACTGAATTAAGTGTCTCCTCCCACCATCCCACTAGTGACAAGGAACCAGTATGATGCAGAGAGATGTCACCATCCTCAGTCTGCAAGATGTGAAAAAGGAGGTGGTATCCTCAGAGCCAACTGTTCCCACAGCCATTAGGCATTTGCTTGGCTGAGGTGGCCATCAGATTCTGCGAGGCAAGGCTGATGCTTTTCAAGCCTGATGTTTGTCAGGAAACAAAGGCTGCTTTTTTAATTTTTTTGAGTCTGATGCAGGGATATCCCCTTCCAACTTCACCTTCCACCTTGAAGGTCAGTTGCATAGTTAACCGGCGGCTGCCCTGGTTCTCAAGCTTTACTGTACGTGGGAGAGGTTGTTAAGAACAGATTTCTGAATGCAGAATTTCTGCTGCATTCCCAAATTCCCATCCTGAGCCGGCTGCACAGGGTGCCCTGGCAGGAAATGTCTACTCCCCACCAAGGTCGGCCTCTAGGACCTGCAGGTGAAGAGTGCTGGTCTGTGTCCACTCCTTGAAAGTCAGCTGGGGGGAGAAAGGGATTTCCTTAAAGGTGTCGCCTTTCAAGTTTTCACACCCAAAGGAACTGAGCTGTAGGTAACCCTGTTTCCTTGTGTTACTTCACCTTGGAAGTCCCTGCCATTACCGTCTTTAATTCCACAGTGCCGCCAGTTTTTGTTTTTGTTTTTGGAGCAACCAGTAAATTGGTGCTGGAGTGTTTCCACCATCAGCAGAACCAGCAAACTAAAAATAAGACCAAAGATTAAATTCTACTTCAGGAAAAACACAAACAAAAAGACATGTCATTCAGGCAAAGGTTAGTCAGTGATTAAAATATGTAGATTTTTTTTTTAGTTGTTTTTGCTCTAGGCTGTTTGAAATATCCTTGCCTAGATTTTTTTGGGACACTTGAATGTTTGAATTTGTGGAACATTCATAGGGTATGTGGTGTGTCCTGGGATGGAGACATAGTTAAGAGGACAGAAGGGGAGGCGTCATCTCTAATCTTGAGGCGGTCATAGAGGGGATGACCTGAGGAGACGGAAGACATGAACCAGCTGCCCAGAGTGTAATTCTGATGTTCTGATACTGCAAATGTTTCGTTATTTAACAGGTCTTTATTGCAAGCCTACTATGTGCCAGACTCTAGGGAAATAGTGATGAGCAAAACCAGTTGTAGAAATTCAAAGTGAAGAAAGATTTTGCAAGGTGGTTTAATAGGGAGGGTTTCTTTCTGTTTGTTTTTTTTCTTCTTTTCTTTTATTTTTTGACAGTGTCATTCTGTTGCCCAGGCTTCAGCCTGGCTCACAGCAACCTCAAACTCCTGGGTTCAAGTGATCCTTCTGCCTCAGCCTCCAAATTAGCTGGGACTACAGGTGCCTGCCATGACACATGCCTAGTTTTTTTTTTTTATTTTTAATAGAGATGGAATCTCGATCTTGCTTAGGCTGGTCTCAAACGCCTAAGCTCAAGTGAGCCTAGTCCTCCCAGAGTGCTAGGATTACAGGTGTGAGCCACCATGCCTGGCCAATAGGGAGGGTTTCTAGAACTAGAGCTATAGTGAAGGAATCTTGAGGGAGGTAATGGGCGCAGGGGCTGGGAAAGGCTGGGATCCACAGACCTCAACAAATAAAGGAGGATGGGAGAAATGACGACAGTGACTCCTACACAGGGCAAGAGGCCTGTGCTGGAAGGTAATGTTTGGGTGAGTGAGCTCTGATAACGGAGAATTTTAAGTACAGGCTTGAGGGGTTGATTTAGTCCAAGTGCCCATGTTGGCAGTCATTGTGAATTCTTAAAAAAGCAACTTAATGAAGTTAATGGTGGTATAAATCAATTGGGATGGGAGAAAAAAAGTTATGGCAAGAGCCACAGCTGGGAGACAAGTGTAGTTATTCAGGAAGAAAGGGAAGAAGCCCTAGATTATAATGGGGCACACCCCCCATTATACTCTAATACTCTGACTTGAATAGTTTTTGTTTGCTTTGCTTTCTTTTGCTTTATGACTCGGTGTTCTTCTAAGGCACAGTTCCACAGCCCTGGTCTTTTATAATGAAATAGAGCCTGGTTTCAAATTCCACCTCTGCTGGGAGGAACTAAGCTCAGGACAGGGAAATGAGAGACTGAGCTCCAGTCCCGGCCCGGCCCCCAGTTAACTGTGTTCCACCGAGCACAATCAGTAGCACATCCGCTGTGAGCCATCCATGCTCCTCCATCCGGAGCCCATTCTGACCAGGGCCCATGTCCACAAGGTGGCTGGCCAGGGTTGGTGGTCATTCTTGGCAGGGAGCAGTCTTCTCTTCTGTCTGACATTGGCCTCAGTAGCCCAAAGTGGGAACCCTCCACAATCTTCCTATCAACAAAAGGCCAGGGCATATTCTGAAATGTCGCAGTCTGGGCTGCAAATACAAGCCACTTCAAAAAAAGGGGCATAGATTTATAAAGTCATAAATATAAGCCATCTCAGAAATCGCATAGCTTGTGCAGATTACAGCATGTAAAAAGTGACTGACTAGGAAGAAGTGGTTTTGATTGAAAAGAGGAGCTTTGAAGGCAACTGCTTCGCAGGCAAGAACTTTTAAAATTAATTTGTCTTTTATTACTAATAGAAACAACAGGAGAAGGTTCTAGTTCACACTTGAAGATATTAAGTGAAATATTCAACCCACTGACAATCTCATTTGCCCGGGGAGACTTGTTATAAATCCGTATGTAAAAGCTTTTAAGGGTCACGGCTTCTTTTCTGCAGAGAAGAACTAATAAGTTATCTAGGCTGTTCAGTTATCTCCAGTTTTCCCTTATTCATCTCTGGGACCTTCAGCTATGTGGTGAAATACTTTGAAATTAAAATTTTCTCTTAATAATTTTTTTTAATAATTATTAATAAGTACACAGATACTGAAGCGGGGTGCTCTACGTGTATCTGAGTAAATCTCTGCCCACGTGCTGCCATCCCTCTTCACACACGCACAGACTCAGGTAACACAATTTATTTTCCCATTGATTTTATGAGGTATACGCGCAGTTTTGCTACACTGATATGTTGCATGGAGGTGAAGTCAGGGCCTTCTGTGCTTGTACCCCTGAAGCAGCACATGTTGTGCCCCACAAGCAGCCTCCTATCTCCCCGCCTCATCCTGACCCCTCCAAGTCTCCACTGTCCATCATTCCACACTCTGCTTCCAAGGGTACCTGGATTTAGCTCCTGCTTACAAGTGAGAGCATGCGGTGTTTGTCTCCTGTGTCTGAGTTAAGATAACAGTTCCAGCCATGCTGCTGCAAAAGACAAAAGATTCCATCCTTCCTTCTGGCTGAGCAGTATCCCATCATGTACTGCGATCAACATAGGGGTGCAGGTATGTTTTCAAAATTGATTTCTTTTCCTTTAGGTAGATAGCCCAGTGGTGGGGGTTGCTGGATGGATCACGTGGTGGCTCCATTCTCAGCTCTTTAAAAATCCCCATGCTAATTTCCATGGAGGCTGCTCTACTTTTCATTCCCCTCAGTAATGTAGAAGCCTCTCCTTGCCTCCCAATCCCTGCTGACACAGTTTAGGCCTGTACATGACATGCAGACACAGGTGTGCGGTGAGAACCTTGGTGACAGAGAAGCTGACACTCAACCCTCCATGCAGAGAGGCTGATGTACGCAGGGGCCCACATGCGGAGGGAGACGCAGACTCCTGCAATAAGCATGCGTGTGCATGCTAGGACACACGTGCACACATTCAAACACACCAGTCTACCACACACTCCTACCTGAGTGTCCCCAGAGACCAGCGCCCAGGTGCAAAAGCGGTGTTCATACCCTGGAAACTTGGCCCGGCTTTCTGCCTTGCTGCAGAGCTGCCGGCTACACATCCCCAGCCTGAGGACAGTAGTGCGGGAACCGGTCTTGAGTTGAAGTGGAGACTAGTAGCTTTCAAAGTGGCGTCCAAGGACCCAGGATACTTGTTAAAAATGGGGATTCCTGGGCTGCAAAACAAACCTAATGAACAGATTCTGGGGATGGACTAGCTCTATAGCAAACTGGGATTTTTAAACCACTTTATTAAGGTATGATTGACCTACAAAAAGCTCCTGAAGCTGGGGACTTGTGGCCCTTGCCCTTGCACAGAAGTTGAAGTTATGGAAGCAGTCATGTTTTTTTGTTTGTTTTGTTTTTTTGAGACAGAGTGTCACTCTCAGGAGAGTGCTGTGCTATCACAGCTCACAGCAACTTCAAACTCTTGGGCTCAAGCGATCCTCTTGCCTCAGCCTCCTGAGTAGCTGGGAGTATGGGTGCCTGCCAGAACACCTGGCTCGTTTTTCTACTTTTAGTAGAGATGGGGGTCTTGTTCTTGCTCAGCTTGTCTCAAACTTCTGAGCTCAAGCGTCCACCATACCTGGCTAGAAGTAGTCATCTTACTTTGGACTTCTCTGAAAGCAAGGGCTGAGATGCAGGTGGGCTGTGCGGAGCTGATCCCAGGAAGCAGGAACAAGCGAAGATGGAGAGGGCCAACTGCAGTGGCTCACTCCTGTAATCCTAGCACTCTGGGAGGCCGAGGTGGATGGAGAGCTTGAGCTCATGAGTTCGAAACCAGCCTGAGCAAAAGCAAGACCCTGTCTCTACTAAAAATAGAAAAACTGAGGCAAGAGGATCACTTGAGCCCAAAAGTTGGAGGTTGCTGTGAGCTGTGATACCATAGCACTCTACTCAGGGCAACAGCTTGAAAATTTTATCTCAAAAAAAAAGGGGGGGGGGATGGAGAGCGAGACCAAGAGGAGTGAGTGGATGCCGTCGGGGCCTCTGTGGGCAGCAAGGCTCTGTCTATCTCTGGGGGGTCTGCCCAGGTCTCCCTGGACCATGCTGAGGAAGGCAAAAGGCTGGGGTTCTGGTCTCCATGATTGATGGCTGTCCTCAAGGGCACTGCCTCCCTGAGTGGGCTTGAGCCAGGTCAGGGATGGTTCTGAAGCAGAAAAGCAGAGTGATGCCTGGTGCACAGACCTAAGCCCATAGCACGACTGAATGAGGGGGTGTGACCCACAGCAGGGTGTCGGGGGGTTCATCCTTTTAATTCCAACAAATCGAATATGTGGCATTTATAGATGGGATGGGAATAAATAAAAGGAAAATACATTTATAGGCAGATTTAAGAACTGCAGGCTCAGAATTCAGAGCAGAGCCCTAAACTGTGTTTGGGGGGGGCATTGGGATTTGAAAGCTAGACATAATGACTCTGGCTTCCAAGCCCCCCTCCTGTGTGAGCAGCAGCCTGCCAGCCAGAGGAGGGTTGGGTCTGGGTTAGAGTACCCGAGAGAGGAGGGCCCATCTGCCTTCTGCCTCCATGCTTAATACGTGCTGCCTGCACCATCCTCAAGGCTCATCTGTGGAATGACTAACTGACCAAATGAACGGTGCAGTGGCCTCGTGCTTTACAGCCCGCGCACGCCGCACACCTCAGTCACTCTTCATGCCCCATTTGTCTGCTTTCAGTACTCGCTGAGTGTTGGGCACACAGCACCCGGCACCCCTGAACCCTGGCCGTGGGGCCCCCAGCATCAGCCTCTTGAGAAGCACACATCTCACTAAGAATGTTTATTCCCATTTTGTCTTTCCACCTGTAAGGTTTAAATTTAAAGCTTGAAGACAGCTAACTCCGCTTCTAATACATCGGTTCCCTGAAATCAGCCAACATCTGTCTTGGTCCATTCCACCTTTTTGATCAGGGGTCCTCAAACTTTTTAAACAGGGGGCCAATTCACTGTCCCTCAGACCACTGGAGGGCCGGACTGTAGTTAAAAAAAAAAAAACTATGAACAAATTCCTATGCACACTGCACACATCTTATTTTGAAGTGAAAAAACAAAACGGGAACAAATACAATCACACCACCGCATGTGGCCCGCAGGCCGTAGTTTGAGGACCCCTGTTTTAGAGAATTAGGAACAACTCCCCCAGTATAAGGAAGGGGCCAGACCCAGCAAGACTTGCTCATATAACCTGGGGGAAAAGAAGAGGGTGCCATCGTTGGGGCCTTGCACCCTCTAGACTGCTTTTCTGGGTTTTGAGCTTTGTGGACCTGCTAGCCGTGTGCCCTGTACCTTTGTCTTCATACTTAACAGCCGAATGAACAAAGGGTTCCTGGAAATAACAGGACGATCATAAGCTGCTCACCACTCAGTGTCAGCTGCTGGGTTTTTTCACTACTGCAACTGTCATTGGTGTCATTATTTTTGTCATTATGACTGTAATATGGCAGACAGACCTGGGTTTGAATTCCACATCTGCTACTTGATAGCAAGTTCGCAAACCTCTCATTGTTTTTTCTCTTGAGAGGGAAAACTCCGAGCAGTCGGTGAGGTCCTCATGAGGACTGAGTGAGAGTCGCGCATGTGATGCTCCCGCACCATGATACTCTGGCATGTAGCAGCTGTATCATCAGTGGCCATGCACTGTTCTCTGGCCCCCAGCCAGTGCACACGCGTGTGTTACAGCCTGTGTTTTGTTTGGTCTGGCAGCATCATTCGCCCAACACCCCCACTCTTCTCAAGCTTCTTGGGGGCCATGCCTGGTTCCTCTTCTAGAGGCCCAGCACTCGGCATATCCCTCAGCAGGTGCTGTGGGAACAAGTGCCTGGTGTTAGGAGTGAGGTCGGTAGGTCTCCTGTGGCAGGACAGGGCGGCATCCAGTGCAGCAGCAAAGGGGTTAGCACTTGGGGAGAGGAGCAACGTCTCTTCCCGAGTCAGCAGGGAGGACAGACATGGTGTAGTGAGCAGGTGCTCCGTTCTCCCCTGGCTGCTGCTGCTGCTGTCCCTGAGTCCTGCACACAGGCCTCAGGACAGGGGAAATGGGTGCTGGGAGGCTTCGGGCAGTGGGGCAGGCTGAAACCTACCAGATCTTCCTGCATCTGTGCCTTTCACCACTGTCATAAGGGTCAAGAGGCTGGGACTGGAGTGGGAAACAGGAACAGAGAAAAGAGCCTGTTCAAGGCTCCCCTGAGGGCAACATCTGTGTGTGTGTGTGTGTGTGTGTGTGTGTGTAGGTATGCAAACGTGTTGGGGGTGTGTGTTAGGTGTAGGATATGTGTTTAGGGAGTGTGTTGCATGTAATGTGGGGATGGAGGGTGGAGTGAGTGTGTCCTATATGTGTGTCTCAGTGTGTGTGTATGGGCTGTGTGTGTGGGGGCCATGTGTGTGGGGGCCGTGTGTGTGTGGGCCGTGTGTGGGGGCCATGTGTATGGGCCGTGTGTGGGGGCTGTGTATGTGTGGGCCGTGTGTGTGTGGGCCATGTGTGTGGGCCGTGTGTGTGGGCCGTGTGTGTGTGGGCCATGTGTGTGTGGGCCGTGTGTGGGTGGGCCATGTGTGTGTGGGCCATGTGTGTGGAGGCCGTGTGTGTGTGGGCCATGTGTGTGGGCCATGTGGGGGGGGCCGTGTGGGGGGGCCGTGTGTGTGGGCCATGTGTGTGTGGGCCATGTGTGTGATCCATGTATGGGGGCCATGTGTGTGGGCCGTGTGTGTGGTCCGTGTGTGTGTGATCCGTGTGTGGGGGCCGTGTGTGTGATCCGTTTGTGTGGGCCGTGTATGTAGTCCGTGTGTGGGCTGTGTGTGGGGGCCGTGTGTGTGTGTGGACCGTGTGTGTGGGCCGTGTATGTAGTCTGTGTGTGGGCTGTGTGTGGGGGCCGTGTGTGTGGTCTGTGTGGTATGTGTGTTCTCAGGGGCAGCAGGTAGACTGACCCCTGGTGTCACCGGCAGTCATAGCCTCCTTCCTCCTCCTGATTCTCACAATTGGAATAATGTCATCTCCAGTTGCACCCCGTTTATGTAGATATTAGCCATATAATAAAAGTTCTTTGGCCAGAGCATGAGGAACAAACTGTTGGTGCCATTTCTTCATCATATTCTGACCTCTAGCGAAGGATTTCTAGTCCTCTTGTTTTTGTAAATTTGAACTTATATTGGCAAATAAAACTGCACTAGGTGTGAACCCCCAGAATATAAATAGGTCTGGCGCCAAGACAGTCAGATGATGTTCTCACTTGTGAAAGTCAAACGTTCACCCTGGACAGCAGCAGAGAGATTTGTAGGGTGATGGAACTGTTCTGTGTCCTGAATGTGGTGGGTGGTGACACAACTCTATAACATGGGCTGACCTCGTAGAACTTGGCATTAAAAAATAAAATAAAATAAAATTTTAACTTTAAAATGTTATTTAAATGGAAATTTTAAATCTATTTACCCCTAAAGGCATCTAAGGAAATTGTTGACAATTGTTCAACCCTTCAGCCTTACTGTGCCTAATTTTTCTTCCTGTTTTTGTTTTGTTGTGCCGTGTTTGGGTAGAAGAGATATCTGTGTCCATCCTGTCACAGGATGGCCAGGAGGGTAACAGTCATTTCTGGAAATGGCTGAATAGGGGAACCTACAAAAACAAGTCTGGCAAATAAACACTGGCTGATGACAGAGCATTGCTGTCACGCAGTTTATTTTATGGCTGTTTCATGGGCAGTTCAGGGATTTGTCCTCTAAAAGTTAAGGACAGTAACCACTAAAAACAGAGAGGTGACAAACTGTTACTGCTGAAATGCCAAGACTCTGAAAGTCTGTAAAGAAAATTAAATATTGGTGGGATTTGTCCATCTGCTTCATAATACCCAGGGAGTCCTCCCCTGCACGCCCACGGGTGAGACGCTGTGGTTTTCCCCAAACCAGCTCTCCTTGTGGCAAGCCTCCCTTCTGGGGGTGTTCATACTTCCTACAGAGAACTAGCTGGTTTTGCAGGAAAGGTCCTTGACCCCCAACCCCCCAGAGAGAGGGCACCTCCTTGCCATCTCGGATGGAATGGGTTACCTTGTCCTCGTCCAGAGTGCTGGGCCTTGGAGAGGGGCCCATGCCCTGGAGTGATCCCAGCAGCTCGACCTGGGCTGTGGCCCAAGGCCACGTGCTGGGCACAGAGCCAGGTTCCTTCCTTTCCTTCCCCACAGACAGGGGCTTTCACTTGTTTTTTGGAAGAAGGAAGAGGGTTGACAGCTTATAAATGTCCTCCCACAGTGTCTTCTGTGGCACAGAGCAGCCAGTTCAAGACGTGGGTTTTCAGGGCCTGTGCTGGCAGCCAGAGGTCTGTGAGTCTGCAGAGCTGTGCTCAGGGCTGCCCACCCAGTTGCCACGCAGTCCCCTGCCCCCGGCAGTGCTGCAGCATGGAGTCATCCTTACTCTCCAACATCCCTTTTCTTTCCCACAGGACATCTCCTAAAGCTTGTTCCTGAATCCCTGTGGGGTCCTCTGTCCCCTGCTCCAGCTTCCACATCCAGATCCTGACCTGGGACTGGAAGTCCTGTCAGCCTGCCCCTCCGCTGTCCCTTCCCCCTTGCTGGTGGCTTATCCCCTGCCAGCGTAGCCCTCCCACCCCAGGCCTGCAAGTCCAGCCCCACCACCGTCTCTCTGGGAAACTCAAGTGCCAAATTCACCACAACAAGAACAGATTTCTCCCGCCTCTAAATATTTGGCATTTAGTGTATCCTGTCTTGTTAGTCATTCATCCATTTGAATGACTCTTAGACCCTGTGAGAGAGCCGTGGCCAATTTTATAAACTTTGCCCAGTAAATGTACGTTATCTGCCACCCTTGGCTTAGACTAGGGACGTGACATGGAGACCTGGGTCCCGGTGTCCCTCCCGCTGGGTGGCTCAGGGTAAGTGTCTCCACCTCTCTGAAGCAGCGTTTCAGCAGCTCACTGAGCAGCAGCGTCCAGGTGAGGGCTCTGGGGACTGTGAAAGCCTTTGTAAATTCGAAGCATCATGTTTAGCTTCACAGCCTCTCTGGATCTTGTGCATAACCAAGGCTATAAGTAGAGGGTGTCAAAAAAAGATACGCATTTTAAGAAAGGAAAAAACGTATTGCAACACTTAAGTCATGTTTGCTTCTGCAAATATAAGAGCTACAATATATACAAGATAACAAGTGTTATCGGTGTATACTGAGGATTACAACTTCAGTATAATTTTTTCCTTCCTTAAGATGTTTATGCATTTTTTTGGGCACACTCTGTATATTATTCTATCTAACCATGACCTCTTACCAGAGGCTTTTTCTTTTTCTTCTGCTCCCTGTACCTGTTGATGTTCCCAAAGTTCTCACACTAACCCAGAGACACCTCAGCAATAGATGGGAAGTGCCCAGACACTTGCTTGCCATGTGGACTCACGGGCACAGTGGGGAGAAGCTCAGCTGTCAGCATGCCGCCCCCTCAGTGCTTTGCCTTCATAGGCTGCCCTGTAGGAAATGTGTCCACACATCTGTCCGACTGTGGCCGAGCAGATCTGAAAGTAGTAGGTTGGAGCCGGTCTAGCTGCACAGTAAGAGTGATGATAGGTATTCTCCAAGAAATGTGCCATTTTTAATTTTCCCCAACTTCTTCTATTTCCTTTCTGTGTCATGGTTTGCCCAGACAGCCTGTCTCTCCGTTCATCTCATGGTTTGTCTTCCTGAGCTTCATTCAACAAGTGATTTTGATACCTATAATATGCATGGCTCTGCAGGCACCCAGTGGGCACAGAGAAAGAGAAGGCTGTCCTGGGCTTGGGGGACGTCCCACAGCTTTCATGGAGAGATTACATCTCTCTGGGTACACCCCAGGGGACCAAGAGCCCCAGGAATGTGAAGGTCTCAGAAATGAGCCTGTGCTGAGCCCATCAGACTCTCTGCCACCCACCCAGGACGAAGAGGGGAATTCTGCCAAGGTCTCAGGAGAGAAATGAACTGAGAAGAAAAGTCATTTACAGGCTGACAGGGTGGGAGGCCTAACTGTAAACACGCAAATTTCGGAGAATAAAGTGCATGTGTACACACAGGAAATACCCAGTTAGGAAGCTGGGGCATAGCTCTCTACTCCAACTAAACAGAAGTTTGTATCTGACCAGGCCTCTGGTTATGATGGTGACTCACATTTTCTGAGTGTTTCCGGGAAGGTGGTTTTATGTGACCATTATACTAACACTTGCAGCCTTTTGTCCCCATCTTGAAGGGTACTGTGCAATCAGTGGCCCTGGGTCATGCATGTGTTAGTGACCACAACCATTATATAGGCTCTGCCCAGACGATTCCTGCCCTATTGCAAGAAACAGGGATGTTGAGGGTCCCAGCCCATGGAGTGCAGTTGGGGGATAATCTCCAGCTCCTCCAGGAAGGCCTGGCCCCATGCAACCTCAGGAATGCGTTTGATTTAAGCAGCGTTATGTCGGCGCCATCCCTCCCCCACTGAACACAAACGGGTGTCCTGTCCTCTAGAGAATGCCTCTGAGTATTTATTTGTTTTCCTGTCACGTTGGGCCCCGCGTGCTCGGTTCTGCACAGACATCGTGTAGATCTGCATTGCTCAGTTCTGTCTGAGGCAACAACGATGTTGTTGACACCACTGGACAGAGCAGCACCTGCCCCTGCTTTGAAATTAACCAGTCAAGTGTCTGAGGCAGAGGCCCACACTGTGGGTGTGTGGAGCCAGGAGGCACATGTGTTCTACAGGGCGTGCCTGTAGGACACACATCTGTGAGTTCACCCTGCACAGTTCTGGCATCCACAGACTTCTGCCCTACACTGTGACAGTTCTAGACCTGGGTCAGCCTTGGCCCCAAGAGCCTGCACCTAGGAATGTAAAATTTCTAGAGGGAAAGGTCACCTCGTGCCAGGCGCAGAGGGACCCATCCTGGCCCCACCCTCCTGGCTGCAGGCCTGGCCCTGCCTCCTGGCAGGGGTGCCAAGGTGCTCGAGCTCACCTGCTCTTTGGTGAAACTTGCCCCTGGACCAAATTTAACTTTTTCCGCATGGGAGGCTGCAGAAGGAAGGCACGCAGGGTCCCCTTCTCAGGTCATAGGGGACGTGGCGAGGGGCCTTGTGCATATTTATGTTGTCACCCTTTCCAGAAGCACGCAAGACTCACCACACTTAAATACTCTCCATTTCTCCCGCACAGCGTGAGAGCCATTTTGCCAAGAAATTGAACATTTCTAAAGAAACCTGACAAGGTTGCTTTTCCTAGCGGGTAGGAGGGGAGTTCTTATGCGGGAGGTATACTCCCCACAGCCCTGGGAAATAAGCTACTGCCCTGTGCTGGTGGAGGGATGGCGGGTCCACTCATCAGTATCCCCCCGCCTCAGGGTTCTTGCTGCTCACGCTACTGTGCATCGCCCCAGCCCACAGGGCCACCCCCTCAAAGGTGGGCCACTCAGGTCGTGGCGAGCGTGGACTCAGTGCTCAGTACAGGCTGTTGTTGTTCTCATTTATTACCCCGCCCTTCAGGGTCTAACCCAGGCTTCATTTCTCTGCTCATCTTTCTTTGGCCCCTCTGTTCTCTGTGCCTGTCTCCCTCTCTGCTAGAAATTCTGCATTTGAAACCTGCAGCATGTGCCTCCTCAACATTTGATGGAACTTTCAGACTTACTATTTGTTTGTAACTGTGGCCTGGGTGGTTAGTCTTGGCAACCAGCTAGATTGGGTGTCTGTCCTGGTGATTAACATATTCTCCCTGCTTGCAGGGTGGGGCGGAGAGCTGAGGATCATAGATTTCACAAGCCCTGTTAAAGGAAAGCTGTTAAATAAATCCCCTAAGCCTTTCATGAGCTGCAAAGGTCAACATTAATGAAAATCATTTCAGGAATTTTTTTCCCACACATTACGTTTAAAATTACTTTTTTAGGAATCTTCATACTTTGCTGGTGGGAATGTAAAGTGGTACAGCCATTGTGGGAAAGTTTGGCAGTTCCTCAAAAAGTTAAGCATAGAATTACCCAGTGATCTGCAAAGTGCTATGACCAGGTACATACCCAAGAAATGCAAACAGAGACTCAAACAAGCACTTGTACATGTCTGTCCTCAGCAACACTATTCACAGCAACCAAAAGTGTGCACGGCCCAGCTGTCCATCAGTGGGTGAATGTGTAAACAAGCCAGGGTACAGCTATGCCATGGAATATTATTTGGCCATAAAAAGGAATGAGATACTGATAGATGATACAGTACGTCCGTACATCCAGAATATCATGCTAAGTGAAAGAAGCCGACACAAAAAGTCTCATATACTGCAGCCTGGATAAATCCACAAAGACAGAATACAGACTGACGGTTCCCAAGGACTGGGAGGAAGAGAAGTTAAGGGAATACTGTGTAACAAATAAGGGATTTTGCTTCTAAGTGGTGAAATGTTTTAGAACTAGATAGAAGTGGTATAACACTGTCTGTACTAAATGACACCAAGTGGTATATTTATGGTTAATTTTACGTATATACATTTCACTTCAAAGTTTTTTTTTTGGAATTTTTTTTTTTTTATTGTTGGGGATTCATTGAGGGTACAATAAGCCAGGTTACACTGATTGCAATTGTTAGGTAAAGTCCCTCTTGCAATCATGTCTTGCCCCCATAAAGTGTGACACACACCAAGGCCCCACCCCACTCCCTCCATCCCTCTTTCTGCTTTTCCTCCCCCCCATAACCTTAATTGTCATTAATTGTCCTCATATCAAAATTGAGTACATAGGATTCATGCTTCTCCATTCTTGTGATGCTTTACTGAGAATAATGTCTTCCACGTCCATCCAGGTTAATACGAAGGATGTAAAGTCTCCATTTTTTTAATAGCTGAATAGTATTCCATGGTATACATATACCACAGCTTGTTAATCCATTCCTGGGTTGGTGGGCATGTAGGCTGTTTCCACATTTTGGCGATTGTAAATTGAGCTGCACTAAACAGTCTAGTACAAGTGTCCTTATGATAAAAGCATTTTTTTCCTTCTGGGTAGATGCCCAGTAATGGGATTGTAGGATCACATGGGAGGTCTAGCCACCTCAAAGTTTTTTAAGAGATGAGGGTCTTGCTATATTGACCAGGCTAGCCTTAAACTCCTGAGCGTAAGCCATCTTCCCACCTCAGCCTCCCAAGTAACTGGGACTATAGGAGCACACCCCTGGACCCAGCTAATAAATTATTTTTAAACGGAAAAAGGAAAAAAGGACTTTTTTCAGCCTGAGAAGTTGAAATGGGATAAGATTTTATTGGGAACTGAGATTTAGGCCTTTTGTGGTTTATTTGTATTTAGGGCTTACAATTGTTAGAAGTGCCAGCTAGAATATGAGTATCTCTGAAAGCTATATTTGTGTAGTAACTGTAGGAGCTGATTTTAAAAATTCTTAACAAAAGCAAATTTTTGAAGATGATTTATACTTTTATGACTCTAGCCTGAAACACTAGGGTGAGTATTTTGGTTTTTTTTTTTTTTTTCTCCTCCCCTTGGGAAGAAAAGAAACAGCTTTATCCTAGCTTTCTTGGAGGCCCCTGGGGCACCTGTATGTAAAGCGAAACCTGGCATTGCCCTGATGGACGTAGTATTACCTGAAGAACAGGTGTGGTGTGCACAGTGAGCCAGGAATTCCCAGAGCCAGGCCAGCCCCTGCCATAGCACTCTCTCTGTCTTAAAAGGAGGACTGATATCTGGAAAGAAAAGATTTTGTTTATGATAATTTAGTATCCCTAAAGTATACTATATGGTTGGTTTTCAGAGTTGGCAAACCTTAAATAAGATTCCAGTTCTGTAACTTACTGGCCGTGTGTCCTTGAGCGAGTTACTTAACCTTCTTGCACCCCTGATTTCTGATCCCTGTACTGGAGATGGTAACACAATCTTATGAAAATGCGTCACCTGTAGAGTGTCCCCTCCAGGGAGATGCAAGTATTCCTTGGTCTCCACTTGACTTCTCCCCTCTCCCCTCTTCACTCTCCCTTACATTCGTGCGCCTTTCTTTATGCTGTTCAGCAGAAGTGCACAAAGTTCCTGGGTTTGGTTTTCTTTTTTTTTAATCATCAGCTGTCTTCCCTAATCAGAAATGACCACATTTTTCTCTTCCCACTCCTAGATTGCAACATAGATAATTATACTCAGTCTCAAAGGCCTTTACATAAGAAAGAAAAGTGCATATCACCACCTGTGTATTGATATGCATTTGCTGTCTCCTCCCTACTATCAAGGAAAACAACCAAAGTTCAACAAACACCGCATTGTCTGTGACTTTCCAGGGACCTTCTCTTTGCCTTGGTTTCCTTCCTTTCATCTTCAACACACTGTATCCTGCTCCTGGCCAGTTCTCCCTAATCTTTAAACATTCGTAATATGTCTGCTCTTCCCCAAGCTCTGATTTGTTCTTACTTTTCTTTAGCCTTTGCTCAGGAAACACTTATTGGGCACCTATTATAAGCAAAGCAGTGTGCCACGGTGAGTCAGAACGAGGCCCCTCCCTGAAGGAGCGTCTAGTAAGAAAATTAGACGGGATCACTATGATCAAAGTTGAGCTGTGGGATTGGCAGTCATTAAACTCTGTTTTTGTGGCCATTTTATTCTTTATATATATATTAATATATATTAATTAATTATTATATATAAATAATATATATATTATTTTACTAAGAAGACTTGCACAATTAAAAATCTTCAGAAATTTTTGTTTTGGAAGACAACAATCAAGCTCAGGATAAACTTGTAGTATGAAGTGATTATTAAAAACAAGCCCCCAAATTGAATTATCAGTTAGCTTTTCCTATGTAACAAAACATCCCAAAATTAATTGGCTTATAACCACCACCATTTTATTTATTTATTTTTTTATTTTAGATATATATTTTTTTATTAAATCATAGCTGTGTACATTAATGCAATCGTGGGCACCATACACTGGTTTTATAGACCGTTTGACATATTTCATCACACTGGTTAACATAGCCTTCCTGGCATTTTCTTAGTTATTGTGTTAAGACATTTATATTCGGGTGGCACCTATGGCTCAGTGAGTAGGGTGCCAACCTCATATACCGAGGGTGGCAGGTTCAAACCCAGCCCCAGCCGAACTGCAACAACAACAAAAAAATAGCTGGGCATTATGGCGGGTGCCTGTGGTCCCAGCTACTCGGGAGGCTGAGGCAAGAGAATCGCCTAAGCCCAGGAGTTGAAGGTTGCTGTGAGCAGTGGGATGCCACAGCATTCTACTGAGGGTGATAAATTGAGACTCTGTCTCTACAGAAAAAAAAAAAAAAGACATTTATATTCCACATTTACTAAGTTTAACATGTCCTTGTAAGATGCACTGTAGGTGTGATCCCACCAGTCATCCTCCCTCCACCCATCCTTCCCCCTCCCCTCCTTCTCCCCCTTTCCCATATTCTTAGGTTATACCTGGGTTATAGCTTTCATATGAAAGCCATAAATTAGTTTCATAGTAGGGCTGAATACATTGGATACTTTTTCTCCCATTCTTGAGATACTTTACTAAGAAGAATATGTTCCAGCTCCATCCATGTAAACATGAAAGAGGTAAAGTCTCCATCTTTCTTTAAGGCTGCATAATATTCCATGGTGTACATATACCACAATTTATCAATCCATTCGTGGATCGATGGGCACCTGGGCTTTTTCCATGACTTAGCAATTATGAATTGGGCTGCAATAAACATTTTGGTACAAATATCTTTGTTATATGTGATTTTTGGTCTTCTGGGTATATACCTAGTAGAGGAATTATAGGATTAGCCATTTTATTCTTGAGTCACACTTCTTCCTTAATTTTCAAGAACATCTTTTGCAGGATGTATTTTGTGACTATTTGTAAATCTCCCTTTCCTAGGTTTTTCTCTTGGGTAGATGGTCTTTCCCCTTCTGGAAGTTTGTATTGGTTTTAATGAACTACTTGTCCTGAAAATCATTCTATAGGAGAGCTCTGGTCTGTTCTAATTCTTTGCTTTCCTCTAACCTCTTGAAAAATTTTTGAATGTCCTCAGCTCAAATATATTTCTTTCTATATCATGAGTACAGGAGCTCGTTTTCTAGGTGGCCTTGACGTCAGGGTTGGCTGTCTAGCCAGGGGTGATGAAAGGTGTCTCCAGGCCACTTGCTGGTCATGCAGTTTTCTTTGGGCCTTACCCTCTATCCTGAGCCGCCTGCTATGGTGGTCACTTTGATAGGGAGGACCGAGGCTCCCTGGGAACCGGGCTGTGAGCATCCTGCTCCTCTAATGATAAAACACAGATGGCTGCTGGCAGTGGGAGACAGTATGAATATTAATACACTATATTTCACTTTTATTACTTTTTCATTAGGCTTTCATGGAGATGGTGTTTGTGAGTGAAGTTTGCACACTGAGCCACAGACAGGCGTTTTGTTTTCTTGACAAAATGGCGAACCTTGCAGCCAGAGGCAAGAGCGTATGGAAGAGCAGCTAGCTGGGCAAAATGCTGGTAAACGTCAGCAGGCCGTGTAAAATGCAGTGAGCCTGTGTGTTTTTATATTTTAGCTGTGATCAGAGGCAGATAAATACTGTGGGGTCAGCAGTTTTGCAGGACACGTCCCACATGACAGTTTTTATTTTAATGTCGGGGTACAGCAGTTAGACTAGGGCAGCGACCCGCCCTGTCCCATAAGTGGCTCCTGGTCACTCCCTTCCTGGGCATAAAGGAGTGACTGGGCCACCAGGTAACAGTGGGCTCATCTAGACAGCTGAACCCCGGCACATGGCGAGGACCCTTTGAGACCCTCATTGACCAGAATGGAGTCCCCGTGTGGTTCCAGAGGCCAAAGGGGGATCTAGACTGGGGGCAAGAATGACCCTTCAGCACGGCAGTGCCCTGTGCCTTTGGTCCTGCCTCAGGAGAAGACCCTCGAAGTTGGAGCACATGCTCAAAGCTGTGTGCACATCATGGTCAGCCTAAATCATTGTGGGGCTCAGGGGGGTGTCCGTCACTGGGCTCAGTGACAGAACCTTGCACTCTTGCTACATATCAGCATAGGAGAACACGCACGTCTCAGGCAGAGTGGAGCATTTGCAAGTGGTAGGGGGACAGGTTGAACTTCGTACATTTATTACATGAACCGGGAAGGCTAAATGAATTTCTGCTAACTCAAGATGTGCCTCTTCCAACTCGGTCAAATGAGAAACCCAAGAAACTTTATTTACTGAGTCAGGCAGACCCCTTACACGCAACCTTTCTTGCTTCTTTATTGAACAAGTAAAAAGCCTGCTCCTGTTTTTCCAGTCCAGTTGGTTTCTCAGTTTAAAATTAATTAATTCAAGGAAAGGCTCAGTCTTCATGCACGTGGAAGTGGCTCCCTTTTTAGAGTTGGGTTATCACTCCTTTCATGTATTCAGTGCAGCCAGCATTTATTGAGTGCCTGCTGCATGCTGGCTATGGTACTTCAGTACTGCGATGAATGCAGATGTTTTTAGAAATGTCTGCATGAGTTACACAGTGTTGGAGAATGAAGATAGCCCGTGTGTATCCATTTTCCACAAGGCTAAGCCCGAAACTTACCCTTTTAACACCCTACTTGAAATATTTTTATTTTTCTGGACCAAACTTCAATAAGAAGACACTATAGCATCCTCTGTCTTCCGACACAGAGGAGAAGACAAAAAAGGGATGGCACCTGCTGAGGGCCAGGGGCCTACATTTAATGACAACTTGTGACAACTGTTGTTATCCCCATTTAGCAGATGAGAAAATTTGAAGTCTCAGAAAAACAACTGCCAAGTGGCACAAAGCTAGTAAATAGTGATGCTGGGTTTGAACCAGATATGTCTGACCCCTAGACACACATTTCTTCCACCAAAGGGTGCCCTCCCTCCAGTGGAATCTCATCCTGATCCCCCGAGTTTAGCATATGATAACACATATTCAGACACAGAGATAGGCTTCTGTGTTCTATTTAGGTGTTTAATTTCCTCTGCTCCAAAGTTAAACGGCTCCTGGTATCTGCATTCATTGAGTTCCTGAAGTTCTAACTAGAATTTATTCTGCCATTTATTACATGCCTGTTATGTGCCAGCAACTTTACAGACATTATCTCCATTCTTTAAAACTCTTGCGGGTGGGTGTGATTCCTATTTTCTAGGTGAGGAAACAAGCTCATAGGGGTTAAGGTAAATTGCCCACGATCCTGTGTCCACTCGAGTGGTGGACCCAGTCTTTCTGCTCTCAGGCCTTTGCATTTTCTCTCTCTGGTTGGTGTCTCTTCCTCTTGGGGTTCAGCCACCTCTGCCTACTGCTGTGAGGGTCCCAGCCCCTTCCTCAGGGTCCCTCTCATCCTACCATCATCTTTTCTCATCTCTCCATGAGTTTAGAATCAAGTAGCCAAACCTGTCAAACGTAAGGAGTAAAAATATTGGTGTAGGAGCCAGAGGACTTAGATTCTGGCCTTAATCTGAGCTCATGACCTGGAATAAGTCCTTGCTGGAACTTAAAACTGTAAGCCACTGGCCACTTCTTCCAGACCTGGGATGGAGATTTGCCACGCCTGTGCTCGCTCCCCATGTGATGTTTGCAGACTAAATTATGTTTGTTACGTAAGCATTCAACTTGCTTTTCTAGTGTATATAGATGCTGTTATAATTAATGTATTAGAAAATGTGATTTGTGACTATTTTGGCATTTTTGGCATTTTATGCTTTCTCGGTTGGGAGATAATAACAGTACAGTTGCTATCATGTGTTTCTAAGCTCCCCACCCCCAATTCTGTAGATGAGGATAGAATTCCACTTCATGTCAGGAAGCCATAGGCCTCTCAGTTTACACCACAGGAAAAGCACCCATTGATTGCTGTGTGAGTGTAGGGTATAGACACACAGTGCAGGCAAGTATATGAAGCCAGCTCCAGGCTTTGCCCTTGCAAAGTGGTGTTGACACTAAGCAGGCTCTGGGGGAAAGCCTGGTACCCTGTCTGTAGCCAGCATGCACGGGCTTAGTGCAGGGATTTTACAACCTCTATTTTTGGTACTCAAAAGCTTTTTGAGTTTTCTCCTAGGCTCTGGATTATGTTCTAGGTAATTGTTGGTGCCAAATAAAAATGAGCTCCAAGTATTATTAAATATATATATATATATATATATATATATATCTTCAAAAAAGAAAATACTGGCTGCAGTCCTCAACCTTGGCCCAAATAAATTCTCTATATTAAAAAAAAAAATACTGTTTCAGTATCTTCATAATTAGACATTGCACCACACTGGTCATTTCTTTGAGCACTGGCCTATTTAAAATTTTTAGAAAACCAAAAAAACTGTCTGTATACTGTCTATATATAGAGATGCATGTAATGTTATATTAAAAACCTTTACCCTTCCTTAAATTTTATTTAATATATGAATGTTTTTGAACCCTCTCTTTTTATAAATAACCTGGTTTGGATAGATTTAACACCTTTCTGAAAGGAGAAATAAGGAAGTGTATCACATATTATAGTTTTTTCTTTTTTTGAGACAGAGTCTCACTCTGTTGCCCAGGCTAGAGTGCCATGAAGAGCCTAGTTCATAGCAGCTTCCAACTCCTGGGTTCAAGTGATCCTCCTGCCTCAGCGTCCTGAGGAGCTGAGACTACAGGCACCCTCCACAACACCTGGCTAAATTTTCTGTATTTTTAGTAGAGATAGAATCTTGCTCTTGCTGAGGCTGGTTTCAAACTCCTGACCTCAAGCAATCCATCCACTTTGACCTCTCAGAGTGCTAGGATTGAGCCACCATGGTATGAGCCACCAGGTATGAGCCACCATGCCCAGCCCACAGATTATAGTTCTACTGAAAAAAAAAAAAAGAACTGGATTTTTTCTACCGGGCACAATTCTTAAGGCATTATTTGTCTTCAAGGTATGAATCTAATTTAGTGCCTGCCAGAGCACCATCACGGACACTATTTTATTGAAGCATCAGAGAGGCTCGCTTTTATCCCTACTCGCACATGTAGAAATTGAGAACCTGACTTGTCGCAGGAACCAGAGCCAGGAGGGAGCCGGGCCAGCCGCTCCAGCCAGCGCTCCTGACACCGGGCGCTTCCTGGTCCCGCTTGGCTCTGCACCGCAGGGCAGGCTCATCCCACGTGGCCGGGGAGGGTTCATTAGGTTAAGGGTCAAGCTTTCATTTTGGTTCAGACAGCTTTTCATACCTAAAGTGTGCTCCATACAGGGGTTCCAGGTCAGGGTTTAAATGATTCCAAGCAACATATTACTAGGAAGGAGGAAACAACTCAAAAGAGAAGCCTTAATTACATCGGGTAGATATCTTGGCGTCCTTGGCGTCTTCTGTAAAATGACAGCTTAAGTTCGTTGTCACTCTCCACAGACATGAACACTGAACTTCATTAATTATAATGGTAAAGGGCTCATCAGAGTGCTAAATTACCAACAACCACCGTGGTAGTTGATGTTCAGTTTTGTCAGCAAGTGTGCCAGATGTTTGCACAAAAGAAACTGCGGAACTGCAGGGACACGCGCACGGGCACGGCCAGCGCCAGGCCGGGGCAACAAGGAGGGGAGTTTTCCTCTTGTCTAAAGAAAAGAGATTTCCCAGGCAGCACCTGTGGCTCAAAGGAGTAGGGCACCGGCCCCATAAGCCGGAGGCGTCGGGTTCAAACCCAGCCCCAGCCAGAAACTGCAAAAAAAAAAAGAAGAAGAAAAGAGATTTCCCACAGAACCCCAGCACTGTGGCCCCACCAATGATATTGGCAATTATCTCATCCCACCTCCTTCATTACAGATTCCTGTTCAACAAATTCACATCAAAGGCCCACAAGGCCTAAGGCACTTAACTTGGCCAGGTGCCACCAGTGAGTGTTTGCAGGCCTGCCAGGCGGGGGGTTGGCCAGGATTGGGGATTGGTTTGTAGGGGAACCAGCCTTTGTCCAGAGCAGTGTTTTTTAACCTTTTTTGTCTCATGGCACACTTGAACCTATAGTTAAACTTCCATGGCACACTTAAATTATGTTGTTGTTTTTTTTAAAAGGAGTAAAAAAAAAAAAAAAGAATATACTTTGCTTTGAACTTCTTTTGAAAATAATTTAATTAGCCATCTTAAAAAAATTTTTTATAGCGTATCTAAGATCCTCTCACAGCACACCAGTTGAAAATCGCTGGTCCACAAGGGTACATGTGAAATTTACTAAGCGTAGAATATAAATGTCTTAACACAATAACTAAGAAAATGCCGTGAAGGCTATGTTAGTTAACTAGTTTGATGAAAATATTTAAAATTGTATATAAAACCAGCACATTACACTCCATGATTGCATTAATGTACACAGCTATGATTTAATTTAAGAAAGAAAGAAAGAAAGAAAATCGCTGGTCCAGAGCCTGTGGTGTGTCCCTGACCTTGGCCTTCACCCTGAGCTCACTCTGTGTCCAGCGTTTACGCCCGGCCCTGTACTCATGTGGTCACCATCCCTTCAAACTGACTCAGGTCAGCAAACAAGTGTTCTGGAGCAGTCCAGAGGCCTTCTGGGTGCAACTCATTTCAACCTGTCGTGTCAGCTGCCCCCTGTTCCTGAGTGGACTGGGCCCCAGGCAGTGCTCGCCACAGTACCTTGTGCCTGGCATGAGCTCTCATCTGCGGATGGTGAGTGATGACACCTCATCCAGCTTCCCTCCACCCTGCAGACTGCCCAATGGCCTCTGTCCCTGTACCCTGTCAGGGAAGCTCTGGGTCTCTTAGACTTATTAACTCATTCCACCTGGCTTTCCTCCTCCTCCTCTTTTTCTAATTTCAGAGTTAGAAATCATTAGTCCTAACTTTTCTCTAGCAAAGTGCAAGTCATGACTTGGGAGTTCCAAGCCACATGATTACATGTGAGGCCAGACACTACCCTTGGGCCAGTGGGAAGTCTTGTCCAGCAAGGACAGGCAAGTTTGCACGGGGAGGAGATCCAGGGTGGGCTGGTCCAGGGAGAGACATTTCCGAGCAGCCCCCTGCAGCACCCTGACTACTGGGCTCCACCGACAGACACCAGAAAGGGTCTACCTCCGAGGAACTTGCAGTTTAGCTAATATATATATATATATATATATATATATAAACAATGTTGTGTGAAAATAATTCACTGGAAATATTTATTTTCATTCCAGATTGAGGAGGTAGCAAGCCCATTCTTTCTTATAAGATAGCATATAACATAAATACTTTAAAGACAATGCACTTGCACTGCCTACACCTTAAAGGTTCCATGGACTCCATTGCAGTGATTGAATTATGCAGCCCCATTAATGCCAACAAAATGTGACTACTTTTCTCTGATTGCGTGGGTTTCGAAGTTTTCCCTGTCGTAGAGCAAACTTTCCCCACATCATCCCTGCCCCGCCACCCTCACCCACCAGAAGCTCATTTCCCCATTTCTTGGGGGAGGACGCACTGCAGGGTCCCTGGCTGCATTTACACTCCGGCCAAATGGGGCACCCAGCAGGCATCTGAATCTTCAGGGTTTGCTCTGGGTCTCGGACTGGCAATAAGGAAGTTTTCATTTTGAGAGCTCCTCTTCATCTGTCTTGTTAATGTTGGGGGTTTGGCTCGCAGTGATTCCATGAGGTGTGAATTCTTAATAAGACTGGAAACAAAATTGCTGTGTATTTTAATAGACATGAACTCCTGAACATGCCCCCAAATCTTACAGGTTGATGGCCACTTTGACTTAACTTTTTCTCCAGGTTCTGTACTGGCGGTGTTAAATATACAGAGAGGCAGAATTGTCTTTGTAATGAACATCAGTATTTTTAAACATGCTGTCTAGATGTTGGCTGGGTGCAAGGTGAGAAGAGGAAAAGTGATTTTACATGGGAACTCATCCCTGGTGTTAAAAATAGTCAGTGGGGACATATGATTGATACACAAATATTATCCTATACCACATTACTCAAGGAAAGATTTGATGCTAGAATTGGAGGATGTAGGTAAAAGTAAATAACAAACTAGCCCCCTCAGGCATGTCCCTTTATCTAGAATCTTACCCCTCACCATAGCCCTTGAAAGAGAGCCAGGCCTCAACCCTCAGTGACTACCTCCTGGCCTCCACGACGCTGGCCCCAACTGTAGAAGTGAGGGGTGAGGAGCCAGAGCTTCCAGACTTTCCTCTGTCTTCCAGCCTCCAGCTGCTCTCACCTGCTTCTGCTAGTCAGGGATCAAGTTACTTCCCTGACAATCTCACCCAGTTAGGGGAACAGTGAGGAGAGCAGGTGGAAAGGATGGATGTAGGGAAGGCTGCAGGCTGAGAGCGTGAGAGGAGAGACCGTCCCGGCAGCTCCAGCCTCACGGGATCAGGAAGCAGGAGCTGGTGCCTGCTGGATGTGGCCAGGCTTCAGAGGGCAGGAAGAGGGACGGGGGTCTGTGTTGGCCCTCTGGACTGTTGGCTGACTTTGACAGCATCTTACAGTGTTGTGTAGTGGTGGTGCAGAGTAAGAATAATCTGTGTAGTTTGAGAGCAGGGGTGAACTTACCCCCAAATGCGCTCCAGTTCCAAGCCCTGCAGAGCATGGCTAAGAAGGATCCTAGAATCTGGTTCTTCCCAGTGTCGTTAACCTTCCTGATTGTTGTGTTAGTAAGCGTGAAATATGGGGAAATAAGGTATGTTTCCTCTCATACCTTATTCTTATCTCACCCACTCATTCACCCACCGGCCCCCAAACTGCCTCAGAATATTATTAAGCACAAAGCTAGGCTGTTTTATCAAGAATTTTGTTAGGGGTAGGAGGAGCTGGTTACTAGACCTGCCGTATGCTTCTTAGAGTTTGCAAGTTTAGGAATTCAGGAGAGTGGTCTTTTCTCCTGGTGTTTGGCATGGTGATGCTGTGAATGGTGCCTGGCGAGAAGTGGATGGGATAGATTAAGGCACAGACTGGGGCAGCTTACTACCCATGGTTAAGGTTAGTTGCCAAAATTCTTAGGCAACATTAAATGTTCTGTGTTTACTGTATTTGTTTTTGCTAATGCTTCCTATATCCCAACCACCTATACTGCCTGCATGTTATAAACATAGGCAGACCTTGGAGATAGATACGGCGGGTTTGGTCCAGACCACCTCAATGAAGTGAATATCACACAGACATTTTGGTTTCCCAGTGCATATAAATATTATGTTCACACCATCCTGTAGTCTCTTAAATGTGAGATGGTATTATGTCTAAAATACAGCATTAAATTAAGTACAGAGTTAATTTAAAAATGGTGCCCCCAAATGCTAATTAGCATGTGAGCCTTTAGTAAGTTATAATCTTTTTTGCTGGAGGTGGGTTTTGCCTCAGTGATGATGGCTGCTGACTAATCAGGGTGGTGGTTGCAAAAAGACAGCAATGAAGTGTGCTTGCAGTTAAACTGACTCTTCCTTTCATGGAAGGTTTCTCTGTGCATGTGATGCTGTTTGATAGCATTTTACCCATAGCAGGCCTTCTTTTAAAATCAGAGTCGATGCTCTCAAACCCTGCTGCTGTCTATCAGCCAAGTTTGTGGAATATTTTAAATCTCTTGTTGTCAGTTCAACAGTGTCCACAGCCTCTTCACCAGGATTAGAATCCATCTCAAGAAGCCCACTTGCTGGGCGGCGCCTGTGGCTCAGTCGGTAAGGCACCGGCCCCATATACCGAGGGTGGCGGGTTCAAACCCGGCCCCGGCCAAACTGCAACCAAAAAATAGCTGGGCGTTGTGGCGGGCGCCTGTAGTCCCAGCCACTCGGGAGGCTGAGGCAAGAGAATCGCTTAAGCCCAGGAGTTGGAGGTTGCTGTGAGCTGTGTGAGGCCACGGCACTCTACCGAGGGCCATAAAGTGAGACTCTGTCTCTACAAAAAAAAAAAAAAAAAAAAAGAAGCCCACTTGCTTTGCTCCTCCGTAAGAAGCAACCCCTCATCTGTTCAAGTTGGACCATGAGATTGCGGCAATTCAATCTCGTCCACAGGCTCCACTTCTAATGCCAGTTCTCTTGCTGTTTCTTCCACACGCGCAGTTCCTTCCTCCACTGAAGCCTTGAACTTTTCAAAGTTACCCATAAGGGTTGAAATGGACTTCTTTCAAACTCTTGTTAGTATTTTGACCTCCTCCCATGAATCACCAATGTTGTTGATGGCTTCTCGAATGGTGAATCCTTTCCAGAAGGTTTCAAATTAACTTTTCAAGATCCATGATAGGAATCACTATCTATGGCAGCTATAGCCTTACAAAAATATATTTGCAGCTCGGCGCCTATAGCTCAGCAGCTAGGGCACCAGCCACATACACTGGAGCTGTTGGGTTCAAACCCAGCCCGGGCGTACCAAACAACAATGACAACTACAACCAAAAATATAGCTGGGTGTTGTGGCAGATGCCTGTAGTCCGAGCTACTTGGGAGGCTGAGGCAAGAGAATTGCTTAAGCCCAAGAGTTTGAGGTTGCTGTGAGCTGTACCACCTGGCACTCTACTCAGGGCGACATAGTAAGAGTGTGTCTGAAATATATATGTATGTATGTGTGTATATATATATATATATATATATATATATTTCCTAAATAATGAAACTTGGAAGTCAGAATTACTCCTTGGTCCATGGGCTGCAGAGTGATTGTTGTGTTAGTAAGCATGAAATCATTAGTCTCCTTATACACCTCCATCAGAACTCTTAGGTGACCAGGTGCATTGCCAATGAGCAGAAATATTTTGAAAGCAATCTTTTTCTTTTTTTCTGAGCAGTAAGTCTCAATAGTGGGTTTAAAATATTCAGCAAACCATGCTATAAACAGAAGTACTGTCATCCGGGCTTTGTGGTTGCATTTATAGAGCACAGGTAGTGTAGATTTAGCATAATTCTTGAGGGCCCTGGGATTTTCAGAATGGTAAGTGAGCATTGGCTTTGACTTAAAAATCTCCGGCTGCATTAGTCCCTAACAAGAGAATCAGTCTGTCCTATGGTACTTTGAAGCCAAGTGTAGACTTCTTGGTAGTTATGAGCGTGGCATTGCTCTTCCAATAGGAGGCTTTCATCTATTGTACATTAAAAATCTGTTGTTTAGTGTGTGATCTTAGTTAGATCTTCTGGATAACTTGCTGCAGCTTCTGCACATGTTATTAGCACTTACTGCCTCACCTTGTTTCGTATTATGAGTATAACTTTCATGTTATGAGTATAACTTCTTTCCTTAACCATCATGAACCAACCTCTACTAGCTTCCAGGTTTTCTTTTGCAGCCCTAGGACGCCACACCAGCCCGAGGAAATGGCCTCCACCATTCCACAGATGAGGGGATGGGGCAAAGGGGCGAGAAGGGTCTCAGGGATGTGCGCAGCTGCAGCGGCTGGGCATGGTCCAGCAGTCAGACATCCTGGCTGGCATCTGCTCTGTCCCCTCTGTCAGAGAAAAGGGAAACCCGGGTTCCCAGCACACTTTTGGAAGTTTGCTACTGAGTCGGGATCTAAGGTTTGGCATTAGGCACTTTTTTTTTTGCGACAGAGTCTCACTCTGTCACCCTGTGTAGAGTGCTATGGCATCTCAGCTCACAGCAACCTCAAACTCTTGGGTTCAAGTGATCCTCTTGCCTCTGCCTCCTGAGTAGGGGGGGACTACAGGCTTCCACCATAATGCCTGGCTATTTTTAGATACAGGGTCTCATTCTTGCTCAGGCTGGTCTTCAACTCCTGAGCGCAAGCAATTCACCCACCTCCACCTCCCAGAGTGCTTGGATTACTGGCGTGCTCACCGTGCCTGGCCAGCGTTGGGTGCATTTGCAGTGACAAACACTGCACTGAGCAGTTACTCTGAACCAGCTGTGGTGGTGCTGGAACAGGAGCACAGAGTGAAAACATCGCTCCTGCTCTCCAGGGATGCTCATTTGGTGGGGGCTGGGCCCCGAGGAGGGTCCAGCAGTGACAAGGAGCTTCCCCTAGCAGGTGGCGTTCAGGCTGGTCCCAAGGAAGGGGGAACTGGCATCTCTGGCCTTGGTGCCCCACAGTAGCCTTCTCGCTAACACGTTTAGTCCCTGTACATATTTATAGGTCTGGCTACCCCTACTTAAACCTGAGGGGCTTTTTTGTTTGTTTGTTTTGGGGGAGGTTTTTGAGACAGTCTCACTCTATTGCCCAGACTAGAGTGCAATGGTGTCAGCGTAGCGCACAGCAACCTCAAACTCCTGGGCTCAAGCAATCCTCCTGCCTCTGCCTCCTGAGTAGCTGGGACCACAGGTGCCTGCCATAATGCCTGACTAATTTTTCCTCTTTTTAGTAGAAATGGGGTCCCACTTTTGCTCTCACAGGCTAGTCTCAAACTCCTGAGCTCAAGGGATCCTCCTGCCTTGGTCTCCTAGAGTGCTGGAATTATAAGTGTGAGCCATGGCACCTGGCCTGAGCCTGAGTTTCTTAGAGATGGGCTTCACTCAGTATCCCCGGTGCCACCACAGTGCCAGCACAGCTCATTTGTAGGCTCCAGTGATGTCTCCTTAGTGAGCGAGGCTGCATGGTGGCCAGTGAGCCTGGAGAGGTGACTTGGGACTAAACTGTGAGGCTAATGGGCAGTTGAGGGGCTTTGCCTTCTCGTGGAAGCAATGCAGTCGCCAATCTGCACCAAGTAAGGGCGGAAGCTGGGGCAGTCACCGCCTGGTCCCCTGCACAGCCTGGGATCTGTAATCAGATAGAATAAGCCATGTGACAGAAACACAAGTGTCAACCTCAGGGAAGGACAAGACCTTAGGGACTCTGCTGTGGCACCTGGGCTAGAAGGATAGGACCCACTCCGGCCTGGCCATGGAGATCTGAGCAACTCTGGCTCCAAGGGAGAGGCTGTCCTGGCTCTGCAGGGTCTCCAGTCACTGAGCAAAGAAATACAGGAAGATTCCAGCTCGGAGAATGTCAGAACTTCTGCTCCCAGGAGCCAGTGCAGACCTGGGCTGGGCAAGAGAGAAGCACAGGTTATATCCTGTGCCTCTCCTGAAAGAGAGTTTCTATTCCAGGAGTACAAGGGCCTTTCATATGCCCCTCCCCTCTGGGGTTGCCACAGTGTCCTTAATTTTCACATCCAGCATACATGCTCATGTGGGACTCAGAGGAATGAGGTTCTTCCCTTGGGTGTATCTTTCCTGTCACCTCCTGATGGCCTCTGCAGGGGAGTCCCTGGGGGAGGCAGGTCTTTCAGCTTGGGAAGTGGGTTTGTCCTTCAGCTGCAACGTGGGGGTACCTGACATTCTGAAAACTCACCACAAAATTTTGAAATCTAATAAAGACAACTCAGAAGAACCTGAAAGGTAGGATCTGTCCCCCTCCCCCAGCCAGCGCTAGTCCTAACGTGATCAAAACAGGCCAAGGAAGAAAGGAATGAGAAACGGAAGACAGAAAACTTTAAAAGTTTAAATAAAGTCCTCAAGTGGCATTAAAACATTGACCCAATTGAAACTTCTAGGCTCCGTCACAGCGGCACGTTTAATGGGCTCGCCTGTACATTTATATCAGGAAAGATGTGTTACCAGCTCCCCCAGAGTGTAAAGTGTGCCCAAAATAGAGATTGAAGAGTGGCTTTATCCTATAGTGACTCAGTGTCGGCTAACAGGGAAGATGAGCACAGCGTGACGATATTCACCACAGGAAGTTGACAGGCACAGAAACCAGGAGTGGGATGCTGATAACACCCCATGGCCTCCTCACGGGCCCTTGGCCATGTGCTGGGCTGGCAGCAGCCCCGTGAAGCAGGCTTCACACAATGCACAAGGCCACCCTCGGGTCACCATCCAAAGCCTCTTTTATTAGGTGACTGTGTTCCCAAATGGGAGGCCATGAGCAAGGAGACCCAGTGGGTGTGCCCTTCTTGTCCTGGCTGGGAAATTCAGGAAGCACACTTGAACGTACACAGGCCCACAAATGTGGAAAAGATACTGTCTTCAGAAGACTCTTGGCCAAGCTTAACATTAACTTTAAAAAATGGTTTGGAACATTGCAGGCATTTTTTTCAAGCCAGTGTTGGACACAATCCCTGATTAATATCTGGCCCCTATGAAAGTCCTCATAAAATAGCATCCCCCCAAAACCCAAGGCACCATGTGAGGAAGGAATTGAAGCCAGCAACATGCATTTAACTTTAGGTCCCTAAGCTGGAGGTGTGCTGGCTTGTTCTGGTGACCACCAAGTGCTTTCAGCCCACAGGAGGGCTCTCCTTGTGGCCCCAAGCCCTGATGAGTTGCCCGGGCATCAGCCACCCTGGAGGTGCGGAGCAGAGGTATGTGAATTGTGACTGAATCGTGCGGTAGTGTGGGAAGCAGCCTGCCATGGGGGAGAAACCAGGCTGAGGTCCAACACAAATAGTCCAGGGACAGAAAGAATGTTCCCTGCGACCTGCGTCCCTGAGTGATTGGAAAATGCTAAGCTTGTTCTAAATTCACTTTCACGATTCTTATGTGGTGGGCATCCTTAAGAGATTGATTCACCTTAGAAAATTCTGAATTTACCCTTGCTCTCCAGACTTTCCTTTGCAGCAAACTTCGTTCCCCAAGGTTTTGGCTTTGGGGATAAAGACTAATGTCCATGTCAAAATGATTCTTGATAAAAGCATCCTAGATGTTAAATACTTATTTTAAGCTAAATGTTAAACTTTTGAGAGGTTAAAAAACAAATGCATTTTCATGCGGAGCTTTTACTAGCCAATGTCTGGGTTTCTTTAGGCTTGTTCACTTGGCTCTGCAGCAGCTAGCTAGCAAACTGCCTTCCAGAGATGAGCTGACAAGGATGCAGAAATGAAGAAATAAACAAAAAGCCATGTTAATTTCAAGCTTCAGTAGGAACACAAAAAGAAATATTAACATTTGCCGAATGACAACGATATTTCTAACGCTTCTAGCAAGCTTTTCTAAGCTCTCCTGGAATTTTCTTTCCATCAGGCACAGCGCGTTCATAACCAGCAGTGCACAGTGAAAGTAGTTTGATAGGTTTAATTTAAAAGATTGGTACCTCCAAGGATACTGTGTTCCTAATGCAATTCTGTAGCCCTAATTACACGTCTCTGTCTACTCAGAGTCGCCACGTCTCCTTAGTGTAGTTTTTATCATTGTTTTATGCGATGGGTTGAATAGGTCCCCTCCAAAATTCAGGTTTTGCCAATGTGATAGTATTAAAAGGTGGGGCCTTTCAGGGGTGATAAATCATGAGGGCTCCTCCCTACTGAGTGGTATTAAAGCCCTAAAAAACAGGCTTCCCACAGCGTGAGCCTGGCTGGCTCTCCTGCCCTCTTGCCCCAGACACACAATGCTGGGGCCTTGGTCTTGGACTTCCAAGCCTCCAGAACTGTGAGAAATAAATTTCTGTTCTTCATAAATGGCTCCCCGGCTCAGGTGTTATAGCAGCACAAGCAGAGTAAGACATTTGCTCACTAAGTGAAGTAACTTCACTCCGCTAGAAGGACGATCATATTTTGTCATTATTATTATTTAAAAATAAAACGTCAGCCTCTAGTTCCTACTTATCTCCTGTTTCCCTTGCAGTCGTGGTCTTTAGAAGTCCGTCCTCATACCTTCATGTAGTTGTTTTCCACGTTGGGAACCATTAAGGTCCTAAAATTTGCGTTCGTGTGTCATTTAGATGTGAGGTACTATTAGTTTAAATTTAATTCAATTAGCACATGCTTTTGGACCCCCACCCTGCACACAAGGGACTGTGTGACGTGTCTTCTGGGCACTTCCCCGGGCTCTCCAGGACTTTACTCCTGGGTGTTTCCAGGCAGAGGAAAGGAGCTGTGGCAAGTCAGAGGAGGGGACACATATCTGGATGTAGTCTGTTGAACCCAACAGTCAGGCCTTCTATCTGTCTGGTCACCCCTACTATAAGGTAATACTCATGCAAAAAGGCTTCCATTCACTACGTGTACCCAACACTCAGCGAGTGCTGGCTGCACAGGGGGAAACTGACAGATGTCTGCTGGGCAGGCAGGAAAGTGTGGTAATCACGGCAGAAGAAAGTGTAGATACCCACAACGATGAGTGTGAGAATACCCCTGTAGGCCGGAATGCTAAGAGTTCAGCATGGTTGAGCCTCGGGCAAGGTCAGCACACTAGCCCACACAGGCCAGCCACATCTGCTTGCTTACCCATTGTCTGCAGCGACTCGGGTGCCATGTCGGCAGAGATGAGTAGCTGCAACAAAGAGGAGCTGGCCTGCTAAACCAAAAGTATTTGTCATCTGTCCCTTTATGGAAAGACTTTGCTGGACTCTGCTATAGAGGAATAGAGCAAAGGTGAGTACATGTCCCCAGGAAGCTATCTCAAAGTGGCAGAGCATACTCGGTTCTATTTTGATCAGGGGACTGACCTGATCTGACAGGGGTATGGTTTAGGATGGAGTTTTGGGAAAAGGACCAACTGTAGGAAAACCAATTAGGAGGATTTTACAGTCACCTGTTCAGGCATCAGTGCACAAAGAGCATCATTCTGAGTCTTATCTAAGAGTTGGCTTAGTACACGTTGTCCCTTGGACTGGAAACCCTCACCCGTCTCCCAGTCATGTCACCAGCTTGGGGTTCCACCTCACAGGTCCTTTCAGAAACTTCAAGTCAACTTCTCCTTCCCAGTGGTGACATCCTACTTCCTCTTTGGTGGTCTCCGCACAGACATTTAACTCACAGCGTGGCATTGGGTTCTTGCTGACATCAACTTTCTTCTCAGATTCTTTCTTCTTTTCTCCACAAGGTCGGAAACTTTTGTGCTTGCTTCTGTCCCACCTCCCCCGCTGCCCCAGTGCCTCGTCCGTCTGCAAAGGGGCATTGAGAGCTGCTTAAGATGACAGTCACCAGGCAGCAAAGTGAGTCGTGACACTTAAATCTGGAAGCAGATCTGGACCTCTGGACTCAAAGTGCTCGGTGTGTGCGGCGTGGTCGCCATTTTTCATGTGCCCTCTCCTAGTGTTTGTGTGCAGTGTGTGGCCTGTCACATAACCCGTCACTGCAGGGGCTGCAGCCACACATCTCAGTGGTTATCATGACATTTTTATCCTAACTGGCCCTATTTATATATTCGCTGATGATATAGCCACTGAGCAGGATGTGTGGTAAGGAGAAAACACACTCTACCTCCTTCCACAAATTAGTCAGAATCCATCAAGCTAATAACGGTAAGAGCAAGCATCTGTCTTTCTGATGCACCAACATCTATCAGATAAAGCGATTAAACCCATGTCAGTCATTTTGGTACAATAAAACTAAAATTAGACTCAGCACAAACACAGTAAAGACGAGAGCATTTATGCCAGTGTTTTCAGACGACAGAGGCAGATGCTGAAGGCTGGGGACTTTCAGGACAGGTCAGTAGAGGCTGTGGCAGAGGAGCAATGGTGGGTGGAGGGAAGTGGGGGGCGGGGCTGAAGCCCCAAGTGAACGCTGGACCCTCTTTCTCAGCTTGAAAAATGCAAAAGTTTTGGAGATACAAACTGGGTTTTACTTAATAATATTCGTTAATGACCAAAAACAAGAGAGAATCTCCTACTTAATGAAGTAATTAATTAGCTCTGGGAATTGACGTGGAGAACAGAAGACTAATTGATTAATATGATTACTGTGTTCATTTGTTTTCCTTCCATGGAAAATAGCCAGAATTTGGTCCATGGCAGGTTTGCAACTTGGGGCTAGCCTAAAACCATTCTGCCTGGAAGCATTTTTGTCTTCACGTCTGATCATCTAGGTCCCATGTTCGTGCCTTGGTTCCTACTCTCCATGAATGGAAGGCCCTCCATGGCGCCTTGTTCTTCCAGCCTAGCTAGAACCCCACCCCCTACATGGACTTGGGCTGTCTGGAACTATGGCTTTCTTCCTTAAGTCACCATTTACCTAATCAATACCATACAGCTTACCATTTAATTTTTCTTACTGCTTTATTTGTGGGCTAATGGAAAATAATTAAAAGATTAAAAATCTCCCCTCACTGTGTGTTAGCTATGCGAACCCTGACCTCACTCCAGCAAAGCTCCGAGCATTGAGGAGGGAACGTCACGGAAGGCTCCTTTAACATCTCACACGCATTTTACTTACTGGCCTCGTTATCATCAGCAGTATTTTTTACATATTATTCTTTGCTTCTCAACTACATTTTGATCTACATCTCCAAACCAAAAGCAAGTTTTTGAACATCCCTTGAGAATGGGCTTTGCCTTGTGCCAGACAATTTGCTGGAAATTAAAAACAAATAAACAATAACCAATGTGGTCAGGCTTCAAGTTACCCACTGCCACTGCAGGTCTGAGGGTAGGGACAACCCCACATGAAACAATCAGAATGTAAATGGTAGTGGGAAACCTGAGCCAGCCGGTTTGCACCGCCCTGGGATGGGCTGAAGACTTCCCCCCACCCCCAAGCCCTGGGAGGCCTCACACAGGTGGCTGTGACAGCCGTCAGCCTCCAGGGCTTCCCCAGCCCAGTCTTCCTCCATGTAGTCTTGCAAAAAGAACCAGAAGATGCTCAGAGATGATTTGGGGGAATTTGGCAATGTGCTTAGAAGCGCTGATGGCTGACTGATTTCCCCAGATAGCCTGGTCTCTAGGAGGGGGAGCTGACAGCAGCAACGAGAAAGAGGCTACTCCCTGTGAAGGTCAGAAAGCCTGCTGCTCCCATCTTCATATGCTGCTGGCCACCCTCATGCTCCAGCTGACGGCCTTCTGCATTCTCAGCTCAGAGTTTGCACTCTCATCTGCCCTCCCTGGGCTACAGGGCAGGGTGGGGCGGGGGAGGGGGCTCTGTTGGTTTCAAATAAGATTTAGTGGGCATCTCTCTCCGTCCTCACTACCCCTCCTTTTTTAATGAAAAATGTTCCAATCACTGCTTTTCTAATCACCACTATTCTAACCACTGGGACTTCCTATTCTACACAAATCTATTGCTATTGAAATAGTTTAATTGTTGCAGGTGGTAAATTTTGCCTTATGGGCTTTGGTTTTTGCAAGGAAGATACTAAAGAAATTATAAAACATTAAATCATACCATGGCTGAAAAAAAATTAAAGTGTAAATTCTTTATAAATATAATAGGAGTTAAGGATGAGGTAACCGTATAGAAGACAACCCACAATGATTAAATAAATTGTGATTCTGGTCCAATGAGCTTAACCAACAGAGTGAATAAAATTTATTTTCAATTTTTTTTTTTTGAAGTTCTCGTGTTCTGAAGTAAAGACTTAACCCTGACCTTTTTTTTCTTTTTATAGTAGTTAGTGGTTAGTTGATATATTTAGAACTTGCCCAATTATTTTCATAATCTTGACCGGTCTTTAATATGAAAAATATTTTATACTTTCATCCCAACTTAAATCAATGCAACATTTGATTTTCAAATCACAAAGTCAGCAGTTAATTCCATTACTATTCAGGTGTTACAAGGTAGAATATAAATCTCATGAGGGCGTGGAGATTTGTAGGGGAAAGTTGTTCATCTGTTTTATGCGCTGTGTTATCTTCAGCATCTAAATGAATGCCCAGCATACTCTGTGGTCATTAGGTAAGTGTTGAACGGATGAAAGAATGAGCTATAAACATAACATATAAGAAATTAACGAAGATCTTCTTATAAAAATCCAGAACAATGTAGTATAGTGTTAAACTCCACATATGTCTTTTTAAAGCAGAACTGTAAATAGCAAATGGGAGTAATTAAAAGTAATTTGCCTTGCCCATCTGAACTACAGCTTTTCACGCCCAGATTTGTGTAATGCCTATTTCTATTAAATGCACTGAAGTCACTTCATTAAAACTTTATTCACAACTGAAAGTGCCACAAGAGCACCTAATCCATTTTGGCACACAGATCATATAAATAGTTCTTAATCGGCTTCAATTTTCTGATCTGCATTCAGCGGGTGTTTATTGGGACTGGCATAAAGATAGGTGCAGAGCACAGTGCTAGGGAAAATGTCACGTTAGCAGTTCTTTTTAAGTAAGCGAAGGGTGGGGACCATTACCTAACAGTAAGTCTATAAATACAAAGTTCACCGGTGTTTTCCATAAACCTGTCTGACGTAATTACTGTTTCTTTTAATTATTCTACTTTTTACTTTTACAATCCTCCACTATTGTTTGACATGCCAATTTCAATTCCCAGAATTCTAGTTGTAATACTTTGTTTTCGGGTATTCTAAACACAGTCTTCATGTTCTTTCTGTAGCAAATCACTCTTTTGGTTCATGGCTTCAAATCGTGAATTTTAGAAGTGTTCTTTTTCAAGTTGTAATCAGAACTAGAAGATATTTAAACTCGGCTTTAAAAATCTGTTCTGAATTATCAGGAATGCAGAGGTGACAGATCCTCAATCCTTTTTTTGTTTCGTTTTGGTTTTTTTTTGACAGTCCATAGGAATGATCAATAATTACACAATGTGTCTTTTGTCACGCAAAGAGCTGGGGAGGGACATCCAGAATCTCAGTTCGGACGGATCTGGGGACCCTTCAAACCTGACACCCCTTCATCAGCCCTGAAAAGTGTCCCTGGTGTGGAACAGCCGGCTTTCTTGTAGGGACCTGAACCTTCTCAGACCCATCTCTCAAACCAAAATGGTTAGCTTTTATTATATCAAGTCACACTTATCAAACATCTGAAAGCAGTTTTGAGAGTAATTCCAACCAAATCTTTTAGTAGACTAGAGAAAAATAAATTTAATCTGCTAATTGTGCTCCCTTTTGTTCCACGTGGCATCTCAGTAAGTAAACAGTCAAAATGATGGGCAGAAGAAGAAAATAAAGCTGAATTGTAGTTTGAAATTCAGCCCTGGGTATTGTTGTGCCTGGCTTCCATGCTGATCTCACTGCCATGTGACTGCCGTCAATAGCTCTTTATATTTAATCTATTTCTTCAAAGCCATACTAACACATTTATAATGTCTGTAGTCTTTTCTTCCCATTATAATCGATGTAGCTTAGCATTATGACAGGTTTTTTGTATGTGTGAAATATAATCTATTTGATTATCCTAGGCTTTAGTACCTTTTATTTCATCTTTTAATTCCCCCCCTTGACTGTGACAGTATTATTACTAATGAAACAATTCAGTGAGACCTGGGAATTTCTGTGGCTTTTCTATGGTCCCATGGCCATCTCTCCTGGCCAGATTCCATCCCCATGGGAACCATACTCAACAGTTAAGTTTTGAAGGGCCTGCAACAGTCTCATTTTCTCATGGTGACAAATGAGTCTTGAAAGGCTAAATTTAAGAAGATGATTTTTAAGATCTTCTCGTCCAGAAAAGAAAAATGGGCTTATTAATGTCACCTCTGTCTTTAATTATACGTAGCCACAATCTTGTTCTCTCTCTTCTTGGGTATCGTCTCTCTGCTACATCACCAGTTCCTCAGAGTGAGACACTGTGGCTTTTGTTCAGTGTCTGTCCTTTGGAATGACCCCTTGGCCAAGATCATGGTCGCCTGGCTGGGAGGAAAGCTCTGTGATTCTTCTGGAAAGGTCACCCCCCACCTGGAATGATAACCCCTCAATTTTTATAATAAAGTTGTTAGCTGACAGGATTAACCCACGGATAGAGCTTTTTAAGGTCACATCATTAGTTTTGTTGTTTTTGATAAGAAAATTAAATCAGCTTCTCTATAAATTGCCTACATTATATAGGGAACAGGTTAAAGTGATCCTGCCACTTGAATTCTTTCCTGGTTATTTGATTATTTTCAAAATATCTTGACATTTGAAAGGCATATAGGCAAAAGCCAGTCATGTAAATAATTACATTAGAGGAATAACACTCATCCGTCTTTTTTACTTCACCATTTTTAACCATTTGCATTCGGAGCTGGATTTTTACATCAACTAAGTCAAACAGCTAACATCTGATTTAATGTGCAATTTTAACATTAATCAGTCAGATCCAGAAATTTCCTTTTTTTTTTTTTGAGACAGAGTCTCACTATGTAGCCCTGGGTAGAGTGCTGTAGCATCACAGCTCACAGCAACCTCAAACTCTTGGGCTTAAGAGCCTCAGCCTCCCAAGTAGCCTCCCAAGTAGCTGGGACTACAGACACCCACCACAATGCCTGGCTATTTTTTGGTTGTAGTTGTCATTTTTGTTTGGCAGGCCAAGGCTGGATTTTGTGTATATGGCTGGTGCCCTAGCCACTGACCTACAGGTGCCAAGCCCAGATCCAGAAATTTCTAATGACATTTGTAACTCTTAATCACACAATAATGGCATTAAGCTTTAGCAGAATTGATTTCATTTGTTAATTTTTTCTAATCAAGCTTCAGACATTTATCAGGACTTCATGTGAGAGATGTCTCAGCAGACACCCATTTGAATGAAAAGTAAATCATATGTTTTCTACAGCATTTCTCATTAATCAGACTTATTTGGTTAATATTGAGGTTATCTGACAATTATTTCATGAGATGCTGTTGATTTTAATTGATGTGTAGCACATGCAAATAAATGCTCTCTTCACTCTGATCTAAAAGATAAGCCAGAGTAAAACAGAACGTATCTGCTACTAACTCCACGTGACACTAGATTGTTCTAATGGGTAAGGGAAATTAACCGATGTTTTATATATTATACAAATGTGCAAATGTTTTCCTGGGAATCTGGCAATTTCTTTTCTTTATTGTAGCTCACTCTTTGTTCTTTTCTGACCGTGAAAGCCCACAAGTCTTTGCCACTTCTGAAATGACAGTCACCACATGAGGATCCCGCAGCAGTGATTCAGCTCTAGTTCAGTGACACCCTGCAGTGGAACTAGTTGTCAGAAAGTGTGGATCAGAAATTCCAAAGTTGATCATGCAAATGTTAGTAAAAGTTATAAAATTGAATTTAAAGGTACGAATTTGTGCAGTTTTTCTAAGGATCTATTTAGCAAATCATACCAGCAGTCATAAATATTTTTATATCCTTTTCCTTGACAATTTCATGTCTTAAAATTATGAATAATTTGTATCTAATTACCTCTAGTTGGATAATATCCAGCTTTTTTATCAAAGACAAAATCAAATGAGCAAGTTTGCAAAGTGGACTATAAATAATCGGTGGATTCTGCATTACAATTACAGGGTGGCCAGAAAGTGTGTGCCATTTACAATAGCAAACAATTGCACATGAACTTTAATTATAGACTATCAAGTGACAAAAAGAATGCAAAATTGTATGTGCACTGTGATCGCACCTACATATTTAAGGACTTAAGTGAAAAGCTATTGAGTTAAGGTTGGAAGACGGATTTTTTACATTTTAGTTTTTTATATTGTTACAAAGTTGAATACCTTTTCTAACTTTTTATGTTAGCACTTTAAGGAGAAATAGAAGAGATAAGTCAATAATTCCATGTCATATCACTAAAAATAAGGTATCTCATCGTAGAGAGCCATTTAACCAATGACATATTCATTTGTCACATTTAAGAAGAGTGACTGCCTTTTTGAGGGTCCGTTACCTACTCCCAGAAAGTAATTTACTCAGGGAGACGGTTTGTTCTGTAGTATCTTACCATCTAGTTAAACCCCCAAGGGAGAAGATGGTATTTGCCATTCGATAAACAAACCTTTGACCTTTGAGGACAGACATAAGACACTCGATGGTTCCAGTGAGCTTTGGGTTTTGTGTTATCATGGTGACAATCTCTTTCAGAGGACACTCCATGGCCAGCCCCTCTGCACATCTCAGCTGGCCTGAACCCATGGCAGGTGGGTTGCAGGCTGAAGAGTTGCTTGGTATTCCCACTCTACTTTAAACTCTGAATTTTTTTTTTATAAGAAATACTTTTTTTGACCTTTTCATGGAAGAAGGGAGGTCCAAAATAGGTAAAGCCTTGCTCTTCACATGTGCCAGTGAAGTATTTTGAAAATGGCAATTTCCAAAACTCGCTTACCATGTCATTCCTACCCTTTTCTTGGGTGTATTTTTCATTGTGTGTCATTGCCAGCCCTTACAGAAATTGGCTTCTGCCTCCTAACAGTCACTGTCCATCAGCAGGGCCTGTCGCATAATTGCTATCTTGAAAGCACCATCTGGGCAGTTCAGTGTTTAAGAAAAAAAATCAGACCTCCTTATTGATTTGAAAGAGTTACCATCTAGTTGGAAACAGAACAGAAGCCATGAAATGACTGAAGAACATTCTCAAAGCTTGAGATGAGCAAGTCACGTCATGAACGGTCGTGCCGAACGGAATGCTGGGAGGATCTTGAACAAATAAGCAGCTGGGTCAGATTAGCTAAGCAGATGGCACTGGGTGCCCAGGTGGATGAGCATGCATGGGAAAGAAAGTGCAGTGCCAGGCACTCATTTAGAGGGTATGAGTTTGGTAATGTGAGGAGAATAAAGAGCACTTGCAGATTTCTTGTAAATGGATAATGGGATAGAAATTGTGACGAAGCAGAGGACGGATGGATAGACGGACAGACGGATGGATTAGTGTGGCCAGCAGGCTGGAGGCAGGACTTCAGCCAGGAGAAACTAGGTCAGTGCTTTCATAGCCAGAGCAGCAGCTCAGGAAATGGGAAGGGCACAGAAAATTCCAGATATTTTACATAAAAAGAGTCTGCTAGGTTTCATTTAAAAAGTGTCAAACGTGAGATAGCAATGAAGAAGGGGAACGAAGGGAAGGGGCTGAAAGGAATTTTAAACCTTAGGCCGTTGTGGTGGTGGTGTTGATGGCAGGCTGGGGACATCTGAAGGACCCTGACTTGTGGGCTTCAGTGTGTTGTAAATATGACTGCGTCCAGTATCAGCAGGTGCCCACCCAGACAATTACGGAACAAAGGTGGGGAGCAGTTAGGACCAGAGATGAGATTTTTCAATCCTTTCTGCTTTGGATGAGTTAATATGCAGGAGGGAAAAACCGTTCAAAGTCATTGGTCACCTAAGATAACAATAGAGAACAGAGAAAGGAGACAGCAGAGAAATGTGGGGCTACCGTGTAGTCTCACACCTCCCCACTATCGGGGCAGAGAGCAGCAATGTGGTTCTAAGTGTCTTCCAAAAGGGGTGTTCTAACAGCACTGAGGATGGGGGCCGTGTGTAGGAATAAAGGCAGAAGCTTTGTAGGACAAAACCTCAGAGTACTTCCTGGATTAGTTGGGAAAGAAAGGTGCTGATGACAGAATAGGACGATGAAAGCAGAGTGAGATTAAGCTGGGTTTTTTGCTTTGTTTTTTCAATTTAGGAGAAATCTGGATCTGTTTAGGTATGAGGGAAGAGCATTAAAAGTAAGGGAACCAGATGTGAGGGGAGGGTCCCTGTGGACATGGGGGGACCATGTGTGAGGGGAGGGTCCCCACGTACACCGAGAGACCAGGTGTGAGGGAGGAGGCGCCTCGTGGACATAGGGACCAGGTGTGAGGGAGGAGGCGCCTCGTGGACATAGGGACCAGGTGTGAGGGAGGAGGCGCCTCGTGGACATAGGGACCAGGTGTGAGGGAGGAGGCGCCTCGTGGACATAGGGACCAGGTGTGAGGGGGGAGGCGCCTCGTGGACATAGGGACCAGGTGTGAGGGGGGAGGGTCCTTGTGGAAGCAAGGCCTATGGGCCCAAGCCACTGAAATCTGTTCCTGTGTCAGCCTGTGTGTGGACACTAGTTTGTCAAAAGTCCAAGAGAAGAACAAGGGTCTGAGGGCTTGTGAAGGAAGAGGATTGGGCAAGGACCAGGGGTGGCTTTAACGAGAGTGGGAGGTGGAATTCAGGAAGCTTCTGGGCTAGTTCCTTCTCATCTGTGAGTCTGTCTCTGGCTTCAAAGGTTGGGAATGTGGAAAGTGCTGATGTCTCAAGGTTAAATTTTACCCCAGAGTCTCACTGAATTTAACATTTATATTTTGTTTTAATGTCTCAGGAACTCAGTTTTACCCCAAAGCCACTATCTACAGTTTTCTGTCAGCTTGGGTGATAAGATCTTCAGGGCCACAGCTTTCACCTAGGACACCAGTGGAGACACAGCAGAATTGCCCTTTTCCCTCTCTAAGGAATTTTTTGATTTGGTTTCACATCTGTACCTCAGGACAGCTAAGGAAGCAAGGAGGTCACCCAGCTGTAAGTGGCCAGCTGCTGTCCAGACCCAGGTCATGGCTTTCAGCTCTACCATGCTGTCGCCTGTGCAGTGTAGACCCCCTGTGTCTGAGCACAGAGCCCCTTCTGGTGATCCTTAGTCCAGTCTTCCAAATGCAAAGGCTGTTGTTCTGCGACCCCATGACTGAGCATTTAAAACCACAATCCCCAGCCTTCTTGGCACCAGGGACCACTGGTGTCATGAAAGACAAATTTTTCCATGGACTGGGCAGGGGGGCCTTCGATTCTCATCAGGAGCATGCAACCTAGATCCCTCGCATGCACAGTTTACAGTAGGATCTTATGCCACCGCTGATCTGACGGGAGGCAGAGCTCAGGCGGTTACGCAAGCGATGGGCAACGGCTATAAATGCAGATGCAGCTTCACTCGCCGGCCCACCACTGACCCGCTGCTTGCAGCCTGGTTCCTGACAGGCCACACACCAGTACCGTCTACAGCCCAGGGGCTGGGGACTGCAGATTTAAAGTATACCATATGAAGAAGGCCAAGACCAGCAGAAACCAGAACTGAGAGGAAAAACTTTATGGTGGTGGAAGGGACTGAAGGTTTCTGGTGAAGGGTCCACAGGATGACAAAGGCAGAAAGAAGGGGAGCGATTCGGGGCCGAGGGAGTTGGACGGAGGAATTCCTGTTGCTGGCGGTGGCCTGACACTGAGCCAAGGGCCATGGTGGCCAGTGGAAAGGTGGGGACAGGCGACAGAGACCCCTGACAGCCAGGCGGCAGGGCAACGTGAGCACTTCACAGGAGCAGGAGCTGTCCACGCACAGCCCGGTATATGGACCTGATCTGAGTGTTGTGGGTTCCCAGGATGTCTCTAACGGTGAATATTGGCAAGTGGTTTATAAGCAACTACAGAAAGATCACAAGGTGCCCTCATAACCTCACAGAAGAAAGAGGCCTGACAAATGAACATTGTTTATTTTCTTCATCACCAGAGTGACAGATCTGGCGAGGAAATGACAGGCAGGTCCTTACCTTTGTGTGATGCTTCCCTGCTGAAAGTACATTCTGAATTTCAGCGAGGCACTTAACAAGGGCTTGAGATTCTCCTAGCAAGATGAAGAAATACTGGCTAGGGATCGTTGGGTAGGTTTTAACAAAGCACACAAAGAGCATGGGATAAAGAATCACTAGCTAGCTCTCACAGGGTGTCCAACCTGTGGCCCGCAGGCTGCATGCGGATTTTTTGAGACCTATTTTACATATTTGTGATATCAGGGCCTTTTTTTTTTTTTTTTTCTCATCAGCTTTTGCTAGTGTTTGTGTATTGAATATGTGGTCCAAGACAACTCTCACTCTTCCAATTTGCAGCACAGAAGAAAAAAAGTTGGACACTCCTGCTGGAGCATGGTCCTTTTTAGATGCTACAGGAACCTGTGTGAATGTATTCAATAAAACTCCTGTTTATCAAGTTTGAGGGTAACACAACCTTTGGAACAATAGCTAAGATCCTGGATGAAAGAATCACATTTGAAAAAGATCTCATTAGAACAGCCTGAACTAAGCTGACCACATACCATTCAATGAGAATAATAGACTTAGGGAGGTTTCTTTTAGTCAATTAAGGGGAGAAACCTGAAATGTTAAAAGGCTTTGGGAAGGGCTGGGCATCGGGGCTCACACTGTAAGCCATGCACTCTGGGAGGCCGAGGCGAGAGAATCCCTGAAGCTCAGGAGTTCAAGACCAGCCTGAGCAAAAGTGAGACCCTGTCTCACTAAAAATAGACAAACTAGCTAGGCATGATAGCAGGCGCCTGTAGTCCCAGCTTCTCAGGAGGCTGAGTCTAGGGGATCACTTGAGCCCAAGAGCTTGAGGTTACTGTGAGCTAGGCTGAGGCCATTGCACTCTAGACTGGGCAACAGAGTGACACTCCGTCTCAAAAAAAAAAGATTCTGCAGGGGGCCGGGAAGTATCAGGGGCAGATAGTTATATAAGGATGGTTAGTATCAGATGGCTGTCAAAAGGGTTAATGAGTCTTAGGACTGAGTAAGAAAAACAGTATTTAGAGCAGAGGAGCTAAGAGCTCCATTGTAGCACATTTAATCACATTAGATGTGGAGTATTTTTTTGTGGGGGCAGTTGAACTTTTGATGTGAAGAGTAGCTGAAGGATCTGGGGATGTTTGTTTAGACTGGAGAAAAAAAGAGAAGACCTCAGGTTTGTGACGACTATATCAGATCTGTCGAGGTTGCCATGCTGAAGGGACCACAGACAGGCGGCTCTATCCCGCTCTTCCCCAGTAGGCACACCAGGGCATTCTAGGCCACACAGATGTTTGACTGGGTGAGCTGCTAGTCCGTGGAAGATGTAACAGTTCTGACATACAGGTATCAAGGATTCTGTGGAAGACCCCCGTGTGGGTCTGGGGCCTTCTCCAGGGTTTCTGGTATGTAAGCATTACCCAGCAGTGTGCTGTAGCCAATTTGTACCAGCTTGTAGGGCCTGGTGGCGAATAATCAGGAATTTTATAAGCTAGTGGTTAGATTGTTGGTTGCTTTAAATCTGCAGGCAGTATTATACTAAGCAAGCTGGCAACAGATCAGCCTCGTCCCACTCCCACCCTCATTCCTCCAGGACTGTCCATAATAAACAGCATCTATTAGAGGCCTTGAGTCTCTGGAATGTGGAAGAGCGGACCGGGGAAGGGAACATCCATGTTTATGTTCTTTGGACTTCCCAGATCCTGTTTCCCTTCTTAATTGTGCCCAGCTCCCCTTTGGTCCTCATACCACTTCCTATCTCCTGCCAAGATCTGGGGCCTGTGAGTTTCTGTCACTGGATCTGCCAGGGAAACTCAGATCTCTTCTGTTTCATGGAATAATTCTTTCCTTGTTGAGTATCTAGACTGGCTCGCCCTCTGCAAGAGGTGCCGCCTACCTGGGCCTCAGCGCTAGCCTACAGGACTGTGAAGACCATTGAAATAGGATTTGAAAACACCTGGGCTGCTGAGAACCAATGATTATAGGTGCAAGGTCCAGCCCATGATGTACAAAGCCCTGCGGCCCATCTGGCAGTAACAGCCAAAAAGAGGGGGCATTTGGGTTGACCTCAGATCAGCGCCTGGGCAGAGAACAAACAGTGACTTTATTCTGTTGTTTATCTCCTTTGTTTCTTTTTAAAGAAAGGATTTAAATAAAATCTGAATCATGATGTATACAGAACAAGCAGATGCCCCGTGACACATATGACCCGCAGAACTGGCTGTGGTGAGGCCAATGCTATTTGAGTTTGTTTGAGTTTCTAAGTTAGAAAGTTGATTATTTTTACTTTTCTTAGATGCCCGTGTCCCATTTGAAACCCCAAGAACCTTCCCATTTTCCCCAAGGATGCCTACTTCCCACTGCCCGCCCTTACTTGTTTCCCAAGAGGCAGACAATAGCAGCCGTGACTAAGCGAGCTACAACCAGAAATGAGCCTCTCTAAAACTACAGAGATAGTCCCGGCAGAGTGTGCATTGCCAGCCAGCGAACTGGGTGATTTGACTCAGAGTATTCTTGGCAAGGTAACATGCATCCAGAGGTGAGTTTTAGACTGTAGAGCAATTCTGAGTCTCCACATTCGAATTATAAATAAGGAACTTGAAGTATAGTTGTTTTAATATGCAGTTGTATATTGTGAAGCTGTAAACAGGTCCATTTTAAAAGAGACTACACCCTAGTAAAGATGAGCTATATCCCTGTATAATATGAAATATGAAGAGGCGTCAGGGAAAACTGAATGGAGGAAAAAAGGAACGAAGGCAAGACAGAAAAGAGACAGAATGCAGCTCTAGCCAGCCAAAAGTTCACGGGCCACAGACTTACCCTGGGAAGGAAGGGTTTGTGGGATCAGCCAAGGACAGGGAATAGAGAAAAACCCAGATTCCTACCGCAGAAGCTCTGGGATGGCAGCAGCTGAGGTGACATTGATGATTTTAACCAGAGTCCAGACCTGGAACTCTAGATGCTCAGGCAAGAATCTCTCTAGACTACAAACACTGCAGCCAGGGGTCTCCGTTGGGTTTGTTGGCCAGAACTCTGACAGCTGGGCTCAGGGCCAAGAGAACTTACCCCAAAAATGGACTTGAAAAAGATTGCTGTGACTTGAAAGGATGCAGAAAATATGGAATGTCATTAAATCGTGCCTGTTAAATCTCCAGCTGCAATAAATGGCCTATCTGTGGACGGTTTTAGAGTAGGAAGTTTGGTTCGAATGGCCTGATTATGATACTTGGCAGGGAAAGCTTAAGAAAAGGGACACTCCCAGGGGACAGTGAGGGACACAAGGGGCACAGACAAGCAGCTGTGCCGGGTAAGGTAGACTCTGGAGTGAGGAAACCCCCTCCCTGCCCTGCTGCAGCAGGGACAGGGCCCTGTTGTTCTTGGTCAGCCAATACCAATGCCACATGCCTGTTGGCCTTGGTGAGAAGCGTGTCCATCAGTCAGCACCTCGCCTTGGCCAGCCAGGGTTCCAGAAGAACCTTATGCCCCGCTGCCCCTAAGATATCCACTGTGTGTAACAAAGCAACTTCTCTCCTGGCCACTGGTGTGCGCAGGAAGGAAGGCAGTGGTCACTCAAATCATTTTCTGTGTTCTGCTGTTCAGATGGAGAACCCTGCTTGAAAGAGACTGGTAGTGCAGTGACCTGAAACCAGCCTTCCAATAAAAAGTCAGCAAGCAACCCAGGGTTTCGCCTGAAGACCATATCATGGAGGAGAGCAGTTGTAATAATGGGCACTAGCTGGATTAAGAACGTATAAAACAAGATCGTAGCCCCACCTTCATGGTTTCTCCCAGCTTTCTGTGCCCCCCAAGGTTAAATCCTCTCTTGGTAAGCCAGATTCATGGTTGCAAAGGCTCTCCTCCAACAAAACTTGTAGCATTGGGTTTCTAAAATAGATGTATTCCAGTAGTTTTGGCATTAAATTAGTTTCTATGGAGAAAATTTTGTTTTTGCTTTCCCACTTCTCATGGAATTTTCCATGAATTTAATTCAGTGGCATTGAAAACTCTTGGCTCTTCATCACTTGATGACATGGTCAGCATTTGTACAGCATACACTGAGGGAATTAGACTTATAATCAACAGGTTTTCACATCCTGACACTCAGTTAGTTGCTCCAAGGCGATCGGGTAGGAATGATTCTTACTGTCTTACAGATGAGGAAACATAACATTTAACTAACTCCACCAGGAATATGAAGTAGGTAAGAGGTAGGGTCAAGGACAAGGGGAGAACCCAGGTCTCTTGATGGCCAGAATGGTGGCCAGTCACATGATGTGAGACAAAATAAGCCCATTGTCTGTGTTTGCATGAACACCTGTTATCTGACACTGCATTCAGCGATATGGTGTCCAGGAACAAAAGACACCGTATTTTTTTGTTAAGAAGCTTACAGCTTAATTGGACAGATTAAACTGCTATACCTAGGGATAATTAAGTGCCTGGTGTTACTCTTAAGTTTAAGGGAAGCTGTGCTGAAGGGAAAGAAGAGAGTTCTGAGATGCACCACAATGTTCCCAGGGAAGAACTGAAACTGAATGTTGGGCAACAAGGGCAAAGATCTATGCAAAGCAGGAGATTCCAGCCAAGGATCATTTGGGCTGAGGGCAGAACGTGCGGGTCTTGTCTATACCTAGAGATGAGGAACTCGAAGGGAAGTCCTAAGGCTTAGCTCAGATAAAGCCTAAGGATTTGGGACAAGTCTAGTGAAAAATCAAAGGGACAGCAAAAGGCACAAAAGCTCTGAAGGGACATTCGGGTAGGCACAAGCCATCTGCCGGTGTGGTCCCAATCTCTGACACTAAGGCTCCCTGCTGGCGTGGTACCTCAGCATCTGAGTTGGGCAGGGTGTGGCCTGAGGCCCCAGATTAGAACTGAAACCTGGAGTGAGGCCGTAGAGAGATTGCCGATGGAAGTGGGGTACGTTTAGGATTTGGGTAGGAGAGGGATGGGGCATTTCAGATGAAAAACATAACACGCACAGAAGTATGGAGGGAGAAGGGTCTCATCACCGTGTGCACCAGTGACCTGAAAGCCATGAGCCCCACGTGATGGGTTAAGGGACGCGGCTCCAGGCCTTGGAGCAAGTGGAGCGTGGATTCCACGTGAGGAGCAAGCTGGTTCTCGAGGAAGGAGGTGCCAGGACAAAAGCAGGGTAAGAAAGCAAGTCTGGCAGCAGGCTGTAAATTGGACTGGAAAGGGGAGAATGAGATGCAGAGAAGCTAGCCAGGAGACTGTTTCAGTAATCTGGGTGGGGCCGAGGAGTGGTGGCATTGAGAACCAAGAGGAAAAGTGACTCCACGGTGCATTCAGAAAAGAAACTAGAAACTCAAGGGATAAGGGGAGATGTGATAGGCAAAGATGACCCATGGGTGTCATAATTTTAGAGATGAGAAAAATAATAGCTCTACTGGAATAAATGGGGTGTGTTGGAAAGGAACCCTATTTGGGGAGAGGTGAGGTGACGATTCACTCAGAGGCATCCAGTTAGAAATGCGTCTTTGAGCACATGGACCTAGAATCCAGGGAGAGGCCTGACTGGGGATGCAGCCCGCGGGGCCGGGTGCCTGACAGTGAATGTGGTGAGTGACACAGGAGGGGACCTGGGGATGGGGGGACAATGGGAGAAATTATTAGAGAACGAGCAAAATGCATAAACCAAGCCTGAGGGAGTGTTTTAAAGTGAGTTGGGGTCAACGGGGTCTGTTATCAAAAAGAGAGGAGGCTAAGGATAGAACTGAGGAAAGGCCAGCAGGTCTCCGGAGAGGTCAGTGGTGACGTGCCAGTGTGACTTCTACAATCCCGCGTCCGGCGCTGTCTCTAATCCTCCTGCAGGTGCCTGGCAGGAGAGTGACCAATGAGTAGTTGTGTGTCCAAAATATAAATCTAATCATTTGTCTTCCATTGGATTGTACTTCAGAAATGGAGGGAGGTCCTGTGTCCCTGAGCCTCCTGTGAGTGTGGGGGCAGGGGCAGTGGGACAGGAAGGGAAGAAAAGGGAAGGGGGCATGTTTGAAGCAAGAGCGGGGAAGACCCTGCAGCACCACTAAGCTGAAGGCCTTGAGGGAGGACAGTGGCTCTGTGGGTCCCACTTGCTGTCTACCCACAATGACTTCCAGAAGTGCAGGCGGTGGGAGCCTCCTCTGCAGGCACCCTGTCCTCTCTCGACCACCCTCCCCTGCTCTGCAGTGTACATCTTTGTCTCAGAGGGAAGGTCATCGTAACTTGCTTTGTTCGCTCAGAATTTGTTTGCATTCTCAACCCTCTCCTGCACTATTTCCCCTGGCTTGTGTTAGTCATGACTGTGGTCCCTTCGCTGACCGTGCTCATTGCCATCCCGCACTGTGTGCACACCTGAACTTCCGTAACTTGCTCCAGGCTTAGGACCCTCATTCCCACAGACACGAATGCCTCCCCGGTCCAAACACCCCTGGTAGTAATGAACTATTTTCCACTGCTCTCTGCCGCCTGTGGGAACACAATTCACGTGATCAAAAGGAAAGCAGTGGGGTGGCGCCTGTGGCTCAAGGAGTAGGACACCTGCCCCATATACCAGGGGTGGCAGGTTTGAGCCTGGCCCCAGCCAAAACTGCAAAAAAAAGGAAAGCAGCGAGGGAACCCTCGAATTGTGGTTTTGGCAAGGGCTTTAGAAATCACCCTATAAGCTCCCACGCACAGGAATCCCTTCAACAGCTTTTATTTAACTTATTAATAGCTTTTCATTTGACTTAACTGTTCCCTAAAATAAATATTGGGTGGGTGATCCAGGGAGCAGTTTGAGAGTTGGTATTACCAGAAATATCAAGATGAACAAGCATTTTTTAAAATCAGAATTCAGCTGGTCTTGTAAGCATCCTCGCTGGACTGTGTCCTCCAGTCTGAGATTTTCCTTGCTTGCTAATCGCCCCCCACACCCACACCATGGAGATACTGTTAGGTGCTTTCATAGGGGAGGCCCTGTGGGACCAGATGACAAACTTGGAGCAGCTTCGGGTCCCTGGCAGAGCCAGTGTAAGGACTCCATCCCTCCTAAATGCCCCAAACAGTTCTGAGATGTGCTTTCAATGATGTTTAGAAGCCTCATCCGTATAGCAGCAGCCTCCATGTTTGTCCTGTGCCATGAAGCCGATAGGGCCCAGCAGTCCCTGTGCCGGGGGCCCTTACTTTGTTCCTTCACCTGCAGCCTGCTGGGCTGCACGTAGGCAGAGCTGTCTGTGCAGTAAAGAAACAGCCTTGGGGAGCCTGGGGGAGCATGTCTCACTCCCCTCACCTGTGGAAAGGCAAAACACCAGGCTGGAAAAGCTGTGCTGATGTAACATAAAACTTAGAGACGTCCACACGCTGGGAGCGCAGCGGGAGCTTACTTCCTTTGCTAACAGATCAGCAGTGCCCCTCAGCGTGCTCTCTCTGCCAGGAGTCCCGCCTCCTCCTAGAGGCGCGTGTGTCAGACCTTTACTGTATGTGGGCGGTGTGATGTGTCCCGTAAGATCTCTAAATCCACGGTCCTTTTTACATCTGTCCTCTGCAGCGCATTTTCCAATTACTCAGTGTTTAGGGCCAAAAGCCCTCATGTCCGTACTCTGTGAGTAAAGAAATCAAACAGTAGCTCAGGACAGAGCTAGCATCCCTGCCACCGGCGCTGTTTTCTGCATGTTTGTTACTCGCCCCTTACCTCATGTCCCTTCCTTGTTCTCTCGAGCAGCCTTCTTTGTGCCTTCCTGCCTCTGCACCTTCACTTACGCTGTGCTCCCACCTGCAGGGCCTCTCCCCCCTCTGAGCTCTGACGTCTGCCTAACAGCTGCCTAGCCCTGAGGTCCTGTTTAGATGCTGCTCCCTGAATTCCCTGTGCTTCATGGAGTGGAGTACATGAAGTCCACTAGAGTTTAAGCTCCATGAGAGCAGAAACTGTGTTTTTGGTTAATTGCCAAACACTCAGTGCCTGGCGCATAGTAGGTGCTCAATAAACGTGTGCTGAATGAAAGAGAGCGGCTGTACCTGCCGCACCTGGCCAGCACCCAACACGCGTCACTTCTGTGTATGTTCCTCCTCTCATACACGTACCAGGTGATACGCTTCTCGAGAACAGAAACCTTGACTTTCTGTCACCCTCTAGCAGAGTCTTGAACACACCAGGAGCTCAATAAATACCAGTGATTGAGTTTGCTACATAATCACTCAATAATGCAATAATGTCCACTGAGCTCAGGGGCAGCGGGGAGGCAGGCAGAATGCCTTTCTCTTGCTGTCTTATGTTAAACCATGCTTGAGCAGCATTTCAAGCAAACACAAGACTCCATCTTGCCCCACCTAGTGCTTACCCACTTAGGAAGGATATTCTTGAGAACACGATGCTGTTACCAGCATGTTCCTCTTCAAAAATTTGCAAAGGACTTTATAAAATTGTTCAAGAATCAGTTATCCAGTAGTCGGCTAGTTAATTACTGAGCAAGCCATTCTGAAAACTGATTCTAATCCTGTTTCAAACGGAGGCTTGGGAGAAGGCCCAAAAACGGTATATTATTGTAGGAGGGAAGAATCCGGTAGATATCCACTGAGTTATGGCGCCAGCGCCTTCCTTTCCAATGTTATTGTAAATAATTGTTAGAGTAGAAAAGCCAGATCAGCAGAGTGAGGCTCTTAGCATTGCCCTTCCTCTCAGCAGAGGCCTTATATAAGGAAGACCTTCATAAACAAACAAAATTTAACGTAGGATCCCTCCTATCAAAGTTCAGCCTGTTTAATGTAAAGTAGGATAATTGTTTTATATTCCTTATAAGTTCTGAAGTGTCCCTTGTTTCTGGTGCAGCTGTTGACCAAACCTTTTTGTTTAAGAGAAGAAAACTAGTTTTGAGCCCCTCCCGAGTGCCCCGTATAAAGGTAAAAACAGGAATTTTGCCTGGATACTCCTCTTGTCTCCCTCTCTCTACTCTCTCTCCAGGGAGTCACAAACTCAGATGCCCTCCAGGGCCAGGCTGGTCCCAGTCGTTAGCTGATGAGGACTGTAGCAGGTGACACTCACACGTGCCACCAAGAGGGCAGTGCTTTTCAGCCCAAATTCACTCTCGCCATGAATAAAGGTGTGGCCCAGAGTTTCGAAAGCTTTTTATTTTCAGCTGGAAATCTAAGCCTTTAGGAAATATTTTCTAAGTTGTAAATGTTAATAACTAATTTAAAGAACTTTAAATCCTACCCAGGCCAAACAGTTTCTGTCTCCATTGGATTCATCATGGAAAACAACAGTTTGCCAGCTTTGTCCCAGCCCTTTAATCTCGCCTGCCTTTGGGTGCCTGGAAATCTGCCTTGGGCACCCTTTCATCCTGCCATTTACCTTTTTAAGGGGTCATTTACTTGACTCCTGTCAGGGCAGGGGCTGGCTGGAGAGCCTCGCGTGGCATCACGTGTCAGGCAGCTGCTCCGCTAAGGCTGTGGAAAGAATAAAAGCTTCTTTTGTGGGATCCCTCTTCTCGCATAACAGATTACCTCAAAATTTAGGGGCTTGCACAATACACATTTCTTATCTCACAGTTTCTGTGTGCCGGGGATTTGGGAACGATTTGCTTGGACAGATGTGCCTCCAGGTTTCTCAGGAGGCTGCAGCGAGCTCGCAGCCAGGACTGTGGTCATCTAAGAGCCCGACTGGGGCTGGAGGGTCCTCCTTCAAGGTGGCTCACTCTCGTGGCTGACGGGCTGGCACAGGGGCCTCTGGTCCATTTCTCATGGATCTCCCCACAGGGCTACTTAATGTCCTGTAACACTGTAACTGCGTCTTCTAGACTGAGTGACTCAAGACAGAGCGAGGCAGAAGCCACGATGTCTTGTGTGACCCAGTTTCAGGAGTCATACATCGCCATTTCTGCAGCATCTTGTTGGTTACACAGGTTGCCCTGCTCAGTATGGGAGAGGATCACACCAGGATGTCGAATACCCGGAGGCCAGGGCCCTCAGGGACCATTTTAGGAGCTGGGGCGGTCACAGCTGTGACCCTCCGAAAACCCTTCACAAACAAATGGTGCAACTCTGAGAGGAGCCTTTCAAAGAAAAACTAAAGGAATAAAATTTATGTCTGAGCAATTTGTAGCTAATAATTCATCCCATTGATGACTGTGTACTTGAGATCAACCTCAGAAATTAAATACCCTCTCTGTATAGCCCAGCTCAGTACTACCTTCCCTGAATGTCTCTAAAATCATTTCTTTTTTCTTTTTTTTTTGTAGAGACAGAGTCTCACTTTATGGCCCCCGGTAGAGTGCCGTGGCCTCACACAGCTCACAGCAACCTCCAACTCCTGGGCTTAAGCGATTCTCTTGCCTCAGCCTCCTGAGCAGCTGGGACTACAGGCGCCCGCCACAACGCCCGGCTATTTTTTTGTTGCAGTTTGGCCGGGGCCGGGTTTGAACCCGCCACCCTCGGTATATGGGGCCGGCACCCTACCAACTGAGCCACAGGCGCCGCCCTCTAAAATCATTTCTAAAAATGAATTTTAAAACGCTGCCTGCTCCACCTCCTAGACCGACAGACTCAGGTGTTTCCTCTGCTTCCTGGGGAGCCTCTCAGTTACTGCTCCCCCCCCTCTGCTTTGTGGGGTGTTCACTGTCTGTGTATTCTCTCAGCTGCCTGAGATGATACTTCTCCACAAAACCTGATGTTTTTTAAAGGATTGAATGGAAAATCATCCTGGACAAAGACAGTGCCGTCCCCTTTGTAATATTAATAGCACTTGTGCAGATAAATAGCCCCCCCAGGTGTTCTGGAGCCCTCTGAATCTGTGGAGAGGGGTGTCAGATACTCAGAGGCCCCACAGGGAGCAGGGGCATTACTGTGGTTCCTGCCACAGTATCCATTTCGGGTGCCCCATTTCCAGCCCACCCCATAACTCAAAAGGCAGGGCCAAGTGGGCACTGCTGATGCTTCCAGACAGCCCCACTCCCCGAGGCTCCATGCCACTTTTGCCTCTTCAAGACCACCCTTAATTTTAACCAGATTTGCATGAATAAAAATGTTAGGGAAGGGGGCGGCGCCTGTGGCTCAGTGAGTAGGGCGCCGGTCCCATATGCCAGAGGTGGCGGGTTCAAACCCAGCCCCGGCCAAAAACCACAAAAAAAAAAAAAATGTTAGCGAAGGAAAGGTGACCCAATGTGATTTCCCCCAGGAAAAATCCCGGCTGGCAACTGATCTTATTTGTTCACTAAACAAAACCTTGGGCTGGGAACTGACAGTCCACATAAGCGGCATTCACAACTGTGTGCCAGGGCTCTGGACCCCGGTGACATTTTTGCGTGTACCTGGGGGAAGGGGCCCTGCACTGGCCACCCACCACGCTGCCTGCTGCAGCAGGGTGTGGGGAAATGGAAATGAAATGCATAATTCCTAGGCTGAGGTGGGAGGTAGCCTGCGACCTGAGGGTGGTCATTACAGAACTGAGAAAGAGCTGCTATGGAAGGTAAGTAACCTCCCCAGGTTAGAGTCTGCTGGGAGAGATGGCCTGCCTTATTCTCTTTCTGACCTTTGTCTGAACTTCCCCTTAGAAGAACAGAGGAAATACGGTTCTTCCTTTTCCCATATTGTTTTTGAACAATATCCTCAGATGCCAGCTTTTAGAGCCACTGTTCTGGGTGGGGGTTTGCTCTCCTCCCCAACCCCCACCATGCTTTGTTACTTCTCATTGAAAAATCAAATCATTAATGACTTTATCCCAGTACTAATGGTAAATATAGAGGCTACACAAATATTTGTCCTTATTGAACACAATATATGGGGAGGAAAAACAGCCCTGCAGCATCCTTTCCCTCCTTCTGCTCCGTGCTCCCCAGCCAAGCAAGACTGTCCCAAGAAGGGGCCTCAGTAATAGTGTCACAAGGCAGGGCATAGCCACTGGGCAGGAGAGATGGTGGACCAGATGCTGGAACCTCAGCCCTGCTTGCAGAACAGAATGGGTTTAACCAGATGCGAAGGTGCAGGCAGGAGTGATGCTCACTCACAGTAGGCCATTGATGCAGTCCCAGGAGGGAGGAAATAACAAGGCCGGGACTGTATGCCGTGATTCTTTCATCCACCTTTCCACTGTGCAGCCCGAAAGACTTGGCGTCGTTCCCCTCCACAGTCCTCGCCAGCGCTATTGATTTCCTGGTCTGAACTCTGACTCCCCCTCCATGGCCTGTAACTTCAGGTTCTGTGATCATCTGAAGTCTATCAACCTCTACAAAGTCAGGGAAACCCAGAAGAGGGAAGAAGAGAGACTTTTGTTTGATTTTCGCACAAGCAAGAATTGCTTAAAGAGTCAGGCAGAATCGTTCACTTAGCCTCAGAGTTGAATCTCGAGTTGAATCTTTGGAGTATTTGGGGTTGTTTTGTTTTTTGAAAAGCACACTCTTTTGAGACCGAATGAAAAGGAACTAGACAGTTCTGTGTCAGAGTCTTTCACACTGGGGATGGGATCTGGGGAGCTCTATTTAGTGGCTGAGGCTGATTGAACACCTGCTGTGCGCAGCGCAGCCCCGAGCTGCCCTGGGCTGCGGAGCTCTTCCTTAGCAAGCAGATATAGGTTCTGTCTCCTCAAGGAACTTTTGATCTCATGGGGAATCTAGGACAGGCCTAAATACATACATACAAAGACCTACTTACATCGCTGTCACTACGGAGGCAGGCATGACAAGCAGCCAGTCGCTTAAATGATTCCACAAAACTTTTATTCTTTAGCAAAAAAGAAACTCAGCTGTTCTCACCAAAGATTGCTGTCATTCTTTCAGACGTCCATGGGGTTGGTTATGTTTGAGTGGAATTTTTAAATCTCCCTAGTTGCCCCTTCTCTATCCCTACCCATTATTTCTTTCTTCATCTTCGAGTAGAAAAATAGCATCTCCTTTTTCACTGACCACCTCTGGCTTATATATATTTTTAAAGATACAAACTCCCTATGTTAAGCATCTGCTATTAAAAATAGAGCTTGGTAAGTTTCCATTGGAGTTCCAGTTATCAGAGAAGAACTAAGAGACCTTGCCTGTACCCTGCCCTTTCTTGCCTCAAAAATGAATGGCTGGGTGCAGGGACTCATGCCTGTAATCCTGGCACTTTGGGAGGCCAAGGGAGGAGGATCACTTGAGGCCAGGAGTTCAAGACCAGCCTGGGGAACATAATGAGACCCCCCAATCTCTACAATTTTTTTTTTTCAATGAGCCAGGCATGGTGGCACGTGCCTGTAGACCCAGCTACTCAGGAGGCTGAGGCAGAAGGATCATTTGAGCCCAGGAGTTTGAGGCCACAGTGAGGTATGATTGGGCACTGCACTCCAGCCTGGGTGAGACCTATCCCTAAAACAAACAAACAGAAATCCTTCACATAATCAGCGACTCACTTCAATTTAGCAAACATCTATATATTGAGCATTTACCATGTTCTTAGCATAGTGCTTGGTGGTAAGAAAAGAAAATGAAACCATAGTCCCTTCTAGCTCACCAGCATTAACAGTGACATGCAGTATCTATGGACCCCTCCTTCCCCATATCCAAGGCTCTGTGCTGGGTGCTGTAAGGAGGACAGAGATAAATAATCCATGTCTGTGGCCCAGAGGTGCTTCCAGTCTAGGTGAGAAGCTGATTATAGATCATTCTGGCTCTTTAAGAAAACTGCCAGTGAGAAGATGAAAGCGTGGGGAGTGGGCAGGAGGGCCATTGGTGGTGTAGGGACAGAGCAGCCCAGAGCCCAGGAGGAGCAGCAGTGGGGAGGGATCCTGGGCGCGTGCAACTCAGGTTCTGCCCTCGGAGTTCTGGGGTTCCGCCGCCCTCACACCCCCAAACTCTCTTCTTTCCAGCTCCCACCAAGAGTCCTTCGACCTGTCCCTCCTCCTTCCTTTCTTCCCTTCTTTCCTTCTTCTCCACCTCTTGAATCCCCGCTGATGTGTGACAACTCCCTCATTCCACGGTCGGTTACCTCCCCAGGCCAGAGCCAGTGTTCAGCGCTCCTGAGAACAAAATGGACATTCTGATCCCTCCTGCATTCTGAAGGCTTGTGCGAGCGCCCCAGCTCTGGGGTCACAAACAGGCCCCATTGTCACGATGAGGTTGACCCCTTGAAGGGGGCAGCTCAGCTGGCTCTCAGCCCCTGTGCGTCTGCTGCCCTTCAGCACCCCCTAGTGGGAGATGTTAAGAGCAGCTTCGTTTTTCCTCCAGGACCCAAACAAGCAAGCAAGCTTCAGGTCTGTTTGGTTTGTTTTTTTTAGCTCCTTAAAAAAAAAAAAAAAAGTTAGGTGTTAAAGCAGATCTCATGCTTACCAAAAAAAAAAAAAAAAAAAGAAGAAATAGAGAAAGAAAGAAAGAAAAGAAAAGAAAGAAAAGCTAGGTGTTGGAAGGTTTCACCTAAATCAGCTGATCTTGACTGGAGACCTATAGTTTATGCCTATTTGTTCCACAGAATTCTTGTGTGCCCAACTCCTGCTGGAACCAACAACCAGTCCTGTGCTAAGGTCAGAATCTACACCGTCAGTCATGTTGGCTCCTGGCTTTATTTGAAAACTTGCATCAGCGGCTTTTGGTCCTCCGTTCTGAGTAATTCTCTACCAAAAGCACAATAAAAGGAGGAGGCCAGCTTGAGGCCTGTGGCTCAAGTGGCTAAGGCGTCAGCCACATACACCTGAGCTGGCTGGTTCAAATCTAGCCTGGGCCCACCAAACAATAATGATGGCTGCAACCGAAAAATAGCTGGGCATTGTGGCAGGCGCCTGTAGTCCCAGCTACTTGAGAGATGGAGGCAGGAGAATCACTTGAGCCCAGGAGTTGGAGGTTGCTGTGAGCTGTGATGCCACGGCATTCTACCCAGGGCGACAGCTTGAGGTTCTGTCTCCAAAAAAAAAAAAAAAAAAAAGGAGGAGGCCTCTGGTGATGGTGCCTGTGTTAGGGGACAATCCCAGAGGCTGCAATGGAAATTCACTAACATGTGTCCTGCACCTTTCATCAGTGGGTTCTTTTTCCTAGCTCAGGTTTCTGGCCCCTCCTGGCTTCACGGCATACCTCCAGCTGGTGATGCTAAACGCATCTCCCTCTCAAAGAAGGAGCAAGTTTCTATCTCCAGGCCCCTGTCTTCTTTCTTGAACCAGCAGCAGTAAAGAATGGCTTGTGACCTAGCTTCAGAGGCCACATGATCTGATGATGCTATTTGGAAAGGAAACACCCAAAGACCAGCCCTGTCTGGAGTACAATTACTCATGAAAGAGATCAGGGGCTTGGGGCTTCTCCAGACCTGGGAGCCCCTGGGAAGGCAGGCATCATGATCCTCCATTGGTCCATTCATTCGTCTGCAAACATTTATTGACTACTCATGATGAGCCAGCTGAAAGTAAATGTTGAAGCCTTGAGAAGTTTTACATTTAAATTAGTAAAATTGGGCACTGCCCATAGCTCAGTGGGTAGGGCTCCAGCCACATATACCAAAGCTGGCGGGTTCAAATCCAGCTCAGGCCAGCTAAAACAATAACAGCTGCCAACAACAGCAAAAAAAAATAGCCGGGAATTGTGTCAGGCGCCTGTAGTCCCAGCTACTTGGGAGGCTGAGGCAAGAGAATCACTTAAGCCCAGGAGTTTGAGGTTGCTGTGAGCTGTGACAGTACAGCACTCTACTAAGGGTGACAGCTTTCTCTGTCTCAAAAATAATAAATAAATTAGTAAAGTTGCACATAAGTAATGTTACTTTCTTAGTATGATTTTATCTGGGGTAGAGGGTGAGTCTTGGATTCATAGGTTAGTACAGAAGAGGTGGGCCTTTTCCAGCCTCCATCTCATTATCACGCTGTTGGTGGGTAACACATCACCAGACTGAATACAGTGAAGAGGCTGCATTTGGAACGGAAATTCCAAATTGCCCGCCAGTGCAGAGAAAAGAAGAGTGGCCCCAGAAAGCTGAAAGGTGACAACATGACGTGGGTTAGGCCTTCCCATAAAGCTCTAAATGTACAATTTCCACCGTCAGCTTCACGCAAAACACGGACAAAAGTCAGAAGAAGAACAATCCACAAAAGGAACCAGGATAAGACCTGTCCTAAAAGAATGCCCGAGGTGCCCCCTTTCTCCGCCAGCCGTGCCATTTCTGCAGCTTCAGACCCTTGTGCTCACTGTTCCAGGCCTCATCCCAGCTAAGGCGTGGGGCACACACTGCGCACACCCTCCCCTCACACCGTGTGTGCAGACCACACAGGTCCTCCGGCCTGTGCTGATTTCAAAGCCTCTGTGAGGAGCAGGGAGGAAATATGGGAGGGTATTTATGATGCTGCCAGTGTTCTGTGTCTTCACTTCACTGGCGGTGACCCTGGCCTTTGCTTACTGATAACTTATTAAGCTATACATTTTTGTTGTATACTTCTTTATATGTGTGTTACCTTTCACACACAAAAAAAGAAAAGATAAAAAATATTTTTAAAGAACCCAGAGCATTGTATATGTAAAAAGAACCCCTGTAGGTAGAGACACGAAGACTCGTAATTCCATTTCTCTGGCTGGCAGGTGCATCCATAGATCTTTCTTGAGCAAGTTCTTTGGGAAACAGCATCAGTGTAAGCCTGGACTGGTGACACCGTAGGCCTGTGGGGGTTGGAATAGAATAGAATACCAGGCTTTCTACAGTAACCACTGGCTTCATGGCAAAGCCATCAGAGACCAGGCCACCTCTGCCAGGGACAGGTAAAGCAGAGGGGTACAGATTAGAGAAACTACAGGGCATCATGAAGAACTTGAAAATGACCCATGGTGAGGTCCACTCTGGTTCTCCTGGGAACATTCCTCATTGAGGTTGTGATTCCTAGTTTTGTTTTTCTTCTCTTTCCCTCCCTTCCTTTCTTTGACTTGTATCAGCCAAGTCACTATCACTTTGGTAGGTCCACATCTCTGGCTGTGCTTTTTTCACTTTGTTTTACATCAGCGTTTTACAACCTTTTTCATCTCGCGGCACACTTGAACCTTTAAACTTCATGGAGCACTTCAATTATGTTGATCAAAAAAGAATATACTTACTGTGCTTTGGACTTCTTTTGAAAATAATTTAATTAATGATCTTTAAAATTTTTCATGGCACACTGCTTGAAAAATCACTGCTTTCCATATACAAGCACATGGCCACAGATTTAGAGGCCAGCCTCAGAACACACTCTGGACGTCTGAGAACTGCTTCCCTGCTACACCAACATCATCACCTCTAGAGATTATCTTCAGTTTAAGTTCCGGATCCAACCTTTTCTTCTGATATCTAAGCAAACAAGTTAGATTTTGGCGCTGCGCTTAGCAGAGCCAGAACAGCACAAGGACGAAGGATCAGCAGGGAAAATGTGTGTGTGTGCATACATGTGTGTGCGCATGTGTGTGTATTGAGTGCACACAAGGAAAATCATATTCAGCGAGCCAAGATGTTCACTGCCAATATAAATCAAAAAACCTGCCACTCTGATTCTCACATTTATGAGAAGTGGTCAGCCAGCTTCCTTTGGGAGACTGTCCAGGTGTGGCATGAGAATAATGTCAACATCGGGACCAAACAGTGGTTGTGGCGACCTCCCAGGTGGATATGATGACTCACCCTAAGGTCTTGAGCATTGTTGTCTGGTAGTGGCAGGTAGCCCTCAACGACACAATCACTGGCGCAAGTCTTGAAGTGGACCTCGTCAGCAGTTTTATGGACATCTGCAGTGGCCCTTAGGTAGAACTTCTAGAATATCTCTGCAGCAACATTGCAGCTTGTGTTATGTCAAGCTGTAACCACACAAAAGCTTGAGTGGGGTGTCCCTCCCGGCTCTTCTGTGGGAGTCAAGGCCTCGTTCCTTCGCAACCGCTCTCCACCCTCACTTCCCAGCTTTTTGCGGGGCAGAGGCACCCCGCTGCAGGTGGGCAGGGAGACTGGGGCCCACAGCATCTGCTTGGCCATTCTGTTCCCAGGCCAGCTCAGTGAAAGCCGGCAGGTGGGTGGCTCCCGGTCACCCTTCCCTTGTGTTTGCTCCTCGACCTTCATCCCTGGGTCCTTTTTCCTTCTGCTCACCTACCTAGCAGTCTCCCATTTGCTTAGAAGCTGTCTTTCAAATTCAAATCCCAGGTTGCCCTGGAATTAGCCCCTACTGATAGTTAAGTCTCCACTGGGACCTTTTGGACTTTCCTATGGTGTGGCATGAATCTGTCCTGGAGAGAGGCTGCCCTCATTCTCCTGGTGGGCTTGCCTGTGGTCAGAGGGCATATTCTCCTCCGGGGAGGTGCTCTCCAGCTCTCAGCTCTCAGCCTGTCTTCTGTGCAGATGGCTCATGCCTCTGGCTCCCATTTCTCTACAGAGCCTCCACCTCCTCCCTGCTCTTCGGGGGTTTGCTGCTATTTCTCCGGTCCTGGGTTGCTATAATGGAACCCCTCACCTCTCTCTAGGTCACCAGCTCAAAGAGTGGCTCAGAGCTCAAAACAGCACTGCCAAGTCCCCTTATTTTTGCCGTGGAAACAGAAGATTTAGCAACCCATCTGAAATACAATTTTACATTTTGATTGCTTCTGCCCCAGCCATACTGAGGTTACTTTCAATCTACATATATTTGTGGGAATGGGCTTTTTCACTGCAGTTCAATTTGAGTATACCTTATAATATCAGTGATTATAAAATACCCTGGACTAATATAGAGTTTCTTGCTTCTGAAGAGTTCAAACTGCTTTATAACTCTGCCAGCCATAATTTATCTTCATAAGCTGCTGTAGAGACAAGAGAAAAAGTGAGATTAATAATCATATTTTATAGATGGTGAAATAAAAACTCAGAGAAATTGAGTAACATTTTTTCCAGAAATGCACAGTTCTGCCTGTGCTCTCCGATTAGTGTTGCAGATTTATTGCCCAAGTTGGGAGTGGCTGTGAACCTTGCCCTGGTTTTATGAGCATACTGTGTAAATGAATGAGACAGTGACTTTGGCCTTACACTTGAATCCTGAATCCTGCATCCCAGACCTCTGTTCCTCTGATACCATGAGCAGACATGGTAATGCCAGTCAACTCTGCCACCTGGGTCCTCATAACCATGGGAGCACCCTCCCAAGTCTGTTCCCTGGGCACCCCTCTGACCTCAAGACCAGAGTCAGGACTCCAAGCAGCCAAAGGGCAGGGACTGTCTTTTTTTTTGTGTGTGTGTGTGTGTGTGTGGTTTTTGGCCGGGGCTGGGTTTGAACCTGCCACCTCCAGCATATGGGACCGGCGCCCTACTCCTTGAGCCACAGGTGCCACCCAGGGCAGGGACTGTCTTTAGTCCTCACTGCACAGTGCAGTGGCTGCAACCAGCACTGAAGTTGGGACCAAATAAAAGGAATATAAAGTTAGGTCGTGTTTCCCTGTACAAGGAAGATGGGGGGGATATTGTGAATAGAGAGTTTCATTTCTAAACCTAGGTGGCTGGTACTTAGTTGCTGGTTATATTTGTCTTTATACCTCTGTTTGTATAAATAAATGAAACAAAATTGTTTAATGTGTATACTTGCATATATTTCAATAGAGTTTTCCTAACATTTCAATATAGAAGAAGAAAAATGTGTTTTTAAACATAAGAGAAAGGTGGCTGGGCACAGTGGCTTACACTTGTAATATGGATTGCTTGAGCTAAGGAGTTCCAGACCAGCCTAAGCAAGTGTGAGACCCCATCTCTAAAAATAGCCGGGCTTGTAGTCCCAGCTACTTAGGGGTTGAAGCAAGAGGACCATTTGAGCCCAAGAGTTTTAGGTTGCTGTAAGCAATGATGCCACAGCACTCTATCCCAGGGACAGAGTGAGACTCTGTCTCAAAAAAAAGAGAGGGAGAGAGAGAAAGGGGTGCTGTTTATTTTATTTCTGTTACATAGGCTGAAACCTTAATAGATAAGTGATTTAATATTTGTTGATTGCCTGCTGTACATGAGGCCCTATGCAGGGTGGTTCCCATGACACTCTGTGAATCCTCATGCCAGCAGACAGCACTGGGCCCCCAGCGTGGGGCAGGACCTCTAGACCTGTGGTCTCTCCAAGCCCGTGTTGGAGGCCATTCTCTCCTGCCGGATCAGTTCTAGGCCTTGTGAAGAGAGCTAGTGGAGCTAAATATCAAGGCTTCCAAAACTGATGTGCTGGAAATGACAGCTTTTTTCTCTTTCTATAGAAAAAGAGGATTTTTGGTGTCTTGTTATGAGAATGTTGGAAAGGAATGATCCCTCTCTTCCCTAGGTGTAAATTTTGTCTGACACTTCATGTGTATTTAAAGTGTTTTTGATGTCCCAAAATAGTAATGAGGAGATTCTTTAAGATGGTTCCACGGGGTGGTGCTGCAGCAGAGAAGGTGAGGAACAGCAAGTGACAGATGAGTGCTTAGCAGGAGATCCTCCTTCCCAGCACTTAGGAGCCAACAGTCCTACCTGCTCAGGCATTGAACTGGGAACAGAAACAGCCCCCATGGAAGACAGTGGAGTGTGATGATCAGCCCAGAAAACCACGTAAACTCTGAAACAGGAAGGCCATGTATCTGCCTCTTATCTAGGAGGTATTGGCAAGGTGACACTGCCAGCTCTGGGGAAAGCTGGAAGCTGCTGGGAGCGTGTAGCTGGTGTAGGTTCCTGCCCTCCATGGGTGTGCACTGAGCACCTACCATGGCCCAGGCTCTGTGCCGGGTGCTGGAACCACAGCAGTGACAGAGGGGTGTGCTCACCCTGCCCCATGCTTAGAGGTACCCCTTCCCGGCCACTTATGAAGGCTTAGCTCAGACTTTTGGGAAGCCCCCCACTTTGCCTCTACCCAGTTTGTCCCCGCATTGTGTGCTGTGTCCATACTTTGCACACTGCCTGTTAGCTGCTGGCACATTGTTGCCTGTGACTTGACAGTGAACTCCTAAGAAACCATGGGGTCCAGTTTGTTTGTTTGTTTGTTTATTTACTTATTTAATCTTCAGTACTGTGCCCAGCATACGGTAAACGTGTAGTAAATGGTGATTGACTATTCTAATAAGTAAGTGATTGAATGCATTTGAACCAAATTCTGGTGTTAGAAGAAACATTGGTAAGAATGAGCTTCACCGAAGGCTAAATGCGCCTTAGAACCATGGATCATGCTTCAGCTAGGCTGAACAAAAAGAAACAGATTTTAGACTTGATTTTGGAACTTCCAGGAACTCAGACCCCCATAGACTAACAGAACAGAGGGACAAGGCATCTGCAAGACCAGATCACAGCACAATGGTCTGACGCCCTCCAAGGGTTACCAGGGGCCAGAGAGAGAAGTACCTTCCTCACCTGGGGCCTCGCGGCCTTGGTGTGCAGCAGCTTCTGTGTGGCAGACACAGGCCCTGCCCTTCAGATACGCAAACCTGTATGTGTGTCAAAAAGGACAGTCTATTCTCTTTCAATGGAAAAACAGCATTTTCAGTGTCTTACTTTGGGAATGTTGGAAAGGAGCGATTCCTCTCTTCCTTAGGTGCAAATTTTGTCTGACGCTTCATGTATGTTTAAAGTGTTTTGGTATCTCAAAATAGTAATGAGAAACTTTAAGCTGCTTCTGTGAGGCCAGTGGCTGCCCAGTTGGCATTTACTGGGCCAATCTGGTATAAGTATGTCATTCGTGCTTGGGTCCTCCTCGCCTGGCATGGCCCGCACAGGGGGACGGAGTGGGCTGTATGTGAGTGAGGAGGAAGGGAGGAAGAGGGCTGTTCCAGAAATGTCTGGTGAGCACAGAGGAAAGGACACGCCCACAGATGGGGAGAGGGTGACAGAGTGGACCAGAGAGGATTGAAACCGAAAGCCAGAGAGCAGCTGGCAGTGTCAGGAGAGGCCTGGGGTGAAGAGAACCCAGCTTAGCTGGCCGTGGGGGGTCTGGACAGGGCAGTGGTTTCAAGCTTGAGTTCAGAGAGGAATTCTGGAGCATTGTTTTTCAATCTTTTTTTATCTCATGGCACACTTAAATTATGTTGATTCAAAACAAAAGAATAAAAAAATAATGTACTTATTGTGCTTTGAACTTCTTTCAAAAATAATTTAATTAATGATCTTTAAAAATTTTCTCAGCACACCTAAGATCTTCTCTCTCATGGCACACCAGTGTGCCGCAGCATACCGGCTGAAAATCGCTGGTCTAAGGGTGGGATGACCATGGCCGTAAATGAGAGGCTTGGACTAAATTCCTAACCCCACGGGACCTGGTGCCACCACTACCCCCCCCATACCTCACTGTCACTTTGCTGTCATTCTTCTGTGAGCCGCCTGCAGGCAGCTGTCCCCGACTCTCCCGACTGTCCCCTCTCCTGCAGTCCACCCTATGAGGTGTCCTGCACAGGTGGGTGTGGCCAGAATCCTTGCTGCCATCAACACCTCTGCTCCTGCTCATCTAAACCCAGCCTCCGTGTGCTCAAGCCCTATTCCTCCATGAAAAGTCGCCCTTCTGTTCTCCTTTGTCTGTGCTGCCTTAGAACTTTCAGACTGAATCACAGATTTTAGCATTGTCTTAAGTTAGTAAAGGTTTGGGTTGAGCGCCAGGCACTGTGCTGCCCTCATGGGCTTGGTAGGGGAGACAGATAGTGAGCAGGTTATTAGGAAAATGCTGTAAAGTGACACTTGTGGCACTGTGGACGGAGACTAAGTGGTGTCAAGGGAGCCCATCTGTAGCGCTGACAATTAAGCTGAGATGTGAAGGACGAGGAGGGGCAGCCATCTGACAGCCAGTAGGGAGAGCAACACCACCACGTGAAGTCCAGGAGGAGCTCAGGGTGTTCTAGAAATTGAAGGGAAACTAATGGGACTGCAGCTATTGAGTCAGAAGTGGTTGAAAATGACAATGGAGAAGTGGGCAGGGTCCCGATCATGGACTCCCCACAGGCCGTGGAGGGGGCTGAGATCTCATTCTGAGGGCAGTGGGGAGCCTCTGAAGGCTTCTGGGAAGGGGTGGGTGTGATCTGCTCACTGTGCCTGCCTTGGAGGGGGGAAAGACAAGTGGAAAGCCTGGAGCAGATACTCCCTGTGACATGGGCATGGCCAGAGCAGTGACAGCAGAGGTGGAGAATCAGAGTCCAGCTTGGGATAGACTCTGGACCTGGCCATATTGAGGGACTGGATGGTGGGGTGAAGGAGAGAGAGGCTATGGTGGTCGTTCCCAGACCTCTGGCTATGAAGCTGGTGATTCCATCTAGTGAAATGAGGGGGAGAGTGAGGGGAGTATGTATGGGGCAGGAGGGACGGAAAAGGGTCCCTTTTAGATGTATGAAATGTGAGGCAACTATGAGATATTCCAGAGGCGGCATCAGGCTGTCGGAACACAACCCCGCAGCTGAAAGGAGGAGTCCAGGAAGGAGATCTGGACATGCTAGTGGACCATCACCCTGGGGGAGTGGGCCAGGTCACCGTGCCCGTCTCCTGGGGCTGCCGTATACAAGTGCCGTTATCGTGTGCAGCTCAAAACAAGCAACTGTTTTCTCACTGTTCTGGGGGCCAGAAGTTCAAAATCAAGGTGTCAGCCGGGGCCTGCTCCCTCTGAAGGCTCCTGGGGAGGATCCTCCCTTATCTCTCCCAGCTTCCTGTGGCTCCAGCCGTTCCCTGGCTGGGGTGGCATGATTCCAGTCTCCGCCTCCCCCTTCTTATAAGGACACCGTATTAGGGCTCGCCAGCTCCAGTGTGGCCTCACCTTAACTAATTACATCTGCAACTGGGGAACTCCCAAGTAGGTCACATTATGAGATGCCTGGGATTAGGACTTCAACATATCCCTTCAGGGGACACGATTCAACTCATAACAGTCACCTAGAACAAGGATAGAAAGGAAGATGAGGAAGAGGCCGAGGACTGTGCCAACACATGTCGGTCGGACAGAGAAGGACAAGCCAGCAAAGGAAACACAACCCACAAGCAGAGCGGCGGGACAGATCTGGGGAGAGGGTGGTGTCTCGAAAGCTGAGAATAAGTATGTTAGAACGGGAGAGAATGGTCAGCCGTGTGAAAGAGACGCAGTTCTCAAGTTAGAGCTGAGAAGCTTTCCAACAGATGTGACAACGTGGAGATCACAGCTGATCTGGACAATACGGCGCTTCACGGAGGGAGCAAGGTCCAAGTCCAGTCGGAGGAGGCTGAGAACACGAGGGGAAGAGGCAGAAACCGCAGGAGGAGATTACTCTCGGGGGAGAGTGGGCTTTGAAGGGGAGCGGAGAAATAGGACAGCAGCTGCAGGGGGATGAAGGGATTAGGAGAGGTTTGTGGCTCGGCCTGGGGGATTTTTCTTGTGGGAGGGGTCTGTTTTGTCCTTGTGTTCTGCCATGTTTGCTACAGTGGGAGCCACGAGAGCATGTGTGTGCTGTGTCAGCTGTATTTTTGGGTCTGTGTGTTTATGTGACACGCATTTTGTATTCGACTCGAGTTGCCCTGGGTGCTTTGCATTGCTGCCTAGCCCTGGAGACCTGCAGCAGACAGGACTGTGTCCTTCTGTCTCTCAGCCACCTGGTCAGATGCCGGTGCATTTGTCCTTTCTGGTCACAGCAGGAAGAATACTCTGCATGTATCGTGATCCCACCATGGCTGCTCTTTCATTTTCTTGGTGGACTCAGAGCAATTTTCACAGGCCTTGTTCCTGTAATGTCAGTTGTTGAAATCTATGTCTGTGTTTCTTACCAAAAAATATCACTACAGGGCTTTTATGTGACTGTCTTAGTTGTTAGAGTCTGTTTGGTCCACCACCAGAGAACAGAAACTATTAGAAATCACCTTTTCTTGAGTGCCATGAGAACCAGGTGATGGGAAGGGCAAACCCACAGTCAGGTCCAGAGAAGTCCCCGTGGAGATGACCAGCCTGTTCCTAAGACCCAGCCTGGAGACTGGAGTATGAAACATCCAAGCCTCAGGGCTATGACAGGGCAGGGCCCAGGTGACAGGAATGGGGACCCTTGAGCCAGCAGCCTAGGGAATGCCGGGCCGCAGCAGACTCTTCTCCCGTGAAGAGGCCTGAGTCCATGAGTGAGAGGAGGAAGGTGAGCCTCCTCCTCAGCAAGGGCAGAAAGAATAGCAGGTTCTGACACCATAATCTCCTTTGTAATGCTCTTTCAGATATCCCCTTCTTTTTTAAGAGATGTGGCTTTTTTTTTAGGTAAACCCCAATGATCTCTAAAGGCCCTGCTAGAGGCAATCTGGCGATAATCTCATCAGTCACACCAGTGATAAGTAAATCTGGAAGCCCTGGTGTGCGGACAGCAGAAATGGGGCGGGGGCCGCACTGAGCTACCCCAGGCATCCCTGGCTTTTCAGGGTGTAAGGGTGAGGGCAGCCCCTGATGTCATACCAGAGCTTAGCAGTGAGGATCGAAGGGGACACAGGCCAGAGGGGGTGACATGCCAGGCAGAGTGCAGGCAGCTGCAGATGCCCAGCAGGCACAGGGACGGCAGAAGGCCTTTTGGTGGCACCCAGGCAGTCACTCCCTCTTACTGAGCAGACCAATAGCAGTGGTCTGTGTGTAGAAGCACCAAGAGTGGGGCCCAGTCTCCAGCTCTGAGGAAGGGAATAAACTCCATTTTACTGCATACTAAAAACTCAAAACTTCGCAACAAGACATGTTTGGGTTTGGGTTTTCTTCCCCAAACCATTATGTAAAGAAAAAAGGTTAGCAATGGGAACAAATTCAAAGGGGGAAAAAAGGGGGCGGAGCTTTTTAAGTGGGGAAAATTTCAGCTAGAAGATGCCAGACCAATGGAGGCATTTCTGCTTGTCACCTTCCTCCCTGCCTCATGCCAGGTGGGAGAAGGTAACCGAGAGGGAGGGAGGGAGGGAGAGGAGAAGAGAAGGAGAGAGGGGTCTCCTCAGCTCCCTTCATTCCCACTCCCACTGCAGAAAGGGTGGGAAAGTAGCCTTTCCAGCCCTGCTTAGTCAAGTGGAAAATGTATAGAGAAAACAAAAGTCAGGCTAATGCATTTAATTATCAGCAGAGTGCCTCGGGCCACATTCTTTAAAAACATGAGCTGTTTTCATATCTCAAACTTTGAGCCTGATTTCTCCAAAACATACCTCTACCTAATCATGATGACCAAAAAAAAAAAAAATGTCTCAGACAAGATGTACTCTGTGGTGGTCCCTTTGGTTTTGATTGCCAGCTGCTTGTGAAATTTTCCCTTTGCATTTGGTGATTTCGTTCAGAACCTCCAGCATGTAAATTCGTCTGTCATTATGAAGGGACGTCCCTCTGACAGTCAGGAACAGGTTGTTCATGGACTGTATAAAGGGATGCTGGCTGCTACTCAGACTGTGTTTGTGAACAGGGTTCTGTGATCATAATATTAGATAACTCTCAAGGACATTAACTTTTTAGAAGCTAATGGGAGAAAAATAGCAGTGTTCCTTGGGAAAGTGTGATGCAGATTCCGAAGAAAGTGATTATTGCCATAAACAGATTTGGACATGATCCCATTCTTTTGGGTGGGGGAAGCTTGTTTTACATAGTCCTAAGAATGGAATACCTGAAACTGGGTGAAGCCAGCTGACTGGGGGGCTGAGGTAAGAGGATGATACCAACCCAGGAGTCGATGCCGCTATGTGCTGTGACTGTGCCCTTGAATAGCCATCACACTCCAGCCTGGGAAATACAGTAAGACCCTGTCAGTCCATCCATCCATCGATCAATCAATTGACATAAAAGAAAACAGAATACCTGTATTTCAGAATTGCTTTGTAAAAACCAGGCATTGTCTGTAGATTAGTTTCCAGGCTTTTCAACTATAAAAGATAACTTTAGAGTCTCCCTAAAGTGGTTGTTAGCTTATTCAGTTGGGGTGCGATGGCAATGAAGGCAGCAGGTGTGGTTCCCTCTGGGGCTGTGCTAAAGGGGCACATCCACCTCCTCTCAGCCAGCTGTCTAACCAGGGCCTCTGCTGCCAGGGACACCCAGCCCCAGCACCACACGCCATTCACAGGGCAGTCAGGGATGACGGCCCAAGTTTGAAAGACAGAATTCACATAGAAATAGCTCCTGCATTTCTAGATGGCTAACAGTTTCTCCTGCGCTTCCTTTTCAGGGCCCCTGAGATCATCCTTGGTTTACCCTTCTGTGAGGCAATTGATATGTGGTCCCTGGGCTGTGTCATCGCAGAGCTGTTCCTGGGCTGGCCGCTATATCCTGGAGCTTCCGAGTATGACCAGGTGGGTGCACATAGCACAGGTATTCACAAGGCCTCACTCTTGGTCTGGAGAAGACCCTGGAGTAGCATTTCATTTATATTATGACACAGGGATGGGATTATGGGTGTTATGTTGTCTCCCAACCTCGCTTCCCTTAACTTTGCTATTTTTTCTTCATTCCTTTTCTTTTTTCCGTTTTCTTTTCTCTCCTTTCTTTCCCCATAAAATTGACATTTTCCTTGTTCTTAGAGCCATTAGTATACCATATGTACGCTGACAGGAAAAGGCCTGACCTCATTCTCATCTTTTCTTCCAGATTCGGTATATTTCACAAACACAAGGTTTGCCAGCTGAATATTTATTAAGCGCAGGAACAAAAACAACTCGGTTTTTCAACCGTGACACAGACTCGCCATATCCTTTGTGGAGGCTGAAGGTAGGAAGAGTGTCCCCTGTGTTAGTTACCTGCGGCCCAACACCCAAGGAAGAGGGGCACAGCTCCTGGATTCAGTCAGCGCAGTGCGGGTGGGGGCTGCGGTTAATACATGGTATGTCTGAATGTTCAAAAGCACCTCTTTTCCTTGGCCTCCTGCCGCCTTTGACACTCCAGTCCCAAGTTATGATTGCTGAACTCCCAGGATTTAATCCAATAAGCCTCGATGGCTGTCTCATTTGTGTTAGAGAGAGAAATGAACCCCGCTCTGCCCTTGAGAACTCACAGTCCAGAGGGAGATTGGGCCACCGCAAGCTCTAGCCCACCGTGATAAGTGCCCTGATCCTGGTAGGAAAAGAATGTGAGAGCCAAGGGGAGGCAGCGCTCTATACAGCCTGTGGCAGAGGGCCAAGAAAGAGCATTTGCGCTGCATCCTCAAGAATGAAGAGGGTATGGGGGCGGCGCCTGTGGCTCAGTGGGTAGGGCGCCAGCCCCATATACTGAAGGTGGAGGGTTCGAACCCAGCCCCAGCCAAAATGCAATAAATAAATAAATAAAATTGAAATCATTAAAAAAAAAAAAAGAATGGAGAGGGTCTTTGCTCTGTAGAGAATTGGGGGAGGGTTTTCTAGGCAAAGGAAACTGCCGAAGTAACAGGAGTGTCCTAAGGGCCTGGGGAGGGTCTGGTCTGCACAGGCCACAGGGGGTATGGTGCTCTGCTGCCCACCTCCAACCCCAGCGGGGAGGGGGATACATAAACCTATTTCACTTCCACTTTGACCTGTGCCTAGTGATTAAAATTAATGTATTTTTTTTCTGGTAAAAAGAAACTAAATAAAATCTTACATAGGCTTTATATTCATTTTAAGTGTTTCTTTTTCTGCAGGAAGGTGGGTGGGTGTTGGGGAGGTTGTTTTTGACAGAAACCACAGCCAAATTCTAATATGGTTTAATGATAACATGTGGCCAGTATTCGTAAAAGATTGAAAAAGGAGATTCGAGAGCTAACCACGCACTTTCAGGCTAGTGACGGGAGGCCTGGCATTTGGCAATTGTGAGGGTGAGTGTCAAGGTCAGGTCCAGTAAAAAGAGTCCTTGGGTGGAGGAGGGTGAGGCCAGGCTAGAGGTAGAGTTCACCTCTGTGTCTTACTAAAGCGCTTCAGTACTATACATCCAGCTGTTTGCAGGATTTAAGACCCTCCAGGTGTGCTGTCCTTGGGTGAAGTTTTGAGGATTAATTACCTCTGATCCATGGATGAGTCTAAAACCCCACAGCAATTGGAAACAGCAGTTTCCCAAGCCAGTGGGAAAAATGTCTGTGTCTCAGCCCCAGCTGGCAAGCAGCACAGAACACGAACTCCAGGCCCACCTGCCACCTACTGGCTGTGCAACCTTGGCACATGCCTTAAGCTTTCTATTCCTGTTCCCCCATTTGGAAAATGGGATAGTGATTGTCCTGCCTAATGTGGCTGCAATTAGTATTAAACACGAAAGTTTAGAGCAGTGCCTGGCACGCTTGGCAAGAGGCATGTGGATAAGAGCTTGTTAAATAAAATTTTAAAACACATGAAAGAGGGCTTCTGCTTCTCCACGATGGAATTTTACCTTATCCTGTAAGCTCAAGGAAGGCTATATATAGGGTGCTGAGGGATGTGGCATACCTGACTCATCTCAGAGTGCTCCGTACCTAACTCAGAGTAAGCCTCTGACAGGTGTTCACAGGAAGGACGAGGGATGAGTTACTCCAGGGGAAGACCAAAAGGAATGAGGTGCGGGTCACTTTAAAAAGAATCGAGTCTCCCTCTCTGAGCAGTGGGAAGGAAACCCTCTTCGAGAAGCAGAAACTGGAGGGTTTGAGTCCCTGTGGCTAGGAGATAAGTCACGTTATCAATCAGCTTTTGCCTCTCTTGACAGACACCAGATGACCATGAAGCAGAGACGGGGATTAAGTCAAAAGAAGCAAGAAAGTACATTTTCAACTGTTTAGATGATATGGCCCAGGTAAGCTTCATGGGTGAGTCTCTAACGGAAGCCCTTTAAAAACCAAGTGCAGCAGGATTTCTGCAAGAGTAATACAGGATAACAGGCAGAGACCCACATTGCCCAACTGCAGTGCTTGACCTTGACCTTAAACAATGACATGCCAGCCTTTGTAAAAATACCATTGGGTTGTTGGGACATTTTAAAAACCTTATAATACCAGCTTCTCCAAAATAGCTTCAGCCCATTGGTTCCCTTTGTAAAATAGTACTGATGTTTTCATGAGAATTCCAGCCCAGTGGTACATGAGTGTTTAATGCCACTGAGCCACGATTCAGTATTAGTTTCCCAGGGCTGCTGTAACCAGGTTCAATGAACTGGATGGCTTCAGACCACAGACATTGTTCTCTCACAGTTCTAAAGGCTAGAAATCTGGAATCAAGGTTTCAGCTGAGCCATGATTCCTCCAAAGGCCTTGCAGCAGTTCTCAACCTGTGGGTCGCGACCCCTTTGAAAATACATCCTACAGATATTTACATTACGATTCATAACAGTAGCAAAATGACAGTTATGAAGTAGCAACGAAAATTATTTTATGGTTGGGGGTCACCACAACATGAAAAACTGTATTAAAGGGTTGCAGCATGAGGAGGCATTAGGAAGGTTGAGAATCACTGCCTTAGGGGAAAACAGTCAGGAAAGCGGGCAGCTTCCAGGAGTTCCGGGCAGTCCTCAGCATCCTTTGTCTTACATCTGCACCACTCTCATCTAGGCCTCCTTTTCATCCCTGTGTCTCTACGTCCAAATCTCCCTTACCTTTCTCTTAGGAAGACCCTAGTCATTAGAATTAGGGCCTACCCTAAACCAGTGTGACCTCATCTAAACTTGCTTATATCTGTAAAGACCCTGTTTCCAAATAAAGGCCCTTTCATAATTATTGGGGATTAGGACCTGAACATATCTTTTCGGGGACACAGTTCAATCCTACTACATAGTCTCTCTCAGCTCACTGTCAGGAACTTCAGACTCTCACCTGGGAGCCCCAGAGAAAATTCTAGAACTTCAGTTATTTTTAATGTGAAGACTAGTCTAAAATGAAGGCAACGCAAAGTGAGTTTTTTCCTTCAAGCAATGAGAAGCAAAGCTACAGACCCATAAACACTTAGCACGCCTCTTCCTGTAGATGAGTGTAACCAAAAATCAGGATTCTGAGTAAAGTGTACTTGTCAGTTGATTAGTAGCTTAGCTTTTCTGAGAAAACTGAAATTGGTTTCCAGAGCATGTCTTGGAAAATACAGAAATCACTACAAAAACAAGCCTTTTAAAGGCTATCCTAATATCGACTTACTCTTGGGAGGAAAATCCTGTGTTCAGACATCCTGCCTATCTTGGCCAGGGGTAACCCCAGTGAACAGAGGAAGTAAAATCATCTGGCCCCACCTTAGGAGCCGCCAGCAGGATGACAGACTGTAAACAGGAAGGGGGCACTTAGGCCCTTCCATCTTCCTCTAAAGGGGAAATAAATAAACCTTTTTATGCATCTTGTTTTCTACAGCTTGGTTGTGATTCTTTTTTTAAGTTGTAGCAAAACATATATAGCATGAAATTTACCACCTCAGCTTCTCTTGGGTGTACAGTTCATCAGTATTAAGTACACTCACATTATTATGCAACCAGTCTCTAGAAGTCTCTTCATCTTGTGGTTACTTTTAATGAGGTGTGATAAGAGCTGCATTTCAATGTAATTGATTAACACAGGAGCAGTTTTTGCGCTGTTCTTCAGATAGGTCTGCAGGTCCCAGCAGCGGCCCCCTCCCCTTGCCGGTGGGTGGCCTCCTCTGCTTTCCCCACAGAAAGAAAGCCACATCCTGTGGGCGATGACAGGTGGGCGGGACCTTCCACAGGGGCAGGGCACAGCTCCTGGGAACTGGGAAACGGGGCTTGGGGGAGATCCGGAGAAAGTTGCAGGGAGGACTGGGGTGTCAGGAGAGGGGAGGTGCCCTGGTAACTGTCCCTCCTTGCTTCCAGGTGAACATGACGACTGATTTGGAAGGGAGTGACATGTTGGTGGAAAAGGCAGATCGGCGGGAGTTCATTGACCTGTTGAAGAAGATGCTGACCATAGATGCTGATAAGAGGGTCACTCCGATCGAAACCCTGAACCACCCCTTTGTCACCATGACACACTTACTAGATTTTCCCCATAGTACACAGTAGGTGTCCCCCTGCTCCGTCCTTTATACTTGGGGTCAGAAAACTTTTTCTTTGAAGGCCCAGACAGCAAATATCTCAAGCTTCACAGCTGTACAGTCTTTATCACAAGGACTCAGCTCTGTCACCGTAGCTAAGGGCAGCTATAGGTGTTAAGACATAAGCACAGGAGTGAGGCTGCACTTCAGTAAGCTATTTATAAAAATGGGGGTAACAGGATGGGAAGCCTGGGCCACAGCTGGCTTTATACTAAAGGAGGGGACAGGGGCTCACAGGAGAGCTCTGGTGTCTGAGGAAGGGAGATGTCTACCGCAGCAGTGTCTGCAGAGCAGAACCAGTCTCAGGCAAAGACTGCCATTCCCTTCCTGTAGGGAGCTTGGTCATGTTTGGATTTGGATTTGTTCATTTATTGAGCATGCGGTGTGCTAGGTGCAGTGGTTAGCAAAGCAGAGGGGCCCTACCTCCTGGGGCTTAGGGTCTGTGGAAAAGAGAATAGTATAAGAAAGTGATGCCCCAGTCACCAGGCTGTTATTGAGACAATCATAGGGTGTGCTGAGAATGCTTCTCAAGGGAGCCGCCCTTGGGGCAAGCCAGGAAGTTCTAGAGGAAGTCACCCATGAAGGGTGAGGAAGAGGAGGGTGTGGACAGGCAGGGTGGCACCCTGTATGGTCACTCTGCCACGGCAGGGCTGTGCACCTGACCCGGGGGAGCAGTGGGTGAGATGCCGAGGCACAGGCATCAGTGGAGGAGAAGCTTCAGATACACTGAGGGTTTAGTCTGCATCCAAAGAGCAATGGCAATTCATTCAAGATTTTTAAGCAAGGGGATGGCTGGCTAGGTGGGTGCCAAACAAAGATCTGTCTGCTGCCACACGAGTAAGATGAGCCTGGAAAAAACACCCATTGGATTTAGCAACTAGGAAGTGTTGGTAGCTTAGTGACCATCGTCTCAGTGCAGTGGTAGGTTGAAAGATTGAGTGAGAGGTAAGGAAGACAGCAACCCTTTCACGAAGTCAGGCTGTGGGAAGGGAGAAAAGAAATAGAGGGGTCACCAGAGAAGGGTCAAGGGGAATTGTTTTTAAGATGAGAGCTGAACAGTTCTAAATGCTAACGGGCGGAGTCTGGTAGCGCGGGAGAGACTGAAGACAAGGGATGCACAGGGTAAGTTTCCTGGACAGCGGGCAGGGCTGGGATTCCTACTAGGAATGGAACGACAGTGTCCCCCAAAGGATGGACAGACCAGGAGCACGTGGATGGCAGCAGGTGTGCTGGTTTGCTGGAGAAAAGTCGAGGGAGTTCCTGGTAGACAGCTTCTTCTCAGAAGTAGGCGAGGAGGTTATTGTTGAGAACAAGGTAGCTGGTGGCTTAGGGAGGGTAGGAAGGCCAGGTAGTTGTTGCAGAAGGTGACAGAACATAGTGACCAGGGAATGCAGCAGAACTGTTGCGCTGAGGCTGGACGTGAGGAGTTCATAATGTAACTGACCTCCTCGGGCAAAGGCATAGGGAAAACAATAGTTGGGTTTGTCCGGTGGAATTTCTGCCAGATTGGTGAGAGAAAGACTGACAAGGAGGCTGAAGGTGCTGGCAGTACAGTAGACGTGACCCGAAGTGATGGCTTTGGAGGCTGAGCTGAAAGGGGGAAGAAGGGAGTGTAGGAGGAGACTGAATGGATGGGGGTTCTGGTGACCTCAGAGAGTGGTTATGCCAGTCACAGGAGAGTGAGCCAGCTGGGTGGAGAAGGTGGCCAGGGGAACAGGAATTCGTGGTTTCCAAAAGTGGAGCAACTTCAGGCTTGACTGTCCAGGGAGCGAGTGGCTAGGAATAAGGACAGGGTCACCAGGGTAACTGGGAGACCAGGGTGTTTGGCAGGTAGTCTGTGACCTCTAGAGTTGTCCTGGGAAGGGAAGGACTCACAGGGGAAGGGGAGGGGAGAGGGAAGGAGGTCGTTGGTGGGTGGGAAAGTGACGGGACTGTCTCTTCAGCCTCCCAATCCTGAGGTGGTCAGGAATTTAAGAATAATCATATCCACATGTCCACAGGGGAAGGCAGCATGCCAGGAGGGAAGGAAGGCTGTGAGAGCTGGCAGAACACAGCTGGCCGGAGCCTACCCAGCCCGCGGGCAGGAGGCAGGAGGCTTGCTTGATTTCAGTCCGGTTCCTTGGCAGGCAGGTCAGACTGCACTGCAGCGGCTGCCAGTGCCCCTTTAATTGAGAACCAGGTTTAAAACAACCAAGCTCCACTGCAAAGAAGGCACGTGGACTCATCCCTTCCACGTTCTTCCTATGGGACTTGTGCTGTCTCTGGGTGTTGTAGGGGTCTGTCAAGGAGCTGTTGGTCTGTACACAGCAGAAGAAAGGGCAACTTGGCAACTACTGCCTGTGGCTCCCGTAACATCAATCTTTTTATATCCAGGGGTAAAGTGAGGTGACTGAGAAACAGCCATGGGTGGGAGATTGGGAGGCATGCTCTCCAGAGAGCTCCTGTTAGCTGTCTGTACCAAGTCACCCAGACTCACCCCCATAAAGCAAGGGGCTTGGCTGAATGCCCCCAGGGTTCTGTCAGTGTCTGGGTTCTGGGAGGGACCATCAGTGGAACGCCTCCCTGTCCTTGGTCACACAGAGGGTGAGCATTGGCAGCACATTCAGAGCTTGCTGTGGGACCATGGGGACCCTGACAATTCAGAACCCAGGAGATGGGCATAGGAAGGGAAGGGGGGTCTTTGAGCACCCCAGGCTTGCCGGGAAGTAGGCCTGAACCGTAAAAGTCCTAGAACTTGCTAGGACCATGGAGAACTGTGGGTGAGGATAAGTCTCCAAGCCCAACCAGCTGTAGCCCCACCCTGGGGACTGAGCCACAGCTGCCCTGACATCTAGATTACTAGGCGAAAGAAACATTTCTCCATGCCAGGATTCTAGTACACAAACTCTTTAAAAAACATCCATTTTTTTTAAAGGTGAGATCTTTCTTTGTCACCCAAGCGAGTGTGCAGTAGTGTCATCATAACTCACTGCAGCCTCCAGCTCCTGGGCTCAAGGGATCCTTCTGCTTCACCCTCCCAAGCAGCTGGGGCTATAGGCTCATGCTACCATGCCCTGCTAATTTTTTTTAATTTTTATAGCGACAGGGTCCCATTATATTGCCCAGTTCTGAAACTCTGTCCTCCAGGGATCCTCCCAACTCGGCCTCCCAGAGTGCTGGGATCTGAGCCACTGCATCTGACCAGTCATCTTACAAACTAACACAGTGACAGTCCTTGCCTCTTCCTAAAACTCAAACCTTCTCAGTTAGAAAATTCTAAACAAGCCTGAAGTTTGTGTTGAATTACCACAAAACCTTTGAATGCTTTAAACACATCCCAGGAAAGAGAACAAAACGCACTGGTTTGTGCCTGCAGCCTCCACGTGAAAGCCTTTGGCAGCGTACTTGGTACTCAGCAGAGGCTCAGAACACACTGGCATGACCCACGTTATTGGTGGTATTTGTAGCTGTTGGTTACCATTCAGTGTTTTCTTTTCTCTCCAGGGTCATCCATCAGTACATGTGTATTTAGTGTGCACTGGGGGACCAGTGTCAGCAGTCATGATCTTAGGAAGAAGTGGGATTCTTGGGTGTTTTTTTTTTTTTTTCCGGCCGGGGCTAGGTTTGAACCTGCCACCTCCGGCATATGGGACCGGCACCCTACTCCTTCAGCCACAGGCGCCACCCAGAAGTGGGATTCTCTAAATCATGTCTAAGTTGGTTGTTTGAAACTTAGATGCATCTTTCACAGAAAGGATGTTCTGGGATAGCCCACAGACACCTCTCAGCCCCAAAATCAGCCTACCTGTAGTGTACAGAAATAGCAGACATTTGTCATCTTTAAATAGTAAACTATTATTTTATGTTCAGTTATTACCTTTTTCTAATTAAAATATGTATTAAAGATTTAAAGATTATATTTAAAATTTAAAATTAAATCATTCAATTATTGATTAAATTCAAGATTTATTATCTTGAGTATGAGCATTTGAGGAAACATAAACTTGATCCGAAGAAGACACAGTGGATGAGAAGCAGCGTAGAGACTGAAGGAGGCTTTATGGTGGGGTTTCCAGGGCGCGAGTGGCTGAAGCTGCCTATGGCTTTTCCTTGGTGCTGGTGTCAGCACTTTTATATGCTACTTTTGTAACTGGGTTTGGTTTTGATGCACAAATACAATGGAAGAGGAAAAAGGAGGAAGAGAGTTCTATCTCGTAAGTGGACAAAAATTTGACAAGAAAAATGGAGGCTAGAGGAAGTTAAGGAGGAGGTGTTGTGTGTGTGTGAAGACTGCCGGTAATCACCTATCCACAGCAACTCCCTGTCCTCCCCGAGCGTCGTAAAGTAGGGGCAGTAATCATCTCTCCAGCTTATGGATGTTGTAGGACTGAGTGAGAGGTTACAAATGCCAACTGCAGCTCTCAGAATTTGTTAGCCGCTAGCATTAGAAGCATTACCGTTCCTACCACCTCACCAAGTCCCATGTGGGCAGAGTGGCAGTGCAGTCATGCTACTGGGCTGGAGAGTTCCTTGGCCGTCCCCTAGATGGTGCTGGTGACCCACAGTGGCTGCTGAAGACAGGCGAGAGCAGGACGGAGTGTCACTGGGGAAGTGGAGCAGGTGGAAAGCTGCTGTTCCATGTCCCACTCAGAGCTCACACGATGGCTTACGAACCAGAGACCACATGGAGGGCTGAGAATGAGCAGTGATGCTGTAGACAGACAAGTGACATGAGGGGAATGAGGGACAGCAGTCAGGTCTGTTGTGACATGTGGAACCCTCCCACACTCAGGACATGGAAAGTCATGGATCACTGGGGAAAATTCATCTAATTAACTTTGACTCCTTCAGACACACAGACTTTGCTCGAGAAGTCCAGGGAACTTAGACCCAAAGTTGGGTTTCCCTGGTTGACTTGTTTACTAGGTTAACTATTCTCTCCTTTTCTTTCTCCATGTTCTCTCCCTTTGTCCCACGTTACCCTCTGGCCTTTCCCCTATGCCTCCATATGCCTCTGCTCTCTGTGTGAACAGCGTCAAATCATGTTTCCAGAACATGGAGATTTGCAAGCGTCGGGTGAATATGTACGACACGGTGAACCAGAGCAAAACCCCTTTCATCACACACGTGGCCCCCAGCACATCCACCAACCTGACCATGACCTTTAACAACCAGCTGACCACTGTCCACAACCAGGTAAGTGGAGAACAGAGGGGCAAGGTGGGCAGGGCCGCGAGGGCCAAGCAGCAGGACTTATATTTTCCCACCAAACCTAAGCAGAGACGAAATTCCTCTATTGCCATATTCAGCTGTGTAAGAAAGTATTTGCTTCCAACGTTACCTCCCTTGGGAGACCCAGGCACTCTGTGTGCTGACCCCTGGCCACACGGAAAGGTCCCAGAGATAACTTGCAAAGGGACTCCTTTCTGAGCCGATGGTAGCTCTTGGCTGCTGTCCTTTATCCTGGAGTGGGAACAGGGTGAAGGAGTCGCTCTGATCCTTTCATGCCTGACATCTGCATGGTAAGAATTCTAGAAGCAGGAAGAACTGAGGTGACTGCACCCCCGCCCTCTCCACACCACTGGATCCACCTGCTGTCAAAGGGAAAATCATTCTGCCACCAGCATCCCGGCAGCTGGACCTGAAAGGAACTGGGAAACTAAGGTTTTCTTCTCACAGATTTCTAATTTCTGCAGAAAATTGGCAGAATCCCGCAGCTAACGTACTGCTTAAAACATGGATGACACCCAGGAAATACATATTGAAGGATTAATCTCGAGGTCTAACTCAGAAAGCCTGTAGTGTCTAAAAGTCTTTCACTCACTCTCATCCTCCAATCTCCCCAGATCCCCCAAAGAAGTGTCCCTAGATTTTTCTGACATGTTGTTAATGACAACACTCCTATGTCTCTACGTATGTCTATACACACGCACTCCCTCCAGAGAGGAGTGTATATTTTGCAAACCTGCCCCCTCCTCTTCAGTTCTACTTATGTGGCACGTCAGGCTGCTAAGGCCAAGCTTTACTTCCCGGCCTGCTGTCTCTCTGCCCAAACTCTAGGAGAATCCCCCCTACCCAGCTCCCAAGTCCATTGCCCCCTGGGGGTCACTTGAAGCACTCCTTGGGGTAAAGAGGGAATGATCTCTAGAGTCTAAGTGTCCAAAGAAACAAACATTCCTGCCCAGCCCTAAGGGCAGGAGCTTCTTGACAGAATATCCCCGTGGTTTTGTTCATTACCTCCTTGAAGAGGTTTGTTTTTCCCATCAGTCCTCAAGAGACCTCTGATCTCAACTGCCTAACCCCAAACTGCCCGCCCCCCTCTGCCCTCTGATATCAAAGGCGTCTGAGAGATGGCGGAGGGGAAGGCACCTCTCAGGTGTGTGCATGGCGGCAGGTGGAGTCTCCCCATCCGGGGATGTCCTTTCCACTAGACCCGAGAACTATGGTCCTGGGTCCCTGACCATACCAGGGGAGGCCAACTCGGCCGACTCCATGAGCACCAGCACATTCATTCCAAAAGGTGTCACAAACAATCTGTAAAAGTGAAAGAGCTCTTCAGTTATCAAAGAAGAACAGCCCTCTTCCCCCAACGCTGAGACTATCCACTTCTGGCTTGGGACCGGGGTACAGCAGAAATGGCTGGTAACTTAATGCAGTGTTTGGGTCAGAGTTTCAGTAAGGGGAAATAACATCTTTCACAGTTCAGGGCCCAAGAAGAGGATTTCCATTTTCTTGTACTGGATTCTACTGTGTTCTACTTATAAATATATCCAAAACAAAATTACTCATGATATACCTAGTCTTAAGCACTAATGCTGATAGTGTTGTTTCTAAATGTCATTGTACATAGCTAACCCGATTGAACACTTCATTGTGTGCCAGGCTCTCCTAAGTTTGTCACAACTCTTAATCTTCCCAGCAGCATTATGAGATTAAGTATTATGGATAATATCATTTCTATTTTAGAGGAGGAAACTGAGGCACAGAGCAACAAAAGCCTCTGACATGAAGCTACTTTGTCATTCATAGGAGATGGCCATGGGCTCTAAACCCGGCAATCTGGCCTCAGAGTGTGGACTCTTAAATATATACATACACAGCACCAGTTAAGTCTGACAGAGGTCCTCGAATGCTTTCCAAGGTGGTGTCCGCTCCTTAAATCCAACAAGACTTCCTTCGTTCATTAGTGATTCTGGTGGTTTGCTTTCTGCCTTGAGCTCCTTGTTTGCCCACGTAGATATTTAGAAGCAATGAGATAAAGCCATAGTTTTGTGGCTTGAAGTTTTATATTAAACTACATAAACCAATTCCCTGCTATCCTTAACACCTATCCAGTGGACTAGGACTTTTTCCCACATGGTCACTGATCTATAATCTTTTCCATCTCAAGGAAGCTGGGTCAGTAATCGACAACCCTGTATCTGTCCAGGAAACTGTATTGCATAAGGAGTCCTCTCCTTGGGTAGTCTTTGTTTGATCTTGTGGATCAGCCACTTCTCTAACATTTTATGGTTTTCTATGGTTTGGATCTAGCCTGCTGCTCAGGATCTTAATTTGGCTAATAAGCCAAGCCCTTCCTTCTAGATGTCTAACCATTTGAACATCTATTACAACTGCCTTCAGGAATCACTTCCTCCATGATTTAAAAACCTGTGTCACCAACAAACTTGCTTTTTCTCATTATTTCTATTTGTCAGCTTCAACGGCTCTTACTAGTTCTGTCTCTCTGACGGGGGACAGTTACTTTTCTAAGAGCTACTGAGGATATAGAGAAATAGAAAACTGTGACCCCTACATGTGCTTCTTCAACTGATCCTCAAGCAGGATTAGAAAGGGGAGAAACCACCTGTGCCTAAAGGTCACACTGGAGCCTGAGCACATGTGAGGACGCAAGTTCCTTGAATCTGCAATGAGCTGGAAGATTCAACCCCTCCAGGGGCTTGTTGTCTCCACGATGAGACAGAACATAAGCAAAGACAGATAAATCAAAGTGCAGAACAGTGAAATGCAGAGTGGGGGCCAGGCCAAACAAACAGGTTGTGCTACAGAATCAAAAGGAAAAAGGCACCAGTTCAGGGTGGAGAAAAACACCTGGGGCCTCCAGAAGAGATGGTGGCTTTAGGAAATCAGAGGGGCAATGCAAATCACGTCATCAGTGACAAAACACAGATGCCGACGCCCACACGTGTGCACACATGTTCCCAGCCGTGCTACCTGGAGCAGACCATGTGATGCTGCAAACACAAACACATATCTAAGATCCAAGTATGTGCGCCATTCGATTTAGTGATTATTTTCAAACAAATTAATTTGCATTGCACTGAAATTCAGCACAAAACCTTTTGAAGTATGCAAAGCATACATAAAATGAGACTTTGTACTTTTTATCATGTTTGGCACAGTGGGTACCCTGCTTGACATTCTTGTATGTGTGTCCAAAATATCCTTGTGGCTCTTTTCCTCCATATTTCCTCAACCTTGTAAACTTCTAAAGGCAAACCCTCTAGACCAGTGAGTGGTTCTCAACCTTCCTAATACCGCGGCCCTTTAATACAGTTCCTGTGGGTCGCGACCCATAGGTTAACCGCTGCTCTAGACGATGTTGAATCCAAAGCCATTGGTAAACTCCACCTATCTTGCTAAAGGATCAGTATGAAGGATGATGGAAACTGGAGAATTCCCAAGTTAGAATTTATTTTCCTTCTGTGTGGCCTTGCTTCACATGGAAATTTAATCTCAAGTGATATCTTTCTTTCTGGAACAGAAAGGAGAGGGCATAATCTCAACAACTTGTATTTGTCAAAACCCCGTTTCAGTTCTCTGGACTCACGGGCACCTTTTCCTTCTGTTGTCCAGACTCTGTAACTGAACGGGTGCAAAAGTGCATGAGACAAACGCAGACCAGAAAGCCAGTAGGGGCCTGTCCCTCTCCCATTCCATATGTGTCCTGCACACCTTTGCAGTAACTGCTCCATAACCACCTGGGGGTATCTGTGAACAGTTCTCACCTTAGACCTGGGTGAGCAGGCCCTCCCGGGGCCCCGCTCTGGCTTCTCCTGGAGCTTGTCCTGCTCTGCCAAGCTCTGGGTACCGGAGACTGTAGGCTGTTAGCGCCTACAGGAGCCTCTTCCTGGATTTGTCCCACCCAGGCCCAACGGGAAGGGAGTGTGAGCCGAGCTGGACGTGCCGGCTGGCAGATCCATGTAAGAGCACCCCAGCCCTTCACATTGTGGGACAAGACCGGAGCTGGGAGAAGGCAGGCAGGGCTCAGCTACCCATCACCAATGCCAGCACAGACCCCAAGGAATTCAAGAGTCCTCGACTCACATTCTGCAGGTAGTTATGAAGGTATATTTGTCAGACCAGAAGGACAGAACATTTCATTAAACAGTTTTTGTTTTTTTTGTAGAGACAGAGTCTCACTGTACCGCCCTTGGTAGAGTGCCATGGCGTCACATGGCTCACAGCAACCTCTAACTCTTGGGCTTACGCGATTCTCTTGCCTCAGCCTCCGAGCAGCTGGGTCATTAAACAGTTTTCTAGCCCAGTTTTAAACTTTTCAGTTTCTAGACATACGGTGTGCAGGTGTTCCTATGTACCCTTGCTCCGGCCTCACAAATGTTAGGATCAGGTCTGAAAGTAGACACCAAAGGTGGCCTGCGTCCCCCAGAACGTCTGGCTGTGTTTCCACCCACCCTGCTTTGCATTTTTGCTCGTAGTTTTTGTTTATTACGTTATTCTTCTTTGAGTTCATTTATTTGATTCAGATTCATGTCTCCCAACATACCACCTCCCTCATTTTTTATTTGTGTTTATTTTTGTTTAATCCCCATCATTCCTTTAGGCTCCCACCTCCACCAGTGCTACTATTTCCTTAGCCAATCCCGAAGTCTCCATACTAAACTACCAATCTGCACTCTACCAGCCCTCAGCGGCATCCATGGCTGCAGTGGCCCAGCGGAGCATGCCCCTGCAGACAGGAACAGCCCAGATTTGTGCCCGGCCTGACCCGTTCCAGCAAGCTCTCATCGTGTGTCCACCCGGCTTCCAAGGTAAGAACGAGCAGACGCAGCCTCTTGGCTTCCCACAGGATGTCCCCAAGGGCTGCGGCACCTGCACTTTTCTGTCATGAGTGCTTCCACGAAAGGAAGCCGTCTTTGGGTCTTGCAGTGAGAACACTGATATCGCTGAGCTTGAGGGCTCCTGTCCTACTGTAGCCAACCTACAAACAACAGGATCAAGTCTGCCAGGGACTGTGTCCCTGGCCAGCTGTCTGTAAATAAGCACGTTGTCTGTGCTGTCATTGCTAAGCTGACGGCAGCTCTCAATATTCCCTATGTGTGGTTATCTGCAGAAAACTGCCCATCTACAGTGAGTGCACAAGGAGAATATAAATGTCTTAAAAGTACTCCCCAGGGAGAGGGGTGGGGCCTTGGTCTGTGCCTCACCCTCTGGAGGCAAGACATGATTACAAGATGTACTTTACCTAACAAATGCAATCAGTGTAACCTGGCTTATTGTACCCTCAGTGAATCTCCCACAATAAGGGCGGTGCCTGTGGCTCAAGGAGTAGGGCTCCAGTCCCATATGCCGGAGGTGGTGGGTTCAAACCCAGCCCCGGCCAAAAACCAAAAAAAATAAATAAATAAATAAAGAATCTCCCACAATAAAAAAATAAAAATGGAGGAAATAAAAAAAAAGTACTCCCCAGGGCCTCCCCAAAATGATTCTTTGGCCTTGACTCCAGCATTCTTCTCTTTTAGGCTCTAAGATAGTAGAGTTGCCCGTGTACTTTGTTACAGTTTACACAGAATGAATTTACTTTTGCAAGCACATGTGTGGTCAGCACCATTCTAAACTGGTTCCTGTGTTCTCTCCCTAACCCCAACACCTCTTGCTTTGGCTTGGCCCTTTGGGCCCTTGTTCTCCCATTACAATCTGTCAGCATAACTGTCCCACTTTTGGCCTTAGGGACTTCTTAATTTGACCTTCTAGCCCTGAAAGACATTCATTTCAAGATTTGGGGAGAATGACTGTGTTTCAAAGTAAGTTAGACACTGAAGGAGGGAAAGACCCAAGGACCCAAGGGGCCCAAGGACCAGCCATTACCTGGGTTTCAGACAGGGACTGATGCAAAGGGGAGTTGAGAGAGTTGAGGGAAGTTTGTCTTCATCCTCAGCTGACCCTCTCTCTCCCTCTCTTGATGTCTGGCACAGGCTTGCAGGCCTCTCCCTCTAAGCATGCTGGCTATTCAGTGCGAATGGAAAACGCAGTCCCCATTGTCACTCAAGCCCCAGGAGCTCAGCCCCTTCAGATCCAACCAGGTCTGCTTGCCCAGGTAATTCTTTCTTCTTTATTGTTACTGGTATTACCATTATCCATGTTAATGGTTGCAAAAGAGATACAGCTCTGCTTCCTCCCCTGTTCCCTGGTAATGAGTTAGGTGCCTTCAGTCATTGGAATGTATCTGTAATATTTTAAATGACCCCCAAATGAATTACCTTTCTTAGTATCTGCTTACAATTCCAAGAAGAAATTTAGATACAGGAAGAGTCTGGGGAAAATATTATTATTATATCTTTGAAATGCAAATAAATCCATGAGACCTAGGTTTTAATCCTAACTTCTAGTAACTCATCTATGACCTAAGGCAAGTCAGTTAACATCTCTTGCCTCAAATTTTTTTCTTGTGAAGTAGAACTCGTTTTTTTAAGAGCTGAAAGGAGCCTTGGAGATTATCCCTTCATTTTATAGTTGAAAATGAGGTTCACAGAGGCTATGAGCTGGAACCCCCTTATCTATCCATGTAGGTATTCTGATGCTAAAGTGAGATCACAGACATGAAAGATGGTTGGAAATTTGTAAAGCGTTATATGAATTTATGGTAACAGTAGTGATCCAATGATAATAGTAATCAATCCTTAATGACACTTGAACCCTAATAACAAATACATCTAATAACAAAGGCACTTTACAGTTGTTAACTGATTGAATCCCCACAATAAGGTATCTGTCTCCATTTAACAAATAGGGAAACTAAAGCATAATTACTTGCCCAAAGTCACATAGAAATTAGATGACAGAGTAAGTTCCCACCGAATGGGTATAATGTAGAGGTATATGACACACTTCCTGGGTGCAGGACTTAACTACAACTCGGGTGCTACCACAAAAATACAAACAATGTAACCCAATCATACATACCCTTATATTAATCCAAAATAAAAGAAAGAAAGTAATTAGGTAACAGAATCAGGACATAAACCCAAGAAGTCTGATGCCAGCATCTCTATTTTACCACCATGCTATACTACTTCTGTGTAATAATTTCTACTGTTGGGTGTCAAGGACAACTTAACGTAAATGTTACTGGTTAAGAAGCACCTTTATTTTTAAATAAGATAGATTTAGAAAGGCTTTTCCCAAAGACACTTTATTTATGGTGTCTTGCTAAACAGAAGTTGTTATTGTTTCCATTTTTATGTCAATTTACATAGATCATCTGGGCTTTCTTCTATTCCATTGGCTTCTCTAACATCCTATCATCTTAAACATTCTAACTCTAATAGGCTTTGGTATCTGATAGAGAAAGCCCTTTTCCCATATACAGTTGAACCTCTGTAAGTTGACCACCAAGGGACAGTAACAAACATCAACATCCAGAGGTGATCAACACAAGGAACTAGGCCTACTGTACTGATAGGTATAAATGGTACATCACTGGTCTATTAAAATTAGGTCAATTAGAGGAGATAGTCACTGTGCGGAAGTAGTCAATGTAGGGAGGTCGTCAACTATGGGGGTTCTATTGTAGTTCTTCAAAATTACCTTGTCTGTTCTTATCCCTTTACTTTTCAATATGAATTTTAATGTCACTCTTCTGTAAGAATTTTAGTTCCAAAAATAAAAAACCTGATTAATATTTATTAGACTTGTGTTGAATTTATATTTAGTTTAGGAATTCTGTCATCTTTATCCATGAACATGGTATAACTCTGTATATTAGTACTTTCAATAAAGTTTTCTTTTTCCTTTGTTGGAATAATTCTTAGTATTTTATAGCTTTGGTTGCTAATAACAATTTTTTATATTGTATTTTCTAACTATTTGTTTTTGGTTTATAGGAATATAACTGATTTTGGTCCGTTGAGTCATCTAGAAATGCTTCTAAATTCTGATAGTTTATGTTTCTGTAAATTCTCTCAGATTTGCTATGTTGATAGTCTTTTTATTTGCCAATGATACTACTTTGTTTCTTCCTTTCTAATCCTTACAACTTTTATTTATTGTTCTTATTTATACCACTGGGCTCAGTAAGACTGATCTCCAAAACAATGTTTACTAACAGTGACGATATTATTGATCCTTAACTAGTACCTAAAGGAAAGTCTAGCTATTTACCATTCGGTATTTTATGTGCTAGGAATATTTAATAGAGACACTTCGTTGTGCTTGTTAAGTTTTTAAATAAATACTGAATTATATCAGTGTTTATATTTTTTACATCTATTGGGATACTCAAGTGCTTTTTGTTCCTTAATCTGTTAATGGAATAAATGATACTAAGATTTTCTAATGCTAAACTACCTTTGCATTTATGAGATAAACTTCATTTGATCATGTTGTGCTTGATGTGGGATGCTTTTCAATACTGAATTAAGTCTGTAAATATGGTAGTTAATATTTTTGCACCTATGTTCATACATGAAAAATGGCATATAATTTCCCTTTCTTATAGAATCCTTATCTGATTTGAGTACAAAGTTATATCAACCTCATAAAACATGTTGGGTATTATTACTTTTTCTGCTTTCTGGAATGGCCTGTTTAAGATCGATATTAACCATTCTTTGCCTTTTTTGTGCTGATGTCCAAAGTGACACTGTGCAAGTCACCACTAACAACAAGGACTGCTGGCACACAGAGCTTTGTCTTATTCAAGGTTTGTAAACAGAGGACCTTCTACCTTTAAAACAGGCCTTCCATTCCTTCCTCTCACAACAATCCTTGCAGCTTCCTTTTGTTTGCACAGTTTAATAATAGTGGAGAGTTCAGAAAAGACCAAGATAGATCGAGAAAGAAAACTAAAGTTCAGTCCAGGTGCAAAGACGCTTGTTTATACCTTATCTGAGTGGTAAAAATCCACACCAGCCTACCATTGCTCCTCCTTTGTGAGCCAAAATCTATAAAATTCATGTGTGCCTCACAGATTAATTAGAGACCCTTTTTGTGTTTGCACGTTTAACCTTAGTAAGCCAGGAACCATCGCTGAAATAATAATTAGCACCTCTTATTAGCTAAAATGGACATTCCTCATTGTTCAGTTTGGTAGAACCAGTGAGCTCAGCACCCTGCATCTGTTTTAGTCCTTTAATCATAGCAAGAGAGAGCTTTACCTTTTGCTTACTTGATAAAGAGTCCCTAGAGTGTTGTAAATCCCCAAGTAGATGTAACCTAAAGCTGCAATTGGGAAAGTGAACAAAAAATATAGGGTTATAAGGATTTTAATTGTTAACAGTGTTTAGAACAGGGAACTGTTGGAAGCAATTTGAATGTTCATCAGGAGGAGATTTGTTAAATAAATCAATGCACATATAAAATGGAACACCATGTAGCCATGAAAAAGGACATGGTAGACCGAGGTGTCTTGATATGCAAAGATTTCTAAGATACATTAAGTGAAAAAAACCCTGCCCTGTCCAGTATCACGCTGTCTCCTTTTGTTTGTTGGCTGCTTTTTCTTTTTCTCTCTGCTTGTCACCTAACCCATGCCAGTGTTAGCCTGTTGAGATGTGGCTCTTTCCTAGATATTTTTAAATCATCCTTTCAAAGCACAAAAATAAGTTAACTTATAAAACTGGGATAATGTCTATAAAAAAGCAATAATTAAACATTTAAACTGAAGCTTTCATTTTTCTATGGGTAAATTTCTAGGTATCAGGCAGAGACATTCCAAGTACTATTATTTGCTTTACATTTCTCCAAAAAGCTAGCATGAGTCTTTTTATCTAAATATTTAAAATCCATTCAAGGATTTTATTTGTGAATGTTCAGAGATGGAGTCTTTGAATCCACGCCTCATGCTGATTTCACTGTCTTCGCCCTTCCCCTCCCCACTCCCAGCAGGGGAATGAGCCTCTGTGCACAGCAGGAGGGGTGCTAACCACGCACTCAGTAGGGCACCAGACGATGACTGCGCAGTGGAGAGAGAGGGTGATGATCATACCTTCTTGTGGCAGTGACATGGGCATGATCTTTACGAATAACCTCACCACAGAAATCATGAATGGCTAGGGAAAGGTGGAGAGATGGGAAGGTCGGTTCTTGATAGACTCAGTATTGAATTTATCTCAAATGTCAAATGGCAAGATCCAAAACCCCCTTTGATTAGAAATTCAGAAAGGCCAGACCCTTACAGGCAGAACCCTGCCATGAAGTCTTTATATTCTTCTAGCCAGTGGAATCATACCACCTGACGCCTTTAAATGTTTCCCTAGAGACAAACCATTGGCCTGAAGTCTTTAACTGTCCAAAATACAAAACTTTAATGCTTCTCACTCACAACTTCCTGTGGTAACATTTTCTGCAGCCAGTCTAAGCATTGTCCTGCCGTCTGCTTCCGTCTTGCTTGGCACCTGATACTGTCTAATGAAGTCTTGGTGATGCCGTCTGTATACAGTTACTGCCAAGGCCTGATCCCAATAGGGACCATCATTTTTTGGTATTATCACCGTGTTCAAATGCCTGCCCCACCACCACTGGCTGTATGAGTTTGGTGAAGTTATTTCTGAAATTTAATTCTTTTTCAAAGTAATACATCATTTTTTAAAGTTAAATGACACCATAAACTATTGAGAAAATAGCTGTCCTCTGGGGTTCTCACCCTTAAGTTATCCTGCCCCCAAACAATAATTTTTACCTTTGCTGTTTACTCTGTTATTTAACCCCATGTTTCTAAATAACAGGTTTAGACTGCTTTTCATTGATTTTTCCATTTTAGGTATTATCGATTGACTTCCAGTTATGGAAGATGAAGATTCAGTGCTCTAACCCAGTCCCGTCGCCGTAAAACACACGCTTTGTCCCTCCCTCCTTCTAACCTTTCTCCCAAAGAATTTTCATTCAACTCCTTTGTAATAGTTACATAATTACCATCAACACCTGTAACGTTCTCGGCTGAGTCTCAATAATGTTCTGTGATTATGTTTCCTTTCTTGTACAACTTCTTGCTTTTCCTGGAGTTAGTGATTGTCTCATTTTTCATTGGGTTAGTTTTCTATATATGTCATTAGACAGCCCCAGACCTTTTCAGAATCACAAAGGTGTATACGTTTACTATGTTGGTGTGTTTGAGAATATTGAAGTATTTGTTCCTCTAGCTCTCTGAAAGCTTTTAAGACTGTCCTGATCGGGTACCGTGGTGTGCACCTGTGTAGTCTCAGCTACTCGGGAGGCTGAGCAGGAGGATCATTTGCTTAAGCCCCAGAGTTCTAGCCTGCAGTGAGCTATGAACATTTGCACTACTGCATTCTGACCTAGGCCGCAATATGATGCTGTCTCTTTTAAAAATAAAAAATACCTAGCACTCTGGGAGGCCAAGGCAGATGGATAGCTCGAAGTCATAAGTTTGAGACCAGTCTAAGCAAGAGCAGAAACCCCATCTCTACTAAAAATAGAAAAAGAAAAAAATCTAGCCAGGTGTCATGGCAAGTGCCTATAGTCCCAACTACTCAGGAGGCTGAGGCAAGAAGATCTCTTGAACCCAAAAGTTTGAGGTTGCTGTGAGCTATGAGGCCAGGGCAACAGAGTGAGACTCTGTCTCTAAATAAATAAATAAAATTTTAAAAGACTTTCTCCTTTTCCTCAGAGTTGTTAGATTTCATGATTAAATGCTTCTTCCTGGTGGGTCTTTTTTTCTTACTGAACATCCTAGTTACTTACTTACTTATTTTTCGAGACAGTATTTCCCTCTGAGGCCCAAGCTAGAGTGCAGTGACATCATCGCAGCTCACTGCAACCTCAAATTCCTGGGCTCATGGGGTCCTACTGCCTCGGCCTCCTGAGTAACTGGAATGATAGGTGCATACCACTACACCCAACTAGTTGGTTTTGTGGAGAAGGGTTGTTTGTTTTTGTACAGGCAGGGTCTCACTATGTTGGCCAGGCTGGTCTCAAACTCCTGGCCTTAAGCAATCCTCCCACCTTGGCCTCCCAATATGCTAGGATTATGGGCATGAACCACTGTGCCTCGCCCTATTTGCCTTGAAAAAGAAAAGTAATCTGACCTAGGACCTATCCCTTTTAATCTGGGATTTTTTTTTTTTTTGATAATTTCTTTCCCTCCATTTTCTCTGTTCCTCCTTTGCAGAATTTTTATTAAGTGTTGGTACTTCTACATTGATCTTCCACTTTTCTTATCTTTTTCCCTCTACTTTATCTCTATTTCTGTGCTAGTTTCTGAGGGATTTCTTCAACTTTTTTTAACCTTCTTTTGAATTGTTCATTTCTGTTGTCATAATTCTCATTCCCAAGAGTTTATTCTTGTTCTGTGAATACAGATATTGGTATAGAGATACATATTACTATATGTGATCTTGTTTCATGGATATATATTCTTTAACTCTGCAAGGAGGTTAGTTATAGATTTTTGGAAATTTTCTCTGATTCCTACACTGTGTTTGTTTCCTCTGAGTTTCTTTTTGTCTGTGTGTTATTTTCTTTTACATTAGCAGCTTCCTTTAATATCCAGTGATCCTTGGCTGTTGGCTCATACTTAAGACTCGAGTACTGTCACTAATCAGGAGGGACTACTGAACATGGGCTTCTCTACAGGCTGAAAAGAGGCAAGCCCAGAATTTTCATTAGCAGAGTTTCTTCTCATTAGTCAGTCTTCCTAGCCTAGAGAGAATCGTCAGCCTCCTGCTTTCGGGGAGTTAGAAGCCTGCACACCATGGATCTGGGAACTGAGGCATTTAACACGCAGACTTGACATTCCTTTGATCTGCTAACTCAGTCATTGTCCATCAGTTTTTCAGCTTCTAAAATCTAAACTCTTGTTGTGTCTACCCTACTCTCTTTGCCCTTATGAACCTACATTTCTTTTTATTCCTTCACTTCATTTTAGTTGGGTTTGGAGGAAGTAATAAATGTACATGTTTTAATTTACCGTATTTCTGGGCAAGTTATTTAACCTCTCTGTGTCTCAATTTATGTATCTGAGAAATGGAAGAAAATAATAGTTCCTACCTCGCATGCCTGGGAGACATCAGAAACCCCATTTAGGACCTACCCCTGTGCTTGGCATACAATATGCATCAGGAAATGTTAGCTTCATTCTTAGTAGTAGTAATAAATTATAAAAATGTCTGATGAAGTGTTGTCTCAAATGAGCTGAGCATAGCAATCAGTGAAAGTAGTCAGAAAACAACCTTTTGACCCCATCTCTTTGAGGTAAAATGTTAATATCCATTTTGGGGAAATAAAAAAAAATGATGATCTTAGCTTGATACCAAGATTTCCTTTTTTTAAATAACATTAGTCACAACTTATGCTTTCTATGAGATCTGAAATAACTTCCAAATGGCTAAGTCAGTAGAAACCTTCCTGCGAATGAAATTATTCATTTAATATTTTGAATTTGCAACTGTTTTAATTTGTTATTATTCTGCTTACTGTGAATTAAGTTAATCTGAAATGCTACTAACTATAGTTAATAGCCCTGGCAGAGTTGCTTCTTTCACTCTCTCAACATTTATTTATTAGGCACTTGTAGTATTATCTTTGGTCCCTGAACTTTCTGCCTGTGTCAAAACAGATCAAAAAGCAAACAAGCAATATCCAAAAAGCACAAGAGCTCTCGCTGGGCCTCATCTGCAACATGAAAATGACGGAGCAGGTGAACTGTCCACTCAGATCTAAAATGTGGTTCTATCATTTTTATAAGCCCTAGTGTTTTTTAAGCCTTGACTCAAATTTGTAATCCATATCCAGAAGTGCTTGTTTGTATACATGAGTCAACGCACACATATTAAACACATGCATAAGGCCGGACGCAGTGGCTCGCACCTGTAATCCCAGCACTCTGGGAGGCTGAGGTGGGTGGATTACTTGAGCTCAGGAGTTCAAGACCCAGCCTGAGCAAAAGAGGGACCCCATCTCTAATAAAAATGGAAAACCTGAGGCAAGAGGATTGCTTGAGCTCGAGAGTTGGAGGTTGCTGTGAGCTGTGATGCCACAGCACTCTACCCAGGGTGATAGCTTAAGACTCTGTCTCAAAAACAACAAAAAGCAAAACAAAACAAACCACATGCACAGTTTTTGGAGTACTGATTAGGTAAATTATCCAATGTTAATCATGTCCAACCTCATAGAAAGAGAGAAATATAACTAAGATATCAAATCTTTAAATCCTTGTCCTGCCCAAGGGATATTTTACATTAGTGATCTCTTTTAAGTGTCCAACTTTGGACAGCAGTATTCAGCTTGAATCATTTAACAACCAAAGGCAAGCAGAATAGTGATTGAAGATAGAAAAAGCTTAAAACACAACACAGACACACCAATCTGCCAAGGAGGAGTCATGAAAGTTCATTTAGATTTCTTAGAAAAAACTTAATATTACAAACATTCAAGCAGTGACTTCCTCTCGTTTTTGTTTCAAGTTAAGCTGAAGGTCCCAACTTGGCTTCGTACTTGCTAGCTCTCAGATGTAGGCAACAGATATCTAACAATCTCAGAATTATAAAGACTCAGATTTAGAAAACAACACAATTCTAATTGATAAACAAAAGGTAGAATATTAAAGGATATTAGGGGCTGGGTGTAGTGGCTCAAGCCTATAATCCTAGCATTCTGGAAAGCTGAGATGGGAGGACTGCTTGAGCTCAGGAATTCAGTTTAAGCAAAGCAAGACCCCCATCTCTACTAAAAACAGCAAAAATTAGCCAGGCATTATGGTAGGCACCTGTAGTCCCAGCTGTTTAGGAGACTGAGGCAGGATATTGCTTGAGCCCAAGAGTGGCTGGAGGTTGCAGTGAGCTGTGATGATGTCTCTGTACTCTAACTTGGGTAACAGAGCTTGACTCTGCATCAAAAGAAACAAACCAAAAAAGAGGATACTAGGGAGAAAGCTTCTTGAGGGCAAGGAGTCACCCTCATCTAGCCCACATCTATGCCGATCTCTTGTGTGACAGAACAACTCAATAAATGAATGTCTGGAAACATTGACCATTGCTCATTAGAGCACATCGATAAATAATTCTTCAACATAAATTACTCCCTTCCATATAATTCTGTGCCCTTGTACTTAATCATCTTCTATTTAGTTCTTACATTTAATTTTTTTCTCCCCTTAACTTAGTCTTTGAGACCAGAAACCAGGTCTCCACTTTCATACCCATCACAAAGTCTTCTAGCACAACCCTGGGCACAGAATACATGCTGGATTCATGTCAATCAATTATGTGATTAATAAACATGGTCATTGCAAACATCTTCTGCTCTCCAGCAGGCCTGGCCGAGTGGGACCCAGCAGATCCTGCTTCCCCCAGCATGGCAGCAGCTGACTGGAGTGGCAACCCACACGTCAGTGCAGCACGCCACTGTGATTCCTGAGACCATGGCAGGCACCCAGCAGTTGGCTGACTGGAGGTAAGTAGGAAACCCTTTGTAAGTAAGGGGACACATCTGGGATGGGAAGTTATTTCCACCACTGATGTAGAGAGCTGCCAGGCAGGCCTGAATCTGAACTCTGGGTGTGTGAAGAGCCTTTTAAGGCTTTTTAAAATATTGTGTGGACTTAGGACAGTGGTTCACTCCTGTAGTCTCGGCATTTTGGGAGGCCAGGAGTTTAAGACCAGTCTGGTTAGCAAGGCATTGTGGCAGGCACCTGTAGTCCCAGCTACTTGGGAGGCTGAGGCGAGAGGATCACTTGAGCCCAAGAGTTTGAGATTGCTGTGATCTCTGATGCCACAGCACTCTACCCAGGGCAACAGAGTGAGACTCTGTCTCAATAAAAAAAAAAAAAAAAGACCAGCCTGGCAACATAGCAAGAATCTGACTCTAAAAAATACTTAAAAATCAGCCAGGCATGGTAATGTACACCTATAGTCTCAGCTACTCAGGAAGCTGAGGCAGGAGGGTCACTTGAGCCCAGGAGTTCAAGGTTATATGAGCTCTGATCATGCCACTGCAAACCAGACTGGGTGACAGAGTAAGACCACATCTCTTAAGAAAAAAAATACATATATATACACACACATATAGTTCAAATGTATATATGTATATACATAGATATGATGTATATATAGTGTGCACTATGACTAAGGCATAATGACAGGTTGTTTTTAAATAATTTACTAGGATATAAGAAAATCAGCTTCATGAATTTGTAGTCAGTTGTCATTCTTCCACCCCAAATTCAGTTTACCATCTAATCATCAGTGGAATTCACCAGACTCAGTCCTGGATGATTTTTGATTGTTTCTCAGAATTAAATTCAATTCCACTCTCATAAAATAAAGACTTGTCACCAGTCAAAAGAATATAGAAGAGAGTCCCTGGAGCCCTAAGCAATTCTAGACAGTTGTCATGAGGTTTTGAGACACGGGCACACTGGAGTCTGTCTGACTCCCAGGGAAGGCTTGGCAGAATGGGGTTTATTCGGAAGGGTGGACTCCGGCATGTTTGTTGAACGTTCGTCCTCGAGTAAGAGTCATATTTTCCAGATCAGAGCCCACTTTTCCCAGCCCCCAGACGTGTGCAGCTGCTCAAGGCCCAGCATGCCATACCCCCTCTGTTTCCAGAATTCTACCCTGTCTACCTGACTTCCCCACAGACACCCTGCTCTGCTGTTTCTATGCCCACTTCCCACTTTTCCTTGTATACCCCACACACATACCAGCACAATGCCCCCCTTCGCGAGTGCAGGCCAGATGGCAGCCCTCTAAGTCGTCCCCAACTCCCCATGGCCCTTTTGGGCTGTCTCTCATTCAGCACAAACATCAGGGCAGGTCACTCACCTCCATACCACCCAGGAAGCCTCCCACAGTTCCTGTTCTGACCCAAAAGGCTAGTGTGAGTAAAGAGCTCCCAGGAAAAGGTAGAAAGGGAGAGACAGACGTCGACTGCTGTCTACTGTGGCTTCCTCCTTTCCTCCATTTAACTTTCTGCCTAGTACAAAGAAGAGATTGCAGGGGCTTTTGCCCACAGCCCCACACAGTTCCCCAGCAACATCCCCCTTGCCCAACCCCATACTCTGGAAACACTTTCAACCCAAGTAGATGTGAGTTCAATTCTGCTTCTGCATGATCTGAGGCAACTTAAACTTTATGTACCTCAGTTTCTTCTTCAATAAAGTGGGGATTATAATACCTCCTTCACAGGTTTGTTGGGAAGTTTAAATTCAGATAAAATACAATGCACTTGGCCTAGACTTAATATGCACCATTGCACAGCCTGGTACATGACAGGCAATAAATTAACCTGTCATCTTCCCTTCCCCCAATCACAGGGACTCATGCACAGCAGGACAGCCTTTCCTCCTCCCACTCATCAGGAACTGCACCGAAGTGGAAAACTGCCTGACCAATTGCTTTTTTTTTTTCTCACTCCTTTTTCTCCTAAAAGACCACACACATACATACTCCTTTTTTCCCTTTGTCTTATAGCTCATGTAGTTGCAGAAGTACTCAGACACTCCCTCATTCATGCACATTTTCTTATTCCTTCTCCCTCCTTCCTTGCTCTTTTAAATCCCTTACCTTAAGAAAAAAAATCCCATACCCAGTGACCACAGAAAACATGTAAAGGTGGATTTCCTCCCCGTCTCTTGCCCATTTCATGTGTGAGCCAAAGACTATCCATCATCATGGCTAATAAACAAAAGAGAAGTACCAGTGCTGGGCCTTTATCAAAGAAAAAAGAATGCCATTTGTCTGCAGTAGACAACAAAATTAAGAAGCCCTAACATCAATTTCTAAAGTCTACATTTTACTAAATGCCCAAAAGACTCTATCAAAATCTCTCCAGAAGTGTTCGTCTATTTCTTTGTTTTTTCCCTATTCATTTTTCCCCATGTTGCAAGGATAGAATCTTATAATTTTTAAAAATTCAAGTGAATTCTCCTTTAGCTTTTAATTGTACTATGTATTAAATGTACTGTGTATTACCAGCTAATCTCAGCTCTTAATCACTACTTCTACCATTTCTATGGGAAAACAAGGCTCTGAGTGTCATACAATCCAGATTACAAGAATTTTGAAACATAACCCATTTTCAGGTTGAGGGCTGCCAGTATTTCTATGATAGCTCTTATTAATTTTGATTTAATACCAAACTCTATACATGCCTAGTCAACTTCAGTTAATCTAATTGTTCACTCAGCAAGCGTGTAATTAATTGATCAGCTGCTACATGCCTGAGCATTGTTCTAGCCACCAAGGGAATTCAAAAGAACATTAACAATTCCTAACGCCAGAAACATATGGCTCCCAGTCTTCAACGTTTGTTTTCCACATAAAGTACAATTTCCTTGTTAATGGTATTACTAACAAATCCCGCCTCTTTCACAGACTAACCCATTAAAGGCACTTTATAAATGCTAAGATAAAATACACAAGACTAGTCACCTGCTCAGGGACTTAAAAAGTTGGCGGGAATATGTATCTCCAGTCCCTAGAACTTGAAAGCGCTGAGCCTGCACTCTGGGCATTCTTCCCACTTCAAAGTCCTCATTCTCACTCAGCATCCACAGCTCCCAGGAAACCTGCTGAGCCCTCCCCAGGCTCATGTCTTCATCAACCTCACTCAGGGGTCCTCAAACTGCGGCCCAAAGGCCACATGAGGGGGTGTGATTGTATTTGTTCCCGTTTTGTTTTTTTACTTCAAAATAAGATATGTGCAGTGTGCATAGGAATTTGTTCGTAGTTGTTTTTTTTTATAGTCCGGCCCTCCAACGGTCTGGGGGACAGGGAACTGGCCCCCTGTTTTAAAAGTTTGAGGACCCCTGATTGGCTGTTAACTGGAGAGAAAACTTGATCTTATAGAGGGACTCTTTTAAAACCACCGAGTAAAGTGCCACGTCTTTTGGGCTCCTTTTCAGGAACACTCACGCTCACGGCAGCCATTACAATCCCATCATGCAGCAGCCAGCGCTATTGACCGGTCATGTGACCCTTCCTGCAGCCCAGCCCTTAAATGTGGGTGTGGCCCACGTGATGCGGCAGCAGCCAACCAGCACCACTTCTTCCCGGAAGAGCAAACAGCACCAGTTGTCTGTGAGGTAGGTAGTGAGCGCCAACCTATAGGGGAGAAACCCCAGGGGTTCCAAGTGTTAAAAGGGTTGCCTTTTAAGAAGTATCAGCACATGCTCTGGATCAGATGGCAGGGGACAGGAAGCAACTCGTTCCCCAGGGAACTGCAAAGCACTCATTCTGGGCCCTGTATGAGTGTATACCTAAGGGTGGGGGCCTGGAATTACTGCATGTCCAATGCCTTGAGTGCTTCTGTCCTTTTCATTAAAGAAAACATTATTCAGTGATACTCATTAAACTATGATAAGGAAGGCTTGTATCAGGACCATGCCACAAGGTATAGAGGCAGCTGCAAAGGGTCTTGGCAGTGGGTGAGAGAGTTGGACTCACCTCTGTAGGGCATAGGCAGGTGGGAATGTATAGCCAAGAAGCAGTGCGAGGAGTAGATGGGAAATTACTCAGAGGAAACGTTAAGAACGAGGGGACTCTGGCAGCGGTTCTCAATCTGTGGGTTGACCCTTTTACAGGGGTCGCCTAAATACATCCTGCATATCAGATATTTACATTACGATTCATAACAGTAGCAAAATTACAGTTATGAAGTAGCAACAAAAATACTTTTATGGTTGGGGGTCACCACAACATGAGGAACTGTATTAAAGGGCTACGGCATTAGGAAGGTTGAGAACCAGTGGGCTAAACCAACCCAGCAGAAATCTTGCTGAAGACAGCCAGGGTAGTCAGACATCACCTGGTGGAGGATGAAGAACCTGATGAGGTATCAAGGGTGGTGAGTTCTTGATAAACTGACTTAGCCGGGTTCTTTGCCAAAACTGGATTTTAGGACAAATAAACAGAGAGGCCAAGGAGAAGGTTCAGAAGCCTAAGTAAAGTTTGGCGAAGCAGAGAATCTTTGTCACTTTCTCTGATCTACAGAATGCTCAGCCTCACCTCTAAAGTTTCATTTTGGAAAGCACTTACCATGATAATGTTTTGAAACAAATACTAAAGAAATGTGCTTTCTTTAAAATCTAAGATCAGAAATTTAATGTTGCTCCTTGCTTAAGTATAAGCAATAACTTTGGTTATTCCCAGACACTGACCAGCAGAATACTAAAGTTCCCATTCCCTTTAAATCCAGTCTCGTCTCAATGAACTCTTAAAAAAAATCAAGATAGACAATGAGAGCTACATGCTCTGTAATTCCATTTATATGGTATTTTGGAAAAGGCAAAACAGAGAGACATACCAGATCAGGGGTTGCCCAGAAACCAGTAGAAGAGAGGATTGACTAGAAAGCAGCTTGAGGGAACTTTTCAGGTGATGAAATGGTTCTAAGTCTGGATTTTGGTGGGGGGTTATGACTGTACATTTGCCAAAACTCATCAAACACTTCAAAAGAGGGAATTTTACTATATGTCAATTATACTGACATATAGTAAATTATACTAACATTTTAAAAATATATAGATTTCCATGCCAACAAATGCATAAGGAGAGAGGGAGATTACATGACCGCAGAATTGCTTGTACCTTTCTTCCTAATAGCATTGACTTGAAGGTACTTAATTGTTTATTTGGGATAAGTTCATCAAGAGAAGTCCAATGTACAGAATGCCTAGTGAATTTTGCTGTTCTTCTTTCTCATATAACTAGATGCCAATATTAGGCCTGGTTTGTTTTTTTTTTCCATTCTTATTTAAAAATTGGTGGACTTTCCTCAACTTGTCATCCTTCTTCAAGATTCCTTGTTTGGGTATTTCTGACAACTCAAGAGAAAGTCATCTTAGATCATTGGGACCCCTCCAGAATGCTTTTGTTTGACAGCCTTGTGTCAGTATACCCATGTCATTATTAAATTGGCAGCAACTAAGTCCACTGTCTGGATCCTCCAGGGGCTGTCCTGCCCAGCCAGATGGACAGTCACACAGAACGCTGGTCCAGCCCAGAACTGAGCTGAGCATCCTTGTGGTTCACCTTGGCTGAGTAAGGGCACTAAGAACCCTTAGGCTCCCAGCCTGTTTGGAAGTCCCTCCTTTTTGTCTACTCACCACCCAGCTAGCCTCATGAAAGCTCATTGCCAGGGCATTTAAAGATTTATAAAATTAAGTCCAAAGTTATGTATTTGCCTATTTTTAAGGCCAATGCCTTAAGCAAAATAGTCTGAAAGATCAGAAGTGTCTCCCTTGTCAGTAATATGGCCAGGCATACTTTAACTATGCCAAGTGGGGATATTAAAACTCCTGGTAGTGAAAACATAATCTCAAAATTGTAACATATTAGCAATAACAAATGCATAGGTTTTTTGCTAAGTACGAACGGTAGAATGATCTTGTCAGTCAAACGTATTACCAACCTCCCAAAAAGAGCGAGCATTACACCAACTAGATAGAAACCTAAATCCACCTTTATTGAATTATTTTTGTTTCAGTGCCATCCCTTTAGCTAGAAGGTGCTAGAATCTCCAAAGATGTATAAAAGTCTAAGTTTCATTATTTAGACCTTAGTTTCTTACTGTATAGAGACTACAAGTAGAGCATCCCTAATTCAAATGTCTGAAATGTGAAATACTCCAAAACTCAAAACTTTTCGAGCACCTACATGAGGTTGTCCATGGAAAATTCCACACCTGACCTCATGTGGCAGGTCACAGTCAAAACTTTTTTTCATTCATAATTCACGAAGTGGGGGAAAAAACACTTTGTTTTATGCATAAAAGTTTTTAAAATATTCTATAAAATTGCCTTCAGGCCACGTGTATACGATGTATATCGAACAAATGAACTTTGTGTTTAGGCTTGGGTCCCATTCCTAAGAGGTCTCACACGTGTGCAAATATTCCAAAAATCTGAAAAAAAATCTAAAATCCAAAACACCTTTGTTCCCCAACATTTCAGACAAGGGATCTCAGACTTGTACTAGGGTCAGCCAAGAGTTTAATGAGAAGGGAAGAAAGTAGTTTTTTTTCCCCTAAAGTTAACAGAAATGCCTTTGGTTAATATAAAAAGAAATTTCAACTCAGCAAAAATCAAGATTAAAAGGTCTCTCTCTAAGCATACTTTTTCCTCTTGTACTGTTCCCCATTTTTATTACAGTTCAAATAGACTGGAAGGCTCAGATGTCAAAATCCAGAAAAATCATTTTGGGGGTTTTATTTATGTTTAGTTTTGTTTTTTTAAAACCATAAACATGCATCCTTGAATGGTCATGTCCTTTTTCCAGAGGAGGAAGGAGAGAAAGCTGAACCATTGTTCACCAAGGTTAAGTCCTTTACATCCTGAACCTCTTTAGAAACAAATGTTTTAGTTTAATCAACAGTAGAACAGCCATTAATAAGGAAACCCAAGCTTTATTTGCTAAACACCACTTCTCTCACTACCCCCCTCCAAACAAGACTTAAGTACATTTAGGTACTTAAGGTACAACAAAGCAGAGCTCAAAGTAGGACCTTGACCCTGAGGACAAGGGGCTGCATGATGCAGACACAGCTGAGTCCTGGCCATTCCATCTGGCCCTGCAAGACCCATGCACCTCTGGGGTGCAACCCACTCCCTGCAGCCTTGGCTATACCCTTCATCCCTCAGGAACTGACATATAGCTCCAAACCAGAGCCCAGTGGAGGCCAGGCTGCTATCTCCCATCTTGTAGCAAATAATAGAAAGACCACTGGAGGTGGTCACCTTCTCAGTTACAGACTGAGATTGGCCTGGCCCTGGAACTTCAGTAGAACCTCCATAATCAACCACTTCCCTACATACCTCCTTACCTTGATCTAATTTTCAGATAGACCAGACCTGAACCACATGTACCTGTCAGTACAGTAGACCTCGTTTCTTATGTAGATCAGTATGTTGACCTCCATATGTTGACCAGTTTGTGACGGCCCCTTGGGTGGTCACCTTACAGAGGTTCTACTGTGTTATTTTTTTATGGAGATTTGGCAAAGCTGGTATTTCGAGGCAGCTGGGCTTCTTGGAAGGAGTCACTGGGCCTGACGATCTTCTGTGAGCCTGTATGGTTGTGTTGTTACAGAAATGTGTCCACCTGCGAGGTGACCTCCTCTCAGGCCATCAGCTCCCCTCAGCGATCCAAACGCGTCAAAGAGAACACGCCTCCCCGCTGCGCCATGGCGCACAGCAGCCCGGCCGGCAGCGCTGCCGTCACGTGTGGGTGGGGCGACGCGGCCTCCAGCACCACCAGGGAGCGGCAGCGGCAGACAATTGTCATTCCCGACACCCCCAGCCCTACGGTCAGCGTCATCACCATCAGTAGTGACACGGACGAGGAGGAGGAACAGAAACACGCCCCCACCAGGTGAGGCGGTTTCACCTGGGCCTTTCAGGAAGGGCTTGCGCTGTGTAGTCTAGGCCCTTTTCCATCAGCAAACACAGTGACCCCTCTCTTCTGACCCTTAAATTTTGCTTTTGCCGTGTCCTAAAGTAGTGATCTTCAACCTGTGTGCCATGAGAAGATCTTAGGTGTGTCACAAAAATTTTTAAAGATCATTAATTAAATTATTTTCAAAAGAAGTTCCAAGCACAGTAAGTATATTCTTCTTTTTGCTCTTTTTTTTCTGATCAACATAATTGAAGTGTGCCATGGAAGTTTATAGGTTCAAGTGTGCCATGAGATAAAATAGGTTGAGAAAGACAGTCCTAACGTTATTTTAAGAGATGTCAGGTTTTTCATAAGGGTTCAAAACCAAAGTAATTTTGTATCACTGTGGTCTTAAAAAATAGTTACAGGCTCTATGCATTTGGGGAACTTGAGCCCATAAAAATCAGGCACACAATCCCAGTATATTTCGACTTTTGTAAGCTTAAAAATCTCTGCCTCGGGCTATTGAACTTATTCCCAGCCAGGATATTTCTCTAACATTGCCTTGGCTCACTCAAAATTCAAAGTAATTGTCCAATTAATCAGAAATTTCCCTGTGTCTGATTAACCCAATCTTTCAAACCTGCCAGTTGGCTCTTCACCCAGAGACCATTAGTGTTTATTCCAGAGTAGTAGTAATTCATTTTACTCTTGGTGTGCTTCCTGGGGAGAAGGAAGAAATATTTATTATGTTCGTAAGACTATTAACCCTGGCTCCAGAGCCCCTTTCTGCACTTCCCAGCTGGACTTCAAAATAATGCAGTTTTCACTTGGGCTCATCAGGTGGCACAGGCCTGATGAACCTCTCCAGAATAGTCAGTCCCCTGGCCTTCTGTACCTCCAGGGGCCCAAAGTCTCACAGCCCCACCCCACTGCCTCCTTTGTGTGAGACCAAGAGCCCAGGGAGGGGGCTGGTTACTACCAAGCCTCACACTGCCAGTCAGCACGCACTGGGGGTGAAGGTTAGCGTTAGGCACGAATTACTGAGTCCTGAATGGATATAGTGCAACTAATTAATAATCATAAATCCTTTTGATTAGATAATAAATTTTCACACTTGAAATCATTACCAAATGTACAGGTAGCTTGATTGAAACCTTCTTACTATAGCTATTCCTGCATGGGGTGTCCCCTTCCCAGCTTTACAAGGAATTCCAGTGGTTTGGGGTTTTCTCAGGATGGGACCAGTACATGTCTCATTCAAGTGTCCTCTCTTCCCGTTGGATGCCACAGCCTGATCTTCAGTGGATTTCAGAGCAGAACATAGCACTTCTGGTCATGGCAGGTGCCAGGTGCCAGAGGGGTCTGGGGGTCCGAGTGCAGGTGCAGAACTTCACACTTTGCAGGAGGGCCTTGCTTTACTCCCATCTGCCCATCCCAGGACTGGTCTGTCCTCAGTGTCTCATCCTGACCCCCAGGAATACTGTGGGCTCAGTCTTCACATGGCTTAGTGTTTCCTTCACAAAGAGAAAGGCTCTTCCCAGCCCCAAACCAAAGCCTGGCCTGGGCTGGGCTGTCCACACATTCATAGCTGAATAGTCTTGGACAGCACATTGCCTCAACTGGAACAAACAAAAGCCACTGCAAATCAGCTAGTTGGACCATCATGTTTGAAGTACAAGACTTGAGTTGATACAGACTCTTGATATGTGTGCTCAGGAGAGAGCTGAGCAGTGTGTCTGGGGAAGGGAGCATGAGAGCCATCTCCCTACTCACACAGCTGGCAGGGCCCAGAGCCAAAGCACGTGCCAAAGCCACAGCACATACCTGCTTCCACACAGTCCCAGAGGGCCCCAGAAGGAAAAGGAAGAATGGAGACGGTGGGCAGCTGGTGAGGATATTGATGGAAACAAAGAGACCAGGAGAGGGCAGGTGCAGGAGGGAGGGCAGCCACAGATGGGCAGTGGGCCACTAGGTACCACAGCACCGTGCGAGGAAGAGCGACAGGGACCAGCTGCTTGCCCGGGGCCATGATAATGTGCCACTGACATTAGGCCAAAATGGGGAAGCTGTAGATTGATACCAGGGAGCAGTCTGAAGGGTCTCAGCTGTCCACGGTCATGTCGGGGAGCTCACAGAATAGGATATGATAATAATGTTTTCTGAAGAAATCAAATGACTGTTGCCTTAGAAAATGTTTTAGGACTCACACAGCTAGGAAGGCATATTAAGAGTCTGAGAAGGATAAAACAGGAACTGATAACTATTTATTTATAGAAAAACCACTGTGTAATTGTGATCACATTATTGTGACTGCATTTGGGAATGAAGAAAAAAATGGGGGGAAATATGATTACCTGTTCCTGGAAATCAGAATTATCATAAAATTTAATACAGTAAATATTTATTGGCCCCACTAGTGTAAGATTGTATGCCAGGAACTGCAGGTGTTACATAAATATGGTAGACAGTCTCTGTTCGCGTGAGGTTTGCAGGGTAATAAGAAGAAACACACACAAATCATAACAGAAAACAAGTATCAGTGCCACACAAACTGACAAAGCACCGGGTGGATCCAAAGAGAAAATAGCTTGAGGAAACAGCAGAGAGGGGAGGTTTTAAGGTCAAAGGTCTGGGCAGGTGTGGACCGACAACAGAGCAGGTGAGATTGCAAATTCCTGCAGGTGATAGACAGGGCTGAGCCTCCATGGTGGGCGAAGAGAAGCAGAGAAGCAGGAGCTCCACGGTGGGGAAGCATTTCCCAGAGACATGCGGGGAAGGGATTTCAGGAGGGAGAGAGGTGTGGGGGGGGGCCTCCCTTAAATGGGAGTGGTCAGCTTGGTCAAGGGGTAGAGGGGCTCAAGGAAAACATCAATTCTCGAAAACAAGGGTGTGCCCCCACCCAACTACAGCCAAATTGAGGGGTCAGATAGCCCCTCTCCAACGGGAGGGCTTCCCTAGCCCTTCTGTGTTCCAGCTTGGACAGTGGAGACCTCCCTCCTGCGCCCTGACCATCCTATTCCTGAACCTGATTGTTCCCAGCATGTTGATTCTGGTCTTCCATGCTCATGACCTCATTTTCCTATTTGCCAGTCACCCCAATTCTAGCATTTCTAGTTTCCAGTGCCAGCCCTGTAACTCTCCCTGGAATGCTAATTAATTCCCCCAGTGTGGTCAGCCTCAGCTCGGTGGTCAGAGTAGTGAGTCAGTGACATTCACAGCGATGACAGTACTTGTTTCCTTGAAGTGTGTTTTAGAGTCAGCATGAGACAAATAATAGTAACCCCCCCTTTTTAGATCTAATCGAGGGTGTCACCAAATCTCCCGGACCAGATGATATTGCCTAGAATCTTTAAAAGAGTGCCACGGCAGCCTCCTGGGATCACGTCTGGAGAGCCCCTAGTGTTCTGCCAGCTTCGGAAGCAGGAGGGAAAGCCCAGCAGAGGTACCCATTCTGTTCCCAGCTTGTTCTGTAGCTGGTGATTGGAAGACACTGCAACAAGTGTTCAAGCTCTAGCCAGGAAAGCCACCCTCCAGGATTTTTCTTTAACTGGGTCTGAAAAATATATGGAAAAAAAAAGAGAGTGCCAAACCAAAAAGCATTATTCCTGACCCCAAATCTGTGGCACTGTTAGTTGCTGGAGCAGAGGGCCGGCCAACAGCTCCCACTTGTAGGGAGAGCCCTAGCCCGTGGCAGAGGCAGATGGAGAGCTGGAGCTACAGTGGAGGGAGTCATGTTCACCAGTTGTTTTCACCTGCACTCTTTCTGGCATTGCTCCATGAGTTATAAAAGGCCGGTGTTTCTATTCCCATTAAATGGATGAGAAAACTGAGGTCCAAGACACCTTTATCAGGCTCTGAGTAACAGAATTGGGATTCAACGGCCATTCCATTTAAGAAATGGTAAAGTTAATTACTGGCAAAAATAAATCATTTGAGTCATAAATTCAACAAATAAATTCTGTCTTTCCCATTTTGCCAGCACCAGTATGCCCTCATAGCACCTACAGGGCACCATGCTAGGGCCTGGGACACCCCCACTGGGAAGCAGGCATTGGTCAGGGTGCCAAGAGCCATGGCAATGAAAAGGGGTGAGTCAGCTCTTTCATTTCTTTGAGGAGATTTTTAAAACAGGAAGGCCAGTGGCTCAGTGCCCGTAACTTGGTGGTAGGGTGCCAGCCACATGCACTGAGCCTGGTGTGTTCGAGCCTGGCCTGGGCCTGCTAAACAATGACAACTGCAACCAAAAAAAAAAAAAGATAGCCGGGCGTTGTGGCGGGCACCTGTAGACCCAGCTACTTGGTAGGCTGGGGCAAGAGAATTGCTTAAGCCCAAGAGTTGGAGGTTACTGTGAGCTGTGAAGCCATAGCACTCTACTGAGGGTGACATAGTGAGACTATCTCAAAAAAAAACAAAAAAAACAGGGAGGCCAAGGAAGAGCCCATGGACTCCTATTTATCAGTGAACCATCCTGGACCAGGGGACTGTTTGGTCATGGCTAAAGACAGAAAACAAACTATACAGTAAACTTATTTGTCTGGGTACCCGAGGATTAAGTAGTAAAACTGGTGTCATTTTAAATATTTATAGAAGATTTGATTAGAGACATATTTAACTGTACGCACATGCTCAACAAGCCATCTTTTCTCACCTGGAATCTTCTTGGACAAAGTTTATAGGTACACATCTTATTATCCAGAACCCCCTGCCAACCTTGCCTTGGCCCAGAATGATCTTGTAGATGCTTCAGCATACAGCCTTCCCTCAGGAGAGTAATTTGTAAAGTGAGTAACCAAAGTGGCTCATGTCAGTTGATGAGCTAGAAATCACGTGGTCTGGTCTCCATTATTCATTTGTATATTCATTCACTCAGTTACCTGGACGTTTCCAGTGGGTGGGTTGTTTTACTTAGGTCATCAGGCCCTGCCACTCTCTACACATGTAAGCAACCACTCAAATTTCAGCCAACGTGACCAAAAAATGTAAGCTTTAAGAAAATGGATTACGGGAGGTGCCTGTGGCTCAGTGAGTAGGGCGCCGGCCCCATATGCCGAGGGTGGCGGGTTCAAACCCAGCCCCGGCCAAACTGCAACAAAAAAATAGCCGGGCGTTGTGGCGGGCACCTGTAGTCCCAGCTGCTCGGGAGGCTGAGGCAGGAGAATCGCGTAAGCCCAAGAGTTAGAGGTTGCTGTGAGCCTGTGACGCCACGGCACTCTACCAAAGGGCGGTACAGTGAGCCTCTGTCTCTACAAAAAAAAAAAAAAAAAAGAAAATGGATTACTAAATATCGCTCAATATTTTAGATATAAAAACAGTTACTTGAGTCACTTAACGTGTTTATATAAAAAACATTTGACCCAAAATGTGCTCCTTCTTTACTGCTAAGTTGAAAATGTAGAGAAATTATTCTAAATAAAGCATAATCAGGAAACAAACTGCTGCTCCAAAAAGTTAGGCCTGAAAATGTAACATTCACTGAACAGTGGAGAGCAGCATGCGCACGCGCACTTGTTAATGCATGGGCAAAAACCCAAAGCGGAAAGAGTTTCCACTGCCACCTATGACCCGGGTGCCTCATTCCTGCTACTCTTTGAGAAGCTACTTAACAGCCAGCCTGGTGCTGTGCTCGCGGGGGCGTTCAAACTTGAGTGAGGAACAGAGGAGCCCAGACACAGTGTCAACTTGAAGCGACCTGGTTGTTTCAGGGTTTTACATACCACACACTCCAACGGTGGAAAGATGTTTCCATCATGTGACTCATCTCAGGAGATAGAAGGATGTTGGTCCAGCCAACTTCACTGTACACTCTCTACCAGGTTCCATTCAAGACACCCCAGTGGGTTGAACAGAGTGGCTTGTGGGCTGAATTTTGAAGAAGAGACACATCCTCCCCCTGTCCCCGGCTGCACACCCTCTGTGGTTGGCACCATAAGGCAGCGGGTGCTCAGTGGATGCACTCAAGGGATTAGGAAAGGCAAGTGTAACTCCTAGGCTGGCTAGGGAGACAGAGACTGCAGGAGAGGAGGGAAGGAGAACACTCCCTCCCTGCACTGCCCTCACCTTCCTGGCCCCATTTCTGATTTTATGACTAGAGAGTAGTCATGTAACAGTGACTCTAATGGTGATAAATGTGTGTGTATACACACACGCAGAGGCGTGCACACAGATGTCAATATGCAGATAATATAATTTGAATGGGACCTATATGCATATTAAACTGATTTTTTTCCCTCACTAACAACATTAAGTCAGGAGCTATAAGGAAAGAGCACATTGGCCTGGAGACATCGACTTCTTTCCCTCTCCTCACGTGAAAGGCTGGTTAAAGCAGTCAGGGTGTGTCTCTGGTCTGAGGGACACGGGAACAGTAAAGCAGGTAACTGAAGGTGGCCCGGCCAACAGCTCTCATTTCCATCAGCCAGGAAGCATACCATGAGAACCATCATGCCCCATGCTTGGGGAAGACCACTGTCACAGGATGGCCCTGGAGGAGCCAGAGGAGGAGTCTCCATAGTTTCCACTCAGTGCTTGCTGAGTACCATGCTGGCCTATAGAACAGTGACCCAAAGAGCAGGGTCGGGGCTCAAACTCTGACTCTACTAGCTCTGTGACCTTGGGCAAGCAAGTAACCCAAGCTGTCCATATCTGAAGTTCATTGTATTTAAAATGAAAGGAGTCATCATATTTGTCATTTAGTCTTGCCATGACACTTGAAGGAACTAACACATAGAAGGTACTTTGAACAGGAGGCAGTTTGCATCCAGTAAGTGTTATCTGCATTTAGTAACCAGTGCCATAGTAGTAAACATGCAGCATTGACTATGAAATCAGAGGCATAAAAGAAGTCGTGGAAAGTTCATTGGAGATGAGTTTTGACTGTGGTCTTGAAGGATGAAATTGACTCAGGTTAGCCAAAATAAATCAGAAGCATATTCCAGGCTGATAAGATGGCTCATATCCTTCCATAATCCCAGCACCTGGGGAGGCCCAGGTGGGAGGATTGCTTGAGGCCGAGAGTTTGAGACCAAAAGAAAACACTTAGGTGGGCATAGTGGCCAGCCCCTGTAGTTAGTCCCAGCTTCTTGTGTGGCTAAGGCAGGAGAATCACTTGAGCTCCAGGTTGCAGTGGATATGATTGTGCCACTGTGCTCTAGCCTGGGCAACAGTAAGATCCCGTCTCTTTTAAAAATGAAAAAAGAAACACATACCAAATAGGACCCTGCAGGGAAGGGGTCACACGTTTATATCTGATCCTCCAGCAGTGTTTTCTCCACTGGGGCTGATTTCTTTTTAGCTCCGCATTTCTTTTCATCATTGAGAAATGATGAAAATCATCTATTGCCATGACAACACAATGCAATTGTGAACTCTGACTGCTTTGTTCCTTATTCAGAGGTGCTGTTTCATCGAGGCCATTTCAGCAAGTATTTCTCATTCTACTCCTATCACTCTCTCACTTGCATTAGCCAACCCACAATGGATCAATAAGCTGTCAATAGTAATTAGCCACAATAGCGGAATGAGTCCCAGTCGTACCGGTACATACGAGCTTGAAGAATCCACAGCAGTCATCTCAAACGTGTGCTGGTTTATAAAGAGACTCATCTAACAGCTTCCTATTAGTTCTCTGATTTGCAGAGTATATTTAGGTAGAGCACAGAAATTTCTAACAATGGAAGAGATTAGAAGCAACTACTGAATTAATTCACCTTTCCAAACCTGTCATACACATTTACCTGCCCTGTAACGGGAGGTAAAGCAGCATTATGCTCTGTCGTGTGTATTTGCTCATTCGGCATAGGGGCTTCCCAGCCACAGCAAAGGGGTGGGCCCCATGAAGAGTTTATGGAGGTTTTGGCCCATTTCCCTGGTAGATAACAAGACGCTGACATGCAGGAGCCGTCTGTGGTGGGAGGGCTCACTACCTCGTGGGTTTCCATCCAGGAAATGGCCCTACCTTCTCCCAGGTCATGTTGGCCAAGCTGTCAACTCTTACAAAGAAGCCATCCTTCAATGACAAGAAACTCAACTGATGCTTGAAGTGGCCCATAGCCGCCAGTTGTTACATAGTTCCAGTTGTTAGAAAATTCTTACTCATTTTGAGCCGACACTTGTGTACAATTTCCAAGTTTGCGTGAAGAATGTCGAATATGCCCAGCAGAACTTTGAGGACAGACTAGACTTTGGCCAAAATCAGTTTGTATGTTTTTGTTTGTTTTTTGTTTGTTTTCTAAACTACTCGGAACCTAGGGAACATGTGTTCAGCAAGAATGAGCCAGTTTGGAGTCTATGGATGAGACACAGCTGCTGAAGAGCTCTCTTTCCCCTCGAGTTGGGAGCAGAGCAAATCCTGCTCTCGGTGTCTTTAGTCATTCAGAGATCCTCCCAGGGGATCCTTTAATCCCATGAGTAATCTTTACCAATGGATTTCAGAGCAGTTTGGAGCTGGTAACACTGTCCAGGGTCGCGCCAGTACAGGCCCCGCAGAGTCAGGACTGTAGCACCAGCTCCCACACACTCTTCTGTCTTCATGCGGGGTCCTCCACCCGCAGAGCAGGCGGCTACAGCAGAACACATCCACGTCCTGTGAGGTGACCAGAGACGTATTCCTCTGGTGAAAGGCAGGAAAGCACCATCTCCTGCATCTCCTCACGGCCAGGAGCTGCATGGGGTCCCGGCCTCCAGCCCTGCCTGGCTCTGGGAGCACTTTGTAACAAGCAGGAGTTAGGAGCTCCCTTAAGTAACATCCCCTTACTCGCCCCACGCAGCACTGTCCTCATCCCTCAGCTTACCTTGTTGTAACTGCTGCTCTCTGATTCCTTCTCCCTACCTCCTGGCTTTTCAAAGAGCCCCACTTCCCAGTTCTCGTGCTGGACCTCAGGCCCCTCCCTCCCAGGCGTCCCTGCTGCTGGAAGCTCTAAAGTGCCCCAGACTCTGAATCTCACTTGCTTTTTTGTTTCTGAATGAGCCTAATTGAGATCTAATTCACCACTGACAGTGTACAGCTGAATGTTTTTTAGTATACGGTATTGATTTTTTTTTTTGAGACACAGTCTCACTATGTCACCCTCAGTAGCGTGCTGTGGCATCACAGCTCACAGCAACCTAAACTCTTGGGCTTAAGCAATTCTCTTGCCTCAGCCTCCCAAGTAGCTGGGACTACAGGTGCCTGCCACAACACCTGACTATTTTTTGTTGCAGTTGTCGTTATTGTTTAGCTGGCCCGGCTGGGTTCAAACCCTCCAACCTCAGCGTATGTGGCTGGTGCCATAACCACTGTGCTGCTACAGGCAACAAGCCTGTATTGGTTTTTTTAATGATAGTAAAACATATATAACATAAAAACTCCATTTTAGCCATTCTTAAATGTAGAATTCGGTCGTGTTAATTATATTTAAAATGTTGCGCTAACCATCATCATTATCTATTTTCAAAACTTCTCCATCACTGCAAACAACAATTATCCTATTAGTGAAATATTAGTCCCCCATTCCTCCCGGCCCTGTTCCCCAGCCTCTGGTGACTTCTAATCTATTTTCTGTCTATGAATTTCCTGTTCTAGATATTCCACGCATGTGGAATCATACGCTATTTGTCCTTTTCTGTCTGGCTTATTTCATTGTGTTCTCAAGATTTTCCTCCTGTAGCGTGGGTCACAACTGTATTCATTTTGTTCACTGAACAGTGTCCCCCTGTGTGAATATGCCACCCTGTGGTTGCTTCCACCCTCTGGCCGTCGTGAATAGTGCCCCAGTGAGCATCCGGCACACTCGTCTGTGTGAGCCCTGCATTCAGTTCCTCTGAGCGCATACTTAGAAACGGAGCTGCTGGGTCACACGGTAACTCTGTTTAGACTTTTTGAGGGGAGGAGGCAGAGTCTCATTCTGTTGCCCAGGCTAGAGTGCTTCAGCCTAACTCACAGCAACCTCAATCTCCTGGGTTCAAGTGATCCTCCTGCCTCAGCCTCCCGAGCAGCTGGGACTGCAGGCACCCACCACAATGCCCGGCTAGTTTTTCTATTCTTAATAGAGATGGGGTCTCACTCTTGCTTAGCAAGAACTCCTGAGCTCCAGCAATCCACCCACCTTGGCATCCCAGATTGTAAGATTATAGGTGCATGAGCCACTGCAGCCAGCCCGTGTTTAGCTTTTTGAGGAACAGGCATATGGACTTTTTGCATTTAAACTGTTCTAAATGAGAAGTGTAGGCCTTTATTAATTAAAATTTATCTATTTTATTTAAGTTAATGTGAAGAGCCGTAAATACATGCAACCTATTCATTCCTCACCCTCTTTTGCATTCTTAACAACTATCACCTGTACAATTCATCTGACAGTTCATCCCAGAAGGATTTGTGACACCCATTATTCTCTGTAACTGGTTATTTTAAAGCTTTTACTGTTTAACTTGTCATGTTTTTATACAGTCACTCACGGAGATTTTAATCTCAAGGGCAAAGACACGTATTTCTTTGTACAGCTATTCCCTGTAGCACCTAGCACGGATCTCCAAAGATATCTGTTGAGTTTAAATTTTCTTTCATTCCAATCTCCTGGTTTATTCATAGACAAGAAAGAAAATGAAACTTTTCTCACAAGTCCTTAACCTGATAGGATCTTCTTTGCCTAGATAAGTTATTCCCAAACCTGTTTTTACATCTTAAATGCACTTACTATGTACTTGTGATGGTAATAGCAGCTAACTTTTATGGAATACTTATGTGTTGTGCACTATTCGAAGCATTCTACATGTATTTTCTCACTTAGTTCTCAGAACAAGCCTGTGGTGGGTGTGATCTTTACCCAACTTTTACTGGTGAGGCAACCAGATCACCAGGAAGTAGAGTAACTTTGCCCAAGGGGCCCTACCACTGGCTACGGGGCCCATATTCTTACCCACAGATGCACTTAGGAACCCCTCTATCCTGAACCATAGAAGACACTGTCCAGCCACTGGAAGAATTATCCAGCCCAGATGACAGTAGTGTTAGGTGTCAGAGACCAGAGCCAGGGCCTCCTGGCCCCTTCCAGTCTTCTGCAGCCCTGTTCTATCCTTCCACTTCCCATCTGCCTGTGTGCCATGGGATTCTGGAGTTTGCGCATTTCTTTGCTGGTCCAATCCCAGAGCCCCAAGTTGGCAGGATCCACCTTGTGAGGCACCTGGCCTGGCTGTCTGGCCTTGACACCTGGGGTTGGCTCTGACTCCATCAGACTGTAGAAATAAGCGGCTTCTATTATCCAATTACTGTGGAAAACTAACCAGCTTGCTTAGGCAATTGTTATTTCTTAGAAATAAATGATCAAAATACAAAATAGATGAATATCCATTTTTAGAGCCTTATACAATAAGTATTATAGTAAATTCCACATCTATCATATCACCAGCGTCTGCTGAACTTGAAGACAGATAGAATTGGTTCCCTAAGTCACACTAACATAAATATCTCTGGGGGAAAAACATGCTGGCCTAGAGCCAACCAAAGCCAATTCCTTCCTATGGCATGATGTTTCAGATAGCAGAGGAAAACCAGAGATTTGGGCAACCCAATCAAATAATAACCCCCTCAGAGCACCAACCCAGCAGGAGCCTTTCCCCCCAGGGCTCGGTGCAAGGCCATCTCCTCCCTGGCTACGGGCTAGGCCCATAGGAAGTTGCAGAAGAGCCTGGCAGCCCTTGAGAAGAGGACCAGAGGTCCCAGCTGGCAAGCATACAGTTACCCTCAGGGCAAAGAGATGCAGAGGGTGCCACACCCAGCTGGGGTCTCTCTTCCTCAGCCTGTGGAAACTCCGCTGTGGGCCCTCCTCCTCCTCAGAGCCAGTCCCCTCTTTGTCCTGTTCCTCATTCCTTCCCCTCCTGCCTCAACTTTGCTGATCTCACAGGCCCCAGGCCTAGGTTTATGACATTTCCCTCCCTGCGAGGTTCTTCTCCCAAAGCAGGTCCTCAGGTTACCAGGTGCTTGCTGCTTGTCTTTACCTGCACAGATGTCCCATTCTGATGGCCGAGAGTGGATGGCCACATAGCTCCAGGCTGCCGTTCCTCATCTGCAGCCCTGCTGAGCTCTGCTGCAAAGGCCCGCCTGGAAGCTTCTCACTCCCCAGTCTACAGAATCACACCCTTTCCCTCATGTGTCCACATGTCCCCCTGTGTGCCCAGCTTCCCTCAGAGGGTGAGGGAGAAGGAAGCCACACTCCTCCCCCTCCCCCCTCCCCGTCTCCTGAAGCGCTGGTCTGGTGGTCTCCCCTGCAGCCCTCTTACAGTTCTGCCTTCTTTTACTTTTCAGCACTGTCTCTAAGCAAAGAAAAAACGTCATCAGCTGCGTCACGGTCCACGACTCTCCCTACTCTGACTCCTCCAGCAACACCAGCCCCTACTCTGTGCAGCAGCGCGTCGGGCACAGCAACGCCCACACCCTGGACATCAAGGGGAGCCTGGAGAGTCACTGCACTGGGAACCCCCGAACCATCATCGTGCCACCCCTGAAAACCCAGGCCAGCGAAGTGCTGGTGGAATGTGATAGCCTGGTGCCAGGTAATTTGGGGCCAGGGCAGGCCGGGAGCCCCTCTCTAAAGGGTTTCTCTGTTTTCTGCATAAATGCTGCTGTGTGAGAGCAGGTAAAATAGAGAGCACCTAGTTACTGCAGGGGAGCTTTGCTGAGGTCTCGCTCAAGTAGCCAAGGTAGGATTCCGGTTAACATCACGTTGTATAGCAGCGTCTTCTAATGAATGTCGGGCTGCCTTGACAATGATTCTGCCTCCAACTAGGTGTATGAATGTCAAAGCTGTCCATCCCTATCCAGTGGTCTGAAAGGACACCTGGTGTGGGGAGTTCCTGGCTGACTTCTGGCATCACTCCCTTCCAGGACGCCCTGGTGGGAGTGAGGGTGAGTTAGGAGGAGAGATCAGAGCTGACTGTGTCTCTTTTCTCCGCACTGCTTTGTTAGAAGGACTTCTGCCATCCCCTGAAGGCTTGTCCTAAAGACTGGGCCCCACAATAAAGACTTGAGAACTTACTCTTCTGCTAAAGCAAGGGGCTCACCCCAGATTGGTAGCAACTATTCAGCACTTCCCTTGTTCATGCTCACAGTGAGAGAACATGGGGACAAAACCAGAAGAAGCCCGCATCTGCTGCTTTTCTGCCATGAACCGTCCCCACCCCCAAGCCAGTCAGTACCTTCGCGAGGGCACCAGTTAGAAGGGAAGGGAGGCAAACTGCCAAGAAGATTTTGTTTCGGTATGAGAAGCTGTATTTCCTCAGGACGGCCTCCTGTCACCTGAGGGTGCTGTAGAAAACTGGGGCATCTTCCTGGGGCAGTCACCACACATAAGGCCAGTGTTACTGATGGGGAGTGTGGGATTCAGGATGGGGGCTTCAGGGGCTTTTCCAGCCCCGTGTCACAGGCTAACCTGCACAGTGTGGGCCAGTGTCCTAGGATGCTGTCTAAAGCTCACAACAGAGCCCAGGATGGGCCCCTTTGCCACCAATATGCTCTGCCTGCAAGGAAAATGCAGACAGCTGCCCAGCTGTCTACTCCCACTGCCTCCTTATCCTAAGCCAAGGTGGTGTGGTGGCCCTGTCAGAAGTTCTTTTCCCCAACCATGTAGTTACCCCCGCTGCCTTTTCTCTGTAGAAATACTCCTTCAATGCAACCATTTTCAAGCCCTGTTGGTCCCCAGCAATGCCATTACTGTCAAGATGACGTAGGCTACAAGAGGCTTTGATTTCAGAGTCAGCCCTCTGTGGACCAGGGGTTCATGGTGCCCGCAGCGTCCTGGTTGAGAAATAAACTGGGGCCGCTGAGCTGCCCTGTGAGGGAGACAAGCGAGCAACTCTTCAGGAAAGACAGACCCAGCACGGTGCCAGGGCGAGCGCTCTGGCTAACAGGGGCCAAGCTGTGCTTACCCAGAGCCAGAGAACCAGGCTGGAGTGCCCAGAATTAGGTACCCCTGTGAGGGGAAGAAAGTGAGGCAAGCCCTTCCACAATGCCATGAGGACATCTCTGTTGAAAAGCTCCTTTTCTCTACCCTGGTAAATATTTTGGTGGAAACCCTGTCTCGTAGCACACGTAGTAATCAACAGGCCCTGCAAGGCAAAGAAAGTTTCCTGAGAGAGCAGCCCACATACTTTTCCGCTCAGATATCCTTTAAGTAATGATTTAGAACTATAGCTAACAGACATCTTTAAATGTTTGCAAGGATACAATTTCTGTCATGTTGTACATTGTATCAATATTTAAGTTCTTTAAATGTTTGAGAAAACCTCAGCGCTGCAGGGGGACCTGTTCAGTACACACACAGGCTACCTATGCCCTCGTGGGCAAGGCCAGAGTCACTCCCCTATCGCCTGGTGCTTGCCCTTCCCCAGCCCGAGGTCTCAACACTAATATCACCTTTAGTGCAAAATCATACTAGACTTGGAAAAATCAGGAAAGCAGCCTTCTCCAGCTTCCTGGTGCCAGATGACACCCGTAGGCTGAGGCATGAGCCCTTTGCAGTGACCCTAGCTGGAGGCCAGAGAGTGCAGGGGCACCCACGCTGCTCGGTCGGGCTGATGAGTGCTGCCAGAACAACCACCCATTTTCTCCCAACACTTTCCCCCTCCTGTGGCTCTCAGCTCTGGAAGGATCCTTGAGGGTTTCTTGCACTGCCTTCTCAGCTCTCTTGGATTAGTTATGGTTCTTTTGGAAAGCAGCAGATGAACTTATATGGCTTAAGGCAGAGAATTTGTTGGAAGGATACAGGGTTGAGGAAAAGCCCAATGACTTAGTCCAGGCAGGACAGGAGCCAGAACTCCTGGGCTGTGAGCCGCAGAGGCCAGCTGCCTGCTCTGGAGCTGCCTCCGCCCTGACTCAGAGCCGAGGCTCTGGGTCCCAGTCTCCTGTTCCCAAGAGACCGGAATTGATTATTCTAGCTTGGGGAGACCCTGTTCCTGAAACATCAGCTTTAGCCAGGAGGCAGTGTTCAGGAACAATGACACCAACAACAGGTAACATAGTTGACACCTGTCAAGTACTTACAGGCCCAGTACTCGGTACTTATTGCCAGATACGAAGCGTTATGCATATTTTAACTCCTTAATCCTCACGACAGCCCTACACGTAGCTACCACAATTTTCCCAGTTTTATAGGTTATAAAATGGAAACACAGAAGGAATAACCAGCTCACTAAGGCATGTGGCCAGGGGCCCCAGGGACCCTCCTGCTCTGAGAGCATCAGGAGCTGACCCAGCACTTAGCTCCTGTCCCTCGGATGACCACAGCAGATGGAATGCCAGGCTATGTCACACCCATTTATTTCATCTAAGACTCTCTAACCGTGTCACTTTGCAGACTCACACTCTAGAGCCTTCAATCTCGGTGTTTCTCCCTCAAGTATAACTACCACATGATGCCCAGGAAGCTGGGATAGGGGCAGAGGGGTGACACATGCAGCTGGGGCCCAGATAGCAAGCACAGTTTGTGACCTGCTGCAGAGCTGAAAGGAGTTTGATGCCAAACAGTAGCCCTGTGGCTGAGAGAGGGAGAAAAACTGAAATTCTGCTTGGGTCCACAGAAAGCCCTCCATTCCTCAGTTTTGGGGAAGCCTTTGAGAGTCTTAACAGGTCTGGCTTGGCACAGTGTGGGTCATAGGGCTCTGATTCCTAAATACAGGTCTGCTCCACCAGGGCCAAGCTGGCTCTGGACTCTCCCGGGAAACTCTGAGAATGCTCATTCCCAGGTACCTGCCTGATTCAGGGGGTGTGGTGGGAGGGGCTCTGGGTGCCAATGCACATTTGGCTCTGGGCTGCCTCTGATGGGAACCTACTTCCCTCTTCAGTGGGGTAGCTCTCCATTTACTCAAGACGGGATAGAAATGCTATTGGTTTGAGGGGTGCAAAGAGGCTCTTCTCTGCCTTCCGTGTGTGCACAATCTCCTGTTTCATTTTCCTTTGCCCTCTTGTAAGGCTGAGACCTTTGGCGTCTCATTTCTCTCTTCATTGACAATTAGTCAGCGTTCTCTCTCTCCTGGCCCAGCCACAGGAGTCTCATCTCTGGCCTTGATTTGATCACCTGGGATGTGTTGTGGAATTGACCCAACCCAATTCAACCAAGGGCCCGGTCCTTATTATGTGGGTCCATTAATATTTAACACCCTGTGCCCCAAGAATGACCATATTCTCCACTTTTACACTAATACCACAGGATGCTGAGTTGGGGCGGCATTAGGCTTTTGTTTTTTGCCTAAGATGCCCAGTCCCCAGTGTAAATTTTCTAAACAACGTGAGACACAGACCTGTCTTTGGACATCTTGAGAAATGTTTGCTGCTTAACCCTTAATATTAGACACTTCGCATGATTCTTCTCTTGAAGAACCTTACTTTGGACAACTTTTTCAAAAATGGACAGCTTTAGAGTTGGAGAGTCTGCAAAAGGGCAGCACATTTTGGCAGATGACTGGATTTCCTGGGCCAGCTGTCTTTCTCACATTGACTGTCAATGACTTCGAAGTAGACCTTTCTTATACTTTTCGGTGTCACCAGTGATTCCAGAGTCCAGCAAGGTTCACAGAAACTATAAATCACAGAAATACACCTGTCCTCTGTAGAAAGTCAAAATCCTGAAAGTGTTTCAGTCACATCCCAGAAACTGAATGAGGAAAAACAAATCACTGACGATACAATGCATGAAGTGCTCAACTAAGCAAATGAGGTGACAGATCCCCCTTCTCTCATAAAGCCTGCTCTCTCTCCTCCTGGGCAAAGCCTTCCTCAGACATCTTTTAGCCTGAGAATAGGCATTGCCTCTGTGCACGCACCTCACCCCTACAGCCTCACCCCTACAGGGTGGCTTCCCAGGAAGCCGCCAGCCCCCAGCCCAGCCCCAAGCTGGTGTTTGTTTCCTGGTCTGCCCTGCCCTGCCCGTCCTGGAGGAGGGCCCTCTGCCTGTCTTCCCACCTGGAAAACATTTTCTTCTCCATTAACTCTCCTCTGTTCTTCTAAGGAACAGAAGCAATATTTGCAAGGGTGGTTTCTAACTATACAACACAGACAACACAGGCTGTGTGGGCACAGCCTTCGCTTACTAACCCCACTTTTTCTGCCCCTTTGGCATGCCTAGGAGACATGTCTGGAAGCTTCTCTCTTCCATGCTGTCCTAGACTGCTGTACATACAGGTTTGCACCTAAAATCCCAGGACCTTCTTAGTCTGGGTTTGCTTGCTGCTTTTGCTGCGGCCGTTCCTGTGGTGTGTGTTCTGCGTGTATCGATACTATGGGTAGGTTGGGTGGGACTCCCTGGAGAATAGGCAAGGACATCGGAGGCTGGCCAAGTATTTCTTTTTTCATCAAGAAGAGACAGTCCTGCCTGCAGGCCTCCGACTGTACCTCTGTACAGAAGCCCCCATGAGCGCTGGCCCGCAGGGCTCCCCCAGCCCAGGGCGAGCAGAAGGCCTCACCTAGCAGCGTGCTCTCCACCCAGCCTGCCAAACTCTTAGACTCTTACCCCTCCCAGTCCTGCTCTAGCAGCCTCCCTGGACATAGCCTGTTGCTAATTGTCACCTGGTTTCCTGTCTGGCCTCACCCCATCACCTGCATGGTCTGATGCTCCTCCCTATTCACACTCTCAGCTCTGCCACCCCATCCCGGTGAGACCTAGTCACACAGCAGGAGGTGAGAAGGTTCCTGTCGAAGGAGTTAAAACAGCTGGGCTCTAAAGGGGCTCTGTTAGCTCCCTCTGGCTGGACATCAGGGGAGCCATCCTACTTGGGGTACAACCTGCCTCACTCACAGAGCCTCTGGCCACTTAGAGCATAGGCCACTGACCAGCAGGGTCTCCATCCGCCAGGAGCTTGTTAGGAAAGCAGACGCTCACCCCAGAGCTACTGGGCTAGGATCTGCATTAACAAGATGCAGGAATTAAATTTGCAAAGCATTGGCAGAGCCACAGTCACCACAATTTTTTCCACTTTTCAGCCTCCTTGCCAGCAAGATGGAAACAGTCACTGTGTTTGGCCATATTCAGCTCATAAAGCCTTTCGCTGGGTGATTAGTCTCATCCTGCCTGGGGTCAGGAGACCAGACCAAGTGTCTTCTGAGGGGTTATTTTAGCTTCTGGTAGTTCGTTAGGTCCCACCACAGATTCTGTCTCCTCCAATCCTCACTCCCACTCTTGAGAGGACCAGGCAGGATCCTGTCAGACTGTTGTGTGCTGCGGAATATGTAGACGGGGTCATTTATAAATAACAGAAGGTTATGGACTGGGAATGGGAATGGTGGCTCACACCTGTAATCGCAACATTTTGAGAGGCCAAGACAGTAGGATCACTTAAAACCAGGAGTTTGCGACCAGCTTGGGCAACAAAGCCAGACCTGGGCTCAACAAAAGCAATTTTTTAAACATTAGCCTGTCATGGTGGCATGCACTTGTAGCCTTAGCTGCTTGGAAGGCTGAGGCAGGAGGATCACTTAAGCCCAGGAATTTAGGGTTACAGTGAGCTCTGATCATGCCGCTATACCCAGCCTGGATAACAGAGTAAAGACCTTGTCTCAAAAAAAAAAAAAAAAAAAAAAAAATGTTTGGGGCAGCGCCTGTGGCTCAAAGGGGTAGGACACCAGCCCTATATGCTGGAGGTGGCAGGTTCAAACCCAGCCCCAGCCAAAAACTGCAAAAAAAAAAGTTTATTTGGGTCACAGTGCTAGAGGCTAGACAGCATGGTGGCACCAGCACCTGGCCAGGGCCTTCACGCTGCATCTTCCCGTGGCAGAAGGCGAAGGGTGAGAGAACGTGAGCACAAGGAGGTCAAGCTTGTTTTCATGACAAAACTGCTCTCCCCATAACTAACCCACTTGGTGAGGATGCTGGTCACTTAGGAGGGTGGAGCCTTCATGCACTAATCACCTCCTCCTGGCCCCACCCCAACACCATTGCGGTGAGGTTAGGTTCCCTGCCCATGAACTCTGGGGGCCACGTTCAACCCGTAGCTGCTAGAAGTAACACCTCCCTCAGAGAGCAGCTGAGGCTGGCCCTTAGGCTGTCGGCTCACCTTGCTTCCACCTTTCTCATTGTCCTCTGCTTCATCCACTCATTCGTGGCCCCGTCCACCCTCCCAACCAAGGGAACAAGCCACAACTCAGGTGCCAGCCCAGAGTCAAGGCAGGACCCTCACTGGGTCTGGGGGAGGCAAGGCTGACCAGTAGCTCGACAAGTGTGGAGGTGTGTTACTTCCCGGGGAGTGTTTCCCGGGGGGGGGGGGGTGTCTTCTGGGTAGCTATGTCCCTGCCACTGACCTGTGACCTGCTCCCTGTCCCACTGCAGTCAACACCAATCACCACTCGTCCTCCTACAAGTCCAAGTCCTCCAGCAACGTGACCTCCACCAGCGGTCATTCTTCAGGGAGCTCGTCTGGGGCCGTCACCTACCGGCAGCAGCGACCAGGCCCCCACTTCCAGCAGCAGCAGCCACTCAATCTCAGCCAGGTGAGCCCCACCCCCAGCATGCCGACCCCTCTCAGAGACAGTAACTGGCAGACTCCCGCCCACCTCACAGGTCTGCAGTCCTGCCCACAGGTGACAGGAGGCATCCTGCATGACCTCTGGTGGCTTCTTTCCACCACGGGTCACCCTTGGGGAAGGGAAAATTGGTTTCAGTAGTTCACAGAGAGCTGGCCCCAAGCAAAGTGACTTATCTAATGTTACAGAGCCCTTAGTGACACAGTGTCAGGGCTAAAAATAGGATAGCCCACACATTGCTGTTTTAGCCTGGCAGAAGGGTCAAGTGCTGTGTCTTGGCCAGTCTGCCTGGGACTCACAGGGCCCCACAGAGAGCCCTCTGACCAAAGGGACAAGGCGGTGTAGTCCAGTAAAAATTCAAGTGAAGCAGCGTTTCCGGTGTGTAGAGCAGGGCTGTGTGATAAGGGTCAGCATCAGCTCTGGATTGCAGAGTGGATGTGTGCCCTGTATCCTTGGAAACTTTGAGGTGAGATGAACAGGGAGCTCGGGTTCAGAACCCCTTATCGGAAGTGCGGTGCCCAGACTGTGTCCCAGACCAGCATCCCTGGGTCATAGAGACATAGGCTCTGCAGGTAGGAGGCAGCTGCTTGATTTGTATGATGGAATTTCAAACGGCAAGCAGGTGAGGATGCAGGTGCCCCTCAGAGGTCCTCTTGGTACTTCACGGCCCCAGTGTGTCCAACGTCATCTCCCGTCAACTTTGCAGATGGCTGTATCAGGACTTTCCCAAAACACAAGGGAGCCTCTTCCGTGTCTCCCGGGGCCTCCCTTCCTCCCTGTGTCCCCAGTAACCCCCTCTCTCGGCACCTCTCCCCCAGGCTCAACAGCACATCACCGCGGACCGCGCCGGAAGCCACCGCCGGCAGCAGGCCTACATCACTCCCACCATGGCTCAGGCTCCGTACTCCTTCCCGCACAACAGCCCCAGCCACGGCACTGTCCACCCGCACCTGGCTGCCGCCGCCGCACACCTGCCCGCCCAGCCCCACCTATACACCTACACGGCGCCCGCCGCCCTGGGCTCCACAGGCACCGTGGCCCACCTGGTGGCCTCCCAAGGCTCAGCCCGCCACACCGTGCAGCACACTGCCTACCCGGCCAGCATCGTCCACCAGGTCCCTGTGAGCATGGGGCCCCGGGTCCTGCCCTCACCCACCATCCACCCAAGTCAGTATCCAGCCCAGTTTGCCCACCAGACCTATATCAGCGCCTCGCCAGCCTCCACCGTCTACACTGGATACCCATTGAGCCCCGCCAAGGTCAACCAGTACCCTTACATATAAACACTGGAGGGGGAGGGAGGGAGGGAGAGGAGGCTGGGAGGAGGGGAGGAAGGGAGGGCACTCCTGAGCCCTGCCCACTTTTCATACTGAAGATGCCGCACACAGGAACAAGGCAAGTGGGCAGGGGTGGAGCCGGGGACAGGGGACACAAATGAAACTTGAACCAGGAGGTGGGAGGACTTAGAGCAGAGAGGAGAACAGGAGGGGGGGATATCTATGGTTTTTATTTTAAAAACGAAAAAGAAAAAAAAAATGAAAACGTCAGTAACAAAACAACACAGCTCACGAGCCCATTCTGCACCAAACTGGAAGGAGAAGAGAGCAGCAGGAAGATTCCAGAAGTGGGGGCCCCAGTTTTTGAAAAACTTTATGAACTTTTTAAAGATTATTTTCATATGGCAGCAAGTGACACTGAAGACTTTGCTGTCAGGGACACCTGATATGGAAATCCAATAGATTTTTAATTAATTGAACATGAGAATTAGGGGTTTTTCCAGAACTCTAATGGGTCAACATCCTCCAGAGTGTCAGGCTGTGGCCTGAGGAGTCTGATCCTGGGGGGTTTGTCAGGGGTTGGTCAAGCCAGTCCTGGCTCATTAGTCAGGGTTAAAGGGAGGTGGGTAGGGGCGGCCAGGCTGATGGAAGACCCCCATGAGAGGGTGGGTTTTCTTTTTCTGAGCACTCTGGATAAATCCCTAAGCAATGTTATTCTTCAAATGTCATTAATAATGTATGTTGCAAACTCTAGTTTTTTTCTTTTCTGAAAACTTAGTTTCTCTTTGAATCAACCCCTAGTCACATAGCATAGGGCTAGCGGTTGTCACAGACACCCTAGTAGAATGTAGCACTCTGCACCCTCGTTCCTACCTTGTGTTCAACTCCAATGATACCAATAGACTATTCCTCAACGTAATTGCACAAAAAAAGAAGCGATATAAAATAGGCATGTAACCAATGTGGTGGCCCAGGTGCGTGGGCGTGTGGGTGCGCCGCCCGCCCTCCTCCCTCCGCCCGCGTCCCTCCACCCACCGCCACACCTGGCGCAATCTTGATTCTACATCATTCCCTCCTAGTGCCTTACCGAACGACAGAAGCGGTGTGAGGGTTTACTTCCACTGGTACTCCAAGAAGCTGACTGAGGTTCAATCTCAGCTCTTCTGTGCTGTTCTAACAGTTTACTCTGGTCTTTCCTTTTTAAAAATATTCTATTTTATTTTATTTTAATGCCGATTGTCTGTCTTCTTAGGCTGTTGGCTAGTGGAAGGATGTCAGGGAAGCTGGCAGGAGCTAGAAGGAGAGAGGTGGTGATCTCAAGAGAGATGTGAAAGGCAGATACTGGGCAGGTGCATGGCTTTAGTTGAGTTGTACTTTGGGGACAGAGACCCAGAGAGACTCCCCAACCTCCACCCTTGCCCCACTATGCCCGCAGCCCTGCCCATTGGGCCAGCCCTGCCAGCTCCAGGCCCACCACAACCTCTGTGTGGCTGTCTCCCTTACCAGGCCACGTCCCCCAGCCATCCCCACCCCGATAGCCTGGCATTCTCAGGCTCGCCCCACACTTCACTCTCCTCCAGCTCGCCGGGCTGTGTTTTGCTCTCATGATCTTGCCAGATCCCTCCCTCTGTAGACAGCCACCAGCCTCTGTTTGCTGTTGTATTCTTTTCTTCACATGCATTACCCAGGTCTGCTCAAGACGTGATTTTGATTTTGGTTTTCAAGGGGGTCTGTGGGCAGAAGGTCAGAGGGACACTTACAAGGGTGGCCCAGGGGTTTTCACACTGCACTTTGGAAAACACTCCTGTGGACAGTTAAGTTTCCAAAGAAATCTGCCCTTTGCCCTCTTTGCACCTTTGCTACATTCTGGAAGTTTTCTCAGGCTTTGAAATTGGGGACACGAGGGAGGGGGGAGTTCCCTCGACTTAGTAAATATCTCTGAAATACGTGAATGTGAATGTCAGGGGAATCGGATCGAGGATGGACTGAGAAGGGTGGTTCTAATTGTTTGATTCTGATGCTGAGTCCTTCTTACCTGACCCTGCAACCAAGTCTCCAAGGTGCAAAGAGGCCTTCCCCCCTGGAGTACCAGCAGCCCCTTCCCTGCACTTCCTCACTCTGCGGTCTCCCCCTAGCATCTACTGTGAAAGGTGTTTCTATAATGATACCCACCCTACTTCAGTAACGAAGCCGTTACTTAGCTCTTAGCTGTGAATGAACTCTGGAAACTTCCCCACTGCAATCTAAATTCTTACTTATAAAGAAATATAAAGAAATATGTTCCCAAACTGGAAACAGCTTAGTCCAGGCCTTGGGCGAGAAGGAAGACACCACAGCCTGCTGGGGACACTCAGGTGGCACTGCCAAGCATCTGTTAGAGGCAGAGCAGGCAAGAGGTCTCCTCTGGCTGTGATCAATACGGTCTTTATCCGGGGGTGGGAGGTGTCATCGCTCGCTCAGAGATAACCGGAAAATGGTCAGTTCAGAGAGGGTGAGGGGAGCAAAGCTTTCAGAGGACACAGGAGCCCCGGCCCGCCCCGGCCCTCCCCGACCTGGGCCAGCCTGGAAGTGCATCTGTCGTGGGCTTTCTGGCGGCCACAGACGGCAGCAATATCCCATCAGACTTTCTCTCACCCGTCACAAGGCTTCTCGTCTTGGCAACAAATGAGCCTCTAAGTTTGCCTTATTGAGTAGCACCCTGGACTCTCTGGCACAGTTGTGTTCTAGCCCTTTCTAGATCTGATCTCTTAGGGAAAGAGACAACTTTAAAATATTCTTTCCATTTTAAAGAAAATTCTTTTGTCTGCATAAGTTGGAAGCTTCTTACTCTTTCACCTGAATTTTTTTTCCCTTTTCTTCTTCCAGATCAGGAATGAAAATTCCATGCTGCTCATAAAGATAATATTATTATACTAATTATTTTTGTTATTACCATTGTAATTATGATCATTCTCATCATGTTGATATTATAGTCAGGGTTTTAAATGCACAGTTATTCCAGGTATCTTTGTGTTTTCTCTTTAATATTTAAACTTATTTTATTATATCTATGAGTATATATGAGTCGACTGGAGGGACATACCAATGTCCAGTTTTATCAGGCAAAAAAAAAAAAAAAGGAAAGATCCAGGAATTACGAAAATTGTTTTTGTCATCTCTGTCCCACAAGGAGCTACTACAGAAAAAAATTTGAAGAAGAATCAAAGGCTTTTTCTCATATAGCCCAGATTGGGCTTTTGACAACATGGACACCATCCATATTGTCTCTGCAGATTACCGGTAGCCTGAGACACGGTCTGGGGAAGCAGCTTATCGGCTCCAGAATGCTGAGTCACTGACTGTCCTGCCCTGAGACAGTCTCTTTCCCACATCCTCTGCACGCTCCTGTGCTTCTGAAATCTGTTACCTCGATCCTTGGCCTGCCTCTAATAGTTAAGCAAAGAAATCTCTGTCCAGGGCTTACCAGACCCTTTCTCAGACATCTGCCCTTTTTCCATCAGCACACCCGGAGCTTCCTCCTAGAAGCCACTGGGTATGAGAGGCTGATGTAAAAGTGATAGGCAGCAGTACCTTCCCCAGGGAATTCAGCCTCCCCTCCCCTCCTTGAGTTCACTGACACACACACACACACACACACACCCATGCATCCTTGCAGCACACAGTTCTAGCAAGCCAAAAGCCAGTGGAAGGGTGGGCAGGAGGCCGGAGAAACCTGAACAAAGTCCAGCTGCTCAGACGTTGCAGGCCGTGTCCCCTCGGTAAGCGTCAGCCAGCAGAGGGGCACAATAGGGCCTGCAGCCATCCCCACTCGGTTCCAGCCACACCCCTCAGTGCACAGCACTGTGTGCAACGGATGGGTGGCCACCCTTTGTTCCCAGCCCAGAAACTGGTCCCCAGTGAAGAAAAGGGCAAAATGGCTGGCTTCCCACAGGGAAATGAGACGCTCAGCAGACGTTAGTGTGCTCTCCCAGGCCCCCACCCCTGCCTCCTCCAGCCCCACACACAGAGCTGGCACATCAGAAGTCCCCACAAGAGAGCCAGGTCTGTGTGTGCTCCTGGTGCTTGCCCGAGGCTCCCATTGGTCCTCCAGCTCCCAGTCGCCATGGGGAGCCGCTGTCCCTGGGACCAAGCCCTCCAGCAGAGGGATGCCAGCCTAGTCCTTATTTAGACCACACATTATCAGGACCATCATTATATTGGTTCTCATCATTTAATCCTAACTTTTAAAGAAACATTGCTCAAAGTAAGGGGGGACAATTGACAAGGACAGGTCACAGAGAAGCGTCTAACTGGAGCCATGTGAACCTCAGGTTCTGAGAGACCTGGCCGGGTGCTGGCACCCATGTCTTTGCTTAGGGCCTCTTCATCATGTTCTAGATGTTTCCAAGGGAAGGGGGTGAGCAGGCCAAGGAGTGCGAGAGCCCAAGGCTCGATGCCGGTTAATACTGTGAAGCGGAGCATGTGGTCGGTGTAACCGGAGGGAGGAGAAGGGCCAGAGGAAGCAGCATCTCGCCTTCCTGGCAGCTGAGTCATTTGCAGGCTGTGAAGGACTCAACCTGCCCAAACACGGGCGTGTGGGTAGGGGTTAGCATGGAGAGGGGGGGTAGCACGGCCGTGACAGGATGGTTTCCCTCGACCAGGTCTTGGGAATTGCAAACACTCGTTTTTGAACAAGCTAGTGGTGGAGGGTTTGGGTTGTGTGAGTGCGTTCGAGTGAGCGGAGCAAACTTTCTTGGAAACTGGAGGGAGGAGGAGGTCTAATGGATGACTGAGAGAGCGACGTGGGCCCGGCTGGCCCAGCCCTCTGCCCGGTGCTGAGGGGACAGAGGGGTACGAGACCGATGCTCTTGCTGGCCAGTCAAGTAGCTGCTGGGACAGAAAAGAGAAAAGAGGAAACAGCCGAGTGCCCTCAACCAGCAGAGAAAATCCAGCTGAGAGGCCAGGGTTGCTTCCAAGGCCAGCCTGGGACTTCACTTTGGCGACAGGAGTGATCTCCCCAGGACCCACTCCGGCCGCAGGACTGGGCAGGCTTCTCCCCATCCTTCGTTCCCTTCTGGCAAGCTCCACAGACTCCCCTTAGGGGAGCTGCAAGATGGAGCAGGCCAGAGACGTCCTTACCAAATTGAAAAGGAAGGTGAAACTATTCCTTTCTTTAGCCAAAGAACGCTTCTCAAAGATGCCTCCGGAGATGGACAAAATGGCATTCCTTGCGTTCCTTTCCAGGCAATAATGATATCGCTAGTGATGTGATTCCATTTGTTTTTCTCTTTCCTTCCAACCTTTTTTTTTTTTTTTTAATTGCATTTATTTCAAAACTGCGCTCATCTTTTAGGAGCAGCAGAGGTGTGACCCTCAGTGCTCCTGCAGTTGGGGACGTTCCCGTGGGAGACAGTGCTGCTGCCAGGTTGGGCTGCGTTGGGCAAGAGCTCAGGAGAGCAGTACTTTCCACTTAGATGCCTTAGAACTCTCACTTCTAATCTCCACAGACTAGACTCAGTAAAATCTCAGGCTACTAGAGAATGGAAGAGGGTGACATGGGATTTGAACACAAAGGAAACCTCTTAGAGGCTTTTGGCACCATGGCTGGCTGTAGTGAACCAACATAGCAGAGATTTCTCACGTCTTTGTTGCGGCTTCCAGAAGTTCAGGAGAGAGCTAGCTCCAAACTCAGTTGAGAGTTTGCAGAGAAGTGACCCTGCAGGGCACACGTCACAGCATACCAGCAGCAAAGGGGGCCTTCCCCATGCCTTTGAGAGCTCCTGTCTCAGGCCCCTGCACTGGAAATTACACTGACTCTCTCTTCTTTGTTAAAACTTGCAGAATCCCTCATGTAGTGATAGCCAACCTTTGTGGCAGCTTTTCAGTGCCCCAGGCCTGGCCCTTGATGGAGTCCTCTCATGGGGCCCCCACAGCCACCCCACAGGGAGGGATACCGCCCTCACAGCTGAGGAGGCTCCAGGACCTCTAAGAAAGCAGCGTATGTTAAAGGAAAGACAGTGGTGGTCCAGAATCCCAGTCTAAATGTTTTGTGAATCAGGCCTTTACTGAGATGTGATTTTATTTCCCTTTTTAAATTAACAGCATTGAGTGGCCTCCTGTTTCTGGTGAACCATTCAGTGTACTGTGTGCCAGACACTGTGCTAAGAGTTGCCCACCGGTCGTCTTGTTTAGTCTTCACAATAACCCTGTGAAATCAGCAATATCAGTTCCTCTGCACACGAAGTATGTGGCTTGCAGAGCTCGTAACCTGCCCCGGGTCACACAGCTAGTGAGGGGCGACCAGGGTTTGAACCTGGCTCTGCCCAGCTCCCCAGCTGAGCTTGCAGCCATTCACCTCAGCCGTCCCTGTGTGTATGTGCACAGAAAGGCCTTTAACCCATGTCACCTGCGCCATCCCTGCGCCATGGAACTCCACAGAAGGGCGGTGCAGAGAGCGAGCTCCCGGGTTGGAGGCAGGCAGAAGGGGCAGAATTAGTCTGATAGTCAGAGAATATTCTCTGAGGAGTTTCTTTTAATTCGCGATAGAATTCCTTTTAGATTTCTTTCCAGCATACAGACTAGCTTTAGTAGTGCTGCTATAACAAACTCTTATAGATAAGAGTAAAGAAAAAAGTGTTCTTTTCTTCTTTTAAAAACAAATAATTTTTTCTTGCTTATAGTTAATTCTAGAAAGGCAATACTGAAGGTATATATTTTTTTCAAATGCTATTTTTTACTGCACTTGATAATTATCTTGACAGCTCTGATCTCTGTAATAGATCCAGCCTTCAGCTCTGGGCAAAACCAGATGCCAGGTTCACACCAAATTTGTAAATACCACATGTGGGTCTGGTGGCCAGGAACTTTTTTCTTTCTTTAAAAATGAAGAAGACAAGATGACTTAGAAAGAGGAACAAAGTTTTCTTTTGAGGTAGATACCTTTCTCAAAGAAATAGAAAGCAACAATTAGATCAACTGAGGAAAACTAGCCACCTTTCATGATACAAGGAAGGCATGTCTCTTGCCCTGGTGTGAAATTAATAGGAATACAAATGCATTTTAATTTTGGTTGAAGGATGACAAGAATTTAGAAATGCTTTAGGACTAGATTTTTAATTTAAAAAAATTATTATCATTAATCATGAAGTATCTTCTCAGTCGTCTTGGGTAGATTTCTTGTTTGGTTTATTTTTTTTTTTTCTTTTAAAAAAAACTTCATTGTGGACTGGCTCCAGGCTTGTTTGCCTAAATTCTTAGGTAGTGTACACAAGTTCTAGAACTTTAACTCCATTGGAAGCAAACCCAACTCAAATCAGAATTTGAGATCCTGGCTGGCTTCGGTAGGTATTCTGGAATTCTGGCAGAATACCTACTAAAGATTTTTTAGAAGGTTTTAGATACATTATCTTACATAAACTGTGACCTAATGGCAATAATTACCTCAAATGTGGGCATTCATCCTGGTTTTAGCCTTTTTTGAAATCATGTAGCCAGCTTGATCTTGAGATTAAAAGACTATGAATTCTGTGTGGGCTGCAAATAATGATTAATGCACACCCCGGTCATTGTTGCTAAGTGAATTCTGAAAATAGTTAACCTTTACCACAAAAATTAAACCAAGGAAGAGATTATTCTTCATGTGTTGTACTCAAATGTGATGTTCAAATGAACATGTTAAGTATATATGTTTTTAGCTACTGTCAAATGCTGTTAGCCTTCTAAGATGCCAAGAGAGTCACAATTTAAATGAGTAAATGAAATTATTGACTGTGGATGCTTAAGCATATTTCTGGCTACATTTTATAGTTCAAGTGTTTTATAGTTTACATTTAAACTGGTACTTTTTAAAGAAAATTTCTGTTTTTAACTGACATCTTCAAACCCTAGCAATGGCCTCTTTAGTTGGAGGCCGTGTCTCCCCAGGGCAGGTGTTTTCTTCCCAAACTGTTCTGCAGCCCAACACATGCATTTCCCTTCACATTATTGGTTTCCACGAGAACTCAAGAGAATGTGAAAGAAAGTCCAGATTGAATGGGAAGGGTGAGTCCAGAGTCGGGCCAGATGTGAAGCCCTCATGCCATGCTGTACAAACGCTCGTCTTCAAGGGGCCTTCTCTTCGACATCTTGGAAGAGGCAGCATGAACTGATTTGATTTGAATATTTAACTTATTAATAGATCCACTGGCCTCCAGTCACCAGGCAGTAGAAGATACGGGGAGTCAGGTGATCGCAATATTTCAATCAGTGTTTTGCTGGGGAGGACCATGCACCCCTATGTCCATGGTCGGTAGCTGGGTTGTTCGTACATCTGTTGTCATTTATTCATTTTCTCCTTGAAAACAAATCATTGTAAAAGTCTGTGTTTACTTTTAACTCATTGTCAGACTCAGAATCGAAGCCTAGCCCAGCGGGAGAGGGACCTTAGCTTCCTTTCAGAGATTGTATGTGCTGCTGAGCAGAAGGGACGATGGCACCCAGGGCAGCTCATCATAGTCCGAGAGACCTGCCCTGAGCATATGTCAGGTCTGAAATAACAAGAGAGCTGCTTCGGAGACGGGAAATGGGCCCCTGTCATGAAGGAACAGCCTGGGGAGATTCCAGTTCCCCTAAACGTTTTGGTTTATGTTTTGTTTTTTCTTATGCCACAACCCAACTGCAGAGGCCCTGCTGTGACCTAAAGGGCATTCGTTTAGCAGAGGAGACCTTGCAAACTGCAAGCACCTGGGACCAGGAAGCTGTTAAAAAATAATCATAATAATGACACATTTGCTTTTCCCCTGTGAACTGCATTAACAGTGTGTCCTTACACCAGCTTTTTGTTTGAAATGTTATTGTGAAATATTTTTCATCTTACCCCTCCCCCACCATCATACTCTCGCTTTCCTAATTGTAATTTTTATCCTTTACGTGAATTAACCAAATGAGTTCTGTGTCATTGTCTTTGGGGCTTACCCATATTTTTAAAAACTGAAGTATAGAAATTGACATTTTTTTTTTTTAATTTGGAAAGTCAATGTATTGTATCTGGAAAAGGGTTCTGCCTTTGCTCTCTACAGTTTCCTTTCAACCAATCTCCAAATGATTCACACTCCTGGCGCCGCCCCCCATCCCTCATGTTAGGTCACTGTTCCCGTGGCCTCCTCTGCCTCCGCCCTACTGTCATCACTGCCCCATCCCAGGCACCCAGGACTCCCAGGAAGTTCAGGAACGAGCAGGAAGGGCCCACTTAGCCTTGACAGTGGTGGTCTCACCTCCCTGTCAAGACAGCGGCCTGCTGGGTGGAAGGGGCAGTGGATTGATTGCTGTTGTTTAATGGTTTGGCTCAGGTTATAAGGAGAAACTTGGAAAGTGGAAAGTGACGTGACTGTGCCCACCCTTAGTAGCTTTCTGTGACTTCTGAATGGAACATAAAGCACCCCCACCCCGCCCCTGCCCCCAAAGCAGATATTCCTGTTTGGGCTGTCTCCAAGTCAATTGATTTGCCTGCCCCTTCCACTCACCCCACGTTTGTTGTGTTACTGCTCATTTAAAGCTTTCCTCTGTGGACTTCCCAGGGCACAATCATCTCCGGCCCCAAAGCCATCTCTTCATCCTCTCTGCATTTTTTTAACCAAATGAAGTAGACAAGAAAGTTGTACTTTGGGGCAGCAGGATTTCTAGTTTAGTAGAATCACTGTATAGATAGAGATGTTGATATATATGTTTATGTATATATATCAAACCAAATTTCTGCTAGGAGAAGTATAGCTTTATGGAGGAGGAGGAGAAAGAGGAGCTCTTTCAAGGTCGGAATCAGTATAGTGTATCAGAGGAGCAGGGGCCGCGTCATCCACCGTGCTCTCTGGATGCCAGAGTCAAGGGCATAGGTGGTGGGGGCGGGGCATGGGGGGGGCGGCAACCGATCAAAATGACTGGAATTTTCCATCCCATTTTGCTTTCACCACATGTATTGAGCTGCAGCCTCTGATATTCCATCACGTTCCAAAAATGGTATCCATTAGGATGGAAAGAGAACAGATCGTAGAAATGTTTACCTTTCAACTTCCCATGGATTCAGGACACTCTGGATAGAAAGACTCACTCCCCACAATGAGAACAGGGGAGAGGAGACCTGGCCACACTCGGTGCCAGTCCAAGGAACGCGACTCCCTCCCCAGGGTCATCTTACCTAGATCATCTCAGCTCAATCTGAATAATCCTATGGTAGCCCTGGTCCGTTGTGTTCCTTCACCGTACGGTTTCTGTAATAAAAAGTGTTAATCCATGTTGATCTGTGTGGAAATTATTGCGTGCAACAGTATTTTCTCGTGTACCTCTTTTTCCTATGTGAATTGTCCCTCTTTTCTTTTTTATTTATAAATGTCTACTTTTTTTAAAAGACAAACCAATGTGTTGTAGACCTATATGTAACCTATTCCTTAGTCTCATATTATAGGTATGTTATAAGAATGGATATTTTACTTGGCTTTAGAATGTTTTACAAGAAAACTAATTCTTAACTGATCAAGTCCTTGCTACTAAAATGCTTGTGTTTTTCATCATGACGTCGTGTGCTTCTAAATTAATCATTTTCGTTGTAGAAAAATGGAGTGAATTTATATTAGTCTTGGAAACTAATAATAGCATTGTAAATTTATGAGATGATTTTAACAGAAAAAATTATAGAAGAATATAGTTATTTTAATTGTAATATTACTAACTGTAGGGTGAGAAAGGGGGTCCCATTGTGGTGAACTATGTTATAGCTTGTTACTCACAGTTTCTTTTTGATCATTTTTTCGGTCTCTGAGGTGAAATGACTTATTAATTAAAATTTGTAAACTCACATATGCATATTGTATATGTGTAGAAATGTAATCACACTTTGTCTTGGAATTACATTAAACTGTTTGGAATCACTGTACACTCTGCCTGGCATGCTTATTTTATCCTAGAAGCAGACTAGTTGTAACTCTAAAGTGGTTATTGTTGCAAGTAACGTATTTCAAAAACGTGATTTAGCCCTTCAGAAATTATGTCTTTGAAAATGTTCAGAACCCACCACTGCATTGAAAATTTGCAGAGATGACTGTATGTGGCTATAGAGTGAGGGTCTTCAGATCATTTTACCATTAATTCCTGTGCAGTCTATGAATTCTCCGCTGACTCTTCTAACTCATTCTAACCCCACTGCTCCCAAACACCATCCCCGAGGCCTAAGGCTTAGCTGTCATCTGCTCTCCTAAGAGTTTCCCATCATTCCTCCCGGATCTGGACATGGGATGTGAACTTCCTGTGTACCCAGGCCCTGCCCTCTCCCACACACCTTGGCGTCCATCAGCCTCTTCACTCCTGGGCCAATCACTAGGGCCCTGTCACTCCCCAACTGAGCTGATGGTGCCACAGCCCCTTAGGGCCCTACCCTCACAGCTGCTCCACCTCTGGAAACCTGAGGAACTCTACATCCTCTTGGATCTAGGCTTCCCAGCTTTCTGACACTTTTTATTTTTCTTAAATTATGATAAAATATACAGAACATAGTATAAAATTGCCATTGTAACCATTTTTAAGTGCACAACCAGTGGCATTAATTGCATTCACGTTGTTGTACAACCACCACCACTACCCATTTCCAGAACTCTTTCATTATTCCAAAAAGAAGTTCTGAACCTGTTAAGCAACATCTTCCCATCTCCCCCTCCCTCAGCCCCTGGCAATCACCCTTCCAGGGTGGCTGTGAACTTGCGTACTCTGGATAGCTCATGTAAGTAGGACCATCTGCTTGTCCTTTTGTGTCCGGCTCATTTCATTGAGCGTAACATTTTTAGGTTCATTCATGTTATATCAGAATTTCATTCCTCTTTATGGCTGAGTGATATTCGACTGTATATATGCCGTGTTTCGCTTATCCATTCATCCGTTGGCGGGCATTTGGGTGGCTTCCACCTTTTGGCTACTGTGAATAATGCCGCCATAAATATTGGTGTGTGAGTAACTATTCTGCTCTCAGTTCTCATACTCAGAAGTAGAATTGCTGGATCATGCGGCAATTTTAGGGTTGACGTTTAATAAAAAAATTTTTTTTAACATTTCTCATCTGCAACATACTGGATCGGACTGACTGCAAACCTGTCTCTGTCTTACTCCAAATCTGTGGCCCCCAACCCTGGGCCACAGACTGGAATCCTGGAGCTAGGCCATAGAGCTCCACTTCCCCTGCCCTCCTTACCTCCCAACCTCATCCTGTGGAAAAACTGTCTTCCATGAAACTTAGGAACCAGGACACCAGCAGGAGGTGAGCAGTGGGTGATCAAGGGGAGCAGCTTCATCTGGATCTACAGCCACGCCCCATTGCTCACATCACTGGCTGAGCTCCACCTCCCTCCCACCCCCACCCCACCAGTCCATGCTGAAATTGACCTTTCATGACGCTGGGCCCAGAAAGGCTGGTGACTGCTACTTCAAATCCCTTGTCACTGGTTTTCATTTCCTTCTCCATTTCCTGGTTGTGACTGACTCTCTGGGGCCCCACCATACTGTTCTCCATGGCAGGTGCACCTTGTCACTTTGCCACCAGCAACACACGGGGGTCCAGTTTCCCTACCTGACACTCTCACCCTGGCCTTCATGTCCAGCATTCTCAGGCCTCTGGTCCGCCAGACACTGGGCTCCAGGTTTTCTGTGCCTCTCCCCAGCCAGCCTCGAAGGCCCAGCCTTCCTGTCATCCCCTTGACCCCCAACCCTCAGCTCACTGCCTCTGCCTACGCCTTGCCCACGTGCTGTAGCTCAGATTCTGCCATCCACCTTCTCTGCTCCCAGTGCCAAAAAGAGACCATGAACCCTGCAGATTCGAGGATTCCAGACTGCCGGGTCTCCGATGGCTGACTCAGAGCACCACTCTCTCCAGGCCCTGGCCCCACACAGCAATCCAGAGAGATCCAGGCTACTGGGCAGAGATTCTCCCAGCCCCATCCCTCAACCCAGCAGTGGTCTGCCTTGACACCTCTTTCCTCACCCCCCAGACCACTTTCCCTCTCCAGCATCCCCTCCTTCTTTTGTACCTTCACACTTGCCTCCTAAACTTACCCTCTCTTCCGGGAAGCTTGTCCCAATACTCCTGATGTGTCAGGCTCTGTTCTTACTTTCCAACACCTCATTAGGCCATACCGTCAACATTTCCTTCCTTGTCTTCCTTCCCCACAAAACTCTAAAATTCTAGCAGGTAAAATCAGTCTTTCATTTCTATTTCCAAGGCATCTGTTACAATGCCAGGTACAGAGTGGGTGGTCAGCAACTATTTGGATGAATTAATAAAGGACGGTGCCTGCTCACATTTCCCCACCAGTCCACCCTCTACTCCCCAAAATCAGTCTGCCAGAAGCCCATAAATAAAGAAAGCAAAACCCTAAATGTAGCCAATACTTGTATTAAATTCAACTAAAGTTCAAATTACATAAAAATCCATGCAGACGATTTTAACAGAACTTCAAAACTCTTCTTCTATCGTACATTTTTTTTTATTAGAAGTCCACTGGCAGGGATCTCACGCTGCAGAAGTGGGAAGGGGAGCCCCAGATGCAGTGAGATGGGAGCATGTCAAAGGGGTCCACAGTGCAGCTGTGTACAAGGAGCTCGCCACCAGTGTCCCTCGAAAGGTACTTACGTCTAAAGTGAAAAGACAGACCTACTGTTGTCCATGTTTCCCTCAAACATATTCAATACTGGGGTAATAAAAATGATCAGTTATTCACTTGACAGTGATGAGTAGGAGGCAGAATTCCAGACTCTACATGTCTCTGTCCCAGTGGAGCCAGGGAAGGCCTGAGAGGAGGACCAAGCAAAGGATTAAACAGCACTGTCACTTAGCTTGTGGCAGCTCCTGCTGGGGCTTTGCTTTTAGGGGAAGATTCTCCTGCATTACAAAACAATGGGAGCTATCCTAGCTCCCATTATTCTAGGGAGGTAGAGGTCATGCCCCAGCCTGTTCCAAACAGCCAGGTGTAAGGAGTCTTTTTGCTTTTTTTTTTTTTTTTAAGTGAGCATCTGGCTTGTATGGTGTTTCCTAGCCTTTTGCTAGGATAAATTTAAGCAAATATTGAATAAGCATAAAAGCAGAGCATGCATGAAGGGCAGAGTGTAAATGTCACGCCGATAAGTGTGGGTGTCCTCATGATCTCCTACCTTTCATCCAGTCCCTCTCTTTTGCCGGTACTCAGCTTTAAAACGGGGGCCTTCTGTGCTTTCCCTCACCTGCCTTGTGCGTTTTACATCCAACTTGAACCACACAGACTTTCTTTTAAGAAATCTATTTCCTCCACAGCTTCCCATGTACTCCTTGAAGATGAAAATAGTTGACTGTTCATCACAACCCTAATCCTCGCTCCATGAGGAAGAAACAGAGGCCTGGGAGCTGGACGTTCCTCCAGCGTCATGGGACTCTAGTTGAAGTACTTGTCTTGTACATAGTGATTTATAGAAGGCACTTTGCATTTGATGCCCCTGCTAAAACAATGCTGCATTTCCCTTGTAAAGAAACCACTTGACATCCCCTTTTATGTCTTTTTATATTCTGTTTCAACATCTTAAGTTTTATTACAATGGTCCTCCTGGAATTTTTCTTTTTTTTTTTTCAGCTTTTGGCCAGGGCAGAACCCGCCACCTCCACCATATGGGGCCAGCGCCCTACCCCTTTGAGCCACAGGCGCCGCCTGCTCCTGGAATCTTTATCCATGGCAGACCAATCTCAGGAATGCCTGTAAGAGAACTGATCAACTGTTGATAGATAAAAGGCCAGACTGAAAGAGAAAAGCTGATGGCTGGAGGAAGCCCTTCTGAGAGGGAAAGGACTGTCACAGGTTTTAAGCTATCACAGGCCCATGAGGCATGAAGAGAAAAGGCAACAAAGATAGTGTAGCTTTGGAATCAGCCATATGTGGGTTCAAATCCGGGCTCTGTCATTTATCACTATAAAATCTGGGAAACCACTTCTCAAGTCTCTGTTTTCCTATCTGTTACATGGGAATAATACTACAAAAACTGGCTGGATAAACCCAAGCCCATTTCCTCCTCTTCCTGAGCCCACACTATATTATATTTCCTAGCTTTCTTTGCAGGTAAATATGGTCAGGCCTGACCCCTAAAAAGCCCTTACAGACTCTCTTTCTTCAAATTATGACCAGAAACAGAAAATCCTGCAAAGACTCTAAGGCTCTAAAGAACTACAGAATGACGGGACCACCAGATAGAAGCCTGGCTAATTTGTTGGGGGGTTTTGTTTGTTTTTTTGTTTGTTTGTTTGTTTGTTTGTTTTTGGTAGAGATAGAGTCTTGCAAATTTGGAAAAATTGGGGGAGGTTTTTTTTTTTGGTTTGTTTGTTTTTTGTTTTTTTGAGACAGAGTCTCATTTTGTTATCCTCAGTAGAGTGCTACGGTGTCATAGCTCACAGCAACCTCAAACTCTTGGGCTCAAGAGATCCTCCTGGCTCAGCCTCCCGAGTAGCTGGGACTACAGGCACCTGCCACAATGCCCACATACTTTCAGAGATGGGGTCTCGCTCTTGCTCAGGCTGGTCGAGAACACCTGAGCTCAAGCGATCTACCCGATCCACCCTCCTCAGCCTCCTAGAGTGCTAGGATTACAGGTGTGAGCCACCATGCCTGACCTAGTTATTATTTTTTTAAACATTTTTTCTGTTCCAATTACTTCTTTCTGATACTCCCATTATGCATATGTTAGACCACTTTGTTTTTCTGTGTCATTATTATATGTTTTATTTGGGAATTACGTCACAAAATGCTTATACTGGACCAGCAGTTCTCAACCTGGGGGTCGCGACCCCTTTGTAACAATGAAAACACATCCTGCATATTAAATATTTACATTATGATTCATAACAGTAGTAAAATTGTAGTTATGAATTAGCAACAAAAATAATTTTGTGGTTGGGGGGTCACCACAATATGAGGAACTATATTAAAGTCTCAGCATTAGGAAGGTTGAGAACCATTGTACTACACAATAAAAAAGTTTAAAACCAAGGATGTAAGTTTCTATTTTGATAAGCTTAGAAAGATGATCAAATTAAACTCAAGCTACATACAGAAAAGAAAATAATTAACATAAGCATAAAATTCGGTGAAATCGAAAGCAAACAAATTATAGGGTTAGTTCTTTGAAAAGGTTATAAAATTTATCAACTTCTAGATAGATCTACCTAGTAAAAAGGGAAGAAATCACCAATTTCCAATATCGGGAATAAAAAAGGAAACATCCCTACAGATCCCGCAGACCTGATAATGATAATAAGAGGATATTGTAAACAACTTTATGCCAATGAATTTGAAAGCTTAGACTAAATTAAATAATTACTTAACCAAATTATTAACTTTGACAGAAGAAAAAGTAAAAAATCTAAATAATCCTGTATCTATTTTCTTTTTGGTGGTAGTTTTATAACTTTATTTGATGTATCTGACAATCACCAGCTAGTTCTTACTCATGTTGACTGTAGATTTTTGAAAGTAGTAAGAGGTACATAGGTAACCAAAGTATAGAGTTTGTTTGGTGTATCTTTATCTTCATTACATTTTCTGGACAACCATACACAGATACAGTATGGGGCATTCCTCATGTCTCTGGCCCAGACAGCTTCGTTGAGCCTGGTATCAATGTGCACATCTGGAGTCACTGTCTCTTTCATGGCCAATTTCCAGGTCTCTTTCAATGCCCAAGGGACATGCTTCTTTTTTTTGTTTGTTTGTTTTTTAATTTTGTTTTCAATTCTTTTAGTTTGAAGGGTCTTTATTTATTTATTTATTTATTTATTTATTTATTTATTTTTATTGAGACAGAGTCTCATTTTGTGGCCCTCAATAGAGTGCTGTGGCATCATAGCTCACCTCCAACTCTTGGGCTCAAGCGATTCTCTTGCCTCATTCTCCCCAGTAGCTGAGACTACAAGTGCCTGCCATAATGCCCAGCTTTTTTTTGTAGCGATGGGGTCTCACTCTGGCTCAGGCTAGTCTCGAACTCCTGAGCTCAGGGCAGTCCACCTGCCTCAGCCTCCCAGAGTGCTAGGATTATAGGCGGAGCCACCACACCCACCTAGGACATGCTTCTTAAAGTCCACTCCATGGATATGCTTGTGAAAGTTGACAGTGTACTCTGGGGTCATCATGTAGTTGATGGCAGAATGGCCCTTCACGCCACCCTTCTTTGTGGGAGCCATTGTGCTGGGCCCCAGTTGGAAAGGAAGAGCACAGGGATTGTGGGAGGAGGAAAGCGGTGGTTGCCAATACAACTTCCGAGTTGCCTGGTTAGCTCCTGTATCTATTTTTAAAATTAAATTTAAAGTCAAAAATTTCCTACCAAGAAAACTTCAGGTCTAGATGACTTACCTGAAGTACCTGAAGTATTCGATAAACATTTAAGGAAGGAATAATGTGAGTTTTACAAATCTTTTTTCACAAAATATAAAAGAGAAAAGACTTTTTAGCTGGAGTGTTGATAACAAACACAAAGATATTATAAGAAAACTGTGAACTCATATCTCTCATAAATTCAGAACAAAAATCCTTAATATTAGCAAGCCAAATCCAACAATACAGAAATGGTGGTATTTGTGAAAAATCAGAGTTTATCCTAGAAATACAATGTAGGTTTACCATTCAATAATCAATTTAAGGTCAGGCACTGTGGCTCATGCCTGTAATCCCAGCACTTTGAGAGACCAAGGTGGGAAGACCCAGAGATTAGCCTGAGCAACACTGCAAGACTTCATCTCTCTAAAAAAAAAAAATTTTTTTTTAAATCTACAACTAAGATCATGGTAGAAAAACTTGAGCATCTTCTCCTTAAGATCAGAAACAAGGGCGGCCCCTGTAGCTCAAGCAGCTAAAGCACCAGCCACATACACTGGAGCTGGCAGGTTCCAATCCAGCCTGGGCCTGCCAAACAACAATGACAACTATAACCAAAAATAGCCGGGTGTTGTGGCAGGCGCCTGTAGTCCCAGCTACTTGGGAGGCTGAGGCAAGAGGATCGCTTAAGCCCAGGATGACAGCTTGAGACTCTGTCTCAAAAAAAGATTAGAAACAAGGCAAGAATATCCACCCTCAGTACTTCTATTCAACATTATGTAAGTTCAAAAAGATAATACAAACAAATACAAGGTAGGATAATATAAAATATAATAAAATTAAAAGATTGTAAAGTAAAACTATTTATAGAAAACACAATTGCATATAAAATCCTAAGTAATTTACAAAACAGTCTACTAGTGCTAACACATCAATCTAGCAAGGTTACAGGATAAAAGGTCAATTACAAAAATCAATTGCATTTTTTTATACTAGCAACAAACAGTTGAAATAAATTGAAAAACCATTGGCCAGGCATTGTGGTGCATGCTTGTACTCCCAGCTACTTGGGAGGTTGAGGCAGGAGGATCACTGGAACCCAGGAGTCTGAGGTACTGTGACATGGCTCTCTACCCAAGGCAACAGAATGAGACTTTGTCAAAAAAAAAAAAGGAAGGGAAGGGTAGGGAGGAAGATTGAAAACGAATATCACCTAATAGGATCAAAAATTAAAATATTTAAAGATAAATGTAACAAAATACATGCAAAAACTCCATCCTTAAAACTTATAAAACATTACTGAGAGAAAATTTTGTAAAACTTAAACAGAGAGATCTGCCTTCTTCATTGATTTGAATACTTAAATTGTCAAAATGACATAGCTTCCCAAATTAATTTACAGATTCAAAGCAATCTCAATCAAACTCCTAGGAGGCTTCTTTGATATAATTGACAAGCTGATTCTGAAGTTTAAATGGAAAGTCAAAGGACCTAGGAGAGGCAAAATAATTTTGAAAAAGAAGAATAAAGTGTGATGTTGGTGTAAAAATAAACAAGTATATCAGTGAAACAAAACAGAGTATGAAAATAAATCAATATTTAATAAGGTTAATTAGTTTAATCAAAGGAACAAAGCATCCTTTCATGGGAAAAAGAAAGTTTTTTTAACAACTGGCTATCTACATGAGGAATAAACAAACCTTGATCCATACCTCACAACACACAAAAAGACTAATTCAAGATGGATCATACCTAAGTATAGAAGTTAAATCTTCAAGACCCTGGATAGGTAAAGATTTCTTAAACAGAACATTAAAAAGCAAGAAGTATTACAAAATTTAACAAAATGGACTTCATCAAAATTAAAATCTGCTCATCAGAAATCATCATTTGAAAACTGAATAGGTAAGCCCAGGCACAGTGGATCATGCCTGTAATCCTAGCACTCTGGGAAGCCAAGGCTGGTAGATCACCTGCACTCACAAGTTCAAGACCAGCCTGAGGAAGAGTGAGACCCCATCTCTAATAAAAAGGAAAAACTATCCTGACATCGTGGCGTTACCTATAGTTCCAGCTAGTCAGAAGGCTGAGGCAAGAAGATCACCTGAGCCCAAGAAATAAAAGTTGCTGTGAGCTATGATGATGCCACAGCGCTCTACCCAGGGCAAGAGAGTGAGACTCTGTCTCAAAAAAATAAAGAAATAAAAATAAAAAATGAATAGGTAAGTTGCTAACTGGAAGGAAATGTTCATAATACATATACCTCAAAAAAGGAATGTATCCAGAATATTGCATTAGTTCACAACTCCTGCAAATCAATAATAAAAAAGACAGCCGACCCAACCCCAATTTTTAAATGAGTGAAATTTCTGAACATTCACTTCACAAAGGAAGGTATACAAATGATCAATAATCAAATGGAAAAGTACTCAACAGCACTATTCATCAGAGAAAATGTAAATTAAAAGCATAGTTGGACACCTCTACATAGTCTCTGGGACTGAAAATGAGGATTTGGAGCAACTGAAACTCTCAACACTTTGCTGGTGGGATTGTAAAATAAAACAACCACTTTGGAAATTGATCTGACGATTTCTTACAAAGTGAAACATACAGTCACCTCATGACCCAGCAATTCTACTTCTAGGCATTTATCCAAGAGAAATGAACATGTATATCTATATATGTGTGTGTGTATACACACACACAAGTACAACTTCTAAAAGAATGTCCATACTAACTTTATTCATGATAAAGCTAAAATTTGAAAACAACCCAAGTGACCATCTAAAGGAGAAAAGATTAAAGAAATACAGTGGGGGCTCAGCACCTGTAGCTCAGCGGCTAGGGCGCCAGCCACATACACCAGAGCCAGCTGGTACAAACCCAGCCTAAGCCTGCCAAACAACAATGACAACTACAACAAAAAATAGCCGGGCTTTGTGGCGGTAGTTCCAGCTACTTGGGAGGCTGAGGCAAGAGAATCGCTTAAAGCCCAAGAGTTGAAGGTAGCTGTGAGCTGTGACACCACAGCATCTTCCGGGGGCGACTTACCGACTCTGTCTCAAAAAACAGATATACAGTGAAACACAACTCAAAAAATTGTAATCTACTACTAATACACTAATGACATGCATGAATGTAAAAAAAAGAAGTGAACAGAGTCAAACACTCAAAGAATAAATACTGTGTGAGTCTAGTCAAAACTAAACTATAATGAAAGAAATTATAATAGTGGTTGCCTCAGGGAGTGAGGACTGACTTGAAAGGAACATAAGTGATCTTTCTGGAATGATGGAAATGATTTATATATCAATAGGAAGATGGGCTATGTGGGTGCCTGCAATTGTCAAAATTCATTAAACTGTACATAATATCTGTGCACATCAATATATATAACTACATCTCAATTAAACATAAATATTATAAAACAGGAAGAAGCAGGAAAATGTATTCCACGGTCAGAAGAAATCATCAATAGAAGTAGTTATTAAAATAACTATTATGAATACATTAAAGAAAAGAAAGAAAAAGATGTATTTGATAGATGAAGGAATAGGGAGCTTCAGCAGAGAAGTGAAAACTATAAAAGAACCAAAACAAAGATGCAGAATTGAAAAGTACATTATATAAAATGAAGAAATCTGTTGAATGAACCTAAAAGCAAACTGAACACAGCAGAAGGCAGGATCAATAAACTCAAAGACTAGTCAATAGAAAATATTTGGCCAGCCCCAGGGGCTTGCACCTGTAATTCCAGAACTTTGGGAGGCCAAGATGGGAGAATTGCTTGTGATCAGGAATTTGAGACCAGCCTGGGCAACATAGCAAGACCCTGTCTCTATAAAAAAATTAAAAAAATTAGCCAGGCATGGTGGTGCATGCTTGTAGTCCCAGGTACTTGGGAGGCTGAGGCAGGAGGATCAATTGAGCCTCTTTCCAAGTTGAGCCAGAGTTCAAGGCTGCAGCAAATTGTGATCACCTCACTGCACTGCCAGCCTAGGTAACAGAGCAAGACTCTGTCTCTTTAAAAAAAAAAAAAACAGAAAAAAGAAAATATCCATACTGAAGGCCAGAGAAGAAAAAGGAATGTGTAAAAATAGGAGCATTAGGGACTTGTGTGATAATACCAAACAACCATAATGGACTGGAACCCTAGAAGGAGAGAAGAGGAGCCAAGCAGAAGAAATATTCAACGAGATAAAGGTGGAGAATTTTCCAAATTGATAAAAGACATCAACTCACAGAATCCAGAATCTCAATGCATACAAGCATACGGCTAGACAGTACTTCTCAGCCTTCCACCACTGGCTTGGCCAACCTTTGCAGGCAGTAGTGATGTTGCCACACCTCCAGATCTGACCTCCATCTCGTCTAGGCTAAGATGTGCTGTGCCAAACTCCAAATCTCAGAGCCTTTACTTCCCTTGCAGAGTTTGTTGCAGAAATCTGTCCCCCACATACTGGCTTAGCATTCCAGGAAGCTTCAGTCTTCTGGAACCTCTAAACTGACCAATCACTACAATGGAGGGAGGGAAATTATGAAGTGGGCATTGGTTCTTAGATGAATCCACCTCAAAATGACACGTGCCACTTTTCTTTGGCTAAAGCAAGTCCTATAGACACTTAACTTCAAAGAAGCCAGAATATAGACCTTCCATATGACTGGAAGGAAAGGAAAGTGGAAAGTATTGGGGCATGGCAGTTGTGTCTGCCACATCCCTTAACACACAACCCGTGTCAGCTGCTACATTCAAGCCCTGGGGAGCCACGCCGGTCCCTAACATTGACCCGCACTAGTCTGTGGTGTGAGCAAGAAACACAGTTGTCCCTCAGTATCCACGGGGGATTGGTTTCAGGAAACCCTTAGATACCAAAGTCCCTGATATAAAATATCATGGTGTTCCTGGAAGTGAGAACAATGTAACCTAAAAATTTCTACCCTCGTATTAATTGGAAATAAAAAACAAATTCAAAAAATGCCATAATGTTTGCATATGACCTACACACATCCTTCTGTATACTTAAAATTATCTCTAGATTACTTATTATACCTAATACAATATAAATAGTTGTTACACTGTATTTTTTAATTGCTGTATTTTTTTAATTTTTTTTTTTTTCCAAATATTTTCAATCCAGAGTTGAACCCACAGATGCAGAACCCTTGAATATGGAGCACTGTGTAGAGTGTAGATCTTTACTTTGGAAAGGAAATTTGGGCACTATTACAGAAGCTGGCACACTCTGTGTAGTTCTCTACTACATCGTGGTTCAAGTTAAACAAGATTAGAATAATATTAGTTTTTCACTAGGCACTTACTATGTGTAAAATGCTTTGCCCAGTGCCAGGCATTTCATTTTACGTGTGAAACGCTTTGCCCAGCCCCAGGCCCATAGTAAGCCCTTAATTAATGTTGTCATCTTTATTCCAATTTTTGTCTTAGATGTGTGTGTGTGTGTGTGCCTACTGGAAAGAATTCTGCTCCCGACTCCAGGACCCAGTGGACATTGTAAGCAGCTGAGCCCCTTCTCCGTCAGTGGCACAAAGACACCTCCTGCTCCTCCTTCCTCGGAGCTGGCCACTTGAGCAGGGGACATGCCTGCCACCCGTGTACCTTCCCAAGGACCTGTGGGGATGGATCTGGGCTCAAATCTCGGCTTCACCACCTCCAGGCAGTGTGCTGTAGACAAGTCCCTTAACCCTTCTGAGCCTGCTTCCTCCTTTGTAAGCACGGCTGGTAACACTGACCTGGCTTGTGAGGGTTGTGAGGAAGATTCACTAAAAAAACATAGTTAATCCACTAGCATAGTGCCAAACGCTGCCACCCTAGTAAATCCTTCTTAAAAAGTGCCCCCTGGGCATCCTCCATTGCCACAAAATACATCTGAGGTGGTCTGGAATGCGCTCTGGCCTCTACAGGTGCACTACCCGCTCTGGTGATCACACAGAGACCAGGGCTGAGATTTGAGTTTGAATCTGCCTAGAGAGCACCATCCCTGGCTGTGAGCTAAGCACATTCTTAACTCCATGGAATCACCTCAGAAAGGAAAAACTTTATCAAAGGGGATGAGGAGTGAGGCTTGGGGAGGTGTGATCCCATGGGCCCCTCTTGTCAAAGGAGACATAAACTCTGGGGGTCTGAAAAAGCAGTGTGTCCACCCTCACTGCTGCTGTCTCTGCTTGCTGCCAGCGTAGCTTGGGTGCCAAGGCAAGCAAACCAAGCCTGACTCGGCCCACGAGGGGGCCTGTCTGGTTTATAACCTTTGCAAGATCTTTAGCGTTTCTGAAGTTGGATGTTCCAGTGTTCTGCTTTTCTTTTGTGTGTCCTTCCCTGGTAGGAAGCAGATAGGAAAAATCTTAAAACATTGGCGGCATGCTTTGCCAAACTGATTTTGAAGTATTACATGGTCCCAGGACAAACCCAAGAATAGGACAGCTTATTTGCCATTGGGCCTTAAATGGTTCAGGCAGCAGGCTTTGGATAATTTAATAAGAAGAAAAACCTGAATGGCACGAGTTATCCATTCGCTGACCTCTCACATTGCTTCCCTGCACTCACAGGGCAGGAGGAAAGCAGAGCTCTGACCCCAGGCCGGCTCTGGGGACCCTGCCAAGGTTACTCACCTGTGACAGCATTACCTGCCTCGGAGCATGTCTTAGAGAACTAAGGGAGGTGCCCCATGTAAAGCAATTTCAGATTAACCCAAGGGTACATACTATTAGGTTGCATTGTTTGCATTTGTTAGGAAAAGTCCCAGTTGCATTTGAGTCCTTCATCTAGGAGGTAAGCCATGTACCTTGACTTGGTACCCATTAGGTGGGAGCTTACTGAGCTTAATTAAGAAATACACATTTTTTTTTTTTTTTTGAGACAGAGTCCTTCAGTGGAGTACCCTGGTGTCACAGCTCACAGCAACCTCAAATTCTTGGGCTGAAGCGATTTTCTTGCCTCAGCCTCCCAAGTATCTGGGACTACAGGCGCCCACCACAATGCCCAGCTATTTTTCTGTTGCAGTTGTCATTGTTGTTTTAGCTGGCTCGGGCTGGGTTCAAACCTGCCAGCCTTGGTATATGTGGCCGGCGCTGTAACCACTGTGCTACGGGCACCAAGAAATAAATACACTTAAATTTCTCATATGGGCCTGTAGTTGTTCATCTACCAATTTCAAATTAGTATTGAGTATATGGGAGGCTTGTTTTTCCATTCTTGAGACACTTTACTTGGAGGAGTTCTTCAACTCCATTCAGATAAATACAAAAGATGTACCATCAATCCATGAATGGATTAATAAACTGGTATATGCACACCACCAACTATAATTCAGCCATCAAAAAGATGCCCTGGAGTTTTGAACCTCTCTGTCTTTAAGGGGAAGATACTGGTGAGAACCACAGGCCTGTATGCGACTGAGAACAGGTGGGAGAGAGAGACCCCCCCACCTGGAAGCAGCAGCAGCTGACACTTTCTCAGCTCTCAGCCCCTCACTCTCACCCTCACAGGCCCTACACCCACTATAGACGCCCCACCCGCTGAATTCCCTAAACTTCTTCATTGCACACTCGAGCCCCCCACTGGCTTCCCAATAAACAAAATATAAAACTATGAAAATACCCCTATTTTATGAAATATCCAGAAACCATGCAGAAAAGTTTAAAAAAAAAAACAAGTTGGCAGTTTTGTCTGAAGACCATCAAGCTTGTAAAAGGCCGGAGCAGAGCACAGCAGGACCTGGTTTCTCTACGAGCTATTTTCTGAAAATGGGCCAGGACCCAAAAATCGCCTGCCTCTTGTCCGCCTGGGGTATCAGAAGGAGGCCAAGAGGCCCAGGCTCCACTGCAGCCCAGTCTGGGGCCTCAGTGTGGGCAGGAGGCACTCAGGGCCTGGGGGGCAAAGTTAGCACCTCCCCAGGCAAACCAAGGGAGGCAGGGAGAAGCCGTATGACCCTCACAAACGCGTCCCCTGCGCAATGTGAACTTCCCTCAACGTTCCTGCTCACTTCACCCCATCCTCCCCTAAGGCAGAATAAACCATGTTTTGACTGTATTCCAGAATGTTCTACGGCTTTCTGAGTTTTTTTCTTTTTTTTCTTTTTTTTTTTGAGATAGAGTCTCACTATGTTGCCCTCAGTAGAGTGCTATGACATCACAGCTCACAGCAACCTCAAACTCTTGGGCTTAAGTGATTCTCTTGCCCCAGCCTCCCAAATAGCTGGGTCTACAGGTGCCCATCATAATACCCGGCTATTTTTTGGTTGTAGTTGTCATTGTTGTTTGGCAGGCCCGGGCCAGGTTCGAACTCGCTAGCTCCAGTGTATGTGGCTGGCCCTCTAGTTGCTGAGCTACAGGCGCCAAGCCAGTTGTCATTGTTGTTTAGCAGGCCTGGGCCGGGTTTGAACCCGCCAGCCTCGGTGTATGTGGCCAGTGCCCTACCCACTGAGCTCTGGGCATACGGACTGAGCTCTCTCCTTTGCTCCCTGTGTACTCCATGGAGTTCCCCATGCCCGGTGTGGTGTCTGGCCCATGGTCAGTGTGAATAAACACGCGTCATCTTGAATTGACTAGTAATGGAGTTGGAACAGACCACACCCTGCAGCCAGCTGAGATTAATTCCGTCATTTCACAGCATTAAATAAAGCCAAGAGGCCATAAGATGCTTTTTTTTCACTCTTAATCCCTACACATGACATCTGTGGAACTACAACAAGTGCCTCTCTGGGGGGCCCCCACAGACTGACCCTCCCCAAGCTTTGACCCTGGAACAAATGACAGCACCCATCTCTGGACACCAGTCACATCTTTATTCTGTCAGTGATCAATACAACAGCACCACGGACACAGCAGGGGCCCTGCCTGAGAGCCCCAGGCAGGGCAAAGAGGGTGAATGCAGGGAACTTGGCCCAGGGAAGGGGTAAGCCGTCCCTGCCACCTTCCCCAGCAATCTGGGAGCCACCTCTGGAAAGCAGGGCTACTGTGCCAACAGGAATACAGCCTGTGTCAGGTCCCGTTCCCCAAGGCACCAGGATACAGGGAGAAAGGACTTATGGGTGGCTCAGGATGGACTCTGAACCTGAGAAGGGACTGTGCCTGTGTGTACATGTGCGTGTGCTTGAGCGTGTATATATATGTATGGGGGAACAGATGCCTACGCTACTTAGCATGGGGCCACATGACCTGCCTGGGGACGGAGGAGACCAGGAGCCAAGGACTCAGTGCTCCAGAGCCCGGGAGATGGGCCCAGGATGGAGGCCACCCCCTCATCCACTGTCGCTTTGCAGAGGGCAGGTGGCTCCCACTGAGGCAGGTCAGGAGCAGGCACCTCTCTGGACCCTGGGGAGGAGGTGGCGCCTGTGGCCCGACCCACCTCAAGTGTAGGCCATCTTGCTGCACACCCAGGGCCGGGTCATCAGACACTCCGTCGACACCAGCCTGGTGGGCTCCACGAAGACACACTCCCCGGGGCCTGAGATGGTGAACCTGTGGCCGGGAGAGAAGATGCCGGGCGCTCAGGCCCTGGGCCACTCAGCCCTTCACCACATGTCGGGAGAGCTCTGTGGCTGGAGCTGCCTTCTAGGACATTGGGCCTGACAGACCTTTCAGCTGGACATCCACTGTCCTCTACTCTGTGCATCCTGACCTGCCCATGGACATTTCCTGGACACACCCTGCACTTCCCATCCTGCTCCACTCTGTCCAGGGTCAGCTCGCACATCCCGGGCTCCAAGGCACCATGTCAGCATCTCACTCTGCACCCTGCCGCACCACAGGGGCCTGCGTCTGGGCCCCACATCCCCGGGGGCAGCTCCCGAGCACCCTCTCATCCCAGTTAAGTGTGCAGCAGCTCTGGAGAGGCCCTGAATGAGATGACCCTGCTAGGCCACGGTGGACGGGATCACCCAGTATTGGCTGAGCACAGCCGTGCTGCCCAGGCAGTCACTGAAATCACACAGGGACCTGTGGCAGGGGGTCTTCCATTTCGAGTCTCATGGGTTTCTCTGAACCCTACTTATTCACCCTGCCTCAGACCCCTGCCAAGGCTGGGCTTGGCTCTCATAAGAGAGGGTGTCAGAAGGACCCCAGAGGGTGTGCCCAGGCAGGCAGGACCTATTCAGTGTCAAAAAACGTTGCCAAAGGCCTCTTGGTGGCCAGGTAGCTAGCACCATAGGACCCCGGCCCCCAGGGTTCTGAGAGCAGGAAGCTTCCAGAAAGATACAGAGAGGGCCAAGAAGTGCAAGACCACAGGAGCCACTCTAAGAATAGACCTGGACAGGGGCAGGAGAGGGAGGGAGAAAAGGAAGAGGCCCTGAGGACAAAGGGCGGAGAGGAAGAGTGTCTGAGGCTAAGGAGGAGAGACGCCCTCAGGAGGCAGCCCCAGGACTGACTGCCTAAGTCAGCCTCAGGTGAGAGGGCCAGCTCCGCCCGCCAGGAGGGAATGGGTACAGGTGCCCTTCCACTTTAGCTCCCACACTGGGGACACCATGTGTCATCATCCTCAGGTTAGCACAGAGCCCCCCTTCCGGCAGGTACCCAGAGCCTCTTCCTTTAGCCACAGGGTCCATTCTAGAAGCTGAGGTTCTCGTTCCTTTGCTTGCACTTCCCTGCATTGCCCTAAACCTAGATTGCCACTCCCACTGCCACAGCCATACACCTGCCACCCCCACCCTACTGCCCCCACGCCACCCTCTCACATCCATACCACCTGGCCATACAAGTAACATTGCCCTGCACACACTGCCAGCTCTTCAGCAGTGCCCCTGCACCAAGACGTGTTTGCTCTAAGAAAACGTGGCCAAGAACACGCATGGATGCTCTTATTCAGAGCCCCTTTCCTCCACAGTGACAATGCTTAGGTGGCACATGTCTGCCCAGAATGGAGGCGCCATCTTCCATCCCCACAAGAGGCCAGATATGGTCATGTGACTACGTTCTGGCCAACGGGGTGAGGAAATCCAGGGACACCCTCCCCTCCCTGTTCTCCCGCTGGTTGAATGGGACATGTGAGCCAGGCTGCCCCGTGAAGGAGGCACACCTGGAAGGGGCCTGGGCCCCAACCCCCCAAGGCTCTAATAGCTACACAGGGAACAACCTCCAAGCCAGCCTGGACTCCTCTGGGAGAGAGCAAAGTAAAGCCATCATCATGACTGGGTCTCTGGCACAAGCTATTGGACCCAGGACTAGCATCACTAGCAAGGGGCTTAGACTTTCCCCAGTCTAAGCCTGGTGACCAGAAGAAGTCTCAGCTTACGTGTCTGGGTCAAACGGATCCCCGTTGACCCAGTGGAATTCGTCCCCAACTCTGCGTAGTCCAATCCAGGGCTCCCTTCTTGTGAACTTGAACATAAATTCCTGCACCAAGGAAAGAGAGAAACCTCAGGGTCAGATATGGTCTCCTGAACACTCTCATAGCCCAAGACAAACCAAGACAAACCTCGTCTCAAAAGATCCTGGTCCTTGTGAGACTCTGCCTCCAAAAAAAAAAAAAAGATCCTGGCCCTCAGGCTGTACAGACACTGGGAACGTGACTGATATCTCGCTATACCCTGAAAATGAGAGCTGGGTTAGAGAACCCTCAGCTAGAAGCTGCTCCCTGACCTTGCAGGAGTTGCCTCTACAGCTCCCAAGGGCCCCTAGCTCTGTTTGCATACCACCATGCCACTGCACCACCGTGCCACTGTGCCATTATGCCACCACACCAGGAAGGCTGCACAGGGCTGTCCTCCCAGCCCAGCTCAGTGGCCCACAGTCCAGCATTCCTGATTTGCAGGAAGCCTGGGGATTGCCCACTGGATGGATTAGCTGGGACGAATCTCAGCACTGAGATTGGTTGTCCTTCCATCTGCATACTTCTGGGACTTTCTCTCCAGAAGGTGGACATAATACTGTGTATCAAAGACAAACAAGTGACTTTTAGATTATCTGCTATTTTGGATTGCCACATTGTTAACCTCAAAATCCAAAATGGCCGGCAGGCTGGTTAATTGGTTTCTTAACACATTCCCATCAATAAAACCATTTTGGGTGTTCAAGGAGAGCTCATGTCCTGATTTAGATCGGTGGAAATTAACAATGTATTTTTACATTTCACAGTGCCTTTATAATTGTATTCTTACACTTTACAACTCTGAGTTTAGCCCAGCCAATAAACAGCCTTGAATTGAAATAAGTGTCCTTGACAATAGAAGTGGAAACTGGAGCCACTCAATGACCTGCTCAGAGCCCCATGGCTGTGTGGTGGCTGGATGACATGTCACAGGGCCCCCTGCACACTGGGGTGTGGCTCTCCCCTTAGAGTTGAGGTGCAGGCGCTGAGGGCCCCTCTCCCCACTCCGGCACACTCACCAGCTCCTTCTGGCTCTGGATCACGGCCAGCGTGGCCTCGTGGGTGTGGCAATACTGCCTGCCAGTGTTCCAGTCTCTCGGTTCCTCAGAAAAGAAGTAGCACTTCCTCCCGTAGAGCAGCCAGTCCTCCGGGCAGGGAGCCTCACACTTGATACAGCCCTTGGAGGCTGCAGGAGGAGAGACAGGCGCTGCGTCTGCCAGCATGCCTGGCCACCACCCTGTCCCACCAAATCCCACTGTGCCTCCCAAGGCTTCCTCCACCCATCTCAACGGCTGTCTCTGTGGCTGTCCTCATGGGTAAGCACCTCTCACAGGGCTTGGAGGTAAAGCATTGGTGGCTCAGTGAATGAATAATGGTTGGCTGGGAGGCACATCCCCATAAGGGCAAGTGACAGCAGGTCAGCCCCTGGGGTAGATCTGCCTGTGTCTCTGAACTCCCCAGGCCAGGGACCTACAAGCCACGTGTCCTTTCTCTCCAGCCAAGGTGGAAGGCACTGGCAGGATGGACTGCCCACTTCCATTAACTACACCTCATTAGCTAACAAGGCTGCCTGTTCCACCACTGGACTGCTGGAAAGTTCTTTTTAAATATTTAGTCCCAACCTGCCCTCTCATGACCTAGACCTCCTGATCCAGGATCTGCCTTCTGGCATGACCCAGAGCAGACTCATTCCATCTTCTTCTTCCTACCTGAAGGACACCAGCCTCCCCTGCCAAATCTTTATGATCCCAGCAGGGCCTGCTCACTGCAGTGTCACCATATTGCCACCAACACACTGCCACAAGGACAGACTGGGACACATCAAATGTGGCTCTACCAGCAGCAAAAGTGACCACCATGCTGCCTTCCGAGTGTCACAGGTGCTGCAGTCTGCAGACGGCTTCAATGAACACACTGTGGGTATGCATGTGTGCACTCTTCTGGGAAGGGAGCCCAGAACTTCCATCCAAGTCTCAAAGGGCCTCCTTGCCAAAAAGCATTAAGCCACAATCTTAGATTATTTTCATATGATCTGTTTCCAAGCCAGGTCTCCCCAGTGTCCAGAACATGTGAAAACCACTTTTAAAATACAAATGCAGAAGCTTATATTTATTTCTTCCACAATTATCTCACTTTGGCTCATCATTGGAGTTTTTACAGATAAACTTTAATCTTGATTTTTTTTCCCCACCTGTCACTTGGAATTGCGGATTTGGACTGTATCAGCTATAAATTCCATAAGCATATTTCTGTTTTTATACAAGTGAACAGGCCTGCGGTGCTCAGCCCCTAGGGATCTCCAGCCATGTGGACGCCAGTTAATGAATCGACACTTCCTGGGCTCATCTGTTCAGTGAGATTCAAGTCCACTTGGGAGTATTGACCATTTCAACTACTTCTCCACAAGGATCTCCTAAGAAGCTCTGTTGTGCTTTATTGAAATCACAATATGCTATGTCTACGCATTGCTCTGGCCTCCCGACCTAGCAAAGGAGTTAACCAGTAGTGATTATTCCAGATGAACCCAAGCTGGACCCATTGCTTGCCATATCCATTTCTGAACACTCACGAGCCTCCTGCTTGTCATACAAGCCCTACAGGGAAGGAACTGGTAGGAATTGATACTGTCAGTGGACTTTTTCCCAGACTTTGAGAAATTCACCTCTGGTCTTATGATATTCCTCAAAGATTAAAGACAGAGATGCTGAAATCACTTTTGCAAACCCTTCAGGACCCATGACATACTTTGACTTGAATCCCTTAAAAGTAGCCACATTCCCAGTTCATACAGCCCCACTTGTCCTTAGTGGCAGTTTTTTTATTTGTTTTTTTTTATTTGTTTGACCCTTTCAGTTTCTCATGCCTCTCCCACTTAGAATGTTCTGTTCCTCTGATGGGATCTGGAATATGGCACCCCAAAATATGCCACTTTGGCATAAGGATCATTTTGAGCTGAAGGCAATTAAGAATCAACCAATGTCTCAACCATTCTCTGCACACTGCTCTGATCTGCCTAAAAATAGGGCATACACTTCCCTTTGAGGATGGTGCTGGCCAACCCCCATGCATCGACCTTTTACTAGAGGGGAAAGCAACTGTTATCATTGAACACCCCAAAGAATCAACACCGAGCTGAGTTTGCAAACAAACCTTACTAAAACAGCCACTGTCTGTTGTTCCCCCATGTATGTCCTGGCCACTTCCCCACAATTTACCATTCCTTAAAGCCCAAACTCCCTTTCCTTTGCTAAAAAGGCATATGCACCCCTGAGTCTAAATGCTTCTTTAAGTTGTCCTTCTTTTCCATGAACTCCCATGCACATAAACATTAATAAAAATCGTGTGCCTTCTCTCCAGTTAGTCTGCCTTTGATAGTTTAATTTGCAGGCTCCCAGGTACTGAACTTAAGATGGTAGAGGAAAAGTTTTTCCCTCCCCAAACCCTTCTACCTCCTGATCTCTGAGAAGTCCTACCCATTCTTCAGGGTTCAGTGTTCGTGTCTCCCCTTCTGGGAAGCCACCAGGCAGGTGATGGCGCCTCTATTACTGCAACTTACCTCTGGACAAAAGCGAAAATGTCTTTTTTTGTTGTTGTTTTTTGTCCTTACCATGTAGCCCAGGACCTGACACATGGCAGGGCTCAGTAAATGTTTGCCGAATGAATGTGATCTTTAGAGACCTTTACCCCCAAATTATCTCCTTTAAGAACCACTGCCTGGCCCCAAGTTTGTTCTGCATTTGGTCTGAATTCTGAGTTCTCACAGCACTTACCTAAGAAACCACTCCACTTTATCTCCAGGGCTTAATATAGGAGACATCTATAATCCATGTGTAAATACTGGGAGGGTGGGGGGCAAAAAAATGTATCCACATTTTAAGGGATGTTATGTATATATTACTTTTCTTTCTTTTTTTTTTTTTTTTTTTGTAGAGACAGAGTCTCACTGTACCGCCCTCGGGTAGAGTGCTGTGGCGTCACACGGCTCACAGCAACCTCTAACTCTTGGGCTTACGCGATTCTCTTGCCTCAGCCTCCCGAGCAGCTGGGACTACAGGTGCCCACCACATATATATTACTTTTCATTCACCATAATCAGAAGTGTCTGGATGCTGATGGTAATTACAAAAGTCAAATGTGACTTGTATTCATCTTTCGTTATCAGTATATATTGAATATTACAATTTTAATAGTTTTTTTCCTTTCTTAAAATGTGTATACATTTTTTGTCACCCTCTGTATATTATTTTAGGCTAAAATCCCATTAACAACCAACACAATGTAATTTCTACTTACTCTGTCGCCCACAGAAGCCTGGACTGTCTTTGCCTAATTGCAGGGGCTTTTGACAAAGGGTGTACACAAGGAATTGCATAAATGCTCAGCATGCACGCTCACCCAAGATGCTCATCACCACCAGGATGGCAAACAGAAGGACTGCGATGGCGCCCAGCAGGAGACGTGTGGTAGTGTCTGAAGAGAAGAGACAGGGGTTCAACTGCCTGCCCCACTGCCAGCCTCAGGCCCCACTAGTGAGAAACCTGGGGGGTGGAGCCAGGCGAGGTGAGTTTTAACAAGCCACTTCCCCCACCCCACCCCCACCCCGGTGACACTGAGGCCCGCAGGAGTTTGAGAACCGCTGCTCTGGAGCACAGCTCTCACGCTGTGGTTCCCCTGCTTGAAACTCTCCCTACAGGGCTGCCCACTGCCCACAAACTCCTGTGATAGGCAGAGCTTTCCACCTTGACTTTCCCACAGCTTGGCCACCTGGTGCTGTGTTTCAGGTAGTCAGACTCCTTGAAATAACCCGTTCATTCAGCCTTTGCAGCCCTGACTCTGGGTCTCTGCTCCCAAAGTTCTCCTCCTCCACATCCCTCTTGAAATCCACTTGCCTCTGCACTATTCATCCTCTTCCTGATCCTCGGGGCTCTCCCTTTTTATTTTCATTTATTTATTTCCTTTATCACTTAACATTTACATTTTGTACTTAGTAAAAGAATCCTGTTAGATGTCAAGAAATATTTAAAAATTGTGATAAAATGTGTATAACATAAAAGTTGTCACCTTGACTATTTTTGAGTGTACACTTAGCAGCATTAAGTACATTCGCAATGTTGTGTAACCATCATCACCATCTGTGAAACTTTCCCAGCATCCCAAACAGAAGCTCTGTACCTACTAAACAACCACACCCTTTTCCAGCTTCCCAGCCCCCAGCACGCACCCTTCTACTTTCTCTCTCTCTGAACCTGATGACTCTGGGAAGCTCATATATCAGGAATCACGCAGTGTTTCTGTTTTAGTGCCTGGTTTCTCTCATGTAGACTGTTCTCAAGGTTCATCCATGTTGCCGCAGAACTTCATTCCTTTTTAAAGCTGTATAATAATCCGTTGTATGGATTTAACCATACTTCATTTATCCAATCATTTGTTGGTAGACATTGGGGTTGTCACCACCTTTTGACTATTGTGACTAGTGCAGCTATGAACATTGCATACAAAAATCTGCTTGAGTCCCTGCTTTCAAATCTTCTTGGGTACATGGCCTACGAGTAGAGTTTCTGGGTGACATTGTATGTATCTGGCGTGGTGGCTCATCCCTGTTATCTTAGCACTCTAGGAGGCCGAGGTGGAAGGATCCCTTGAGCTCAGGAGCTCAAGACCCCCCTGAGCAAGAGATAGACCCCATCTCTACTAAAAAAAAAAAAAAAAAAAAATTGAAAAATTATCCAATGCTGTGGCAGGCACCTGTAGTCCCTGCTACTTGGGAGGCTGAGGCAGAAGGATCTTTTGAGCCTAAGAGTTTGAACTTGCTGTGAGCTAGGATAATGGACAGCAGAGTGAGACTCTGTCTTTTTTTTTTTTTTTTTAGAAACCACCAAACTGTTTTCCATGGCAGCTGCATCATTTTACATTACTACCCGCAATGTATGAGGGTTCCAATTTCTCTGTATCCTTGCCAATACTTGTTGGTTTGCAGTATTTTCTCAAGAACTGATGCCATAATAATTTAATTTTTTATTAGAGCCATCCTAGTACATGTGAATTCCCTTAAAATTTTGGTTTGTTTTTTTTCCATCTCAACCAGTAAATGTAGTTAAGTATAGTTACTTTGTCATGAATCCTTTTCTAAATCTTCGTTTCTTTTTAAATGACAGTTATATAGAGACATAGATGAAAACAGTACTCCACAACCTAGTGTTGGTCTGTAAATTGTCACTCATCCATTAGGATGTAATTACTAAAATGGAGAGAAAAACTTTGTAGCAATTCAACATTACCCTGACATCTAAGCACATGATTGTGTTTCTAGTAATTCATTTTCATTGTATTTTACAAAGGATTTGAAAAAGAAACCTGTTCCCTTCATTAAGGATAGTCTAAAAAGCACAAATTAAAAGAATCAAGAAATTCTAAAAGGATTGGTTAAAAATATAATAATGGCATTACCCTTTCCCCAGAGCCAACCACTATCAACTCTTTTAGCCCTCTCGGTATTCCCTCCAAATGTCAAAATGCCACGCGTATGTCAATCCGCCAAGAGTTTTCCATTTTAGATATAATGTATTGACTTTCCCCTATAATGATGAAGACTCAATTCTCCTTGCATTACCATCCCACCCTGACCACTTACTCCCTGCCCTCTCAATTGATAATCTGGTTTTATCTTCTTATGACAAGGTAAATAGTGTTCTGGGCAACGCCATGCAGTGTATTATGATCTCTTCATCTCTATAGAACATTTTATCTCCCTGTTAGTTAATCATGTTTTTCTTTCTCCTTCTTTTAGTCTTCTGTGTCCTTATTATTTCAACCCCAAAACTCCTCTTAGATAATGAGACTAAATCAGAAATTCCATCTTACCTTTTTCTCCATTAGTTTGGGCTTCCATAACAAAACCCTCATGGATTGGAGGGCTTAAACAACAGACATTTATTTCTCACAGTTCTGGAGGCTGGAAGTCTGAGCTCAGGGGGCCAGCATGGTTGGGTCCCAGCGAGGGCTCCTTCCTGGCTTGCCTTCTCACTGTGTCCTCACCCAGCAAAGAGGGAAGTTCTGGGGTCTCTTTCTCTTTCTATAAGGGCACTAATCCCATCATGGGCTCTACCCTCATGACCTCATCTAAATCTAAAGACCTCCCAAAGCCCCACCTTTTCAATAACATCACCTTAATTCACGTGAATTTTGGAAGGAAACATTCAGTTCCTAACAACCTCCTCCAAGAAGTGTTATGTTCCGACCTACTGCAATCTGACTGGTTGCTTTCTTAGCCCAACTGCCACCCTGGGGTCTCTCTGTGACAACAGCCAGAGAGTTTCTATGATTCTCTCCGATGTTTTCCACTTTCTTGGTTTACTTTCTCATCTTGGTGGAACACATTGTCAGTGGCTGCCTGAGAAAGGGTACAGCAGAACCAGTGCACTGAACAAGTCCAAGGAGCAAAACTTCTCATGGTAGTCCACAGTGAATGGTGCCTCTAGTACAGTGAACTCAGAGGCCTAAGTTATATAAGCTGAAAGTAATTCTCCTTCAGAATTTTAAAGGTACTACTTAATTATCTTCTAACTCTGGTGTTTCTTTTGGAAAGTCTAAAGCCATTCTCGCCACCCATGATCTTTGAATTTCAGTTGCTTAATTTTTTTTTTCCTTTCTAGAAGCCTTTAGCATCTTTTCTCTATCACCCAGTGTTCGAGAGTTTCATCACACATTCCATTTTCATCTACTCTAATAGTGGGCCCTTTCTATCTGAAAAAGGTAAGTCCTTTGGTTCCAGGAAGTTTTCTTTAATTATATCATTGATTATTTCCTCTTTCTTTTTTTTTTTTTTTTTTTTACAGTTTTTGGCCGGGGCTGGGTTTGAACCCACCACCTCCAGCATATGGGGCCAGCACCTTACCACTTTGAGCCACAGGTGCCACCCTATTTCCTCTCTTTCATTTTCGGTTTTCTTTCTGGAAGTCATATTTTTCGAATGTTGGATCTCTTGGATTGGTCCTCCAATTTCCTTTCTTTTCCCCTCTCATTCACTGTTTCTTTGCCTTTTTACTCTATTTCCTGGAAGATTTTCTCAACTTTATTTCCCTACCCTTCTACTGAATTTTTTATTTCTGTGATTATATTTTTAATTTCCAAGGATTTTTGTTTTTGTTGCTGTTCCGTGAATATTTTATTTTTGACATCATCCTTCTGCTGTCAAGATTGTCCTTTGTAAGCACCAAAGGAGGCAAGAAAAGCTTTATATTTCTCTCCTGCACCACTTTTAACAACAGGAATTGTTTTGTGAAGTTTGGATTTGGTCAAGGGGCTGCCCTTGGGGATCTGGAGGACCACATGTGGCCTTGAGGCTGCGGGTTCCCCACCCCTACTAGATTCTTCCTCTTGGATGGATCAGAGTCCCAGGAGAAGGCTCTTTTGTTTTCTCTGCTGAAAGATACAGAGTTCAGTGGAATAAGAGGCCTGGAGGCTGTCCTGAGCATTCAATGTGTTGATGTTGACTTAGTTGCTTGCTGTCAATGTGATGGCGCCCAGAGGCCTTCTCTCTGGAGAGATTTCACCTGGAGTTGCCTGCTAGGGCTGGGGAGAGGCTGGAAGGAATGGGGATCTAAATCTTCCTTAAAGAAATTTTCAAGCAGTCCCTCTGTTCTCAGCCCCATCTTTACCCACTGCCACCAACCCCTGAGCCTTGGGACTCAGGTGGCTCTTCTGCTTTCTGAACTTTCTTTAGTGGGGTGAAATGAGTTACTACTCATCCATGTGCTCCCTAGTTCTCAATTTTAAGCTATTGTCTTCTCTCATGTTCTTGTTGTCCTAATGGCCTTTTGAAAATACCTTTACTGTTGGGCAGTGCCTATGGCTCGAAGGAGTAGGGTGCAGGCCCCATATGCCAGAGGTGGCGGGTTCAAACCTAGCCCCAGCCAAAAACTGCAAAAAAAAAAAAAAATCCCTTTACTGTTATATCAGTGGGTTTCTGAGGGAAAGGGAATAAATGCATGCATTCATCTTGACCTGAAAACCCAACAAATATTTGGAGTCTACATTCCTATGAGCAAGGTCTCTGCTGGCACATAGCAAGGAGTCCCAGGACTTCAGACACGGTACAAGCAGAGGCTCTAGCATTCTCTGGAAGGCTAGGTCCTCTCTGTGTCTCCTCACTGTCCTTGGTGGGACCTTCATTTTAGTCAAGTCCCCTGGTGCTGCACGATGGATGTCTGTGGCAAGTACACCACATGCGTCCTTTCTATCCCTTCTTCATGTACTTTACGCAACGGAGCTAAGAGCACGGCATCTGAAACCACTTCACAGTCTCAAATCACAGTTATGCCACTTTCTAGGTGTTTACAGATGGTAAATTACTTAGCCTCTGCTGTGCTTCATTTTTCTCATCTTTAAAATCGGGTCATGGTAGTACCTGCCTCTTCGAGTTTTATGGAAATTCAACATACAATGCTTAGAACAGTGCCTGGCATAGTGAGTTCTTTTTAACTGCAAGCAATTATGTGTACCATCATTATCATCACAACTAGCAGCCTAGGCTCCTTTGGGGTAAAGATTGTGCATTACTCATCTTTAGACACCCTAAAATAGAGCTCAGTCATTGCCTTGCATGTTACAGAGTGACCACTGGAACTCAAAACATCTGAGGGAAATTTAATGACACTGAATGATAACATCTTTAATCAGCCTTACATTAACTGAGTTTGGGCCAGGCACTGTGGCTCGTGCCTTATCCTAGTACTTTGTAAAGCCAGCATGGAACATTGCTTGAGACCAAGAATTGAAGACCAGCCTGGGCAACACAGTGAGACTCTGTCTCTAGTAAAAATAGAAAAAATTAGCCAGGCATGGTGGTTAGTGCCTGTAGTCCCAGCTACTTTGGAGGCGGAAGCAAGAAGATCACTTGAGCCCCGGAGTTTGAGGATGCAGGGATCTGTGATCGAACCACTGCACTCCAGCCTGGGTGACAGAGCAGAGATTCTGTGTCTAAATAAACAAACTGAGTTTGTAGAAAAGGCCACATGGTAAAGGAGACCCTGCACGTGTATCACCAACATCACCAGAATTGAGATGCCTCTTCATTCTTTGGGGAAGATAATTTCTCTAGATGCTGCACTGTGGACACAGAAAAGACACAGTAGGGGTCCCCAACTTCTTGTTCACTGTATGCCCTCATGGAGGATGGCTGTGGTGCTAGACAATCAAAAACATCATCCTCATTCCCCAGAGCTGTGCGACAAAATATGGCAAACTGGGTGGCTTAAACTAGGAGAGAAATTTATTCTGTCATAGTTCTGAAGGCTAGAAGTCCAAAACCAAAGGGGGGCAGGGTTCTGCTCCCTCTGAAACCTGTAGGGACTCCTTCCACCCTCTTCCGAGCTTCTGGTGGTTTGCTGACAGTCTTGGCCGTTCCTTGGCTTGCAGCCACATCACCACAGTCTTTCCTTCATTATCACAAGGCATCCTCCGGCTGTGTTTCTGTCTTCATGTGACCATCTTCTTATAAGAACACCAGTTGGTACTGGATTAGGGCCAACCTGCTGCAGTCTGATATGGGGTCACATTTTGAGGTACTGGAGGTTAGGATTTCCACATGTCTTTCCTGGTGGGGACACAATTCAACTTCTAACAAATATCTAACTCCATAATCACCCCTACTACACTATGGCTCATATTATATGGACTTGATGGATGCAGTCTTTTTTTTTTTTTTTTTTTTTTTTGCAGTTTTTGGCTGGGGCTGGGTTTGAACCCACCACCTCCGACATATGGGGCCAGCACCCCACTCCTTTGAGCCACAGGTGCCACCCAGGATGCAGTCTTTTGGTTCTGTTTGGGGTTTTTTCTGGTAGTGACAGGAGTCTTACCATGTTGCCCAAGCTGGTCATGAACTCTTGACCTTAAGTGACTTTCCCGCTTCAGCCTGCCAAAGTGCTAGGATTACTGGCATGAGCCACTGAGCCCAGCCTACAGGTTATTTAGCTTTCTAAATGTATGTGATTTAGCCTAATATTAGAAGGAACTGAAAAAATCTGATTCTAAGCCAGAAAAATCTCCCATCATTCTCACACTCATATCCCAAAAAAGGCCCATGGCTGATATCTCTAAGTAATTCATTGGTAGCACAGCCTGGTGAGCATAATCTTGACTGTTAAAAATTATCAAATGTGGAGTTTGGTAATTTTACATTTTTTAAGAGGCTTTGCTAAATGCATATGTGTGGTTTTGATCAGGAAGTTGTGGGTTTATGCCTAATCAAAAAACTTTCAACATTAAAAATTCAGAATCAGTGACCACTAAAAAATCTATACCTGAAGGATACAAGATTATTCCCTCCCCTCTCCCTCACCCCAGGAGGCCACTCTGCCCCCTGCCACTCCCAAAGCCAGAAATATCCCCATCTCGAATCACCTCTAGTGTTTCCAGAACCCAGAAGGAAGCTCTGGGTCACCTTTTCCAGCCTGTCACCCCAAGCTGGGGCTGCAAGGGAAGGTTCATAACCACAGGGAGATAAGACTTGATCAGAGAACTTCTGTTTGGCTTTCTGTTTATAAAGATAATTATTCATCTAAAGAAAGTCTTACAGACCTGGGCTCTAATCCCAGCATTCTTATTTAAGAAGCTCTCTGACTAATTTAACCTGTGAGGAGGAAAAAAACATTGAGCCCAGAGGAGGCAGGGTTGTCTGGGGAGATGGGGAGGAGAACATGTGTGTGAGATATGGTGGTCCCCCACTAGCCTCACCAAGCCTGGAGTCCTTGGCCACACAGGGAAGGGCAAACACTTCCACATAAGAGGCCCTGTAGTAAGTCTGTTCCCTCATCCATGCAACAGATATGACACCCCCAACCCCTGCCGGGAAGAGGTGAGGACTGAATGAGAGAACTTCTGTGAAAGCCCCCAGAACAGGTGCAGCCCAGAGAAGGCACTTGGTAAATACTTGCCATATGGTAACAATGGCAAAGAGCCCATTGGAGTGCTCCACTTGGTCAAGCCAAGATTCCCCTGTTTCTCTTAAGGCAGGTGCTTGGCTAAGCAGGCCAAGTGGCAGATCCCTCATCCTGTGGATGGTATTTCATTCCTCAGACTCCAGTTTGGAGTGGGAAGTGGATCTAAGGTAGGCAGACCAATAAGCCAAAGAGTTTCAGTTGAGCCTGCGCCCCATCAGGGCTACATGATGCTACATCCAGGGTCACTGTACGTATGGCCCACACTCAAGGCCCTCTGTGTGGCCCTGAGAGGTAGAAATCTTGGCCTGGTCTAGCAGATAAGCAAGCAATGCTCAAACAAGTTGAAAAGCCTGCCAGTCTGAGCAGTGGAAGGCTCTGATTCGGATCTATCAGATGCTGTGCTCTTTGTCCCTCACCACACTGTCTCATCCCCTGGCCTGAGATCTCGGCAAGGACAGGGCTCTGCCCAGGGCCTAGAAGTTACAGAAAGGATGAATGAATATGGGAGACTGATGCAAAAGCCAGCACTGGCTGACATGGCAGCCACCTACAAAGGACCAGTCCTGGTCCTTGAGCACCCGTCTTCTAGGACTGTTGGAGCAGGTCCCTGGCAGGGACTCAGACTCCAGATGCTAAAACTCTTTTGGAAAAGTCAATAGGCCTGAGATACAGAGCATCCAAGGACCACAGGCTATCATAGGTGGGAAGTCTCCAGGTTGGACCAGGGGAAGGAGGGTGAGGAGAACCCAGGTTGGCATGAGTCACAAAGCAAGGCCAGCGGGGAGCCACATCAGGATGAGGGAGATGAAGCCAGAACTCAGGAGACACTTAGCACGTGAGTGGACTGGACCCAGTGCCCAAGATAGCTGTGAGTGGCTTTCCCGCCCGTGTGGCTTCTTCAGTCTGACTGGCAGATGGTCAGCCTAGCTACAGTTGGGAGAAAGAAGTGGGCCAAACTCACAGAAGGAGGGGGGACAGGAACCAGCTAGCAGGGGGCATCCACAGAAGCCACCAACTCGGGCAGACCCTTCAGAAATGCTTATGAGTAAAATGAATGGAGAAACTCAAGAGAGGGAGCAACTTCAAGAAATAACTTTGGTAGGAGAGAGGCATGACATCACAGGGCAAATCCAACAGTAAGCCAGGAGACTCACTCCAAGGGAGGAGTCCGGCCCTCTTCACTCCCCCAGCTTTTCTCAACCCAGAGCTTCTCGGTACAGCTCCTCTGCTCAGTGATGCAACATCTTTGCTCCCTTTGTCCCCAGCACCATTGTTGTCCAACACCTCCCCAAGCGTCTGCAGACAGTGCATGACCCTGGGCCCACTGCCTGTGGGCCCATCACTGACACTACTGTTCCACTTCTCCTTGCTCAGCCTGCCTTGGCACAGGTGCTGGTTGTGGCCCTCCCGTACCACTGCCCCACCCTCCCCACTCTCCCCACTGACCTCCAGTCTCCATCGCACCCTTCTGGACCACCACTAACTAGTCCAAGGGCATACCCTCGGTATCAACCCTTCAGCAGCTCCTTCAGAACAAAATCCCATCTCCTTGGCCAGGCCTGGGTGGCCCTTCCTGGTTTGGGTCCCCCATCCCCCTATCCGGGGTTCAGTTCCTCACATAGAACAGGCTCGCTCTGGCCACCTGGGCCACGGCACCCTCTGTCTCCACTCCACATCCCCTAAGAGGTCACCTACCCCAGGAAGCCCACCTTTTCTGGCACCCTCTCCCTAAAATGTGTGATCCAGGCTCGAGGTTTCCCAGGTTAACGCTGCCCAGGTCCTCTGCGGAGCTGAGACTGAGAAGCGTCCAGAGTGCGCGCCACTCTCCCGCCAATTCCAGCGTCTCCTACACACCACACCACCGGCTACAACTAACAGGAGGTGCCTAAAAGAACTCATGAACTTGAAATGGATTTTGGTTACTGCCCCATGGCCAGTCAGGAGTCACTCCCTGAGCCATTCTGACTGGTAGGGGTCGGTGACACCATGACCTTGCCAGGAAGAACCTGTCAGGGACTGTCCATCCCTCCCCTGCCCTGCGCCCCCACAAGGCCCTACAACACCAACCCCGCCTCCACCCTGCTCCCCACAGGGACTGGCCCTACCTCTGGGGTCTACAGCTTTTGTGACTTTGCTCAAAGCGTTTTCACTGCTACAGAATCAAGCCACCCTCTCAACGTGCCCATCAGGTGGGGTCCGAACAGTAAGTGGCCCCTTCACGCATGAGGAAACTAAGGCTGGGAGTGTGAGGCTTTCTCCCAAGGTCACAGAGTCAGTTTGTGGCAGAGGTAGTGTCAAGGCTGTGACTAGAGGTGGTCCCGGTTACCTACACACCCGCCCCCACGGCCTACGAGATGCTTCTGACTGCCCTGAAATGAGCAAATGCTCGGGTCCTGGGCCGCGGTCCTCCATCCTCCGGAGGGCGGCCAAGGTGACTCTGACCGGTCCCGGGACAGGGGTGGCGGCCGCTCCGCGCTTACCCTCCAAGGCCGCCTTCCAGCTGGTGCTACCCTCGTAGCCCGACCCGGATCGCCGCAGCTGCCCCTCGGGGCCGCGGCCCTCGGCCTCCGCGGGCGAGCGCGGCCTGGATGCGGCGGGGGCGGGCGCGGGGCGCGCGGCTGGGGGCGGCGGCGGACGAGCCCGCGCGGGGGCCTCCCGCGCCGGCGGCTCCGGCGCCGGCTCCATACCGGGCGCTCCTCCGCGCCGCGCCCGCGCTCCTGCGCCCGGGTGCGGGGCCCAGCCCGACACGCACTCGGCGCTCCGCGCGCCCTGCGGGCCCCCCAGGCCGGCCTCGGGGGGCGGGGGCGAGGGCCGCGGCGCCTGCTGGCCGGGGCTGAGCCCGGCTTCCCGGCCCCGAGCCGCCGAGCCGCGGCCTCCCGCAGAGCCGAGCCCGGAGGCGGATGGCGGAGAGGGCAGAGGCGCGCGAGAGCTGGGACAGCCGGGTCCCCAACCCTGCCACCGGCGGATGCTGCAGAGCCGGGAGCGCAGTCTTGGAGCCCACGGACCTGCTTCTAACGCAGCTCCACCTCCCCAGCCTCCTGCTCGTCATCTGTTAAAATGGGAATCAGGTTTACAGAGACTGTGCCATGAGTCTGAAAGAAGAGGAGCGGCTTCCCCTGAGCGGCCCTGGAGCCAGAGCAGAGGAGTGGAGGCTGTGACTTGGCCCCCAGACTCTTTTGATAAAGCAATGAGCACAGAGAGAGCACAGTCCGACGAACAAGTGGAGCGACGCTGGCCATTTACAGAGCACCTACTAAGTGCCAGAGGTTTCGCGTGCATTTACGCATCCCCAGTTCAGGTTGGGAACTGGAATCACAGAGGTCAAGGAAGTTGCTGGAAGCGACGCCAAGCAGGTGTGTGGTGGGCTAATGTCGGACTCGCAGGCCAGGGCTCCCTCTGCGGCCTTCACTGGCCTCTACTCCTGCCTCAGCTGACCCGCCTCACTTTGGCCTCCAGCCTCCAGCCCCGAAGTTCTCTTCCTCCCCATTTCGATCCCACCCCTGATTCCTATCTCGGTTTACAGTTCCTCAGCCTCGCTCCCCTGCTCTCTCCCTCCAAATCCAAATCTACACCAACCATTATGAATTCTCCCTTTTAAAATCTTAGTCTGCCCATTAGGCCAAGTACAATCCAATCCCATTTCTGTGTGCCCAAAACATCAACCTCCTGAGGGGTCTCCTAGCCTCCTGAGGGGTCTCCTAGCCTCCAGAGGGGTCCCCAGCCTCCTGTGGGGTTTCCCAGCCTCCTGAGAGGTCTTCCAGCCTCCTGTGGGGTCACCCAGCCTCCTGAGGGGTCTCCCAGGCTCCTGAGGGGTCTCCCAGCCTCCTGAAGGGTCCCCCAGCCTCCACTCTTGCTCTCTCCAGTCCAGCTCCTCCCTCTCCCCACAGGCAGTGCAACTTCCTAAAGTGCAACCTCACCACTCCCTCAGAGCTCCCTTTACCTGTGGGCTAAGCCCAACTTTTCATAAGGCAGAGGTTCCTCACTGTAAGTTCTGCTCTTATCTCAGGCTTCCCCTCCTCCCACCCTTTCTCTGCTAGCTCCAGGCACACCCAACTATTTTGTCTCTTTCCTCCAGGCCTTTGAACATTGTCTACCCTCTGCCTGGAACACACTTTCTTCTTGTTCCTTCTAAGCCCTCTTAGGAGGCCCCTGCATCCCTGTCAAATTTCTACTGAAGCTCCAGATGGCATGTTCCCTGGGTACTGCATTCACTCAGACTGCACTGTAACAAAAGACTCTAATCAAAGCAGCTTAAACTAAAAAGTTTACTTTCTTTTTTATACAGAAGAAGTCTGGAGGTGATCGGCCCTGAGCTGGATTGAGAACTTCAAGGTCATCAAGGGCCCCAACTCTTTCTTTCTGCTTATCATCCTTAGTATGTAGCATCCATCTTCAAGATTACCTCACAGTCACAATATGGCCACTGTAGTTCCAGCCATCACACCTGCAAACCAGACTGCAGAAGGTAGGAAGGACCAAGGGAAAAAGGGTAGGCCTCTTATTGAACAAGACTCCTTTAAGGAGTTTTTCTGGAAGCTCTGATGACTTCAACTTGTCTCCCAGGGGTCACCTCTATTTGTAAGAAAGTCTGAGGAGTGTGGTGGTATTTAGCTGCAGCCATTGATACTCCCAGTAATGCAGAAGTTCTGCTAGGAAAGAAAGGAAAATGGATTACATGCAGGACCAAGAGTCTCTGCCTCCTAAACTTCCTATGACCCTGACTGTGGCACCTTTCCTCTAGGCTCTCAGAACACTCCCCACCTCTCTTACCATAGCACTTACCCTCCTGTCATTGTGTTATCCCTAAGCCAATGGCTGGCTATATGGGTGGCACTGCTGTCTTCCCTATTTCTATGATAGTGCCTCAGGGCGGCGCCTGTGGCTCAAAGGGGTAGGGCGCCGGTCCCATATGCCGGAGGTGGCGGGTTCAAACCTAGCCCTGGCCAAAAACTGCAAAAAAATAAATAAATAAAAACCTGATATGATAGTGCCTCATTGCAAGACCAGGCCCAAAGCTTTAGACTTCATTATGGAGGCACAAGGAATTATCAAAGATACCTAAGCAGGGGAAGATTATGATCAAAAGATGCTTTAGGAAAATTAATTTTGGTACTAGATGCAAAGCGGTTTGGGAGCAAGGAGATCAGCAAGGAGTCTCCTGTGGTAAACAGTTGGGATAAAACAGAATAACAGTGGCATCACACTAATGCACTAATGGCGGTGGAGCTGACCCTAGGAGCATTCCGGTCGTCTGATGAGTTTCAACTGGTGTGCCACCAAAATTTTTAAAAATCATTAATTAAATTATTTACAAAAGAAGTTCAAAGCACAGTAAACATATTCTTTTTTAACTCTTTTTTTTTTTTAATGAACATAATTTAAGTGTACTGGAGAAGTTTAACTATAGGTTCAGTGTGCCATGATATAAAAATGGTTGAAAAGCACTACAGAAGTCAATCAGCATATTTTAGGACCTTATCAGAGGTAGGGACGAAGCCTTCGAGAGTCCCACACACCCTTGTTGGCTTCCCTGCTGCCCTTCTGATGCTTCCTGGGACCACTTTCCAAATAAATTCTCTGCCTTCAAATCCTTGTCTCAGGGAAACCCAAACTAAGACAATGATCTTTGGTGCCCATTTTCATGAGCATCTCTTTCTTGAGAAAGCAGCCCCTGTCAGAGGTCTTTAATTTAGACAAGGTTAGGGTTAGTGATAGGGTTAGGGTTGTACTCAGCCTGAAAAGTCACATAGCCTTTCCCCTCAATACTAGCACATCAGAAGTCAATGAAATCATCCAGGATCTGCAGCCAGACTACCCTAGTCTTCACATTTCTGTGGGAAGCTAAGGTGGTCTTAGCTCTTAGCAGAAAGGGCTAGGAACAGATCAATTATAATAACAGATATAAATACATTAATAAAGTGAAAAACATTGTCAAACCAAGACAAGGATAAGAAACACTAAGTACTAGTAGCAGAAGATGTTTTGTGACGTGGTTATATTTCAGCACAGTCTCCTGTACATAGTCTATTCTTGGCTGCTACCAGTCAAATCCATGGAGTAGGTGTGGAAAATAGAGAATTGTTGGTCAAAGTTTCCATTAGGAGAAGTAAGTTTATTGCAGAGTGTGATTGACTATAGTTAATAATAATGTACACTATCATGTTTTCAAATGTTCTCACCACAAAAAAATAAGTATTTGAGGTGATAGATATGTTAATTAGTTTGATGTAATCATTCCACATTGCATACACATATATCATAACATCGCTTTGTATCCCATAAATATGTATAATTATAATTTGTTTATTGGCGATAAAAACTTGCTTTTTTTAGACAGAGTGTCACTATGTCGCCCTTGGTAGAGTGTCATGGCATCACACCTCACAGCAACCTCAAACTCTTGGGCTTAAGTGATTCTCTTGCCTCAGCTTCCCAAGTAGCTGGGACTACAGGCACCTGCCACAATGCCCTGCTATTTTTTTGTTGCAGTTGTCATTGTTATTTAGTAGGCCTGGGCCAGATTCAAACCCACCAGCCCCAGTGTATGTGGCCAGCGCCCACCCACTAAGCTACGGGTGCTGCCAAAAAACTTTAAAAAAAAATAATCAAATTCTTATTGCCAAGTCCATATGAGGATCACTGTATGATCAACTAATCACTGTATGATCAACTACTGTGCTTGAAGCCCTGGGGTCTTCAAGATCCTCCTTCCTCGGGTTCAGGCAGACTCTGTCCTTTTTGCGGAGTTGGGGGTGCAGCCCTCTAGTGAACAAAAGGCTCTTCCTAGGGCCACGGTCTCCCCTCTGTACATACAGTGTCTCTGTTTCCTTCTGGACTGTGGCTCTTGCTAGAACAAGTCTCCCCAGTAGGTAAGGACCACGTCTCTGTCTTTTGCCACAGACCCCCAGTGGTGGGATTCTTCCTCCCCCATTGCCCTCCTCCCAGGCCAGGTAATGACTCAAAAGCCTGTTCAGGCTCCGCTGAACCCTGATATGAAGCTTACATGTGCAGCCCCAAGTAGCACATCCAGACACAATGCTCCAAGCAGAAAGAGTGGGGTTAGTCAAGAGGCTTGGGCCAAGAGATTTTCAGATCCCTGAGCCAATTGTGGGATGTGCTGCCCATGATATGTGGCCCAGTTCCTGGCCTGCGCACACCAAGAGGGTTTCAAGCAGCAGGTAATTTTGTATCATCAAAGGTTTCCCTCAGTTTCTCCAAAGGTTGTTCTAGGGAAGGAAGAGAGTTCTTGAGTGTTCAAGGATGTGAGAGTGAGGAAAAGACCTCCTGAGGACAGGTAAAAAGGCCAGAGGCACAGCCTGCCCCTTGTGCAGCAGGGCCTGGAGATCACTCGAGGGGTTAGCAAACCTCAGCCCTTGTGAGCCGGATGCCAGCTTCTCCGGCAGCACAATCCCCTTAGGATTTCAGGGCCATCTGGCTTTTTGTTTACAGTTAGTGCTATGGAGCAGTAACAAAGCCAGAGTTCTGGCAGTGGGCAATCTTTGATTCTAGGATCTGTCCTGGAAATTTCCATCTCTTAGAACAGGCCTCAGTATTCCTATCAATCCCCAAGGGCTCCAATCTAGGCCTCTATACTGGTGAGGAGGCGCTTAGAAGAGGCAGAAGGCCTGGCTGCTGCAGAGCCCATGTGGTGCAAAGAGCCTGGCCCGGCCTACCCAGGACACTGTCCTGGCTCTGTCACTTACTTCATCAGAGCTTATTTATTTAATGTCCTCTTCCCTTTATTTTCCTCATCTACAAAAGCAGTATGGACTTCATAGGGTACTATAAAAGGTAGATGAGTTCATATATGTAAAACAATTACAAGAGACATCAAAGCTTTAGTTCTTATCCCTGTTCCCCTGAGCCCCAGCCTCACCCCTTGCTCTGCTTTCTGCCTCGCAGGCTGTGATCTTTACCAGCTGCAGATCATTCTAATGTGGCAGGGCCATATTGATTGCGGGCCACAGGCAGAAAGTGCCTTTCTTAACAAAGCTGTATTTTCTACCTTCTGTGTTTGTTTTTTATAAATTGTGGTAAAGTACACATAACAGAATTTACTATCTTAAATTGTAAAAGTGTAGTGGTATTCCGTATATTGACACTTGTGCAACCATCACCACCATCCATCTCCTGAACTCTTTTCATCTCACAAAACTGAAACTCTGTCCCCATTAAACAGCTTCCCATTGTCCCCTTCCTGACCCCTTGACAACCATCATGCTACTTTCTGTCTCTATGAATTTGACTACCCTAGGAACCTCATATAAGTAGAATCATACGGAATTTGTCTTTTTGTGACTGGCTGATTTCACTCAGGGTAATGTCCTCAAGGTTCAACCATATTGTAGCACAGGTCAGAAGTTCCTTACAGTCTGCTGCTTTCTCGTGGGATCTTACCAAAAGGCAAGAAGATCTCATCAACTTTACCTCTTAAGCTCTCCAATTCTCCAGCATTGGTAGACACCTAGTTTGAGTGGCAATAATTTAATTAGTTGCTTCGTTACTGCAAAACTAGAATGGGCAACTTGCTAACCAAGAACAAAAGGGTCTCTACCACTTCTTCACTCTAGGGTCACTCACAGTCACCCATTCTTTATGACCGTTTCTATATCAAGGCTATTTCCAAGGTAAGCAACAGAAAGCCCAACTCACATTGGCCTAGGCAAAAAAAAAAAAAAATTCATTATACCAAGAGCTCAGGGTGGAGAAGGAGGGGCTGCCCGCACAACTCAAACCAGACTCTTCCACTACTTCATCTACACAAGCACCATCTCTCTCTGCATTTTGCCTTTGTTCATCTCCCTGCAGGCTTTATTCTCAGACTCTACATGGTGGGAAGTTGAATCCCAACACTCCAGGCCTATAGCTCCCCAGGTGCAAAGCCAACCGAAGAAAGATTTTTTCTTCCTTTAATAGTTCAAATAAGGTCCTGGTCTTGATTGGCACTGGCCCACCATGGTTCATGTGTTCATCTGTGAACCACTCACTGTGGTGTGACCTGGGTCATATGTCCAACCCTTGAGCTGGGGTCAGGGTCATCTCACCCAAATCAGAGGATCGAAAGTTGGGGAGACATGATTCCCCCAAAGAAAGCTGAGGCTACTGTTACTAAAAGAAAGGGCAAAGGCTGGTGAGCAAGGAAAACCAAGTGTTTGCGGTAGATACAGTGGAATAGTCTGCAGCTGTTTAAAGAGAATGAGGCACATGTGTACATGCTCATCTGAAACAATCTCCAAGATACGGCGTAAGTTAAAAGAAAACAAGGTGTGGAAGCACGTGCATTGTATGTGCCCACGTGTAAGGAAGATACTCGTGCACAGGTATGTGCACATAAAGGCACGAAGAGTTTGGGAGGATATGAAGAAGCAGTTAATGGTGTTCATCTCCATAGAGTGGAGCTGGGGTTGGGGTTAGAACAAAGGCTTATTGTTTGTTTTCTACCCCTCTGAATGTCTAACCAAGTACATATGCACTTTCAGTAAACATCAGCTAACCAGGCCCCACTGGTAAGCTCCACTCTGAATACCTGCATTAACATTTTTGCCTCATAGAGAATTATGGAAGACAAGTAGGCATGTGGAACCTGTGCCACCTAAGTGGGTTCCTGTCAGGTTTGATCACAGGGTGACTAACCTGGGCCCGGGGCCCAGAGCAGGAACTGGGGCAAAGTGGAGCCTCCCAGCACATTTCTCTGGTCGAGGTAGAGGCTGAGGAGACCTCTGGCCAGAAAGAGGGAATTGGGGCTGGCTAGGGACTTTTCTTCTTTTCTCAAAATGTAGAAAGAGCTAGCTTGTAAGTAGGCCTAGATTTGGGCTCCAAGCCCACTTAGGCCCCTCTTCAGTACGTTGGCCCCAAAGCTGCCCCAGAAGTGCTTAATTTCATTATGGTTGTTAACATTTACTGTTATTTATGTGAGGCAATTAATTCCGGTTATGTGGCAGGAATATTCTGCAAATCTCTTAAGATGTGTTGAATCAACACTTTGGTTTTATTTCTAAGTCCTGGGGCAGAGTCTGCTCCTGTGTTCAGATGTTATAACATGCTGCTCAGTGGCAGGGCCGTCTGTGTACAACTTTATAAAACCAGGAGATCAGGCGACAGCCCTGGGCTTATCAACCGGGAACTGCAAGCCATTTTCCCAAAATACATAAAAATTAAGCTGACATGGTTGAAATAAATATTTCTTCTTTTTTTTCTTCTTCCTTCCATGGATAAATTCAATGATTATTAAGCATCAACTCTGCCAGGTGCTCTGCCAGCTGCTGGGAATACAGGATGAATGACATACAGTCCCGGCCCTCTGCTGGATCTCTGTTGGGCTCTCTCTCTTCCTGTGGCTCAGTGAGTAGGGCGCCGGCCCCATATTCTGAGGGTGGCAGGTTCAAACCCGGCCACAGCCAAATTGCAACAAAAAAAAAAAAAGAAGAAGAAGAAGTTCTGCCTTTCCGAGCTGCTCAGGGAGGGTCCATACGGCGTTGTTCTCCATTCCCACCACAACTCAGAGGGAAACTTTCACCATGTCCAGAGCCCTTGATGTCCTGCAAATGAAGGAGGATGCCCTCAAAAAGCTTGCAGCAGGAACCTTCTTAGGTGGCACCAACCTTGACTTCCAAATGGAACAGTGCATCTACAAAAGTGATGACATCTACATCATAAATCTGAAGAGGACCTGGGAGAAGCTTCTGTTGGCAGCTTTTGCCATTGTTGCCTTTGAAAACCCTGCTGATGTCAGTGTCCTATCCTCCAGGACACTGGCCAGCGAGCTGTGCCGAAGTTTGCTGCTGCCCCTGGAGCCACTCCTGTTGCTGGCCGCTTCACTCCCGGAACCTTCACTAACCAGATCCAGGCAGCCTTCTGGGAGCCTCGTCTTCTAGTGATTACTGATCCCAGGGCTGACCACCGACCTCTCACAGAGGCATCTTACGTTAACCTGCCTCCCATTGCTCTGTGTAACACAGATTCTCCTCTGTGTTATGTGGACATGGCCATCCCATGCAACAACAGGGGAGCTTACTCAGTAGGTCTGATGTGGTGGATGCCGGCCTGGGAAGCTCTCCACGTGCGTGGCACCGTCTCCCGTGAACATTCATCGGAGGTCATGCCAGATCTCTACTTCTACAGAGATCCTGAAGAGATTGAAAAGGAAGAGCAGGCTGCTGCTGAGAAAGCTGTGACCAAGGAGGAATTTCAGGGTGAATGGACTGCTCCAGATCCAGAGTTCACTGCTGCTCAGCCCAAGGTTGCAGACTGGTCAGAAGGCTGCAGGTGCCCTCTGTGCCAAGGCAGCAGGTCCCCACTGAAGACTGGAGCGCCCAGCCTGCCACGGAGACTGGTCTGCAGCTCCCACTGCTCAGGCCACTGAATGGGTGGGAACAACCACTGAGTGGTCTTAAGCTGTTCTTCCACAAGCTCTTAAACAAGATGGAAATAATGTTGGTGGAAAATAAACATCAGTTTAAAAGAAAAAAAAGGAAGCTCCTCAGTGAGAGATCCCCGGCCTCACCCATCACAAAGGCCGCTTCCCTGTGGGCCAGCTCTGCAAATGAGAGAGGAGTATGTTTAGCAATTCCTGCTGGAACAAACATCCGCAGTCCAGAAAAGCTTGTCCTGGCCAAAAAATTGACTTCTGGATAAGAATGATGCCTTCGGTAATAATCCTGCCAAAAACCACTGCCTCATGCATTAGCCCTCTCCCTGGAGGGTAACAGACCCGCCAGTAACAGAAAACTCAACTCACACCAACTAAGGAAAAAAACCAAATCTGTTTTTTCTAAAACAATAGAAACACAGATTTTCTTATTATAAAGCTAATACATGGGCTTTTTTCATATAAACATAGAATTTTTAAAATTTTTTCTTTACAATTTGATATACTATTTATGTACCTCTAAACACTTCCTAAATTATAGTAGAACCTCTGTAAGTTGACCATCCAGGGGACTGTAAAAACTGGTCAACATATGGAGGTGGTCAACATAAGGAACTAGGCCTATGTACATGTGGGGCATATCCAGTCTATGAAAATTAGGACCACTTAAGGAGGTAATGTAGGGAGGTGGTCAGTTATGGAGATTCTTCTCTATATGTAAAATACATACTTAGGAAATTTTCTTTTTACCAAAATGAGATTATTTAACACATTCTGCAGCTTGCTTCTCGTGTCATTTCATGTAACTCTTATCATGAGCCTTACACAGAATTCCATAGTAGGGAGATAATGCTACTAATTCCTATTTGGTTATTCTATTGATGGAAGTTTAAATTCTTTGTAATTTTCTACTAGTATGAACAACACTGCAATGAGCATCTTAGCTCCTATACTTCTTTTGTGTCCTTGTGAAGTGTTTCTGTGGAAGAAATTTCCAGAATTGGAATTCCTGGGTCAGAAGCTCTCTGAAATAGTAGAGCTTGACTTTGAGGTGAAGAATACCGCACCAGTGAACATTCTGCAGACCCGAGGGGAGTAAAATAATCCACCTGATTAATTATTCACGCTGCACTGCCAAGTGTGCCCAAGGGTTGCTTTCTGCCGTTGGTCAGCCTGCTCTGAAACGCTGGAGTTGCAGCTTTCTCATTAGGACAGGAAATCTGCAGAGAAGGATGCCAGCTTAGCGGCCCTGTGATCCCACCAGGAGCAGCTAGTGAAGGGTTCTGGTGGCAGCACGGACTGGTGGCAGCACGGCAACTGGACACCCCGGTGGACTACACACGAGCACACGGCCCACGCTGAGGGAGAAGCTCCCACAACAGCAGGCGCGGCCCTGAGGAGAGAACAGCGCCCTCCGGCGGCGAGGAGGTGCAGCCCCTGTCCACCTGGGGTCAATTTCTCCCTTATTCTTCGACTCACCCAGTAACTACCTGCCAGCTAAACCTCTTCTTGGTATGACACAGGAAGCCTCTGGACGAGTCTTGGCAGTTGTCGTCCTGTGAGTGACCAAAGGCCCCTGGCGTGCCAGGGCGGATCGATCACAGGCTCAGGGACCTTGAGAGAGGCCCAGCTGGCCCGCGCCCTTCTCCCTGCGCTCCCGAACCCCCGATGGTAGGGGCGCTGGTGCAACCGTTGGAGAAACGGTCACGAGGTAAGAAAGACTGAGGCGATGTGGGCAAGGGCCATGTGAGAATAGGCACAGGAACAACTCAACTGACATTTTAAAAGAAACAACATTCCCGTATTTCAGGGCTCCTCTGCTTCCAGGCTAGGGATACGACCTTTAGATCTTTATTGTCCTTGGTTTGGCTTTGGAAACAATGGTTGAAGCTGTTCTGAAGCCCCGTCCCACCCTTCATTCTTCCCCGGTTTATTTATTTATTTTTATTTTTTACTTATTTTTTTTATTTTTTCTATTCAGTCTCACTCTGTCACCCTGGGTAGAGTGCCATGGCGTCACAGCTCACAGCAACCTCAAACTCTTGGGCTCAAGTGTTTGCCTCAGCTTCCCAAATAGCTGGGACTACAGGCGCCCTCCACAACAGCCGGCTACTTTTAGACACGGGTCTCACTCTGGCTCGGGCTGGTCTGGAACTCCTGAGCTCAGGCAATCCACCTGCCTCGGCCTCCCAGAGTGCTGGGATTACAGGAGTGAGCTCCCGGTTTATTAACCCGCAGGTGACACTGATGGCCTCTGCCCTGGAGTCGCCAGCAAACGCTAAGGAGCCTGTGCCTGCCACACTCTCAGGCCAGAGTGAATTCACGTCAAGCTCCTGAACACATGCAGAACTATCACTGCTATTATTATGTAATTTTAATTATTATTTCATTTTACTGGCTGTGATCGCGCAGAGCCGCTCTGGTTTTGCTAGGAAACCTCTCTGCCCTCAGGTCGCGCGTGCGCATGCTGCCCCTGGGCGCCTGGGCCATCTGGGCCATGGCCCTGAATTCCGGAGTTGGCGCCCTGGAGGCACCACTTGCCCGCGCGTATTCTCTCTCCCTCTCTTCGGTCTCACATCGTTGCCCTCAGATAAGTGTTTCATCTAAAACCAGGCTCTGCCCGATGTGCCACTGCCTGTCCTCGCACTGCTTGGGGAGCCCCGGGGAGCTGGAGCGGGCTCGAGGGTCCCCTGTCCAAGAGGACAGCGCTCGGGTAGGGTCTGGGGTGCAGGTGGGATTGTCCTAAGGAGGCACGCTTCCGTCCGCATCCAGTCTCAACCAAGCCAGGCTGCGAGCGGCTTCTAGAAGCACTTTGCCTTCCCTTAACGCACGGTCGCCCTCCAGTGACAGCAAGGACGTACTACGTTCTCACGTGAGGGCGTCCTGCGCTACAACTTTGGAATCTTCTGGTTTGTGTAAGAAAGCTCCCTAGGGGTTGGACGGCCTGGTCCAACTCTGGAGTCAAGGCTGGTGTTGACCGTGCCCCGGTGCCAGACGCCTGGCGAGAGACCTGTGTAGAAGTAGCACTGGCTTGAGACCCCATTGTTGGGAATATGGGACATGTGTTCAGATAGATAAGGGGTCGCAGGGGGGCTCCACCAGTGCCAAAAAGCCCAGAATAGAAGGCCCCCCTGAGGGCCTCCAGGTCCAGGCTCTGAAGACAGGGAACAGGGGAGAGCAGAACCACGTGCTGCAGACACAGAGCTAATGATAGGGGTGGGAGCAGATGTCAGGTCCCCATATTCCCAGGTTCTCCGTTCCCGGTCCTGAAGAGCGGTCACTGGTACCAAGTCAACAGAGTAAATGAGCAGAGCAAGCAGGTACAAGCAGGTGGAGTGCGGAGGTTTAAACAAGAGCTGCTCCTGCATGGCTCACCAAAATGTCAGGGCAACGGTGACATCTCCAGGTAGTCGCTGAAATAATTACAGAGAACAAGAGCAAGCAAACTTTTAGCAGAGAAAACATTTATTCTAATGGTTTAGACAGCAAACCCCGCCCTGTCCTAGCAGCCCCAGGCATCATGGAAAGCCAAGCACTGGATTTTATACACATCTTTTGAGGAGTGTCAGCCGCCTCTTGGCAATTCCCAGAGTCTTGATCAACTCTGTTCCCATAACAACTCACATCTATCTTTCCATATTAGAAAGTTCCAGGGATATTAATCAGTCCCCCAAAACAACCAGCTCCCCAAATCCACCTGCAAGGCCTCAGTTAGTGATTAGCCCCATTCCCACAATAGCCCAGGTCAGCCTGACCCCGGCCAATCCAAAGTAGCCTAACTGCATCTGCTGTCCTCCCTGCTGCTGTCTAATTGCCTAACCTAACACTAATAAGCAGGTGTGTTCTGCGCTCCACAAGTGTTCAGGCAGGGGACCAGAATCCAGTGTCCTTTCTTCAGATGCCCCCTAATCCTAACTAGAAATATCCTTGCAGCCCCCAGCTTTGATTCGTGGAGGGAAAGCACCCTCCCCACTCAGGGGAGCAGCCTCTCTACACAAACACTGCACTCCCAAAGGCAGACGACCCCCTTTCCTCCCTGTGCTCTTATATGGGGAGAGGTTGGCAGAGAGGGAAAGAATGTCCTTACGCAAGCACCACTCAGAAGCCCTGCAGAGAAGCCTGGCCTGACTGCCCGGCTCCTCAGACTTACAATGTGGGGTACTTAGCTTTATCCACAGCTTTGGGCCTCAGATAACATTCTTAAGCAGCAGGACAAATTCCCCACCCACATGAGTTAGTGCAGATCCACTCAGGACAGATCCACTCAGGACAGATGGAGCCATCGGAGGTGCCACGTATGCTTGTGGAGGTTGCACATTACACAAGAGCACCTCAGGAGCCCTTGGGATCTAGAATTTCGCTCTTACCTAATCACAAAGCTGTGTCCCCTGGTAAGGGACTGCATCTGCTTTTGCAAGGCACCTGCTCTCCATGAGCAGGACCAGGAACCCGCAGGGACTCCCTTTCCCTCATTTTCACAAAAGGCACAGATAAGGCCACCTGCAACCCTTAGAGACTTAGAGGGCGCTCCTCAGAGGAAAGACTTAGCTCTGGGCTCTTTAGCCAATATGGCCCTCAACTGGCCTCTGTCCTCACACAGGGAGAAATTGCTTGCAGGTGCTCAGTGGACTAGCTGGAGGGCGAACATTTTCCAAGGCTGTAGTCTCCATCAGGGAGCGCTGCTGGGCGATGGCAATCCTCCCGCAGAGGCCTGCATTGGCTATAAGGTTTTTCAGGCAGGACCTTGCTAGGTTCCCCCTTGCCTGGACCACCTGCCCTCATTTCCCTTGTTCCTGGAATCCTCAGATACACAAATACACCTCTGGTCTAGAGGGGCACCGCAGTCCCAGTGGGAAAAAGTTAAGGTGAGGGCAGAGGTGGTCTCCTCCATCTGATCTATGAAACCTGGACAGATAGGCTCGGCGCCTGTAGTTCAGCAGCTAGGGCACCAGCCACATACACCAGGGCTGGTGGGTTCAAACCCAGCCCAGGCATGCCAAACAACAACGACAACTACACCAAAACAAATTTTAAAAATAGCTGGGCATTGTGGTGGGTACCTGTAGTCCCAGCTGCTTGGGAGTCTGAGGCAAGAGAATCACTTAAGCCCAAGAGTTTGAAGTTGCTGTGAGCTGTGACACCACAGCACTCTACTGAGGGCAACATAGGGCGTCTCTATCAAAAGAAAAAAAAAACCTGGATAGATCCACCAGTGTGAGGGAGTTGTCATAACCCTGTGAAATGGGACAGTGATATGTTTCCTCATTGCCTGTCAAAGGACTAGGTAAGTGGGTTCATTTTCTACAGCTGCTTTGATAAGTATCACAACTGAGCAGCTTCAACAACAGAGACCACCATCTTACAGGCCGGAAGTCCACAGTCACAGTGTCAGCAGGACAGGTTCCCTCTGAGGCTGTGAGGGAGAATCTGCTCCCTGCCTCTCCCCCCACTTCTGGTTGTTTGTGGCAATGTTTGGGGCTCCTTGGCTTGTAGACACATCACTGGATCTCTGCCTTCATCTCCACATGGCACTCTCCCTTTGTACACGTCTGGGCTCAATTTCCTTTCTTTATAAAGACAAAGTTGTATTGGATTAGGGCCCACCCTGACGACCTCACCTTATGTAATTACATCTGCAATACCCTGTTTCCAGATAAGGTCATATCCTGCGGTTCTGAGGGTTAGAACTGCAACTGTGAATGGGTACAAGGGGTTAAAAGTAAGATTCCCTAGATAAGATAGTGCTAATATCCTGTAGTTTACCTATTGCCATGGTGACCACAGGAGGGAAATGTTGGAGGGAACAGAAGTTCACCTACAAGAAAGCTTTTCCTTCTGTATCAGGTTTGGATGGGAATCTGTCTGACCTGCAGGTAACCGGTGAAATCTCTAAGACAGACAAACAGCCAGTCTCTTACACATGGTTTAAGTGGCCAGATAAGCTCAGATCTGTAGTCTGGGGTCAGTGTGACAGAGTTGTCATAACTGTGTGGAGGTTGCCCCTTCAGCTTTTGAAATAAATTTTCTCAATCATCATTGTGAAGATCTCCTTAAATTTTAACAATAGCTTAAATGCCTGTTTTAGTTAGTGTATTCTTGCTTGCAGAAATGTCAAAGTTCTGGCTAAATATCACAGTGTTTAATTCTTGAGTGCTGTGGCCAGACTGGCCCTCATGCTGAGTCATGGTATTTAAGTCTGGTTGCAGTCACCCACGATCTCAGTTTGGGGCTCTGATTAGATAGGTGGAAAATAGATCTCCAATGGCCTGAGAAAATGTCATTGGCAAAAATGTAGTAGAATCAGTGAGCCATCTGCTTACAGCTTCAGCCTGTAACCAGGAATCCTTATACTGCTGCTCATGGGTGGACTTCAAGCAATAGGTGGTCCCCTAAAACTGAGATCAATGTGTACCTACTGGGGACAATTTCTGGAGAGCCCCCTAACTCCACCTCCTTGTAGGCTGCGACCATATGTCTCCAGCTTTCCGGCTCCCTGAATTGGACAGGCTGGCAATCCTGTCACACCCTTTACCACACAGGACTATGCAGTGTCTGTCCAAATATTCTGGCTGTTTGAAAATCATGGGTCACTCCAGAGTGATGCCTTCCTGGAGGCCCCTCCCCAGCTAAGCTTCATGCTGGGGTGGGTGTTACTGTCCACGTGTCATATTGTCATGTGCTCCTGATGTCCCTTAAAGGCCACGGTTATTGCCCATGATATCATCCTGGGCTAAGGAGGATCTGTCCTCAGAACTCCTGTTGCTAGGAGAGTGAGAGAATTTCAGGCTCTTTCTGAGCCAAACTTGGTTTGCACCCTTGAAGGTGGTCCCGACAAGGTATGGAAGAGGTTGACACAAGGAACTAGTCCACAGGAACTAATCCTGACCATGGCTGTCCCTGCCATTGCCAGGCTTGGGTCATTAGGGTCATGGAGGTCTGGGTGTATGAGTGGGGGGGTGGGATGTGCTTCTGAGCTCCTAGAGCAGCAGTTCTCAACCTGTAGGTCACTCCCCCAGGAACTGTATTAAAGGGTTGGGACATTAGGAAGGTTGAGAACCACTGTCCTAGAGGAAAGGAACACACAGTTTGGATTAGGGCCTGAGGGAAGATCTGGCTATGGGGGTGTGCCAGCATCAGGCCCAGCAGGGCAGAGTGGTCAGGATTTGGGAACAGAGTGTGGACAATCCCTGGATTGTAGGGCAGCTCCCTTGTGGGGAATGTGGGTGTCCCTGGAGGATCACAGTGGTCATGCAAGGCCCCTCCTCTCCTTCACAGGGGCAATTCCCTGAGTGTTAGGGTCCTTCTAACATCTGAGACAGGTCTCAGGACATGGCCCAGGCCTAAAAGAACAGGTGGAGGTGGATGAGAGAATCACTTTTTTAGAAACAGGTGCAACCAGCATTACTGAACTCTGCATAGTCAGGCCCAGAGGGGCAGTTGGGTCTTGCGAGTGGACCCCCATCTCTTCCTCTGTAACCCTGAAGGGCTTGAGCACAGGTCAGGGAGAGTGTTATGGGCCAGGGCTGTGCTTCAGCAGAGCAGGCTGTGGGCTGGTTGGCCCCAAGGGTGCCATGTCACTGGCCTGAGATGTGAATGACATTCTGGACTTGATTGTCACTGCTCCTAACACTCAGCTGAAGGATAGAAACAGTCTGACTTAAAATTAGCCATCTTACTTTCCTATTGACTCACTACCCAAAAAGAGAGACATTTTCTGCTTCCTTCCCTTAAGAGGGCAGTGGGACTCTTTGTCCTGAAAATGGAAGTGTGCCTAGCCCCAGGGGAGAGTTGAGTGTTTTGGTCTTAAAAGCCTACTCTCATAAAATAACAACAGTTGGGGGAGGGGGTTGAATACAGAAAAAAGACTGAGGCCCAAGAATAGCCCATGGATGGAGGAGATGGATGGGGACAGGTGTTCCCCTGGGGCCCAGGAAAATAGCAGGCCCCCAGGCTGGGAGATTGGCGTGGAGGCTGCCTCTTGCGGGGTGGCACAGAAAGGGCAGGCAAATCCCACATATGAAGGGCCAGGGAGTCTAAGCACTAAAGCAGCGGTTCTCAACCTGGGGGTCGTGACTCACAGGAACTGTATTAAAGGGTTGCGGCATTAGGAAGGTTGAGAACCACTGCACTGAAGGAGTAAAAAGACCAGAGCCCAGAGGCTGCATCTGTCTCAGGCAGAAGAAGCGGCAAAATGGTGACCCAGGCCTAGGGGTAAGCATCCTCTGTCAGGACGCGGATAAGCCCTGGGTATTTTGTTTAGTGTCCTGGAGAGAGGAAGCCTCAGAAATGGACTCATACTGTGGTGTTCATATACCTTCATAAATGAGAGCTTGCGTTGGCTATAGCATGACTTAGGAAATAGGAAAGATCACTACTTGTTACCAACTTTCAAGCAGTCTGTCCCCCTAAAGGAAAACAATCACAATGCAGAAATGAGAAATGAAGTTGATAGGATTAAACTCACAAACGGTTCATCTCTACAGCTATTCCTGAAGGTGCAGGGTTGAATTTTTGTCAGGAATGGCATTCTCCAGACTCAGTGGTTGAGCTTGGAGATCTCCCTATAAAAACTCTCCCTTAAAAAATTCTCACTGGCTAGGTGTGGTGGCTCATGCTGGTAATCCCAGCACTTTGGGAGGCTGAGGCAGGAGGATCTCTTGAGGCCAGGAATTCAAGAGCAGCCTGGGCAATAAGAGCAAGACCCCTGTATCTACAGAAAATAAGAATAAAAATATTAACCAAGCATGGTGGCAGGTGCCCGTAGTCCTAGCTACTTGGGAGGCTGAGGCAGGAGGATCAGTTGAGCATGGGAATTACAGATTGTGAGCTACTATCATGCCACTGATCACTAGCCTAGGTGACAGAGTGACACCCTGTCTGTCAAAAAAAAAACAAACAAAAACTCTCTTGCTTAGAAAACTAAATAGATAGAGCCCAGAGGTTGCATCTGCCTTAGGCAGAAGAAAAGGCAAAATAGCGATGCCGGCCCAAGGGTTGCCAAATCACATGTATACCAGAATATGTACAAGACTGCTCATATATGGTGGGGAAGTTACTGTCAACATGGCCTCCCCATCCCCACCCCACTTGCCACCTGTGCCCAAACCTGCAGGAAGTTCCTTGATGGGAAGAAGGAACCAAGATTAGGCAGATCAGGAACTAGAGCCCTCAAGATAGATGAGGGGCCCTTGTGGTGAGTCAGTAGCACTAAGACTACAGCAGAGTCTAGACTAGTGTTTTTCAACCTTTTTTATCTCACAGCACACTTGAACTTATAGTTAAACTTCTATGGCATACTCAAATTATGTTAATAAAAAAGAACAAAAATAAAGAATATACTTAACTGTGCTTTGAACTTTCAAAAATAATTTAGTTAATGATCTTTAAAATTTTTTGTAGCACACGGAAGACCCTCTCTAGCACACCAGAGTGTAGTGGCACACAGGTTGAAAATTGCTGGTCTAGACCAAGCAGATAAGAACCAATAAGGGGCAAGGCAGAGTGGATGGTTTTCAAAGGCAAGTTTTCACCACGGACTACAGGATCCAGCTGTCACAGTCCATGAGAAGGGAAAGAGGTAGTGGGTGTCCTGGAACCACAGGGGGATAAAAAACTGGGCCCAGATTCAGAATGAAGCTGAAGACCTTGGATATGTCTGCTGAGAAATGGGGTCCAGGGAGGCAGAACAGCCCAGTACACAGAAGTTAGACAGGGAAGCTGCTATGGTATGATCATGCTTTCTAGAATGCGTGGGCTGGATATTTGGTCTCCAATGTGGCGATGTTGGGAGATGGGGTCATTAAGAGGTGATTAGGTCATTGAGAAGGATTAATGCTACTCTCAAGGGTAGTAATGGGTTAATGTTCATGCTCACTTGCCTTTTCCACCATGTTGTGACATAGCACGAAAACTCCCACCCCCAGAAGCAGCCACCATGCCCTTGGACTTCCCAGCCTCCAGACCTATAAGAAATAAATTTCTTTTCTTTATAAATTACCCAATCTCAAGAAAGGAAGGAAGAAGGAAGGAAGGAGGGAAGGAGGGAGGGAGGGAGAGGGAGAGAGAGAGAAAGAAAAAGGAAGGAAGGAAGGAAGGAAGGAAGGGAAGGAGGAAGGGAGGGAGGGAGGGAGGGAGGGAAGGAAAGAAAGAAAGGAAGAAAGAAAGAATCCAGTCTTTGGTACCCAATTACAGCAACAAAAAATGGCCCCTGACACAAGCTGATGGGAGCCTCTCAGCCACCTGCACGTTTGTGGTGAAGGGCCCCCTATACGTCCCAGGCTGGCTCGCTCTCCCACGTTGGCTCAGGGCCTTGGTTTTGGGAGCCTGGCAGCAGGACAGGCAGGGGTCCCCACGTCTCAGGGAACTAGAACATCTGGTGTCTATCTTGGGCAGTGCTGGAGAAGCTTGCCGCATTCTTGTATTTGGAAAACATTTTCTTATATACTACTCTTTTCTCCACCCACCCCCTTTCCTCTGAAAATGATTGCTTCATGGCTTTCCTTGCTGATTCTATAAATAATTAGCACCTTTGTCTTGGAAACACTTATTCTCCAGCTGTTAGTACATTTTATTAGACTTCAGTTTTCTACATTTAGTCACAACTTCCTGGTTATGTATTCTAGGTCCCTTGATTAGATCTTTGCAAGGCCTGGTTTGATTTGGAAAATAACCCCACCCCTGAAGACTCCTGGCCTAGCAAGTCTCATTCGTAATAGGCTGAGTTAGCTCAGAGGAGAAGAGGATAACTTTATCCCCCTATTTGGGGGCCTCCTCCCTGAGCTGTCCTGGGTACTTAATTCTTCTCCCTTTGCTGCCCTCACACTCTGGCACCCCCAGTCTGTTAGGCAAAGTCTTCTACAGTGTGAGGTGGGGGCCACTTCTGATGCCATGTGCCTCCCTGCCCAGCCTCACTCCATTGCTCCCCTGGTCCTTCTACCTGCCCCCATCAAGTCTTCCCAAGTGCTGAGCCTCAGACCCAGTGAGGTCAGCTGAGGCCGGGGGGCACTAATGCAGGTGAGCTAGGTCTGCCCCAGATATTCCTGAGTCGGGGCTGTCTACATATTAGGCTACATTTTATAGGAAAGAATTTGGGAGGGGGCTCCCAACAGGGGAGGGTCTTTGTTTCAACATGCGGATGGCTCAGGCAGGTATTTTCCTGCTGTGTCATCCCTCTCCTGTAGGTCTCCTCCGGTGAGCCTGCTGGCATGCGGGTAGAATGTTTTCTCAATCCCCCTTGCTGCCTTAGCTACACGCCTGACCGAGAGCCACCTTTTGTTCCTCCTCTGGAGGCAAGTTTGTCATCCAGGCCCAGGCTAGCTGCAAGTGGCTCTTCCACTAGATGAGGTAAAAACAATACTGCCTTGCCACCCCAGATGATGGCTAATGTCTCAGAGAGTTACCAGAGGTAGGGGTAGGGGAGAAGCTGGAGGAATGTAAAAACCAGGCCCCACCCACTGAGTAACCGGGCTGACACCTCCACCTTGGCCCCAGCCCATGAACTGAACCCCATTACTCAGAGACCAGGCATGAGGCAGGGGCATAAAGCTGCACAAGGGGAGAAAAGGCATGATTGGGAGGCAGAGATGTCCGATGGCTGTTGGCTTTCCCACTTGAGGGGCGTGCGATGCTGGGCAAATTCCTCAAGCCCTCTGAATCTCAGCTTCCTCACCTATAAAGTAGGGTTTTTAAGACCTTCCCCACAGAGTTATTACTAAGAATAAATGGACCTACCAGCTGAATGTAACAACATATGAGCTGGTTTGAAAAAAATCGGAGAAATGTAAATACGGTGTCTAGAACACCCTTTAGGGCCGCGTGGCTGTTAATTTCTTAGGTGAGAGAAGGTCGTTGTCCTTGTGAAGAACACACGTGTTCACAGCACGCACATGCTGAAATAGGGAAGGCTGAGGTTTCATGAGGCCTGCAGCCCATGCGCAGATGGCTGCACAACAGAAAGTATGTTTGCTGGTATGTGAGATGCTAAGTGTTGCATCTACCTGGTAGGTATTCACATGATTACTGTTTAATTTGATCATTTTTCTTAGTGTTTAAAATTTGTCAACTAAAAATTTCCATAGAATACAAATAAATAAATAGAAATTTCAGGAGAAAAAGAATAAGCAAGCAAGGTAAGCCAGGCACTCCTCACAATGCCATGTTTGGCATTATTTATCTGATAAATCAGCCAAGAACCGGGATGAGCAGGCTGGATACTGACCTGAGAATACAGCAAGGGTTTCTAGATGGCCAGAGACAAGCATTAAGGAACAAAAAACAAAAACAAAAGATGCATGTGTGGACCTCGATCATGGGTACTACTGAGTGCTATAAAGACAGTCCCAGGGGAGAGCCTGCGGAGGGGCGTCTCACACTGGATAGGCTGTCCTCTAGCCTCTGAGCTGACGGCGGCCTTGCCAGGAGCTGGCTGTGCAGAAACCCCCCTCCCCATCTGTGCATCTAGGGGCCCTAGAAGGGGCAAGGGTGCCACAGGGGATGACATCGGCCGAGAACCAGGAGTGGGAGTGTCGGCTTCCTCTCTGGGGAATTCAGCTGTGGCTTAAATTAAGCTCTTACAGTTCTTCAGTCTGTTCACACAGGCCAGATACCATCATCCTCCCTGACCAGGGACCTCCACATAGGGGCAGGAGAGAGCGATGAGGGTTCCAGCTGGTGCTCTTGAACTGGCGTTAGAGGGAATCTCCGAGGTCCTTTACCCAGGCCCTGACACCAGCCAAGGCACTTCTCAGGAACACTGTTCACCAGTGAAAAGATGCTCAACTTCATTCATAATTAAAGAAATGCAAGGGTACACATTCTGCTTCCCAAACTATCTCTGACCCTGAACGCCTAGAAGGTAAGAGGTCTGGGTGGCGCCTGTGGCTCAGTGAGTAGGGCGCTGGCCCCATATGCCGAGGGTGGCGGGTTCAAACCCAGCCCCAGCCAAACTGCAACAACAAAAAACATAGCCGGGCATTGTGGCGGGCGCCTGTAGTCCCAGCTGCTCGGGAGGCAGAGGCAAGAGAATCGCGTAAGCCCAAGAGTTAGAGGTTGCTGTGAGCCGTGTGATGCCACGGCACTCTACCCGAGGGCGGTACAGTGAGACTCTGTCTCTACAAAAAAAAAAAAAGAGAAGGTAAGAGGTCCTTGATTTTATAAATGAGTTCATAATCATCGTCCCAAGAGAAGATATTCACAGCAAGTAAGGAGGCCCAGCCTGGATGCCTTCTTTCAGGCCCAGATCACACCAAAAATGGATAAGCAACCAAGTCTCAGCAGGAATAGTAGCTGCCTCTGGAAGGTGAGTTACAGGACAGACGGTAGAGACTTTTCTTTAATATTTTATATATTTTCAATATCTGGAATTATTTTAATTTCTACAATAAACGTTATTAGCCCTAAAAAATAACTTGGACCATCTTTTTAAAATTTGCATTTTAAAATACACTCTCTTTGTAGAAAGTGGAATCATGCCAGCCACAATAGCTCACACCTAGGATCCCAGCATTTTGGGAGAATGAGGCAGAAGGATTGCTCGAAGCCAGGAGTTTGAGACCAGCCTGAATAATATAGTGAGACCCTGTCTCTACAAAAAAATTTTAAAAATTAGCCGGCCATAGTGGTATGTGCTTATACTTCCAGCTACTTGGGAAGCTGAGACAGGAGAATCCCTTAAGCCGAGGAATTCAAGGCTGCAGTGACCTATGATTACGCCACTGGACTCCAGCCTGGGTGACTGAGCAAAGATCCAGACTCAAAACAAACAAACAGAAAGAAAATAGAAACATTACAGAGAAGGGCAAAGTTTCCCAGACCATCCCCATTAATCTACAGCAGAATCCACTATTATCAGTTTGGTATGAATCATTCGACACCTTTTAAAATGCGTTTGTATGCGTATGTATGTACCCACATAAATATATAATCTGGGGTTTTGAGGGAATTAAATGTATTTTTATATAGCACTTTCTTTCTGTTGGACATTTTCTCTCAATTACTTGTCTTCATGGGGTATCCCTTCTGGTAATTTAACCCCCTCTTAATATCTTTCCCCCTTCCTCAGAGGTAACAAGTTCATGCTGCTCCTGAGACCACTCTAGCACAAGTCTCTGGGGTAGGGACACAACACTCGGGACATGCTTATACAGCAATCCCCCCATTATCTGCATTTTCCCATTTGGAGAAGAAAGGACCAAAGACAGGTACGTACAGTACAGTAAGATAATTTGAGAGAGCAAGAGAGAGACCACATTCACTTAACTATTATTACAGCATATTGTTATAGTTGTTATTATTACAGTAGGACCTCTTTAAATTGACCACCCAAAAGAGTGCAACAAACTGGTCAACACTCAGAAGTGGTCAAGGCCTGGGTACAGTGGCTCACACCTGTAATCCCAGTACTCTGGGAGGCCAAGACTGGTGGATTGCCTGAGCTCAGGAGTTCGAGACCAGCCTGAACAAGAGTGAGACCCCCATTTCTACTAAAAGTAGAAAAACTAGCGGCACCCCTAGCTCCATGGGTAGGGTGCTGGCCACATACACCAGGGCTGGCGGGTTTGAACCTGGCCCAAGTCTGCTAAACAACAATGACAACTGCAACAACAACAACAAAAAAAAAACAGCCAGACGTTGTGGTAGGTGCTTGTAGGCCCAGCTACTTGGGAGGCTAAGGCAAGAGAATTCCTTAAGCCCAAGAGTTTGAGGTTGCTATGAGCAGTGACGCCATAGCACTCTACCGAGGGCGACATAATAAGACTGTTTCAAAAAATTATTTATTTATTTAAAAAAAGAACTGAGGGTCCCAGGAGTTTAACCATGTCAGTGTAGTTTTTTAATAGATTAATGGGGTAAAAATGGGTCCCCTGTAAAGAATTTTTAAGATTAGGAAAGAAGCAGAGATCAGAAGGAGCTAAGTCAGGACTATAAAGCAGACACCTAATGATTTTCCATAGAAACTCTCAAAAAATTGCCCTTGTTTGATGAGAGGAAAGAGCAGGAGCATTGTCATGGTGAAGGACTGTCTGGGGAAGATTTCCCAGGGGTTTTTTGCTAAAGCTTTGGGTAACTTCCTCAAAATACTCTCATAATAAGCAGATGTTGTCGTTCTTTCGCCCTCCAGCAAGCAAAATAACTTAGTCATCCCCTAAATTGTTGCCATAACTTTGACTTTTTACCAGTTCGCTTTTGGTTTCTCTGGGCCACTCCCACCAGTTGGTAGCCACTGGTTTGATTGTGATTTATCTTCAGGATTTGCTGAAGCTATGACCATCTCGCATTAACAATTTTTCAAAGAATAGCTCCAGGATCTCAATTCCACTTGTTTAAAATTTCCATTAGAAGCTCTGCTTTTGTCTGCAGCTGATCTGGGAGAAAGGGTGTTGGCACTCATCAAGTGGACAGTTTGCTCAACTTCACTTTTTTCAGTCTGAATTGTGTATGTAAACTGGCCTGATATCGTGTCTTAGGCTTGTAATCCCAGCCAAGGTGAGAGGATCACTTGAGTTCTAGGAGCTTGAAACCAACTGGGACATCAAAGTGAGACCCCATCCCTACAAATAAAAATTAGCCAGGAATGCTGGCATGCACCTGTAGTCCCAGTTACTCAGGAGGCTGTGGCAGGAGGGTTGCTTGAGGCTGGGAGGTAGAGATTGCAGTGAACCATCGCTCCACTTCACTCCAGCCTGTTTTATGGAGAGGGAGGGAGACAGAGAGAGAGAGAGAGAAAAAAAAAGGAGGAGGAGGAGGAAAGAATGGAAGAAAGAAAGAGAAAAGAGGAAAGGAAAGAAAAGAAAAGATAGAAAAGAATTTGTGTAAGTTGAACCAGTTGAGGTGTCCATGGTATTGGCTATTGTTTGTGCTGTTAATTTTCAGTCCTCTTCAATTAGGGCATGAACAAGATTACTTTTTTCATTGCAAATTGATGTGGATGGTCTGTCACTGCTGGCTTCATCTTCAACATCTTGTTTCTTCTCAAAATGATTTCTTTGGGGCATTGTCCCCAGAAACTTTTCATAATGCATCCATGAGTTTGCCATTCTACTACCTAAGCTTCACCATAAATTTGGTGTTTGTTGCTTCAATTTCAGCAGAATTCATGTTGCTCTGATAGGGCCTCTTTTCAAACTGACATATTTCTTAGTGCCTCAAACTACTATATCCTGTTCAGAGACATTATGAAGAGTAAATATGAGTTGCACCAAAAGGTGCAATAACATTTTTGAAATCCATGCATAGTTTTTTTTTTTAATATGCATTTTCCATTAACTTTTTGAAGGCCCCTCATATAGGAAAAACAGTGTATAGACTTTGGTGCTATCTGCAGTTTCCGGCATTCAACTGGGGGTCTTGGGACTATCACCTACCTGCAGATTAGGGAGGACAACTGTATTAAAAACCTATCCTTTATTTATTTATTTATTTATTTATTTATTTTTTTGTAGAGACAGAGTCTCACTTTATGGCCCTCGGTAGAGTGCCGTGGCCTCACACAGCTCACAGCAACCTCCAACTCCTGGGCTTAAGCGATTCTCTTGCCTCAGCCTCCCGAGTAGCTGGGACTACAGGCGCCCGCCACAACGCCCGGCTATTTTTATTTTTTGTTGCAGTTTGGCCGGGGCTGGGTTTGAACCCGCCACCCTCGGCATATGGGGCCGGCGCCTTACCGACTGAGCCACAGGCGCCGCCCCCTATCCTTTATTTATATGAAATTCAAATTGAATGGAATTGTATCATGTGCCAATCCTATCCTGGGGCCCTTCAAAATACTAGAGACCTTATGCCCCTATGAGATTTGGTAGCTCTGAGTGGAACGTAGCCTGGAATGTGTAGTTTTAAAATGGTATTCAGATCACTTGCCTGGGTGGGAAGCCTAGTACTTTACCACACCAGGCTGGTAGGGGTCTAGGCTCTCCTCCCTGTGAAAATACACATTTTCTTACTTATTCGTTCCTCAGTCTTTAATAGGTTAGGCTAGTATGACTCAGGTCTCCATAGCTGCTGTCTCTGGGACCTCTGCCGTGGGGCAGTGCTCTTGGGCGTGCCTGTCGGGACAACCAGCCGGGCTTTTGCAGAGGCCAGCCCCGTTTCCTTTGGACTCACTGATTTTTCTCCTCCGGAGAGGGTGGGCCAATTACTCCCTGCTCAAACTGTAATTCTCTAAACCAAGGCGATGACACAGGGCTGGAGGGGAAGAGGGTGGGGCCCGGAACAAAGAAGAGGGTGGGGTCAGGCCGGGCTCACTGTTCCCTCCTACACGACTTCGCTCACAGTTGGCTTTTTCCCGGAAAACTCCCGCCCATGCTGCGACCCCTCGGCGGAGTCCACTGCCCACCGAGGCTCCCTGCTCGCGCTGGCGAGGCTTGTGGGCTGAAGGGGGCTGGCAAACAGAACCCTGCCCACAGCCAATCACAGCACAGCACAGCGACGCGTCTGGACCAATCCGGACCCAGGAGTCGCAACGTAGCTCTACCTGACCCCAGGTGAGCTGGGTTCTACCAGCCCCAGGTGCACCGCGCACGGGATGGAGCGGGCCGGTGAGCCGTCACCAGGAGGCCTACCTGGGGCTGAGTTCCCAGCGGAGCCCGTGGGAAGCCAGGTCTCGGACCTGGAGCAGTCGCAGAGACCCGCGGGGACGCGACAGCCCGGGAGTCCCCAAGGCAGCCCAACTCTGGACCGGACCGCTAAGGATGCGGCAGGCGCGGGCCTGGACCCCCCGGGCGAGAAGCGGCTGTCCCCTCCTCGCCCTGGGCTCCAGCGGGGACCGCCACTCAGCTTGGGCTACGGCGCCTTCCGCCGCCTGGGGTCAGCCGGCCCGGAGCCGCCGTCGCCGGGTCCCGCCTCGGCCGAGCAGCCTCGGGAGGGCGAAGCGGCCGGGGCTGAGCTGCTGCCGTGGGCCGCCCCGGGCGAACCTGCGCCCGGCGCCTGGGCGCCCGTGGAACTGCAGGTGGACGTGCGCGTGAAGCCCGTGGGCTCGGCCGGCGGCAGCCGCGCGCCCTCGCCAGCTCCCTCCACGCGCTTTCTCACTGTGCCGGTGCCGGAGTCCCCAGCCTTCCCCCGCCACGCCGGCCCTGCGCACCCGCTCCTGCAACGGACACCATCCCCGGGCAGCACGTGGGGCCGCGGCTCGCCGCTGACCACAGCCCGGACGGAGAGCGGCCGCGACGCCGAAGGTGGGGCCAGCCCCGCAGAGGGAAGCGCGGGCTACCCCACGTGCCGCTGCCGCTGCAAAGAGCTGGGGCTGGAGAACGAGGACTCTGTTCTGCTACACCCCGGCAACAAGAAACTGCCCCAGGCGATAGCGCTCTTAGGTAGGTGCTCTCCGGCGCCGCCGCAGCGTGAACACACATCCTCACCCACACCCACACCTGCCCAGCCCCGGGCCACTCGCATGGACGACCATCTGGTGCCCCGACCCCACCCGGCCTCGGGGCTTAACAACCAGAAACATCTATCTGGTCTAAGTGAATTGTTCCAGATGAGACGTAGTTAATTAGGATCAAGGGCTGGTCATTGCAGGCAGAAACGCGGGTTCCAGGCGGCCCCAGACCGCTGCTCTGCCATGGGTCGACTTCTCCAAGGTCCAGGCCGGTTCCTTCTCTCCACATATCTAAGAGCACTTGGCTCCACACACGCATCCCTTCAGCAGATGTTGAGTTAACGCTAACCCTAACCCAGAATGGCTAGCTTGTGTGTTTGCCGGTGCATGTTGGGGGTGAGGCAGGAGAGACAGCTTGGCCCAGAAGAGCCAGAGAAAGATAAACAAGCCTTGTCAAGGAACCTGAAGGGTGTGGCTGGTGAACTTGGGGCATGAGAAAGCTTGCTGGAGCCTCATCTTGAAAAGTGAGTACGAGTTGGGAGTGGTCGGGGCTCCTAGGTAGGGAGATGGACAAGAGCAGGGGCCAGGCAGGGCCAGAGCTCTGCCCAGCAGGCTAACTGGGGGTCGTTTGGCTGATGGAGATATAGGACAAGCCAGCTCCACAGGCACCAACTAAAGGGGTTCATAGACAGGTAGGGTTCAGAGGCTTAGATCACTGGGAAACATTTGCAGAGTCTGGTGTGAGCACACTTCTGCATGATAGAATATTTTCTTTCTTACTTTTCTTTCTTTCTTGCTTTGGTTCCTTTTCTTTCTCAGTCTCACTCTGTCACCCTGGGTAGAGTACTGTGGCGCCATAACTCACAGCAACCTCAAACTCCTGGGCTCAAGCAATCCTCTTGCCTCGGCCTCCCGAGTAGCTGGGTCTACAGGCACTTGCCACAATGCCCAGCCAGTTTTTCTATTATTAGTAGAGATAAGGGTCTTAATCTTGCTCAGGCTGATCTGGTTCAACTCTTGAACTCAAGCATTCCACGCACCTCTGCCTCCCAGAGAACTAGGTTATAGGCATGAGTAATTCCAGAGAGATGGAATATTTTCTATTGCTGTTATAACAAATTACCACAAATTTAGTGGCTTGGGTGACATAAATTTATCTCACAGTGCTGTAGATCAGAAGTTTGACACCAGCTTACTGATATGAAGTTGAATCAGCAGGGCTGTATCACTTTCTGGGATGGGGTGGGGTGGGGCCTAGGGGAGGTCCTCTTTCCTTGCCTTTTCCAGCTTCTATGGGCCACTGCATTCCTTAGCTCATGGCCTTCTGTGTGTTCAAATCCAGCAATGTTGAGCTGAATCCTTCTCCCACCACTGCCTCTCTGCCCCAAAGGTTCCACCTCCTCCTTCCATTTATTTATAAGGACCCCTATGATTACACTTCGCCCAGCCAGGTAATCCAGGATAATTTCCCCCTCTCTAGGTCAACTGATTATCATCAACCTTAATTCCACTTTGCCATATAACCTAACATAATCCCAGGCTGCAGGGATCATTGATATCTTTGGGGAGATGTCATCTTAAAGAAGCTGTGATGGGCTGCGTGCAGTGGCTCACACCTGTAATCCTAGCACTCTGGGAGGCGAGGCAGAAGAATCCCTGGAGCTCAGAAGTTCAAGACCAGCCTGAGCAAGAGGGAGACCCCATCTCTACTAAAAATAGAAAAAGTACCAGGTGGTCCCTGTGGCTCAAGGAGTAGGGCACCAGCCCATATACCCGGGGTAGCATGTTCAAGCCCAGCCCCGACCAAAACTGCAAAAAAAAGAAAAGAAAAATAAAAAGTACCCAGACATGGTGGTGCACACACAGAGTTTCAGCTACTCAGGAAGCTGAGGCAGGAGGATCACTTGACCCCTTGAGTTTGAGGTTGCTGTGAGCTAGGCTAAAGCCATGGCACTGAAGCCTGGGCAGCAGAGTAGGACTCTGTCTCAGAAAAAAAAAAAAGCTATGACAAACAAGGCTGAGCTGATAACATGGTTGGGTTCTTATTCTAGAAAGAGAGCTCTGATTCTCTAGTGGGGGAAGGCCAGGCCACACAAGAGACAGAAGAAGGAGCCACCAGTAAGGAGAGGATGGCATTAGTTCATCGAGATATGCTGAGGGCTCCATCTATGGCCGAGGTAGGAGTATCTATGATACACACAGGCTGGGCCACTGAGCCCATGAAGGTAAACTCATGGGAGGAGGCAGGTGACTCCTACATCTCTGACACGAGTCACTAGAGCAGCGGTTCTCAACCTGTGATTGCAACCCCTTTGGGGATCGAACGACCCATTCACAGGGGTCGCCTAAATACATCCTGCATTTCAGGTATTTACATTACGATTCATAACAGTAGCAAAATTACAGTTATGAAGTAGCAATGAAAATAATTTTATGGTTGGGGGTCACCACAATATGAGGAACCATAATAAAGGGTCGCAGCATTAGGAAGGTTGAGAACCTCTGCCCTAGAGGATGGGTTGTGATATCTTTCCAAAATGGAGAATGTGGTTAGAGGTGTGGGAGAAATAAATGAGAGGTGCCTTTGGGAGTTCCAGGTAGGGATGTCACTTAAAAGAAGAGGAAGAGGCTCAGCGCCAGTAGCGCAGAGGTTACGGCAGTGGCCACATAGAGATTGGCAGATTGGCAGCCGGCCGGGGCCAGCTAAACAATGACAACTGCAACAAAACATAGCTGAGTGTTGTGGCAGGCACCTGTAGTCCCAGCTACTGGGGAGGCTGAGGCAAGAGAATAGCTTAAGCCCAAGAGTTTGAGGTTGCTGTGAGCGGTGACACTACGGTACTCTACCGAGGATGACATAGTAAGACTCTGTCTCAAGAAAAAAATAAAAGAAGAGGAAGAAGAGCCAGTGTAAGTGGTAGGAGGAGACTCAGGAGGCGCAGAAGCAGGAAAAGGGGAGCACTCCTAGGAGAGTGTGGTCAACAATGCTGAATGTCAGATTCTGGGACTGGACGATCAGGAAAGTTGCCACATCCAAACAGTTCTAGAGACGATCAGGTAACCAGGGCTGTGCGCGAGAGTAGGTGGGAGGATGAGAGATCCCAGGTGGGTGCTGATGGTTCGTTCTCTGGCTTTGCTTTCTGGGAAATGTGGGTTAAAGAACCTCGGGTGCTGGGTGTGGTGGGTGTGCCTATAGTGTGCCCTTCCTGCCACTCAGGAGGCTGAGGCAGGAGGAAGGACCACTCTAGCCAGGAGTTCTGGGTGGTAGTACTATGCTGATTGGTGTCTGCACTGAGTTCCACATCAACATGGTAACCTTCTAGGGACCACAAGGTTGCCTTAGAAGGAGTGAACCAGCCCAGATCAGAAACAGAGCAAGTCAAAATTCCCATGCTGAACAGGGCGGGGATTCACCCTGTGAATAGCCACTGCACTCCAGACTGGGCAGCATGGCCAGACCCTGTTTCTAAAAAGCAAAACAAAACAAAAAAAACTTTTGTTTTCCCAGCTCAAGACCGAGGCTTGGCCTGAGGGACGCTGCTTGGGTTTGGAGCTCTCCTGAGCGGTTTCTTCCTGTGGGATCAGGGTGCTTATCTCAACAAGAAGGGCGAATTAAGGCAAGGGTCTGGGTGACAGAGTGAGACTTTGTCTCAAAAGAAAAAAAAGCTTCTGAGAGGTGGGATGGGGTAGGGTGGGGATCTCCCTTTGGCTGGTAGTTTGGGAGAACAGGTAGCTCTGCACAGGGCCATTCCCAAATCAGCCTCTTGGAATTAGGTGGGTCCTCCCAAACGGTGTGTGAGAAGTTAGGGACAAGATTGTATTTCTTTACTGCTTTGTTTTCTGAAAGGTCAGAGCTAGAGAGGTGTAGGTTTTCAGGGATCTCAAGAAATAAAACATAAAAGATAAAAGGTTAGAGCTAAATTTACTGTTCAGCAACCATCCTTATATTTACTTAGGTGACTGGTAGATTTATTTTATGTTTCTTTTTCAGCATTTTTAGTTCTGTTTTGTTATTTTAAGACTCAATTTATTAAAAGATAAAAGCTTGGAGAAAAAAAAAGAATTAATAGGTATCTTTTATTCCAAGCATTTTCAAGCCCCCTTCTTTTGGGTAATAGTGTTATTGAGATATAATTCATATACTGTAAATTCACCCATCTAAAGTATACAAGTCAGTGGTTTTTAGTGTATTCACAAAATTGTGCAGCCATCACCACAATCAATTTAGATTATTTTCATCATCCCAAAAAGAAACTTACTCTTTAGTAGCCCCTCCCAACCCTTCCACCTTGACCCCAAGGTAACCACTAATCTATGTTTTGTCTCTAAACATTTGTCTATTCTGGACATTTCATATCAAAAGACTCAAATAATATGTGGCCTTTTGTGTCTGGAATCCTTCATTTAACATGATGTTTTCGAGGTTTTTCATGTTGTAACATACACCAGCATTTCCTTCTTTTTTATAGCTGAGTAATAGTCCTGTGTACAGATCTACCACATTTTGTTTATCCTTTCATCAATTGATGGAAATTTTGGTCACATCCCTTTGAGAAGTAGATTAAATTTTTTTTTATTAAATCATAGCTGTGTACCTTAATGCAATCATGGGGTACCATGCGCTGGTTTTATGTACAATTTGAAATCTTTTCATCACACTGGTTGACATAGCCTTTCTGGCTTTTTCCTAGTTATTGTGTTAAAACATTTATATTCTACATTTAGTAAGTTTCACATGTACCCTTGTAAGATGCACCGTAGATGTGGTCCCACCAATTACTTCCCTCCACCCATCTTCCCCCCCTCTCCTCCCCTCTCTTTCCCCTTTCCCCATATTCTTAGACTATAATTGGGTTATAGCTTTCATATAAAAGCTATAAATTAGTTTCATAGTAGGGCTGAGTACATTGGATACTTTTTCTTCCATTCAATCAAAACTACTTTGAGATATCATCTAACTCCAGTAAGATTAGCCCATATCACAAAATCCCAAGACCAGAGATGTTGGTGTGCATGTGGAGAAAAGGGAACACTTCTACACTGCTGGTGGGAATGCAAACTAATACATTCCTTTAGGAAAGATGTTTGGAGAACACTTAGAGATCTAAAAATAGACCTGCCATTCAATCCTACAATTCCTCTACAAGGTATACACCCAGAAGACCAAAAATCACATTATAACGAAGATATTTATACCAGAATATTTATTGCAGCCCAATTCATAATTGCTAAGTCATGGAAGAAGTCCAAGTGCTCATCGACCCACGAATGCATTAATAAATTGTGGTATATGTACACCATGGAATATTATGCAGCCTTAAAGAAAGATGGAGACTTTACCTCTTTCGTGTTTACATAGATGGAGCTGGAACATGTTCTTCTTAGCAGATTAAGTATTTTTTTTTGTTTGTTTTGTTTTGTTTTTGGCCGGGGCTGGGTTTGAACCCACCACCTCTGGCATATGGGGCCAGCGCCCTACTCCTTTGAGCCACAGGCACTGCCCTCAGATTAAGTATTTTTTTTTTTTTTTGTAGAGACAGAGTCTCACTTCTTGGCCCTCGGTAGAGTGCCGTGGCCTCACTCAGCTCACAGCAACCTCCAACTCCTGGGCCTAAGCGATTCTCTTGCCTCAGCCTCCCGAGTAGCTGGGACTACAGGCGCCCGCCACAACGCCCGGCTATTTTTTGGTTGCAGTTTGGCCGGGGCCGGGTTTGAACCCACCACCCTCGGTATATGGGGCTGGCACCTTACCGACTGAGCCACAGGCGCCGCCCCAGATTAAGTATTTTTTAAAAAGATTTCAGAAAAGTCATAGATGGAATGTTGACTTTTCGTACATCAATGTGACACACATCCCTTTCTGATCTTTGAAGCAGATTTTTCCTCCAATGCAAATGAAAAACTAGGGATTTCAAAAGTGTCTATGATTTAAAAGTTGAATTATGATTGAAAATGTGCTTTATTAAAACCGTTGGAAATGTGTTCCTTTTTGTTTGTGTGTACCATATGTACGTGTGTATTTATATATGGATACATATTATACTAATATACATGGGGGGATTTAAATGCAATTAGTCTTTTTGAAATAGTAAAATATTGCTGCAGAATTACTTCTGCTTTTACTTCAAGCTTTGGCCAGTATAATAATTTTGCTGTTACAACCTTCACAATGACTCTGTGGTCATTGCTGACCCTCGTCCGGAGGTCCAGGTTGACTCTTGGGCCTGTTGCTGTAACGATTCTGGGAGAGGAGAGTTCCCTTCTTGCTATAGCTGACTTCATGCTTCTGTGTTCAAATTCAGGAATGCTCAGTTACTTTAGTGGGTGTGGGTTTCTAGATGGAACACTGTTCATCACTGTCCATGGCTGCAATCGACCACTCAGAATCATTCCTGCCCTCTCCCATCCTCCACATTCCCTGCTCTGGCTTCCCTGGTTAACAGGCCAGGGTTTAAGTGCCATCCAGTTCCAAGCCATTGCCGCCCATGCCTCCAGCCGGAACACCCTCCCGCCGCCTCCACAGCTCACCTCCCTCCCTCAGCCTCAGTCCAGCCATCTGTATGGTCCACGTGGTCCCTGAGTGCAGGATTGCTGCTGCTAACGGAGCTGTGTCCTGCTCTGTCTGCAGAGTGCTACGTGCACAGCATGTAAGACCTAGAGAAATTGAGAAGGCAGGTGTGATGTTGATGGTAAAATGGGAAAACATCAAGAACACTGGAGTGGCCCGTGGAGCACAGCGGCTTAGGTCTGTAATCCCAGCACTTTGGGAAGCCAGGTGGGACTTGTGTCCAGGCCCGTCAGCTCCCGTATGCCCTCGCTTCTCTTCCTGGTGGCATAATGGTTTCTCCCGCGTGCCTGTGCTCCTTGAGTGCAGGGTCTTTCCTATTCTCTGTGGCATCTGTATCCCGTGTCTAATGTACAGTAAGTGCTCAGTAAGTGGTTTTGGCCAATTATCTCTTCTCTTTATGGAATAGAATCTATGTCTTCTATACTAATGATTTAAGAAGAACATCTTCTCTTTCTCTGAAATATAAAGTTGGAACCTAAGTTGGGCCAACAGGGTGGGTGCTGGATAGGTGGGCCTGGTTCTGGGTGGGGGCGGTCCCCTCTAACCTGCCTCTCCTGTTTGCCCCACCCCAGGGCTGCCCACGTACATGAAGTCCCTGCGCTGGGCCTTGGCAGTCATGGCTGTGCTCCTGGCAGTCGCTGCGGTCACCATTGTGGCCCTGGCCTCAAGAGCAGGTAGGATTCTCCCCAGCCCCACTGTCCCTTCTCCCTGCCAGTCAAGCACCAGGGCTGTGTCTAGCACCGTGGGGATTAGAAAGACAACCTCACCCTCACTGCGAGGTGCAACATGAAGCCATGGGGCTTGTTGAACAAAGTTGAAAACAATTTGGTCCTTCCTTCCACTAGATACAGCTTGTGCCCCAACGAACAATTGGATGCCAGCCTGTGCAATTTCCATGGGGCCCTGCTCACCGTCCTTTCTGCCCCAAATCTTGCCAATTCCAGGCCTCCAGATTTGCCCCCTCGGTCTAGGCAGCAGCCAGATTTGTTTGTTACATGCACACGGTTTACCCTGCAGCTCACTAGTGGTCTCTGCTTACAGGGGTCAGGTGCCACCCATGCCCTCCGGGCTGGGTGTGGTCGGAGGAACACTGTTATTACCTCTCTGTGGAAGTACAACCCTGGGAGGCCAGCCAGGCTTTCTGTTCAGCTCACAGTGCCACCCTCCCCCTGCTCAACCACACCCAGGTGAGAAGGGGAAGGCCAGCTGCGGTGGTGGTGGGTGGGGGGGACCTGGGGATACACGTCATTCCAGACCTCAGGATCCTAGCAGTGGAAGGAATTCCAAAGATCTGGTGCAACTCTCCACATAGAAGTACCCAGACCCAGAGGAATAAAGTGATATGCAGGGGACCAGACGTCTCGTCTCTAAGGTCTTCAACTTGCTCTTCATTCTAAGAGGTGGAGCTGGGATACTCCCATCCAGCCTGGTGGTCACACAGTTAGCTGTGAGGTCAGGAGTCAGTGTGTGCTGGTCCAGGCCTGCTGATGGGGCAGGAGTGGGAGCTACGCAGACACACATGTCCTCTCTGGGAGGTAGAAAGGAAAATAAAGTACCTCAAGTGAGTATACCAGTCAGCTGTTGCTGTAATGATACTGGGTAACAAATCATCCCAAACTCCTCTGTGATTTAAGACAATATGCACTTATCTCTTGATAGTCTGTAGGTCAACTGTTGATAGGCTGGTGTTGGCTGGGTTTCACTGGTCAGCTTTAGGACACGGGCTGGCTGGGCCTGAGTGCAAGAAGCCAGCTAAACCATGCAAGCATCATACAAGGCCACTGCTCATGTCTTACCAGCTGACATCCCAGTGGCCAAAGCACTAACACGGCCAACCCCAACATCAGAGTGGCAGTGTGGTATATTCTGTCCCAGGGCAGAGAGGACAAGAAGTGAATATTAGCTGACCAGTAATCTAGTCAGTGGATTTCAGAGCAGCTATAAAAAAAGACCAATAACCTGGATCCAGCCCGTGGCTTAATTTTGATTTTCTATTTTTAAAAGTTGTGTTAGGGCGGCGCCTGTGGCTCAGTGAGCAGGGCGCCAGCCCCATATACTGAGGGTGGCAGGTTCAAACCCAGCCCGGGCCAAACTGCAACAAAAAGCCGGGCGTTGTGGCAGGCGCCTGTAGTCCCAGCTACTCGGGAGGCTGAGGCAAGAGAATCGTGTAAGCCCAGGAGTTGGAGGTTGCTGTGAGCTGTGTGACGCCACGTCACTCTACCGAGGGCAATAAAGTGAAACTGTGTCTCTACAAAAAAAAAAAAAATGTTGTTAAAGTAGACATGTGTATAACATGAAATTTACCACCTTAACCATTTTAAGTACACAGTTCAGTGGTATTAATTCCTGCATAATGTCGTGTGCAGCCATCACCACCATTCCTCCACTGAGCACTCTTCCTCTTGTGCACCTGAAATGCTGTACCCTTCAAACACTAATTCCGACTTCTCTCTGCCCCCAGCCCCTGGCAGCCACCACTCAACTTTCTGCCCCTCTGATTTTGACTACTATAAGTACCTCATATAAATCAAATCATATATTATTTGACTTTTTGACTAACTTTATTTCACTTAGTATCCGTCCTCCACATTCACCTGTGTTATAGAACATATCAGAGTTCCCTTCCTTTTCAAAGCTGAGTAATAGTCCATTGTGTGTACATAGCATATTTCGCTTATTTGCTCATCTGTTAATCAAGACCTGTGTTGCTTCCACGTTTTGGCTATTGTGAGTACTGCTAAGAACGTGGGTGTGCATGTTCTTTGCGATCCTGCTTTCAATTCTTTGGAGAATAAACCCAGCCACGGAATTGTCGGATCATATGATTTATTCTATTTCTAATTTTTTTAGGAACCACCATATGTGTTCTTGCAGTGACTGTATTATTTTACATTCCCACCAATCCCTGATTTAATTTTACCTGACTGAGGACAGGTGCCAAGAATCTGTGTTAGCTGTGCTGATCTGCGTGACAGAGCAGCATTCCTTCAGCCAGTGCTTTAATGAACCTGAACTGAGCACCTGCTCTGTGCTTTGTTTCGTTTTATTTTTAATTTCAGTAGATTTAGGGGGAACAAGTGGGGGGTTTTTTATTAGTATTAAATCATAGCTGTGTACAGTAATATGATCATGGGGCACCATACACTGGTTTTATAAATAGTTCGACACATTTCATCACACTGGTTAACATAGCATTCCTGGCATTTTCTTAGTTATTGTGTTAAGACAATCATATTCTGCAACAAGTGGTTTTTTAATACATGGGTGAATTGTATAGTGGTGAAGTCAAGGCTTTTACTGTCCTAATCATGCAAATAATATACAGTGTATCTGGTAGGTAATTTTTGATTCCTCACTCCCCTCCCGATACTCTCCCATTCTGAGCCTCCAAAGTTCATTGAACCACTGTATAAGACTGTATATACCCATTGCTTAGCTCCCACTTAAAAGTGAGTACATGCAGTATTTGTTTTTCTGCTCCTGAGATACTTCGCTCCAGATTATAGCTTCTATTTCCATCCAAGTTGCTGCAAAAGACAGTATCTCATTCTTTTGTGGCCGAGTGTATTCCACGGTGTGTGTGTGTGAACATACACACATATATACCACATTTTCTTTGTCCACTCATCAGTTGATGAACACACAGGTTGACTCCCTGTAAATTGGGCTGTGATAAACATACAAACGCATGTGTCTTTTTGATATAATGACTTCTTTTCCTTAGGGTAGATCCCCAAAGTAGTGGGATTGCTGGATTGAATTAGGTAGTTCTACTTTTAGCTTTCTGAGGAATATCCATATTGTTTTCCATAGACATTGTACTAAATTACATTCCCACTAGTGTATAATCATTCCCTTTTCATCTCACCCATGCCAATATCTATTGTTTTTTGACTTCCTTTTATTTTTTAGAGACAGAGTTTCACTTTTTTGCCCTCAGTAGAGTGCTATGGCATCACAGCTCACAGCAACCTCCAACTCCTGGGCTTAGGTGATTCTCTTGCCTCAGCCTCCCGAGTAGCTGGGACTACAGACGCCCGCCACAACGCCCGGCTATTTTGTTATTGTTGTTGTTGTTGCAGTTTTTGTTATTGTTGTTGTTGCAGTTTAGCCGGGGCCAGGCTCGAACCCTCCACCCTCGGTATATGGGGCCAGCACCCTACCCACTGAGCCACAGGCACCGCCCTGTTTTTTTTACTTTCTAATAAGTCATTCTGACAGGGGTAAGGTATCTCAAGGTGGTTTTATTTTGCGTTTCCCAGATGTTTAGTTATGTTGAGCATTTTTTCATATGGCCATTTGTATATCTTCTTTTGGAAAATGTCTGTTCATGTCTTTTGCCCACTTTTTAGTGGGATTATTTGTTTTTTTTTTCTTACTGATTTGAGTTCCTTGTAGATTCTGGATATTACTGCTTTGTCAGATATACAGTTTGTGAATATTTTCTCCCATTATGTAGGTCATCTTTTTACTCTATTGGTTATTTTTCTGCTGTGTGGAAACTTTTTACCTTAATTAAGTTCAATTTACTTATTTATTTTTATTTTTTGCTGTATTTGCTTGGGGGTTGTAAGCATAAATTCTTTGCCTAGGCCAATGTCACAAGAGTTTTTCCAAGTTTTCTTCCAGAATTTTTATGGTGTCAGGTCTTACATTTAAGTCTTTAAACCATGTCGAGTTAGTTTTTGTGTGTGGTGAGCAATAGGGATCGAGGTTCATTCTTCCACATCTGGCTGTCCAATTTTCCCAGCACCATTTATTGGATAGTGTGTCCTTTCTCCAGTGGATGTTTTTATCTCCTTTGTCAAAGATCAGATGGTTATAGGTGTGTGGTTTTATTTCTGTGCTCTCTGTCCCATTCCATTGATCTATGTGCCTTTTTTTATGTTAATACCATGCTGTTTTGATTACTATGGCCTTGTAATATAATTTGAAATCAAGCAATGTGATGCCTCCAGATTTGTTTCTGCTTCAAATTGCTTTTGCTAGTTAGGCTCTTTTTGATTCCATATGAAATTTAGGACTTTTTTCCCCCCTAATTCTATGAAAAATGACATTGGTATTTTGATGGTAATTGCATTGAATCTGTAAATCACTTTGAGAAGAATAGACATTTTAACAATATTGATTCTTGGCTTGGTGCCTGTGGCTCAAGCGGCTGAGGCGCCAGCCACATACACCTGAGCTGGCGGGTTCTAATCCAGCCTGGGCCCATCAAACAACGACAAATCCAACCAAAAAATAGCCGGGCACTGCGGCAGGCACCTGTGATCCCAGCTACTCAGGAGGTGGAGGCAGGAGAATCGCTTAAGCCCAGGAATTGGAGGTTGCTGTGAGCTGTGATGCCACGGCACTCTACCCAGGGCAACAGCTTGAGGCTCTGTCTCAAAAAAAAAAAAAAAAAAAAACAAAACAATATTGATTCCTCCAATATAGGATATTTTTCTATTTGTGTCATCTATTATTTCTTTCATCAATGTTTTGTAGTTATCCTTATAGAGATATTTTACCTCCTTGGTTAAGTATTTTTTTTACAGCTATTATAAATGAGTTCTTCATTTGATTATCAGGTTGGCTATTATTACTGTATAGAAATGCTACTAAGTGGTATATATTAATTTGAAACCTGAGACTACTGAATTTATTTATCAATTCTAAGAGTCTCTGGGAGAAGTCTTTAGGGTTTTCTAAATAGAAGGTCATAGCACCAGCAAACAGGGAAACTTTGACCTCCTCTTTTCCAATTTGCATGCCTTTTATTTCTTTCTCTTGCCTCATTGCTCTGGCTAGGACTTCTAGTACTATGTCAACCAGATGTACAGAAAGTAGGCATCCTTGTCTTGTTCCATTTCTTAGGGGGAATGCTTTCAACTTTACCCCGTTCCGTGTGATATTGACTATGGACTTGTCATATATGGCTTTTGTTATTTTGAAATGTGTTCCTTCCATGCCTAGTTTGTTAAGGGTTTTTATTATGAAGGGGTGCTGTATTTTATTGAATAATTTTTCTATTGAGATGATCATATGGTTTTTTGTTTTGTTTTGAGACAGAATCTTACTAATTTGCCCTCAGTAAAGTGCTATGGCGTCACAGCTCACAGCAACCTCAAAATCTTGGGCTTACGCAATTCTCTTTCCTCAGCCTCCCAAGTAGCTGGGACTACAGGCACCTGCCACAATGCCAGCTATTTTTTGTGGTAGTTGTCATTGTTGTTTAGCAGGCCCTGGCTGCAAAAAAACCCACCTGTGCCCTGACCACTTAGCTACGGGTGCTAAGCCATCATATGGTTTTTGTTTTTAATTCTGTTTATATGGTGAATCACATTTACTGGTTTTCATATATTGAACTAGTATCTCGGGAATGAAACCCATTTGATTGTGGTGATTTTTTTTTTTTTTTTGATGTGTATTGGACTCAGTTTGCTAGTATTTTGTTAAGGATTTTTGCATCTATGTTCATGAGGGATATCGGCCTGTAGTTTTCTTTTTATGTTGTGTCCTTTCCTGACTTTAGCATAGGAGTAATAACTTTAGAATGAGTTAAGAAGGATTCCCTCCTTCTTGATGTTATGAAACTGTTTCAGTAGGATAGATAACAGTTCTTATTTGTAGGTCTGGTAGAATTAGACTATGAATTGACTGGTCCTGGACTTTTTTTGGTTGGGATATTTTTTTATCATTGATTCTATCCTCCTACTCATTATTGGTCTGCTCCGAATTTCTGTTTCTTTTTGATTCAAGCTTAGGAGGGTGTGTGTTTTCAGAAATGCATCCATTTCCTCTAGATTTTCTAGTTTGTGTGTGTATAGAGGTGTTCATAGTAGTCTCAGATTATCTTTCTCATTTCAGTGGTAGGAACTGTAATGTCTCCTTTTTCATTTTGGATTGAGCTTATTTGACTTCTCTCTCCGCTTTTCTTAGTTATATCTAGCCAGTGATTTGTCCATTTTATCTTTTCAAAGGACCATCTCTTCATTTAGTGATCCTTTGTATTGTTCTTTCAGTTTCAGTTTCATTTAGTTCAACTCAGATCTTCGTTAGCTTTGAATTTGATTTGCTCTTGTTTTTCTAGTTCCCTGAGGCATGACATTAGTTTGTGATCTCTTTTTTTAATGTAAGTATTTAGCACAATGAACTTCCCTCTTAGCACTGGTTTTCTATATCCCAGAGATTTTAGGTAGCATGTGGCACCATTGTCATTCACTTAAAAAAATTTGTTGATTTCCATCTTCAAAATTTTCCAAATCAAAATTTGTTGATTTCTTCACATACTTGTATAGTTTCAAGAGTTCCTCTTGGAATTGATTTCTAGTTGTATTCTCCTGTGGTCTAAGAAGGTACATGGTGGTATTTTGAGTTTTAAAAATTTGCTGGGACTTGTTTTGTGGTCTAACATATGTTTATCTTGGAAAATGCTCCGTATGCTAATGAGAGGGATGTATGTTCTATAATTTAGGGATGGAATGTTCAATAAATATTAGTTAGGTCCATTTGTTCTAGAGTCTCATTTAAGCCCAGTGTTCCTTTGTTGATTTTCTGTCTTGATGATCTGTCTTATTCTGTCATGGGAGTGTCCTTCATTATAATTACATAGATGTTTATTTCATTTCTTAGGTCTAGTAGTATTTATGAATCTAAAAGCTCTGGTGTTAGGTGCATATATATTTAGAATTATATTTTGTTGTTGAATTGACCCCTTTGTCATCTTTGTCCTTTTTAACTGTTCTTGATTTAAAATCTGTTTTATCTGATATAAGAATAGCCACTTCTGCTCATTTTTGGTTTCCATTTGCATGGGATATTTTTTTTCCTCTCTTACCTTGAATCTCTGCAACTCTTTGAGTTAAAAGGTCCTTCCTTGTAAAAAGACCAAAGCTGAGATTTGAGATCCAGGTTTGGATCTCAGAAAATCTGGAGTATGATGAGTGTGGAGCTCTGGGGCCCTCCTGAGTTCTGAGCAAGGGTGGGTTTGGGGGGACAGCTGAGGATACAAGTCCCAGGGACATGCCAGGGGCCACTGTGCCCACAGCTGTTGGGCAAACACAGCTCATCTTTCCAAACAGCCCATTTTGCTCAGAATTAGAAAAAAGGAGGAAGTCTAAGTGCTTATCATTGTTTTAATACCAGCCTTACTTTGCAAAGTAGAGGAGGGAAGGAGCTACCTTAACAGAGCGTGTTATATGTGAGCCACATCCTGATTTCAAAAGATGAAAATATGAGTAACTATACATCCTAGGATTAAAAACATTAAGTAATTTGAAATATTTTAATATTAAAAGAAAAATGTATGAAGACAGAAAGCAGAATGCTTGTTGCTGGGGTAATGGGGAGCTGTTGTTTCATGGTACAGAATTTCTGTTTGGGAAGATGAGAAAGTTCTGGAGATGGATGTTGGTGATGATTTCACAACAACATAGACATACTGAATGCCCTCGATCTGTACAATTACAATGGAGAGATCAATTTTATGTTACAAATCTTTTACCACAATTAAAAAAAAAAAAAGAAAGAAACATACGAAGGCAAAGGAAATAATTTACCTTAATTTTAAGATATAAATATCCAGTCATTCTGCCCAAGATTACATTCCCTGTCTCCACATTGGCACCAGTGGGAGAAGCCAGAGCTTAAGATAGTGGAGGCCCTGGGACCTCTCGTGCCATTGTGAGATAACAGTCCTTTAAGCCACATATTACTCAGAAGTTCTAGAATTTGTTTATAACTTTAGACAATGCCTTTCCCACATTGTGACTTTTGTTAACAATGAGAACAGGAATCTGAACCCCTAGGAAGACCAGGGAGTGTTAGGGGTAGTGGTGGGGCAGGGATCGGCCTACAGATCCTGCACCCCAGAGGCCTGGAGGGAAGGGAGGGATCTCCAGAGCTCAGGCAGAAAGGAAGGAGGTGGTTTTACTGAGCTGGTTACTGTGTGCTGGGTTCTCACAGTGCCGTGTTGAGTAAGATAAGCTCCCCATCCTTACCAAGTTCACTGTCTAATACAGAACCTGACAAGCTATTAAAAGGCGGCAGCACAATAGCTCTGTCCACGAAACTTAAGGGAGCCAGGGAAGGGAAGCGGCCCCCAGCTCACCTTGGAGGGGGTCAGCCTGGTGTCCCTACAGGAAGTGACCTTAAAGCTGAGACCTGAAGAATGGGTGGAGTGGCGCTCAGGGGACAATCATCGTTCCAGTGCTTACTTTCTAATTTCCAGGCTTTATCTAGAGAGGTTTTACCTTTGCTAACTCAATTTAGTGGGAAGAAGAAGTGAGCATATGCCAAATTCACTGACATCGGTCTTTTAATCCATATCTGTCTGAATATGTGCTTCTTAATCTAAGTGATATGTACTTGCTGGGGTGGGCTGCTTTTTTTTTTTTTTTAACTTGGCATGATTTTATATTTACATTTTCCTGCATAACTACATTTTCTAGGTACTCATCATTTTTATAGCAGTATAATTTTCCATCATGTTGACATCCCATAATTTGCCTAGTTATTCCTTGATTACTGAGCATTTGGATAGCTTCAATTTTTTTTTTATAAATAGCACTATGTTATCTTTGGGTAAATTCATTTTCTCCCCTTTATATTCTTGGATCTATTCCCTAGAGTGAAATCACCCGCTCATGCAATGGAAATGGTGTTGGCTGCTCTCTTACCTACGTAGCACCAAATTAGGTTCCAGGAAGCCTGAGCTGATGGGAACTGCACCAGCTCCAAGTCCTCATGCTGGGACTTACGATTTTTAAACATTTTTTCCCAACATAAAAAATCTTAAATATATATTTAAAGACATTGAGTCTTTTTTGCTTTAATTCGTTGTTAAAAATGTGACACTGAAGACAAATATTGAAAAGAAAAAAAAACCATCTCCAACAGCTCTCTAACATGCTTGCTTTTTGCTGTTCCTTGTGTGTCTGCCTTCAGTGTGAATACGTTTTTTTATTATTATGGTCATGCCACAATTTTGATTCATCTTTTTACATAATAGGCTATAACTCTCCCCAGGTTCGTCCAAGGGCTCCATACTTGCCTCTTTTAATGGCCTTAACACTGTTGCACTGAACCGAGGCAAGGTAATGATGCTCTGGTTGGTGACTGGACTGTTTGTCCCCCCCCGTCGGGCTATCTGCTGTTCCCTGGACGTGTCTGCAGCCTCTTGACTTTCCTCCCGCCCCCTTCCCTGTCTCTCTGCCGCTCCACTTGCATGGTGTGTCTCTCAGTGGTGATTGGCATCACATCTCTTGGCTGAGATGGGGCCACCCTCATTCCTTAGTCCCAAGCACAGCGCCTGGCACCCAGCAAGCACCCAACACAGCTCTCACAGTCAGCGGTGTCTTGTGCACATTGGTTGAGTGGATTCTCTCCTCTGATGGGTCACTTGAGATCCTGCGGAAACCTCAGGGAAAACAGATGCCCTAGGTGAGCCACACTGGTGTCCAGAGAAGAGTGTCCAGCCTGCTTTTCTCCTTCAGGACTTCCTGAGCCGATACCCAGTCACCAAGTACTCCTGGGTAGGGGCCCAGCGAGGCCCCCAGGGCTGGCACTGGATCGACGGGTCCCCCCTGCCACCGCAGCTGTGAGTGACCATGGGCTTTCTCCTCCTCTCGCAAACCCCCATCCCTTGCTCTTCAGAAGCCTCGGTTTGTGCACAGATTCAGTCTCCTGTTCATCCACAGCCTAAGGCTGCCACTTGGGAAACCAGCCCTGCCCGTGCTCAGGGCTGGACGTTTGCTTAGTCCCCATTATTCCATCCCTTGTCTGGGTTCCCAGTGCATTCCCAAGCAGGACTGTCACCCTCATTTTACATCCTGTGGCTCAGAGCAAGGTGGTTCACCCAGTGCCATGTGGCTGACCACCTAGGGGATAGCCTCCTGGCAGGTCTCACAGTGCCTGGGCCAGGTGGGGAACAGGCACAGGGACCTGATCGCCTCCCTTCCCTCCTCTCTCCTACCTGCAGACTCCCGGATGATGACGAGGACACCCCGGGTCTCAGCTGCGCATGCCTGGAGAAGGGCAAGCTTGTAGCCAGGGACTGCAGCTCTCCAAGACCCTGGGTCTGTGCCAAGGGGACCAAGTGACGCTGGCACTGCCAGTCCTATGCCTACTGAGGGGCCATGCAGCACCCCCAAGAAAAGACCACTGAGAGCTGGGCAGCCTGACCCTGGACCTGGCTTCCACCTTCCAGGTGCCCTACACTGCTCAGGAGGAGCCTGCCTGAGTGACCCCAGGGAGCTGCCCCCAACACAAGAAGATCACGTCTGAGGGGGACGACGTTTGCTGTGTCCTTGGGTCTGAGAACCAGTTTTAGCCTGCAGCTTCTGAAGCTGACTGGTGTGGTGGCTGGGATGGATTGTTAGCTTTCGTGAACCTTGATTTCTCCCCCATTAAGATGGACATTTCCAGCCAGGCTCAGTGGCTTAAGCCTATAATCCTAGCACTCAGGGAGGCCAAGGTGGGTGGATTGTTTGAGCTCAGGAGTTTGAGACCAGCCTGAGCAAGAGCAAGACCCCATCTCTACTAAAAGTAGAAAAACTGGCTGGTGGTGTGGCGGGTGCCTGTAGTCCCAGCTACTAGGGCGGCTGAGGCAGGAGGATCACTTGAGCCCAAGAGTCTGAGCCTGAGTCTGAGTTATGATGCTACAGTACTCTACCCAGGGCAACAGAGTAAGACTCTGTCTCAAAAAATAATAAGAACATTTTCTTTTTCTTTGACACAGAGTCTCACTTTGTTGCCCTCTATAGAATGCTGTGGTGTCACAGCTCACAGTAACCTCAAACTCCTGGGCACAAGCAATTCTCTTGCCTCAGCCTTCCGAGTAGCTGGGACTACAGGCACCCACAATGCCTGACTATTTTTACAGCCTGGGTCTTGCTCTAGCTCAGACTGGTCTTGAACTCATGAGCTCAGGGCACCTACCTCTGCCTCCCAGAGCACTGGGATTACAGGCATGAGCCACTGTGCCCAGCCTAAAAAGGACATTTTCTATCCTCCTCTCCCCAACCTGTTCTCACCCCTGTACCCTTTCACTCCCAGAGGGAAAGCAGTGTTAACAATCACAGCCAATTCCAAGCTGGGTTCTCTTGAAACCTCACTGAAACAAGTCTTCAGTTGTTGGGTGGCGGTGGCGTCTGGCAAAGACAACAACATTGCTGTGAATTCCGTTTGCCACCAACAGACTGCGGAGAACAGCAAAAGAAAGACCTATTGGCCCCTGGACAAGGGAGGTAGAAGTGTCTCCTCTGCCCTAGGGGTTGGCAGGGGTCAGTAAGATCCTGGGGAGACCCAGCGTTTGGGGCTGGCTGGGGCCCCTAGTAAGCTGATGCCCAAGGCGGGGACGAGGCAGAGAAGACAGGCCCACCAGGTCAGGAACAGCTGGCTGCCCCAGAGAGGCAGGAGGGAGTTGTCGCAAAGCGCGGGGCCCGACGGTGGACAGCAACAGGAGGAACATGGGCAGCCTCGAGTCTCCACTTTGCCTCATGGCCGTGAGACAACCAAGTTGAAGATGGTCTACAGGGGAGTTCAGTGAAAGCCTTCAGGCAGGAGGGTGGGCTGGAGGGCGTCAAAGTCAGACTTTACTTCCAAATCCCTCCAAAACAGAGACCTTTATTAGTGCCTTTAAACCAAGAACTTGTCTGGGCCATCTGGGAGAAAGGGATGGAGAGTCTTAGGTAAGAGAAATTTCTCACACTCTTAGGATGTAAAAACAAAAAAAGGAGATGGAAATTCCCTGGCCAGAGTGAAATGGGCGGAGGAGGTGGGGCAGGTGCCAATCACAGTACTTCACGCAAGGGCAGGAAGCTGCACGTGTTGCCCCACCCTCCGCCCTGGGTTCCCCACATCTGCATGTAGTTAACGAGCGTACGGAAATTTGTTAACTGATTTAGTGGCCAGAGAAGGAAAGTGGTTTGTTCAAAGTCACCCAACTAGAAAGGGGAAGGTCTAGAATAAAAGCCAGTTATGTCTAACTCCACGGGGGCCTTCTGACTCCTTGAGTACGGTCCTTTGTTCTGTGAAGTTTGGATTTGGTGGAGGAGCTGTACGTGGGGATCTGGAGAACCATATGTGGCTCTGAGGCTGCGGGTTCCCTATGGATCTCTGTGGCTGCTGAGTGAGAACCCCTCAGGGGAGAGAAACAGAAAGGAGGTACCAAGTTAGTTCAAGTTGAGAACATCTGCTGCTTCAATGATCTGCTGCTCTGTAACAAACTCCCCAGTCTTGCCAACAACTTCTTTTCCCAAAAAAGCTGTGATTCTGTGGATAAACCAGAGACTTTTGCCTTAGGAGGTATTGGCTGGAGCCCTCCTTGCTTTGGCCACCAATTGGTGCTGACTCCTCGCTGAGACTTTGGTTCTCTCCACGTGGCTGCTTGGGCTTTCTCGTAACATGGCAGGAGATTCCCAAAGAAGAGGCTGTGTAAGCCGGATCTCCTGAAGGCACCTTAGAAGTCACCCACTGTCACATATGCCACATTTTGTTGGTCTAAAACAAGTTATAGGTCCAGCCAGCTTCAAGGGGAAGAGAAATAACATCACGATGCCGTGTCCAACGCTGGCTCTTGCTACTTGCCCTATCAGATCTAGTGCTCGAGACAGCCCTAGCTGAATAGAAATAGTTCTTGAACAAAACCAGCTTCGTTTGGTTTGGTTTGGCAGCCATAGCTCAGTGAGTAAGGCGCCAGCCACAAACACTGAGGCCGGTGGGTTCAAACCCGGCCCGGGCCAGCTAAACAAGAACAACTGCGACAAAAACATAGCCGGGTGTTGTGACAGGCACCTGTAGTCCCAGCTACTCAGGAGGCTGAGGCAAGAGAATGGCTTACACCCAAGAGTTTGAGGTTGCTGTGAGCTGTGATGCCACAGCACTCTACCAAGGGTGACATTAAAAAACCTTCATCTAACATAGTTGTTAACTTTAAAACCGATGAATTATGTCTGAAATATTTTGCAATAAAAGTTTTTTTTAAACCTTGTGGGACTTTGAATTTTGAAGTAATTGTTAATGTACAGCTGTGCTCCCAGAAAAGAGATATCCCTAAAAAGAGAACTGAGAACCAGACGAGGATGGGCATGAGTTGGTTTTCCGACTTACCCATGAGGTGACGCATTAGTCTTGTGAACTATGGGCTATTTTCAAGCTTAGATGGAACTGTGGCTCAGGCCAACACAAGGTGGGAAGGTTGATCTATTTAGGTCTAAAATTTGGAGGGTTTGTCCTCAGTGAAAGGCTGGGCTAAAACAACAGTGGGATGGCAAGGAAGCTCATCTGTCTCTCCCTGGATGAAAGAAGTTTCCACTAATGTGAAACCTCAGGGCTGGGTGTCTATCAGCACAGGATTTGAATTTAGACTACCGGCATGGCCCAGAAGCTTTCTATGTGAGGAATCACCATCAGTATTGCTCTAGGCTTGGGAATAAACATGGAGTCTTCAGCAGAAACCAATGCAAAACTTCTCTGAAGGGGTGTGCCCTTAATCCACTCTCAGAAATCCAATGGATTCTTAGGATGAGCTTGTTATACAATTAAAGACCTAGAAAAGCTTTGAAACAAGAAAACGACACTGTGAAAAAAGATGACAGTTTTAAAAGAACCAAGTAGAATTTCTAGAAATGAAAAAATACAGTTGTTGGTATTAAAAGCTGAGTGGACAAGTTAAATAGAAGATAGGAACAGTTGAGAATTAATTGAACTAGAAGGTAAATCCAAGTTGAGTATCCAGAATGCATTACAGAGAGATGAAGAGACGGAAGGAAAAAAAGAGAAGGTGCGAGACCTGGACAACAGAACACACACAAAAGATCCAACATATCATCCACACACATCTTCATCTTTTTTGATACCATAGATCCCTTCTCAGAATCATGTTTTAAAAGTATAAAAGAGGCAGGGCATGGTAGCTCATGCCTATAATCCTATCATTCTGGGAGGCCAAGGTGGAGGATTGCTTGAGCTCAGGAGTTCAAGACCAGCCTGAGCAAGAGCAAGACTGTCTCTACTTTAAAAAAAAAGAAAAAGAAGAAAAATTAGCTAGGCATGGCACACTAGCCTGGGCAGTGGAGGGAGATTCTGTCTCAAAATGTGTAAAATGAACATAAGATTATGAAAATAACCAACTACGTTAAAATATCATTATCATTGTGCTTTAAAATCAGCCCAGTTGAAGTACGAATTAGATGCAATGAAAGGCTTTTTAAGGGTGCAGTTTGATAAGGTTTGGCAACTGTATGCTCTGCCCCTGTCACCGCGCTCTAAGCAAGGTTCCCCTGGGCTCCCTCCCCGCCAAGCCCCACCCCCGCCCAGGAAACTGGTTTCCTTTATCACAATATATTAGGGACATATTGATGCACTATCCATATAATAAGAACAGCACCTAAAGTAAAATACCATGATTTCTGTATGTAAACTTTGGACCTAACTAGATTCTCTTACTGTTAGTATTCAGTTTCTAGTAGCTTTGAGTTTTCCAGATAGTCATTTCTTCTGCAAATAAGGGTTTTTTACTTCTTTTCAAATGGTGTAGTTTTGGGGGGCCAGGCAGGGTCACACTGTCGCCCAGGCTGGAATGCGGTGGTATGATCATAGCTCACTACAGCCTAAAACTCCCGGGCTCAAGCCATCCTTCGACCTCAGCCTCCCAAGTAGCTGGGACTACAGGCATGCACCACCACTCCTGACTAATTTTTTTTTATTTTTCATAGAGACAGGGTGTTACCCAGGCTGGTCTTAAACTCCTGGCCTCAAGAGATCCTCCTGCCATGGCCTCCCAAAGTGCTGGGATTACAGGCGTGAGATAGCAGACCTGCCTCTTCCTATCCTATTTTTTACCTACTTGGCTAAAGTTAAGTCAAGGGCAACATTAAATAAACAGTGATCACAGTTAATGCCCTTACTTTTCCTTCTTTAATTATGGGGAAATTCTGTTTTCCCATCAAGCGTTAAGCTCACTTTGGGGGTGAGGGATGTGTATCTGTACATCTATTCCTATCACATTAAGATCAGTTTAACACATTAACTGCCATGTGAGTTGTATTTAACTTACGCTAGTTTTGAGCCTGGGGCCTCATGACATATATATAACTCACATCACTCTTGCACTATTTTCACCTAATAAAACACTGTGGCCCCAAGGAAAGAAATTTGTTTCTCTAGTCTGGCAGTCAATGTGTTAATTTTACGAGATGGCTTTTCAGCATCTCTGGAAGTGATCATCAAATTTTCCTTTCTTGATCTTTTTTTTGTTTGTTTGTTTTTTGTTTTTTTAGAGACAGAGTCTCACTTTTTGCCCTCGGTAGAGTGCCATAGCATCACAGCTCACAGCAACCTCCAACTCCTGGGCTTAGGCGATTCTCTTGCCTCAGCCTCTGGAGTAGCTGGGACTATAGGCATCCGCCACAAGGCCTGGCTATTTTTTGTTGCAGTTTGGCTGGGGTCGGGTTCGAACCTGCCACCCTCGGTATAGGGGGCCAGAGCCCTACCCATTGAGCCACAGTTGCCACCTGTCCTTTTTTGATCTTTTAACAGTGAGTTATAATGAAAAGATTTTCTAAAATTGAATGCATTTTTGAAATTTGGTTATGGTGTTTAATCCTTCAAATATGTTGCTGGAATTTATTTGCGAAAATTTCATGTTAAAGTTTCACAGCAATATAGTCATGTGCTGTATAATGATATAGCAATATTTCTTTTTTTTTTATTTTTTTCTGTTGCTCTTTATTTTTATTTATTTATTTTTTTATTAAATCATAGCTGTGTACATTAATGCAATCATGGGGCACCATACACTGGTTTTATATACCATTTGACATATTTTCATCACACTGGTTAAAATAGTCTTCCTGGCATTTTCTTAGTTATTGTGTTAAGACATTTATATTTTACATTTACTAAGTTTCACATGTACCCTTGTAAGATGCACCGCAGATGTAATCCCACCAATCACCCTCCCTCCGCCCATGCTTCCCCCCTTCCCCATTTTCTTAGGTTATAACTGGGTTATAGCTTTCATATGAAAACCATAAATTAGTTTCATAGTAGGGCTGAGTACATTGGATACTTTTTCTTCCATTCTTGGGATACTTTACTAAGAAGAATATGTTCCAGTGCACTGGCATGATCATAGCTCACTGCAGCCTCCAATTCCTTGGCTTAAGTGGTCCTCCTGCATCAGCCTCCCAAGTAGCTGGGACTACTGCATAGTAGCATTTCAGTCAACGATGGACTACATACATGACCGTGGTCCCATAAGATTACAAGAGAGATAAAAAGTGTCTATTCTCTAGTGACGTCCCAGCTGCCCTCGCAGCATAGTGCTATGCATTAGGTGTGTGGTAATAGTGGTGTAAACCCACTGCCCTGCTAGTCCTGTAACAGCGTAGCACATAAAGGAGGATCACTTCACTCCAGCCCAGGGTTCAAGGCTACAGTAAGCTACGATGGTGTCACTGTAATCTAGCCTGGTGACAGCAAGATTTTGTCTTAAAAGTATAGCACATGCAATTATGTACAGTACATGATACTTGATAATCAACTGTTATTGTTTTATGTATGTCCTGTGCTGAACTTTTTCTTGTTGTTTTAGAGGATGGTTATACATATATACATATATAAAAAATATTTATACATATATAAAAAATAGTTCACTGTAAAACAGCTGCAGATGAGTCTTCCAGGAGGTGTCCAGAGACGGCTTTGTTGTCATTCAGAGATGACCGTGCCATATGCATCACCGGCCTTGGAAACCTTCCAGTGGGGCGAGAGGTGGAGGTGGGAGACAGTCGTGTTTCTGTTCCTGACTTCATGCAGTTCTAGGCTCATTTGTGTGTGCATGTCTTAATTTCTTTTCTTTCTTTTTTTTGAGACAGAGTCTCACTATGTCACCCTGGGTAGAGTGCTGTGGTGTCACAGCTCACAGCAACCTCCAGCTCCTGGGCTTACGCTATTCTCTTGCCTCAGCCTCCCAAGTAGCTGGGACTACAGGCACCTGCCACAACACCCAGCTATTTTTTTTTTTGTTTCAGTTTGGCCGGGGCTGGGTTTGAACCCGCCACCCTCGGTATATGGGGCCGGCGCCCTACTCACTGAGCCACAGGCGCCGCCCCATGTGTTTGTGTTTTAAGCTAAGTTGTTATTACAAAAAGTTTAAAAGGTTTTATAAAATATAAATGTTACAGTTAGCTAAGTTTAATTTATTACTGGAGAAAGAATTTTTTAAATAAATTTAGGGGAGAAAGAATTTTTAAAATAAATTTAGGGCAGCCTCAATGTACGGTGTTTATATAAAGTCAGCAGTTGTGCACAGTAATGGCGGAGGCCCTCATGCTCACTCCCCACTCTCTCTCTACTCACCCACCCAGCGCGACCTCCAGTCCTGCAAGCTCCGTTCACAGAAAGTGCCCTACATAGTTGTCCTCCCCCCACTTTTAAAAATGTTTATACTGGGTGGTGCCTGTGGCTCAGTGAGTAGGGCGCTGGCCCCATATACTGAGGGTGGCGGGTTCAAACCCAGCCCCGGCTGAACTGCAACCAAAAAATAGCCGGGCGTTGTGGCGGGCGCCTGTAGTCCCAGCTGCTCGGGAGGCTGAGGCAGGAGAATCACGGAAGCCCAAGAGCTAGAGGTTGCTGTGAGTCCTGTGACATCATGGCACTCTACCAAAGGCGGTAAAGTGAGACTCTGTCTCTACAAAAAAAAAAAAAAAAGTTTATACTGTACTTTTACTGTGCATTTGCTATATTTAGATACATAAATGCCATTGTACTACAACTGCCCACAGAATTCAGTACAGTCACATGCTGTGCAGGTTAGCAGCCCCGGAGCAACAGGCCACACTGCAGAGCCTGGCCGTGCAGGACCCACACCACGCTGGGATGTTCATGAGACCATAAAACCGCCTGTGTGATGCGTTTCTCAGAATGCATCCCCAGTGTTCAGTGACACATGACTGTACTTAAAATGGATTCTGAAGTTTTCTCCTTTGAATGCTGTTATTGGGTTTTAATATTAATGTTACACAAACTTCCTTGAAAGAATCAAGGACGTTGTTTTCTAATCTCCGGAGGGGTTTAAACACCACTGGTGTGCTTGGTAGGGAAAGCAAGGAAGTGCTCAGAATCTACTGGGGTCCACTGCTTTGACCAAAGACTGTTTTCTTTTTAATTATTTTGTGCTCTTAAAAAATTCTTTTCTTGCCAGGCGCAGTGGCTCTCACCTGTAATCCTAGCACTCTGGGAGGTTGAGGCAAGAGATGTGTTGAACCCAAGAGTTTGAGGTTGCTGTGAGGTATGACGCCACGGCATTCTACCAAGGGCAACAGAGTGAGACTCTGCTTCAAAAAAAACAACAGATCCTTTCCTAGGATTATTGTGATTATGCTAAGGACCTTCACATGGGGAGATGAGGCTGGATTATCCAGGTGGGCCCAATGTTATCACAAGCGTCGGTATAAATGATGAGACGGTGGGGGTGGTGGTCAGAGTGAGGAGAAGGAAGCTGGATGACGGGTTCAGGGCTCAGGGCTCAGGGCTCAGGTGAGGAGGGAAGATTTAAAGATGGAAAAAGTTTGGTGGGACCACACCTACGGTGCATTTTACAAGGGTACATATTAAATTTACTAAGTGTAGAATATAAATGTCTTAACACAATAACTAAGAAGGTGCGGTGAAGGCTATGTTAACCAGTTTGATGAAAATATTTCAGATGGTATATAAGGCCAGCACATTGTACCCCGTGATTGCATTAGTGTACACGGCTATGATTTAATAAAAAACAATAAAATAAATAAAGATGGAAGAAGGGCCCTGAGCTAAAGAACACGAGTGTCTTCTAGAAGCTGGAAAAGGGAAAGAACAGATTCGCCCCCCTACCTGTGTCCCCTCCCCTGAGTCTCCAGGAGGAACCTGACCCTGTCGACGACGCTGACCTCCCCGAAGGTAAGACAGAATTCCTGTTTTAAGCCATGAAATTTGTGGCAATTTGTTATAGTAGTAACAAGACACTAATCAACTATATTACAATTTAAATATTTTTTATAACTGTATATCAGTATAATTGATTTCCCTGGTAATCCTATGTATTTTATTTTATGCATTTAAAATTATTATTTTAGGAAGGAATCTGTAGGCTTCACCAAGCTGCCAAGGGGGTTCATGAACCAAAAAAAGTTGAGAACTTTTTACCTACATTTTGCTCCCTGTGATTTTAGCCGATGTTGTGGTTGTAAATACCACCTATAAGCCAGCAATTCCAGAAATGCCTACCTTCAGTCTGGGCCTCTTCTGAACCTCAGATTTGGTCCCTCTTTCGTGGTCTTGCTCTTCTTTGGGTGTTTCTCAAGCCCGCCCGCCCACCCAATCATTTCCCCTCCTTCCCTGCTTCATTTCCCTTCAAGGTTAGAATCACCTGCTTTGAAACCATATGTGAAGTCTGTGGCAGTGGCCTGCACCTGTAGTCTCAGCTAGAGAGAAGGCTGAGGTGGAAGGTGGCTTGAGTCCAGGAGTTCAAGGCTGTAGTGTGCCCTGACCACGTCTGCAAATAACCACTGCACTCCATCCGAGGCAACACAGCAAGACCCCTTCTCCCCCCAAATCCCCCAAACCCATACACATTTGCTTGTTTATGCGTAAACTCCACAAGAATAGGATTTTCATCCCTGTAACTAGCCACCAAGTCAAGAAATAGAACCAGCACTCAGAGATTTCCCCTTCGGCTGGCTCTCATGGTTTCCACCAAGGCTAACTGTTCTGAATGCTGGCACCAGAGACTAGTATGCCCTTTCTTGAGCATAATGTAAATTCAGTATATGTATTTTTTGTGCCTGGCTTCATTTCATTTAGGATTCTCTCCTGGTTGTGCATGTATTTAGTTCCTTTTGTTGTTGTTTGTATTTATTGAATGGACATATAATTTATTCATCCATTTTACCATTGATAAAGATGTGGGTTGTTTCCAGTTTGGTTATTACAAATAGTGCTACGGTGAACATGTCTTTTGGTAAACATATCTACGCATTTTTGTTAGGTACGTATGTAGGAGTGGGTCGTAGGATATCTGTAGGTTAGGCTGGATTTTATGGAAGTGCTAAACTGTTTTTGGGTAAGATTGCACCACCTTGCACTCCCTTGGGAAGCACATGAGTTCCAGTCACTCCACACCCTGACCGGCACTGCCCTTTTTTTTTTTTTTTTTCTGAGACAGAGTCTCACTTTTCTGCCCTTGGGAGAGTGCTGTGGCATCAGAGCTCACAGCAACCTCAAACTCTTGGGTTCAAGTGATTCTCTTGCCTCAGCCTCCCCAGTAGCTGGGACTACAGGCGCCCGCCACAATACCTGGCTACCTTTTTTTTTTTTTTTTTTTTTCAGCAGGCCCAGGCCAGGTTTGAACCCACCAGCCCCGATGCACGTGGCCGGTGTCCTAACGACTGAGCTATAGGTGCCTGGCCCTAGTCTGCTCCTTTTCGTTTAGCCATTCCAGTGGGAGTGTGGTATGATTGCACTGTTATTTGCATTTTCCTGATGAGTAATGAAGTTGCTTTTTAAACTCTTTTTTAATCGGAGTTGATTGTTTCAGTAGAGGCTATGACTTCATGGTCATGTTTGGTAAAAATGTCCATCTCCTCACAGGCAGCATTCCACTAATGGTGTGTACTTTATTCACCTTTCCTTTTTTTGTTCTTTTTTTTTTTTTTTTTTTTTTAAGAGACAGGGTCTTGCTATGTTGCCAGGCAGGACTTGAATTCCTAGGCTCAAGTGATTCTTCTGAGAATCACTTGAGCCTCAGCCTCCTGAGTATCTGGGACTATAGGCATGTGCCACTCTGCACCTGGCCAACTTTTCTCCTTTTTGGTGGCAGCACCTACCTACATCCTGGGCTGGCCCCTTTCCAATTGTCATATTTGAGTGACGCAAGTCTAGACCACCTCGATATCAGGAGTTGACGGTTAGAAGGGGCCTGGGCTGTGTTCTAGGATAGCAGGGCCTTTTGCCTTTCACATCCCCCCCGTCAGCTGAGTTCATCAGATACAGGCTCACACGCGACTGTGGCCCGACCACTGACCCCCACCCCCTGCCAGCCTCACCAACAGACTGCTTCCTGCAAAGACGGCTTGTCTGCCGACTGGTCACTCGGCCTTACCCTCTTTGCCCGTCCCAGCTGCTCACCCGGGTCTGGGCGAGCCCGCACCTGAGCTGCTGGCCGCGCCTTGCGCCCTGGAATGCATCCCTGACTTTGGAGCAACTATGCCCCACTGGCTTCCTCAGGGAAGGGTGAGCGTCTTCGCACACCTGTTTAATGTTCACACCGGCTGGCGTCCCTTCCTCATACTCCTGTAGTTAAGGGTTTCAGATGTTTCTTACTCATTCGTGCTGAAGTTTGAATTTCTTCTTCCTGTCCTCCTTGCTGCTTTTGGGTGGATTTGGAGAAGTGGCTGAGAAGGCTGCATGAGCCTGGCTTTTTTTTTTTTTGCAGTTTCAGGCCGGGGCTGGGTTTCAACCCACCACCTCTGGCATATGGGGCCAGCGCCCTATTCCTTTGAGCCACAGGCACCGCCCTGATCCTGGCATTTTTAAACTGGAAGTCTTCTACTGCGTTCTTCCACCTGTCTGACCAGTAACACAGGAGAGCCTGTTAAAGCCAAATCCTCTTTAAAGAGCGGTAACACAGGAAAGCCTGTTCAATAGCCAAATCCAGAGATGTCGACGCACTCAGGAGTCTGTGCTGCTGATGGTTTTCGGTAAAGAGGACGGGCTGCTAGAGGACAGCCATGTACATGCAAATCGCAGATTAACACAGAGCCTGCTCTTAGAGGATGAACTGTACCTCCCCAAAATACTGAAGTCCTGGGAATGTGACCTTAGTGGGAAACAGGGTCTTTGCAGGTGATCACGTTAAGATGGAGACATTAGGATTTCTCCTCCAAATCCTTACCAACATTTTTTTTTTTTCTGAGACAGGTGTCTTCTTTTTCCCCCCTGGCTCACAGCAACCTCAAACTCCTGGGTTCAAGTGATCCTTCTGCCTCAGCCTCCCAAGTATCTGGGACTACGTGTGCCTGCTACAACACCTAATTTTTCTATTTTTAGTCAGATGTGGTCTCACTTTTGCTCAGGTCTCAAACTCCTGAGCTCAAGTAATGCTCCTACCTCAGCTCGCACCTGGTAGGATTTCAGGGTGAGCCACCACGCCCAGCCTGGTGTTGTCTTTTTAATTTCAGCCATACTGATAGGCATGTAGTGGTATCTCATTTAAAATTGCACTTGTGGACAATATATTTAGTTGCTGGGCCTCCAGATGAGCCGTGATGGCTCTGCTGATCTCAACTGGGCCTCCTGACCACAGCAAGGTGGCCTGCGGTGGCCTTTTCTAGGCTGCCATGGGTAAGGCACCCCTCCCTGTTTCCTTCAGCATCCTTGGACCACCAGGGTAGGAGGCACATTCTCCTCATGGCAGTGGCAGAGGCCCAAGAGGACAAGCAGAAACATGCTCAGCCTTCAGAGGCCTAGGTCAGAACTGGCACGCCATCCTTTCACCAGCAGGCCATCGGCCAGAGCAGGGGAGACGGCCAAACCCAAAGTGAAGGGAAGGAGAGTAGACCTGATCCTTCAGTAGACAGAAGTGCAAGGTCGGGGGGCAAAGGAAGAGGCAAAGAACTGGACCAATAAAAATATGTGATTATTTCTGTGAATTGCTTAAAATTTATGCCTGGTAACTATAGAAAAATGACTGATTAGTTAATAATTTCGAGTGGGTATTCATAGGAAGTCTTGCGGTTGGATGGGTCCGTCAATCGAGCACAATGGCCTCTTTCTCACAGATGGTTGATTTCCCACTTTCCAGGGTCTTAAAGATGTTCTTTGGCCCTGGTCAAAGCAAGTTCTGGCCCAAACCCCTAAGGTCCTTCCCTCCTTGGTGTTAGTGAGGCTGCAGGCTAAGGTGTTATGTGACTGGGAGAATCCTAGGATGCCTGGTGAAGGTGAGGGCATCAAGTCACAAGCACACAACTCTCACTGCAAAGATCTTCTGCCTAGTGCTGTGACAGCCATCACTGCTGGCAGCTTTGCGGCGTCCCAGGTCTTATGTTTAAGCATTTCATACCTATATTGCATTCAGTCCCCACAATGACCCAATATAAGGGTTAGCCTGCATTGTTTGGATTATCAGCAACAAAAAGCCAATTCCAAGTAGCCTAAGCAAAAATGGGAAATTGTTAGGAGGCTCTAGAGGGCATCAGAGAGGCCAACAGTCCCTCGTGTTTTGCCTGAACTGCTCCTCATGTGTCTGGGTCATTCTCCTCTCCTGTGAGGGCCGGCTTTGTCGGGAGCACGGTGGCATATGGCCACTAACAGCTCTCAACTTACATGTCCTTAAGTCAAGAGAAAAGCCAGTGTGAGCTGGAAACTTCTAGGCACAAGGAAAGGCTCTGATTGTCTTAAGTAGGCTCAGGCACCCACCTCTGGACCACTGAAGTGTGGCCAGGAGTAAAGCGGTGTTGTTATTAGTACGGAAACTTCCACATTACTAAAATATGACTGCAGCTAGGCAAGGAAAGAGTCCCCAGAGGACAGTGGGGGAGGGGGAGGACAAAACAGTAGGAATCTTCCAGGCTTGTATTTTCATCACCACATGACAGATGAGACTTGAGGAATTTGTGCGTAGAGTCACAGTAAAAGATTTGAATAGCCTGGATCTTATTAGTGTCCTGTTAAGGGAAAGCAGCCAGATACGGAAGTCTGCATATTGATGATTCCATTTATGCAACATTCTAGAGGCGATAAAACTAGTGCTAGAGAGGACATCAGTCATTGGCAGGGGCCAGAGGTCTGAGAGAGAGAACTGTGGGGAGATGGAACTATTCTGTGTCATGATGGCAGTGGTGGCCACACATTTGTCAAAGCTTATCATACGCTTAAAAAATTGTTGAATTTTATTATGTGCAAATAACATCACCATAAGGTAGTTTAAAAAAAAAAAAAAAGAGGAAGCCCTTATCATTTTTAGACATCTCTGTTACAGGTTTTGCCTTTGAATGAATCAGTAACACAGACTCACAGGCCCTGGAGTTAGTCCCAACTGGATTCTAATCCCTCAGGCCCTATCATGACCCCTTGGGTACCTTTTTGACTTCTTTAAGCCTCAGCAACCTCATCCATAAAACTGGGAATGACAATACCAGGTCACTCTGGGTTTACTGTTGTGAAAGACAGAGGTGACAGATAATTCCCTGACACTGGGGGGTTTTTTAGTCTAGCCTCAGTAAATAGCTTATTATTACCACTACCCTAAGGTCTCTCAACTGGTTAAGTGGCAGATTCGGGGCTCAGACCCGTCTGTCCCCAAACCCTAGCACTTGGCCACCACACGGTGCTGCCCCGTAAGCACCTTCTCGCGTCAGCTCTATGCGGCCTCAGCGCGCTCTGACCCTTGGGCTCCCTGGTAGAACACAGTGTGTCCATCAACAAACAAGTGGATCTGGTTCTCTTTATTAGTCTAAGTAGAACATTGATATTTTGCTTTTATAAATACTTTTTTTATTTTTATTTTTTTAAGTTTTTTTTTTAATTAAGTTTATTTTTGTATTCTTTTTGTTGTTGTTGTAGTTTGGCCAGGGCTGGGTTTGAACTCACCACCCTCAGTATATGGGGCCGGCACCCTACCCTCTGAGCCACAGGCACCACCCTATAAATACTTTTTTTAAATGGACAGGCTGCAGGTTGGTTTTGATTTTTGCAAGTGACACAGAGACAAGGAAGCCAGAGGGCAGTGTGGCCCCAGCACCATTAAGTCACCAAGGTAACTGCCACCCAGAGGAGTCTGGCTCTTCATACTCCCAGCACGGAAGGAAGGGTGGGTGGCCAGTGCCTGCGGTTATAGGCAGATCCACAGCGGTCAGGGGATGGGGGATGTGTGGGGAGACAGAATGAGGGCAAGGTGCGATCATAAATTGGTCTGTAGCTAACAGGCAAAGGAGGGAGAACTATGGCCACACTGGAGCTCTGACAAGAGCAAAGCTGGAACCCTAAATATTCAGATACGGAGTCCTAAAGAGCACACTTGACAATGAAAATCTTAGGAATGCTTCAATGGCTTTCTTCTTATTCCAACTAAAAATCAACCTGAGAGTTTGAGAAAACACTCACTTCAGAGCACTCAGCAAATGCTGCATCTGGGCTTCAGGCTAGTTTTTAAATCAGGAACCCTCAGCTTCAGGGCCAACACCATGGGCTTGGGGTTCCCAGGCAGGGTGCCCCCTGGAATCACCTGTGGAGGTTAAAGAACACTGACAGGTACACGGTCCTCCCCAGAACTCCCCAAGCCCTTCCACAGACTTGGAATCTTAGCAGGGAGGGAGTGACCAAAAAGTGGACATAGTCCTGGGGCCTATGGGAAATTAGGAACTTACTAGCTTTCCTTGGTGAAGACTGAATGAACTTCTGGTCTACCATCAAGGAAGCTACATTCCAAAGCTGTCAAGCCAAGAAATAGCAGCATAGTAAGCATATTATTTAGAAATATGAAGATAAATACTAGAAGGGACAGCATAAAGAATGTAAGCGGTTGCCTTAAAACTAATGGAGGGTAACAGAGATCAGACCAGTGACAGTGGTTATATGGCCGGGGTAGGGGTGGGTGTGGGTAATTAGCTGGAAAGGGTCGGTATCTTGATCCAGGGAAATGAGCGCACAGTCATCCCTCCGTATCTGTAGGTTCTGCACTGGCAAATTCAACCAACTGCAGACTTTGAAAATATTCAAAAAATAATAACAATATAATAAAAACAATATAGTACAGAGTGTTTACATAGCATTTACATTGGTTTTTGCAAACGACACAGAGACAAGGAAGCCAGAGGGCAGTGTGGCCCCAGCACCATTAAGTCACCAAGGTGACCATGAGAAATCCAGAGGTGATTTAAAGTACACGAATGTGCACAGATTATATAGAAATACTACTCAATTTTGTATCAGGGACTTGGGCCTCATGGATTTTGGTGGTGGTGGGGGCATCCTGGAGCCAATTCTCCCACAGATACCGAGGGACAACTGTGTATGCATAAAAACTCACCAAGTTGTACTCTTAGGATTGTGTACTCCACAGTATAAAATTTAAATTTTTTTAATGTGATCATGGGGCACCACACACTGGTTTTATATACCATTTGACATATTTTCATCACACTGGTTAACAGAGCCTTCCTGGCATTTTCTCAGTTATTGTGTTAAGACATTTATATTCTTTGTGGCGGGCGCCTGTAGTCCCAGCTACTCGGGAGGCTGAGGCAAGAGAATCGCTTAAGCCCAGGAGTTGGAGGTTGCTGTGAGCTGTGTGAGGCCACAGCACTCTACCGAGGGCCATAAAGTGAGACTCTGTCTCTACAAAAAAAAAAAAAAAAAGACATTTATATTCTATATTTACTAAGTTTCACATGTACCCTTGTAAGATGCACCGTAGGTGTAATCCCACCAATCACCCTTCCTCTGCCCATCCTCCCCCCTCCCCATATTCTTAGGTTATAACTGGGTTATAGCTTTCATATGAAAGCCATAACTTAGTTTCATAGTAGGGCTGAGTACATTGGATACTTTTTCTTCCATTCTTGAGATACTTTGCTAAGAAGAATATGTTCCAGCTCCATCCATGTAAACATGAAAGAGGTAAAGTCTCCATCTTTCTTTAAGGCTTTCATAATATTCCATGGTGTACATATACCACAATTTATCAATCCATTCGTGGATCGATGGGCACTTGGGCTTTTTCCATGACTTCGCAATTATGAATTGGGCTGCCATAAACATTCTGGTACAAATATCTTTGGTATAATGTGATTTTTGGTCTTCTGGGTATATGACTAGTAGAGGAATTATAGGATTGAATGGCAGGTCTATTTTTAGATCTCTAAGTGTTCTCCAAACATCTTTCCAAAAGGAATGTATTAATTTGCATTCCCACCAGCAGTGTAGAAGTGTTCCCTTTTTAATTTAAAATTTTTTTAGAGGTTGGCCTTCAAAGAACAGGAATGAGGTTGCAGAGGACATTTTTTAACATATATTTACAAACTTAAAACCATGTTCACCTTAAAAAACAGAACCCTCCTAATATTTATGTACTATGTTGATAAAAACAGAAGATTTTCAGCTCAAGTCCATGAGATTCAGGTGTGCAGCCTGAACTGAGAACTTCTAAGGTTGGGAACAGTTCCTATGACTGCCTTTTTAAAATTTTAATGGTCTCTAAGTCTTTCCTTCACTGAGGCAAATTCTCACAAGTCTCAGCCTCTCCTTCAAAGCATATCTTTCCCTTTTTACAAAGCAGAAGTTGGAAGAGGAAAGTTACAGAGCAGGTTGGTCTGCATGGAATTCCTGTGAGTAATTTTTCTAGTCTCCTTCCCTCCAGGCACTGCCAGCTGCCAGTCTTTGAAATTCACATCCAACATTGCCACCAGCCCTGGCTTATGCCATGGAACTTCTGAGGCTGGCCTCTGACTCTGGCTGGCTGAGCACTCACAGCTGCAGGGAGCTGCTCTCGACCTCTGGTTTATGTAGGAGTCACCTGTGTAAGCACTGGAAACTCACCCTCCCGCAATTCCTGAGATGCTGATTTAATAGGTCAGGACTCCACCATCCTTGGTAAATCTAATGCCAATGGTCCAGAAACCACAGTTTGAGAAGCAATACTGCCAATAGGAAAGAACATGTGCATGTATTTTCAATAAACCTTATTGAAGTATAATTTGCACAAAGAAACTGCATCCATTTTAGGAATGCCTTTGACACATGTAGGCACCTGCATAACCACTTCCAATCAAGATACAGGTTTCCCATCCCCAAATGTCCCTATGTCCCTTTGCAATCTTCAGTTCTCCCTGACCTCCAGCCCCAGGAATATCTGCTTTCTGTCCCTATTAGTTTTGCCTGTTCCAGGATTTTATCATACATACTCTTGTTCTGGCTCCTTTAGCTCAGCATGTTTTTAAGGTAGTCATGTTGCTGAATGATTAAGTAATTCTTTCCTTTGTAGGGATATATACAATTTGCAGATCTACTCTGACGGATATTCCAGTTTTCCCCTGTTTGGGGCTATTATGGAAACAGCTTCTGTGAACATTCAAATAGAAGTCTTTCGTTGGACAGTTTTCATTTCCCTTGGGTAGCTGGAGTAGGATTGTTGGGCTATATGCTAAGGGCATGCTTAATTTATAAGAAACTGCCAAACTGTTTCCCAAAGTGGCTGTAACATTTTACAGTTCCATTAGCAAATCTCAGAGTCCCAGCTGCTGTGCATCTTCATCAGCACGAGTCCTTTTACCGGTGGTCATCCTAGTGGATGTGCAGTGCAACTGCACCGCGGATTTATATTTTCGTGTGCTCATCAGTCTCAGATATTTTGTGATTCTGATAGAGAATGTTCAGAGACCCAATTTTTTCCTCAAACGCCTATTTTTATTTTTGAGACAGTCTCAAATGTGTCACCCTCAGTAGAGTGCAGTGGTGTCACAACTCACAGCAGCCTCAAACTCTTGGGCTCAAGTGATTTTCTCGTCCCAGTCTCCCAAGGAGCTCGGACTACAGGTGCCCACCACAACACCTGGCTATTTTTAGAGACAAGGTCTTACTCTGGCTCAGGGTGGTCTTGAACTCCTGAGCTCAGGCATTCCACCCGCCTCAGCCTCCCAGAGTGCTAGGATTACAGGTGTGAGCCACCATGCCCAGCCCTAAACACCCATTTTATATAAAGAGAATTGTATAGTATGTACTCTTCTGCATCTGGCTCTTTTAGCTCAGCGTGTTTTAAAAAGTCATGATGCATGTATCAATAATTCCCTCCTTTGTAAGGATATATGCAAACTATTTATCTGCCTAGAAACACCCATATACATCCCAGCCAAGAGAGCATTTTAAAGTGATAACTGAAATGGAAAACTTAAGTTTCCCTTGAACTTTATGGAAAAACCTCAAAATACAGAAAAATTGAAAAAAATGACAACACCCATATGACCTCTTAGATCTAACAACTTGACACATTTACCCTTTATTTATATGAATATGTTGAGCTGCATCAAATTATTGAACCATTTGAAAGTTGCAGACATCTATATGTCAGCTGTAAATACTTTAGTACACATCTCCTAAGAATACTATTGTATGCAGTTTCAATTTCACCATTACACTGAATAAGATGAGTAAGTTCATATTCAACCCACATCCCAATTTCCCCAGTTATTCCACTGTCTTTTAAACAAAGATCCAATCAGCATTCAAACAGTTACTGGTTATCTCTTTGGGCTCCTTTATATTTCATCACATAATAGATTTTAACATTGATTTCAAGAACTTTTAATCAAACTTTCTGAAAAATACTACTTCAGGAAACCAAAAATCTAATTTGGGTAACTGTAGACTTTTCATCTGTTATGCTCAGCCTGAGAGGCAGGTAATGCAAGAGAGACTGTGATAAAAGGCTTGTGGAAATGCAACGGTTCTGTAGTTACTCTGCTTCATTCATTTTGGCCTTTTTCTTTCCTTCTCTGGATGCTTCTGTTGCTCCCTTCTGGCCACTCCCAGCCCGGATACACTTATCACAATGTTATGCCAGGAAGAGCCTTCGCCTTAAAATGAAAAAGATGTCAACTAACTCTGTTCTATCTTCTGATTAGTGAAGATCTGTAGCTCAGCTTCCTCCTCTGGAAAATGGACGTGATTGTGGTGCCCGCCACAAACCACAGGATTGTACAAATCAAAGGAGATCATGTATATTAATTTGTGTTTGAAACAAGGCACTTCTTTAATTCATTCCATGTTCACTGTGTGGGTTTCTACGGTGTGGGTTTACATGCCAGGAACAGGGATGTGAGAAAAAGGTTGCCCAAGGCTTCTGGGAAAAGATGCTTTGCTCTTAAGACGTAAGATGGAATGGTTTCTCTTCATGGGGATAAGGTTCCTCTTCATGTGGTGCTAACCCAAAGATGCAACTGGCACATGTAACTTGATCACACAAGCCAATAATATCCCTTCATTGTTTTAAGGCCAGTGAACTGGATTTGCTGTTACAGGTAGCCAACAGCATCAGAGGCAGGAGTGAACTTCACTGGGGATCTGGAAAGCCAGTCTCCCAAAGGAGCGTCAAGAGCAGACTTAGGTGCTGGCACCAGCCTCTGGCTTCTATTCATTCTCACTTTCTGGAGCCTTGCTTGACTTGAGTGCCCAACTCTATCAACGCCCTGCTGTTAGCCTACACCCTGCTATGCTGACCATTTGCCTGATCGCCAGACATGCCTGCAGATCCCAAACCTCTAACACCCTGATGTTTCAGGGTGGTCTTGATGGGCACTGTATCATAGGGCAACTTTATATTGCCTTAGGAAATTTTAATTATTAACAGTGAAGATATAAGATCACAATGTAAACTGCTTTGGTTTTTTTAGATTAAAAAAATGGCTGTCATTCACAATTCTTAAGTCAGCATAGCATGTTGTGGCACACAAGTTCTAAAGGTTCTTGGCTGTGCCAGACATCAAACTTGAGGGATGGGAGAATGGCCTCAGGTTGGAGGAAGGCACTTAACCAGCTCAGGGCAATAGCTAGTTACCCAGTAAAAGGGCACATTTCAATGATTTGACTTGGTGTATAACTATAACAGCTGAATGTCTACCTTAAATATGTGTTTTTTTTTTTAATTTTGGAGACAAAGTCTTATTATGTCACCCTCAGCAGAGTGCCGTGGCATCACAGCTCACAGCAACCTCAAACTCTGGGGCTTAAGCGATGCTCTTGCCCCAGCCTCTCAAATAGCCGGGACTACTGGGACTACAGGCACCCGCCATAACACGCGGCTATTTTTCTCTTTTTGTCGTTGTTGCAGTCGTCATTGTTGTTTAGTAGGCCTGGGCCAGCCTCGAACCCGCCAGCCTCAGTGTATGTGGCTGGCACCAACCCACTGAGTTATGAGCACTGCCCAAGATATGTACATTTTTTAAACTATGCAACATTTACTTGGATTTTTAAAGTTTGCAAACCTATTTATTTTAATAATAATTATCACCACATTTATTTGAAAAAACTTATGTAGATGGCCATAACCTAAAAAAAAAAAAAAAAAAATTTTTTTTTAGAGACAGAGTTTCTGCTGCCCCAGGCTAGAGTGCTTTGGAGAGTTTCTGCTGCCCCAGGCTAGAGTGCTTTGGCATCAGCCTAGCTCACAACTTCCAATGCCTGGGTTCAATTGATCCTCTTGGCTCAGACTACAGGCTTGTACCACACCCAACTGATTAAAATTTTTCTGTAGAGATGGGGATCTCACAATGTTGCCCAGGCTGGTCTCAAACTTCAGGCCTCAAATGATCCTTCTGACTCTTTTCACCACATCAAACAGTAGAAGTGTCGATGGAAACTGTAACAAATGTATGCTTGTCTGTGGCTCAAAAGGCCAATGCTAAATAGACACTTAAAGTGGAACATGGAAAAGATAAAAGTTAACCTTGGTTTTAGGCTTAATAATCAGAGGTAAGAAAGTCTTACATCTACTTAAAAATGGAAGCTTTTCCCCTCAATTTCAGTTGCTGCTGATAAAGCTCAGCAAAGGGAGCTCCGGGGGATTGCTCAATGACAGCAAAATGAAAGCAGCCTTACCTGAACATAACAACACTTAGACATGCCCAGAGGGTCCGATGTTTTTGCAAATATGACTAAGCTTAGTTATCTTTTCTACCTCAGTCACCAGCTAACAAGTACCTTGACTGCCCTGCCTCAAGGATTATTATTTAAAATAAAATGTAGACTTCTTATCCCATAGTCTAAATACCATTAAGTATCCAAGTAACATAATTGTTTTAAACGGTTTTTTAAAAATGAGGTCACTCATGTGAAGCCTCATGTCCCTGAAGTGACCCACCACGCTACACAGCCCTGGATGGTGGTATGCTTCCCTGGTTACACTGCCCTACTGGCAGGAGGGTAGCCTAGACCACCCAGAAATCACAACTGTAGTACCAGCTGATAACACAGACATGTTACTTCTTATGTATTCGATTTCAATTACACAAATGTACTGACACGCATTTTTAAAGTGTTTTTAGAGTTCAATCTCTAATTCCAAGTATACCACTAACTATACTGGGTCCAATCCCAAACATCCTTCCTTGCACTTACCAGCTAACTCTTTTAACCTTACTCTACACCCCAACATACTAAATCCCAAGTGCTTGTAAGGAATAACAAGCTACCAGGAATAAAGCAGATACAAAACAATTCCTCAGCACCCAAAATTAAAAGAAGGGAAATGGGCCAGTTATGCAGATGGGTCTCTCAAATTAAACTCCCTATAAACTGAATGCATAGAACCAAATATGGCAGCAAGCCTTCAAATAATGCCGCATCAGGAGTTTGATGCATGTCCCTTTTCAATGTCAATCTGATTCTCACTGGGAATACCCTTACTCTCTCTGTTCTTTCTCACACATACATAAAGGCAACTGTCTCTGTCACAGGGAAATCTGTCAAACTGCAGGGCCTAAAGACATGAATAGTTCTTGAAAGGTAATCTTAGTTATTAAGTAAGCTCACAAAATTTGACTTAATGAATTTTTGTTCCTCATTTTCTAGAATCACACAAGATACCTGCCAACTACTGTTTAAGTCTCTGGTGGGTATATAGCTCTTCAATGCAGAAACTTAAGTCTCTTGCGTTGGTTACATATACACTGTTTTTATTTGTTTGTTGAATGAGAAGAAAAACAAACAAAATGCCCCAATTTCTTCTGCAGGTCCAGTCCTCCTCTACAGTGGCTGTATAGACACCTTAAAGTAGCTGGAATACAGTCAGCAAGGGGCCCAGGTGGAGCAACAGTTCATCTGGAATCTCTGCGAGTAGGTAAGTATCCTTTAGTGCCTGGCACAGTAAGGCACCGTCAATCATGTAACAGAATATAGGAAATGTCCACAGCACACAGTTCTAATGACAATGTACTAGACAAGTTAGTTAAGTAATGATGGTGGTGATTGTTTCTTTCATTTTATTATTATTTTTTTTACAATAAGGGTGTAGTCTTTATACTCCACACACACAAAATAAAACAAGTGCTTATTACGAAAGAGTCCCTGCCCCCACCCCCTGCAGAACATCCTGAACATAGCAATTCAATAGAACAGAAAAATCAAGACAAATTTGATTTCAAAATTTCAATAAAAAGCAAAAAGTATGTAATGCAACAGCTGTTCAACTTCCAACTCTAAATAGGCACCATTAAACAAACACAAAACCTCAATATTATCAATTTCTCCAGCACACATTCCAGTATGAATGCTCTGAACTGTAATTAGCAAGTTAATAATGGGAATATAACCTTAGAACAGAAGCTATATTGTTTCCCTGTCCCTTTTCTCTAACGATTGGAGGGTGCAGGTATTCAGGGATACAAGTCTGAGGAAGAATAATTAAAAAGAACAATTCCCAAACTGCTGCTGTTTGGACTAGAAAGGCAGACAGCATTTTACAAATGTTCAGAAAATCCCAAGGCAAATAACACAGTTTGTTCACTATCACTCCTACTTGAAAGAATAAAGAGATCAGTGTCTTATTATATAAAACGGTACTTTCAGAATGGTATTATAGGTTCACCAGAAACTATGGATGCCGTTTTAGGCTTCAACAAGGAAAACAGGTTCAGTTCAGATCAAGTTAGATACTGTCCATCTAGCCTAGCTGGCTCGGTGTTGGGATCTGCTCACTGTCACCCTGAACAGCTGTAAACTAAACAATGTATGTAACTCCACGGGAAGCTTAAGTATTGAAGATATGTACACCGCTAGTTAGATCTCCCCTGCTTCACGCTCTTCAGAGCTCCGCCTGTCTTCTGATCTGCCATTAGCACTCTCATAGGACCGCTTCTTATCTTTTCGATCTCTGTCACGAGGTGATCTGTCTCTTGAACTCCTGTCTCTGTCACGTGATGCTAAGTCTTGGTCTCTGAATCTTTCTTTTGAGGATCTGAAAAATATTAATTTGAGGAGCAAAATATGGTGGGAAACCCAAAACTCCAAATAAAAAAAATAGGATAAATGTTAAGATGTTGACAGCTGAAGATACATATACCCCAGACAGAAAAGTCAGTTTTCGGAGAGAACAACTACTGTAGTTGATAAAGAACTCAAACAAGAAGATGGGTGAAAACAAATGGCTGAGGGTCAAAAAGTATAAGCCAAAATCATGACTTACAGGATGCTCTCATTATCTCAGACTACCACAAAGCTTTTCCAGTTCATAAAAAGGGTATGTAATAGCTTGTATTGAATTTTTAAAAAATTGAATACAGATTCCAAATTGGAGAGAAATCAATGATTTAGAACAGTCGTCAGCAAGCCTTTTCTTTTTGATGTCTGGCCAGATAGCAAATATCTAAGGCATTGTGGGTCACATTCAGTTTCTGTGTTAGTATGATTTTCTTTTTATCTTTAAGAATGTAAAAACCATCCATAGCTTGCTGGCTGTACAAAAACAGACTTCAGGACAGATTTGGCCTATAGGCAATAGTTTGCCAACACCCAGCTTAGATAACAGAACTACCTGATTAATAATATGGCTTAAATGACCATTTATTATTTCAAAAATCTGCTTCACCACTCCTGTGTTAGCTCATTCCACGGGGGGTGGGGGGGGAGAAGACATAGAAAGATGCTCACACTGTAATAAATCTTGATGAACTTTTACCTACTCCATTCCCATTCTCAGTTTTGATAAGAAACATAAATAACAACCAAGAAAAGGTCATAACAGAGATTCAATCAAAAGGAAAACCAAAGTATATTATGGGATCAGAATAAATATGGAATCTTCCATATTTTCAACATCTAGAATGAATCAGTAACACACATGTAGTATTATTTATTTGGTTCTTTTACTTAACCCATGCTCAGAATTAGGATCTGTGGCACTGCCAAGAATTTGAATAATACCATCAAGGAAAAAATAAAAATACTACTACCTTTAGTTTTAGAAATATACTTGAGGGCAAACAAAAGGCTAAAAGATTAAATAATATCAACTTTGAGCATTCTACTTAAGGATTTAATATTTATTAATAAAAAAATGTGTAAAAAAAAAAAAAACACAATGTGAGTAGCAATTTCAAGTCTACCCCAGCTCTACCCACAACCTTTGTGGGAGTGCACTATGCAGATATGATAGAAACGATGCCTAAGAATAACAACAGTAGATGCTGGTAGGTCTCAAAGGTCAGTAATAATAACTGAAATAAAACTATTAGATGAAAATCAACTAATGTTTTGTGTGAGATTACAATGTTCCACTTATAAACAGTTTCCATATACAATTTTACTTAAACACCAATAATCCTAATAAAACAGGTACTCTTACTATTTCTACTTAATAAACAGGGAAAGACAAGTAGAAAATTAAGTTACTTGGCCAAGGTCACTGAACCCAAGTAGTCTGAGGTCTGCGCTACACATGTTTGAATAGAGCACAAAGAAGAAAGCTGTAAATACATGGTCCTTGTTTGCCAGGAAAAGATCACAAAAAGACAATCTACTTATACCAGAGACCAGTTGGTCAGAAGAAAAGAATAACATAAAAGACTTTTAACTGGAATTTGTACCTAGAAAAATTAAACCCAAATAGGTTATCAGTAATGTGTCATCTTAAGTAATCACACATAGTTTTAATGGCAATGATCTGCTAACTTCTGGTAAAAACAATGATGCTTTATAAGATAATTTTAATTCAAAGATGAAAAGTGGTCTTGAGAAAAGCGAAACTTTTAATAGTTTTACAAAAATAATCCTCTTTATGAACATGCTGGTATCTTAGATATGAGGGGTGTCATGTAGTATGGTGGAAAAATTTCCCATACAACTTTGTAAGTGCAGGAAGCACTAGGGACTAAGGTAACACAGTCTCAGACAAGGGGGCGTCATGCTCATCTCTCCCTTCCCCACGACCAATAAAGACATTTGAGTTCACCAATACCAGAAAGAAACAATGACAGTTTGGGCAGATCAATACAAGAAATTATCTAGACTTCCCATCTAGAAAGATGATTCTCAAAACTTAGTGTGCAGGTTAAGACTCACAGAGAACTTTTTAAAAATGCAAATTCAGTCTCAAGAATATGAGACAAGTGACCTATACTCACTGTCCCTTATAAATTCTGATTATTTTCTGTATTTGCCTATCAAACACACTATATAGAATATCTTTTTCCTGCCTAATTCTACCTGTTCAAATTATACCCACTTTATTCCAGTTTCAGCAACTACATGAAGCCATTTTTAATTATTCTGTGATACACAATTTAGCATTTATAATATGTGGTCTTACAACAGTCTAATTATTGTCAAAGATGTTGGTCCTGTGTTCTAACACATATAGTAAACTTCTTAGAGCAACTTGAATAATAAAGTTGATCAACTAAGGTATTACTGACTTCTAGTATGATAAAAAGTATACAATTCTAACTGATTAAAGACATCTTAAGGACTACTTAACAAATAAAATATTAAGAGCCTATTAAACTCATTTTGTGAGTAACTTCAGGGAATAGCTAGTTGAGAATAAATTAAAAAAAAAACAAAAACTAAAAATGTTAACAGCTTTCTTGGATTGTATTATGGCCTCTATGTAATTCATTGAAAAAGTCATTTTAAGCACAGTTTATATTACACAGAAATTACCTGGTTTAAGAGCCATCATGTGACCCAAGAAGTTTTGGAAGCTTGGTCTGTCTATGCAGACAATGAGTGCTAAACTCCTCTACCAAATTTTAATCCTTTGTCTGTTGTTAATAGATATTCAGGTCCTTAAACATCTTACCCTGCATCAGCACCTTTTGAGTTTTCTCATAATCCCAAGGAAGTCTTAAAGCTTCCTTAAGGTTATGAATCTGCCCCGCCAAGCCAAAGGTATATAAAAATGTATATCTATAACACACATTAAACAAGAATATACTGGAATACGTCTGCTCTGAAAAAGTATACCAGTTCAAATAAGGCTGGAAAACAATAAATCAAAGCTAAATAATTATTTTAATGAAATGACTTCTCAAAGTCCCTAATTTGCTGATACATACTGAAAAAACTGTAGGGTGTTGGTACCTTGCCTGTAAAGAACTTTTATTAAGTAGAGACAAGCAACAACCTCTGTACACATCAATTTCATTTTTCTCACTTTGGCTCGTAAGTACATTTTTTCAGAACTACCCATATAATCATGGAAAAAAGTGTTTGCACCGACACACAAATGTGTATATATTACCAAATGCCAAGTTTCAAACCAATAATCTAAGCTCTAAACATAAGTAACATAAGTAAACAGAAACAACTCTAAAACAAAAAGGTAGCTCCACATCCTCTGAGTGACACATTAATACCTCCTCTTAGAGCGTTCTCTGCTCCTATCTCTAGAACTATGCCGACTTCTCTGGTGGCTGCGGCTGCGACTGCGGCTGCTGGAGCGGGACCTGTGGCGATGGCGTTTCTCCCGAGATTTGGATCGAGTTCTCCTCTTGCGCTCCCGTGATGTGGAGCGAGATCGATGTCTGCGATGCTCTCTGGACCTGGATCTGTAAGATAGGATCTCATTTTTAGCTTCACCAACACTACATCTCTCATTTATTAAGACTTTTTATTTAAAAAGAAACAGTATCCTTACTGTCAATTCTATATTCCCAAATAATCTACTCTAAAATAAATTGTTGGCACGTTAACAAAATAACTACATATTGAAATTTCAAAATGAAAAATCAAAACACTAATTCTCAGAGGACAATGAGTATTCTATAAATTTACATCAAGTATTTATATATATATGAAAGGCAACATGGAACCACTACTATATATGCCAGGCATTGCATTATCTAGATGCCTTATGAATTTAATTTTATTGAATTTTCAAGATTTTTAGCATTCTTTAGAAATTAAGTATGCGCCTGATAGGGACAGAATGAAAAAATGTGAAAAAGAATACTGGTTAGAGTGCCAGCCACATATACTGAGGCTGGAGGGTTCAAGCCCGGCCAGGGCCTGCTAAACAACAATGACAACTCCAACCTACTCCGGAAGCTGAGGCAAGAGAATCGCCTAAGCCCAAGAGTTTAAGGTTGCTCTGAGCTATGACGGCACAGCACTCTACCAGGGGCAACATAGTGCAACTCTGTCTCAAAAAAAAAAAAAAAAGAATACTGTTTAGGGTAAATTACCACCTTTCTAAATTATAAAGGTTATGCAACCACAGAAATAAGTTTAGAATGCCCACAATATGCCCAATGAAAGTGTAATTAAAACACAGTAAGGCAGTTCTCCATTCAAGAAGCACATAATTTAGAAGGAAAAAACATGCAAAAATCATTTTAGAGAACATAAATTGCAAAAACAAAACGTATTTAAATGAGTACACAGAAGAAGGAAAAACATTCTGAAGAAATGCAGCCTCAAAATAACATACATTGTGTGAAGGGTGAGGATGAGAAGAACATGAGCATCTAACGAAAAATAAGGGGGAAGAGAGGTGAGCAGCTCTGTTAAAAGACTATTAGAGTAGTGGAAATGTTCTCAATTGGATTGTAGTGATAATTCCACAACTTTAAATTTACTAAAAATGATGAACTTTTAAAACGAATATGTAAAGTTTACCTCAATAAAGCTGTTAAACTTCTTAAAGTCACTTTAAGAATGTTTTCTCATAATTTGATATAGTTAAGTTCGAAAGCACATTATTCAAGTGATAGATTTACCAAGTTCATTTTCAAATGATTATTTTGTTATAAATGAAGTTTAACAGCAGTACAGTCAAAGAAAGGTATGTGTCTTGGACTTAGCATCAACCACAGCTGAATAGAATGTTTCCAAAAAGAGAGGGTAGAAGAATACAAACCTCTCTCAATACAAGTTTTTTCAAATGGTATTTTTAACCATTGTCAGCTAGCTATTATGAATCTCTTTCTTCCAATTCATACTTTTTTTTTTTTTTTTTTGAGACAGAGTCTCACTATATTGCCCCTGGTAGAATGCTCACAGCAACCTCAAACTCCTAGGCTTAAGCAATTTCTCTTCCCTCAGCCTCCTAAGTAGCTGGGACTACAGGCGCCCACCGCAACGCCTGGCTATTTTTTGGTTGCAGTTGTCGTTTAGCAGAGCTGCGCTCGAACTCGCGAGCCTTGGTGTATGTGGCCAGTGCCTTACTCGCTGAGTTACAGGTGCTAAGCCACTGATTCATGCTTTTATTCATCTTTAAAAAAATTCTACATCCGGGCGGCGCCTGTGGCTCAGTCGGTAAGGCGCCCGCCCCATATACCGAGGGTGGCGGGTTCAAACCCGGCCCCGGCCAAACTGCAACCAAAAAATAGCTGGGCGTTGTAGCGGGCGCCTGTAGTCCCAGCTACTCAGGAGGCTGAGGCAAGAGAATAGCTTAAGCCCAGGAGTTGGAGGTTGCTGTGAGCTGTGTGAGGCCACGGCACTCTACCAAGGGCCATAAAGTGAGACTCTGTCTCTACAAAAAAAAAAAAATTCTACATCCATTCAAGAAATATTTATTGGATACTTTCTGCTCCCAGTATAACTCCCTAGTACAAGAGAGATCAAAGAGCAAATAAAATCAAATCCCTGACCTCTCAGAGCTTATACTTGAAAAAGAGGTCTACAGATAATGCAGGCAGTAAATAAAATACATCACCTATGAAAATCTTCGCATGGTTTGAACAGGCAGTTGACATGATATATTTCATTTCTTTAGAGGGCTGGCTAGCTAATGTGTAAAAATTAGGGTGAAGGGAAGTGCCCAAGCACAGAAATAAAGAGCCCAATTAAAAGGCTATTATAATATTAAGGTAAAAGGACTAGAACTGTAGAATATCTAAATATTCTATGTCCACATATCTAAAGACGTTCTTTGTAAAAGTACTTTATCTTTTCAACAAAGGGACCAGCTTATATTAATCCACCAGACAGTAAGAGTATCATAATTTAATGTTTCTACTTCTCAACAAGGATCTGAGAAACAGTAATATGAATTAGCTGACACAATTGGTCCCACTTACTAATAATGTTAATTTCTTAATGTTTAAAAGCAAACATACCATTGAAATATTCTAAAAAGTACTAAGGGGCAGATAACACAAGGTTTTAGGAGGGATTTCATAAAAAATGCTCTACTTTTTAGGGAAAAGTTCTTGGGCAATAGTCTCTATAGAGTACTCAAAAGGTTTCAAAAAGAAAATGTCATCTAAACAAGAAAAATGGTAGGATTTGAAAAAAGAATGAGAACAGGCAATTTGGGAATGGCTTCGTGAAGAAAGGCTCAAAAACAGAAATAAGAATAGCAAATGACAAATTGAGGAAGAATTAATAATGAACATGTTTCCCCAATTTTCTCAGACAGAAAAGAATTAACAATTAGCAAAATCTATAAATGTTTCAAAAAGTCACTGAAAGTCAAAAGATGCCATTATTTTTTGACTTTGAAGGTCAAAGGTACCCCTTTGAAAAATGCAAGTTTCTGTAATCACTGTTCAAAGGGATGAGCACTAAACTCATATAAAGACCGGAGCATATGTTAAATATTTTAGTCTTCTTCATCCCACAGTGGATCTCTCACTCAAATTTTATATTACCTATATATCTTATCTATACTTCACGAGTGTCTTTTGACTTTTAGGTATCTTTTGAGTTTCTCCTCAAATAACAACGCTGAAAACAGAGTACTATTTTATTGTCTCACTCATTTTACTTATTTATTTATTTGAGACACAGTCTCACTCTTTGGCCCTGGGGTAGAGTGCCATAGCATCATCATAGCTCACAGCAACCTCAAACTCTGGGCTCAAGTGATTCTCCTGCCTCAGCCTCCCCAGCTGCTGGGACTATAGGTGCCTGCCACAAAGGCTGGCTAGTTTTTTCTATGTTTAGTATAGACAGGGGTCTCCCTTTTGCTCAGGCTGATCTCAAGTGATCCTCCCACCTCAGCCTCCCATAGTGCTGGGATTACAGGTATGAGCCACCACACCCAATCAAATGTCTCATTAAAAACTATCTTTGAAAAACACATGCTTCACTACTTACACCTGTCTTGTGTAATACCTACCTTTTGGGATTCTTGCTATGTGATCGGGACCTAAAAAAAGAATACCAATTTTTAGAAAAGTGACCATAAACAAATCAAAAACTGTGTGCTAGTACAATGTGCTGTTAAATTATATTATTCTTGATTACTAATTTTTATATTAATGTTATAAATATAAAGCATGTGCTAATGCCCACAAAGTTTTCCAAAATGCATTGCAAGCTCTACAGATATCTACACATTGCCAGGGCTCCCTTAGGCAGAATATTCAGTTTTTTTTTGTCTTTTTGAGACAGAGTTTCATTTTGTCGCCCTCAGTAGAGCACCATGCTGTCATAGTTCACAGCAACCTCAAACTCTTGGGTGCAGATAACCCACACTACTTCTACTTTCTCTTCATATACAAATTTGAAAGTACAGTCCTTCAAAGATTTTTGTTCTCATTTGACGTCACCTCAGCTAAATCTTAAACTGAGATTTCCAGTGTTACTTAAAATGTCATTTCAAGTGAAAGTTTTCTATTATTAAAACAATACCATTTATATTGTCTTAAATATTAGAATACTAGGCAATATTCCCATAGTTTTAGTGTACATAAAAGAAAAAGACCTATTCTCATCCTATACATATAAACGGTTTTAATTAGCTTAAGCACATCTGCCAACTCTGAAGATTCAGAGATCTGTACTATGACTAAGGGAACACTGCAAATTAGAACTATAAGCAAATCCTTTGATAAACCTGTTCATCCTAAAGTTGTTAAAGAAGTTAAAGTTACAAAGAATGTTACCATCATGATGCTATGCAACTATAGTTTCCAGTGGGTAAAAAGTGACTCAAAAGAATGTTGAGACATTCTAAATATGAATAATTATGATTTCATCAGTTAATGGATACTAAAAATATAAGTAGAATGTGTACATTTAGCCACTATTAAATTTATGAAATTTTTATGGTTTATGGCTCCTAGAATTGAGGAAATGAAGAACCAAAGTAAAATGTACCAAAAAATTAATAGAGCAAAAAAACCCGAAATTTTATATCAACATGTGTAATATACATCATAAAAACAAAATAGTTCTATGCCAATGTGGTACAAATCTAGCCCAATCTGAAAAAATTAGAGAGCTAGAAAAAGGTTTTGTTGCCAATTTTACAAGACAAAGATATGAGCCATTCTTTATTCACCCCTTCACACATTTTGAAGGAAATCACCTTTAGGTAAATGGTCAAGAGTTAATATATTTGTATAATTACTAATACATACTTGTATAATCTGCATGGTAATATTTTTTAAGTCAGCAAAAAGCTCATGTGTTGCATAACAAATTTATTAACATCTAATATTTTATATCGTATCTTTTTCAAGATTCAACTTCAAATACTAGGACAATTGCTCCATACCTCCTCAGCTTCTCCCTTTCTTCTCTCTCCCTTTCTTCTCTTCGTTTCAGGCGTTCTTGGTTTCTTTTCTCCTGCTTCTCAGCTACAACTCTCTTAAAAATGATAATAATAAATGACAGGTATATTTATTGGGTCCAACCTTAATTAGTGTACCCTTAATTTTACCATATCTGGTTTCCAATACAGTACAATTACTATCAAAATCTATTTAAGGATGGGTGTGGAATAAAAACTATTGAGTACAATGAATACTATTCTGGTGATGGGCACAACAAAAACCCTGAATTAAGCATTATACAAGATATCCACGTAGGCCCGGCACCCATAGTTCAGTGGTTAGGGCACCAGCCACATGCACTGGGGCTGGTGCGTTTGAACCCAGCCGGGACCTGCTAAACAACAACAACAAAAATAGCCGGATGTTGTGGCGGGCACCTGTAGTCCCAGATACTTGGGAGGACGAAGCAAGAGAATTGCTTTAAGCCCAAGAGTTTGAGGTTGCTGTGAGCTGTGATGCCACAGCACTTTACCAAGTGTGACATAGTGAGAAAAAAGAAAAGATATTCATGTAATAAAAACACTTGTACTTCCTTAATAAATATTCTGAAATAAAAAAATAAATCTGTTTAACAGCAATTCACTTTGAAATTTTGCCAGGTATAATTATTAAGCTTACAAAAAGTCTGCTTTGAAAATCTTTCCTCCTAATAGTGGAAAATAAAGTAAGCAATAAATGCTAAGTCACAAATACTACAAATAAAAAATAAAAAAAAAAAAAATCTTTCCTCCTTTTCTTGAAAATTTCATTTTTCTCCATGATTTCTTCTTCCCTTTTTTAAATTTCAGATTACAAATGTTTAGGTCACACTATTTTCTTTCTCTCTTTTTTTTAAGAGACAGAGTCTCACTTTGTTGCCCTCGGTAGAATGCTGTGGCATCACAGCTCACAGCAACCTCCAATTCCTAGGCTTAGGCAATTCTCTTGCTTCAGCCTCCCGAGTAGCTGGGACTACAGACACCCACCACAATGCCTGGCTATTTTTTGTTGCAGTTTGGCCAGGGCCAAGTTTGAACCCACCACCCTTGGTATATGGGGCCAGCGCCCTACCCACTGAGCAACAGGTGCTGCCAGGTTACACTATTTTCATTTTCAAGGTAAAGTTCAAGATGTAGTTGAGCCCTTCACCCAGGGGATTATGCTGTATACCCTCACACTGTGCATGTTATACCCCCTTTTCCTCCTTCCCTCCTCACTTAAATATACTTGTGTTTTTCTTTCACATGGGTATGTGGTGGTTTATATATTGGTTTCATATTAGTATTAAGTACCTGGATCCTTGCTTTTCTATTCTTGTGACACTTTATTAAGAGAAATGTGTTTCAACTCCATCCAGGCAAATACAAGAGTATAAAGTCTCCACCCTTTTTATTGCTAAATAGTACTCCATGGTATACATATACTAGTTTGCTAATCCATTCATTTTCACGATTTCTTAAGGACATTTCAAAATCACAAGATTTTTCTCCTCTGAATGTTTTCCAACATTATTTTGTATTTTTAAAAGAACATTTACCATTAAAAATCACTATGAATTTCCATGCCCTGTGATCTAATATGGAAATGTCTTTTGCCACTTCCAATCACCATCCTGATGCTGCTGCTTTTAAAGATACAAGTAAATGCTAGAGTCCTTTTGTTAGGTCTTTATCTGCACAGACTCCCAGGTAGGTACCAATTCTGAGTAACTCAGAGCCCAACAACCACTTGCTATAGTAAAACTCATTTTGACTTTGTGTGTGTGTGTGCAGTTTTTGGCCGGGGCAGGGTTTGAACCTACCACCTCTGGTATATGGGGCTGGCACCCTACTCCTTTCAGCCACAGGCACTGCCCCTCATTTTGACTTTTTTTTTTTGAGACAGAGCCTCAAGCTGTCACCCTGGGTAGAGTGGTGTGGCATCATAGCTCACAGCAACTTCCAACTTCTGGGGTCAAGCGATTCTCCTGTCTCCACCTCCCAAGTAGCTGGGACTACAGGCGCCCGCCACAATGCCTGGCTATTTTTTGGTTGCAGCCGTCATTGTTGATTGGTGAGCCTGGGCTGGATTTGAACCCGCCAGCTCAGGGGTATGTGGCTGGTGCCTTAGCCGCTTGAGCCACAGGCATGGAGCCCATTTTGACTTTTTAGAAAATGATGAAGGATCATCCCAACTGCTCAGAATAATAAGAGCAAGAAATGGGCATTTTCTAATTCTACATTATTTTAAATGTCAAGCTATACACAGCTATAGTATGGGTTAATTCCAGAACTAATTATTATTGAGACATAGAAAGTAATTGCCCATTGTTTCATCTTTGAACCAGTTCTCAATTCACAACAGAACACTACACTGCCACAATTCTTAAAAAGCTACCCCTATCAGACAACATACTGGCATTAGTAATTCCTTTTTTCTTTTTGAGACATAGTCTTGCTCTGTCTCCCTGGCTAGAGCACAGTGGTATGATCGTAGGTCACTGGAACCTTAAATTCCTAGGCTGGAACGAGTCTCCTGCCTTGGCCTCCCCAGTAGCTGGAAATACAACTACATGTGGCACAATGCCCAGCCAGTTTTTCTATTTTTTTGTAGACTCAGTCTCCTTGAGGGATCCTCCTGCTTTGGCCTCTCAAAGTGCTGGGATTGCAGGCCTAAGCCACCACACCCAGCCTGTCTTTTTTTTTTTTTTTTTTTTTTAAATAGGTAATATCCTAAGTGCTTTCTGATATGGGGACAAAAGTAGAAAATAAAGCTTAGAGGTTCTACAAGCTTGTTATTCAGTGAAGAATAGCAAAATATTTCACGTAAATATTGGGTTCATTTTCCAAATCTTCCTATAAATATTATATTAACATTACATTGATTTTCTTAAAAAGGTAACAAGGTAAATTTCAGGGGATTTGTATAAATTAATTACTTTAGAATCGATTTGAAAGCTTCCTAATTCAGCATACTATCCAACATAAAATGCTACCTCTTAAAATAACAGGATAGTAAACATAACTGAATCATAGTTAAGAATATTGTACAAAAAGGTCAACTAATGTAGATCAAAAAACAAGTGGTTAAACAGAATTAAGTGGGGACATTAATTTACCAATATACCTTTAATTCTTCAAGCTTCTCTCTTATTTCAATAAATCCCAGATGTAGTTTACCCCCAAAATGATCAGCCAATCGTCTGTCATTATCATGAAGACCTAAATAGGCAGAGCAGACTTCACAGACTCGAAGCTTCTGCTGTTGGAAACTGGAAGCTGGCATAGAATTCCGATAAACTTCCTAAACAAAAGTCACAAAAACAATGATCATATAAAGCCTCATTAAAAGTCATATAATTCAATAAAATACAGTATGCTTGCACCAAAATTTTTTGCTAACAGATACACAAAAGCATGGCTATTTTGTCATGAAAATTATGTGTGCCCCTTTATCCTCCTCATCTATTCTTGGGACCTCTCTCCACCTGAGATCAAAGGTCACACAGCCTCCAAAAACTATGGTCAAGAAACTACCAAAATAATTCTACCATGATAGACAATACAACTTTTTGAAAAGGTTTTCCCCATACCATGTTCTACAATGCTGTTTTCCTATAACTTTTGCTGAACATGACTTGTAGGCCGGGCACAGTGGCACCATCTGTTAATCCCAGTACTTTAAGAGACTGAGGTGGGGGATCTCTTGAGGTCAGGAATTCAAGATCAGCCTGGGCAACACAGCAAGACCCCAGCTTTAAAAAAAAAGAAAAAAATTAGCCAAACATGGTGGCATACACCTGTTGCCCAGCTACTTGGGACACTGACACAGGAAAATCACTGGAGCATAGGAATTCAAGGTTACAGTGAACTATAATCATGCCACTGCACTCCAGCCTGGGTGACAGAGTAAAACCCTGTCTCTAAAAAAAAAGTAATGGACTGCAGTATCGAATGGTTAATTAAAAAAAAAAAAAAAGTAATGGTTGGGTGTGGTGACTCCACCTGTAATCCTAGCACTGTGGGAGGCTGAGACTGAGCTTAGGTGTCTGAGGTCAGCCTGAACAACAGTGAGAAAGAAAGAAATGAAAGGGAGGAAGAAAGATTAGCCAAGCATTGTGGCAGGCGCCCATAGTCCCAGCTACTTTGGAGGCTAAGGCAAGAAGACCACATGAGCCCCAAGAGTTTAAGGTTGCTGTGAGCTATGACGACACCACGGGACTCTATCCAGAGAGACAAAGTAAAACTCTGTCTCAAAAAAAATAAGACAATGAATAAAAGGTGCCTTACCAAGATCCAGGTATCTTATACTCATCCATCTACTAGTTAACTAATGAAATAATAAAAATTGGTGAGTTTGCCTACCCACTATGCCCTTTTTCTGTACTACTAGATTTCTGGTTTTTGTGTGAGGCAGCAACATGCCCAACTAAAAATACTCTTATCTCTAAGCTTTCTAGTAGCTTTGACTAAGAAAATGTCAGTGGAAATTGCTGGATAGAATCTATAAGAAAAAAATATATAGAATCTATAGGAAAGTTCTTTAAAAGGCAATCAATAGATTCAAACAAAAATCAACAATGGCCGATATAACCTGTGGATCAGAAAGTGATGAGAAACAGAATATTTATATAGTCTTAAAAGTATCAGTACCAAGATACTTATTACTTGCAAAACGGAAACACAGTAACTTCACCATGAAAACACAAGCAACATCAGAAATGGAACACACTCTCACCATGTGCCTCTTGATAGGATGCAACACTCCATTCTCAGTAAACAGCAGAACAGAAAAACAATAAGGAATATAGAAGACTTGAGCAAATCCACTATCTTGGCTCAACCGAAATCTACAGAGCACTCCATCCAAGGAGGCACAGTGTCATTCTTTTCAACCAGACAAAACATTCTCAAGTCAGACCATGTACATCAGGTCTATCTTGTGCACTGCCAAAATATATGAGTCAATACAATAAGAGACCCGAAATCACACAAAGGTTCTCTGACCACAAAAGAATTAGAAAAATATCTGGAAAAAAAAAACCAAATACATAAAAACTAAACACACTTATAAATAACCCATGGGTCAAAGAAAAAAAAAATCACAGGCATTATCAACAAATATTTTGAACTGAATAAAAAATGAAAATAAAAGGGCCAATGAAGGGGAAGGGAGGGGGGAGGTTTTGGTGTAGGGAGGGTAATGGGTGGGGCCACATCTATGGTGCATCTTAGAATGGGTACAGGCGATTGCACTAATGTACACAGCTATGATTTAACAATAATAAATAAATAAATAAAATCTTAAAAAAAATGAAAATACAAGGTATGAAAATAAGTATGCAGCTACAGTAGTATGGATGAAAAAATGTATAGCATTATAAAGGTCTATAATCAATAATCTGAGCTTAGGCCTTATAAGGTCAGAAGAGATTAAACCCAAAGTAAAGCAGAAAAAAAAATAAATAATAAACATAAATCAATGAAATAAAAAGCAAACAAGGTAAAAGAATACAATCTCAAGATTCAAACACTACAGGCTGGCTACAGTGGTTTATGCTTGAAAATCCTAGCACTATGGGAGGCTGAGGCAGGAGGAATGCTTGAGCCTAGGAGTTCAAGGCTGCAGTGAGCTATGATTGCACCTTCGCACTCCAACCTGAGAGTGAGACCCCCATCTCAAAAAAAGAAAAAAAGGAAAAACACTGTGAAGAGCTTTATGCCAATAAATGTAACAACTTAAAGAGATTTTTGTAAAAGACAAATTTCCAAAGGTAATTATAAAACAGGAAAAAATTGAATATTTTCAAAACTACTAAAAAGTTTAAGTCTTAAATAAAAAAATTTCCCATATGGGGTGACACCTGTGGCTTAAAGGAGTAGAGCGCCGGCCCCATATGCCAGAGGTGGCAGGTTCAAACCCAGCCCAAGCCAAAAAAAAAAATTTTTTTTCCCATAAAGAAAACTCCAGTCCTAGATGACTTCACTGGTGAATTCTATCAAATATTTAAAGGAAGAAATAACAGCAATCCTAAAAAAACACTCTCATAAAAAATAAAACACTTCCCAGCTCATTGTATGAATTACCATTATCCTGATATCAAACCAAGGACAAAGTCCTTATGTGAATAAATTATTGAGAAGGCTGGAGGATAAGATACTCTGATTAGTAAGTTTTCCTTTAACTCTCTTTTTTCTGTGAAAAATATTTAGTATGGGGCGGCACCTGTGGCTCAAGGAGTAGGGCGCCGGTCCCATATGCCAGAGGTGGAGGGTTCAAACCCAGCCCTGGCCAAAAAAAAAAAAATATATATATATATATTTAGTATGTACTAAGTCCTCCTCTTCCTTCAAAAGTAGAGAATATTCTATTGAACACCTGCCTTAGCTTCCCAAGTAGCTGGGACTACAGGTGTGCCACTGTGCCCAGCCTTCTTCCCTTGTTTTTTTAACCTTGCCACAATAGACCCTACTCTTCTAAACAACAATAACAACAATAACAAAAAAAGCCAAAAAATCAACCCTCTACCACAATAAAAAAAGCACATTGGTGAGAGGTTTAAAAAGGAAAAACAGGGAGGAGACAAGTGCCCTGTATTGAGAGGAAACACTGCAGAAGAGGAATCCCAAGAGTAGGTATCTATGGAGGCCATGTAGGGTACTGTGAGGTAGGCCAGGTGTGATCAGTTAGGAACAGTGGCGTCTATAGCAAAAGGGTAAAGTACAATCCCTAACAAAGATATTCAATTTTCTATAAAAAAAAAAAAAAAAAAAAAAAAAGGTGTGCTAATCAAACTAGAACTGTCTGCAAGATATGAGATTTTGAACTGTGCTGAGAAGGAAGAATGAGACAAGGCACTCAAATGCCGGCAGATTCTACCGAGGGGAAAGGAAGGAAGAATGCTATATTTCCAAGGAGGTTGAGGGGGGATAGGGTATAACAGTGACCAAGTATATGCAGAGTGTGGATATATGTCTATTTTGTATGTATAACTATTAAGTTATTGTCTACCAGTTTAATTTCATTTACCAGTTATAAATTTCAACATATCAATGGCTCCAAATTCAAAAAAACAAAAACACTATTTTAAACAAAAAACTATCACAGCAGTCCCTCCTGAGTTACAAACATTCAACTGACATGTATGACTCACACAGAGGCTGTTACAAGTAAATGTACCTGTTCCAACTGACAAATTCAACTTAAGAACGAACCTACAGAATCTTGTTCACAACTCAGTGACTGCCTATACTATAATATGTACTATAATATGTACCACTCCAATGTTTTAAAATTGGTTTAAATTCCCTTTAATAACTTTTCAATAATTTCCAGTCAAACATATGTTTTTCAAAACGTACAGATATTAAAGGTTTATATACTACTATTAAGAATTTACCTCTGCTTCTCTCTTCTTTGCCCGTGCTTTCTCTACTTCATCCATGACTTTCTGGGATTCTTCCACATTCCCTTCAGCTCCTAATTGTTCCACCTTGGCTAACAGTTTTCCAATTTCTTCATTTAACTCATGAACACGTTCTGCCTAAAAAGAGATAGAAAAATTCACATATAAACAACAGAATGAATATTAAACTTCAAAGTATTTCATAAATGCTCAGGACTTGTTATCTAAGGCAATTTGAGTATAAACAATGATTTCTGAGCATATCCCAAATAAACCAGTGCAATATCCGGATGTTTTCAGCCTGCCTGCCTTTCCTTCAGTAAGGTCAGGGATACTACTGATACCAATATAACTTTCCAGCCTCTGCTTGGGCAGTGTGTCCCAGGTGTAAAAGACCTTATCTTTTAGAATCTAGCCCTCTATTCCTTCCTAAATCATCTCTTGCTATTTCCCCACCTTACAACATTATCTGCAAGTTATTTTCAGTTTCTCCAACTTATCCTGCTGTTTTCTGCCTCTATGAGTAAACATACTGTTCACTTTTCTGTGACGCCACCCCTTACTCCTTATTCATTGAATAAAATCTATTTTAAGAGTGTTTTCAGTGAAGCATTCCTGAATACCACAATCTGCCCTCAATTAAACATATATATGCCCTCCCCTTTGCACCATGTCTTTATATCTTTTCTGACAATTACTCTCATTAATATCATACTATTTAAGGATAATTATCTTTTTTTCCCGTGTTTATAACTCCAATGCCCAACAAATAGCATAGGCTATTTGAGTTTAAGAAATGAATTGGTGGCTATGCTATGAAGCAACTGGTGGATAGCTCAGGAGTGCAAAAGATCTAAATTGTTGCTAAAACAACAATTATTAATTATTATTATTATTTTGAGACAGACTCACGATGTCACCCTCAGTAGAGTACCGTGGCATCACAGCTCACAGCAACCTCAAACTCTTAGGCTTAAGTGATTCTCTTGCCTCAGCCTCCCAATAGCTGGGACTATAGGCACCCACCACAATGCCCAGCTGTTTGTTGTTGTTGTCACTGTTGTTTAACAGGCCCTGGCCAGGTTTGAACCCATCAGCCCCAGTGATTGTGGTCGGTGCCCTAACCACTGAGCTACAGGTGCCCAGCTCGCTAAAACAATTATTAGCTGTGCAATTTGGGCCAAATTACTTAAACCTGAATCCATTTCCTCATCTAAGGAACAAGGATAAGGGCGGCGCCTGTGGCTCAGCAGGTAGGGCGCTGGTCCCATATACCGAGGGTGGCGGGTTCAAACCCAGCCCCAGCCAAACTGCAACAAAAAAATAGCCGGGCGTTCTGGTGGGCGCCTGTAGTCCCAGCTACTTGGGAGGCTGAGTCAAGAGAATCGCCTAGGCCCAAGGATTTGGAGGTTGCTGTTAGCTGTGTGACGCCATGGCACTCTACGGAGGGCCATCAGGTGAGACTCTGTCTCTACAAAAAAAAAAAAAAAAAAAAAAAATAGGGATAGTACTTATCCCACAAAGTTGTGGGAAATAAGAAAATGTGCCTTGCACACAGACTGCATAGCACCATGTTGATTTGCAATATTTCTCCCAATCCCTTAGTCCTTTACGTTCCACTGAGATTAATTATTGCTTTAGGATTTGATATGCTCCTCAGTTTTGTAGTGAAGGACATCCAGTACACCTTTATCTCTACCATTTATGGATCTCTCAACCATGAGATATAAGCTACATTCCTTGTATGTTAGTTAGTATGTCCATCTTAAAGTTCCCCATCTTCAGATAACTTCTCAGAAAAAAGTGGCTAAAAGTAACCCTTTTCCTTAAATAAGAGAATCAATTTCCCTTGTACACACATGTCTGAACACCACATTTTAATGCTGTCATCTGAATTCTACCTGGGTAACTCTTTTTCTCCCATTCTGCATTTTCATAAAATGCAGTAGGTTTACAGAATGGAACAGAATAATGTTACAAAGTAGTGAAGTCATCAAATCAATCAAATGCAATATACAGGGTGGCCATAAAGTTTGTGTGCAATTAACTTTATGGCCACCTTATATACTGCATTTGATCTGATGACTTAACTTTATGGTTACCTTATTTATGACCTTGTTTGAATTCTGATTATAACAAATTGACTATTAGAAAAATGAAGATAAACTGGGTGTCAGATAACATTAAAAATTATATTTAGCCAGGTGCAGAAGCTCAGGCCTGTAATCCTAGCACTCTGGAGGCCAAGCAGGGTGGATCGCCTGAGCTCATGAGTTTGAGACCAGCCTGAGCCAGAGCAACACCCCCATCTCCAAAAAAAAAAATAAATGTATCTGGGTGCTGTTGCAGGCGCCTGTGGTCCCAGTGACTCAGGAAGCTGAGGCAAGAGGATCACTTGAGCCCAAGAGTTTGAGGTTGTGGTGAGCTATGACACCATGGCACACCACTAAGGGTGACAAAGTGACCCTGTCTCAAAAAAGAAAAAAAAAATTTAATGGATGTGATATTATGATGTTTTACTGGCAAAATGACTTCTAAAACTCAAGTTTTAATAGCAAATAAAACATTTAAAAAAACTACTGGATTACTTGGTGACAGATCCACTGGAATTCATTGTACTTTCCTTTCTATACTCTCTGAATGGTAACTTTACAACAAAAAAAAAAATTTTTTTTTTTTTTTTTTGAGACAGAGTCTCAAGCTGTGTCCCTGAGTAGAGTCCCATGCATCATAGCTCATAGCAACCTCCAACTGTTCGGCTCAAGCGATCCTCTTACCTCAGTTTTTCTATTTTTAATAGAGATGGGGTCTCACTTTTGCTCAGGCTATTCTCAAACTCCTGAGCTCAAGCAATCCACCTTGCCTTAGCCTCCCAAAGTGCTAGGATTACAGGTGTAAGCACAGCCAACAAAACATTTTTTTATTTAAGGTAATGAGTCAAGTAAAACATACGAAGAACACTCAAAACTCAACATTTACATAAAAAGCAATCCAATTAATAACTGGCAAAAAAACATACACACAAACATTTCACTGAAGAGGCTATACATGGCTTGGCACCTGTAGCTCAGCGGCTAGAGCGTTAACCACATACACCGGAGCTGGCAGGTTCGAACCCAGCCCAGGCCTGCCAACAACAATGACAGCTACAACCAAAAAATAGCTGGGCATTGTGGCGGGAGCCAGTAGTCCCAGCTATTTGGGAGGCTAAGGCAAGAGAATTGCTTAAGCCCAAGAGTTAGAGGTTGCTGTGAGCTGTGACGCCACAGCACTCTGAGGTGACAGTGAGCCTGTTTCCAAAAAAAAAAAAAGATACACAGATAACAAACATAGATATAAAAAATGTCCAACATCGTTAGTCATTAGGAAAATGCAAATTCAAACTATAGTAAGATATTACTATACATCTATTAGAATGGATAAAATGAAATACAGTAGAACCTCCATAGCTGAGTACCTACTTAAGTTGTCCTAATTTTTATAGACCGATATACACAACATGTATGTATCAGTACAGCAGGCCTAATTCCTAATGTTGACCACCTCTGAATGTTGATCAGTTACTGTCCTTTGAGTAGTTAACTTAACAAAGGTTTTAATGTATAGTGACACAACAGAGAAATTGGATCACTTGCACATGACTGGTAGGAATGTAAAATGATGGTCATTTTGAAAATTTTGGCAGTTGCTTTTTAGAAGTGGATATACCTTATGACTGTGCAACTGCATTCTTGCACATCTACCCCAAAGAAATGAAAACATATGTGGACACAAAAATATGCACACAAACGTTTACTGCAGCATTCTTGCTATTAGCCAATAAATGAAAACCACCCAAAATTCCTTCAGTATGTGAATAAACTGTGGTATATTGGTACTATGGAATACTACTCGGAAATAAAAAGAAATGAACCACTGATACACACAACATGGATGAATCTCAAGGAAGTCATGCTGAATGAAAAGTGCCAATATCAAAAAGATATATACTGTAGGCTTCCATTTATGTAACACCCCATGAAATAACATTACTACAAAGATGGAGAACAGATTAGTGGTTGCCAGGGGCTAGGGATGGTGGGGAAGAGGGTATGTTCTAATGTCACTATACATTAGAACAGGGGTCCTCAAACTATGCCCCGCGGGCCACACGCAGCAGTGTGATTGTATTTGTTCCCGTTTTGTTTTTTTACTTCAAAGTAAGATATGTGCAGTTGTTCATAGTTGTTTTTTTTTTTTTAAACTGTAGTCCGGCCCTCCAACGGTCTGAGGGACAGTGAACTGGGCCCCCTGTTTAAAAAGGTTGAGGACCTCTGCATTAGAACCTCTTTACATTAGAACCTATATACACTATACATTAGAACCTCTTTAACCTTTATAGTAATTTAACTATAAAGGAGGTAACATGGCATCTTCTGGTCATACTATAGTTAAGTATCTTACCTATGGTAGTAATTACACATGTCCTAAAACTGCATATACATACACACATGCAATATACAAATAAATGCATATATAACTGGTGAAATCTGAATATAAAGATTAGGCTAATGTCAATTTTTTATCATAGCATAGTTGTGAAAGACGTTAACATTCATGTAGGCAAGAGTACATAGAATTCCTGCGTATGTCTTTGTGAGCTCCTGAAAATCTAATTATTTCAAACTAAAACCTTAAAATAGAACAAACATAGCAAACTGAAATTATACTTTTTACTAATAAAATGACTGACATTCTTACCTTTGCTGCTACTTCAGCACTAATCTCTTCTTGAGTTTCTGCTAACCTTTTTTTAGCCACTTCTGTTCTTCTATCACAATCTGCAATGAATGACTGCAGATGATCCATGGCCTACAAAGTTTAATTAAAAGATAATTACTACCAGAAAGTCAACTTATTCAGAAATATCTTAATCAAAAATCACATTTTTGTTTTTTAAAATGCTACCAGGAAAATTAGGAAAAAAAAAAAGAAGGTTCAATTATTAATCCAAACTACTATCTATCAAAGAGTAACTAAACATAATTCCAAAAGGTAAGGCTATAAGAAAACTAACATTTTTATACCCCACTGAACAGAACACAAACTACTGCAGTCTTTATAAAAAGGCAACCAATTTTACTACCAGAAATTTATCTTAAGTAATCAGAGATATATGGAGTGATTAATATTCAAATATGTTCTTTATAGTGTTGTAAGAGTGAAAATACAGTAAACAGATAACAACTATGAAATTTTGATCTCCAGTCATTAAAAAGATTTCAACAGATTGGCTCGGCGTCCTGTACCTCAGGATGCTAGGGCGCCAGCCACATACACAGGAGTTCACAGGTTCAAATCCAGCCTGGGGCTGTCAAACAACAATGACAACTACAACCAAAAAATAGCCAGATGTTGTGGCGGGCGCCTATAGTACCAGCTAGTTAGGAGGCTGAGGCAAGAGAATCTCTTAAGCCCAAGAGTTTGAGGTTGCTGAGCTGTGACTACCATTGCACACTACAGAGGGCAACATAGTGAGACTATGTCCAAAAAAAAGTTTTCAACAGAAAACTCAAAGATGTGGAGAAATGTTCAGGATTCATTCATAAATAAAAAGCAAGTTACAAATATTATATTTAAAAAGATCCCAATTTTATAAAATGAAGCACAGAAAAAAAATGAAAGATCATACACAAAACATCATTTCTGAACATATGAATTTTTAATTTGTCTTCCTGTGTTCTTTTAATTTACCACAATATACAATTAGAAAACTTACCTTTTTTCAAATAGACCACTGAGAATTTATGAGTGACTGTGCCATAAAAATCCTGCTCAATATTTATATAAAAGACTTTATTTTTATTTTTATTTATTTACTTATTTACTTTGAGACAGAGCCTCAAACTGTCGCCCTGGGTAGAGTGCCACGGCATCACAGCTCACAGCAATCTCCAACTCCTGTGTTCAAGCAATTCTCCTGCCTCTGCCTCCCAAGTAGCTGGGACTATAGATGCCCGCCACAACGCCCGACTATTTTTTGGTTGCAGCCATCATTGTTGTTTGGCAGCCCGGGCTGGATTCAAACCCACCAGCTCAGGTGTATGTGGCTGGTGCTTAGCCGCTTGAGCCACAGGCACCAAACCAATATATAAAAGATTTTTAAGGTACATATTAATATGTCTATAATTGAATAATAGTTCATTAAAAAGTAAACCTTAAATATTTATTTACAAATTAAGCCATTTTGGACTTCCATATCTTACTGTAAAGAAATATAAGTAATTCAAAATGTAAACATTTAATCAAAAACATGAATTTATCCAACAGATATTTAATTCAAAAAGTGGTTAGATAATCCAAGAATTCAAAGTGAAAAGCAATAAGGATCACTTCAAAGCTTTTAACTGCGGTAACATAAAAATAGCCATTTAACTTTTTTAATTTGCAATTTATCTTCTAAATCATAACACAAATCTGTTCAAATTTTCTTATGTTAGGATACAAAGTTGCATCTTAAAGCAGTGGGAGATGGACTAACCAAAAAATACTACTGGGTAACTAGTACATATGTAGAGCCATACCTCAGTTCCTTAGACTAAATTCAAAATGAATCAAAGATTTAAGTGTATAAAATGAAGATAATAGCACATATGAAGATTGATAAACTGAACAATAAAACTAAAACTATCTTACAAGGGAAAAAAGACACCAAAAATAAAGAAAGAAAAAAGTACTTACAATGTATATCTGAGGAAAAAGACTAATTATCATAATACATTAAGAGTTAGTATAAATCAATTATGAAAATGCAAATATTCAAGATTAGCCAATAACCCCAAAATAACTGCACATTGACAGATCACTAAAAAGGAAAATAGATTTTTAAAACATGCAATATGGGCTCAGGGCCTGTGGCTCAAGCAGCTAAGGCGCCAGCCACATACACCTGAGCTGACGGGTCTGAATCCAGCCTGGGCCCGCCAAACAATAATGACGGCTGCAACCAAAAAATAGCCGGGCGCTGTTTTGACTACAGGAGCCTATAGTCCCAGCTACTTGGGAGGCTGAGGCAGGAGAATCACTTGAGCCCAGGAGTTGGAGGTTGCTGTGAGCTGTGATGCCATGGCATTCTACCCAGGGTGACAGCTTGAGGCTCTGTCTCAAAAAAAAAAACATGCAATATGGGGGCGGCGCCTGTAACTCAAGGAGTAGGGAGTTGGCCCCATATACCAGAGGTGGCAGGTTCAAACCTGGCCCAAGTTAAAAAAAAACAAAAAACAAACAAACAAAAAAAAAACATGCAATATGTTCAAACTCACTCATAAGAGAAATACAGATTATAACTCTACTTATATTTCTCATTTCTTATCAAAGTTGCCTAAAGAATCATGGATAACACACTATGTGGCCACAGGGGAAATAGATAATTTCACCAATTATTGGTGGGAGTGTAAATTGCTAATTCTTATAAACAATAACTCGACAATATCTATAAAATTACTATTAGACTTAGCTGTTCTACTTATCCTATAAATACTGTGTGAAAATAATGTGTCATCATACTATAATAGAAAATGACTGAGAACAACCTAATGATGGCAAGTCCTGCTGTAATTTATGTCCAGATTACTTAAGGTATTTTCCTCAATGGTTCCAGCCATATATTAAATTACCTTTACAAAGATAATTTGTATTTCCATTAGCAGAAATTCTTAGAAGTTCAGAGAAGTAAATAAAAAGGAACTTATTGCTTGAAATACCAAACTAAATAAAAACACCTATTATGTCATTAATAAAAATTATCATGAGGGCGGTGCCTGTCACTCAGTGGGTAAGGGAGCCAGATACTTACAATGAGGCTGGCAGGTTCAAACCCAGCAAAGGCCAGCTAAAACAACATGACAGGCCATGACTGTGGCTCAAAGGGGTAGGGCGTGGGCCCCATATGCTGGAGGTGGAGGGTTCAAACCCAGCCCCAGTGGAAAAAAAAAAAAAAAATGACAACTGCAAAAAAAAAAAAAAATATCTGGGCATTGTGGCAGGCGCCTATAGTCCCAGCTACTTGCAGTGCCCATGGCTCAGTGCAAAGGGCACCAGCCACATAAATCCAGGCTGGAGGGTTCAAACCTGGCCAGGGCCAGCTGAACAACAATGACAACGCAAACAAAAAGGTAGCCGGGTGTTGTGGCAGGCACCTGTGGTCCCAGCTACTTGCGAGGCTGAGGCAAGAGAACTGCTTAAGGCCAAGAGTTTGAGGTTGCTGTGAGCTGTGACATTACAGCACTCTACATAGGGCAACATAGTGAGACTGTCTTAAAAATAAAAAAGAATATAAAAAAATTCAAAATTACTGAAGACCCCTATATACACTAGAAATAAGTTGATTACTTTTCATTAAACTGGTATTTCCCTAATCATTACTATTTTATTGAGAAGAATATGCTTAATTTTTTTTCTTTTTTTTTTTTTTTTTTTTTTGTAGAGACAGAGTCTCACTGTACTGCCCTCGGGTAGAGTGCCGTGGCGTCACACGGCTCACAGCAACCTCTAACTCTTGGGCTTAAGCGATTCTCTTGCCTCAGCCTCCCGAGTAGCTGGGACTACAGGCACCCGCCACAACGCCCAGCTATTTTTTTGTTGCAGTTTGGCCGGGGCTGGGTTTGAACCCGCCACTCTCGGCATATGGGGCTGGCGCCCTACTCACTGAGCCACAGGCGCCGCCCAGAATATGCTTAATTTTCAAAAGAACATATGAATTGCACACATTTTACACATTTTCTTAAAATACTCAGTCTTACTTCCTATTTTAAAAAGTGTTAGTAGGCCAGGGACGGTGGCTGACATCTGTAATCCTAGCAACTGTGGGAGGCCAAGATGAGTGGATTGCATGAGCTCTCAAGTTTGACACCAACCTGAGCTAGAGCAAGACCCTGTCTCTAAAAAAAAAATAGCCAGGTGCTGTTGTGGGTGCCTATAGTCCCATATAGTCCCAGTTACTTGGGAGGCTGAGACAAGAGAATGCTTAATCCCAAGAGTCTGAGGTTGCTATGAGCTATGATGCCACAGCACTCAACCAGGGGTGACAAAGTAAGACTCTGTCTTACAAAACAAAAAATTTAAAAATTTAAAGAAAGTGTTATCAAGAAAGTACATGATAGGCTCAGTACCCATAGCACAATGGTTACAGCGCCAGCCACATACACCCAGGCTGGCAGGTTTGAACCCAGCCCAGGCTAGCTAAACAACAATGACAACTGCAACAAAAAATAGCCAGCCATTGTGGAGGGCGCCTATAGTCCCAGCTACATGGGAGGCTCAGGAAAAAGAAATCACTTATGCCCAAGAGTTTGAGGTTGCCATGAGGTGAACTGTGATGCCATGGCACTCTACCGAGGGCAACAAAATGAGACTCTGTCTCAAAAAACAAAACAAAAAAGAAAAGAAAGCATATGATAGGGTCAGGTGCAGTGGCTCATACCTATAATCCTAGCACTCTGGGAAGCTGGGCCTTACTTGAGTTCAGGAGTTTGAGACCAGCCTGAGCAAGAGCAAGACTTGTCTCTAAAAATAGCCAGGTATTGCAGCGGGCGCTTATAGTCTCAACTACTTGGGAGGCTGAGGCAAGAGGGTCACTTGAGCCCAAAAGCCTAAGGCTGCTGTCAACTATACACCACGGCGCTCTACTAAAGACAACAAAGTGAGACGCTGTCTCAAGAAAAAAAAAAAAAGTACATGATCTCACCTTATGTATTATAGTTCATAATCCATGTAAACACAATGAGGATAATTTGCTAAGAGTTTTCCTATTAAGAGATATTAATTCGCACTCTACCGAGGGCGACATAATGAGACTATCTCAAAAAAAAAAAATAGAAATATTTTTGTAGAATTTTTTATATATTATAGAGAAAAGAAATGAATCTCTTATGAAAGATTTTCCTTTTAATAAAATAATATACATGGTTCAAAAAAGTTAAGCCAATGAGCATGAGGGAATTTGCAGGGGGGAGGTAATAAAAAAGTTCTGTAACTGTATTATAGTGATGGTTGTACATTTACAGTAGGTGAATTATATGGCATGTAAGTTTCTAAAGTTTGGTATATATTTTTTTCCATGTATATCTTCTTTTAAATACAAAAACAGTATCATCTGATATATGGAACATTGAGATCTTTCCATGCCAGCACAAATAGATCTGTCTCACCCTTTTAAATAACTGCATGGAGTTCTGTCTGAACCATAGTTTACTTAAGCATTTCTCTATTGATAGACATTTAGGTGGTTTCCAATTTTTTGTCATCATAAACAATACCACAGTAAGCATGTGTCAAAAAAAAAAAAAAAGAGATATTAATTCATATTGAAAACGTTCTACTGCAAAAAAATAATATGAGCCATTAAAGCAAAATCACATACATCAAGTTCAAAGAAAAAGTCTTGTTCTTTGGATGCAATTTCATAATCTGCTCTTAAAGCCAGGTCGTGGACTTTCAGACATTCTCCAAGATCCATTCTCTGGGGGAAAAAAAGATACATAATATTAAACCAAAAGCATATTTTCAAAAATACATTAACAACCACAGTTCTCTTCAGAATACACATCAAGTCACACAAATACTTCTTTAGTTATACTTTCAAATGACAAAATTTCATAGGTAAGTTTAAAACTTAAGAGTCAGAAAAATAACAGCACTAATTCTGTCTACCAACCGATGGGAACAGTGATCGCTTCTGACTTAAGAACAAATGGATATGAAAAGCTTTGCAGAATCCTAAAAAATTTTGCAGCTTCTATATAACAACATATTTCACTTAGCTTTTTCTAACACGGGAAATACAGTTAATTTAAAACAAAATTCAAAGAATACATAAACCAAATTGCTGAATTGTTGTCAATGTTCTTTCAAAGAATCCTCAAAATACAGACTGGTGGGTGGTGCCTGTGGCTCACTGAGTAGGGCGCTGGCCCTATATACCGAGGGTGACGGGTTCAAAGCTGGCCCGGGCCAAACTGCAATAAAAAAATGGCCAGGCCTTGTGGCGGGTGCCGATACACCCAGCTACTCTGGAGGCTGAGGCAAGAGAACTGCCTAAGCCCAAGAACTGGAGGTTGCTATGAGCTGTGATGCCATGGTATTCTGCTGAGGGTGATAAAGTGAAACTGCCTCTTAAAAAAAGAAATAGACTGGTGACCCTGGCATCACACAACACTCCATGTGAACTGATAAAGAGACAATTTATGGCTCGGTGCCTGTACCCAGTGGTTAGGGCGCTGGCCGTGTACACCCAGGGGTGGCAGGTTCGAACCCTGCCAGGCCTGCTAAACAACAACAACAAAATAGCCGGGCGTTATGGCAGACACCTGTAATCTCAGCTACTTGGGAGGCTGAGACAAGAGAATGCCTTAAGCCTTAGAGTTTGAGGTTGCTGTGAGCTGTGACGCCACAGTACTCTATCAAGGGCAACATAGTGAGACTGTCTCCAAAACAAAAAGAGAGACAATTTATTAGTAAAACCCATAAATTCACAAAGAACAAGTCACTAACCTCACCTATGATGAGCATATGTCAGGAAAATAAAATAAATACCCTTACCAAACACTAGAATCCTTTTACTTGGAATTTCTAATTACTTATTTACAAAACTACAGGCTTTTCTCATGTCTGAGACAAAATCCAGCCACTGTTACATGTATCTGGGCAACTGATAAGATCTTCCATGAAACCCTTTCAGGTGAAAATTGTGCAACATACAAAGATAATTACAGATGGGATGGGTCATCAATGGATGAGATTTTCTACTTAGAAGTATCTGACAAGAATGTGTCAAAATCTCTGGTGGGCTGGTGAAAGGAGTACATATATCAAAAAAGTGGCTAGGCGTAGTGGCTCACACCTATAATCCCAACACTTTGAGAGGCTGAGGCAGGAGGATCATTTGAGGCCAGAAATTCAAGACCAGCCTGAGCAGCACAGTGAGACCTCATCTCTAAATAATAACAGTAATTCAAAAAAAGTATAATAAATATTCCTTCTGGTTTTGTTTCAAAATCTATACACAACAGTACAAAAAAACACTGTATTAAACACAACACTACACACTAGGGATACAGTGTTAAGTGACACTGACACAGTCTCTCACTATGCAGAGCTTACGGGGAGAAAAGAGGGGAAACAGGGTGGCGCCTATGGCTCATTGGTAGGGTGCTGGCCCCATATACCGAGGGTTCAAACCCAGCCCCGGGTTCAAACCCAAACTGCAACAAAAAATAGCTGGGCATTGTGGCAGGCGCCTGTTGTCCCAGCTACTCGGGAGGCTGAATCAAGAAAATCGCCTAAGCCCAGGAGTTGGAGGTTACTGTGAGCTGTGTGATGCCACGACACTCTACCGAGAGTGCTAAAGTGAAACTCTGCCTCTATAAAAAAAAAAAAAAAGAGGGGAACAAATGATAAAAGATGAAAGATAAAATGTCTATGAACCAAGTTAGGTGACCTCATAAAAATAATAATGCTCCTCAATTACGGGGGCTACTTTGGGATAAGGTAGTCAGAGAAGACTTTTCTGAAAAGGATGAACTTAAACTATCTAGAGAATGAGAATCTTCTTCACGCCCATTGCTTCACTTCACCAGAATTATGTAATAAGAGAAGGGAACAAACCTTAGGAATAGCCAAGAAAAGACTTTCAGTTTTTACAAAAGATTAAGGTGCCAGACTTAAAAAAAAAAAACAAAAAAACACACACATACATACATACATACATATATATACATATATATATATATATATGTAGGGCAGCGCCTGTGGCTCAGTGAGTACGGTACCAGCCCCATATACCGAGGGTGGTGGATTCAAACCCAGCCCCAAACTGCAACAACAACAAAAAAAATAGCTGGGTGTTGTGGTGGGCTCCTGTAGTCCCAACTACATGGGAGGCTGAGGCAAGAAAATCGCCTAAGCCCAAGAGGTTGCTGTGAGCTGTGATGTCACAGCACTCTACCAAGGGCGACAAAGTGAGATTCTGTCTCTAAAAACTAAACTAAAATAAATACACAAAATGTATTTTTAATATGTTTATATATATTTTTATATTTATATATTTTATATTTATACACAAACATGTGTGCGTGTGTGTGTGTGTGTGTGTATATATATATGCACCAGTGTTAACCACAGAAAAGTTTCTGGTAACAGGGAACAGGTCTACAGTATCTACAGCACACAAGTCTGAAACTTAGCTTTGCATACAGCACCTAAAACGAAAGTTGGGTGTGGCAAGGCTGAGACCAGAACTTCTAGACCAGCATGAGCAACATAGCAACTCCCAGATCATAGGTGTGAGCCACTGCCATAGGCCAATTAATAAAATTTAAAGAAATAAAAGACCAGCCTGAACAAGAGGGAGACCTCATCTCTACAAAAAATAGAAACATTAGCCAGGCACAGTAGTGTGCACCTGTAGTCCTAGGTACTCGAGGCTGTGGCAGGAAGATCACTTGAGATTGCCGTGAGCTATGATGACAGCAGTACACTCCAGTCCAGGAAAGAGAGACTCTTAGAAGACAAACAAATATGGCCAAATAATCAGAAAAAATTAATAAAAAACTAGTCAAGAGTAAGGATTACAGTATGTCATGATTGAGATAAAGCTATGTGGTATAAAACTAACTTAAAGAGAACGCAGTATGAACAATATGAGAAATCTTTACTGAAGGCTGGTTTTAAAGCAAACTGCTGCTCTCCAAGAGACACATTCTATGACATTTTAAAAAAGGGATTAAAATAAATTAGATGAAGTGTCTCAAAACCAAGCTACATAAAAAAGTCAGGGAACAAAAGTAATTAGATGGAGAAAAGAAAAATCAACTAAGATAGATGTAAAACGAAGAATGTTTCATTAAGAAGCAGAAATAGATTATGACCCCCAACAGGCTCTAATGCAGTGGTTCTCAACCTTCCTAATGCCACGGTCCTTTAATACAGTTCCTGTGGGTCGCAACCCACAGGTAAAGAACCACTACTCTAATGAGTCAGATTTTTAACTCTCTCAATATGAGAAAATGCCTAACCCAATAATCAGGGCTTTCCAAAGGTGGAACAACCTTCCTCAGAGTTGAGTGAGTTCCCAGGTAACTGAGCAGTTCAAATACAGTCCTAATAACTATTCCTCTAGGCTCAACCATGAGCCTCAACTATTCCTCAACCATGAATTCTTTTCTTATTTTTTTTCAGAGATAGCATCTGTTGCCTGAGCTGGAGTGCAATGGTATCATCACATAGCCCACTGCAGCCTCAAATTCCCAGGACCAAACAATCCTCCTGTCTCAGTCTCCTGAGTAGCTGGGACTATAGGCTCACATCGTCACACCTAGCCAGTTTTTTCTATTTTTGGTATAGACAGTCTCGTTCTTAGCTCAGGTTGGTCTCAAACTCCTGACCTCTCAAGCCATCCTCCCACCTTGGCCTCCCAGAGTGCTAGGATCACAGTTGTGAGGCACCATACCCAGCCATACAAAATGATATTAGTAGAGTAAATCAAAGGGTTAACTTAGACATTTGAGTGTACTGCCAAGTATAGTTTCAATAATACGTTATGAATATATCAGTAATAGAAAGTGGCATAGAGACAGCGTCAACCATAAATATCATTGTGTTGGTATGTTATTATATTTGCTCAGTTCTATGAGACATATCTTGAACCAAATTACAAAACAATGTGAGAATATAATTCCTCCCATTAAGGAATTTATATTCAAATGAAAAAAAAAACAAAAAAACCAAAAAGACATTGGCCAGGTGTGGTGGCTTACCTGAAATCCTAGCACTCTCAGAGGCCTAAGCAAGTGGCCTTGCTTGAGCTCAGAAGTTCAAGACCAGCCTGATCAAGAGCGAGACCCTGTCTCTTAAAAAAAAAAAAAAAAAAAAAATAGCCAGACATTGTGGGGGTTGCCTGTAGTCCCAACTACTTGGGAGGCTGAGCAAGAGGACTGCTTAAGCCCAAAAGTCTTAAGTTGCTGTGAGCTCTGACACCACAGCACTCCACTGAAGGTGATACAGTGAGACTGTCTCAAAAAAAAAATGTAAAGAAACAGCTGCAAATGCATATAAAAATGTACATACAAGGATTTCAGTGCCATAATACATCAAAAACAGAAACAAAGACTATTAATACTCACTGGATAAGCAAAATAAAGAATACTATACTGCATAAAATGTTATATAAGTACTGTTATTTAATGTGCATGACTAATATGGAAATCTCCAGGCAAGTGAAAAAAATTCAAACAACATAATGTCATCTTTTTTGAGACAGAGCCTCAAGCTGTCACCCTGGATAGAGTGCCGTGACATCACAGCTCACAGCAACCTCCAACTCCTGGGTTCAAGCGATCCTCCTGCCTCCGCCTCCCAAGTAGCTGGGACTACAGGCGCCCGCCACAACGCCCAGCTATTTTTTGGTTGCAATTGTCATTGTTGTTTGGCAGGCCCAGGCTGGATTTGAACCCGCCAGCTCAGGTGTATGTGACTGGCACCTTAGCCACTTGAGCCACAGGCACCTAGCCCATAATGACATTTGTTAACACACGTACTCACACACTTGTAAATATACAAAGAAAGGTCAGTGTAAAACATGTATACTACATTATTGATGAGGTTTAGGTCTCAGAAGGGGGATAATGTATAATGGGAAATATACAGCCAGGTGTGGCAGATCATGCCTGCAATCCCAGTAATTTGGGAGGCCAAGGCAGCAGGATTTCTTGAGAACAGGAGTTCAAAACTAGCCTGGGTAAGATGGTGAGACCCCCATCTCTACAAAAAGAGAACAAATAGCTGAGTATGTTAGTGCAGGAGTTGGGAGGCTGAGGCACAAGGATTATCTGAGCTCAGGAGCTCAGAGCAAGAGTGAGGCCCTGCCTCTACCTCTACTAAAAACAGAAAAATTAGCTGCATATTGTGGCAGGCACCTGTAGTTCCTGGAAGATCGGTTAAGTCCAGAAGCTCGAGGTTACAGTGAGCTATGATCATGCCACAGCACTCCAGCCTGGATGACCGAACAATGCCTGTCTCTTAAAATTTTTAAAAGAAAAGAGAGACATACTAGTTCATGTTTTATGTTATATCCTGTTGTACTTGAAAACTATATTGTCTAAGTGATAAATTAAGACATACGAAGCAGGCTCAGCACCTGCAGCTCAGCGGCTAGGGTGCCCGCCACATACACTGAACTGATGGGTTCGAATCCAGCCCGGGCCTGCCAAACAACAATGACAACAAACAACAAGGACAACTACAACCAAAAAAATTGCATGGCGTTGTGGTGGGCACCTGTAGTCCCAGCTACTTGGGAGGCTGAGGCAAGAGAATCGCTTAAGCCCAAGAGGTTGACGTTACTGTGAGCTGTGATGCCACGGCACTCTACCCAGGGCAACAGCTTGAGACTCTGTCTCAAAAAAAAAAAAAAAAAAAGACATACCAAGCACTGGACCACTCAGAGAAGCTCCCATTATTTTATTACCTAACTGAATCAGAAATTCATCACTGTCTCTGAATTTCTCTTTTCTCAAGTTCTTCAGGGTTATTGTATAGATCAAATAAGATTTTTATGAAAGCACTCTGAGGATAGGCTGTCGACCTACTTATTTTTGCATACTGACTGCAATGGGATATATGCCCAATGACAGAAGGACATTTCCTTTCTTGAACATTGCTATAGCCCCAATATTAGTAATACCATCTAAAAGGTGCTCAATATTTTGTTATGTAATGATACAATATTATAGTTCAATAGGGCATATTTTCTTGGTTCATAAATTATTTCTAATGCTTCCATTTTCAAAGGAATTCATGAAACAGACCTATTGCTCTGGTTTTGGTGTGTACTGGGAGGTTTCCAGGAAAAGTGAAGATGATTTACATAGGAAAAGACAAAGAATAGCAGGAAACTGCCGGAGCAAACACTTTAAGAGAATAAATATTTCCTATCTGGAAAATAAAGAGTTCAAGTAGCTCAACTAGAACTGGATGATTTCTAGTAGAAGATAGTGAAAAATAATTGTTGGGGAAAAGAAGATATAGGATTATTCTGGCTCAGAGGCCACCAGTTTGCTGCCTATAACTAGACTGTGAAAGATTTTGCAAATTAGTCCAAAAAATCAGAATTTACTCTGTATGCAAAGAATGCTCGATTACTTGAATAGTAATGACACGATAAAATCTCTATGCTTTAGAAGCATTAACACTACTGGATTAACTGACAAGATGGATTGACAAGAAGAAAGTGACCAAGAAGAAAGAAAAGCTATTATCACAATCCAAGCCATTAGAGTCAAATTAAAAGAAAGAAGGTGGTGATATAGTTGATCAGCATACTGAAAAAGAAAAAAACTTTTGAGACAGTCTTCCTCTGTTGCCCAGGCTAGAGTGCCTGGCAGCTGCCTACCTCACAGTAACCTTAAACTCCTGGGTTCAAGCGATCCTCCTGCCTCAGTCTCCTTAGTAGCTAGACTACAGGCGTCTGCCACAAGACCCAGCTAATTTTTCTATTTTTAGGAGAGACAGAGTCTCCTTCTTGCTCAGTCTGGTCTAGAACTCCTGAGCTCAAAGATTCCTCCAGTGTTGTACTCCCAGAGTGTTAGAATTACAGGCATGACCCACTACACCCAGCCAAAAAAGTCATTTTAAAGACAAGGATCTGGCGGCACCCGTACTCAGTGGGTAAGGCACTGGCCACACACACTGAGGCTGGTAGGTTCGAACCCGGCCCAGGGCCTGCTAAAACAATGGCAACTACAAAAAATAGCCGGGCACTGCAGCAGGTACCTGTGGCCCCAGCTATTGGAGAGGCTGAAGCCAGAGAATCGCTTAAGCCCAAGAGTTTGAGGTTGCTGTGAGCTGTGACACTACAGCACTCTACCGAGGGCAACATAATAAAATTCTGCCTAAAAACAAAAAAAACAAGGATCTATGAAATCATGAACTCCATCAAATCCTCCTACAGATATGGAAAGGAAGACTCAGAGGCCAGATGATTTGCTTAGGAGCACAAGCTGGTAGCAGTGGAGTAAAAATATGAACAGGTCTTTTTAATACAAATTTCAAACAGTTTTAACTAAATAGAAATGAAGTATGAAAAGGAAAAAAAATCAGGAGTCTTTTTAAGGATTCATGTATTTTTATTTATTTATTTTTTTTTGTAGAGACTGAGTCTCACTTTATGGCCCTCGGTAGAGTGCCGTGGCCTCACACAGCTCACAGCAACCTCCAACTCCTGGGCTTAAGCGATTCTCCTGCCTCAGCCTCCCAAGTAGCTGGGACTACAGGCACCCGCCACAATGCCCAGCTATTTTTTGGTTGTAGTTTGGCCAGGGCCGGGTTTGAACCCACCACCCTCAGCATATGGGGCCGGCACCCTACCGACTGAGCCCGTATTTTAAGCAAGAGAAAACAATGTCACCAAGAGAAGTGAGAAAATCAAATGAGAGAATTGATTTGTCTTGCTTTGGACATGTTAAGTACAGATAAAAGACTATATATATTACAGGCTTTCTTTATCCAACTAAATTCTCCAAGCAGAATGTTTTATGTTCTTCCTTGGAATTACAGCTCAAGCATTTTTCTAGGAGACCATCATTAACAAATCATATTAAGAACATGAGCATAGTGTAAAGAAAAATGAGACATACTGCATGCTGAAAGCAGTTGCTGCTTTCCTACCACTGCCCAGTTTATTTTTTTGTAGAGATGGGGTTTCACCATGTTGCCCAGGCCAGATTCAAATGATCCTTCTGCCTTACCTGCCCAAAGTGCTAAGATTACTTATGTTAGCCACTGTAGCCAACCCACTTCCCAAATTCTTAACTGCACCTTCCCACTTATATATTCCACCTCCAAGTCCATTTTTCCCTAAGCACATAAAGAAAAACAATGATCTTCTTCTACCTATTTTTTTGAAGAGTAAAGCAGGCAATACTTTTGTATCCATTTCCAACCCTAGCAATATAAAAATAACTAGAAAAAAAAAGGCCTTGCCCCTTGGCTCAGCACCTATAGCTTAGCAGCTAGGGCGCCAGCCACATAAACCAGTGCTGCTGGGTTTGAATCCAGCCCGGACCTGCCAAATAACAATGACAACTATAACCAAAAAATAGCTGGGTGCTGTGGCAGGTGCCTGTAGTCCCAGGTACTTGGGAGGAGGCGGCAAGAGAATCACTTAAGCCTAAGAGTTTGAGGTTGCTGTGAGCTGGCATAGCAACCTTAGATGCCATGGCACTCCACCCAGGGCGAGAGCTTAAAACTCTGTCTCAAAAACCAAAACAAAACAAAACAAAAGGCCTTGCTCCATAAAAAACATACACAAACAAGATAAATAACAAATGCCTATTCAACAATGTAGATAGCAGGTGCTACATTAGGGTTGAAAGGCAAAACTGCTATAGGATAAAGCAATCATATGTAATAACCAAGCAAGATTTAAATCTGTAGAGAGGAAAAAGAATATTACAGGCTGAGAAAAAAGGATAAGCAAAAATAACAAACATACTAAGGAAGGAAAGTTGTGAGACAAAAATGAATAAATCAATTTGGTCAAAATAGAGGACCATGCTGATTTCTTCAATCAAGGGAGAGGTATAGAGTAGGCTATGAATTTTAGATTTTTGACTACAGGTATAAACTGGGAACTGACACAAGTTTTTGTGTAGGAATAACATCTCAAGTTGACTCTCATTCGGGAATGACTAGCATCTTCTCAACATTCAGATCCTTTTAAATGCCACTTCTTCAAAAAGGTCTTCTCTAACAACCCCACCAGAGGAGCTCTTTGCCTCGGCCCTGTCCATTCTGAAAATACCCAACCATGCTTTTTCATCATAGCACTTATCACTACCTGAAATCATATTATTTGCTTTTCATACTTGGTTGTCTGCTTCTTGCATTACAATGTAAGCCATTCACCACTAAAGCATGAACTCACCTAGCACAGCACACAGCACAGAGTATGTACTCAAGTATTTATCAAGTGAATGAATGAATGCTGATCTCAGCCATCAGCACTCTCAGAGATGAAAAATTAAATCACTTCTTGAAGGGAAATGTGTTAACATGTAAATTTAAAATTAGTTTTTCAAAATAGTTATACAATCACATTGGTTTTTATTTGTAGATGGGATGCTTCAGAAATAACATGCTAAATAAAAAAGCACTGTGAATTCTCTTTACTTTCTCTATTCAGCCTCTGTTAATCTGACCCTTTTTGATCATTCTTTTCTATTTCTTTGTCTGCTTAATTCTAGTATTATTTAAATTTCATGACTCTAAACTCTATTATAATAAAATATTTAGAGAAAAAACATAAAAGCCTATCTGCACTTGGAAATTTTACCAATTACATCATCTGACTGACTCAGTACATATACCTAAATTTTTGATCCTAGATCACCAAAAAGATCTTATGAGATAATATATTTTCAAAATGCTTAGTTCTATATAGGCCATAGTCACCGACTATATGTTCATAAAAGTTCCCTTAATGAGTAAGAATCATCAGACTAGAAATTATTTTACTAAGTCATTTGATCTTGCCTTGCATATCAAGGTAGAATTCATCACCTTTTAAGATGTATTTCCAGATATAGAAATATTCTATTTGTAATTATCTATAATTTTGCCTGATGTTTGTAGTTAATCACCTATAAAATAAAAATATTTGAGGGCCAGACACAGTGGCTAATACCTGTAATCCTAGCACTCTGGGAGGCCAAGGCGGGTGGATCACCTGAGCTCAGGAATTCAAGACCAGCCTGAGCAAGAGTGATACCCCGTCTCTAAAAATAGCTGGTGTGGCAGGCGCCTGTAGTCCCAGCTACTTGGGAGGCTGAGGCAAGATCACTTGAACCCAAGAGTTTGAAGTTGCTATGAGCTATAACCCATGATACTCTACCAAGGGCAACAAAGTGAGACTCTGTCTCAAAATATGCATATATACACGCTTATATTTGAAGTTTTCAGTACCATGTATCTAGTCTGTTTAATGAGCTACATCCTTCAAATGATGAATTTATAACACCATACTCCCTTTTCCAATGGATAGCCTCAGAGAACACACTAGTTTCCTCAGATTTGCTAAAAGACAGCTAATGAAATTGTATGTATTTCTTAAAAAGTATCTGGAGAGCTCAAGAAATAATAAGAGAATAAATCCTGGTTCATAGGTTATTAATAAACATTCAAGACTCACTGTACAAAAAAAACTGTGACAATGAAATATATTAATAATGTATAAGGACTCTGAAAAATAATCTGCTTCAATAATGACTTGCAGACCTCCTGCTTTGTTTAGGAGTAATTGGTCTCTGCTACATTCTATCTATATCATTTCAAGAGTCAGATACAAACTTAAGATTTTCTTTTAAAAAAAGGCAGGAGAGAGGACACAAGTTACTGTAAATAAAACAAGGCAGGCCATGAGAAAACTAGTTACTGAGGCTGGTTGATGGTTGTTTATGTTTGAAATTCTTCATTACAAAAGTTGAAAAGATCTCTCCCTCAGACTCAATAAAAGGTACAATTAATTTGCATTTGACTTGTAAGACTGGACATCAAACACTGCAGTCCATCATACCTATAATGATCTATATTTGTACTTAACCATTAATGCAATAAACAAAAGAATTGACAAATCTCAACAAGATTTTAAACACATTACCTCTGGGTCACCTTAAAAAAAATAAAGTGACTTCCACAAGCCTTAAGTATACTATTAAGTACATAAAACAAAGATTACAAGATTATTCAAAACAGAGCTAGGCATGGTGGCACACGCATGTAGCCCCAACTACCTAGGTTGAGGGGGAGGACTGCTTGAGCCCAGGTGTTCAAGGCCAGCCAGGCCAGTATAGCAAGATCCTGACTCTAAAAAAAAAAAAATTACTTAGAAGAATAGAAAAGAGTCATTTGGCCAGATGTGGTGAGTCACGCCTATAATCCTAGCATTCTGCAGAAGGCGCAAGGATTGCTTGAGCTCAGGAGTTTGAAACTAGCCTGAGCAAGAGCAACCGTCTCTACTAAAAACAGAAAAACCAGCCAGGTTTAGTGGTGCACACCTGTAGTCTGCTCAAGCCTAAGAGTTTGAGGTTGCTGTGAGCTATGATGATGCCAGGATACTCCACCTAGGGACAAGAGACTGAGAGTGTCTCAAAAAAGGGGTGGGGGGAATTACTTAACTTCCAGTGGGCCTAAGGACCCCAAGTTAAATAGTGCAGAGGATTCACTTGCCTATTTGCTCAGGCGTACCCAACCTACAGTCTGTGGGCCATGTACAGATTATTTGAGGTCTATTTTGCTTAACTGTGGTGTTGGATACTGAGAAAATTATACTTGGATTTCTTTTTTTTTTTTTTTTTTTTAACTCATCAGCTTTCATTAATGTAAAATTGTGTTTTTAATGTGTGGCCCAAGCCAACTCTACTTCCGATGTGCACCAAAAGAAGAAAAAAAAAGGTTGAACATCCCTGCGCCTATTCAAGACTTGGCTTTTAAGCTTTAATAGTAAAATTTTGATTATTCACTGGGAACTTTCTTTTCTTTGAGACACTCTCATTATGTCGCCCTCGGTAGAGTGCTATAGCATCACAGCTCACAGCAACCTCAAACTCTTGGACTTAAGCAATTCTCTTTCCTCAGCCTCCTAAGTAGGTGGGACTACAGGCACCACCACAACGGCCGGCTATTTTCTGGTTGTAGTTGTCATTGTTGTCTGGAAGGCCCAGGCTGGATTCGAACCTACCAGCTCCAGTGTATGTGGCTGGCGCCCTAACTGAGGAGCTACAGGTGCTGAGCCATTCACTGGAAAGTTTTCAAAGTGCCTCTAACTTCATGCATATCAAATGCATATCTGGTTTAGGCAGTCTCTAGAAATGATGGTTAAAGGAATGTATATTTTTTGTAATAGACTAAGAAAAATATAATACAACAAATCTGTTCGAAGTAAGGACCAGGTACTTCAAAGCCAAAACTGATAAAACCAGGCTTATTCTGCCAACTGAGAAGCTCTAGAAATTTGCTCACGTAAATTAAAAAATTAAAAAAAAAAAGCAAGCCAGTACTCTAAGCTTATGCCAAAAACACCTTTTAAATAATACTAAGCCTCCAAACAAACCATTTCTAGGAAAGAGGTTATTTTTCTCTTTTTCTTTTTACTGCTTAGAAATTTAACTTTAGGAAAGAGGTTATTTAAATTTAACAAATCTACAGACTATCTTTTCACATTTACAATAACTACCATATTTGTTTCGGTTTTGTTTTGTTAGGACAGTCTTACTATGTGAAGTACTGTGACGTCACAGCTCACAGCAACCTCTAACTCTTGGGCTTAAGCGATTCTCTTGCCTCAGAGTCCAAAGTAGCTGAGACTATAGGCGCCGGCCACGATGCCCGGCTGTTTTGTTGTTGTTGCAGTTGTCATTGTTGTTTAGCAGGCCTGGCTGGGTTCGAACCCGCCTGCCTCTGTGTATGTGGCTGGTGCCTTAACCATTGAGCTATGGGCACCAAGCCTAATTTTTTTTTTTTTTTCAAGACAAGAGTCTCATTTTGTTGCCCTCCGTAGTGTCATTGTGTTCCAGCTCACAGCAACCTCCAGCTCTTGGGCTTAGGCGATTCTGTCTCAGCCTCCTGAGAGGAGGGGCACCCACAACAATGGGCCTGCAGGCACCTGGGCCTACAGGCACCCACAACAATGCCCTGCTGTTTTCTGGGTTTTTTTTTTTTCAGTTGCAGTTTGGCTGGGGCCAGGTTCAAACCCAACACCCTGGGTATATGAGGCCAGCGCCCTACTCACTGAGCCACAGGCACCACCTACAATTATCACATTTTGATATGCAATTGTCAAAACCAAAATACTCAGGACTTCTTATCCATTTAAAGGTAATTTGCCATTAACAACTATTAATTTTTGAAACTCAGTTGGTTTGTGAAACAGATCTATTTATGTAGCATTCTACTTTTGAGTAGACTGAATACAATGAATGGGCATTCTTCTAGATCAGGGGTCCTCAAACTGCGGCCCACAAGCCACATGAGGTGGTGTGATTGTATTTGTTCCCGTTTTGTTTTACTTCAAAATAAGATGTGCAGTGTGCATAGAAATTTGTTCATAGTTTTTTTTTTTAAACTATAGTCCGGCCCTCCAATGGTCTGAGGCCAGTGAACTGGCCCCGTTTAAAAAGTTTGAGGATCCCTGCCTAGATGGTAGGAATATAGCAGTGAATAAAATGTCCCTACCCTTGTGAAATTTTCATTCTAATGGCTGGTTGAGAAAATTTCGTACTTAACACTTATTCTGCTTCTCCATATTTTCATGGCTCTTTTACTTACGTACTATCAAAAAGACTTTAGTGGCTGGATGCCCATAGGTCAGAGGTTAAGGCACTGGCCATATGCACCAGGGCTGCTGGGTTTGAACCCACCCAGGCCTGCTAAACAAACAAATAAAAAATAGCCAAGCCTTGTGATGGCTACCTATAGTCCCAGCTACTAGGGAGGCTGAGGCAAGAGAATCACTTTAGCCCAAGAGTTTGAGGTTGCTGTGAGCTATGATGTAACTGCACTCTACAGAGGGTGACAAACTGGGACTCTCGTCTCAATTAACAAAACCAACAAAAAAAGGCTTCAGCTGTCTTCAAGTTCAGGTTTGTAGCCACCTAAGTAACTGATTTTAGCCCCGAAGTCAGGGAAGTAACAAAGGAGTCTGAGTTGGTAAAAACTTGCACTTTGGGTAAAACCCAGAACCTACTGGAGTACCATAAAACAGAATTTCTGACAACCAGCTGGGTGCAGTGGCTCACACCAGTAATCCTAGCACTATAGGAGGCCAAGGCAGGTGGATCACCTGAACTTGGGAATTTGAGACCAGACTGAGCAAGAGCGAGACCCTGTGTCTACCAAAAAAAAAAAAAAAAAAAAAAAAAACCCAAAACTAGCAGGCTAGGGATGGAGGGAGGTGGGCGGGGCCTTAGTGTGTGTCACACTTTATGGGGGCAAGACATGATTGCAAGAGGGACTTTACCTAACAATTGCAATCAGTGTAACTGGCTTATTGTACCCTCAATGAATCCCCAACAATAAAAAAAAAAAAAACTAGCAGGCTATAGTGGTTCATGCCTGTAGTCCAAGCTACTTGGGAAGCCAACACAAGAGGATCACTAGAGCTCAAAAGTTGGACATTGCTATGAGTTATATCATAGCACTCTACTTAGAGCAGTGGTTCTCAACCTTCCTAAGTGACCCTTTAATACAGTTCCTCATGTTGTGGTGACTCCCAACCATAAAATTTTTGTTGCTACTTCATAACTGTAATTTTGCTACTGTTATGAATCGTAATGTAAATATCTGATATGCAGGACCTATTTAGGTGACCCCTGTGAAAGGGTCGTTCAACCCCCAAAGGGGCTGAGACCCACAGGTTGAGAAGCATTGGAGTGACAGTTAGACTCTGTCTCAACAAAAAAAAAAATTTTTTTTGACAACCAATACTTCCATCCAAATCACTTCAAAAAGGCAAATAAACTTTTACTTTAATAATGACTTTGACCACATCAAAAGACCCTACCTCTATTTAAAATCAGGTATTTTAAAATGCCCTCATTTTTGAACAGAATTTAACTTCTTTTAAATGAAATTTCATGGAAAATCCCTGTATTTAAAATACATACAATTCGGGTGGCGCCTGTGGCTCAGTGAGTAGGGTGCCGGCCCCATATACCGAGGGTGGTGGGTTCAAACCCAGCCCCGGCCAAATTGCAACAAAAAAAATAGCTGGGCATTGTGGCGAGCGCCTGTAGTCCCAACTGCTTGGGAGGCTGAGGCAACAGAATCGCCTAAACCCAGGAGTTGGAGGTTGCTGTGAGCTGTGATGCCATGACACTCCACTGAGGGTGATAAAGTGAAACTCTGTCTCTAAAAAAAAAAAAAATACATACAATTCTAATTAAAATAGGAGAGGTTAGCCTGCTCCCACATCCTTAGTACCTGAGACACCTCCAAGGATATTTCAGAAACATCTGAAAGTCACTGCCCTAGGTAACTGTTATAAAATACAACAACAAATTTTTTTTTAAGTTTTTAGATTTAAGTAAATCTAAGACTTCCTACATGGTATAAAGTACTGTGAGTTGACTGATGGTGAGACATTTCACAAACATCATTTGAACTTCACACTAGAAGACACAAGGGTCTATCAATGCTCAATTATGGTGAAGACTACAATATAACAGTAGTCATTTCTGAATTTTGGCCAAATACAGTAAGGCAGTATACATTATGTCTGTCAATCTTAATTTCAAGCTAATTATATCACATGCTATCTATAAATCAATACTATCATGTATCTTTTTCCCAGATCACTACAAATTACTAAGGAATAAATTTTTTTTTATTTCAGGTTAGTGTGAGGGTACACACAATCAGGTCACAACACTTGAATTTGTTAGGTAGAGTCCCTCTCTGAGTTGTGTCTCGCACCAAAAGGTATGCCATAATCCCCTAGATTATGCCCATTAAGTAGGAGCACCCCAAACCTCTTCTTTCTCTTTCCCCCAACTTGAATTGAAATGAGATTTTTTTCCTCTGTGGGCGTGAATTATTAGTGTTGGCTTCATATTAGTATTGAGTACACTGGATATTTGCTTCTTCATTCTTGTGATACTTTACTAAGAAGACTGTGCTTCACCTCCCTCCAGGTTAATACAAAAGATGTAAAGTCTCCATCTCTTATGGCTGAATAGTATTCCATGGTGTGTGTGTGTAAAATCTCAATCACAGCTTGTTAATCCATTCCTGGGTTGGTGGGCATTGAGGTTGTTTCCCTGTCTTGGCAACTGTAAATTGAGCTGCAATAAACACTCTAGTGCTAACCATACTCGGGAGGTTGAGACAAGATAATCCTTTGAGCCCAGGAGTTTGAGGCTGTTGTCAGCTATGACGCCACGGCATACTATCAAGTGCTAATGCTAATGTCCTTAAGATTAAAGAATTTTTTTCTGCTGGGTAGATGCCTGGTAGTGGGATTGTGGGGTCAAATGGGAGATCTAATTTGAGATCTTTGAGGATTCTCCATATTTCTTTCCAAAAAAGTTGTATTAGTTTGTAGTCCCACCAACAGTGGAAAAAGTGGTCCCATCTCTCCACATCCATGCTGGCGCCTGCAGCTTTGGGACTTTGTGATATGGATGAATCTTACTGGAGTTAAGCGGTATCTCAAGATGGTTTTGATTTGCATTTCTCTGATGATTAAGGACAATGTGCCTTTCTTCATGTTTGTTAGCCACTTGTTTGTCTTCCTCAGCGAAGGTTCTGTCCATGTCTCTTGCCAGTGACAGATGGGATTATTTGCTTTTTGTGATTAGAGTTTTCTACAGATCCTAGTTATCATACCTTTGTCCGATTTGTAAAAATACCTTTTCCCATTCTGAAGGTTGTCTACTTGCTTTTCATTGTTGTCTCCTACTAGAAAAAAATTTTAAAAGCACTTCAATATCTTTATCTTTCCTTGAGGAAGACTTAAGATATGTACCCACCAGAAATAATGTATTGGGGGTGAAAATGACAACTCAGCTGAAAGAGGATGCTGTCTGCTGTCTGCATAGTGAATAGAACAGGGAGAAACCAAGTGTGTCAAAAGGAGAAAACAGTATTCTAATAAGTAGGAAAATAACCCAAGCCTTTGAAGTATATTAACTGCCTAAGCTATAAGAAATACTCATGTTTAGGGCGACGCCTGTGGCTCAGTCGGTAAGGCGCCAGCCCCATATACCCAGGGTGGCGGGTTCAAACCCAGCCCCCGCCAAACTGCAACCAAAAAAAAAATAGCTGGGCGTTGTGGCGGGCGCCTGTAGTCCCAGCTATCGCTTAAGCCCAGGAGTTGGAGGTTGCTGTGAGCTGTGTGAGGCCACGGCACTCTACCGAGGGCCATAAAGTGAGACTCTGTCTCTACAAAAAAAAAAAAAAAAAAAAAGAAATACTCATGTTTCTCCCAGAAATAATTGGCCAAAAACTAATTATCCTCATTTTGCTCTTCATCTTACCTCCTCTGATCAATTATCAGATTAAGAATTGGTTATGGAAGCCAGGCGTGGTGGCTCGCATCTGTAATCCTAGTGCTCTGGGAGGTTGAGGTGGGTGGACTGCTTGAGCTCAGGAGTTCGAGACCATACTTGGGAGGCTCAGACAAGAGAATCCTCTGAGCCCAAGAGTTTGAGGCTGTTGTCAGCTATGATGCCATGGCACACACACTATCAAGGGTGACAAAGTGAGACTCTGTCTCAAAAAAAAAAAAAAGAATTGTTTTTGGGAGACTTATAAAGGTAAAATGTTATAGGAGCACTTTTGTGAAACTGAATTCCATTCAGTATAAAGGAATTCCATACTAAATGTCAATTATGAATGTAAGTTTTAGAAATTACACTTTTCATCTCCAAATGCTACATATAAAAGTCCAACCTCTTTATTAAAAAAAGCCAGGGAATAAGTTTCTATACATTCTTTTTCATTTATTTTTTTAAGAGATGGAGTCTCACTATGTTGCTCAAGCTGGACTTCAACCCTTGTGCTCAAACAACCCTGCCTCCCACCTCAGTCTTCTGAGAAGCTGGCACAAGAGGCACAAGCTACCACATCAGGCTTTGCTAAATAATGCAGACGATTGGTAAGTCATATTCTGCTAGAAGACACAGATCATAGGCACAAGGTCAGAGAAACTAAAAGGGCAGTCTTTAGTTGTACAAAAAAGAGAAAGCATTATGAAATCAACAGTTGTAATTTATTTTCATTCTTCATTTAATATGTAAAAAGAAGAGAAATACACATCTTCAACATAAAGAGGTATGAACTATTATGTACCATCCCCAAAAAGCATTTGTTCTACAGGGATTGGTTGCTAAAAAAGTCAGAACTCTGTAATTACAAGCTATTTGTATACAGGGTCAACTGTTATAAACAGCACTTTTTAAAAATGAGGGTTATAAGGATATCATGCAATGCATGATTTTTAAGTTGTTTTTTTGTTTTGTTTTGTTTTGTTTTGAGATTTTTGAGACAAGAGTCTCACTATGTCACCCTCAGTAGAGTACCGCAGCGTCACAGCTCACAGCAACCTCAAATTCTTGGGCTTAAGCAATTCTCCTGCCTCAGCCTCCCAAGTAGCTGGGACTACAAGCACCCACCACAATGACTGGCTATTTTGTTGTTGTTGTTGTTGTAGCTGTCATTATTGTTTGGCAGGACCAGGCTGAGACAGAACCTTCCAGCCCCAGTGTATGTGGCCGGTGCTGTAACTGCTGAGTTACAGGCACCAAGACAATTTTCAAGTTCTTAAGGACACCAATCTGTGACAACTCTAGAGTCTCACAAAGTCCTTTAGCTAGTTCTCAAAACTCTGCTTGAATTCTGTAAGGGGAGGGGAGCTTGACATTGGGGTGGTCGTCTCTCACAACTTAGAAGCTAATGCTGCCTCCCAACATTCCCCCCAAATAATAATAATCAGTTCTGTTAAGAGGTTCATTATTTAATCGTATGTTTACATACAACCATCTCTTGTCTATCAAGCTGGCAAAAGATAAGAGATTTCTCCTCCAGACTATTCTCTGAAGATGCCTTTGCAAAAGCCTTGTCTTTACTGTTCTTCATGTAATCCAAGATACTATCAATTTTTAGTTTCATCATTATGTTCTGTATCGTAAGAAAAATGCTACCAAGGTGGCACCCATAGCTCAGTCGGCAGGGCGCTGGCCACATACACCTAGGGTGGCAGGTTCAAACCCAGCCCGGGCCAACTAAATCAACAGTTATAATTTATTTCATTCTTCATTTAGTATGTAAAAAGGAAAGAAATACACATCTTCAATATAAAAGCAACAATGACCACTGTAACCAAAAAACAGCCGGGTGTTGTGGCAGGCGCCTGTAGTCCCAGCTACTTGGGAGGCTGAGGCAAGAGAATCGCTTGAGCCCAAGAGTTTGAGGTTGCTGTGAGCTGTGATGCCACAGCACTCCACCGAGGGCAACATAGTAAGACTGTCTCACACACACACACACACACACACACACACAAAAAACACTAAAATTTGTTCTCAGTTTCAACAGACCTGAGTGATTTTGAATAAGCCGCTTAATAAAGCTGTTGGATAATATAACTTACAGAATCATTGTAAAAAAAAATGTGTTATAGACATTATGAAATGTGAAACCCAAGTGTGAAGTCCTATTTTTATTACTAATGCCATACCTGAAGAATGTAACAAGTCAAAGTCTTGCTATGGCTGGTCTTAAAGTACTGAAAAATTTAAAAAGTAAAAATTCTGCCTCTTTGTTAATCTTGTTCTCAAAATTGATCTGAGGTGATCAATTAACCATTAAATAAAATTACATTAACTTCAATTTTATACTATAGTAAACATGGAGAATCAAAGTATACTACAATTAGATTTTTTTAGATTTCAAATCTACTATAACACAGTAGAAAATAATTACATAAACTTTGGGCTGGGTGTGGTGGCTCACGCCTACAATCCTAGCACTCTGGGAGGCTGAGGTGGGTGGACTGTTTGAGCTCCCAAGTACAAGACCAGCCTGAGCAAGAGCAAGACCACGTCTCTAGTAAAAACAGAAAAACTAGCCAGGTGTAGCGGCAAACACCTGTAGTCTCAGCTTCTAGGGAGGCTGAGGCAAGAGGATTGCTCAAGCCCAAGAGTTTGAGGTTGCTGTGAGCTATGATGCCACAGCACTCTACCCAGGTTGATAGAGTTAAGACTCTATCTCAAAAACAAACAAATAAATCTTCAAAGAGTAGATAAAAGAGAGTTTATTATCTGTCACAGTCCTAACTCAAGTGCTCAGAAACTAGATTTTTTGCCTGTGGTAATATACTTTTTTTTAAAAAAAGGCTTCCCCCCCCCCCTTTAACATAATATAGTTCCAATTATTTTTCCTACTAGGAAGACACAAGTGTTTCCTCTGCATATGCCTTAATACGTATCTCTTTGGAGTATGTCCTTAATTTAACTCTTCCTATTAATAAAGAAACCACTCATTTAGGCATCTTTAACTAAAGAACTCATTGCTTCTGAAAAGGCAAGTCAGAAATCTTTTCTTCATTTCAGTCATTTTTGGCAAAATCAGAAATAAAACCAGTTCAAGATCTGGTCATCATTTAGTTCCCATCAGAAGCAACTGTGAAGGGAAAGCAATTATAATCATTTCTACCAAATACAAAAGTCAGGGAATCAAATCCTTTGATCCCTTTACATAGGTCTACTATCATGTGCTTTATCTTCTAAATTAAGATGATGATACTCTAAGATCAACATCTATCTCTGCAGACACAGAATCACAATTAAGTAAGCTTTATATTATTAGGAGTCAGCAATATAGATGAATTTTAAGTAATAACACTACTTTCAAATCAAGCTGTGTAGATTTAAGTATTTGCTATTTTCCCTACTCCCTGCACAATATAACTGTACACAAATCTACACAATAGTGTGTACTATTCTGGACAAAAGTCTACTCTGTTTAACAATAAAGGAAACTATTAATACTTTAAAAATGAATTATACTTGCTGGGCACAGTGGCTCACACCTGTAATCCTAGAGCTCTGGGAGGCCAAGGCAGGTGGATTGCTTGAGCTCAGGAGTTTGAGACCAGCCTCAGCAAGAGGAGCAAGACCCTGTCTCTACTAAAATACAAAAACTAGCCATGTGTAGTGGTACACACCTATAGTCCCAGCTACTCGGGAGGCTGAAGCAAAAGGATTGCTCAAGCCCAAGAGTTTGAGGTTGCTGTGAGCTATAATAATGCCACAACACTACCCAGGGCAACAGGGTAAGAGTCTGTCTCAAGAAAAATAAAAATGAATTATATTATTTCTCAACTAAAAGTGCAATGCTGTGTTTGCAAATGCAAATACTACCTTTGTATTCCAAATAAATGCTTTTTAAAAAATTGCTCTGAAAACTGGAAAAAAACTACTTCTCAGAGGAAACCCATTATTGTAGATTTAAATCAACTTAAATAAATGATAACGAATGCAGATCCCTCCTTCTCACAAGTGTCCAAAAAGATGTTAATAATTTGACAAAGAATTAAGATTTCATCAAGTAGTTCATTACTATAGCACACCAGTAATCAAATGATAATTTTTAAAAAATACGTACAGTTCCAGAAAGCACATCATGGGGGCAACAGTTGAGAAGGTGACTCTTGCATACTCTGTCATCACTGAATTTGATTCGCTGACGAGTAGTGTCTCCTGTAATATAGAAAAGTTAATAACATTCAAGGTTAGACAACGGGAAAGCATTTATTTTCTGCGAGCCCTACTATCACTAGCTTTGTATGTGTGGCTATTATACACACATTTATATAAAAGCTCAAGAGGGATTAGTTTTTTATATAACATCCTATAGAAAAACTATTTTAGACAACATGCAGTTGCAGCAAGTGTACTGCACATGTAATTCAAATAGTCAAAGTGGGAAAGCAATGCATTCTGTTAAATAGAGTACTTCAGAAAAGCATAGGATTTTAGAGCAGGAATGGACCTTAAAGATTACCAAGTCCAACTCCTTCACACTGCAGGTGAGAAAACTGAGGCCCCAAGAGGTTAAATGACTTACAGCAGACCCACTAGGAGAGTTTCTACTGGTATACACTGTTCCCTTCTTGATAAGCATTGATATATTTTATAATTGTTTACAGTAATTGAAAAATATAAAAAGTAATCTTGCAAACATTGCATACACACTGCGAATCCCCACTGAACCCCAGACGCCATTTCTTCCACTATTTTGTTCCAGCTGATGTGTCTCCCTTTTGCTGCTGGGAGGAGTTAAGAGAGGGTAGAATAATGCATTTAAGAGTGTACAAACCTGGAAGAAGGACTTACACACCAGTCAAACAAAGGCACATTGCCTACATGAAACGTTAACTTTAATGCCTCCAAAGGTTCCATATCTCCAAGTTTTATGTAGTCTGTGCTATATATTGCCAAACTGGGTACATTTAAATTCACTCTGTCATCATATAACACAATACGTGTCCTAAGCAACTTAAGTATCCAACCTGTTTATTAAATATGGCTATCTATTCAAAAACTTTGAAGAGTCTAAGAAAAAGAAAAGTAACTAGCACTAATAACAAAATACAGATGTTAGTTACCATTTTTTTGCTTAGAATCTCTTTGGAAAAACAAAAGAAAAATTTAAAGGATGTTTGTTCTTTCTATACAGAATGATTAAGCCCTAAGAAATGTAGGAGTTTTATTTTAGCCTTAAATTGATACCACTAGTGAATGAAAACCTACTGGTGAATTACTGAAGCAAGAACTATTGGTACCAAAAGATATCGTAAATACCTCCATACTTCACATGATGCCTGGAGCACTCCAAAAACTTTCATCTAGAAGTGATTCAGTCATTTAAATTTAATGTCTATATTTCCATATGTCAATAACACAAAGGGTTAAAACTTTACCCCTTCATGTGGTCTTATATTGAAGAGCTTAACTAAATTCAACTATATACTGTCTTTTATAGATGGGGTAAGATTTTGTTCAGATTGTTTTAACATGGTTAAAAAGATTTGAAGAACATTCTAATTTGTAACCAGGGTATATAAAGTTTTAAGAACAGCAATTTACAAGTAAAATGATAGCTTCAGAGCAGTTCAACAATAGGTTTTCTAGAAGCTAGTCTCTAGTAGGTTATTTTTGACATAACTTGGAATAATCCATATAGTGTTCACGCCTGCTACTATAATAAAGGTTATTTTGATGGTCCTTTTTTCCTTTTAAACACAACTGCTTTTGTTCCACATTCATTAACACATCTGAAAAGTTAGTGATAACTCACGGCTCGGCGAATGCGGGGCCTTTCTGACACTCCCTTGCAGACTGAAGTAGGCAGGCATAGATACATTGAACCTTTACAAATAAAACAAGGGGCCAGATTGTTCAGTTTGTATAGAATAGACTCTGCCAGCAATTTCAATACAGCATCTAGAAGTACATGTTGACTGTAAAGATTCTTGTATAGGAAAACAAAAGTGAACAAAATCAGGGTGTTTTCTTTTAAAATACTGGCTTAACAAGTGTAACCCCAGATAAGAATATGACCATGGGTAAAAGTCCAAGGCTGGAACTCTGGACTTTAGGAAAGTGGTCCTTGGGCCAACTGGGGTTTTTAAAAAATGTTTCTTTAAAAAGTATGTTTTATTCAGGATCTTGGAAAGAAAAACAAGTGTATTTTTCAAGACTTTGGTGAGGGCCCCAGGCTCATGTTAGTATGGTTTTATGATAAACTTACACCAGAATGGTAGCTTTTTGCTTCCTAGTAAGGAAAAAATAATTTTGCTTTAAATCTATACCCTAATTATGTTAAGAAATTTAAAAAATGATAAAATTTTAAAAGTTGGGAAAAAAAGAAAAAGAAGAAAAACACAAACCCTTACATACCTAGTAGTCCTCCTGCTACAAGTATTTAGGCTTTTTGGCAATGCAATAGCAGTGTCATTTCAATGCTCTGTTAAACTAATGGCTCAGGCCTTCAGATATAATCAAGATTCATGGATGTTTTGCTAATCAAACATTTCATCAAGTTGAGTGACTATTTTTGCTTAAATGATATTAAATTAAAAATTAAGGTTTTTGGATCCTAAAGACATAGGATCAAGTAAAATGTGATTAATTCTAATTATGACTAGAGAAAAACCACCAAGTATTCCTGGTGAGTTTTTTAAATTTTTATGGATATATAATAATTGTACGTATTCTCCCTGGCAAGCTTTTAAAAAGAAATGTTTCTATAAATGCAAAAAAGCATTTAAAAATAACTGCTCACTGCAAATGAATGGGTGCTCCATAAATACTTGATATTTATTATCCATAAATACTTGATAATTATAGCAAACACAACAAATACAGCTATCAAATATCAGCTATTATAGAACTCTATAAAATAACAAAATTTTTAAAAACCCTAATAATTTGAGATTTGGAAAATCCCTGAAAGAAAATAGCAACTAAGTATCTGTTTATTGATATTTTAACTCTCTATTTAAGGGATTTTAAGGTTGACATTTTAAACAATTTGGCTACACATCCATGCAGTATTTATAAATGTACTTGGGCTTATGTCATGAAAGTGCAATTTTGCTACGGCAAGGAAGAATTTTAAAATAAAAACACTGATAATTTTGGTTTCTGTCAAGATATCTGGCCCAAACCATGTTTTTCAAAAGAAATTGATAAAACAATAACTATTCACAAATTTAAAAAAAAGGATTGCAATTAGGGAATATGAACCTATCTCCTTATAATACAAAGAATTATTTTATGAATTCAATGTACTTTACCTTTGGCTTTTGTGGGAGTGTTACAAAAATAACCTAAATTGGGGGGGGGGGGAACTGTCCTGTTACTATGTATGATGACATTGGATCCAAATTATAGAATCAAACCTATTAATTACCATATCCTCTGTACTAGGCAATGGAATTACAAAGAGGCATATAAGACAAGCTGTCTACCCTCAAGAAACCCTTGATTTTGCTGGAGAAGATAGTCATATAAATGAATAAGTAATAATACAAGATAACATGATCCAAGTGCCAAATGAGTGTTTCAATTAGGTAATACTTCAGGAATTCTAAGACTGGAATGACCACCAAGAGTGGAAAGGTTGGGAAAGGCTTCATAGGATAAGTAGAAGCCAAAATTTGAAGGAAAGACAGAACTTAGACCAAAGGAAAGTAGACAAAAGAACATTCCAAACTGGAATAATGCTTACAGAGTCAGGAAGGTTTGGGGAACAATAAGTAAACCGTATCTGGCTTTGGCAAATGGCTTCGTGGAGGGGAATAGCAAAGTCGGGGCCAGAATACCGACTGGGTAAAATTTGATTTCTTAAATATTTTTTCCTTTTTTTTAATCTAGATTTTTAGTAACAAAAAATTAGAACAATGGAGCAGAGATTAGACCAAATGATTTCAGTCAACAACAAAAACGTCATACCTATCAAAGGAGGTATGAGACCACAGAGGAGGTCTCTCTGCCTTATAATCTCCATGATAATTAAGCTTTGCATACAACTGCATAGGCAAGTTTTTTAAAGTTAGAAACCTGATTTAGGGCCAGGTACCACGGCTCATGCCTGTAATCCTAGCATTCTAGGAGACTGAGGTAGGAAGATCATTTGAGCTCAGGAGGTCAACACCAGTCTGAGCAAGAGTGAGACCTTATCTCTATTTTAAAAAATGTAGAAAAATTAGCCAGACATTGTGGTGGCGGCCTATAATTCCAGCTACTCCAGAGACTGAGGCAGAAGGGTTGCTTGAGCCCAAGAGTATTGAGGTAGCTGTGAGCTAGGCTGAGGCCATGACACTATCTCAGGCACTCAGGCAACAGAGAGATTCTGTCTAAAAAAAGAAAAAGGAAGGAAGGAACTTAATTTAGAACTTTGGCAAGGTGACACATTTTTCATTTTAAGAGAAGCATCAAATTTTCTATTAATATTTCCTACCAAACAAACAAATTAATATTTCTATTAATATTTCCTACCTATCTTCAAAGTAACAACTGTCTTATCTCCCTCTTCCTTCAACCCCTTCATCAGTTTTATAAATTGTAACATTTATTTCATCAGTTTCATGAATTGTAACATTTGAGAACACCTGAGTCACAGGTAAACAGTAAAATTGGATGCATACTATATTTCTCTCTAGTTCCTTCACCAATGTAACAGAGCCTAAGATGGTACTGAAGTAGTCAGTTTCACTCAGGGTATCAGGGCAGGTCATTTTTAAAAGAGGTTTCTTGTCCAAACCATACTCAAATATTACTATTCTCAAAATCTCCCCTTTAATCTGCTGGGAGGGAAAAATAAGCCCATCGTAATTTTTAACACTGCCATTTTATGGTCCTGCCTTTTCTGAAACTGATTTAAACTTAAATGTTAGTAACACTTAAAACCATAGCCTAAGTGGTATCTGACATCATTTTATATGGTGCATGCTATTTTCCCAACATCCACCCTTCCCTCCCTGCGTACTACCCACCCCTCCCTCCCATACAAACAAGAAATCAAATCAACTTTTATAGATTTAGTTGCTATTTTAAAAACATCAAAATTTTACTTTACCCATTCTCTCCGATGCTCCCTGTATTTTTTTAAGCTGTGAGTGGATGACCATGCTATGTGATCAACAACTGTGAAGGCTAAGCAAAAGTGAACTGAGTTTAGTATTGTAATTTCAAAAGAATCTTCAAGTTTGTAATACTTGACATATTTAAGGGTATGCAGAATCCTATTTTACTGCATATTATCAGGCATTAATGGCAAGCAATTTACAAAAACAATCAGTATTTATTTTGCACAAAATTAGCTTAGAACTTAGCTTAGGGAACACAAAGAGGGAGGAGAAAATGCAACAGCACACAAAGCAATGGTAGTGCCCCACGTCTATACATGGGGCAGGGAGGGGAAGGCCTCCCATATTCTCCAGTGCAACAACCAAAGCCCTCCCCACAGGTACACTTGTTAGGGGCCACCATATCACAGTTGGCTTGACAAAGGACAGGCCCCTTCACTCTAAGGTAAGATCCATAACCCTTCGGTGAAAGGAAAGCTAGATTTAGTAAAGTATAGATCTGAAAGCTTAAAGCTTCTTGTTTCCCTAACCCCTTGAATCCTCAAATGCAGAGAAATATTCCTCCCTCTTTTTCCCTCCAATTTCCTCCCTCCGCTTATTCCAACGTAAGATACCAAGTGCACATAATAATGTGCGAACTATATAAAGACCCTTGGTAAACATCTAGCCTAGTCCAGGACAAAAAGAGACCATCAGAAGTGCATGATAAAACCTATGTCTTCATGTGGAACCAAGGTAAAAAAAATGGGTGACTACTGATACACAGTAACTACTATACTGAGGAACCAATCTGATCATTTCCATGTCCTCTTCAAACTTTCTAACCAATTCTAACTTCTCCCACCTACCTTTGTTGTTCCTTCAGAAGTCATCTTAAAAATCCAACTACACAAACCCTTTTGACATTAACCTTAAAAAAAAAAAGTATTACTCCTTCGCTCTACATTCCTTTGTTAATAAATACACTCCATTTAACCCACTGTATATTTAAGCAATTCAAAGTGTAAGGATTCATTTTATAAAAAGATTCACCACCACGTTTCAACATAATATGATTAAAGATGCTTTGAAAACATGTAATATGACTTAATATGTTAAACTTTTCAGGCACATATTACATAAGGAAAGGAAACAAAGAGTACCACACACCAAAGATGGCAATGAGAAACCAATTACGGCAGTCTGCTTTCCAAATGTATCAAGTCATTTCTTTCTATCAGAACTCATAAAGTCACACTGAGCAGTAGTACCAGTTTCCTTTCCTGCAGAAAGTGCAAACATAGGGTACTATTCAGTTCAGAAAGGATATCCCTCGTAATCCTTTGGTTCACATGGCCCTGAAAGTTTATAATTATAAGTAGGCACCAATAAGCCCCGTGACAAGCTCAAAATTTAAAAACTGCTATGTCCATTGTAGAAGAAATTTCCAGCAAAAGTTCATTCTTGCCAGATATGATCAAAGATTAATAATGTTTTTAAAATTCTAAAAATCTAGCCCACTTGTCTGTGAAAATCCATGTAACAAAATTAAAAACAATGAGACTGAGAATCAGCCTTGTTAGTAGAAGAAAAAGCTTGTAGGATCTCTAAGAACTAAGAAAGGTGATAATATGTGAGAAAAGAAATACTAGGGCAGACGGCTCAGTGGCTCGTACCTGTAATCCTACCACTCTGGGAGGCCAAGGCAGGAGGATTGCTTGAGCTCAGGAGTTCAACACCATCCTGAGCAAGAGCGAAGACTCTGTCTCTAAAAAAAAAAAAAAAACCTAGCTGATGTTGTGGCAGGCATCTGTAGCCCCAGCTACCTAACAGGATCTCTTCAGCTCAAGAGTTTGAGGTTGCTGTCAGCTATGATGCCACAGTACTCTACCCAGGGTGACAAAATGAGACTCTATCTCCAAAAAAGAAAAAAAAAGTAATAATAGAGTAGCTACCTTCCAAGGGTTCTTTTCCATCCCCTGCCCCAACCCTAGCTTCTCTCTCTATAAAAGCAAATAATCTTAGTGGCTGGCAGGCATGAACGACTTTACATTTCTGGACTACCTACTTTAAGAAATTTATTAACGTATTTCTCTTCTTGGATTTAAGAGCGACATTATAAAAACCTGAATAAATAGTTACTTTGAGTTCTATGAGCCCAGGATTTCAAGGTTGCAATAAGCCATATACCACCGTCCTCCAGCCTGGGCAACAGAGTGGGACCCTATCCCTACAACAAAACAAAACTTATTTTAACTTAAAAAAAAAAATAAAGTTCTAAAGTGGATTATATGCAATTTAAGATATATATAATAAAAGGGCAAGCATGATGGTTCACACCTATAATCCTAGCACTGTGGGAGGCCATGGCAGGAAAGCAAGAGTTCAAGACCAGCCTTGAGCAACATAGAAACCCTTCTCCACCAAAAAAGAACAAGAAGATAGGTCATAAAAAGTTGCAGGATGCTAAATTATACGCTTTAATACTTACTTGTAGAGCTGCAATTCTGATATTGGAACACATGTACTCTAAATATCTGGTCCCTTCTTTTTTTTCACCCTGGGTAGAGTGCCATGGCTCACAGCAACCTCAAACTCTTGGGCTTAAGAGATCCTCTTGCCTCAACCTCCTAAGCAGCTGGGACTTATACAGGTACCCACCACAACACCAGGCTTGTTTTTCCATTTTTAGTAGAGACGAGGTCTCGCTCATGCTGGGGTCTCACTCTTGCTCAGGCTAGTCTTGAACTCCTGAGCTCAAGTAATCTTCCCACCTTGGCCTTCCAGAGTGCTAGGATTATGAGCCACTGTGCCTGGATGATCCCTCCTACCATCCAGAACTTTCTGTACATAAAACCAGAAGTAATAAAAGCTATACTGTTGGCTATAAAGGAATAGCTGAAAAGAATCAAAAGAAAAATTGATTGGCTAGTTTATCTATCAAAAAGGACAAGTTCTCACTCACTAGTAAAAGCTATAGAAGCCAACTAGAGCCACCTCTCAAATCTAAAAAAAAAGAAAAAGGGAAAAGAACTGAGAATATTGAAGGACAGAGGTGACAAACAGCCAATGATAAATGAAACTAAAATGAAAAACAAATGAAGGAGATGTGAGCCTTAAAATTACAGAAACAACACAGCAGAAATACTGTGTCACAAGGAATTAAAACCGAATTCATAGCAAGGGTTGCCTTTCAGGAAAGGACTGAAACCATGAAGAGGAACAAAAGGGATTTTATTTGTAATGCTTTACTCACTTTTTAAAATTTAACAGAAATGTACAAAATAACATTTGTTCATTCATATAGGTGTCTGATTATTCTTTGTACTTTTAAAAACTTTTTCCAAATCAGATAGCTAAAAGCAGTCACAGAATGTATTACTTAAAAATAAACGTAACTGTTCATGTGTAACTAACTAACTCCCCCATTAGATTTTTGGTCCCTCTAGGATTATTTTAGCACAAAACGAAAAGATGACAGAAGCAAATATGTCTATAATCTCTAAGAAAAGGAAGAAAGGAAATAACTAAAGCAACTCAGCAACCTGGGAATACTAAAGAAAGTAAGATTCTATTGCTATCAACAACTATACCCTGAAGCACATCAACAAATAAATATACAGAACACTTTGTGTAGGGAAGTAGTCCTAATCCCACCAGACAAATTAAATCTGAACACAGGAATTTCACAATACTAATACATAGTTTCTATTTTTTTTTTTTTTTTTTTGCAGTTTTGGCCGGGGCTGGGTTTGAACCTGCCACCTCTGGCATATGGGGCCAGCATCCTACTCCTTTGAGCCACAGGTGCCACTCCATATATAGTTTCTAGACCCTAAGGTGAATCAACTACTAGTGCAAGCAAGCATGCCCTACTCTGTTCCCCTGTCTATAAGGCAGCAACACAGACCTCCACATGTCTCTTCACAACCAGCTTTTCCCACAGGCATCTTTTCACATTCCCATTATGAAATTAGTGAAATTCTGTAGAACTGTTGATCGTAGGACCAAAACATTAAAGCAAAGGGGAGAAATAGAACTAAATGAGTTTAATTTCACTCTAGAAGTCTAGATGGGCCCCTCTAGTGATCTTCTAACTCTCTCCATGTCACAGGTTTATATTTCTGGCCAATCATTTCTGCTTACAAGCATGGATACATACAGTTCAGGCAGCTTTACTTTTATACAAGTACTACCTAGAACAGTATTTTCCAAAATATGACTTATATGATTTCACTAACAGGAAATTTTACTATTACATATACATACATATACACATGCCCACACTTTTTTTTTAAGAGATGGAGTCTCACTGTCACCCAGGCTAGACTGCAATGGCATAATCATAGCTCACTGTAGCCTTGAACCCCTGGGCTCAAGCAATCCTCCCACCTCAGCCTCTGAACTATAGGCATGAGCCACCATGCCCAGCCAACATGACATTTTTAACAACAGTCACATAGTGTAAGAAATGTGTTTATCATGATTAAGTCAGGAAAAAAGTGACCATTTGGCAATTATACATTTAATACATCTAACAATTCTTATTTTTAGTACAAGGAACCCTAAGTGACAACAGGATCTAGTTATAGCTTTACAATACTTTGTTTTCATTATATTTATTTTTATGGTGATATAAACTTCTAAACATTAATTTTTAGAAAGTGAGTTGATAAAAAATATTAAATAAACAGAAAACAGTTTTAAAAAGGGTAAAACAAAAAAGAAAAATAATAAAGGTAATATATGTGATAAACATTTGGGAAACATTTATTCAGGACAGGGTTTCTCAAACTCTTAACATGTATCAGAATCACTTGGAAGGCTTCTTAAAACACAGATTGCTGGGGCCCACGTGCCTTAATTTGCACTTCTTTTTTTTTTTTTTGTGGTTTTTGGCTGGGGCTGGGTTTGAACCTGCCACCTCCAGCATATGGGACCGGTGCCCTACTCCTTGAGCCACAGGTGCCACCCTAATTTGCACTTCTAACAAGTTCCCAAGTAATGCTGAGATCACTGGCCTGAGGACCACACTTCGAGAATAACTTACTTAGAACAGTGATCACTTTTCCTTAAACTGCCAGACAGTAAATATTTTAGGCTTGTGGGAACTATGACTCTTGCAACTATTCCATTCTGCTGTTTTAAGACAAAGCACCCACGGGCAATATACAAGAGTGAGCATGGCTATGTTCCAATAAAACTTTATTTATAAAAAGCAGGCGGCCATGGTACCAAACCCAGATCTAAAATAAAATACACCCTCAAATAACTGAAAAGAATATATTGTGTAAAATAATAGTAGGACAGAATACAGAACAGCCAAGTGTCCTATACCTATTATCCAATAAATATCTACAACCTCTTCAATTGTAAAGAAGTTTCAGCAAGTTTAATTCTAAAAGAGAAAACTGGGATCTGCAGAAATCTGAGGTCTCAAGAGGAAAAAAAAAATTTACCATATTCAGGAGACATGACAAAAGATTCATCAAGGGCAGCTGGTTAAATTCTTTTCATGTTGAGTCAAGTAGGTCAAACATCGGTAGTTCGTGGTTCACAACTACATTAGAACATATGGGTCAATACTGAGTGAGTGGGTTTTGGAAAGAAGTTTTAAAGACTCTTTTCTCTGGCCCATATTAAATAGCAAAACGACATTTATTCAGTTGACTAAACTACATGTTATTTTCTAATGATTTTGACTTCTAAAAGTCAGAAGTTATACAGTTCAAACAAAAACAAGAAGCTATAGACAATTTCAGAGTTCTCACAAACTACATTCTTCTATATGCTCAATCTTACAAAATTGATTAACTGTTCTATTTCCACTTTGCTTTCCAGTATCTACCCTAGCAGCTGCTAGTGCATGAGAATTTAAACCAAAAAGAAACAGCCTGGCTTTTCTGTAGGTTGCTAAAGCCAAGAGATTCCCATCAGAAACTTACCCTCTTTCATTCCCTCATTCCTTCTCCAGCAAGATGTTCCAACTCCATTCATCTTCTTAGTCTACAATTTCTTAGCAGACTGAGTAAGTTGAGTAGAATTGCTGTTTCCTCAAGAACTATATATGCAAAAGCACTGGGCTTTAAGGATTCAGTCCATTTCAAGCACCTTTCTTTCTTTACTTTTTTTTTTTGAGACAGTCTCACTTTGCCACCCTCCTTAGAGTGCCAAGGCGTCGTAGCTCACAGCAACCTCAAACTCTTGGGCTCAAGAGTTTGCCTCAGCCTCCTGAGTAGCTGGGACCACAACACCTGGCTATTTTTATTATTTTAGAGACAGGGTTTCACTCTTGCTCAGGCTGGTCTCGAACTCCTGAGCTCAAGCAATCCACCTGCCTCAGCCTCTCAGAGTGCTAGGATTACAGGCACCAGCCACTGTGCCCAGCCTCAAGAATCTTTCTTGAATTTCATCCTTAAGGAAAACCTGCTTCATTAATCTCAATCTTCCCCGCATTCACTGACCTTCAGTTTTAAGCCATCTGCCTATCTTCTCAAACCCACTTATTCTGCAAACTCTCACCAACTTCAAGCTTTAATGCTTGTATAAACTACCTGTTACTGAACACTGTTGACTCCCTAACCCTGGACCTTGATCCATGACACCTAACTGCCTTTAGATCCATATTACCTATCTTGAACCATGCAGCTCACCACCATTTATCCTTTTATAGTATCACCCAACCTCAATTAAAAGCATTTACTTTCTCCTTACAGAGTTGATGCCCAGATAGACATGCAGTGATTTTTCCTGTTTCAATTTTTTTTCACCTAAAGTAGAACAACATCTTGAGAAGAGCTAAACAACTGCAGAGAATCCAGGGATAACTGCAGGGTTATGCATATGAGATGATACTTTTTATTGTTTTCTAGGATACTCTGTAGATATCAGAGTTCAAAATGCAAATTAAGACGGCTCACCAAACATGGTGGCTCACATCTATAATCCCAACATTTTAGGAGGCTAAAGCAGGATTGCTTGAGGCCAGCAGTTTATGACCAGCCTGAGCAACATAGTGAGACCCCATCTATCAAAAAAAAAAAAAAAAAAAAAAAAAAAGAAAGAAAGAAAGCCCACTGATAAAGTCAAATAATTACTAAAACTGTGAAACATTTCCTAAAATTTCTCATAATACTAAAAACTTTACAACCTGGGACTACGATATACTCCATTATCGTTTCCAAAATATGTGTTTGTACATTAAAGGCTCCGCCTCCTTCAATTAAAAAGAATGCTCCAAGTGGAATAAAGAATGGCTCACAACTGACCAAGAGATGAACATGGTTCATTATGTTAATGAGAGAAACTTAAGAAAAAATGTTTTCAATGTTGATGACAAGTCAAGGTACACAGATTACAGTAAAGATGATTTTATAAAAAAGAAAATCCACTGAAGAAAATATTATCTCAGTCTTTAATTCAGTATTTTTGCAGAAAGGAAACTATATGCTATCCTATTACTAACATATTAGAAACGGGCAAATGACTTTCTCAACTATATTTTCCTGGATATCTCCTAGATTTGTATCCTTTCAATTTTACATGGCATAAACTATAATTACTGCACAATATAATTGATCAGCAGAAGTATTATGACTAACATACTCTATTAACTGAGGAAGTACATCATAAAATTAGAATTATCAAAAATAGCTAAAATCTTCTGAAAGCTTTAACTTGCCCCAAACATTCCTTAACCATAAAGGACAACTAAGATGCTATAAAATTCTGTTCTGTATTACATTCTTAGTCTACTGTTTGTTTTTGAGGGCAGGCTGCCATTTCTGGTCTATTTTAACCTTTCTTTTTTTTTTTTTTTGTAGAGACAGAGTCTCACTGTACGGCCCTCAGTAGAGTGCCGTGGCGTTACACGGCTCACAGCAACCTCTAACTCTTGGGCTTACGCGATTCTCTTGCCTCAGCCTCCCGAGTAGCTGGGACTACAGGCGCCCGCCACAACGCCCGGCTATTTTTTTGTTGCAATTTGGCCGGGGCTGGGTTTGAACCTGCCACCCTCGGTATATGGGGCCGGTACCCTACTCACTGAGCCACAGGCGCCGCCCTTATTTTAACCTTTCAAAGATGGTCTCCACTCCCATTTAAAGGTATAAGCAATTAAGAGAGAGGGAACCCTCAAAACTACCTTCTGTAACTTTCCTAATTTCTAAATTTATGATGTAATCTAAATCTACACCCTCAATTTATTTAATTCCTATCCCTTACACCTTCCCAGGCCTCCCTGGGATCAGGATCAAAGATAACTTATAACCAAACTGTATTTGTTGGCAAAAGGGCTTCAGCTAGGGACACTTGCTATTACTCCAACCCAACAAAAATGACCAGAGTCTGGGTGAGGACTTGGGTTCTTCCAACTGTCACATAACACAATTCTCAAACTGTTTCTTTGCAGCTCTTCCTTGCTTTCAAATGGAATATGTTCAGGGAAAATAAATTGCTCCTCTCCCTTCTATAAATGCTAACTAAAACAGAAAGGTATTTACAAAACGTAATGACTCATAAATTTGAGATAAAGTAATATATTAGTATTAATATCTACTTATAGTTTCTCCTTTCTAAAAGAACTTAAAATTATTTATTTTCAACATTTTTTTAGTATAACATAGGTAATTATTTGGTTTCCCGTGTAACAAATCATAGACTTAACTTGAGGCAAAAAAGGTTAAGTGACTTACCCAAGGTTACAAATAGAGGTACAGCTGGGGCTAGAAACCAGGTCTCCTGAGTCTCAGCCCAGTGCTCTTTTCCTTAGCCCATGATGCCTTATCAGAAAAATCCAAATACAGTCAGACCCCCAGTAATATGGGTATGAGTTACACTGATTCACATATACAAACTTTATATAGTGTGACCAATGTTTCAACTCACGCGGTACCCTGCTTCCATTTATGCAGTATGCCAGGCATCGGCACGATTTTCAGTGGCACACAGGCGGTTGCCACCACCAGGGCCCTAGGCAAAATTGCAAAGAAGGCAAAGTTTGTCTTTGGCCCTCCCACCTCCCTTATGCATTCCTCTCCCACCTCCGGGTCATCCCATGCCCAGCCTCCCAGCGCCATCATGCTGCCCTCTAGTTGTCCAAAGCCCCCCGTTTCCACCACTCACCCAGGTCTGTCCTCTCTTGAAGTGCCCAATGATCCAAAATTACCTCTCCATTTCCCTGCTACCAAAATTCCTGTTCCTAAAGATTCTAGTAAAGTTTAGGTAATCTAAATGATACTTTAACAGACCTCAAAGGAACTAATTAAAAACAGCTGGGAAGGGGGAAGGGGGAGCAATATTCTCCCAGAGCATCAGGACTCTGAGCCACCTCAGATTCTTTTAAGATAGGACAGCAGGGATTGAGGGAGTCATGCCACCTTGAACCCACTACCCAAAAAGAGAGCCGTTGCTTTATAGTTAGTCTCTAGAATTTAACAAAGGGCAGAGCTGCCTTAAATACCCTCCCACCTACCTTTTCCACCTCTTTCCCACCTCCTGGATCCCCATTTCCACCTCTTAGTGCAAAAGACACCCAACAGCGTTCCCATAAGCTGTTCATGTGTCCAATACAAGGCTTCCCATTATATGGTTTCAAATTACATGGTGTTATTCAGAGGAGGTATCCATGTTCCCCTATCCCTGGATAACTTGAAGTTGACTGTATGCTAAAAAAGAACAATCCTAATTATTTAAAGGTCCTAAATCATAAAATAAAATATGTAAACTCATTAAATTATCTGGTAAGAAGGAAAAGAATGTTCTGATTCTTATCTTTCACATATAAAAACAACTAATTTGGATATCTTACAAAAATTCAATTCTTTTCCTTGAAAGTAGTAGCTTTCTCACTTCTGACCCAATACAGCAGTGAAAACCCAATCATTTCAACTAATTAATATCATGGACTCGTAATTACGAGTTCATTCATAAATCCTGTAAGTCTAAAAACAAAAAATCCCCAACAGATACATAAAAATATATATACAGAGTGGATTTTAAGAAATCCATATTTCTGCTGACTACACACAAACATATTTTTTTTTAATTTAGCTTTGCAATATTAAGACAGGCTGCTTAGTTCAGAAACTTATCAGTAATGGTTAGCTTGATCCGACTTCCCTCCCAGTAAAATGAGGAAATCCAATCCACGCAGAAGATAACCAAAAATGATATACATCAGGGATTAAAAGAATCATGTAAAGCCTTAAATGATCACTATATTTTATTACGAAGATTATTCTTATATATATATATATATATCTGATGAAGAATGTTCCCAATACCCTCTCATATTTGAAAAGGAGCAATGTTAAAACATGCTAAAGTTATAAAGTAACCATTGTTATCTAAACATGAGAAATTATAACTTAAGTTTTTCCAATGGCATTTTAAGTTAATGTTAACTTCCAAGGGTTTGCTTGCAGATAAAACTCATTTCCTTTCCAATTTCTCCATCCTTTCTATATAACCACAATTAGATTTGCCACCTACAACCACCTGTCTGTATGATCTATGAAGAAAAGTTCCCAAGTGGGTCTTTATAAAAACTGAACTGTGAACACTAAAAAGCCATTCTAAATAGTCGTTGCAAAAACGATTTGAATGCGATAGTTTTCTGTCTACTCACATATTTTGCTGCAAAGCACTCAAGTAAATTATAAGAGCAATTGTTAAAAACTCAATGTGAGAAGTGCCTTATCTCTTAAGCCAAACAATTTAAGTAACTTGTCAGAAAAAAAAAAAAAACGCATTTAAATGGCTAAAACACTATTTGCCTAAACAAGCGACATATAAAAACTAGCAAGGACTCGGCATTGTTTTTAAGAGAGAAAGTACTGAACTAGGTCTTTCTTCCATATTTGCGTGGATATCAGTTGAATTTCAAAGAGTACATAATTATCATCACCAAAAAAGCAGTATTTTATCATTTAGAGATTCTCTTTATAACAAAAGGATAATCCAGCACTTAGAGTCTTTCTATACAGATTCTAACCTGAACGCCCAAAAGGATCTTTATTTCCCTCAATTCTACTTCGCTGGGCACCAAATTTTCAAAATGGCTCTATGGGGGCACATGCAAGATTTGTCAATATTTACGGAACAAAGCCTCTATTAAATTGTCTAACAAAATGGAGGTCTCTCGGAAAAACAGGCCATTGGCATTTTTCTTTTCACAAAATGGGGCCAAACACACCCACTGCAAGAAACCATGGTTTGGGTCAGATTTTCCATAAAAATGGTTGCTTCTGTGGGGCTCGATGGTGCATCTCTGGGACTGGGTTGGTAGAAAAGGTTTCCTCTAGACCCAAGAGGAAGTAGGGGAAGCTTCTCTCCGAATATTTTAGAGGACGGCGGCGAAGAATGTCGTCAAAACTCTGGGTAATAGAATTAGACCAGGGGGTGGAGGTTTAGCGGTCCACAGGTACCTAATCAGCAACAAAACGGGCCGCCCGACTACGCAAGAGACTCTTCACTCTCAGCCAAGTCAACGCTAAAAGCACAAACTCTCCTTTCTGCCTCCAGGCCCTGCCTCACCCTATTGGCAGCAGTTCCCGCCAATCCGCACAGTCACCGCCTCCCAAGCCCTGATTGGATAGTATGAGGGCCGGGGACCTCGTGTTACCAATCTGGGAGCCCCTTACTCAAGCCACACACGCGCGCCCAGGTGCGCTCTCGGACTCCCTTCCCGTCTCCCTCTGCTTCCCCTCCCCCACCCCCAGGGCCCCAGCAGCGACTTACCGTCCCGGGAGGTGCCCATCAGCTGGTCCAGCATCGCGCGCATCTGGGCCTGCGCCGACATGGCGGCGGCGTAGCGGACGGACGGCGGGGGTGGGGCGCAGACCGGGCCCTTCGGGGCGGGGGGATGAGGGGAAAGGGTGGGGGGAGGTGCGATGCTGTCTCGGTGGCCGCCGCCGCCGCCTCGAGACGTGCGGAAAAGCCGGAGGGCTGGCTGTAGAGTCCGGGCTGCGCTCCTCACGACGTGTACGTGGAAGACGACAGCCCCCGAAAGCGACCCTCGTGCCCTATCCGTCCAGTTCCTGGGACACAGCGACACGGGCTAAGCAAGCTCTCGCCTCTAACACCGCTACCCGCCAGAAGCCGTCAACCCCCCCTCGGAGCTCTGACGCTGCTCGCCGCCACCGTCGCCGCGACGGGAGCGCGCACGCTCCTCGCGCTTAGTCGTTTCCCGCGGGGGCTCCACCAACTGGCGTCCAACAGTATTCGCTCCACCCGCCCCGCCCGGGAGGAGGTCCACCCTAACGGCTCTCGGGCGCGTGCACGCGAGCACCTCCCGCCCCTTTTCCCCCACATCTCGCGAGATTCGAGTTCCTTAACCGACTCCCCAGCGGTACCTCCCCGCAAGCGCCAAACCTCATGCTCCCAGCTAGGGCTGCGGGGCCTGGTGTGCTGGCTAGCCAGACCCCAATTAGCAAAAAGTGCCGGAGGGTTAGTCCGAGTCGAAAGTAAGTAGGCACTTTGGGAGGCCAGAGTTGGAGACTAACCTGAGCAATATGGTGAGACCCCCTTCTCTGTCGCCGGTTCGACTGAATTTAGCAGTCTAGTAGCCACGGTTCCTGACGAATGCTCCTCCGGCCGATAATCTCGGTTTCAGTGGCCAACCCAGAATCGTGCGGAGTCTGCCTTTTTCTCACGGCTCCTTTCCCTCAGCAGAAGCAGCCCCGGATTACAGACGTCTGGGTCCTGTTCTGCATCTGTGCTCACAGACCTTTAAGGCTCCGGAACTGGCATTTTGACGTCAAGTAAATAACACCTGAAATCAGTACATTAGGAAACAGGCTCTCCAACCTATTAGGATAATCTTTACCATAGCGAAGAGTTGTCGCTCTAACTTTGAAACTAAAAATTAAGCAGTAAATGGAGGCGATCTTGTAGAGAAGTGTATCAGCATAAGAAAGCTTAACTTGCTGTGGCCCGGTTGGTGTTCAAAAAAAACCTAGGGCTAGCGGGGTGACTCGCCCTGTGATCCTAGTGCTTTGGGAGGGCCAGAGTTGGAGACCAACCTGAGCAATATGGTGAGACCCCGTCTCTACAAAAAATACAAACAGCCGGGCGGAGTGGCGGGTACTTGTAGTCCCAGCTACTCGGAGGCTTAAACAGGAGAATCGCTTGAGCCCAGGAGATGGAGGATGCAGTGTACTCAGCAGGGGCAGGAACAGAGAGAGACCTGTCTCAAAAAATAAATAAAAACAAAACCTTGGTCGCCAATTATCTTTAAGATGAAATATAGGTGCTTGCAAGATACTTTGAAAGAAAATACTGGTAAAAATTCTTTTTTTGTTTTGTTAAAATTATATGTGCATCACTTAGAACTTCTAATTTAATAGCAGAATCAATAAAAAAAAAAAAACATGAAATCGCATAGTTCCAAGATTACTTTTTTTTTCCCTGAGACAGAATCTCACTCTGTTGCTACAGGCTATCGTGCCCTGGCAGCAGCCTAGCTTACAGCAACCTCAAACTCTTGGGCTCAAGTGATCCTCCTGACTCAGCCTCTGGAGTATCTGGGACTACAGGCATGCACCAACACGCCTGGCTAGTTTTTCTATTTTTAACAGAGACGGGTCTCGCTCTTGCTCAGGCTGGTCTTGACTCTGAGCTCAAGCAGTCCACCACCCTGGGCCTCCCAGAGTGGAGTGCTGAAGTTACAGGTGTAAGCCACTGCACCTGGCCCCAAGATTCTTTAAATGCATATTGGGCCAAGAACATTTTTTTTTTTCGTAGAGACAAGAGTGTCACTTTACTGCCCTTGGTAGAGTGCCGTGGCGTCACACGGCTCACAGCAACCTCCAGCTCTTGGGCTTACGTGATTCTCTTGCCTCAGCCTCCCGAGCAGCTGGGACTACAGGCGCCCGCCACAACGCCCGGCTATTTTTCTGTTGCAGTTTGGCTGGGGCTGGGTTTGAACCCGCCACCCTCGGTATATGGGGCCCGCGCCCTACTCACTGAGCCACAGGCACCGCCCGGGCCAAGAAAAATTTTAGATTTTTAAATTGGCAAAATAGTTTCCCTGATTTTATTCGAAGAACTCAAAATTCCAAACAACCCCAATTAGTAAGAATATTATCCTTTGGCTCGGCGCCCTTAGCAGTGGTTACAGCGCCAGCTGCATACACCAAGGGTGGCGGGTTCGAACTCGGTCCGGGCCAGCTAAACAACAATGACATATGCAACAAAAAAATAACCGGGCGTTGTGGCGGGCGCCTGTAGTCCCAGCTACTTGGAAGGCTGAGGCAAGACAATAGCTTAAGCCCAAGAGTTTGAAGTTGCTGTGAGTTGTGACGCTACGGTACTCTACCAAGGGCGACATAGTGAGACTTTTATCTCAAAAGAAAAAAAATCATCCTTTGAATACTGATTTACTATAATAGAAAAATGCACGATATATTATGTCCTAAAGGGATGCGCTGTTATATATATACAGTATGATCTAATCCTGAAAAACAGTATCTTTTTAAAAAATTAACTAAAATGTTAAAGGATTATGTTTTACTGAAGAGATTTTAGTTCTTAACTTTTACTTTCTGCCTTTCTATTTGCTTATGTTTTAGGTGTATCAAACAACATGTAATTGGGTTTTTTAAAGTAGTCTGATATTCATTGACTTTTAATTCAAACAGCTAATCATTTGTATTCACGTAATTGAGTTTAAAGCTTATTTTTGTCTATTTGTCTCACCTGTTTCCTGTTTAATTTTCTCTCCTTATTTTTCATTATCCCATTTTCCTCTACTAGTTTGGAAATTTTATATTTTATTCTTTTAGTAGTTACCTCTTAAGATATCCAAGTCTCATTTATTCAAGACAGTTGTACTCCCTCCAGGGAGATAATATAAGGAAACTAGAACACTAATTCCATGTACCTCTTAATCCCAAGTTATATGCTGTGTGTGTGTGTGTGTGTGTGTGCAGTTTTTGACCAGGGCGGGGTTTGAACCGGCCACCTCCGGTATATGGGTCCAGCGCCCTACTCACTGAGCCACAGGCGCCGCCCAAGTTATATGTTCTTGTTACCAGATGTTTTGTTTTTAAGACCAAGTCATATATAATCTGTATTCATTTATTTACCACTTTACTCTTCATTCTTTTTTTTTTTTTGAGACAGAGCCGCAAGCTATCACCCTGGGTAGAGTGCTGTGGCATCACAGCTCACAGCAACCTCCAACTCCTGGGCTCAAGCAAGTTTCCTGCCTTGCCTCCCAAGTAGCTGGGACTACAGGCATCCACCACAATGCCTGGCTATTTTTTGGTTGCAGCTGTCATTGTTGTTTGGCAGCCCCAGCTGGATTCCAACCCGCAAGCTCAGGTGTATGTGGCTGGCACCTTAGCCAGTTGAGCCACAGGTGCCGAGCCTCTTCATTCTTTTTTAAATTTCTGCCTTTCCATCTGGGATCATGTGCCTTTTGTCTGAACTTTATCTTTCAGGACACAGCAGTCGGTAAATTACAGTCAAGAGGTGAAATCCAGCCCACTACCAGTTTTTTTTAATAAACTTTCTCTGGAGGGCTGGGCAGGGTGGTTCACACCTATAATCCCAGCACTCTGGGAGGCTGGGGCAGGAGGATCACTTGAGGCCAGGAGTTCAAGACCAGCCAGAGCAAAAGGAAGACCCCCATCTCTACCAAAAATAGAAAAACTTAGCTGGGCATAGTGGTGAACACCTGTACTCCCAGCTCCTTAGGAGACTGAGGCAGGGGGATCACCTGAACTCAAAGGTTGTAGTGTGCTATGATGACACCACAGCACTCTATTCAGGGCAACAGAATGAGACTGTCTCAAAAAAAAAAAACCCAAAAGTTTCACTGGAATACTTCCAGGCTCAGAGATTTACATACTGCCTTTGGTTGCTTTTGCCTTACAAAAGCAGCATTGAATGGTGACAGATACCATACTATAAGGCCTACACCACATAAATATTTATTATCTGGCTCTTAAGTTTGCCTTCCCAACTTCAGAGTTTGTTGGCCTGCTGGTGGGGGCTTTTCTCATTTTTACTTAACCGATAAGGTTTTTATTTTGCTTTAATTCTAGATTGATATTTTTATAGACTTCTAAGTTAAAAGTTATTTTCTTTTAGCACATAGATTCTATCTGGCCTTTTACTTTCCATTTCTCCTGAGAAGTCATTTCTCAGTCTGTTACTCCTTTGAAGGTCACTAACTTAAAATTGTGCTCTTTTGGACTTTGGTTTTCTGCAAATTTGCTATGATGTATCTGGGTGTGAGTTTATTTTTATTCTCCTAGGAGCTCATTGAGCAATGAGCATTCATTCATTCATGGAGAATCCATGAACATCTTTCATCAGTTTGGGAAATTCTCAGCTGTTATCTCTTCAGATATTATCTCTTGCATCAATTTCTGAACCTTTAAATACATGTATATTATATAGTTTTCACTGTATTTTCTCTCTTTACTCTTGATTTTCTTTCTGCCTGTCTTCTTTTTTCTTTGAGACAGAGTCTCACTTGTCACCATTGGTAGAGTGCGCTGGTGTCACAGCTCACAGCAACCTCAAATTCTTGGGCTCAAGTGATTCTCGTCTCACCCTCCCGAGTAGCTGGGACTACAGGTGCCTGACACAACGCCTGGCTATTTTAAGAGATGGGGTCTTGCTCTGGCTCAGGCTGATCTTGAATCTGTGAGCTCAGGCAATCCACCTGCCTCAGTTTCCTGAGTGCTAGGATTGCAGGTGTGAGCCACCAAAAGCATCCGGCCTTCTACCTGCCTTCCAAAGCTGCTGCCTTGGTATTTTTTTCTGACAAATTTTATAATTCACCAATCTCCCTTCAGCTGTATCTAATCTGCTGTTAAATTATATAAGTTGAATTCTTCATTTTTCAGTTCTAGAATTTGTATTGGGTTCTTTTTCTAATCTGCTATATCACTTTATACTTTGATTCCCTGATGAAATTTCTAAGGTTGGCTATTTCTTTGACCTTAGTGAACAACTCTTATAATTTGAGTTTGCCAGTTCTAGTATCTGAAGATTTTTGTGGTCTGTTCCTGTTGTCTGTCATTTCTGCTGGTCCTCACATATGAAGTCTTGTTTTCTTATGTGTCTGGTTATCTGAATATGTGTTTGAAAAAATATGTATAGGAATAATGTATGTCCTAAGTCAGGATATAATGTTATCTTCCTCCAGAGAGGATTTTCATTTTTCAGTTAAGTAATTGAAGACATTTTTGACTACAAGAACTACCAAGATACACACCCAAGGCCTCAGTTTATCTTGACCGTCAAAAGATAAAAATATGGACTGAAAGTCTGGCAAGGAAGTTTTTTTATTTCCAACTCACACTTGAAAGTGAACTTTGGGCTCTAATTTGAAGTGGTTGTGTGTGGTTTAATAAGAGTCCCTACCTTAATGAGTGTGTTGCTTTTTGTCTCCCAATTGTACAGGTCCACTCAAAGCACAGCTCAGTTTCAGTACTGAAGATATTTCTACAAAATTAGCAAATACCCTTAAGCCAGAAATGTGCCTTTGTGTGCTACCCTTTTCTTGGTTGTCTTTTCCAAAGTTTTGGCCTGCTATTTCCCCACTACTGTTAGCTCTTCAATGATTTTAAGGAGAATTTTAAAAAATATTTTATCTACTATTTTTTTTCAGTTATCTTCAATGGACTGACATTAACAGAATCGAAAATTTGTTCTGCTTGCAAATTTTCTCCATTTTTAAAATGTAGTTATATATTAATCTTATCTGAAAAATAAGACTATGTCTGAGTCTATATTTTAGCAATGATAACCATTCTTCAGGAACAAGGTCTCAGAGGGAAACGAAATTATATAAAGTAGCATTAATCAGCTTGGCACCTATAACATAGTGGTTATGGCCCCAGTCACATACACCCAGGCTGGTGGGTTCAAACCCGGCCTGGGCCAGCTATTTAATATATAAAATAAACATTAGAATAGTACAAGTAACATATGTTTTGCTAGCTGTCCAGAACAAAGAGTTCAATTTGTTACAATTTATAAATTAATGTAATAAATGGTTAAAGGCTATATAATAAAAATTAATACTATAGTTATTCTTGGGGCATCAATACACAATCAAATTTTATTAAGATAGTCTCTCCTGGGGTGATGCCTGTGACTCAAAGGAGTAGGGCGCCGGCCCCATATGCTGGAGATGGTGGGTTCAAACCCAGCCCCAGCCAAAAACTGCAAAACAAAAAGACGGTCTCTCCTTAGCTGGGCATTGTGGCAAATGCCTGTAGTCCCAGCTACTTGGGAGGCAAGAGAATAGCTTTAGCCCAAGAGTTTGAGATTGCTGTGAATTTTGACACCACAGCACTCATAGTGAGACTCTGTCTCAAAAGACAAAAAAAAAAAAAGGTCTCTCTTAATTAAAGGTAGCCATGCACAGTGGCTCACATCTGTAATCCTAGCACTCTGAGAGACTGAGGCTGGTAGATTGCTTGAGCTGATGAAACCAGCCTGAGTAAGAGTAAGATCCATCTCTACTAAAAATAGAAAAAACTGGGTGGTGCCTGTGGCTCAGAGGGGTGGGGCGCTGGCCCCATATGCCAGAGGTGGTGGGTTCAAACCCAGCCCCAGCCAAAAACTGCAAAAAAAAAAAAAAATAGTAAAAACTGAGGCAAGATGATCACTTGGGCCTAAGATCGAGGTTGCTGTGAGCTATGATGGCACAGCACTCTACTCAGGGTGCTAGAGTAAGACTCTGTCTAATAAAAAGGAATAAAATAAAAAATAGGCCGGCACAGTGACTCCCGCCTATAATCCTAGCACTCTGGAAGACCAAGGTGGGTGGATTGTTTGAGCTCACAAGTTCGAGACCAGCCTGAGCAAAAAGCAAGACCCTGTCTCTACTAAAAATAGAAAAATCTGAGGCAAGAGGATCGCTTGAGCCCAAGAGTTGGAGGTTGCTGTGAGCTATGATGCCTCAGTACTCAACCCAGGGTGACAGCTTGAGATTCTGTCTCAAAAAAAATAAAGATAGCCTTAGAAATTCAAATTCTGTGAAAATTATATCTTTTAGTCAAATGAATTAAAAATTTAAAACAATATACTTTGGGCTCAGCGCCTGTGTCTCAAGCAGCTAAGGCGCCATACATATACACCTGAGTTGGCGGGTTTGATTCCAGCCCAGGCCTGCCAAACAACAATGACAGCTGCAACCAAAAAAATAGCCAGGCATTGTGGCGGGTGCCTGTAGTCCCAGCTACTTGGGAGGCAGAGGCAGGAGTCTCGCTTGAGCCCAGGAGTTGAAGGAGTTGCTGTGAGCTGTGATGCCAAAGCGCTCTACCCAGGGTGACAGCTTGAGGCTCTGTCTCAAAAAAAACAAAAATCGATATACTTTGGATCAGCCTGCCTTTAGTTTCAAACAACAAAAATTTCTTTGCCCTCTACATAACCCTAGTATGTGAACATCCTTTTCTTATCACATGTTCGTATCTGTGTCCCTAACACCCTGACACCGAACTCTATAGCCAGAAACATCCTCAATTCTAGTGAAAATAAGTGGAAATGCATTAATATATGAAGCTTGTAGAGAGGAGAAATGGCAAGAGCCACCCCTAAACTGAAAGAGCTAGTTAATTGGTCTATTAAAGACAGGGGAATTTTTTTAAAAATTCTTCTTTTTTTTTTTTTGGGCGGCGCCTGTGGCTCAAGGAGTAGGGCACCGGTCCCATATGCCAGAGGTGGTGGGTTCAAACCCAGCCCCGGCCAAAAAAAAAAAAAAAAAGTCAAAAAAAAAATTCTTTTTTTTTTTGAGACAGCGTGGCAGTCTGTTCTGGGTTGAGTGCTGTGGCATCATCATAGCTCACAGGAACCTCACACTTATGGGTTTAAGCAATCCTTTTGCCTCAGCCTCCCAAGTAGCTGGGACTACAGGTGTGCGCCACCACGTCTGCCTAATTTTTCTATTTTAGTAAGGATAGAATCTCGCTTTTGCTCAAGCTGGTCTTGAACTCCTGAATTCAATCAATCCAGCCACCTCGGACTCCCAGAGTACTAGGATTACAGGCTTCAGCCATGGTGCCTGGCCCACTTTTACTTTTTTTAAGGGTGAAACAGTTTACCTAAGACAGTGTCAAACATATAGTAGGCATTCATAAATGTTTATTGAAGGAAGAAAACAGAGAAAGGGAAATTGAACCTTAAATTCCTGAAGAATGAATGTGAAATAGCTAGGGAACGGCGGGTATGAGTGAAGAAAGAGTTTTCCGTGCCTAAGGAATGGCCAAATGTTGAAATAAAGATCACAACTTCTAAGAACTGAATTTCTGTATGGCTGGACTGTCACATTCAGTAGAGATGAGGCCAAAAAGGTTTGGCATGGCAAGGGCTGTAATTAGGACTGTGACCAGATCAGATCTGTACATAGTGGAAAATGGATTGGAGAGAGCAAGTTTGGAATTAAAGAAACCATTGGGGAGGGCAGTGGTTAAGGGAAGAGATGCAAGATGTAAGAGGTTTAGACTAGGATAATAGCAACAGAGATTCTTAGGAGATAGAATCTAATTTAGTGATTATTATTTAACTAAGGATATGAAGTAAAGGAATCATTCAATAACTGAGATTTGTGACCAGTACGGTGGCTCACGCCTGTAATGCTACCACTCCCAGAGGCCAAGGTGAGTGGATTGCCGGAGTTCATGGGTTTGAGACCAGCCTGAGCAAAAGCAAGACCCCGTCTCTAAAAAAAACAGCCAGGTGTTGTGGCAGGCACCTGTAGTCCCAGCTACTTGGGAGGCTGAGACAAGAGAATCACTTGAACCTAAGAGTTTGAGGCTGCTATGAGCTGTGACGCCACAGCACTCTACCAAGGATGACTAAGTGAGACTTTGTCTCAAAAAAAAAAAAAAAAAAACCCTGAGATTTCTTTATTGAAGCTAAGCAAAAGTTTCATTGAACTGAGAAGGAATTGTAGGGGAACATGATGAGGTTCCATTTTGGACACTCAGTTATCTAAGTGGTATTGTCTGCCAGGCAGCTGGACATACAGGTCTTCAGTTTGGCTGGGAGTGGGGGACCCTGAACTGGAATTATCAGCACATTGAGGATAACTGAAGCCTTTGGGAGTAGAGGGGATCATGCCAGGGAAAGCACATAGAGTGTGAGTTAAAGGCCTAGGTCTGAATCCTGAGGAACACCAATATATAAGGGATACACAGAACTGGAAACTAAAAACAAATGGCTAGAGTGAGAGAAGAAAACAGAAGAATGTGATGTCATCAAAGCCAAGGGGAAAGGAGGGAATAGTGCATGTCACATGCTTCCTAGAGAACAAACAAGAAATTAATAGGATTTGGGCGGTGCCTGTGGCTCAGTCAGTAAGGCACCAGCCCCATATACCAAGGGTGGCGGGTTCAAACCCGGCCTGGCCAAACTGCAACCAAAAAAAAAATAGCCGGGCATTGTGGCGGGTGCCTGTAGTCCCAGCTACTCGGGAGGCTGAGGCAAGAGAATCACTTAAGCCCAGGAGTTGGAGGTTGCTGTGAGCTGTGAGCTGTGTGAGGCCACGGCACTCTACCAAGGGCCAGAAAGTGAGACTCTGTCTCTACAAAAAAAAAAAAAGAAATTAATAGGATTCGCTGGGTTTAGTGGCCGGAAGGAAGGTCATTTGTAATCCTGCAAGAGGGAGAGGCAGAAAGTACACGGAGGGTGAATGAGCAGTAAGTGCAGAAAATGGACACAGGCAATGTGGTTTACTAACCTCAAAATCAGTATCCTGAGCAAAAGCAGACTCAGAAGAGTGCATACAATAAGACAGCATTTGGATAAAATATTAGGACAGGTCACACTAACCTTTGGTCATAGAAGGCAGGTTAGTGATTGCCTTGGATGAGGTGTGAAGAAAAGGAATTGGCTGCAAAAGGACACAAGAGAACTTTTTGGGGTGATGGCAATGTTACTTAGCTTTACTGAGATGTTTATTACACATGTACACTCATTTGTCAAAATCCACTGACCTGGACTCTTAAAATTGGTATATTATCTATAAATTTTACTTTGATGTGCTTATTTTACAAGTTTTTAAAATATAGCAAGGGAATATAATTTATTCAAGTCACTGAATACATTCAATTTATAAAGAGAAACAAGAGAAGGTAGTAGCTAAAAAAGTTGATAGAGGCAGAGTAGTTTTTAGAAGGAAGGTCCTTAAGCATATTTAAATGCTAATAAGAGAGACCAGTGAGAGGGAACAGTTGAAGTTAAAGAAAGTGTAAAAGAGACAGGAAAGTGAAGGAATGTGATAAGGAATATGTCACATCAAAAACTAGATGTTACATCAATCCTAGCACCCTGGGAGGCTGAGGTGGATGGATTGCCCTGAGCTCACCGGTTCGAGACCAACCTGAGCAAGAGTGAGACCCTGTCTCTAAAAATAGTCAGGCATTGTGGGTGCCTATAGTCCCAGCTACTTGGGAATCTGAGGCAAGAGAATCACTTGAGCCCAAGAGTGAGAGGTTGCTGTGAACTATGATGCAACAGCACTCTACTGAGGGGAACACAGTGAGACTCTGTCTCAAAAACAAACAAAAAAAAAAAACCTAGAATAGTAGGTGGCCAAAACCTCAGGATTCTCTGTTCTGGGACCTTCCAAGGACGGAAAAGTTGACTGCTAATGTACTGTAGTTGTTCTAGAATAATTTCTATTTCTGATACTGAGTTGAGCTGATTCTTAGTAATGACTATTAATAGGAGGTAAAGGCTGATTATATATGGACAGAAATGGCCTGAGCAAATTATTTAAGTCATAAGATATAATATGCCTAGTCTTCTGAAGCCTCATGGCAGTAGGACTTAGAGATGGGCTCATGATAAAAAGAATGAGAATACACCTCAGTGCCTGTAGCTCAAGCAACTAAGGCACCAGCTGGCCGGTTCATATCCAGCCTGGGCCTGCCAAACAACGACAACTACAACGAAAAAATAACCCAGCATTGTGGCGGGCACCAGTAGTCCCAGCTACTTGGGAGGCTGAGGCAAGAGAATCGTTTAAGCCCAGGAATTGGAGGTTGCTGTAAGCTATGACGCCACAGCACTCTACCCAGGGCAACAGCTTGAGGTTCTGTCTCAAAAAAAAAAAGAATGAGAATAAAAAAGATGAAAATGGTTAAGATTTTTTTTCCTTAGGCACTCATTATATGTTATATAAACATTCTCATTTATTGCAACCACCTTGTTGGCATTCCCATTTTATAAACGATGGAACAAGCACTGGTCAACCTGCCCAAGATCACACAGCAAGTAAATTATAAAGGTGGAAAAAATCAGTATGACTTAAAAGCCATAGGCAATTAGGCAATTCTGCCTCAAATCTCTTTCTTGAAAAATATTTATTTTTTGTATACAACAAAGGAAATCAAAACATCAACCTATCCTTTTGTTTTCTTAACTCTTACAAAGTAGACTATCTTAATACAAATCTAAAAAAAATTAAAAGTTGGGCAGCGCCTGTGGCTCAGCGGGTAGGGCGCCAGTCCCATATGCCGGAGGTGGCGGGTTCAAACCCAGCCCCGGCCAAAAATAAATAAATAAATAAAAAAAAAAAAAAATTAAAAGTTTTTTTTTTTTGAGACAAGAGTCTATGTCTCACTTGAGAGTGCGGTAATGTCAGCTCACAGCAACCTCAAACTCTTGGGCTTAAGCAATTCTCCTGCCCTAGGCTCCCAAGTAGCTGGGACTACAGGCGCCCACCACAATGCCTGGCTATTTTTTTTTTGTTGAGTTGTTGTTGTTTAGCAGGGCCAGGCCAGGTTTGAACACACCAGCCTCAGTGCATGTGGCCGGTGCCATAACCAATGTGCTACAGATGCTGAGCCAAAACACTTCCCTTTTTTAAATCTGTTCAATTGGATAAATGGTTACATGACCTCTTAATACTATTATTTTAATGTTAACCTCTTACAGGAAAAACATGGCATTTGGAGATTTTTTTTATTTGTCTTTTTTTTGTAGAGACAGAGTTTCACTTTATGGCCCTCGGTAGAGTGCCGTGGCCTCACACAGCTCACAGCAACCTCCAACTCCTGGGCTTAGGCGAGTCTCTTGCCTCAGCCTCCCGAGTAGCTGGGACTACAGGCGCCCGCCACAACGCCCGGCTATTTTTTGGTTGCAGTTTGGCCGGGGCCGGGTTTGAACCCGCCACCCTCAGAATATGGGGCCGGCGCCTTACCAACTGAGCCACAGGCGCTGCCCTATTTTTTTGTTTGTTTAGCAGGCTCAGGCATCAAGCCTGAGCTATCCATTTTAAAAATATTTTAATACATGCTACATATATGTCACTGTGGAAGGTGCTCTGGAAACCACAAGAATGAGACATGGTCCTCACTCTTTAGACCTTACAGTCTAGGGAAAAAGAAATTATAATACATATAATATCTACCAGAAGAAACTGACATACTCATTTATATAATAAAGGGCCACAAACAAAGAAGTGTTGGCAGTTTACAGAAAAAGAATAATTTTTATTTGACGAATTAAGGACATTAAAAGCAAAGGGACCAGGTGGCGCCTATGGCTCAAAGGAATAGGGCACCGGACCCATATGCCAGAGGTGGTGGGTTCAAACCCAGCCCTGGCCAAAAACTGCAAAAAGAAAAAAAAAAGCAAAAGAACCATTTAGAAAGTCTTTTAATGGTTCAGCCAAAAGATTATCAGTGCTTGAACTAGGGCAGAGTCAGTGGAAACAGAGAGGGTGAGAAGAGAAGGCTATTAGAGTTAGTAGAAGCAGAAATTACTGACTGGTTGAATGTGATGAGTGAGGAGAGAAAAATACCAAATGAAGCCCAAGTTTTTTACTTGATTAGTCAAGTGCATGGCGGAGCCATTCACCAAGCTAGGGAATTCAAGAGGAAAAGCCATTTGCCAAGATTAGTAAGTAGATGTCAGTGAGTTCATTCCCTTCCCCTCTCTCTGAACTTCCTTCCTGTGTACTATAGTTGACCTGTGGCCATTTCCTCCATCTGAGGGCCAGGGCTTGTCAGGCCTAGGGAGGCAAGAGCTCCCCAATCCTGTTAGTCCCTTAGGGTCACCATCTTGACCTCAAATCAGCCCAAATCTTTATATATCCCTTTAACCCTCCTCAATAACCCTATTCGAGTATGCCATCTATTTCTTTCAGGATCCTAACACATATTTGTATATTTTTAAAATAAGATTTCTATGTGTAATTATATATAAATGCATAGGCAATATCTAGAAGGATGCACATCAACTGTTAGTAATGGTTACTACTTGGCAATGGGGATGGAAGAGGGAAGGGAAGTGAGACAAGAGGGCTTGCTTTTATTTTATAATATATGAATTCATTAAAACAAAAGGCTAGCACAAGAAGTTCAGTGAATTCACTGAAAGTAATGAAGAAACCTCTAGTTAATTCCTCTAAGAACCATTCAGTCAACAAAATTACAAAAAAAAACCCTAAAAATTTAAAAAGAAATTTAATGATAAATACATATTGGCAGAAATGATTAAATTCTTGTATGAATGCAGCATCCGGGGAAACGCTCCATGTTCATGGCTCCCAGCCCTTCCCTCCAGGCTGACAGGGTAACTCGAGACCCACTAAGCCAGCAGACTCCTCCACTGAGCGCTCACCCTTGCCATGAAATTCCTGATGAAGGGCTATGTGTTCCCGGATGCTGCGCAGGAGGCAGAGATAGGTGGCAGCTTGGAAATGAAGCTCATGTTTTGCTCTGCATAATTTCTCACTGGTGACCTGGAGAAGCAACAAGTTAGAAATGCCATTAACACCCCAGATAACAGATACAGGTCCACAAAGAAAGGAATAATAAACTAGCATTCTCCAGAGGGAAAGCCAATTGCCCAGAAGAAATACAAATATGAATAAGTGTATACTTAATACACTTGTAAAACCACTCCATAATTCTTAGGAAAGCTGACTTCCAGTTAATCAAAGGATGTTTAAAAGGAGTATCATTGAATATCCCTTTTTTTTTTTTTCTTTTTGATGTGGTCTCAAACTGTCAGCCTTGGTAGAGTGCCATGGTATCATGGATCACAACCACCTCAACTCTTGGGCTCAAGAAATTGTTACCTTAGTTTTTCTACTTTTAGTAGAGATGGGGGTATCGCTTTTGCTCCAGCTGGTCTCAAACTCATAAACTCAAGCAATCCACTGGCCTCAACCTCCCAAAGTGCTAGGATTACAGGTGTGAGCTACCGCACCCAGCCTCCCTATATGTTTTTTTCTTTTAGCTTCCATGACTTTATTAATACAGTAATTGTCCTCTGCTCAACTTTTTTCTTGATTCTGTTGTACCCTGATTCGCAATTTCTCTTTACAAGAAAAAAAATTTTTTTTTTTGTAGAGACAGAGTCTCACTTTATGGCCCTGGGTAGAGTGCCATGGCATTACACAGCTCACAGCAACCTCCAACTTCTGGGCTTAAGTGATTCTCTTGCCTCAGTCTCCCGAGTAGCTGGGACTACAGGCGCCCGCCACAACGCCCGGCTATTTTTTTGGTTGCAATTCAGCCGGGGCCAGGTTTGAACGCGCCACCCTTGGTACATGGGGCTGGCGCCTTACCAACTGAGCCACAGGTACCACCCTACAAGAAAATTTTCATCTTTAGAGGGAGATAATTAACATGGGCCTCAATACCTCACAGATAATGTAATTCTCTAATATTCTTTCAAGAAAAAAGTCCCCTGGCATCACAGCTCACAGTAACCTCAAACTTTTAGGCTCAAGCCATCTTGCCTCAGCCTCCCAAGTAGCTGGGACTGCAGATGCCCACCACAATGCCCGTCTAGTTTTTAGAGTTGGGATCTCATTCTTGCTGAGACTGGTCTCCAGTTTGTGAACTCAAGCCATCTACTCACCTGGGTCTCCCAGAGTACTAGGTTTACAGGCATGAGCCACCTCGCCCAGCCTCCAGGGATCTACTCCTGTTCAGCACTTTAGTACACTGATAATCTTTTGCTCTATAAACAAGCTGCCTTCTTTCACTCCCTTATTCTTTTGAAGACTCTAACTGAATAAGGTATATAAGGCCCCTAGACTCCAGTGGGTATAAACAACTAATACTTACTGAGGACATAAAAAATCTCAGGGCACTCAAATGCTCACCCCAAACTGCCTTTTGTCAATTTAATCATAGCTCTTACTAGAGCTTGCACACTGACAAAAGGAAAAGCTGCCACTATTTACACAGACTCCAAATATGCCTTTGGAATCTGCCATGGAGTAGGCACAGTTTAGAAATCTCATAGTTAATTTCTGCCTGTGGCTCAAAGGAGTAGGGTGTTGGCACCGTATGCCAGAGGTGATGGGTTCAAACCCAGCCCCAGTTAAAAAAAAAAAAACTGCAAAAATTTCTGCTGACACTCAACTGCCAATGGAAGTTCCTATATTTTAACACTGGAAGAAGACATCTAGTTTCAACTCCTTCATTTTACAAATATGGAAACTAAGGCCTAGAAACATTCAGTGGTTGGTTACTGGCAGATACAGGAATTATAATCAGGTCAGTGCTCATCAATTTCACCTAAGGAATATAATACAGAACTTTCAAAAAAATGAAGGACTGCTTTAGTTTATGTTTCTGTGACACTGGTTAATGTAGCACAACCTTTTTTTTTTTTTTGGAGATAGTCTTACTCTTGTCACTCTGGCTAGAGTGCAATGGTATGATCATAGCTCACTACAACCTCAAACTCCTAGGCTCAAGCAATCCTCCTGCCTCAGCTTCCTGAGTAGCTGGAACTACAGCACATGCTACTACACTTAACCTGGCTAATTTTTCTATTTTTTGTAGATGCAGGAATCTCACTATGTTGCCCAGGCTGGTCTCACTCCTGGCCTCAAGTGATGCTCTCACCTTGGCCTCCCAAAGTGCTAGGATTACAGATGGAGCCACTGGAACCAGCTAAATTTAACTTTTTTTTTTTTGGCAGTTTTTGGCCAGGGTTGGGTTTGAACCCACCACCTCTGATATATGGGGCTGGTGCCCTACTCCTTGAGCCACAGGCACCGCCCTTATATTTCCTTTTTTATTTTTTAATTTAACTTCTTTTTTTTATAATTTTTTTTTTTTTTGGTAGAGACAGAGTCTCACCTTATGGCTCTCTGCAGAGTGCTGTGGCCTCACACAGCTCACAGCAACCTCAACTCCTGGGCTTAAGCAATTCTCCTGCCTCAGCCTCCCGAGCAGCTGGGACTACAGGAGCCCGCCACAACGCCCAGCCACTTTTTGGCTGCAGTTCGGCCGGGGCTGGATCTGAACCCGCCACCCTCGGTATATGGGGCCAGCGCCTTACCAACTGAGCCACAGGCGCCGCCCTTAACTTCTTAATTAAGATTTTATGAGAGTATACCACCAAGTATACTCTCATAAAAGTCAAGTATTATTAACAATGGGTGACATCCATTTCTACTATATAAACCTAAATCTCTAGTATTTGAAACAGGAATTATAGGTTAATATGGAAGATACTGATCTTGATTCACCTGAGCCTGAGTCAAGAGGAGTTACGAGGGTCAGTAAATGAACCATGGACACCTAGAGTCCATACATTAAACACTACATTTTTCAAAAGAAGAAAGTTAAGATTCTCCTGTCTCCCTAGGGAAAGGATAGAGAAAATGGGGAGAGTCAATGAGTTAGGTCTAAGCTAGAAGGGAGTAAAATCCATACTCCATATCCTCATATGCATTCCACAGAGTGCTGTTTCTAAAATTTTTAGCATGAATTTTGTATGTATTTCCAAGGAATTTCAGAGCCATTACCAAGCCTCAAGAGTAATCATGTCACCTTAAAAATCTTAGAATGGCCTCCCATTACACTTACATAAAGTTTAAATTTCTGCCAACCACCTCCTCTTCCTCACTTCACCTTCACACCTAAGACTCTATCTTTCCCAACTCCTCTTCCCTCTGGGCTGTCAATTCTGCAGCTTTTATACTTGGATCTTCAAATTTCCTAAGCCCGTTTACTTGCTAACTACATTTACCCTTAAGGTCCCCCAATTAATTTCCTCCTGAAAGCTTTCCCTACCTACTCCTTTAGCCCCCTGTCCTCTATACCTTTAGCATGTATTTGTTCTAAGTTCTTTATTATATGGCTCCTGAGGTGAACTGTAAGCTGCATAAATGACATGACCCAAGTGCATCTTATTCTTCTTGTTTAGCCCAAGTTCCTAACACAGTCCCTAATATTTTAAAACTAGCTGAGGTCTATTTTTAAGATTTTGCATTCTGACTTCCATGGCTCAGAAATTCAGCAGTCAAAATGATGGGTCTCCCTTTTCCCATGTTGCAGTGTCTTTCCTAAAGCACAGGGCTCCAACAATTTACCATTTCTTAGATAGGCTGCAGCTTCTTCCAAGCCAGATTTATAACGCCAATGGCATTAATTGTAAGAATCCTATTTGGGAGCAAAGTAACCTAGGTTCTAGAATAGCTGTTTGTTCTACGTCTCCTTGTACAGGTCTCGGCTGCCCCATTTGAAAAAAATGAAACTATCTTACACTGGCTCTTGCCCAAGAGGTATATGGAACTGTGGGTTTCAGGACGATATTTCCCCCAGGGCTGGCCTCCCCTAAGTTTAGATTTATATGCTACAGGAGTAAAAAGGTTCCTGGTCATGTATCAAGCTAATGCTGTAACTGATGGTACAACCTCATTACAGTTCCTAGCACCACTCTGCAAGGCACCATTTTTTTAGGGGATACAAAAGTAAAACAGTTTCTGCTCTTCAAGCTCCCAATGTTCCCCACCTTGTTACAGTTTTTCTTTTCTGCTCCCCAAAATTTGCTTCTCTGAGTAGTTCTTCTAGGGTAAGAAAAAGGAGAGTGTTGGATAGATACCGTGTCTTAAAGTCTCGGGACGTTCCTCCCTTCACAAAACCCACCGTCAATCCTTCCCACCATCCCACTTTCCCTCCGCAGAGGCCACAGACCGGCCAATGAAGTCCTTCGGGACGGCTCCATCCCTCCGGAGGACTTTGCGGCCCGCCGGGCCTCGGCAGGTCCCCGGGTGTGGGCCGGAGTATAGAGCCTGGGGCCTGAGTCTGGTCTGGAGCAGGGCTCGGAGGGAGGGTCGGCCGCGGAGATACCGAAGGGAGACTCAGCCTTCCGCACCCCCGCTCTTCCCCACTCTTCCTCCCTTCCTGGGACGTGGAGCATCGGGACATAGTTTTCGTACCCGATGTGTTCGAAAAGCCTTCATGAGGTACCGATAGGCCGCGGTGTCGCGATAGGGTCGGCCGGTGGCCGTGTTCAGGTAGCGCAACTCCCGCAGAAGGCCTCGCAAAGTGCGCGCCGGTGACCCTAAGGCCGCCATTTTCCTGTCCTCCGCGCCTGGTTTCGTCGCGCGCCCTCCCGCGCCCACGAGCAGAATGGTACGGTCGGGCCCAGACGACCAGCTCCCCTTTTCTACAAACGGGCAGTGGGATGTCTCACTCCCCTATTTTACCGAACCATATTAATCGAACGCCGAGCGGCGCCCTTCCGAATTAAGAGAAAAGCAACCGAAGGCCGAATGTAAATGAGTACCAGGTCCTGAAAACCTGCGACAGGCCGGCGGCGGGGAAAGGAGGTCCTCAGGGCTCTCGTCATCGAGACGCCGCTCGCCGACCGCCTGCGGAGTCTCGGGGCGTGGCGGGCTTGAATGTGGATTTGGTATAGAACACGCTGAGAAGATATCCTTGTAATGATTTCCAAAAGGGGTATCAAAATTCAACGTATTGTCAGACTTCTCAAAAATCCTGCAGGACAAGGAATGTGCTGATTCTGGAGAATTACACTCCAGCAACTAATAAAACCACATACACACGCTCCTCGTTTAGAAAAAGTGATACTAAGTTGGTAGATTTTATTGTAATTGTGTAAGAAAGAAAAAAAAATCTTTTAAGTTAAAAAATATTCCTCCACCCCAGATGGGACTCGAACCCACAATCCCTGGCTTAGGAGGCCAATGCCTTATCCATTAGGCCACTGGGGCTTCTGCGAACAACACGCTCAAACAACGTATTAAATTTTTTTCTCTTTACTACGTCATCGCCTCTTAAGTTTCTTTTTACCCTATCCTGGAAAACCACACCTAGCACTAAAATAAAGGGTGCTGCCTGCTGGGAATTGTAGTTCAGAAAACAAGCCTGCGTTACAGCTCCAAATGCTTCACCCTCCAAATACCACCGGTGCGCCAGGCTCAAAGCGAGTGCGCGCACGCTTTTGAGCACGCGCTTGCCTGCGCAGTAGCCCCCACGCCTGCGCAAAAGCGGGCATGCGACGTCTCATTGCCGAGCGCGCTAGGTAAACTTGCCGGACCTTTCCCTTGAGACTCCCCCTTTGAGTGTCTACGCTGATGCCGTCTTACCGGAAACAGCCAGGCCCCTTCCGGTGTTGCGACTTTCCGGGATTAGCTTTGCTCTTGCCGGCCGTTAGGTGGCGCCCGCAGCGGTCAATTTCTGTTTCCGGTTGAAATCTTAAGCTAACTCCGCCGAGCCAGTGGCAAGTGAGAAACCTTAGCCTTGCCCTTTGAATTGGCGGGTCGCTGGTAGATATGGGACAGCCGGGAATTGTAGTTAATTCATGAGGAATGAGTTAATTAGAAGTAATCAGGAGTTAGCTCATTTTCTGGTTATGTTCTTAATTGTATAAATCGGGCGAGTTACTTCTCAGAGTCTCAACGACTTTACCCTTCGCTTGAAGTCTGGCAGTGACTCATTGTCCCTAAATTAAAGTTCAGGCTACTTAAACTGACTCCCAGACGACATACTGGAGTCTGCCTAAATTGAACTTCGCTTATATCTTAATCTTCATCTTTCACTTTTTGTTTCTTGTCACCCTCCTCTCCGAATATATGAACTCATTGTCTCAGCCACAACTTACATGTTATTCCCTCTGCCTTAACCGTTTGTATTTATATTGCTGTTTATCCTTGGGGCTTCAGCCTACTTCAGAAGTCTGGGTTAGACTCTTCTCTAGGCCGCTAATGGTCAATCAGGCAAGATTAAAATGATTCACTTCACTTCCCCCGTCTTCTGTTGTTCCCTTTATTTACTCCGTCATACATAACTCATCATGCCATATTATAGTTATCAGTTTCCTCCATCAGACTGGGCGATTGTTCAGCTCTAAAAGCCCTGTGCCTACAGAAAAGTCTGTTCCTTCAGAAGGCAGCTTCATCTGGAGCTTCTAAAGGGCTTTGGCACGTTATGGCCCCAATGGCTAGGAGACATAAGCTATTGAGCAGAAATGACCAACACAAATGGAACACTAATGGTACATTAATGAGTAAAGCAGAATTGGTGGGAAACCTAGGTGAATTGGACAGCACCTAGCCCACCTGTCCCCACTACTCACCTCTATGGTTGCCATTTAGGAAAGCAAATCTCTCCCCATCCTCCACCAAGAAATCCATTTTTTAATAGTGCTATAAAATCTTGCCTTCTAAATATTGGCCACTAATTAATACTTTTAAAGTACTACATGCCGGGCGCCACCTGTGGCTCAGTGGGTAGGGCACCAGACCCATATACCGAGGGTGGTGGGTTCAAACCTGGCCCTGACCAAACTGCAACAACAACAACAACAAAAAATAGCCGGGTGTCGTGACAGGTGCCTGTAGGCAAGAGAATCGCCTAAGCCCAGGAGTTGGAGGTTGCTTTGAGCTGTGAGGCCACGGCACTCTACCAAGGGCGATAAAGTGAGACTCTGTCTCTACAAAAATAAAACTAAAAAATAAAGTACTACATGCCAAACAAAACACTTAGGCTACAGACTTCTAGTTTGTGAAGAAGAAAGACAGTAAGAGGAAGTTGAGAGAATGGAAAAATGTGCTGTTCTTACTTGGGAAAAGAATTGCTTTGGTTACCTGGTCTTACTTTTGGAAAAGAAGCTCCTGAGAATTGGTATAAATAGAGTTAACTCATTTGTATTGACTTAACCTGGAAGATTATATTCAAAAGTCAGTCTAAGTCGCTCTTCATTACGCTCAGCTGATTGTCACACTGGCTAAATTAAGGAACTTTGAAGCACAATACCTTAAACAGCTTTCCGAAGTTTGTTCAGTGTCCCATTGGCGGCAACCACTATTAACCTGAATAACCTTTATATACAGGGCACCGCTGGACAGGTCCTGGTGGGGCTGAATGAACCCATGTGCCACCATCGGGAGTTTGTGATTCACACACAAGGTCTTCTGTTACAAAGTTAAGAAACTGAACACTCTAAGGACCATGGTACCTGTCAAGGACCCAGTGTGTGAAGTACACTTAGTAATACACTTAGTAAAATGATGACTAACTGTAGATTTAATCTAAAGTAAGAATGCTTTGAAGACATAGACACTTTAAGATACCGGGATATTATATAACTTTGTAACCTATAAAGAAAAATCTGTGGCTCAGTGCCTGTAGCGCAGTGGTTACGGCTCCAGCCACATACACCGAGGCTGGCGCGTACAAACGCAGCCCAGACCAGCTGAACAACAATGACAACCACAACAAAAAAATAGCCTGCCATTTTGGCAGGTGCCTGTAGTCCCAGCTACTTGGGAGGCTGAGGCAAGAGAATCACTTAAGCATAAGAATTTGAGGTTGCTGTGAGCTGTGATGCCACAGCACTCTACCGAAGGCAACATAGTGAGACTCTGTCTCAAAAAAGAAAAGAAAAATGTGTTTAATGTTTACAACAAAAAGTAATAACATGGCTAATATTTACTTTTACGGTGAGGCTATAAAATTAACAAAGACAAATAGAACAGCTCTTTGAGGAGACATTCTCGCTGTTCTCCAGAATTGCTGGCTTTTCTTTTTTTTTTTTTTTTTTTTGGTAGAGACAGAGTCTCACTTTATGGCCCTCGGTAGAGTGCCGTGGCCTCACACAGCTCACAGCAACCTCCAACTCCTGGGCTTAAGCGATTCTCTTGCCTCAGCCTCCCGAGTAGCTGGGACTACAGGCGCCCACCACAACGCCCGGCTATTTTTTGGTTGCAGTTTGGCCGGGGCCGGGTTTGAACCCGCCACCCTCGGTATATGAGGCCGGCGCCTTACCGACTGAGCCACAGGCGCCGCCCAAGCTGGCTTTTCTTTAAATAAAAGTGGAATTGTTGATCTCTCAACCACTTCTCCGTTAATTGACTTGGGTAACAGGTGGACAGACTCCTTGGTCTGCCAACATATTTTGGTAACCAGGAAGGGACGATCAATTGGGTGGCTTGGTGAGGACAGCCTCACCTAGGGCTCTGGCAATTGGCCTGGACAGGGGAGACTGCAGCATGCCTCCCTGCCGCTCCTTGCAACGCTGCCGGAATATCTCTCTCTGTGGGGTCCTCCTCTCACTGTCACATTTATATAGAAATCCCTTCCACTTTTATTCAGGTGCACAGAGAGGTTAGAGTCCCCTTCTGGTTGCCGCACAGGGTTAGGGTCCCCGTCTGGTTGCGCACAGAGGATAGAGTCCCCGTCTGCTTGACTAGGCATCTGTGTTTTCTGCGGAGCCCAACCATAGGGGCTCACTTATCAGTTCTACAGGACAGGCCTATAGGTTGTATCCTATCTGATTGGCCATCTAATGGGTATCCACCTAGGACACGCACCCCTCCCCCCGCCAAAAGATGAGGTTTTACTGTGATATGGCCTGGCCTATGTACAATCTTTTAATTTTTTTATATTTTGGAGACAGAGTCTCCCTATGTCGCCCTGGGTAGAATGCCATGGCATCACAGCTCACAGCAACCTCAAACTCTGGGGCTCAAGTGATTCTCTTGCCTCAATCTCCCAAATAGCTGGGACTACAGGCGCCCACCACAACGCCTGACTATTTATGTACAATCTTAAAGGTAAAGCGAAATGGCTATTAAATGGATTCTTAAATTACTGCAATATTCTCCAGGTAGAGCTCTTTTGTCAAAAAATAGGAAAATAGAATGAGATCCTTGTGTTCAAGCTTCTATTTCTGTTTATGTACGTATGTGGTATATGTTTGCGTGACATTTGTCTCTGTTTGTGTCTGTACAACCTACAAGAAAGCCTTTTGGGGCACATCCTGTCTAGTTGGGCCACTTACGGGCATTAGTCTCCAACTAAAAGGAAATTAACCTTCTATTGCAACACTGTCTAGCCTATGTACGTTTGGGGCTCTGAGGAAAGATGGCCCTTGAACGGTTCCTTGAATTATTATACTGTTCCACAGCTTGAATGTGATGTTTTGTCAATGATCAGGAAAAGGAGATGAAATTCTATATGTAAAGATTTTTATGTCTTTACATAATATAGATATAAGAAAAGAAAGGAATCTTCTTTTTTTTTTTTTGTAGAGACAGAGTCTCACTTTATGGCCCTTGGTAGAGTGCCGTGGCATCACACAGCTCACAGCAACCTCCAGCTCCTGGGCTTAAGCGATTCTCTTGCCTCAGCCTCCCGAGTAGCTGGGACTACAGGCGCCTGCCACAGCACCCGGCTATTTTTTTTGTTGTTGCAGTTTGACCCGGGCTGGGTTTGAACCCGCCACCCTTGGCATATGGGGCCGGTGCCCTACTCACTGAGCCACAGGCGCCGCCCAGAAAGGAATCTTCTAATTTTTTTTTTTTTTTTGAGACAGAATCTCACTATGTCACTCTTGGTAGAGTGCTGTGGTGTCACAGCTCACAGCAACCTCAAACTCTTGGGTTTAAGCGATTCTCTTGCCTCAGCCTCCCAAGTATCTGGGACTACAGGTGTCTGCCACAATGCCCAGCTATTTTTGTTGTTGTTGTTTTTGTTGCAGTTGTCATTGTTGTTTTAGTAGGCCCGGCCGGGTTAGAACCCGCCAGCCTCGGTGTATGTGGCCAGCACCCCGCCCACTGAGTTATGGGTACCACCTTTTCCAATGGGTTAGAGAACAGAGGGAGAAAAGTTAGCTACTCAGGGAAAAATATAGTTCAGGGTGAAGATGATCACTGTAAGCTGGTAATTGAGTTGAATGAGCTGTGACCAATATGCCCATGCTCTGTTAGCTCCAGAAGGGGAGCTGAAAGAGCTAACCCCTCATCCGAGGGAGGTGGGCCTGGACATGGTACCCTCATCTAAAACCATCAAGGAGGTCAATTTGGCTGGAAAGCCAGCCAGGAGGAGGTATGACTCACTGATTTACTTTTATTTTCTTCTTCTTTTTTTTTTTTGGTAGAGACAGAGTCTTACATTTTTTGCCCTTAGTAGAGTGCCATGGCGTCACAGCTCACAGCATCCTCTAGCTCTTGGACTTAGGCAATTCTCTTGCCTCAGCCTCCCAAGTAGCTGAGACCACAGGTGCCTACCACAATGCCCGGCTATTTTTTGTTGTGGTTTGGCTGGGGCCGGGTTTGAACTCACCACCCTCGGTATATGGGGCCAGCGCCCTACTCACTGAGCCACAGGCACCGCCCTACTTTTATTTTCAATGCTTTCTTTCTACTGTATGCCCTGCTGAGGTTTAAACTTGCTGGACTTCTATTTTTTTTTGAGACACTCTCACTTCATCACCCTTGGTAGAGTGCCGTCTTAGCTCACAGCAACAAGTGATCCTCTTGCCTCAGACTCCCAAGTAGCTGGGACTACAGGCACCTGCCACAACGCCTGGCTATGTTTTTGTGGGGGGAGGAGAGGGGATTCTGACACTTGCTCAGTCTGGTTTTGAACCTGTGAGCCCAGGCATTCCACCCGCCTAAGCCTCCTAAATGCAAGGGTGAGCCACCACACCCAACCAAGTTTGCTGGACTTTTTGATCTACATCCTTCTTGCTCTCACTGTCTTCACTTTCCAGATAAAGTGTCTTTTTCGATTCCCTCCTTCCCAATTTAGATTCCGACACTAAGGAAAGACAATCTATCCTGGCAATGTACTTCATCTCCCAGTTGGACCCTGATATTTTGCATAAACTCCAAAAGCTTATAAAGGACCCTCAAACAGAATTTCTTTTTTTTTTTTTTTTTTTTTTGTAGAGACGGAGTCTCACTTTATGGCCCTCGGTAGAGTGCCGTGGCCTCACACAGCTCACAGCAACCTCCAACTCATGGGCTTAGGTGATTCTCTTGCCTCAGCCTCCCGAGCAGCTGGGACTACAAGCGCCCGCCACAACGCCCGGCTATTTTTTGGTTGCAATTTGGCCGGGGCCGGGTTTGAACCCGCCACCCTCGGTATATGGGGGCGGCGCCTGTGGCTCAGTCCGTAAGGCCTTCAGCAGTCTTTGATAACTGGAGAGAGAGACAGAGAGAGAGAGAGAAGGGGCTCAGTGCCCATAGCTCAGTGGTTAGAGTGCTGGCCACATACTCCTGGGCTGGTGAGTTCAAACCCAGCCCTGGCCTACTAAATAATAATGACAACTACAACCAAAAAATAGCCAGGTGTTGTGGTGGGCACCTGTAGTCCCAGCTACTTGGGAAGCTGAGGCAAGAGAATCATATAAGCCCAAGAGTTTGAGGTTGCTGTGAGCTGTGACAGTACAGCACTCTACAGAGGGCGACATAGTGAGACTCTGTCTCAAACAAAAATAGAGAAGCCCAGCACCTGTAGCTCAAGCAGCTAGGACGCCAGCCACATACACCAGAGCTGGCAGGTTTGAATCTAGCCTGGGCCTGTCAAACAACAATGACAACTACAACCAAAAAATAGCCAAGTATTGTGGTGTGCACCTGTAGTCCCAGCTACTTGGGAGGCCGAGGCAAGAGAATCGCTTAAGCTCAAGAATTTGAGGTTGCTGTGAGCTGTGACGTCACAGCACTCTACCCAGGGTGACAGCTTGAGAGTCTGTCTCAAAAACAAACAGAGAGAGAGAAGGCAGAGAGGAGACAGGGCCACAGCAGGCCTGGAGAGGAGAAAGAAGCTTTTCAAATGGTGGCTAAAATTATAGTAGAAATTTTTTAGGGACAGAGGTACCCTGGAGGCTCAGGCAAGAAGACACCAAGACTGTGCCCTGCACCCTGCTTCCTCTGCTCCAGTGGGTCCCTGGAGAGAAATGCACCAGGGAGCAGAGCTCATGCCTAGAACAGGTGGAGCCCACCCGAGTGGCATCCTCCACACCCACAGACCCTCTAGGATCACTTTGGTCTGCAGGACAGACCCCAGCCTCAGAAGAAGCTCAACTTTGTCACACTGAGAGCCTGAGGTAACTCTCTCTCTATTACAGGTAAACAAGCTTATTTCAATAATGCCAGGGCCACTTCCTCTGCTCTCCCTAAATTTTTAGGACCTCTGTTTTCCTCTCCTATCTGCATCTTCGGAGTAGAAAGTAAAATACAACCCCTTAAATATTCCACAGCTTCTCTGCCAGCTGGGAGATCAAGTCCAGTTACTCTCCCCCCGTTAGAACAGAATCTCAAGGTTAAGTTAAACACCTAACTCCTTTAACATTGCTTGCTTCCTTTCTCAGACTCTTGGAAAAGCTTAACTGAGACTTTATATACAAGCTTCCTTTTTCCTTTTTCTGGACTTAAAGTAAATGGAACCAGTAAGTAGGGCAGAGAGACATGTGTCGAAAGACACGAGCATGAAGATATACTTTTGGTAAACAAGGATAAAAGGAAAGAAAATTATTGTTTGTTCGTTTTTTTGAGACAGAGCCTCAAGCTGTCACCCTGGGTAGAGTGCTGTGACATCACAGCTCACAGCAACCTCCAACTCCTGATCTAAAGCGATTCTCCTGCCTCTGCCTCCCAAGTAGCCAGGACTACAGGCACCTGCCACAACACCCAGCTATTTTTTGGTTGCAGCTGTCATTGTTGTTTGGCGGGCCTGGGCTGTATTCGAACCCACCAGCTCAGGTGTATGTGGCTGGCGCCTTAGCAGCTTGAGCCACAAGTGCCGAGCTAGAAAGAAAATAATTTTATATAAGAAGAAATTTTGTGTGAAAATTTTTTATCCTAAAGTAATTGGTGCTTTAAGAAAGAAAATTTAGGGCGGCGCCCCTAGCTCAGTGGGTAGAGTGCCAGCCACATACATGTAGGCTGTGGGGTTCGAACCCAGCCTGGGCCAGCTAAAAAAGAAAGAAAGAAAGAAAATTTAGGACAAAAACAGAGGACTTAAGCATGTCAAAAGATAGTTCATACGAATACTCCTGGCCTCCCAGACTGCAGGGATTATAGACATGAGCCACTGCGCCCAGCCCCCAGAAACTTTCTGACAGAAACAGACAGATGTGGTCCTATGTCTTACTAACATGGGTTATTTTAGAAGCACCCTAATTAGGATTCTAGGGAGGGAGCTCCTGAAGGAGAAAAGATGACATGTCAAAGAGCTCCCCAAGGACTGACCAGAAGTTCGCTCTACAGTAAAAGGTAACCGTGTCCCTCAGTAAACGCTCACTCAACACCTGACCGGGACTTGTGAGCCATAGAGGAGAGAGAGGACACCACACTGCAGTTACAGCGATGCGTCCCTTCATCTTCTTAGCTTAACGGAAACTATACTAACTTCTCAAAATGTGGACATTCTGCTTTTCCACCAGGATAAAAATACATGGACTTATTTAGCTCACACTGTAATGAGCGCATCAGATTTTTGTGTAACGGGAAACGTATGTAAAACACGTGTTCACATCTTGTTTAATAGGTAAGGGGTCCCCCAAAACTGTTTTAAAAATATAACTTTCCTTAAAAACATAAATAAGAGCATAGCCTATACAGATATATATATAATTGAGGGACCATTACCATGACAAAAGACCAAGGAATGTTTTCTTTAAAATTGGAGGTACTCCACCAACCCAGGAATGGATTAACAAACTGTGGTATATGTATACCATGGAATACTATTCAGCTATTAAAAAAAATGGAGACTTTACATCCTTTGTATTAACCTGGATCGAAGTGGAAGACATTATTGTTAGTAAAGCATCACAAGAATGGAGAAGCATGAATCCTATGTACTCAATTTTGATATGAGGACAATTAATGACAATTAAGGTCATGGGGGGAGGAAGGAAAAGCAGAGAGAGGGAAGGAGGGAGAGGGGTGGGGCCTTGGTGTGTGCCACACCTTCTAGGGGCAAGAACACGATTGCAAGAGGGATTTTACCTAACAAATGCAATCAGTGTACCTGACTTATTGTACCCTCAATGAATCCCCAACAATAAAAAAAAAAAAAACAAAGAAAGAAAAGAAAAAGAAAAATTGGAGGCACATTAACTTTATAGGATGTTACATTAATTATCAGCCTCCTAGAAATTAAGGTCTCCTATGTGATCAAACAGCCACCTGTCTCATGCTATCACACATCTCAAGCTGCCAAGGAAATGGTTTCTCTTTCACCACGATTACTCTTCGCCAGCTTACTCTTATGTCCTAACAGTGCCAGTAAGCCCTGCACTATGTGGTGCCTCACACCTTTCCTGCCCTGTACAGAAATCAACAATACCCTCTCAATGTGCCTAATAAGTATGCACTGCCCACTACTTGTCACAGTAATGTTCAGATATTTATTCCTATAAATACGTCTGCTTATCCACTTTTTTTTTTTTGTAGAGACAGAGTCTCACTTTATGGCCCTCGGTAGAGTGCCGTGGCCTCACACAGCTCACAGCAACCTCCAACTCCTGGGCTCAAGCAATTCTCTTGCCTTAGCCTCCCAAGTAGCTGGGACTACAGGCGCCCGCCACAATGCCCGGCTATGCTTATCCACTTTTGTGGTGCCAGTCTTAAAATTCAGATTAACAGGCTAGGCGCCTGTGGCTCACGCGGCTAAGGTGCCAGCCACATACACCTGAACTGGAGGGTTCGAATCCAGCCTGGGCCCACCAAACAACAATGAGGGCTGCAACCAAAAAATAGCCGGGCATTGTGGCAGGTGCCTGTAGTCCCAGCTACTTGGGAGGCTGAGGCAGGAGAATCGCTTGAGCCCAGGAGTTGGAGGTTGCTGTGAGCTGTGATGCCATAGCACCCTACCTAGGGTGACAGCTTGAGGCTCTGTCTCAAAAGAAAAAAAATTAAAATTAACAAAATGACATATGATATGACAAAAACTTTAAACACTATTTTTTTTTTGTTTGTTTTTTTAGAGACAGAGTCTCATTTTGTCGCCCTTGGTAGAGTGCTATGGTGTCACAGCTCACAGCAACCTCCAACTCCTGGGCTTAGGCGATTCTCTTGTCTCAGCCTCCCGAGTAGCTGGGACCACAGGTGCCACCACAAGGCCCGGCTATTTTTTGTTATAGTTTGACTGGGGCCAGGTTCAAACCCGCCACCCTCAGTATATGGGCCGACGCCCTGCCCACTGAGCCTCAGGCGCCGCCCTCAAACTGTGAACACTATTAGTATAAACTTAGAACAGTTTAAAAAAATGTATTAGAAAATTAGGCTACAGTGAAGTAGTTATTACTGAAACATAACCATGAGTGCCAAGATTTCAAAGGTATGTGTTGTTTTAATTTGTCAGATAATGCTTAATTAATTAAAAAATACCAACTGTTAAAAATACAGTCCAGAACATAACTCAGAAAAAAAAATTTTAACACTGAAGTACAGAGGCCGAGGCAGGTGGATTACCTAAGCTAACAGGTTCAAGAACAGCCTAAGCCAGTGTGAGACCCCAACTCTAAAAAAAAAAAAAATAATAACTGGGCACTGTGGTGGGTGCCTCTAGTCCCAGCTACTTGGGAGGCTGAGACAAGAGACTCACTTAAGCCCAAGAGTTTGAGGTTGCTGTGAGCTGTGATGGCATAGCACTCTATAGAGGGTGACAAAGTGAGACTCTGTCTCAAAAAAAGAAAAAAAAAACATTGAAATACCAACACTGTGTCTTAATCACCTGACATTGGCTGGCTACACACAGCAATAACCATTGGGGGGGGTCTTCTTTTTAGACCTCCTAAAATATATATATATATATATATATATATATTTTTTTTTTTTTTTTTTTTTTTTTGAGACAGAGTCTCACTTTGTCACCCTGGGTAGAGTGCCGTCACATCATAGCTCACAGCAATCTCCAACTCCTGGGCTTAAGCGATGCTCTTGCCTCAGCCTCCCAAGTAGCTGGGACTACAGGCTCCCACCACAACGCCCGGCTATTTTTTGGTTGTAGTTGTCACTGTTGTTTGGCAGGCCTGGTGTATGTGGCTGGCACCCTAGCCGCTGAGCTACAGGTGCCCAGCCAACCTCTTAATACGTTACTTTGTACGTTACTCTGTACAAAACATGCCTGCTTTCCTGTCTCTTTATTTGCCTCTTGGTTTTCTTTTTTTTTTTTTCTGGTGGTTTTTGGCCGGGGCTGGGTTTGAACCTGCCACCTCCGGCATATGGGACCGGCGCCCCACTCCTTGAGCCACAGGTGCCGCCCTGCCTCTTGGTTTTCAACTCAAGTGCCTTATGATTCCAAAGTCAATAGTTTCGATCATAGTCATTATTTCCAAGTCAAAAAAACTGGGGACCCATACATAGGAACCTGGATTGTAAGAGCGGGGAATGATGGCGGCCACTGTTATCCTAAATAACCATCACATACAGGGCACCGCTGGACAGGCCCTGGCAGGGCCAGATGAGCCCACGTGCCGCCATCTCAGTTGTTTATTCATGTACAATGTTTTCTGTTATGGATATAACAGTCTGTTTTGGACACTCCATGAACCATGGTACCAGCCAAGGACCCAGTGTACAAAAAACACTTAGTAATGCACTTAGTAAAGTACTCAGTACCCATCAATTTAAAGTAAGACTGCTTTGAAGATATAACCACTTTATTTTTTTATTTTTATTTTTTTGAGACAGAATCTCACTATGTTGCCCTCAGTAGGGTGCTGTGGCATCACAGCTCACAGTAACCTCCAACTCTTGGGCTTAGGCGATTCTCTTGCCTCAGCCTCTCAAGTAGCTGGGAGTACAGGTGCCTGTCACAATGCCTGGCTAATTTTTTGTCATAGTTGTCATTATTGGTTAGCAGGTTCAGGCTGGGTTCGAACCCGCCAGCCCCAGTGTATGTGGCCAGCGCCCTAACCACTGAGCTATAGGCACCAAGCCGATATAACCACTTTAAAATAAGGAGATATTGTATAACTTTGTAACGTACAAAGAAAAATCTGTAGGCCAGGTGCGGTGGCTCAGGCCTATAATTCCAGCACTTTGGGAGGATGAGGCAAGTGGATTGCTTGGGCTCAAGAGTTCAAGACCAGCCTGAGCAGGAGTGAAACACTCACCTCTACTAAAAATAGAAAAATTAGCCAGGTGTTGTGGCAGGTACCTGTAGTCTCAGCTACTCGGGAGGCTGAGGCAGAAGGATCACTTGAGCCAGGAGTTTGAGGTTGCTGTGAACTATGATGATGCCACGGCATTCTATCCCAGTAAAACTGAGTGAGACTTTTTCTCAAAAAAAAAAAAAAAAAACGGAATGGCAGGGTGCAGTGGGTCAGGCCTGTAATTCTAGCACTCTAGGAGGCTAAGGCAGGTGGATTTCCCTGAGCTCACAGTTTTGACACCAGCCTGAGCCAGAGCAAGACCCTGTCTAAAAATAGCCGGGTGTTGCCGTGGCCTGTAGTCCCAGCTACTTGGGAGGCTGAGACAAGATAATCGCTTGAGCCCAAGTGTTTGAGGTTGCTGTGAGCTATGATGCCACAGCACTCTACTGAGGGTGACAAAGTGAGACTCTGTCTCAAAAAAAAAAAAAGAACAAGATACCAGTATGGTCTCCTGATTTCCCACATAGCATCTACCTAATCATTCAACCTCTCTCCAACTCACAATTCTCACTTATAAAGGGAAGGATATAATCCTGCAGAGTTGGGGAAAAAAAAGAAAAGAAAAATCTTTTTTTTTTTCAGAGACAGAGTCTCACTTTGTCACCCTCAGTAGAGTGCTGTGCCATCACAGCTCACAGCAACCTCCAGCTCCTGGGCTTACGCAATTCTCTTGCCTCAGCCTCCTGAGTAGCTGGGACTACAGGCGCCCGCCACAACGCCCGGCTATTTTTTTCGTTGCAGTTTGGCCGGGGCAGGGTTTGAACCCGCCACCCTGGGTGTATGGGGTCAGTGGCCTACCCTCTGAGCCACAGGCGCTGCCCAAAAACATAAAGAAAAGAAAAATTTGTTTAACATATACTGTGATGAGTAATCACATTGCTGAGGAGAAAGCTTTTCTGATTTTCTTCTCAAATTATGTTAGTGGCCCTATTCCTCTAACCTCTTAATTCATTGGTGCCAAATCTTGGCCTGGAGGCAGCCACCCAGGAAGGGTTTGGCCCGCATTGTGAATAGGTAATCGAGATGTCCTGAGTCTTCCTGAAGTGCCACATCCATCATGCTTACATGACTATTGTCTTTCCTGCTTGTTTCTGCTAGTTTGGAGCTATAATAATAACTGAAGACTTCTGTGTCTTAGGACAGGACACCCTCCTGTCCTCTGCAGTGATTGTGTCTGTCTCACTGAGGGTGAAGGCGGCAGGCCAGTGGGGCTCAACACTGGTGCACATTAGAATTACCTCAGGAAACATCCCAAAAAATACCCATGTCTGGAACCCACCCCCAGAAATGCTGATTCATGACTTGGGGTAGGAGGCAGGCAACAGGATTTTTTTTTTCTTAAATTGACTGTATAACCAGGGTCAAGAACTGCTGTGTCAGGCAGATGAATTCTTGCAGCAGTGCTGGACTAAGGGAATCACACTTCTGATTTTTCCTTTACTCTTCTCATCAAGGTCCAGGTTGTTCAGGGACATCTTGAAGGCAAGCTCTCTTTAAGAAAAGAACAGGTCTTATCTTTGAAAAACTATTTTGCTCATAGCAACTGGCTATCTATTTTACATACAGTATATATGTATATATATATTTCCGTTCCCTTTTTTTTCTTTTTTTCTTTTTGCAGTTTTTTTGGCCAGGGCTGGGTTTGAACTCGCCACCTCCGGCATATGGGGTTGGCGCCCTACTCCTTTGAGCCACAGGTGCCGCCCACCTTTTTTTTTTTCTTTATGACACCATCTTACTCTGTTGCCCAGGCTGGAGTGCAGTGACGTCATCACAGTTCAATGCAAAGGCCTTGGCTCAAGCGATCCTCCTGCTTCAGCCTCCCAAGAAGCAGGAACTATGGCTAATAGTCCAATAGAAAAATAGCCACATACCTGGCTAATTTTTCCATATTGGGTAGAGACAGGGTGTCACTATGTTAGTCAGGCTGGTCTCAAATCCTGGCCTCAGGAGATCCTCCCACAGCAGTTTTATTGCTGTTAAAAACCTCTGCATTGCTTTAGAGTTTAGATTCATCTTTAGTTTCTACTCATGGGCGTCTAATTTCTGATTTAACATGTTTCTCTCAGTTTTATAATGCTGACTCTGGTTCATCTTTGACGTGATTCATGATTTTATCCTGTTATTTTCCCTGAACTCTTTCCCGCATAAGTTAGATTACCTATCAGCTCCATGACCTCCCTCCCACATGAGTCAGGATTGCAGCTGCCCAGAGTCAGGACCTCCCACCCTGGCAGTCCTTCTGTCCCAAGCCATCACAGGGTCACTGGCTCTAGCTAGCTGTGGGCCCCCCTTGATACAATCTTTCACACTCTAGCTGGAATCCTGACACTTCCACAGTCAACAGAAAAGGAAATGGTGTGACTTAATGAGAATGAATCAATCTCTTCTAGCCACACTCATAAAATATTCATTTTATCAACTTCCAGTTCACAAGTATCTGGTTTTAAAAGGCAGATATGCAGGAGGGGTTAGGGAGAAGGCTATCAATTATTCTGCTTCTCACAGAAATTTAAGCAGTTTACTAAGATGCCGCAGATTTTAGCCCTAAGGAAGCAGGGGAATTTATTGGAGGTAGGTCTTCAAAAACTATCATGGTACGAGGTGATAAGAAGTATGAATAATTCTGGATGACCTTTCACTGGTCTAACAAGAGATTCTCATCTTCCACCCTAAGCCCTTCTTCCACAAGGTGCAGCCATCCTGGGACTGTGTCTTCCTAAGTTCATGTGTTGGAAAATTAAATCCAATGCAACGGTATTGAGAGGTGAGGCCTAATGAGAGGCGATTAGGTCAGGATTGGCTCTGCCCTTCTGAGTGGATTAATTTCATTATTGCAGGGGTGAGTCAGTTATGTTAGGAGTGGGCTTGTCATAATATAAAATAAAATTCAGTCCCCTCTTCCTCTCTCTCTTTCGTTTTTTTGAGACAGAGTCTCACTATGTCACCCTCAGTAGAGTGCCGTAGAGTCACAGCTCACAGCAACCTCCAACTCTTGGGCTTAAGCGATTCTCTTGCCTCAGCCTCCCAAGTAGCTGGGACTACAGGCGCCCACCACAACGCCCATCAACTTTTTGTTGTTGTTGTAGTTTTGGCCGGGCTGGTTTTGAACCTGCCATCCTTGGTACATGGGACTGGTGTCCTACTCCCTGAGCCACAGGCACCTCCCTTTTTTTTTTTTTTTTTTGAGACAGTCTCACTCTGTTGCCCAGGCTAGAGTGCTGTGGCATCAGCCTAGCTCACAGCAATGTCAAACTCTTGGGATCAAGCAATCCTCCTGTCTCAGCCTCCTGAGTAGCTGGGACGACAGGCACCCACCACAACGCCCAGCTAATTTTTCTATTTTTAGTAGAGATGGAGCCTCGCTCTTGCTCAGGCTGGTCTTGATCTCCTGAGCTCAAGCAGTCCTCTCTCCTCAGCCCCCCAGAGTGTTAGGGTCACAGGTGTGAACGTCTCGCCCAGCCCCCCTTGTTCTCTTGCCTTCCACCTGCCACCTTCCCCTGTGGGATCCTGCAGCACCTTGACATTGGGCACACACTTACAGCCTGAGGTGAGAAATACATTGCTCTTCTTTATTAATTACCAGTTTTTGACACTCTGTTAGACCCACCCAAAGTGGACTAAGACACAGAGTGTTGGCTCTGTGAAGTCACCAGTCTCCAAAGGTGACACCCAATAACCCTCTCCTCCCTTTATGTTGCTTCTGACATCAAAAGGTGAAGCTTATTTTTCAGCTGACCCAGCCCACTGCCTTGAATCTCAGCCGGCCTTGTGAGGAACTTGGAACAATACAGTGTAGCAAAAGTAACATTCTGGGACTTGCAACCCCAGGCCTCAACATTAGCCACTTTCACTTTCTGCTTCTTATCCAGCTGCTACACTGAGAAAATCCCAAGGCCCAGGGAACAGCCCTGAGGCAGGATGCACTGGGCTCTCAGCTGACAGTGAGCACCAATCACCAGTCACCTGAGGAGACCATCTTGAATGCTCCTGCCCAGATAACCACAGTTCCAGCCCATGGAACAGGGAGCAGAACGGCCCAGCTAAACTCAGTCAACCCAAGAAATCTTAGAGATAATAAAATGCTGTTTTAATCCACTAAATGTTGTAATTATTTCTTGTGCAGCAATAAAAACCATGACGGTCTGAATAAGTTCTTAGAGACGATTTAGTCAAACTCTTAAATTTTGCAGCTTTAGGAAATCTATATATCCCTAGTGCACAGTTATGCACTCAAAAGTCCTACAGCAAAGACCAAACAGATAAGGTGAGTGAATTTTGTTACCTCTTTCAAAAGAGACTTTTCAGCTCGACTCATTGTTACAAAGTAGGAATGTGGTTTCAGTGTTGCCAGAGTTTCTGACTTTTCAAGAAAAGTTGTATATTTAGAATTGTTATAAAATGCCCTTTAAACACTTCTTTTTGGATACAGAGTCTTGCTGCCTTGAATAGGCTGGACTTGAAGTCCTGGGGTCAAGCAATCCTGCCTCAGGTTCCTGGGTGGCTGGGATTTCAGGCATGCACCATCACGCACTTGTCCTAACATTTAAATATTAGCAACCAGTTAAAAACAACCCTGTTTGTCAAACAAAACACTTCCGTTGGCCCTACATAACCCAGGGCTGTAAGTGTGTGAACTCATCCTAGGATGTGTTTTCCAGGCACTACGTCATGGGACCCTCACCACAATCTTATGAGGTAGTATTCTGATTTTACCGATTTATGAATGAGCGAACTAGCTCAGAACAGTTATATGATTTAGCCACAATATTACTAAATGGTCAATGGTGAGCTGCTATTTGGGTCTAGGCAATGTAACTCCAAAGCTTATTAAATTTTTTTTTTCAGTTTTTGTCCGGGGCCGGGCTTGAACCCACCACCTCTGGTATATGGGGCTGCAGCCCTACTCCTTTGAGCCACAGGTGCTGCTCCAAAGCATATTAAATTTTTAAACAATTTTATAGAAGAGCTTTTATTAAAAGGATGCTGAGTGCACCTCAGAATTTTCTGGCAAGGCTAGAGACCAGGCTTGGGAGCTATGTAGCCAATAACCTCATCCCAAATCCTGCCACAAGTGTGACCCAGTTAAAACATCCCCAGCCACCACGGCTTGCAACTGCGGACCCAGTGACTCTAGACACTTCCCCCAATGCTGCTGCTCCAGGGTACTGGCTGGAACTGGTCCTCTCTTTCCACTCGATGAATTTAAGTCATTACCTAAGAGTCATGGTCTCAGGAGGGTGCTTCTAATTGGTGTGGTCTGGGTCACGTGCCCGTGTCTTGGCTTCATGGGAGGCTGGGAAAGCAAACATTTCATCATTCACTGAGTTTACTGAGCACCTGCTGTGAGTCAGGCACTCATGTACCTGCTAAAAACAAGCAAGAGGAATAGGTAAAACTTCCCTGTCTCACAGAACTTCCAATCTAGAGAGGGGGAGTCAGGTGGCAATCAAAAAAACAGGGAAAACATACATTTGTCAAATGGTGATGTGTGCCATGGAGAACAATAAAGCCAGGGTTGGGGATGGGACCTGCTGCTTTGTAACCTGTTCTGGGAGGTCCCTGAGAGAGGTGATACTTGAGCACAGTGCCAAATAATATGAGGGATCTGGACTTTTTTAGCTGGGTGGTGCTGTCTGGGGGCAAAGCCTACATTTTTTTTTTTTTTCAGACTAATGTGAAGGTACAAACGACTAGTTACAATATTTGCATTTGTTAGCCAGAGTACTTATAACTTGTGTCCCGCACTCAAAAGGTGTGGCCATTAAGTGGGAGCACACCAATTCCCTCCCTTCCTCCCCTCTCCTTTGTTTCCCCTCCTCCAACCTGAATTGAACTGAGTTTTTCTCTTATGTTGCCCACATTTTAAATCAATTAATTAATTTATTGCTATTATTTTTAGAGACAGTATCTTACTGTCACCGAGGCTTGAGTGTAGTGGCCTTATCATAACTCACTGTATCCTTGAACTCCTAAGCTCAAACCATCCTTCTACCTCAGCCTCCTGAAGAGCTAGGACTACAGGTGCACTACCATACCCAACTAATTTAAACATTTTTTGCAGAGGCTCAGCCCCTGTAGCACAGTCGTTACAGTGCCAGCCACCTACACCGAGGCTGGCAGGTTCAAACCCAGCCTGGGCCTGCTAAACAACAATAACCACAACAACAACAAAAAAAATCAGGGTTTTATAGCAGGTGCCTGTAGTCCCAGCTACTTGGGAGGCTGAGGCAAGAGAATCGCTTATACACAAGAGTTTGAGGTTGCTGTGAGCTGTGATGTCATGACACCCTACCAAGGACGACATAGTGAGACTCTGCCTCAAAAAAAAAAAAAAAAAAAAAAAAAGATTTTTGTAGAGATGGGGTCTTGCTACATTGCCCAGGCTGGTCTTGAACTCCCAGCCTAAAGAGATCCTCTTACCTTGGCCTTCCAAAGTTCTGGGATTATAGGCATGAGCCAGTACACCCAGCCCAGTGCCCATATTTTTAATTTGACTCTACCTCCGCTCCTCAGCCTTATGAAGTCATGTCTTTCCTGTCCTCTAAATTCTGTGTTAGGGTAAGGGAGTTCTGGGGTAACAACTTTCTTTTTTTTTTTTATTTTGTGGTTTTTGGCCGGGGTTAGGTTTGAACCCACCACCTCCGGCATATGGGACCGGCGCCTTACTCCTTGAGCCACAGGCGCCGCCCAGGGGGTAACAACTTTCTATGCCCAATGAAATTATGGGAAGAGACCTCTTAGTGTCCAATCTTCACTCCCTGCCACTACAGCAGAGACGGGCTACCTGGCCACACATGCAGAAATCTGGGGAAAATTTGGAGAGGAAGGAGTCAGAACTAATGGAAGGGGGTAATGTGAGAGAATACACGTGTACACATGTGCTTCCATTGATTGCGATGCTACAGATAATAATGGGTGTCCCAAAGCACTTATCTTAAAGTGGTGGTTTCTAAACTTTTTAAATTGTGTGACTGTATACTCTGTGCTATCCTGTAACGTCTTTGTATTTATTTTTAAATTATGTACATGTACTACTGAACCAAGGTATTATCTACATTGTGAAATATGCACAAAATAGAAACAAAAGATGTTTCTGAAATGAAATACACCATATTTGAAAATATTTTTATTGTACTTATTAACAGTAAAAAAACAAAGTCCTAATTTCTTACAGTAAAGAAAGATGATTGTGTATTTTATTGACAATAATGTAACTCAATATGTTTATTTTAAAAAATCTTTGACACATTCTTTTGGGCAACAAAATCAGATAATATAAACATTTCTAAACATCCATTTTTAGGGAGGCGAGAATTTTACCACTGAACCAACAATGTTCCCTTAAACATCCATTTTTCAATTTCTCTCTTCATAGCATAAGTTTCTTTTCAAATGGCAGTTAATGTCTCATTATAGTTTAAAACAATAACTTTTAACTCAAAAAGACCAATTAAGTATGCTCATTTATTTCAAAATATCAGCCAGGCAGGCATCTGTATCAATAAGGGCTCAGTAAGAAACTAGCAAACCACAACAGGCCTTCCAAGCAAATAGGAATTGAATACAGGGGATTTAGATGCTCAGAACACTATTAAAAGGGCTAATAAACTCCCCGAAGGAGTTAAGGGTTAGGGAAAATTTGTAACCACACGGGAGTTCAGAGTTTAGGAGGATAGATGCTGTTGTCATCCAGGTCAGAAAAATGCAGGAACCCTTGGGCAGCGCCTGTGGCTCAAGGAGTAGGGTGCCGGTCCCGTATGCCAGAGGTGGCAGGTTCAAACCTAGCCCCGGCCAAAAACCAAAAAAAAAAAAAAGAAAAATGCAGGAACCCCTTTGTTGATCACTGAGCCCCCAAAACACAGAGATAAGGGCTGATAATCCCTTAGCTTAGAGGCTAGAAGTCTAGCATGGCCTTCACGTTTGCTAGGTGCCATCAGAGAAAATAGTAATACCGCCTTTTCCTTATAAGCACAAAAGAAATCACATCCAGAACCTTGAAGGCAAGGGAGTTTGGGAAAGATGATTTCCATAATCCTAGTCCCTATGACATGGAGAGTAGCACATAAGGATTTGGGAACGAAGGCTGCTTATCCCAACCATGCAACAGACCACATGGCAGCGCACTCCTGACAGCCTCATGTTACTACAGGAAAGGCTGGCAAATGAGAAATGCTTGTTTTGTCAAAAAGACTAGGTGAGTAATTTTGATGTTTGACAATTCTTCTCTATGAGATTTTTACAGCTACTTCCCATTACATAATCGCTTCCGTTATCTAAAGTAACTCCCCTGACAACATCCTGTAGCATATAAACTGCAGTCCATTATGGTACTCAGAAGGAAATGAAACTCTCAACCTGCTGGACCTGCTAGACACAAGGAGAGAGCCAGTGATTCCTTCCCACCACTGCCACATGTGAACCCGCTGGGTGGCCTCTTCCTCTCCTGCGTGAAACTAGGGCTTTTCCAGGAAACAGGACAATCATCTTTGTTTTTTTGTTTGTTTTTAAGTCCAGTCTCTATAACATCAAAACTCCATCGTTTATCCAGTAAAACTTCTGGTTACTGGCTCAGGCTGCCATGGGCCAGAAGGAAACCCAGAAGGGACTGGGAGGGCAGACAACCTGATTCCCTGGCCCATTCTGCTCTTCAGATACAACCTTTTGCTGAAAAAGCTAAGGTATGAAGAGAAAGCAACTTTGTTTTCTTATGAGTGCCCCTACCTAGCGGTTGTAATGACATGTTCTTTAATAGGCCTGGATGAAATTGCAGCGTTTCTGGGTTCTTTCAGGTAATAAACAGGGTAAAGAGTACTTTTTTCTTACTTAAAAAATAGTCTTCTATCTAGGTATTAGCAGACTCATCCAGTGTTATATTGAAACCTCAAATTAAATTAATTTCAAGTTTCCCCACCACTTCCCTCCTCTAGCCCCAGTCTGTGGGAGAAAGGTTCATGGCCAGCATCTCTTCCCTTTCTCACACCCGCTCCTCTGCACTTGCTCTGTGCTGCTCCCGGGGGAAGGAAGGAAGGAGAGGGCAGGTCATATTCTAGGAGTCTGGGAGTGGCAAATGCCAAATGGTGCTTCTTTTCTCACAGGTGATTTCTTGTGGGTTCAGGACAGTGTCTCCACTGCCGGGCAGCTTTCACCTGTGTTCCCTGGAGGCCAGGCCTCCTCCACTTGGACACCAGAACTCCTGCCCCAGCCTCTTGGTTTCCAGCAGTGTGCCCCTCCATTGAGGTTATCCTGTCCCTCCCTTGGTTCCCTTTGGCTGGACCAAACCTGCCTCCCTTTCTGAGAGCCACAGGCCTGAAGGAACCCTGGGAGTGCCAACCATTCCAAAGGCAGCCACGTCTCCTCCTCTCTTCTTCAGGAGCCCTCCGCCAACTGTTTGTCTTTAGACATTTTAGGAGTCAGATACCAGGTGCAGAGGAAGGAGCTCCACTCTCTCCTGCTCCGGAAAAGGGGTGTGTCCAGCACACAGACCACTGCTTTCAAAGCAGTCCTCTCGCCGCATCCTTGTAGCTTGGAGGTGGAGGCCCAGCTACTCCTTCCCAGCGTGCAGCTCGAGGTTTCTCATCTCTCAGTATGAGCTGCAAAGGTGATCTAGCTCCTCCTCCCTTTTGAATGTGGAAGTATTTGGCACCTATTGTTTAGTTTTCAGCCTTTGGGGTCTCTGGTGAAACTGACACAGAAAGAGTCCAGTTTTAGTAAAGGAAGTTACCATTGCTGACCCCTCCTCCAGAGGAACTCTCGTTTCTGCATCAGGGTACCTGATGTTCCATAGGTGTCCTGTGACAGCCCGAATTATGAAGCAGGCTAAGTGAAGGTACTGTTAATATAGAACTATTACGTATTTATATATTGCATACTGATGCATGATTATTTTTGTACAAAATACATACAAGACTTTTTGATTTTGACATTATAGATAATTGGATGTGCAGAGAATACCTTTAAGTGTCATAAAAATGCTCTTTAAAATCATGACTGAGCTGACAGGAAAGTAAAGGAGGCCAGAATAACCAGAGGACAGACAGGAGGAGGAATGAGAGGGAGAGAGCGAGCACCAATGGGGGGTTTGCGCTATTTCCTGGTAGCCGAGAGTCTGAATGCTTCTCTTTCTTTTTCTATAGAGGCATGGTCTTGCTACATTGACTATAGGCTGGACTCAACTTCCTGGCCTTCCTGCTGTTTAGCTCGCCCAGGCTGACTTTGAACCCACCACCCTCAGTGTATGTGGCTGGTGCCATAACCACTGTGCTACGGTGCCCTTCCCTTACCCTCCCCTTCCTTTTCTCTTTCTTTTTTTTTCTTTCTTTTATTTCTTTCTTTCTTTCCTTCTTTTCTTTTTCCTTCCTTCCCTTCCTTTCTTACTCTTTTCCTTTCTTCCTTCCTCCTTTCTCTTTCCTCTCCTCTCCCTCCTCCTCCCTCTCCTTTCCTTTCAGACAAAGACTCACTCAGTTACCCTCGGTAAAAAGAACATTATATCAGAAAGATATAACCTTAATGAACATATATTCATCCAATAATATTTATGGTTCTTTGAAAAATTATTAAGGAGGAATGGCAAGAATGAATAAGAAAAAGAGGGAGAAGATGCTTATAAACAAAACACAGCATAAAAATGGAAACAAGCATTGTAAGAATAAGAAAATCTCATCATTTCTAAGAAATGTACTATGGGAAAACCATTTGATCTAATCCAATTCATGCACATGGTCAACATTCCCAGAAAATTAGGAATAGAACATTCTTAACCAACTGTATACCATATACCAAAAATCTAGAATAACGGCTCAGCACCTGTAGCTCAGTGAGTAGGATGCCAGCCACACACACTGAGGCTGTCAGGTTTGAGCCCGGCCAGAGCCTGCTAAACAGCAATGACAACTGCAACGGAAAAATAGCTGGGCATTGTAGCGGGTGCCTGTAGTCCCAGATACTTGGGAGACTGAGGCAAGAGAATAGCTTAAGCCCTAGAGTTTCAGGTTGCTGAGAGCTGTGACGCCATAGCACTCTATGGAGGGTGACAAAGTGAGACTCTATCTCAATTAAAAAAAAAAAAAACCTAGAATAACACCACACTTAATGGAGAAAACCTAAATAAAGAACAAAGATTTTAATGTTCCTGTTAACATAAGGAACAAGGATGCCACTTTTAGCACTGCTTGTTTAGCACAGTAGTAACGGAATAATCTAATGCTCTTAGACATTAGAAGCAAAAGAATTGGGAGATGAGATAAATGGTCATATTTTGTAGATTATAGGTGTATGATCATCTCCATTGAAAAGCTAATAAAGTAGGGCGGCGCCTGTGGCTCAGTGAGTAGGGCGCCGGCCCCATATGCCGAGGGTGGCGGGTTCAAACCCAGCCCCGGCCAAACTGCAACAAAAAAATAGCCGGGCGTTGTGGCAGGCGCCTGTAGTCCCAGCTGCTCGGGAGGCTGAGGCAAGAGAATCGTGTAAGCCCAAGAGTTAGAGGTTGCTGTGAGCCGTGTGACGCCACAGCACTCTACCCGAGGGCGGTACAGTGAGACTCTATGTCTCTACAAAAAAAAAAATAAAAAAGAAAAGCTAATAAAGTAATCAGATGGACTACCAGAATAAGCGTTTAGCAAAATTGCTGAAGGAAAATCGCCTTTCAAGATAAAGAGCATTCCTTATTACCAGCAATAACTAGGAAACAAATAAGAAGGTACTGTTCATGAAAGCAACAGTGATAAAGAAAGTGCACAGAAATCATTCTATAAACAAGACCTTTACAGGTAGATTTTTTGTTTGTTTGTTTGTTTATTTGTTTTTTTGCAGTTTTTGGCCAGATTTAAACCCACCACCTCCGGCATATGGGGCCAGCGCCCCACTGTTGAGCCATAGGCGCCACCCTACAGGTAGATTTTAAAAGCCTTATTGGAAGACATATAATAGGGTTTGAATAAACGAAGAACTACACTACCAGTGGGGCAACTTAAAAATTCTACTAGTGAGGGCCAGGCGGTGGCTCACGCCTGTAATCCTAGCACTCTAGGAGGCCGAGGCGAGTGGACAGCTTGAGCTCATGAGTTCAAGATCAGCCTGAGCAAAAATGAGACCCTGTCTCTACTAAAAATAGAAAAACTGAGGCAAGAGGATTGCTTGAGCCCAAGAGTTTGAGGTTGCTGTGAGCTATGATGCCACAGTACTCTACCCAGAGCAACAGCTTGAGACTCTGCCTAAAAAAAAAAAAAAAAGAGAGGGCGGCGCCTGTGGCTCAGTGAGTAGGGCGCCGGCCCCATATGCCGAGGGTGGCGGGTTCAAACCCAGCCCCGGCCAAACTGCAACAAAAAAATAGCCGGGCATTGTGGCGGGCACCTGTAGTCCCAGCTGCTCGGGAGGCTGAGGCAAGAGAATCACGTAAGCCCAAGAGTTAGAGGTTGCTGTGAGCCGTGTGACACCACGGCACTCTACAGAGGGCGGTACAGTGAGACTCTGTCTCTACAAAAAAAAAAAAAAAGAGCTGGATGCTTTTTTAAGTGGAACTTGAAAATTCTAGAATTTATATGAAGAATAAAATCGACAGTTAACTGAGTCAACATAAAAGAACAAAGAGAGACCCCTTTATTAGATAATAAGGCATACGCTAAGTCTATAGTAATGAAAAAAGTATAACGGGTGCACAAGTAAGAAAAATGAAAAAAAAAAAAAAAAAAAACCCGAAAAACAAAAATGAAAAATGGAACAGAATAGAGCTCAGAAATAATACCCTTCCACCTATGAGAACTTGACATAGGACAAAAACGTTAGCACGAACATGTATGAGCGGGAGATGTACTGATAACAAGGTCGTGCTGAGGGCTCACTGAACACAGAAATAAAGCTGGGCCCATACATTACATAACATACAGAGGCGGACAACTCTAAGAAAGATAGACCCATAAAGGAGAAAACACAGGAGGATATCTTTGTGGTCTAGGGGTAGAGCAGTATTTCTTAAACTCCCCAAAAAATAAATGACGAAAAGTCATATTCGATCTATTAAAAAAGTGCTGCTGCTTAACGCATGTCACAGACAAAATTAAGTGACAGACTAATGTAACTGACACATCTAAAATTGATAAGCGATTAATGTCTACAACAACCACAAAAACAGAAAATGCAACTGCGTGATGAACAAAAGAGACGGACAAGCAATTTGCAGAAGGGAGGACTGGTTATAACCCTGTGTGTGGTAACAAGCAACTGCAGGCAAGCGAGGCTCCCACTGTCGGGGGAGCAGGTGTGTATAACATGGCGGGTACAGCTGGGTACTCTACGCCGTAAGTAGCGACGCGTCAGATGTGCAAACAATTACAAGGGTGAATCAAGAAGGTACGAAAAGTAGGAAATAGAGCAGGTATGTTTGTACAAATTAAAATTGCATATACACAAAGCACCTTCTACTCATTTTAGAAGGCTGTGTGCAGTAAGAGAGGGCATGTATCCAAAAGGTCACAGTGGTAGTGGCTGTAGGGTAGAGCCAAGGGGGGACTAGGAGAGGGAAGAGCCTCACGTGCAACAGAGCAAGGGAAGGAGATATACTGATACCAAGTGCTATGGATCGAGGCATATTATTAACGCATTGCTTTGCATTCGAGGTGCAAAGAAGTGAAAAATAAGTTATACACAACACACACTCAATACAACACAACTATACTCATGTATAGTTTGAAACTACAGCCAGCATTTGGCTACGTAGGGAGAGACCGAGGGGGACCGCCTGCGGAGCCCGCCCTTGACATGGAGGAGTGCAGAGAGCTGGATCTTGGTGCTATGGAATCACTGGAGAAAGAGTTTTATCAAAATCAGGGTCCCCTCTACAACTACTCAGTCATATAAGCCAAAAAAATTCCCTTTGCTCCTTGAGCCAAGGATTTCCAACACTGTGATGAAAGAATTTTAACTGATATTTACTTATCCATGACTGTACATTAAGCAGTACTCTACACCAGGTTTTAAAAAACACTGTGAGTTCATTCACTTGTTATTTTGGAAAATCAGGGGAGCAAGAGGGAGCATAAACTTAGGAAGTAAGAAGCCAGAGAAGAGACAGAATAGCAGGAGCCACCATCTGGAAGTTCTTACTATGTGCTAGGCACTATGCTATGTGCTTCCTATCCCTTGTCTCCAATGCAAGCTACGCACCCACCATGGCTCTTATCACTGCACAGATGAGAAAACAGGCTTGAAGGGTCAATAGTCACGTCTAAAGTGACACAGCTTCACAGCGGGGCCGTGTTAACCTGAGTCTGTCTAATGTTGACGCGTTTTCTTTCATACTACGCCACCTTGCTAGCAAGAAGGTAGTGGGGGAAATGTTGAATGGACACACACAGCGACACAGGAGACATAAATATACACAGAGACAGAAAAACAAGCCACATCAAGGCACATGTTGACGAGGCATTATCGTTTTTGAAGGATACTTGTGACACATCAGAGTGTAACTGTATGAGATGAGGTTGTCATTGTCCTTCAAAAGGCGTATATCATATCTTGCTTGCAATATAACCCAATCCTTGGTGCACCCAGAGTCAGTTCTTTTGCTTTTGTTTCCAATTTTCAAAACACATTTATTTTCTCAAATCCTTCTCAAACTTTCATATGTAGAGGAAGCAAGGTCACAGGTTCTGGACACTGACTTTCAAATCTAGCATGTTAGATCATTCCTCGTCTGTGCCAAAATGAACTTTTGATGGTCTACTTGCAATCGCACAGACTGTGAAAAGTGTACAAAGGACACTGTGGCTCTACCTGCGATAGGTACTAATGTAAGTGCCCACAAGAGGCGACACGGCCAACTACGGAACTCCATGCAGCTGTTCATAAAAGATAGGTCTCTCTGCACCGATTTGAAATAATCTCCGTGAAAACAGAAAAAATGCTAGGTGCAGTACAATGGATACATAGACTGAATTTATGTTAAAGAGTCAGGTACATGTTTCTGCTTGTAACTGGAGAAACTAGTGGTTGGCTGCTCTGGGGAAGGGAAACTGGGATCACAGGAGAAGACATGCTTTGTGTTCACTGTATACTCATGTACCTCCTACTGTCTGTGTTCCACCAAAAGCAAGGATAATCTCTTCCCCAAAAATCTTTATTTTAAACCAAGCAGTTTATTGCGTCTTCCCCTCCAAGTCAAATCAACTTTGGGGCTCTCAAAGGTTCTGGGTGGAATACTTTCTCTTTTTCCTTCTCCAGTGATGAGATGGGAACAATCTCTTTTCCTTTTCTTTTTCCCTCTTTTCAACCAAGTCCACCTATTTGCATGTTAACAGAAACAAAATAACTTACTTATCCACATTCATTGAAAATACATTTAAGTAAAAGAAAAAAATAAAGTACTCATACTGGAGGATATATCTGTATATACTCTGTATATTTCCTATGCATATACGGTACACACACATATTTACACTCACAGCTGCCTTTTCACTTAACATGTGAACATCTTGAATTATTTCAACAATTTTAATATTAGTTTCGTTTATTAAACCAATCCCCTCGATCATGACATTAAATTGTTTCCAACTTTTACTATCACAAACAACATTGTAATGAACAATCTTGTACATAAATCTTTGTACAAGTTCATTTTTTTCTTAGAATAAATTTGTAAAACAAAATAGCTTTGTCACCAGTTTGCTAATTTGCCTTCCAGTTCTAACTGTAGTTGTTGCTCCCTGTGCCGTTTTCTTTTTTTTGAGACAGAGTCTCAATTTCTTACCCAGGTAGGGTACTGTGGTGTCATAGCTCACAGCAACCTCAAACTCTTAGGCTCAAGTAATCCTCTTACCTCGGCCTCCCAACTAGCTAGGATTACAGGTACCTGCCACAATGCCCAGCTAGTTTTAGAGACAGAGTCTCACTCTTGCTCAGGCTGGTCTCGAACTCCTGAGCTCAAGCAATCCACCACCTCGGTCTCCCAGAGTGCCCGGCCCTCTGTGCCATTTTCTAAACCAGCCACACTTTCCTAGGCATAAGCTCTGCTCTGACATTTCTTTCCTCCACGGTGAAGTGTAAAACATACTTTCTGCTTCACAGATAGTTCTGGACTTCTGAACAAGCCACTCTTCTGAACAGCTGACTTTTATTCAGTTCAACGCTAGAGAATTATTCCTTGGATCGCTACATCATTAGCTTATTCTGAAATCCTTTAACTCCTTAGGTTTTATGTTTTTCTTCTTTGAAAGTATTCTTAGTTTCCTTTTTTAACTTACAGAATAATAAAACAAAATGAGTATAAATAATAGGAAAGCTGTGTCAGACATTGTGCTAAGTGCTTTACATGCCTTATGTAATTTAATGTTAACTGGAGTTACAAGAAGAATGTTCCATGATCAAATACTATTGGGGAAATGATAGGTTGAAAAGCTTAAAATACCTTTAACATGTTGACATACATTTACATGTTGGTAAAAACACAGTTTAGTGTAGCCAAATTATTTAACAGGGTTTTGTTGTCGTTAAAAATTATCTTGAAAAAAAAAAAAAAAAAAAAAAAAATTATCTTGACATTGGCTTGGCGCCTGTGTCTCAAGCAGCTAAGGCGCCAGCCATATACACCTGGTGGGTTCAAATCCAGCCCGGGCCCACCAAACAACAATGATGGCTGTAACCAAAAAATAGCCAGGCATTGTGGCGAGTGCCTGTAGTCCCAGCTACTTGGGAGGCAGAGGCAGGAGAATCGCTTGAGCCCAGAAGTTGGAAGTTGCTATGAGCTGTGATGCTACGGCACTCTAACCAGGGCGACAGCTTGAGGCTCTGTCTCAAAAAAAAAAAAAAAAAAAAATTATCTTGACATTAATACTCTTGATTGCATTAATACTCTTGTAAGCATTCCACGTTGTATATCAAGTCAGCACACTGTACCCAATAAATGCTTTAATGTACATGCTTATGATTTAATAAAAAAAGGAAAAAAATTATCTTGAGCTATTACTCCCCATTTTTGCAAAACTGCCCTTCATTGTTAGCTAAAGGCACTTGCAGTCCACCCTCCTCCCCAACTACATAAGAACCAGGCCCTTTTGAAATTCTTTTCATCTTTATGACAAGAAGATATTTAAAATATACTTAAAGAAAAACAAAAAGCAAAAGCAAAAGCACCTATGCCACCACCCTTTATATTTGGGGTATATATCCTTTTCAGTATTTTCTATGCATACATATGTACACGCTTGTACTGGACAAGCTGCCCAGTTTCTCTGACAACTTGTTCTCTCTCCATCCTTTTCCCATATCCCTCCTGGATTTCTGGCACTCCAAGTGAGAATTATACCCCAAGACCACCTGGATTTCTAAGGTTGATTTTTTCCAATTTCTCTATGAACACTTTTCCTAGAAGTATTCTATAAGTAAGGCTTATAGAGAAGATGGTCTCTTCTTGTGAGTAGCAACCCACATATCTACATGTCAAGCCTGACCCTGGTGGTATCACCGAACGTGAACACCCTGTCCCCTAAAGATAGGACTGAGTGAGCCACATTCACTCGCACACTCTGCCCGTCCCTGCTACCCAGCGCACACTTCCCATCAGACTACCTGCTTCCTGCTGCCTCCCAACTCTTGCCCTTTCCTGCCCATCCCCGGAGGCTCACCTCAAGTGCCATTTGTTTGACCAAGACCGTCTACATTGCTCCAGTCTCCCTTCTCCCTTTACCCATCAACTCAAATGTCAGCTGGGAAAGGACCACAGTTCTGCAACAAACTTTGAACAATTATCTTTTAATGTGATTCATTAAAAGACTCAGGCGATTGTTAATTGTTTCTGAATATACTTAGGGTGGAGGTGTGTCCTTTGTTTCTGTACCGCACAGTGCCATACAGACAACAGATACTTAACCACTACTGAAAGAATGTAATTTATTTTTTTGAGACAGGGTCTCACTCTGTTGCCCAGGCTTGTCTCAGCCTCCCAAAATGCTGGGATTATAGGTGTGAACCACCACACTTGTCCATGAATATGATATTAAAATCCAAGTTAACTCAATAATACAACAGACATGAGAATAATATGTACATTCTTCTTTATTTAGTACAACAAACACGTAACACATACAAAAAGAAAAAAAAAAAACACTCATAAAAGGCCCTGTCACAAAGGATAGACAGGAAACATCTACACTGAACCAAATAAGGCTCTTGCTTCAAAACAGGGGTTTCCTAGCTACACCTGGAATATGAGCAAGGCTGTTGCAAAAAATAAAAATAAAAATAAACAAAAATCCCTGCACTGAAGGAGTATATCCATAGGGTGAATTTACTAAATTCACAGATTCATATTTAGGAATGTTTATGCCCTCTCACATTTCCAAAATTATCGGGCTTTTATGAAATGTCTAATTCTTCTGTTTTTTGTTAAGAAATTTATCTTTCTAAATTTTATTTTAAGGAAAGAGTGACGAGTGACAAGAGCTTTCTAAAAACCAGAGACCACCAAACCACCCAAAGTTTCAAATGTTTTATATTAAAGTTCCAAGAGCATGTAAAACCGGGAATGCAAAGGCAAGATGGCAATGGGAAGAAGACTTTGACTCCCAAGCCATTTCCTGGTAGCTACGAGCATTCGATCAACCAAATGAAAAATGACACAATGGAAATACCTCGGCTCAGTGCAGGGTTCAGTAGCAGCAGTTTGTCCATATTCCTGCTCCAATTTGAGCTGGAAATCAAACAAGCACCAGTTCATCTCAAAAGAGCCTTATGCAAACACACACACATACACACCCACACCCATTCACATGTCGTCACCACCCCCCTTTATTTAAATTTATTATTTTTTTACTAAAATAATACAAAAAAGGGAGACAGGTATATTTACAAAAATCCATGGCTGGTACAGTACATAATTTTTAAGACACACTAAATGCTACAATCTTTCAGGTCCTGAGATTATTACAAATATCAACTCAAAGCTTGTGTTCAGGTCCAGTTTTTAAAGGAGGAAAACAAATCCCAAAATATTAAGTCATACACTTATTTGAAATACAGTATATCCTTTCAAGTTAGCAAAAACACCTCCCTATAAGAAAATCCAATACAGTGATTCGAGCCTTTTACCTAGAGGATCATCAATTCTTTAGGCTCCTTCAAGACTAGTTTTGAAGCGTATTGGCGTTTACATCAAGTGTGGAGGCGGCTAATAAGAAGTTGTGTAACTGGAGGGAAGTTCCTCTGGAGAGTGAACATTTACTGTATAAAATTCCTGTTTTTCCTTCTGCTACCAAACAAAAGTCTTTTCCTTACCAAAATTCATTTCGTAAGGGTTGGAAATATGTGCTTACCCAGACTAAAAATCAGAATCGTCATTTCCAATCAGTTATAGCAAATAGGTTTGCAGTTTCACAATAACATTTACAACTGCAAATAGACTTTCTTGCTTGCAATAAAAGAAGAAAACACTCATCACTTAGTTTCTTGGTAGACTTTTTGTATTATTTGGGCCAAAGAATTATCACCAGCCAGAGATTTATTTTCTTCTAAATCTGATAGCGTTTAGCAAGGGAAAGCCCCAAAGTTACATACTCTCCTTAAAGAATAATTTGGTATTGTTGATACTTTCTAAAATAAAATAATTTTTCAATGATAGCCAATAAAAAGTGCAAAGTTTTAATCTTTTCTCTGGAAGGTGGCCATGGATCAGAAGAAATTATTTGTAGGCTGGGAACCTACAATGGTGGAAGGGTCCCACGACTATCTGCATGTCTCAGAAAGTATATGTGATTCATTACATGGGCACAGCCAAGACTTTAAAAAAAAGTGGCCAAATTTGGCCAAGTTTCAAACTATTAAAAACAGTAATACCTTTGTCACTCGAGAATAACTTCTCTTTCTTTTAATGCCTCTTAATTAATGGGATAATCCTTGGTAGTCGCAGTTATGGTAAAGAAAATTCAATTTTCTGACAGAGGGCAAAATACTCTCATGCTTACAGTGGAGATAAGCAATAAAGGAAGAAAGTTTATGGCTGTAAGGATAGGAAATACAAGATAGCTAAGATCTGACAATTTAAGGGTAGGACATAACACAAAAAAGCATGTCCGCTGGCTAGGCATGGTTAATGCTGACTCCAAAATAGGCTTTGAGGATTGATGGAACAGTTAACTTCAAAAACAGAAGTATTTCCAAGTTATGTTGGGCAAAAGTCATTTTGTTTATGTTTCAATGAGGTTTCCCTTAGTTCTTGATTATACAATATTTAAGACAGATTAAAGATAATATAATTGTATTATTATTAGCAAAATGGGAGCAAATAAAGTAGAGAGAGTTTTCTGAGGAACAAACATAAAAATGGTATTAAGGATTCACATGGCCTATTTGCAAAAGTAGGCTTATCTGGGGAAATACGGAAATAAGCAAGGCATACGGTTATGAGAAATAAGAACCTCTAACAAAGGTCTGCATTTCTTTTGAATAACCTTGAAAAGTATCAAGGGGAAGGCATGAAATGTAGCTATTACCACATTATATAGTAGCAGAATCTTTTTTAATACAAAGGAGAAGAAAAACAAATCAAATGATAACCACTGACTCTAAGTCTTGGACAGATTGACCCAAATCATACTCATGAGGTTTTTGAAAAGCATTCTTGACTTGTTTGGGTAATAGTTTGGAAATGTATCCAGAGTTTAAGTACTAACCCACTATGAAATGGAAATACATAGGTCAGATTGAGAAGCAAAAGTATTACAATGTGATGAAATTAAAAATAATGATCACAAATAGCTACTTTCAAGTAAATTGTACTTTGGGAGTCTATGAGAAAAATGTTATTTAATATCAAGCTATTTAAAGGCAGTCTAAATAAAATCCTAAGAGAGTCCCTGCCTGGGTCTTCTGCTGAGATGTAACAGTCTTCTGAAATAGGCCTACAGGCTTTACCTTCAGGTTCAATGGGGACACAGACTAGATCACCAGAGTGAGAAAAGGATGTAAGAGATAGTGTGACCAGACTTCTAACAATATGAACTTACATCCTAGTGTAGCAGTTGGCTGATTAAATGGTTAACTTAAGAGTTCAGACTAAAGGAAATGAAGAAAGAATTCAATATTAATATTCAAAGCTATTTTTAATTAGAGTTTGACCACTCGTTCAGCTCTATAAACCTGAACATTGTGCCACAGAATCTAAAACCTTTTCAGAATTGAACACTGGGATGATTTTATCATAACAACCCAAAGACATTCCATGATACTAACTATAGTTTTTGCACCAATGAAAGGGTCTGTAGTTTTTGAATATAGAGTTCACATTTTAGGACAAACACAAAATATCTCTTTTTTATGTTTGTGTTAATCTTCCTTGGAGGAACAAACACACATTCAACCAAACTTTCATGCCTTATTTCTTTGGGTCTTAACATTTGTTATTGGAGAATGGAAAAAGAGGACAACATGGAAAACAAGGAGTATGTTTATCTGCATAGTTGCTATTTAGAGGCTACTACTAAGGCCTTACCTGGGAAAAGCAACAAAAATCCAGTAAATGATTTTTAGAAACCCTTATCATATCTTACCGGGGATTAACTGGGCCTTTGCCAGTTCTGGGAATTAACCCAGATGCTTTGTCTGCTAGGGCTTGGTACTTTCTCCTAACTCACATGAGCTAGATGAAATTTGTTCCTCACCCTGCGTGTCTTCTTCATTCTGACCCTGAATATGCTCTACAATTTAATTCTACACAGATACTCCAACAAACGGTGGTCCGCATTTAGCATCCAAAAAATTGCAGCATCCATTTTTTCCTGTTGTTTCAAATGACGAAAGAAAAATTCTACATAGTACTACTTAATATACAGGGTTGGATGGTGGGATAAAATGATCTTCATTTCCTCCTGGGATTTGGGGAAAACACGTTCCTTCTACCCTGGCCCTCCCCAGCTAGAAAGTGAATCTTGCCTTCCCTCTCTTGTTTTCCTACAACCTGAGCAGCTGAGGGCTCCCCTCTTTCACACTGAAGAAGCATGGATTACAAAGGCAGAATGGCTAAGAGAGTGCCCAGCCAGCTGTGTGTAGTGTTTGCCCCTTCAGTGCAGAGCTGGACACACCTAGCTACAGGAATAGTACACAGTCTCATGATTAGCAAGAATGAGGAGATTCCTGCTCTTTCTGAAAAAGCGAAAAGCGTAGCTGTCACCAAACAAGTAACATAAGGGAATTAGACTGAGACGATGGAAAAGTGAGGCAGTTAAAATTTCCGGGATCACTTATCAACTTCAATAACCAAGCGTCCAAACTTCGTCTAACTTCAGCTCCACAACCTTGGCAAAATCCACACAAGCAGTAACACCTTAAAAGGCTAAAAAAAACTACTTATAATTAAGAAACTTAGTGTCATTTCCTTCCCCCCCCTTGTTAACTTCAAACTAAACATTTTATCCCACTGCATATATGTTTAAATAACAAATATGTATCTAAATTAGAATTCCAGTGATTTTTTTTTTTAGAACTTAAAAATCATAGGGTCCTTTTTATACTCATCACAAGGAAAACATTTTTTAGCCTCTGCAGGAAGATGATAATACTATTTTTACTTATATAGCACATTTTAGAAAAACTCAAAATATTTTTGAAATAGTAAAGTCTCTGATATCCCTGGGAGGTAGGTGAATATTATTATACCCAATTGTCTAATGGGTAATCTGAGGCACGAAGGTTAAATGATTTCCCCCCTAGACATAGTAAAATTCAAGAGTAATACTTGCAAATGAACTCTGGCACCTGACCGTAGTTTTGCTATCAGGCTACATTATCAGGAGTCTATGCTTTCTCCTTTTTAGCTACAAGTCTTTTCTTTCCAAATAGAATTTATTTAAAAAGGGGGCACTTATTAGATATATTTGTACTGGGTATGAGGAATGTTTTAACTTAGTCTCCCTTAACGTATCACATTTGTTTTAAACAAGAAACAGATGAATCTTAGATGCTGAAGATTATGTTATTTTGCTCAAGGGAGAAATCTAAATAATCATAAAATCAGATTAAGCCAAATGTAATCATTTGGCAAATAAAAAGAAAACCGAAGATCTCTCAAGAATGCTATAGATTATATGAGTGTGTTCCTCAGTATCTGAAGTCTTTCTAAGTTTATTAACCTTTTAACAGATATGCAGCTATGATTTCAAAAATCATTTCCCAAAAGGAAATGATACATTTTTGATGCTGACAAAGCTGCTAATTTCCTACAAAACTGAATCAGATACCATACCACAGTTGTGACACCAGCCCTCCCGTGTATTCAGTCTCACCTGCCACAGTGCACCCTACCAATCTCACCTATGAGGTACTTGTTATTCCAATGCTTTCTCAATATTGCTTATGCCAAGTTTGAAGGGCATACAGCAGTGGGTTACTCCAGAAACAGTCAATGAGTCCATTGAATTTATTTTACTTGTAATAACCGACTTATTATGTGTGTGTGTGTGTATGTGTGTGTATATATATACACACACACATATATATATATCTTGTTGTTATTAATTTCTACAAACAGATATTCAAGAGGGGAAGACAGCATCTTGTGAAAAGATAATTTCCCAATCTGCCTCTTTTAATCAACTAAAAGCAATGGAATAAACAAGACAGAAGCTTTGCAAACACTGGTGGGGGTGTTTGGAAAGGATGCAATGGTATGGCAGCTACTGGTTTTATATATACGTATGTGTGGATATATGGATCTTATACATATATCCAAATAAAAGAAAGAGGGTGACAGCATGACATGGTGGTGGCAAGTTTGAGATTCTTCCTCTTGAATCCCCTGCCTTAGCCTATACTTCATCTGAGAACAGTTTCAAAAGAGGAAAAAAAGAAAGAAAAAAGGCACTTAACAAAGACAAAGGCCTGAATTGAGGATGTTTCAGAGCAGTAATATAAGCATTTTACCAGAGCTAAGAAATGACTTACAAAGAGTTAAACTTTTCCCATTAAAACTTCATAAAATTGCATGTTTGTGATCAATCATTTATCTATTACTGCACTTTTCTTCTGCTTTATTATTACAGAAACAAAAGCCCCCCAAAGCAAAGAACAAAACAAAGAAAAAAACCAATCACACATGCACAAGAGAGTAAAAGTGCCTCTTTTGAGAACATTAGGTCAGCAGAAATTATAGTGCTGAAGCACAGGGAAAGTTCTCAAGTTTGGCTGATTATAGATCTTTTTCGTTCTACTTCCAACTTAAAAAACAAAACAAAACAAAAACCAACAAACAAAAAAGCAAACAAATTCAAAACCTAAATGATAAAAACAATATAGGGACCAGTGTGCTTTTATGATACACTCCCAAAATAAAGTTTCCTAATTCTATACATGGGTCAAATTATAGGATAAAATCTTCCAGAAATAAAGAACTGTAAATTAGATTAAAGTCAACCAATACAGGCAAAGTTCATCTTACAAACATAGCAGCAAATGTGATCGATAACTGGAGTTCTAAGAGATGATCCCAAAGGACACAGAGCTCTCACACTCAATGGCAGTTGGAGTAACAGTAGAATTTTCATTTCAGAAAATGTCCTGAACCAAGTAGAGGCGGAAATGGGTGTGGGAGAGGGCCACCAGCAGAGAAAGACTAGAGGTGCCTGCCCTTTCCAACCCTGGGTAGTAAACAATTTAGATCTGCTTTGGGAAAAAAAATATCCTGGGTTAAAAATCATTTCCAGTAAGTTGTTTTCAAACAGGTGTCAAACCCACAGTATCCAAACATGTATGTTGCCGGGTTCTGCCTTTTACCTTGGTGATTTAATAAACCCTACTCGACATCTATAATGTAAAAAAATGCAATTTGGGCCAACAACATCCATCAAAGGGGTGGTGGGCAAGAAATAATGTACTTAACACAATACTCTGATCTCCTCAAAATATCACGACCTTGTAACTACAGATTAAACCTCATTTCTTTTCCCCAAACCTTTTTTCTTCAGGTTGTTTTAAAATCATAATCTTGTTTACTATTTGATCTCAGAAGCATATGAGAAAGAGTTATAAGAACTAACTTATAAGGGAAATTATTGCTTGCAATTATTCTGGAGGCTCTGAATGAGCTTGACACTTTGCTCCCAGTCTCCAACTGAAGCTCAGCATTTCTGTCTCTGAGGACGACTCTGCTGACCATTATTGCTTGTGAATACTGAGGATTAACTTTTATGTACAGTAACAGCTTATATATCAGTGAAGGCAATTTAAAATATAAGACAGTTGAAAACAAACAGTTTAATCTTCCTGAATCAAGAATCCCGCTGAGTGGGACATAATTATGTGTGCTGATTATTTCTGCATCTGGATGTTGCTAATGCTCTTCAGAAATACACATTGTTCTATAGATATCCTTTCCAATTACCATTTTCAAAAATAACATAATTTGATTTTTAAGTGCAAAAATACAGTGAGAGTCACAAGTTTCTGTGTTAAAAAATAACCAATTTATATGTTTGTTTTCTAGTAATAAAAACTGTAAAGATGGGTGACCATGAAGTATGGACACCATTTCCAATGTTATGATTTAGAAAAGAAATGTTTATATTTACATGTAGAAACTCTCAGATCTACTTTGTCTATGAAGAAATTACAAGTATGTTGGACTCATTTGTACAACATAAAAGGGGAAGTCTTCATTGAAACGGATGTGAGTGGTCAGTAAAAATGGGGGAGGGTTAAGGTGAGGACCCGACAACAGTCCTCAAAGACTCAAGACTGAAGAGAACAGAACATAATCTCTATATTATATTTTTAGAGCCAAGGACATTCAGATATTTTTACTGGTTAGTATAAAATGATACAGGAGGAAAGAACTAATTATTCTGTTCTTTTCTAATGATGACAAAGTCATCAAGAATGTTCATATGGCATGATTCAGAATTGATGGATTTAAGAAATTATGTTTTGATTCAAATTAGTAATTTATATGAATACATACGTGTGTGTACACATACAAATACATGTATAATCATCAGGAGGAAGAAAGATTAATATGCACTTTGATTTCTCTCCTGGTATGAGAAATAAAGGCTAACTTCTCAAAGGAAAACTCCCATAATTTACCCAGATAGTATTAAATATTAGCAAATACTTCCCCCCCCCCAAATTTAATAAGCCTAAGAGGCCCACTACCTTGGAACAAATCAAGAATTGGGTTAGGTTCCCTAGTTAAAATAAAGCAAACTTCAATCAGACATACTGAATTGAAGTCAAATCTCTGTAACATCCCAGCATTCTTTCAAATTATCTACTGAGGTCATACAACATCCATATTTGTTTTATTGGTAAAATAAATTCTTAGAAGCAAGAAATTGTATCGATGAATTCTTTGAAATAATTCTTTCCCCTTCCTGTAACAAGTTCTTGGAACTAAAGTTTTCAGTTATTCATTAACTTTTTTGCTATGAGGCAAGCCAATGTGACTTTGAAGTCAAAATAAAGGCAACAGATCTGAACAGACCTGAGATTATTTATTCACAGTCCTATAGGCTATCGGGGACTTTGTTTACAAAGGAAAAAAAAGGGCCTGGTTAATACTCTTATTTGAATAAACTTAACAGTATAAAGTAACATGTAATAAAAACATATGCAAGAAATCTTAGTACTACCAGTCTAATATTTTTAAGTTAGTCTATCATTATAAATGGACCAAGTTTATACTATTTAGAGCTTAGACCATTCTCAGATATAGTCTGAAAACATTCAGAAGCTTAAAAAACAAAAGAGACACTAGAATGATCCAGAAGTAAAAAAAAGAAAAAATCAAACGTACCCAAAGAGAACTATAAATTTTTCCCTTAACATCCTTTGTTGAATATCCTATCTGCATAAGGAAGCTATAATAACGAAGAAGTCGTATCATCAGCATGTTTACTCACCTATCAATACTCTAAGTATCAGTAAAGCTTTAGGATCCCAAATGCTCCAACAGTTCCACTACACTGGATATAGGGGGTAAAAATACATTGTGATTGTTATCCTGATGTAATTCCTCCCTTTCAAATACATGGTTCACTATGAAAGTTTTGAGATAGGCTGTGTTATCCATTATCTCACTTCTAAGAAATGCAGTCAACAGCATCCTTTTTGCTGCAGCCAGCAAGTTTCAACTTGCTCGCTTGCAGGTGTTGCTAGCAGGACGTGTATATGGATTTTACATTTCATGATCTTTGTGTATCTCCAAACTTTCCTAATGACCCACATACCATCTTAAAAATTCAGAAGCCACATTCATGCCATTTGAATGACCAATGAAGAAACAAAGCATATGCTTCTACCTGTTCACATCAACAGCTCCTAATCACCTGAAATACCATCATTAAAAGAACAGAAGGACGTGTGAAGTGATTTAAGGGGAAACTTACAGTGCATGTTACTGCAAATACTAAGAGCAACAAAGCAGCATCCATGTATAAAAGCTCCCCATTTCTTAAGAAAAAAATCTGAACACAGTCATATTTGAACACCAAGAAAGGAAATAAGAATAACCAGTCGTTACCAGATGTACAAATCACCTGAAGAAGAGTTAAGTACCTGCTTCTGAATGAAAGTTGAAATTGACCCTTTCACAAAAAGGGGACATCTATGTTTTGTCTGTTAAGAACAATAGGTTCAACTTTCTGACTTTGAAAAAAATCTAGATTTACTCATATATATCACTGTGCTAAAATAACTTTCCCAAAGCATCTTTAGTCTACTGATTTATATGGGGAGTCACTATACACTGGAGAAAATTCAAGTTTGCTCAGGATTTTTGAGGGTACGATATTCTTCAGCTATTGTCTATATGGGACAGAGCCATTAATTCTTTTTTTTTTTTTTTTTTTGTGGCAAGTTTGCTACACAGTCCATCTGAATAGACATGATTCACTATTCCTGACAAACTGGTCTAATTCCAGATCTACTAACTTTTATTATGTTCCTATGACCTTATTAAGTGTTCAGATCTAACCCCCAGGATGGATGAAGTTTACCCAAATCCTTTTGATTTCTTTCTTTCTCCCCCGGGAAAATTAAAATTTGTACATCTGTGGGTTTGACAACTGAAGTCTCTCTCAAGTCAGTTAATATGTTAACTTTCTTTCTTTAGAAGAGACCAAAGGTCACTAATTTTGCACAAAAGCATTTCTTCCTCCTGCACCTGGCTTTGCTCAAGTAATGTTTTCTTTTCTTTTTCCTCCTCACCACAGTGCTTGGGACGAGAGAATGTAAACATTGACAGAAACAGCAGCCCTATGACCACATAAGTACTTTCCCATCAGGTAGATTCCATCAGCCAACTAAATGATTCATCTCCTTCGCTTGCTGGCAAGTCACTGAGATTTCCGTGGTAATTTAGTGTCCCCTTTACTTTGGCCTCCATCTGAAAAAAAAAATGTTAAATTGGTATGAGTCTATATGTTATAAAAAATAGGTAAGAAAAAGAAAGCAAAAAGTACAATTAACTTAATTTCTTGAGGATGACATCTCTGATAAGTTAACCTTTAATATCTTACATACCATATGATATTATACAGGTTGATAAAACACAAAGGAGATAAAAACTCAACAATGATCCTCTTATTTCAAATGACTGTGATTCAGTTGGTTCTCAGTGTACCGAACATTATTTCAACAAGTATTTACCATTTACTTGATAGCCAATTATGTCAAATGCTGAGAGAGGATTATAAAAGAACCAGAAGACACAATTCCCACATTTTAAGGGACCTCTACATCTTTCGATTCCTTTAGAAGATAAGATCAATTTCATTTTCTTGTGATGGAGATTAAATTTCTTGACAGGATATAGCATTTGACAATTCATTTCCCAATTATTTAAGTAAACAAATGTACCACACTAATAGTGAAAAAAATCCAGCCAAGTCTTTGTTTTGGTTCTTGTCTGCTACTGAGAACAATGATTTCCTTTCTTTAGAGAAAGGGTCGCAGCTACGTTGCCTAGGAGGGAGCGCAGTGGCCCCAGACATGATCATAGTGTACCACAGCCTGAAACTCCAGCCCCAAGGGATGCTCTTGCCTCAGCTTCCTGAGTAGCTGGGACTACATGCTATTATGCCCAGCCCACAATGGTTTATATTTTTACATACTGCTGTTTAAATGTTTGTGGGGAAAATGCTGATAATACCGTTTAAATCTCAGCTACATTACTTACAAAACCTGGGGAGATGACAAAAAAAGGGGATACCCAGGCAAGAGTAAAGTCCAATGACCCGGAAACCCAATGGAATACAGAAGGAAGTTTCTTAACAGATCATTGCCTTAGCAAGAAAAATAAAGTCCCAAAGACAACCCAGGCCTGAGAGAAAAAGGGAAGGAAACCTTCAGTCTCACGGAAGAGGCATGAACGGTAGAAATGCAGAGATAAAAAGGAAAAGATAAATTACTGCATTATAGTAATAGAATCTTAAGGCTGGAAGAGATCATAAAAGTCACGTTGCCAGGTCCACTTGTATGATATCTAAATCAATCTGGTAAAAAATAAAACAAAAAAACTATTTCTATTAAAGAAAAGATGTATCAATGAAATAAGATAATTTTTTAAAATCTGCATACATAGAATACTACTATCATAACTTTGGTGACATCATCTAAGGCTTTTCCATTCATAGTAAGATATTACATAACTGCATTTTGAGAGAGAAATTATTTCGTCTGAGGTATAAATTCATAAAATGGCATGGTAGTTTTTGAATGGAATTTTGCTCAAGGAAGCTTTGGTTAGTTAGCAAAATAAAATATTAAGTAACTTTGAGATTCTTTAGACCACAGTTTGGCAAAGTACAGCTCAAGGGCCAAACCTGGTCTCCCATCTGTTTTTGTAAATAAAGTTTTACTGAAACTTAGCCACACTCATTATTTACATATTGTCTAATTTTTGTGAACAAAGGTAGAGTTGAGTAGTGGCGTGAGAGACCATATGGCTTACAAAGTCTAAGATATTTACTATTTGGTCCTTTATAGAAAAAGTTTCCTGACCCTTATTTTAGCTAAATAAAATTAAGAGAATTAACATTAATTGAACTTTGGTTATATACTGAATAACATGTGATAAGCTTTAAATCAATTATTTTTTATTAAATACAATCATTTTTATTAAATTCAATTTATTTTATTCAATTCTCATAAGAATCTATTAAAAACTTTGTCCCTAGTTTATAAGCTAGAGAAGTGATTGTCAAATAAGAAGCTTGATCAAACTGGCAGTTCTGGAATGAAAAAGTCCAAAACTTGTTCTCAGGTTTAGTGACTTACACTTTAAAATATTTTAATAGGCCGGGCATGGTGGCTCATGCCTGTAATCCTAGCATCTGAGGCAGGTGAACTGCCCTGAGCTCATGGGTTCAAGATCAGCCTGAGCCAGAGTGGGTGGGTGCTGAGGTGGGTGCCTGTAGTCCCAGCTACTTGGGAGGTTGAGTCAAGAGGATCACTTAAGCCCAAGAGTTTGAGGTTGCAGTGAGCTATGATGCCATGGCACTCTACTGAGGGTGACAAAGTGAGACTGTCTCAAAAAAAAAAAAAAACAGGGGCGGCGCCTGTGGCTCAAGGAGTAGGGCGCCGGTCCCATATGCTGGAGGTGGCGGGTTCAAACCCAGCCCCAGCCAAAAAAAAAAGAAGTTTTTTAATAAAATCTTAAATTTTTAAGCTTCAATTAGGAAAATATTTGACAGTCATATTTCCTTTTTTCCTCTGGATAGTGGTGCTACCCAAACAGTAGGATAATTCACATAAGAACCAACTACTGGGGTCTTTTTGAGTTATGAGAATTCTGCTTATCTAATTCCTGGTAAGTGGTCACATTCACGTCATTCTGCACCATGAGCACATGAGCCTCATTTGGATTCACTATACCAAGCAGCTGTCCACACTGCTTTAGTCACAGTGCAGTTCTCCTTTAGCATTGAAACTGAGTCAAGGAGTTGAAGACCAGCACTGCTAACATTTGTGCCTACTTGTGTTACCTATTTTACACAACTGTGGTTCACTTAGGTCTTTTAGAGGATTAATGACAATCTGTTGCCTCAAAATTGCTACACAGCTCCCATTTCTGTCTTGTGGTCAGTGGTAAACTGGTTTCAAGATCATTTTTCATGTAGTGTACAAAAAAAAAAAAAAAAGACCCCAGTGAGGCCCCAATGAACTTCCAAAGTTACAAGTGCAGCTAAGCAGTTATTTCTATTCAACAGATCCTGAAAAATGGGCTTCAGAATGGTCTCAGTAGTCCATAAAGGTCAACCGCTGGGGAGAATAAGAAGCTGGATGCCAATATGTTATGTACAAGCCCACGGTCTAATGTCATATTTGAGAGTGATCCAGATGGGCTGTAAACACATAAGGCATACAGTTTGGCTCATTTCAATCTAATTACTGCTAAGGTGCAGAGAAATTTAACGGTTAAGAATACAGTCCATGAAGCCAGGCTTCCTGGGTTTATCTAGCAGATCCAGCACTTACTTGCATACTACCTTAGGCAAGTTATTTACCTCTCTGATTCATTTCATGTCTTTAAAATGGGGATCTTCATCTATCACTCACAGGCTTATTGTAAGGATTAAGTTAACTAATTCATGCAAGCAGCTGCAAGACCATCTAGCATTTAGTAAGCTTTTAATGTAACTATTGTACATAACTTTTGTTAACTGCCTTATGAATCCTCTTTTATTCATCATTCCTATATAATAATCACTTTCAAAAAGGTTCTGTTCCTATGTCACAACATTTAGCTATTTCCTTTCTCTTAAAAGGAATTTGTTCCCAATGCAGATTCAGTCATATAAAAATTTGCTTTTTCCAACCTTTGTCATTCCAATCACAACAATTCCAGAAAAGCATAATCTGCATCTATAAACCTATACAAATAATAAAGAGATGAAGAAATGGATGGTTTTCTTACCATTAAATGTTTGCTGTAAGTGTGCAGGCAGAGGTGAGTGGGAAAGTGTTGCTGCATGCTGAGCTCCTGGCTGTAAACCCTTTAGTAAATCTGAGAGGAAAACAGATTTGTTAGTCATCTTATTTAAGTCAAGATTTGAGCTCTCTTAGATTAAAATTGAAAATAATTTGATTTATCTAATGTAGGCACAGACCTGACTTAAAAGTTCTTCTAAAACTAAAGTCACAAATTAAAAAAAAAGTACATGTATTAATTTATGTGCGTATACAAATAACCCTACGAATTTGACTTCTTCTTTTAAATTTCATTAAAATAGAAATGTGGTATATAGATGACTTATTTTAAAACTGCAAATAAAACCCCAGAGTGGGTTGAGCATGGTGGCCCATGCCAGTAATCCTAGTACTTTGGGAGGCCCAGGTGAGAGGATTGCTTGAGGGCAGGAGTTCAAGACCAGCCTGAACAAAAGCAAGCAAAAACAGAAAAATGAGCTGGTAGGGCATGCCTGTAGTTCCAGCTAATTGGGAGTTTGAACAGAATGGCTTGAGCTCAGGAGTTTGAGGTTGCTGTGATCTATGATGATGCCACTTCATTCTACCTAGGGCAACAGAGCAAGACTCCATCTTGAAAACAAAAATAAAAAACCCAGGGTCCAATAATTTGACTATTTATGTACAGATGAAATAAACTATTTCTTTTTTTAAAAACCCTATAATCTTTATTAACTCCAGTTAGACTATTTTCAATCAGAATAAATTCGAGACATCTCCTGCTCTGTCAAGTAGACAGGCAACTAAATAAAAAGCCCCACTTACTCTGAGTTAGGCTGTGGTGGAAAGCAGCTGAGGTAGATCCCGAGGTGGTTGTCACTCCAGCAGTGTCTGTTCCAAAGCCAAGTAGCTCCAAGGGAAACTGGAAGGGCATGGTCACTGGAACAAGGCCACCCAGCATCCCAAAAGGAGTCACATTTTGATTTGTTACAGACAAAGGTGATGTCATGAGAGTCAGAGGTGAGGCATTAGCCAATAATGATGCTCCTGCTGTGGACTGTGCAGAAACCAGGGGTCAAAAATACATAAGTAATAAAGTATTTCACCTAAATTGATTTATTTTATATAATACTATGTATCTTCACAGACACAAGACTGTGTCTTACATCTGCTCTAATAGAAACTTTGTGAGACAGGCTTGTCATTACCTCTGTTGACTCCGTGACTGTCATTTTAATGGTGCGTGTATTAACAAGCATTCACTCTCTGATTCCACTAATACATAACCTTAAATTCCCACCTCTTCAATTTTGCTTCTAGCCCATAGATCTGAACTACAAGTAAATAGCAGCATGTAATTTCAATTGGGTCTTTGAAAATGCTCACTTTCTATTTATCCTATAAGCTTTTCCTGGCACAGTCCTGCAGTTGCTGCTTTAGACTACTGGTCTTCCTCCTACCTCTGTCTCCTTTACTCCCATTACACCGCCTTCAAGAGGTGAGGCCATGCTGGGTGTTCTTCCTCATCAACTGTCCTGGCCTTCTCCAAACCTAACCAGCTGACCGACAGACACCATGAATCCCACACCTTGTGGAACTTTCTGATATAAACATCTAGCAATTTTTTTCTGTTTCCTCTGCCTTCTCAGATACAGACTCCTTTTTACAACAACCTTGTTATTCTGTTTCTTTCCCAACTCCTAGCAACAATTTATTTGTCTTCCTTTTAATAGCAAACATACTGAATAACACTTTCCACTATCCATACTTCTAGTTTCTCTCAACTTCAGAAAGCCGGTTTCCATTAATTACTTTTCTGAAATTAGACTTCCTATCTAATCAGGAAATATTTGCACATTTCCCTACCTGGGCTTTGATGCCATGTTTAGGAATAAAAACACTTAAATGAAAAATATGCTAGCACTGATGACCTTTTATTGGGAAATTAAATATACTCCTTAGACCACTTTAATTCTTCGAACCATTTTCTATACAATAATTACATTGTTTTTTCACATTTTGACTTTTTCCTTTTCTCTCTCTCTCTTTTTTTTCTGAGACAGAGTCTCACTACGTCACCCTTGGTAGAGTACATGGCATCACAGCTCACAGCAACCTCAAACTCTTGGGCTTAAGCAATTCTTCTTTTTTTTTTTTTTTTTTAAGGGCTTAAGCAATTCTCTTGCCTCAGCCTCCCAAGTAGCTGGAACTACAGGTGCCTGCCACAACGTCCAGCTATTTTTTGTTGCAGTTGTCACTGTTCTTTTTACCTGGCCCGGCCGGGTTTGAACCCAACAGCCTCAGTGTATATGTGGCTGGCACCATAAACACTGTGCTACTATCAACAAAGATCTGATACAATTAAATTTTCTCAGTATCAGATATCATGTTACAGTTTCTGCCACTGTGAGTTTCCTTTTGCAGCCTTTCTTTACCTAACCCAAATTTCCTTTGTCAAAAATTTTATAGTTCTGGATTGGCTCCTGTACCACAGTGGTTACAGCGCTGGCCACATACACCAAGGCTGACAGGGCCACCTGGGGCCAGCTAAACAACGACAATTGCAACAACAAAAAATAGCTGGGTACTGTGGTGGGCGCCTGTTGTCCCAGCTACTTGGGAGGCTGAGGCAAGAGAATTGCTTAAGCCCAAGAGTTTGAGGTTGCTGTGAGCTGTGATGCCACAGCACTCCACCAAGGGCGACATAGTGAGACACTGTCTCAAAAAAAAAAAGGGGGGGGGGCAGCACCTGTGGCTCAAAGGAGTAGGGCGCCGGCCCCATATGCTGGAGGTGGTGGGTTCAAACCCAGCCCTGGCCAAAAACTGTAAAAAAAAAAAAAGAAAAACAGACAAATAAAATAAAAAATTTACAGTTTTAAATTTGCTAAGGAAAACTGAATTCTCTGAATATTTTTATGTCAATAGTAAGTGGTAACTCTTGTCAGTTTCGTGTGCTACTTCTACTAATAAACATGACCAGCAAAGAGATGATTATTTCTTAATGTATAAGAAAAGTTTTCCCATACACAGATGCTGCATTACATATATTTGTACACTTTAGGGTGCATGTCACTACTAAAAAAAAAATCCTCAAGAAGATCTCTATTCTGGTTCTTCCACTCCCTCTCAAACTGCCTCCCCTTCCTTTATCTCCTTTACCTGTTATCACTGAAGTTTATATACATAGTCTAGCCTCTGATTTCAATCTCCATTCTGTCTATCCAAAAATTCACTGAATAATTCTTGTTGGAAATGTAACATTCACCAACCTAATATATCCAAAATTGAAACCATCTTCTCTGCGCACCTCCCCCACGTTCTACTAACTGCTATCATGAAGCGCCTCCCTCTTTCCAGCCACTTGGGCTTGAAACCTTAGTTTTCAGATATCATAAAATGAAGGTCCAGATGAGCTCACAGTCAAAAAATCCATTCTTTTACCAAAACTTCTTCTTACACTTAAGTACAAATCTTCACCACTTCATGCTTGGTCTTAACAGCTTTTCTTACTTGACAGTTCCTTCCTCTACTATACCAATCATGATATACAAAGTGGATGCATTAAGGAAAAAGTTACCAAATTAGAAATAATGTCTTCAAGCAACTAGGAGAGAAAGAATCCTGTCAATTTAAAAGTTAACAAGAGTTGTTTCTCCTTTTTAATTCTAATTCTATTACAGATGTAGGATGATAAGGACTCCCCAAGACTATATGCCCCAAATGGAGTCCCTGCGGAAAAAATACTGCCCCTAAAGAGAACTTTACATATTTTTTTTTTTTTTGAGACAGAGTCTCACTTTGTCACCCTCAGTAGAGTGCTGTGCTGACACAGCTCACAGCAACCTTTAGCTCTTGAGCTTAGGTGATTCTCTTGCCTCAGCCTCCCGAGTAGCTGGGACTATAGGTGCCCACCACAATACTGGGCTATTTTTTTGTTGCAGTTTGGCCAGGGCTGGGCTTGAACCCGCCACCCTTGGTATACGGGGATGGCGCCCTAGTCACTGAGCCACAGGTGCCACCCCCATAAAGAGAACTTTAAAGCTTTTCTAGAGGAGTCTAATTGAAGCATTAAAATAGACGAAAAATGTTAAATTAAGGCATTTTACAAAATTAAATAACTTGAGTACTAGCAATAAAAAAATAAAATTCCGCCACAACCGTCTAGCTTTTTATACTTTCAAAGAACTTCCATATCCACTTTGTTTATAAATCCAATTCAAACATCAGATAATCTATATGTGATAATTTTAGGGTAAATTTCTCTACCCTAAAAGATGGAGACTTGTCAGAAGTGGGGTGTTCTGTTGATATCACGTGGGAGCATACAGAAGAAGCTGTCAGCATGAAGGAGGTAGATAGTTCAAAAAAAGCCCCAATTATCAAAAACACTTTCTATGACCTCTATATTTCATCCCCAGGGGAAAATATGAAAGGAAAATTTGCTCTTCTCATAGTGGGCATTAAATCCTTTGGTAAAATGCATGTTCTATTTTGGTGAGTGCATTTGCCCCCATTCTCCACACCACCCACAGTATTCTTTTGAAATGTACATCATACCATACCACTCCCCTGTTTAAGAATCTCTAATAGCTTTCCACTGTACACAGGATAAAATCTAAGGGCCTCAGTGTGGCCCACAAGGTCCTCCAAGGTGTGGTTCTGGTCTCTCTCTGACCTCATCCCCTACCCGTCTCTCCCACAGTCCAGCCATCCAGGCTCCCTTCCCTGCTCAGAGCCATCATACTACTGTTTCCCATGGCCTGGACTGTTTTTTATACCCCTTCTTTCCACATAGCTTCTATTTATTCAATTCTCAGCTCAAATGCTAACTCCTCAAAGAGGTCTTTCCTGACTCCTTTATCTATGTCGGCAGCAATCAACTCTTCATATTATCCTGTTTTATTTTTTAATAGCAGTTAACCACATTTAAAACATTTTGCATTTTGGAATACCTGCTCCAGGAGAGCAGATATTGAGTATGCTATTCTCCACTATTTCCCCAGCACCTAGAAGAGTGCCTGGCACACAGTAAACACTTAATAAACATCTGCTTAATGAACAGTTGGTTTTTGGAATTAAAAAGTGGCAAAGACAGGAAAGGGCAAGAAAGAAGAGGAAATCCCTGGGTGGAAAGTCATTAAATAGAAGCAGGTAGAGCTAATAATCCAAATGTAAAAAGATTTTACCTTCTGCCTTTTGTTAAAGGACCTATCATTTTTATTCTGCAAATGAGTAGATAGTTGTTGATACCTTTCAGAATAGGTTAATGCTTTGCAAGCATAGATAGCAAATCTGTGAAGAGCTATAGATGGGATCTAGAAGCCACAAGATAGCTGATAGGACTTCAGTGAGATGCTATGTTCAAATAAAAAGAACTTTAGGTTCACCAAAGTGTAGAAACCATCTTATTCAATTATTAACCTTTTCTTCCATCAAATCAATAAGACAGGGGAAAAAAACCAGATCAGATATAAAGGCAGGAAGACGTGAGTCTACAAATCATAAAGCCAGCAGGACAGGAAGAAAACTAGGAAGGAGCAGTTACTTTTTAGATATACAGATTTTGCCAAGTAGTTTTCATGCTGACAAACCAATTATTTGTTAGTTAGTATACAGGTTCTTTTGGGGATAAATGATCAAATACAGGAAGGTTTTGGGGGAACAAAATAGAACTGACAGATCCTGGAGATGACAAGGATGAAGAAAGACTTAACCTTAAGTTCAAAGTAAACCAAGCAAGTAAAAATAAAAAGCAATTTTTAATGCTAAGGAAACCCCCCCAAAACTGATAAAATTTAGAGTTTTCATTTATTACTTCTTATTTTAAAATACAGAGAAGGAAAATCTAAGAGTTAAAAGTAGTTAACACTAGGAAGGAAGATTTGTTATAATCTTTTCACTTACCAAATTAAAGACTGATTTTAAAAAGAATCGACTTTTCAATAAAGATAATATAATGTGGATAAACTCTCAGACCTTACACATAACTTAAATTTTAACATACAATTCTTAATATCAACTTGTTTTTTATTTTCTTATTTCTGATGAAAGTAAAATTATATAGAGAAAACATTTAGTTCTAGATTTTGATTAATGAAGTACCAATGAATTAAATTTGTTTTACGTTAGAAATCTAAACTCAGGTCATTCCTAAGCCTAAATTAGTGGCAGAGTGATGATTTGAGTGTTAAAGGTATACTGAATATCAACCCTTAGGCTATTCTGAACAGCAGGAAACCTCTATAAACAGCAGTGGAAAATTCTTTCACTAGATGTTCCTGTTCCACATAAACAGAAGGCAGAACAAAGAACACTTCCTCAGACAACAGAATTCCATAGAGCAGTAAGTTATGTTTTCAAAGAATATTTAAGAACCTCCAAATTTGTACATCATAAAATGATGTATTTTACAGAAAGCTGGCTATGAAAAGAGTATTATATAAAACATACTTTCTTGAAGAGCCTACAGGCTGGGCCTGGTGGCTCATGTCTGTAATCCCAGCACTCTGGGGGGGCTGAGGGGGGTACACTGCCTGAGCAAGAGTGAGACCCTGTCTCTAAAAATAGCCAGGCGTTGTGGAGGGTGCCAATAGTCCCAGCTGCTCGGAAGGCTGAGGCAAGAGCCCAGGAGTTTGAGGTTGCTGTGAGCTGTGATATCATGGCACTCTACCAAGGGTGACAAAGTGAGACTCTGTCTCAAATGTAAGTATCTACAAAGTAAAAATAGTGTTGGATAATAAGTGATTTTTATCTCTGTTTTTTTTTTTGTAGAGACAGAGTCTCACTTTACCATCCTCGGTAGAGTGCCATGGCGTCACACGGTTCACAGCAACCTCCAGCTCTTGGGCTTACATGATTCTCTTGCCTCAGCCTCCCGAGTAGCTGGGACTACAGGCGCCCGCTACAACGCCCGGCTATTTTTTTTGTTGTTGCAGTTTGGCCGGGGCTGGGTTTGAACCCACCACCCTCAGTATATGGGGCCGGCACCATACTCACTGAGCCACAGGCGCCTTATCTCTGTTTTTCTAAACTTACCTATAGTCAACATGTATTACTTTCAGGGGATGAAAAAAAAAGAAGCAAAATCATTAATATGAAGGACAAATCCAAGGAAGTGTCAATACAAAGAATTAGCAGACAGATAAAAACAGAGGAAAAGATGATATGGAAGAAAGAGACATGAAATATATGAATAATAAAGAGTTCTCAAAATATATGAATAATAAAGAGTTCTCAAAATACCTCAAAGTCTGGATGAGAAACAATAACCAGACTTATGATAGAATAATGTATTTTTTTTTTTTTTTTTTGAGATAGAGTCTATGTTGCCCTGGGTAGAGTGCTGTGGTATCACAGCTCACAGCAATCTCAAACTCTTGGGCTTAAGCAATTCTTTCTCAGCTTCCCAAGTAGCTGGGACTACAGACACCCACCACAACACCTGGCTATTTGTTGTTGTTGTTTAGCAGGCCTGGGCCAGGTTCGAACCCGCCAGTCCCAGTGCATGTGGGCCAGCGCCCTAAACACTGAGCTATGGGCGCCACGCCAAATAACGTATTCTTGATCTAAAAAAAAAGCCAGATCTGAGATTGATAGGTGTTACTATGTTTTAGGTACACAATTAATAAAAACTATATAAGTAGATAAATCCAGCCATAACCTAGGGAACTTTACATTTCAAAGAAAGAAGAGAAAATCTCACTAGCATTTAGGCAGAGAAAATGCATTACTTATAAAGCGAAAAGAAAATAGAAGGGCCTCAGACTTCTCTATAATATTAAATACTAAGCAAGGATCAGTGAAACAGTATTTACAAAATTTGGAGTAGGAAAGTTAGTGACCCAAGAAGACTCTTAACTCCTCAGGCATGACAGCACAGAAAGAAATTATCAGGTACGTATGAGCTCAAAACAACATTCATGTTACCATTCTTGAAAACATTCCTTGAGTGAGGCACTCAGCTAATTCAGAGGTAAGTTGATTTGCTTACTTTTTTTTTAGGACAGAGTCTCACTCTGTCACCTGGGTTAGAGTGCCATGGCCTCAGTCTAGCTCACCGCCACCTCCAACTCCTGGGCTTAACCAGTCTTCCTGCCTCAGCCTCTTAAGCAGCTGGGACTACAGCCTCATGCCATCATGCCCAGGTAATTTTTCTTCTTCTTTTTTTTTTTTCATAGAAACAGAGTCTCACTTTACTGCCCTTGGTAGAATGCCATGACATCACACGACTCACAGCAACCTCCAGCTCTTGGGCTTACGCGATTCTCTTGCCTCAGCCTCCCGAGTAGCTGGGACTACAGACACTTGCCACAACATCTGGCTATTTTTTTGTTGCAGTTTGGCCGGGGCCGGGTTTGAACCCACTACCCTTGGTATATGGGGCCGGCGCCCTACTGACTGAGCCACAGGTGCCGCCAATTTTTCTATTTTTTAATAGAGACAAGGTCTGTCTTTGCTCAGGCTGGTCTCGAACTCCTGACCTCAAGGGATCCTCTCGCCTCAGCCTCTCAGAGCGCTAGGATCACAGGTATGAGGTAACTCACCCACCTAAGAGATAAATTTAAATTAAAAACTCATAAATGAGGAAACTGTGGTATAAAAGGACTAAACCTAATTTGACATAGAGAATTATATATAACTACAAAATTAACATATAACTGCAAAATAAGAATTTTACTTGAGAAGAAAAATGGTTAAAGAAAAAAACATGAATATATAAATTTAGTTAAATAAAAAAGAAAGTTGGCAGGAGAAAAAGGGAAGAGACAAGTGAATGTATGTTAAATTCATAAATTACTACTTTGTTCTGGACTTTCATTAAGAGATATAGCTTTAAGTATGCATTTGAGTGGAGTTTTAAAAATTTTAAGTATTTGATACTCTGCTGGGAGAAAAAAATCCTCATCCCAACATAAACCTCATCCATAAGTATATTCCTCTGTCACTGTGATGTCAACATCAAAAACATGCCTTGGACATAGGCTATAATAAGCAATTTGATAACCAATTATATATTATCATAGGCTTATTATAGTGACTCGCAAGAAAGATTATAAAATCTTACATCATCTCACACCAACACATAGAACATACATACCTGCGCACTGGCTGTGGCCACTGAAGACCCTGAGGCAGAAGATGGTCTATGTGGAGTAGACAACGGTTTAGTAGCACCCTGTGTTCCACTTCCTGTTCCCCCGGACAGACTAGTCCTACTAGTTCCGCTTGAGTTAAGGTTGCTACCTCTGCTGGCAGGTACATTCATCGCAATTCCACTCAAGCTGTTCTTGCCAACAGTTCCAGTGGATGTTGAGTTTGTTAGCTTTGAAGGGGCCTGAAGGTTTTTTGTAGATGAAAGGCCTGAAGTGCGATTAGTGGGCAATAAATTCAAGGTGGGAGACTGTCTGCTGATGTTTATTCCACTGGGCTGTTTATGGACTAGGTTGTTACTACTAGAGTGGCTACTCTGGGCTACTAGTGCATTTGTACTGGAAGAACTTGGGGCTACAGTAGGCTTGGGAGTTGGGTTGGATTTAGAAATAAGTTTAGTTGATACTGAAGGCTTAGCTGACAGAGAGGGCTTGGGTGAGGAAGAAGGCTTAGGTGAGGGCAAGGGTTTAGGGGATGTGGCAGGTTTAGGAGATGCGGCAAGTTTGGGGGATGCGGCCATTGTGAAGGGAGATTTGAAACCCTGCGTGGAGATTTGTGACACCATAGCCTTGGCTAAATAGTTACTGGAGGTAGTGGTGCTAGGTGCTGTCCTAGAAACCAGGGAGTGGGACCCTGGAGAACCATTTCCAGGTGAGGGGGTTGATAATGGAAGGCGGTACATAAGTGGCTTATCTGAAGTCTTAATAAGTGGGGATGAACAGGAAAGTTGGGGATTATTACTTAATTTCACCACTGGGTTGGTCTGTGATTTACTAATCGTTGCTTGTAATGGAGACACATAGTTCTGTTGGACAGCCGAATGCTGGTGCACCTTTGTTACTGGTGTTAATGAAGAAACATCTTGGGCCTCGGATGTTCCCAGAGTGTGAGAGGAGGCAGCAATTTGGGCTTGGGAAGAGGAGGAGATGTGAGTTTGTGAAGAGGAAGAAGCGTGAATCTGGCTTGACCTCTGTAGTCCTTGCTGAAGTAGCCTGGCTGGTAATGGTTCTAAAGAAACTTTAGGGTTCTGAATTGAAGAACCAGCAATAAGGCCAGAAGAGATGCCAGTATGAGCTAAATCCTGGGGTTTCTTTGGTACTGGCCCTGTGTGACCAGCAATTAGACTTGAAGAATGTGCAGTCTGAGTAGCATCTAGTTTTTTGGGGGTAGCCAGTGGCAGCTTACTCATGATACTTGCTAATTTTTCTTCTCTCAGCCCTGGACGAGGTTTTGTAGTTGGCATGCTTATCCTTGAGCCAACTGCAGGGGCCTTGCTCCCATTGTTGATAACAGCTAAAGCTTCAGAAACAACATCTAGTGAAGGTGAATGGAAAGAAAGTTCTTCATCTAGTGAGTCGTCGAGGCAAATGGTTTCTTGGGCTGGTGCAGAGCTGGAGCTGGCTATAGCAACGGCAGATGTGTTTGAGCTTGTTGGAGGACCGCCAACTGAAGCCACCAACGACGCAGGAATTTTTTGGTCCTTTTTTGGACTACACTCCTAGAATAACCAGCATGATACCGGAAAAAATAGAAATGGCTAATAAAAAACTACAAAATTAATTGTAAAGAATTAAGCAATTTTCAAGATAATTAAAATTATTTTTCTACTAGAAATCTTTAGAGACTGCCAAAACCAAAATAATTTTTGACAAAACAGAGCTCCTGACTATACACTTCGCAAACATGCTGTATCACGGTCGAGAAGAGGGTTTTTTTTTACATTCCTCCCCTTACCCCAAGGAACAAAGAGTTGAATTGTATAAGAAGAGGGCTTAACACCAAGTGGAAGGAACACTCACACTCTTGTTACATTACTAATGAGCCCCTCCACTACTTGTATCAGATCTTCAGATACTAGTCCAAATCCCTCTATTCAAACATTATTCCCTTTTATTCTCTTCGTACTCAGGAGAAATTCTGACTTAATGTAAGACTCCTCCCAGCTTTGTCTATTGTGGTTTGCGAAGATGCTGACTCTCTCATTGCATTTTCCTGTTGTGTAGAGAAAGTGGCACATCAAACTGGCAGATGATGTAATCCAATCATACTTAAATTATGTTTTCTATTCATTAGGTGAACTTGTAATTTATTTATAACTTACTCATTTGTAATTTATTCAACATATATTTACTAAGTGTTCATTATGAGCAAGGCCCTAAGCTAAGAAAACAAGTTATTAAGAACGAAAACTCTCAGGCCAGGCACGGTGGCTCATGCCTATAACCCCAGCACTCTGGAAGGTTGAGGCAAGTGGATTGCCTGAGCTCAGGAGTTCGAAACCAGCCTGAGCAAGAGTGAGACCCTCATCTCTAGAAAAATTAGGTGGGCCAATATTGTAGCAGGTACATGTAGTCCCAGCTACTTGGGAGGCTGAGGCAAGAGGATCTGATTGCTGAACCCAAGAGTTTGAAGTTCCTGTGAGCCATGACACCACAGCACTCTACCCAGGGTAACAGAGACAGACTCTGTCTCAAAAAAAAAAATACCTAAGTAAAAAAAAGTCTTAAAATTAAAAGAAGAGATGAAAATTACAGAATAGTTCATAGTAGTCAAAAAGTAAGAAAACTAAAAAGCAACTGTTTCTTTTTTAAGATTAAGAAGAAAAAAATCTATTACATAAAAAGTTGTCACCCTCAGTAGAGTGCCATAGCATCAACGCCCACAGCAACCTCCAACTCTCAGGTTTAGATGATTCTCTTGCCTCAGCTTCCTGAGTAGCTGGAACTACAGCCTGCCACAATGCCTAGCTGTTTTTGTTGTTGTTGTTGTTATTGCAGTTTTTGGCCAGGGCCGGGCTTGAACCCACCACCTCTGGTATATGGGGCTAGTGCCCTACTCCCTGAGCCACAGGTGCTGCCCAGCCCAGCTATTTTTTTCGTTGCAGTTTGACTGGGGCCAGGTTCCAATCCACCACCCTCGGTATATGGGGCCAGCGCCCTACCCACTGAGCTGCAGGTGCCACCTTCTGTTGGTTTCTGAAAACAAACACATGAACCCCAAACCAGTCTGTTTTTATTATATATTGGTTTATACAACCATAGCACTTACCTTAAGCATACTGGGGAAAGAATGAAGAGGAAGGGTCTTTATCATCACCTCCTAAGGTATTACAGTAAGTAAGCTGTTAAGAATGCTGTTACACTCTTAACTTCCTTAGCAGATTCTCTAAGCTTTTATTCTAACACCCCAGATTAAAAAGCTCACTGCCTATCAGAAATACATGATATTAACTGGATTGAGATCACAATTGTCTACTAAAATGAAAGGATAATTTCATCACGAAAAGTTTAATATGAGACATATGTTTGCTTTGACATGCCATATAATTACATATATACAATCAGTGAAAACTCCATCATTATTATAAAAATTACAGAAGTGAGGGTGGGGAAATGTATAAGAATAATATTGGTAATATTATCAGTAGAACACTGCTGCTTTAAATAACTAATTTTTCTTTATAAAAATAACACTAAATACACTTAACAGAATATTGTACAGATTTAAGACTGTTCATGATATACAACTGAGTGAAAAAGCAGGTTGTCATTTATATAGAATGTCAATTCAATAAATGAATGGTTGGTTGCATGGATGCATGGATGGATGGATGGATGGAAAGGACAGAGAAACAGAGATCCAGAGAAGGGAAGGAAGATGTGCACCAGAAAGTTCAGAGCTTTTCTTTTTTTATTTCCTAATGAGAAATTTCCAGGTACTTTTACTTTTCTCCTGATGTTTCTGTATTATTTGTATATTCTACTGTAGGCATTTCCTTATATTACCTTTATAACTAAAAAAAGGATGGAAGTGTAAGGGTAAGAAAAAAACTATATCAGCAATAAAGCTTTTCCATTTTTGGAAAAGAAAAAAGTTTAATCACAGAGAAACAAGCAAACAACAAAAAAACCTGATAGGGCAGTGCCTGTGGCTCAGTGAGTAGGGCGCCAGCCCCATATATGGAGGGTGGTGGGTTCAAACCTGGCCCCAGCCAAACTGCAACAACAAAAATAAAATAAAATGAAATAGCTGGGTGTTGTGGCAGGCGCCTGTAGTCCCAGCTACTCAGGAGGCTAAGGCAAGAGAATCGCCTAAGCTCAAGAGCTGGAGGTTGCTGTGAGCTGTGATGCCATAGCACTCTACTGAAGGCAACAAAGCGAGACTCTGTCTCTTAGAAAAAAAAAAAAACAACTGATGATTTCTCCATATCATCCTAACACATTCATTAAAATTCTGATACATTTCCTACCAAATTATTCTATTAATCTTATGTTTGAACCGATGTACCAAAATCTAACCAATCCTGTATGAGGGGTATTAAGAGTTTAATAGTCTAATGAAAATCAAGTTAAGTGTCAAAAAAAGTCTGAACTCAACGGATTTAATGAAAGATTGGTTATTATTTGGATTAGAAGACAAAGTAGGTACTAAGAACCATTTACTCTGTATGTAAAGAGGCTCTAATACCCAAAGTTCTGAAGCCACAGAGGAAATGATATTGACTTGGCCATAACTTCACAAGCAAAGTAAGTCAAGTATGCAAAGAGATGAAGGCTATGGAGAAAAGTCTAAAACCTGAAGGGTGTGGACTTTCATTAAAATTTTAATTTCAAGGGCGGCGCCTGTGGCTCAGTCGGTGAGGCGCCGACCCCATATACCGAGGGTGGCGGGTTCAAGCCCGGCCCCGGCCAAACTGCAACCAAAAAATAGCCGGGCGTTGTGGCAGGAGCCTGTAGTCCCAGCTACTCGGGAGGCTGAGGCAAGAGAATCGCTTAAGCCCAGGAGTTGGAGGTTGCTATGAGCTGTGTGAGGCCATGGCACTCTACTGAGGGCCATAAAGTGAGACTCTGTCTCTATAAAAAAAATAATAATAAATAAATAAATAAAATAAACTGCAAAATGTTAAAAAAAAAACTTTTTAATTTCAAGCAATTATAGATTTTTATCTCTAGAAGTTATACTTGGTTTTCTTTCAAATCTACTTTGTCTATTTTTAGAGGATTTTTAAAAATTACCTTTACGTACCTCTTTTTAAATAATTAAAAATTTTAAGTAAAATTACAGTATTTTATGTTCTAAACCCAATACATCTACCACTTGCCTTTCTTAGGGACCTAACTCTACTGTTCAGGTTTCTACTGACACTCACTCATAGTAACTTCTTCCCTCACGTGCTCTGTGTTCCAGACTATAAGCTCAGGACCATCACAGTTTACAGATAGCCAAGTCTTTGATGCCTAGGAAGAGGGCACACTATACCTGGGAGAATTTGCTTTTGCCATTTGCCCTGGGTTATTACCAGCTCAATAACTTGACGTTACTGTCTCAGCTTGGGGTTTTCCCAGATCATATAGGCAGTATAAATTGAACTTTTAATTTAAAAGGGAATTTTTTCAGGAAAGAATTTCTTCTTCCAATCCAGAATTCAGGGCAGGATAGGCATTTTTTTTAATCTTTCTGCTAGTGGGTACTTTTATGCAGGCTTCATTACAACTTATGACCTACACAAGTTCAAGAAAACCTGATCTGTTATGCTCTGAGAAGAAATGTAAAAAAGAAATCACAAGTTGATGAATAGAAAGTGGTAAATGCTCACAAGGGCAACCAAAATTTAAGTGATGGAGTAATACTGTCAGCTCCTTCTTGGTTTTTGGCCTCTTGCATAACTGTGATGCTTGTAAAGGATATTTGTTATATCTTATCCAGTATTTCTAAGTAGAACCAAGTTAAGCTTTACGGTTTAATTAAGGTATGCAGATTTTCCACTACAGTCATTTATTCTTCCAAATATAAAGGTCCTGGGATTACTACAAAGGTGAAAACATTCATTTTATAGTACCTATTGATCTTTGCTGAATATCATATATCCTCTTCATCTTAAGAATACATTTCAACATTCAGCAATTATTAATAATTAAAGATTTGGCTCAATACTTACTTTTAGTTTGGGTTTAGGTGCAGGAATCACCTTTTTCTTTGCCCTAAGATAAAACATTATAAAGACGATCATTTCAGCAACAGTATTTCACCTACTGGAAAATTACATTAATAACATACAGACTTTTAATTATGTGAGTAAACAATTCCTTCTGCTATTTGGAAAGCTCTTTTAAGAGAGAAACTATATAAAACTGCTCAGTTTAAATGTGAATATACAGCACCATTTTCCCCACTTTGGATTAATAGAAAGAAAAACTAAATAATTGTAAAATATAAAATGTAGATAACATTTTTTAAAACTTAAATATGAATACATAAAATATAAAGTAATTCAAAACAGACTAACAAAGCTGTCTAAGGAGAGTCACTTCAAAAAACTGGTAAGAACTGCTGACAATTATTTGTAGGAAAACAGAGCTTCAAGGAACTTCAAGTTCAAATTAAACCATATTAAGAAGTTGTGAATGAGATTTAACTAAAAAGAAAAAACTTTTTTTTTTTTTGAGACAGAATCTCAGTATGTTGCCCTGGGTAGAGTGCTGTGGCATCATAGCTAATAGCATCCTCAAACTCTTGAGCTTAAGCAATTCTCTTGCCTCAGCCTCCCAAGTAGCTGGGACTACAGGTGCCTGCCACAACGCCCGGCTATTTTTCTGTTGCAGTTGTCACTGTTTCTTAGCTGGCCCAGGCTGGGTTTGAACCCGCCAGCCTCGGTGTATGTGGCTGGCGCTGTAACCAGTGTGGTACAGGTACCAAGACAAGAAAAACTTTTTTTTAGTGGTAAGATAGGATTTTTATTAGAAGTTAGAAAGGAATACAGAAGAAATAAAAAGCACCAGAGTTTCTGGAAGGGGGAAAGAACTGCAGAACTCCCTTGGGAGTCTCCACGTGGGCTCTTTTATCTAGGGGTCTTAGGTCTAGAGGATTACACGTGGCTGGCAGTTGGTCCTTTACAGTCTTTGTCCCTGAGAAGGGATTAGGGTGTGTGCTCCTACCCAAGGTGGAACCACCAAAAAACCATCACAGGCTGCTTTGTTCATGATCTTGTCAGAGCCCAGAGGGTGTGTCCTGAAAAAGGCAGTCTGCTTGTGCCTGGAAATGGGGGTCTGGTCTCTGAGCGCCCCTGGGCCTAGAGAATGTGGGGGCTCTCTGTCTAGCCCTGAGTGGTAGAATCCTGTATCAATCCTCCTCTCTGAATAGAAGCTCTAACTGCTGTTAGGGAAGAAAAAAACTTTTAAATGTAAAAACAAAAATAAAAAAAATGGGAGAAAAATTGTAAGAAAAATTACTATGGAACCTTACACCTCTTAGAAAGCAGTGTGAAAAGGTTTGAAGATTAAAAAACAATCTTTTGAGTCGTATATAGTAAAAGTACTCAACTGTTTGTTAAATAATCAACCATCTAAAATACCTCACCTGTGAGAATATTCCTATTTCACTAGGTTAAAATGCCACTAATTAAATTAACAACTATCTTGATTAGAACTATAAAATTATGACTTCATTAAGTAATAATGAAGCAGAAGTAATTTTCAAAGTTTTTTTTTTTTTTTTTTGTAGAGACAGAGTTTTACTTTATGGCCCTCGGTAGAGTGCCATGGCTTCACACAGCTCACAGCAACCTCCAACTCCTGGGCTTAAGCGATTCTCTTGCCTCAGCCTCCCGAGTAGCTGGGACTATAGGCGTCCGCCACAATGCTCAGCTATTTTTTGGTTGCAGTTCAGCCAGGGCCGGGTTTGAACCTGCCACCCTTGGTATATGGGGCCGGCGCCTTACCGACTGAGCCACAGGTGCCGCCCAATTTTCAAAGTTTTTAATGAAAGCAAAAAAGAAATTGGGCAAAAGAATAAAAAAAAAAAAAAAGAGAGAAATTGAGCAAAAGAACTCCAGAACCATCTAGCCCATAGATTTTTACTTTCTGGTACAAAACAAAAGAGAAAATAAGTGATAACAATGAAGCTATTAAAAAAAAAAAAACTGAGGAAGCAGACCTATATAAACACCTCTAGAATTAAAGTGATGGGTTATTTATAACTGAATAGCAATGCATATGTGGATTCAGAACTACAGTGGTCCTCACCCCTTACCCATGGCTTCAATTTCCCGTTTCAGTTACCTGCTATCAACCAAGATCTAGAAATATTAAATGGAATATTCCAGAAATAGAGAAAAACACCATAGTTACATAACTTTTACTCTAGTATATTATTAAAATTGTTCTATTATTAGTTATTACCTCTTACTATAAATTATTATTATAAATTAAACTATGTTAAGTACATATGTATAGGATAAAAACATAGTATATATAGGATTTGGTACTTTCTGCAGTTTTAGGCATTCAGTGGAGATCTTAAAATGTTTTCCCAAGGACAATGGGGGGCTACTTTTTAGAAAAATTAAAACCATAAATACTACTGACACAAATATACACATAAATAAAATTTACTTAAAGAATAAGCTACTTGCAAAATAAACCCACAATGTATGAAACCAAACTATTTAAAATTTATACTCAAAGAACAAGAATAAAAACTGAAATCCAGTGCTAACTCAATACATCCTTGATGATATACAGTTGACCCTTGAACAACACAGGCTTGAACTGTGTGGGTCCACCGATATGTAGATTTTTCTTCCACCTTTGCCATCCCTAAGACAATCAGACCAACCCCTTCTCTTTCTCAGCCTATTCAATGAGAAGACCTATAATGATTCACTTCCAATTAATGGACAGTAAATACATCTTCTTAGGGTTTTTAAAATAGTATTTTCTCTATCTTACTTTAATAATGCCATATATAATACATATAATAAATGTGTGTTAATGGCCTGTTTATGCTATTGATAAGGTTTCTGGTCATCAGTAGGCTTTTAGTAGTTAAGCTTTGGGGCAGTCAGAAGTTATATGTGGATTTTCGACTGCATGGCAGTTGGTGCCCCTATGCCAGCAATGTTCATGGGTCACCTGCACTCACAAAGCATCCTTCTCCCAAACTAAAAAATTCCAATACAACTATATACAAGTGATTTTATAATGTTGCCCAAAGGATGTTAAACAGATCTCTTAGCAGAGTATCAAACTATAGCATTTAGTAACCTGCTAATTTTATGTTTGTTTGTTTTTTTTGAGACAGAGCCTCAAGCTGTCGCCCTGGGTGGAGTTCTGTGGCATCACAGCTCACAGCAACCTTAAACTCCTGGGCTTAAGCGATTCTCTTGCCTCAGTCTCTGAAGTAGCTGGGACCACAGGCGCCTGCCACAACGCCCGGCTATTTTTCTTTTTTTGGTTGCAATTATTGTTGTTTGGCAGGTCCAGGCTGGATTCGAACCTGTCAGCTCTGGTGTATGTGGCTGGCGCCTTAGCTGCTAGAGCCACAGGCGCCGAGCCCTAATTTTATGTTTTAATAACCCTAAAACCATACTTGAGGGCTATAGAGCACTTCTAAGCTATAGGTAAAAATAAAACTCTTATAGAGTTGACCAATATTCACCCCAAAATGAAACCTTAGAAGAAACTTGTCTTTTTATTGTATGTCAGAGAATGAGAGATCTTTCTCCAGTAATCACATCATTAAAGAAACATTCAGTTTTTTTTTTTTTTCTTTACAAAAAGACGCAACAATTTTATGAAACATTCAGTTTTAAACAAAAGAGTATGTTAATTTTGGGGCATACAATCCTCTACAGGACAAAGAAGTAAGTATGTACAGGGATCTGGATCTGTCCTGGCAAGCTCAGGGCAGCAGAAGGCTGTGGGTTACCTACGAAGATGGTCAGAAGAGGTAAAGAAAAAGACACAGGAAGACGGCAAGGGGGCCTAGGAACAAAGGAAAACTCTTGAGCCATCTGGGTCCCAGGACTCCCTAATACCAGAATCCCAGGCTGGTATGTGTCACAATACAGATTTAGTAGGTATTTAAAGAATAGCCTGAGAACTATTTCAATACATAAATGTGTTCTGAGGTCCAAACAGTCAAAATGAATTTTTATTTTTTTAAGATAGTGGTAAAATTAGAGCTAGCCTACATGTACATTTAAGTTCTATTTCAACTACCCTGTTTCCCCGAAAATAAGACATCCTCCAAAAATAAGACCTACTTACAGGAAAGATAAGCCATTCCCTGAAAATAAGACCTAGCACACCTTAAAATAAGACACTGTCTTATTTTCGGGGAAACAGGGTAGTATTTAATAAATGATAGATACTTTTGCTAACTAAAGCACATAATGCAAATAAAAATAAACAAAGCAATCTGGAATCTGCATTTACTCACGGAGCAGAAGTAAGATGGTTATGCACACTTCGGCTTTCCTTAAAAAGCATTCTGAAAAAAGTAAAAGGATACAGTTATTTTTTACTGTAGATAATAGGGTAATTGATTTTTTAATCACTTGATTTTCTCTTTTTATAATCACTCAATTTTCAACAGGCTATTACTTATTTACAAGTATAAATTGTAATAGTACAAATACACTCAATAATGCATTTTATGGAGATCTTTTCTACTGATTTAAGATGAAGCCCTCTAAGATCATGGGTTGAGATAGTCAAGTTTATAAATTTTTACATTCTTAACTTTTGAGAGCTACCCTTAAGTTTCTTGAAATACCACTCTATATTAACTATTTTCAACAGAACCTAAGGCTGTGTCTTTTTTCCTGTGTTCTAAATCACATATTCAGTTCCTTATCATTACTGAAGTTCCCTGCCCAAAGTTCATAACACTTTGGAAGTCTTCTTCCCCTTTTCTCCACTAGTAAATTCTGGTGCCAAAAAAATAAAAAGGTCAATAAAAAACTCACCTTATGCTGATCTCAACATTTCTATGTCCACATGACTATCACTGGTTTATCTTTTAAGTGCTTGATGGTTTCAAACCAAAGATCATCTGAGATAACTCAGCAAAATCAATGTCACACAGATGTGTGCATATGTGTCTATCGTTAATAATAGCAAAAATAAGAAAGTAAAATAAAATCCAGGAAGTCAAATTTCTTACCTTGCCTGCATCCAGCCCTTAGGCCACAAGGGCTTCACCTCTGTCTCCATGAAGGATTTAAGATAATCCTCAGCAGACTGGCTTTTGTTTGGCTCTAACTCATAGCATCCCAATTTGATCTCAACAAGGTTACATAACAAGGTTCTAAATAAATTGAAAAAATAGATATTTATATAAAAATCTGACTGTAAAACTGAACTTTGAGTTTGAAACAGATTTTATAAAAAGCACATAAATCTGACATCAATAATATAGATTATCTAAAGAATTCAGAAAATGACATGAAGATAATTTCTAACATACATAATTCAATGCACTACAATCAAACCTTTTGAAACCTTTAATAAAGGCACTAAAGTTAAAGGAATAGTTCTCTATCTGGGGCATAAAAATATTGATGAAATAGATGACTAATCAAAGTCTATGGAGCACTTCACCTTCTGAACCAGTATGAATTACATTAATAATAATGAAATTACTTAATTAATAATAGTATATGAAAATAAAAGCGATAATACTCTAAGTATATTAGGACCAAATTAATATTCTTTTAAATAAATTTTCCCTCTATACTGATCTTTGGTTGCTTCCAATCTACTTTTGTATTTACCATAGATTCTTCTTATTAGGAATCTTACTTCTGCATTATATATATGATTAAAGCAAAACCAAGGTAAATCTTACCTGATGGTATCATCCCAGTGGAATTTTTTTCTTGGTCCTATGACACGCTTCCCTGGTTTTTCATCATCATCTTCCTCGGATCCATTTTTTTCTCGTTCTTCATCTGTTTGTAATCTAAAAATGAAAAGCATTTTATGAAGCAAAATTTTAATCCAACATAGCCCATATTATGTTCCACAAACACTTGCTGAATTGTTTAATCAGCAATTAACTCAACTTAAAACTTTGAAAATTACTATTAATGAAGGTGTCATATGACAGTTTTAATGAAGATATTTGTTTAACTGATGGCATTTTAACTTAGTGAAGTAGAAATATTCCCATAGGGTGAGGTATCTTAGCTTGTCAATAATTTAATTACTTAACAAACACTTGAGTATTTTCTCTTACTATATAGGGCTCAAAGGATTGTTTATTAATCTTCAAATCTTTTCACACTGGTTTCTAAAAGGATAAGTTTCCATGGTAACTTTTCTTACCTTTTTTCCCCCTTGCCATTTCATATTTTATTTACATTTTTACATTACAAAGTTTTTGTTAAGTTAAATCTCATTCACAATTTCTTGCCATGATTTAATTTTTTCTCAACTCAAAAGACAGAATAAGGGATTTACCTTTCCACATAATATTTTGAATTTAGAAGCAGTTATAAAGCAGTATGGTAAATAAGATTTTTTGTTGTTGCAGTTTCGCTGGGGCCGGGTTTGAACCCGCCACCCTCAGTATATGGGGCTGGCGCCCTACTCACTGAGCCACAGGTGCCTCCGGGTAAATAAGATCTTTGAACTATAATATAAAGGCTCAAACACTCTCATCTCTCAGGTCAGAAAATATTTTTGTCCAACCTCAGCTTGTCAAGTTGGTCAACATGTGATATGTCTGATTAGTGTCAATCAGCTCTTACTCTGCTCACATACACAGATTTAATCAACAGATTTCTTTTGTGTTTCTCTCCAAAGCAAATGAGTGCCATTTAGACATGCCATTTAGAAAATATTCAATTATAGCATGTCAGTGATCTACATGGATTCCTACTTGAAAATGAGGTCCACGTAACAACAACCTCCAACAATTAAAAGTAGTTTTCAAATGCAAAAGTCTCAGATAGATGAGATACCTACTTGGCACACTTAGCTTGACTGCGAGCCTGGCAGTCCTCCTGGTATTTAAATAGCTGTTCAGGCATGACATTGCTAACAGCCAGTTTCAGTTTCTGCAGAGGTTCTCTTAAACGATCATCCTGAGAAGAAAACATACTAAAAGTTTTTTCCAAACTTATTTACAGAATTCAAAAGATGAAATTTAGGTTTTAGGTATCAATTACAATTCAATACAGTAGCATATTTAAATATGGACATTTCTTCTACAGCAAAGACTTCTCATAATGCATATTGGGTATAAAATTAGGATGATTATATTTCTCAGTTAGCCAAAAAGAATCCCAGTTTTTACCTACTGCCCCAGCATAATTATGAATGGTGTTCCTTTATATTCTTTTTTTGTTGTTGTTGGAGAGAGTCTTGCTCTGTCTCCAGGTTAGAATGCTTGCATCATCACAGCTCACAGTAACTTCAAACTCCTGAGCTCAAGTGATTCTCCTGCCTCAGCCTCCCAAGTAGCTGGACTATAGGTGTGCATGACCACACCTGGCTAATTTTTCTAATTTTTGTAGAGATGGATTCTCATTCTCGTATAGACTGGCTTCGAACTTCTGGCCTCAAGTGATCCACCTCGACCTCCCAAAATGCTAGGATTATAGTCATGAGCCACTTGTGCCCAGCTCCTTTATACGCTAAAATGCCCCCATGGAGGCTAGGCGTGGTGGCTCACACCTGTAATCTCAGCACTCTGGGAGGCCAAGCAGGTGGATTTCCTGAGCTCAGGAGTTCCAGACCAGCCTGAACAAGAGTGAACCCCTTCTCTAAAAATAGCTGGGTGGAGGGGTGGGTGCCTATAGCCACTTGGTGGCTGAGGCAAGAAGACTGCTTCAGCCCAAGAGTTTGAGGTTGCTGTGAGCTATGACACTACAGCACCCTACCAAAGACAACAGAGTGAGACTTGGTCTGAAAAAAAAAAAAAATGCCCCGTGGCGCCTGTGGCTCAGTGAGTAGGGCGCCGGCCCCATATACCGAGGGTGGCAGGTTCAAACCCAGCCCCTGCTGAACTGCAACCAAAAAATAGCCGGGCATTGTGGTGGCTGCCTATAGTCCCAGCTGCTTGGGAGGCTGAGGCAGGAGAATCACAGAAGCCCAAGAGCTAGAGGTTGCTGTGAGTCCTGTGACATCATGGCACTCTACCGAAGGCAGTAAAGTGAGACCTTGTCTCTACAAAAAAAAAAAAAAAAAAGAAAAAAAAAACGCCCCATGGACACTTTAATACAGATGATTAAATAGAGAGAAAAAGCTATAGTAATTCCAGCACTTTGCAGGGCTGGGACAGGAAGATTACTTGAGCCTAGGAATTGAAGGTTACAGTGAGTGTACTCCAGCCTGTTTGACAGAAGGAAACCATGTCTCAAATAAATAAATAAACAAATAACAAATTCTACCTGTACAAACTACCAGTGGCTAATCCCATTATGATAGGGAGCCAGTGCCATAAGAAAAGACACTTCTGTGAACCAACAATTGGACTGGGTGATTACCAACAGGATCCTGGCATCCCGTTCTCTTGGTTATTAAGCAGTATAAGTAACAGTGACTTATGCTGCAAGCGAAAATGCAGGATCAAGGCTAAAGTGAAAACAAGTAGGCTTGTATCTGACAGCGTTAATTAACCAATTTATTATTTTCATCTTACAAATAAGAACGTATATATGTATTTAAAACATACTTTTATCACCATCACAGGTGCAGAAATATTACAAGACTTTGCTGTTCTTCAAAGAAACAACTGTTTTTAAATGTGATTTTTGGTAAAAAGATTTTTAAAACCCGTCATTACCAATAAGCATTTTAATCTACTCCATGCATACATATGTATCAATGACTACGTAATACATATGACAGTGTCTGATATAAAACCCTATTTTTAAAAATGTGAACATCAAGTATCATAGCTCCTAGATGATCACTTTTGAAGAAGTATGTAGCTGGGGATATCTGCCAGGAAACAGACCAAATATCCATCAATAATAAAATCGACAAATTAAATGGGAAATGTTCATGTAACGGAGCATGGTACATACAGCAATAAAAAAAAGAATCGATTTCTACTATATACAGACATAAAACTGAATTACATAATATTGAGTGTTAGAAACTTGCAGAAGAAGAGTGTATCTCTATATAGAGCTCAAAAAATATGCAAAGCTAAATCACATAATATTTAGGGATAAAAATATGTGACTAAAACTATATAAAGAAAAGCAAGAATAAGAAAAATGTCTTTCTTCCATAGCCAAGAGGATATTAACTTTAAACACCAAACGTCAAATGTTTCTTAGAAAATGTGTTATATTCTGCAAAAAGTTGATATTCTATTTCTTCTTCTTTTTTTTTTTTTTAATTGGTATCCTTTTCTATTATTTGAACTTACGGCAAGAAGCTCTAATTGCCAGTGTCTGAAAGAGCCAGGCAAAGAAAGGCACAAATTCTGAGACCTCAAACAAATTTCACTTGCTCATTAACCTGCTTTAAACTGAGAAAAAAACTATAGTTTATCAAATCAAAAGAAGTATTTTATTAACAGAAATGAGCACTAATATACTGTTTGTCAAATCATACCCGCATTAATTTACCTCCAAAATTCTATGCTTTAGAAAATATTATTTCTCACAAAAACCTAACAATTGTTGAAGTAATCATTTTTCAGGGGATCCAACATGTCTTTAATAATCTCCTATTGTTATTAAATACATACAATATGACCATAAAGCAATTAAGGTGCAAAGGCCCCAGTCAGAAACAAATCTCTTTACTTGGCAGGTTATGAAAGTCCAGATATAGATACTAACTATTCTTCCTCTTACCTGGACATTGAGATGTAACTTCTTTAGACGTTTTACCAGCGTTTCTTTATTGCATGGCACGAAAGCTTCAAGGTGGGAATACACACCACTACGAATGACAGGGCCTAGTTCTTGTAGCTGTAACTCAATGCTAACCAAAGGAAAAGAAAATCCACAATAAACCATATAGAATTTCTTTTAGATGGTACCACATAGGCAAGAAGGCAAGGGCAGCTGAATGTTTTCATTTTATCTTTCCATGATTTCCTAGTATTCTTCATGGGAAAAAACCCTACTAATAACTAGTAATTCTACAGAAAATATTCCAAGTCCAGTTTAAAAGCGGAATTATATGTCCACAAACCAGGAGGCAATAAGGCAATACCTTTTTGGTGAAAGGGGCAAAGTCTTAATTTTTGGGTAAAGCCTAAGAAATCCATTACTAACTAAAAGCTAATTTTCTTTTTTTTTTTTTGTGGTTTTTGGCCAAGGCTGGGTTTGAACCCACCACCTCCAGCATATGGGACTGGCGCCCTATCCCTTTGAGCCACAGGCGCCGCCCAAAAGCTAATTTTCTTAAAGAGATATTATACTATCCCTCTGTCGCCCAACAACTGCTATCTTGGCATGTGTCACAGTTTCATTGAGTGCTTAGAGTATTCTTTTCTTGGAAGTGTTTGGAAAAAGTAACAATTCAGGGGCGTCTGTAGTTCCAATTACTTGGGAGGCTGAGGCAAGAGAATCACTTAAGCCCAAGAGCTTGAGGTTGCTGTGAGATGTGACACCATGGCACTCTATGCAGGGCGACATAGTGAGACACTGTCTCAAAAAAAAAAAAAAAAAAAAAAAGTAACAATTCAGAGCAGTAAAGCCCCCTGGCTATATGTATACACAAACTACCTTATCTATCTTTGTTTCCCTTACTGTGTCTGCACTGCACAAATTACATACAGTACTTAATGGTTTATTCAATTCATTGTAATTCTCCAGCTCCCATTTCCACTTACAAATTAGGCTTCTGAGACAAAAAACAAGTTGTTCACTGTGTATTTAGCCTAATCGCTATTTTTTAAAAACAGAAGAAAACGGTTTGTAACTGCCATCATATTTTCAGCAGGACAACCCTACTCATAAATAATAAGGTTTCCCCCAATACGGAAGACATTATACCTGGCAACTGTAGATAGATGAGAACAGATGTTCATTTGAAGGTCAAGACCAAATCGGGACTCTTGGCAAAAACCTATGTCCAAATCATCACATTCTATTATAGGAGAAGGTGCAGATAAACTTATGTACTTCTCATAAATGTAAGCTGTATCTAAAAATTCAATAAATAGCTTTTTGGGAAGAACAGAAACCCTAACACACCAAATGCATTCATCACTTCTAAGATACACTGTAACTTCATTAAAAACAATGAAATATGAAAAATTATCCTCCTTATAATTAGTAATAGAAAATTTTTTGTATTAAAAAAGCTAAACAGATAACAAAAAATAGCAAGAGCTTAAGTCCTATAAGAACCAGGCGGTCAAATGCAAGGGTACATATGGAAAACAATCGGTACGGCTGTAAGTTCTGTATATATAAAACATTTGGTTAGGTAACATTATATAGTTAAATCTTTACTAGAAGTCTAGACTGTAGGCAGTAGGCCTTTTAGGCTTGCTCTATTACTAAAAATTAGTTAAGCTTAAAAATAAAATATAATCTCCAAGTACTGAGAGATTATGAGGAAGGGCAGCCTGATTCAATGACCTCCTTAAAAAGATCAGTGGTTTCTAAAAAGGCTAACTCAGGTATAGGGAGAGCTGATTCCCTAAAGAGAATACAATCCAAAAGTCCCTTTATATTGAGATTAAAGTCATTACTTATTCCTAAATTCCTTAAAGGATCATGTGACAAAAAGACGGCAGTTAGGTCTCAATGCAAGTGTCCAGCAGGACTGGGAGTACCTGTCTGGAACAACTGGTTAGGCAGAACTCTCAGCTGAATCGAGATCACAGGCAAAGAGTGTCACAATTTTTCAGCAATGTCTGCTTAGGTAATGGGCCAAAATCAAATCAGCATGCTGTATATTTGTTGATCCGGGTCAAAATTCAGTTAGCAAAAAGAAATAGTGTTTCCTATTCCAGCAAACTGATCTCTTTTTTTCCTTAGTATAAGGAAGCAACGGTGCGGGAGAGACAATATACCTGGACATCTTTACAGGAATTACTATCCCAAATGATTATGCTTCACATGCCCTTAGAAGAGCAACTTGGTCTAGAAAAATAACACATGTTCACGAAAGCAGAAAAAGAGGTTTACTACTAAAAGGGAAAAAAATTCAACTCTGAACACTAGGGCTTGTGGAACTCCAGGCACATCTGTGTGAAATAAAAAGTAGATGGGCTTCAAAAAACAAAAAGATTTACTTCAAGATAGACATGGGAGGATGAACAAAGAAGCCTATTAATGGAATGCTGATAATCTGCTTATTTAAGATGCTATGTCCCAAAATGGTCTTTTGACTCTCCCGGGAGAAAAAGAGTTGTTCCCTCCTACAGCAGCATAAAATAAAAGCGAATAGTCTTGTTACAAGAGAAGGACCTCATCTAGTACACTCAGGGCTCTCAGGTGGAAAGAAAAAGAAGAGCTGGGCAGATTCCTGATCATAGAATCTGGGACAGCTCTGATCACTGGTGGCTGCACTGTTCACTGAGTCTGGGGTGTAAAAGAGAGGTAGGCAAAAGGAGGTGGCACAGACAGGAAGTATTTACCTGGCCTCCACACAGAAAGACTGATTGGAAAAATCCTGGCTGAAATAATTAAGCACAGGAACAAGAAATACCTCCATAGCCACACTAGCGGCATACTAGGTTCTGTGTTGTCTCAGTCTAAGTATTCTTAAGTAATCCAAGATAATAGAGACTGCAATTAATTACAACAGCTATTGGAACCAATGAACCAATCAGTCTTTCTTCACAACTCACGAGAAACTATCTCCATTACGTACTTAAAAGTCAGAAATCACTGTATTAAAAATTTCCTATGTCTTTCTATTTGATGCTACTAAACTACCAAGAGTAGGTGTACATTATTTTCATGAGAGAGAGTGAAATTTACTGCCTTCCTTGGGATCACTTTTTTGCCCAGTTCTGTAGCCAATTATATATGTGATTCCTGCATCCAACGGTTAAAATCTACAAGCCAATAGGTTTACAAGTACAGCTTATGGACAACCTTAGAAACCAGCTTCATTGGTATCTAACTTGAAGAGTAAAAATTATTGCTAAGTTAAATACATAAAACAGCATTCATTTTCTTTTCCCAATCTAACTTCTGTTTTCTCGACATTACCTCCATCCTGCTGCACAACCATGACTTCTTATGAAACCATACTTTCCATTTGGCTACAAATGTTTATATGAATTGTAATTAACCTCATTAAGTATCAATGTAATTATTATTCCCAAGAATGAATAATAAAAAGCAAATGGAAAATCATGCCAAATCCAGCGGTCCAATACATGCAGAAACATAATCCTGCTGAGAAACAAATCTTAACCATGTATGCTGTGAGGCTGAAAGGGATGAGAGAATGCATCAGACTAGCCAGTCACTCAGTATCTATATCTCAAAGCCCTCCTACATTGTTAAATAAATCATTCGTAAGATTTTTTTAAATAAAAACAATTACTTACTCCAGAAGGATATTATTCATATCCTGTGTAAAGAATTTTTTCCTCCCTTCTTCATCAAAAAGTTTGGCAGCCTAGAGAACATAAGAAAGACTGTCATAACTCAAAATAAACAACTGTTTTTTTTTTTTTAAGAGGAGGTCTCACTATGTTGCCCAGGCTGATCTCAAACTCCGGGGCTCCAGTGATCCTCCCATGTAGCTGGGATCACAGCATGTACCACCACGGTCTTCTGCAACAAGTAATTATTCTGCAATGAATGTCTAATGAAAAAAAAAACAAAGAGCTTCACACTGGTAGGCTACCACAAGAGTTGTGATATTCAACTGGATATTGTGTAAGTTTCCCACAGCTGCTATAACAAATTACCACAAACTTGGTGCCTCAAAACAATAGAAATTTATCCTCTCACAGTCTAAAGTGAAAATCAGCATCACCGTCCTGAAATCAGTGTAAATAGGGCTGAGTTTCCCCCAAAGCCTCCAGGGAAGGACTTGCACCCCTGTATCTTTCATCTTCTAGTGGCTGCTTCATTTCTTGGTTGCACTACAGCCTTGCTACCTTCAAGGCCAACATCTTCAAATCTCTCTGCACCCTCCCTTCACATAGCCTTTTCCTCTGTTTGTATGACCTCTCCTCCCTCCTCCCTCTTGTAAAGATATATGATTGCATTATCCTAGAACCACAGATCCATAGGATCTAGAATACCACTCCCATCTCAAAATCTTTAATCACAAATGCAAAGCTTCCACTCCCCTTCTGCAATATCAAATAACATTCACAGATTTCAGGGGTTAGAATATGGTTATCTTGGCTGGGTGCAGTGGCTCACACCTATAATCCTAGCACTCTGGGAGGCGGGAGGATTGCTTAAACTTAGGAGTTTAAGACCAGCCTAGCAAGAGAAAGACACCATCTCTACTAAAAATAGGAAAACCAGCTGAGTATAGTGATGCATGCCTATAGTCTCAGCTACTCGGGAGGCTAAGGCAGGAGGATCACCTGAGCCCAAGAGTTTGAGGTTGCTATGAGCTATGATGCTACAGCACTCTACCCAGGGTGAGAGTTTCACTCTGTCTCAAAAAAAAGAAAAAAAAAGAAAAACAAAAACCAAAAAGCCAGGCTCACACCTATAATCCTAGCATTCTGGGAGGCCGAGGCAGGTGGTTTGCCTGAGCTCACGGGTTTGAGACCAGCCTAAACCACAGTGAGACCCTGTCTCTAAAAAAAAAAAAAAAAAAAATAGCCAGGCACCTACAGTCCCAGCTACTCAGGAGGTTGAGGCAAGAGAATCAGTACAGCCTAAGGGTTTGAAGTTGATGTGAGCTATGACACCACAGCACTCTCCTAAGGCCAACAACGTGAGACTGCCTCAAAAAAAGAATATGGATATCTTTTGGAGGACCCACTACAGTTATTTCAAAGATCTATGAAAGTGGCCAGGCACGGTGGCTCACACCTACACTCTGGGAGGCCAAGGTGGGTGGATTGCCTGAGCTCACAGGCAATGAGCAAGAATGAGGACCCCATCTCTAAAAATAGCCAGGTGTTGTGGCGGGCGCCTGTAGACTTGGGAGGCTAAGACAAGATAATCTCTTGAGCCCAAGAGTTTGAGGTTGCTGTGAGCTATGATGCCACGGCAAGAAAATGAAAAATAAAAGATTGATTCTCATTAAGGTTAAAGATCTTTAGAATTAAATAGAAACAAATATTTAGAATGAGTACAGGAGGCTGAGGCAAGAGGATCGTTTGAGCTCAAGAGTTTTAGGTTGCTGTGAGCTATGACACCACAGGACTCTACCCGGGTGGCAAAGTGAGACTGTCTCAAACAGACAAAAAAAAAATCACGTGGCTTTGGGAAAATCATTTAACCTTTTGAACCTTAGTTTCCTCAACTGTTAAATGGGAGAAACACTACCTAGCTCACGTTATTGTTGGGAGGATCAGACTATACAGTACGTAAAATCTATCAAACCCAGTCAGGGTCACTGCCTCCCAAGAGGTGAAGAGGGCCTTGGGAAGTGGTAGGAACCGTAGCACTGCACCCAGTAGATATGATCAGTTTTTGCCAAATAAAAACAGGTATTATTACTAAGAATTATTCCTTGAAAAGCTTGAATCACATCACTAGCACTTTTAAAAATTTACAAGAAACAAAAGGTTTCAGAGATGCAGCAACACAGGAAAGCTGAAAGGATGTCCTCTGACATAAGTGAATCCTGTATTTAAATTCTGGCTCTATCACATATTAGTTACATAGCCTTGATAAAGTTATTTAACCTACCTCAATTTGAGTCTCTTACCCATAAAAGGGAAATAATATTCATATTTCATACATGAAATTGGAAAAGATTAAACAAGATCTTATTTAATAAAACGATAAACAGATTGTATACTTTTCAAAAAGTAAGTACAAAAGACTAACAGAATAGGAGACAGGAACAGTAAAACAGAATGTAAAAGAAATTGCAATAGGCCAGGTATGGTGGGTTATCCCTGTAATTCCAGCACTTTGGGAGGCTGAGGCAAGTGGATTGCCTGAGCTCACAGGTTCGAGACTAGCCTGAGCCAGAGCAAGACCTTGTCTATAAAAATAGGTGATTATCGTGGCAGTTGCCTGTAGTCCCAGCTACTTGGGAGCTAAGGCAAGAGAATATCTTGAGCCCAAGAGTTGGAGGTTGTTGTAAGCTATGGTGCCATGGCACTCTACCAACGGCGACAGAGTGAGACTCTGTCTCATAAATAAATAAATATGCAATAAAGCCCAATTATATCTTAATAACTCTAGGTCAGATAAAATCTTTTGTTAAGAGAAAAAACTTCTGATTAGGTCAGTAAATAAATTTTCATTTCTGTGTTTCCTATAATAAAAAGAGCTAAAATAAGGGAACTCGAAAAGATTGAAGATAGGCCACACACAGTGGGTTGTGCCTTTAACCCTAGCACTAAGGAAGGCTGAGACTGTAGGACAGGACTTTCAGGCTACAGTGAGCTATGATCCCACCACTGCATTCCAGCCTGAGCAACAGAGGGAATGCAAATGATGGGAAAAGTTATACCATGCAAAAACAAACAAAGAGAAAGGCATCTATAGTAAAATAAGACAACATTAAAATCAAGGTGAAAAGTGTTAATAGGACAAAAAGGGTCACCTTCAAATGATGATCACCACAATGAAGACAGAGTCATTAAAAATCTCATAAACTGAACAACTAGCATAGAAATAAACAGCAAAAATTATGGTAAAGACAATGTATAACTAAACATAGCAATGAGACTGAGATACTTTAACACACTTCTCTAACTCCTGGACTGATGAAGTAGATTAAAATAAGTAAAAAGATAAAGGAATTAATTAGTAACCCATAACCTCAGAAAAGACACTAAACAACAAAAAAATAGGAAAAAAAAAAAGAATTGATAAATGAAATCCAGGGGCCAGCTGTTAGAAAGATTGATCTCGTCCTCTCCTAATCAGATATTGTAATAAATCCACATATTACAATCCCATTAACATTCTTTCATTCATTCAGAGACAGGGTCCCACTCTGCTGGCCAGGCTGGAGTACAGTGACCTGATCACAGCTCACTGTAACCTCATACTCCTAGGCCCAAGTGATATCATGACTCAGCTTTCCAAGTAGCTAGGACTACAGGCAGGGCCCCACCCTTCTTGGCTAATTTTGTTGTTGTTGTGGCGGTTTGGCCGGGGCGGGTTCGAACCTGCCACCCTCGGGATATGGGGCCAGCGCCCTACTCACTGAGCCATAAGGCGCTGCTCATTCTTGGCTATTTTTTTTTTTTTTGTAGAGACAGAGTCTTACTATACCGCCCTCCGGTAGAGTGGCGTGGCGTCACACGGCTCACAGCAACCTCTAACTCTTGGGCTTACGCGATTCTCTTGCCTCAGCCTCCTGAGCAGCTGGGACTACAGGCACCCGCCACAACGTCCGGCTATTTTTTTGTTGCAGTTTGGCCAGGGCTGGGTTTGAACTCACCACCCTCGGCATATGGGACCAGCGCCCTACTCACTGAGCCACAGGCGCCGCCCGGCTATTTTTAATTTAGTTTGGCTAGTCTCAAACTCCTGGGCTCAAGGGATCCTCCCACGTAAACTTCCCAAAGTGCTGAGATTACAGGCATGAGTTACTGTGCCCAGACTGTATTACTTATTTAACTGGGGGGGTGGGGGAGGTGGGGCCCCAGTTACTAAAATATGAATGAGTTAAAGCAATTAAAAAAGGACAATTTTAGACAAGGCTTGACACATTTTTAGACAAAATACTATCTCCCCTAAAATAAAAAGCAGATGTGTGAGATGTAACTAGATTTGTAGCTAGTTAAGAACACTGATGTAACCACGTCAGATTGTATAAAAAAACCAACACAATGTACCCCACATATGCATAAATGTATTCATGATCTATGTGCATATGACTTAATAAAAAAAAAGAAGATTATGAACATAAGTCAATCTGAAAGTAATCTATGTTAGGCTACAAAGCTCAACTCTTACTAAAGCTGCTGATCAGTTGGAACAATATTATAAAATAACGAGATGTCAACATAGTTTAGACCAAGTTTAAACACTCTTATGCAATGTTACTGTATTTGTTTCTTTTTCTTTTTTGAGACATTGTCTCGCTTTGTTGCCCTTGGTAGAGCATCATGGCTATCTTGATTCTGTTTTCTTTATATGAGGGAGCTAATAAAAACTGAATTTATGAAATCTATACAAAAAAATACATCTTAGGTGAACTAAAATAATAAAAGAATCAACTGTATCCATTGTAACTATAGTTATTTCTATTTATTATTTTTTTTTTTGGAGGCAGAGTCTCACTATGTTGCCCTTGGTAGAATGCCGTCACAGATCACAGCAACCTCCAACTCTTGGGCTTAAGCCATTCTCTTGCCTTAGCCACCCAAGTAGCTGGGACTACAGGCACCCACCACAATGCCCAGTTATTTTTTGTTGCAACTGTTTAGCTGGCCTGAGCCATGTTTGAACCCGCCACCCTCGGTGTATGTGGCTAAGCATCGTAACCACAGTGCTACGGGCACCGAGCCATTTATTTCTATTTAAAAGAAAAGACCTATTTATATAGTCAATGCCTAAAAGGAAATATGACAAATAAGAAGTTATTAGAAGGATGGTAGGTTATTTTTGTCTTTAAAAGAAAAGCATTTATTGCTATGTTTGTAGAGCAAATAAATACCAAGAAAATTATTATACTTACTACACGGAGGTCTTCGATACGTTTCTCAAGAAGTACAGGTAGACCCTCTGGGAGTGTAGGTACCACCTTGGGCATAACCTGAGAGGTGTAGGTTGGCTGGGTGGTGTTTCCATTTTCTCCCCCTGACTCAGATAGGGGGCTACCATCAGAAGCAGCATCCAGTAATCTGTCAAAGTCGAAATCATCTAGTATCTCTAGGGCATTTTCAGCTTCCTGAAAGAGTTCATGTTCATTTGTGCTAACAAAAATGGGAAGGTCTGGATCAGCGCTGTTGAGATTTAGGTCTGGGACATCATTCCCTAATGCTGCAGCAGCACAAGGGGGTTTATTCAGAGAGGAGGTTGATAAGGTCACTGGGATTTTAGGGTTAGACTCCTTCTTTAATGCATCCTTCTCTTTCTGAAATTTTCGTATCATGGCAGCTAGATAAAGAGAATCTTTATAACGTTTCTTCTTTTTTTCAGACTTGTGTGAATTTAGAGCCACAACTCTGTGAAGAAAAAAAGTGATCAAAAAGGCTGTGTGATTTTATTTATTTATTTATTTATTTATTTATTTATATTTTTTGAGACAGAGCCTCAAGCTGTCACCCTGGGTAGAGTGCCATGGCATCACAGCTCATAGCAACCTCCAACTCCTGGGCTCTAGCAAGTCTCTTGCCTCAGCCTCTCAAGTAGCTGGGACTACAGGCACCTGCCACAAACCCCGCCTATTTTTTGGTCGCAGCCATCATTGTTGTTTGGTGGCCTGGGCTGGATTCGAACCTGCCAGCTCAAGTGCATGTGGCTGGCGCCTTAGCCACTTGAGTCACAGGCGCCAAGCCGTGTGATTTTTTTTAAATGAACATTTGCTGAAAAAAGAGTTGCCTTACAACCAGCGAAGTTCACATCATACATCTTCAAGCTGGTACCTACATGTGGCTTGTGCTACAGACTGCCAAAAAAAAAGAAGTATCAATACACAATCCCGTCTTGAGCTGCAAGCCTACTCACTGTCACGTGGTCTTCCTAGAGACCCTACTCTCTTTACTACTGCCTTCTGAATATTTTTCACTTTCCATTTCAGAAACAGTCATGTTAAGCAATATGTGTAATTTTCAACGACAGCGTTTTTTCCTACAGAAACTATAGGGAAGATCTCAGTTTAGCCATCACTTCCTTGAAGAAATCTTCTAAATCCTATGGCTTAGATGCTTCTGTGTGCACTACAGAACATAAAAGATTAGTACCTTGAAGGTATGCCCATGTTTTAGTCTATTTTATACACCCAAAATCTGGATAATAGTGCCTTAAAAAATAAACCGGTACTTAATATTTATAAAGTTGAGAAAATAAATTCAATAAAAAGAAATACTTGTAGGCTATGTTTACAAAGAAACTTACTTATAAATAATGAACATTTAAGACAACCATTAGTGGTATATATACTTTTTTCTTGATGATTTCTTTATAACTCAAGGTCCTGATTCATGGCTGAAATCCCATGTTTGGAGGGGTGAAATACCTCCCTACATCAGCCTTTGGATACTGACAGCTCCAAATTCAATACACCTCCCCAGCTAAGGAGAGGAGCAATACCTAGCCTCTCATACCTGTCCTTCTCTGTGAAAAAGCCCTAGAGAAATAGGGACAAATGGCAATTTTTGATTGCATGGTATGAATATTTTGTTCTTGTGACATATGGCTTTTGAGAAGTTTTACTTAGATTTTTTTTTGCAGTTTTTGGCTGGGGCTAGGTTTGAACCTGCCACCTGTGACATATGGGGCTGGCGCCCTACTCCTTTGAGCTACAGGCGCTGCCCAGTTTTACTTAGATTTTAACAGCAATATCATTACCTAAGGTCACAAGCGTTAAGAATAGCTAAATAAAGTCAATAAAATTTTTTATACTGTAACAGTCATAAATAACTGTTTACACATAGGCTACTACCAATATTCAATCCCCAAGCATTTAAGGTTAGTTTTAGTATCAAAACATTAAAACAATTTCTTCTATATTTAATATCTTTTCAAACCGGTTCTTATTGGTAAAAAGTTGTAACAAACAAAATACTTAATGAACCAATCTGTAAATCTGATCTAAAACACCACGGGTCTCTAAGATGACAAAGCCTTCTGCTTACCAACAAATATTATAATATTAAAATATAAGTTAACAGTCACTAATGTTCATAAACAGTATATTAAATTAGACCCAGCTAAGTTGAATTAATTAATGGTGACTATATCTTTCTAAAAGGAGAGACAGTCACAATGTAACACCCGTTCCCTTCTTAGGTTTAATTTAACACACCCTAGCTGTTTGGGTACTTTCTTCCTTGGCTTCTTCTCCTTTTCCCCGTCCTCTTTCCGTTTCCGCTTCTTCATTTCAATATCATCTTCTTTTATTTTGGGAACCTGTAAAATGATAGAAGAATGCATCATTTACATAAGAACCAATGCTTTACTCTTTGATGTAATTCAGGATCCAGGGCAGAGTTTTTTTCCTCAAATGTCAGTATAAATCAGAATTGCTTGTTAAAAGTACAAATTCTTGGGGCAGGTCACGGTGGCTCAAGTCTGTAATCCCAGCACTCTGGGAGGCTGAGGTGGGTGGACTGCCTAAGCTTACGGGTTTGAGACCAGCCCAAGCTAGAGCAAGACTGACCTCTAAAAATAGCTGGGTGTTGTGGTGGGCGCCTGTAATCCCAGCTACGTGGGGGCTGAGATAGAGAATCACTTGAGCTTATGAGGTTGCTGTGAGCTGTGACCTTACGGCACTCTACTAAATGAGACAAAGTAAGACTCTGTCCCCTCCCCAAAATAAGTAAATAAATAAAAACAGAAATTAAATTAAATTAAAAGTACAAATTCTTGGGGTCCATGAACACTCTCACCTCTGGCTTAGATTCAGTTATCTGGGGTAGGCCTTATAATTTGCATTTATTGATTTACCATTTTTTAAAACTTCCCAAGTTGCCGGGTGCAGTGGCTCGTGCCTGCAAACTCAGCACTTGGGAGGCCTACGTGGGTGGACAGCCTAAGCTCACACATTTGAGACCAGCCTGAGCCAGAGACAGACCCTGTCTCTAAAAAACAGCTGGGCGTTGTGGTGTGCACCTTGTAGTCCCAGCTACTTGGGAGGCTGAGCCAAAAGGATCACTTGAACCCAAGAGTTTGAAGTTACTGTGAGCTAAGATGCCACAGCACTCTATAAAGGGTGCCAAAGTGAGACTCTAAATAAATAAATAAATAAATAAATAAATCTTCCCAAGTCTAGCAACAATAATGTGCGTTTTATTTTATTTTTTATTTATTTATTTTTTTGTAGAGACAAGAGTCTCACTTTATGGCCCTTGGTAGAGCGCCGTGGCCTCACACAGCTCACAGGAACCTCCAACTCCTGGGCTGAAGCGATTCTCTTGCCTCAGCCTCCCGAGTAGCTGGGACTACAGGCGCCCGCCACAACACCCAGCTATTTTTTGTTTTGCAGTTCAGCTGGGGCTGGGTTTGAACCCACCACCCTCGGTATATGGGGCCGGTGCCTTACCGACTGAGCCACAGGCGCCGCCCATAATGTGCATTTTAAACAAGTGCTTTGGTAATTCTCATACAAGTCAGTCTTCGGACCATACTTTAAGAAAACAGTTATCTAAGGACACTATTCCTTTCCCAAATATAGTACATGCAAACTCCACAGAACTAGTCACAACTTATATCTTAGGCAATGTAACAATTATTAACGATCATTTGTATAGCAAATTTTTTTTTTTTTGGCCGGGGCTAGGTTTGAACCTGCCACCTCTGGCATATGGGACCAGCGCCCTAATCCTTGAGCCACAGACACCGCCCTGTATAGCAAATTTTAATGTCTTCTAGGAACTTAATTTTATACCAGAAATAGCAGATTATTAAACCATATATGCAGAGAACTTTTTGTTTTGTTTTGCAGTTTGGCTGGGGCTGGGTTTTGAACTCATCACCCTCCGTATATGGGGCCAGCACCCCACTCACTGAGCCACAGGCACCACCCAAAGAACTTTTAAAGAAAATATAATTCTACTATGATGTAAAAAAACTAATTTTCCCATAGCTACAGAATTTATTTATTTATTTATTTATTTATTTAGAAATGGGATCTCGCTATGTTGCCCAGGCTGGAGTGCAGTGGCTATTCACAGGCGCGATCCCACTACTGATCAGTATGGGAGTTTTTACCTGCTCCATTTCCAACCTGGGCCAGTTCACCCCTCCTTAGGCAACCTGGTGGCCCCCCGCTCCTGCGAGGTCATCGTATTGATGCCAAACTTAGCGCGGACACCTGATAGGCATAGTGCACTACAGCCCCCAACTCCTAGACTCAAGCAATCCTCCCATCTGAACCTCCCAAGCTGCTGGGACTACAGGCGTGCACTACCGCGTCCGCATATCTATAGAATTTTAAAGTATATAATTAACCATAGATTCAAAACAATGGTCTGTATTTTACTTTTCTTTGCATTCAGTTGTGGCACAAGTAACATTCAAAAAGTATATATACTTGGGAGGCTGAGGCAAGAGAATTGCTTAAGCCCAAGAGTTTCAGGTTGCTGTGAGCTGTGACAACACAGCACTCTACCCAAGGGTGACATAGTGAGACTCTGTCTTAAAAAAAAAAAAAAGTATATGTAGTAGAAATTCCATAGTTGACCACTTCCCTATATCAGTCACTTCCTTAAAGTTGGCCTGATTTTCATAGACTGGACATGTACCATATGTACATATCAATACGGTAGGCCTTGCTCCTTATGTTGACCACCTCTGTATATTGCTGACCAGTTGGCGACATTCCCTTGGGTGGTCAACTTATAGAGGTCCTACTATAGTATTAATTGAACGTTCTTATTAATGTCAGAGAAACTCACTTTGGCTGGCTTGTGCTTTTGGTTGTCTGTAGTATCTTCTTCTTCAGTATCTGAAGCTTGGCGAAACTGTAGAGTACCAGTGTTGATATAAAAGCCTCCATATTTTGTTGTCAGAGAAGCAGGAACTAATTCATCATACTAGATTAAAAAAAAATTCAGATATATCCTCTTGTCTTTAACGCTATATAAAATGTCAAAGAAATTCATTCACCATGGCAGCATCATCCTTAAATCCTAACTATAAAAGTGACTACAATGAGGATTACGTGCAGAATAAATTTAGAAAAAATTAATATCTGGAATAAAAATTAGCTCTGATCATTTAGTATATACAAGAAAGAAACTTCTAGAATAAAAAGCAAATTTTAAATATATCACCTGCTGAGAATAATTGAAGGATGATTGCTATTATTTTTTTCCCCTTCCCACTGCTACTATTCCTAATGACAAGAGGCTCTAATGAGAAACTGAAACAAGTTAAAACAGATGACTAAATGTCTAGACAAGAGTAAATTTTATTTCTTACCGTAACAGTATGTAATCTTATTCATAAAGAAATTGTAAAGACAAATTATAAATACAAAACTATTTCTTCTGCCTTAGCCCTATGCTTTTAAAAATAGGGAAAAATTTTCAACATTTAAAAGAAAAATAGCACATATATTTTAAAGAGAAGCAGAAAAACAAATGTTCAGTTCAGTAAATATACATTTGAGAACACAGAATGAGCCAGAAAATTTGCTTGGAGCAAATTTGCTTTAGGCTCCTAGTTGCCTAAATCAGATTTAGTCCTCAAAGACTGGGTTGTTTTTTTTTTAGAGACAGAGTCTCACTTTGTCACCCTTGGTAGAGTGCCATGGCGTCACAGCTCACAGCAACCTCCAGCTCTTGGGCTTAGGTGATTCTCTTGCCTCAGCCTCCTGAGTAGCTGGGACTACAGGCGCCCGCCACAACGCCCGGCTATTTTTTTGTTGCTGTTGTTGCAGTTTGGCTGGGGCTGGGTTTGAACCCACCACCCTTGGTATATGGGGCCGGCACCCTACTCCCTGAGCCACAGGTGCCGCCCCGAAGTCTGGGTTTTAAGATTTGTCATCATCTCACCTGATGAAGATGGACAAAAAGCAAACATTAAACAAAGGCAATCTTAACCAAATGAAGATGTTCAAAGAGGAAAGGAAAAAATGAACTATTAACACTTATCTAATAGCCCAGAGGCCTCTGCCATCTCAGGGCCCCTAAACTCCACTTCTGAGGTTCTTCATATAATCTAGTCTTTAAGAAAGTCAGATTTTTAAGGAAATTTTTTTTGCCATGGGTGAGAAACACACACACCCTACTAGGAACTGTAAGAATATAAGGCCAAGTATAAAAGTTATGATTTTAACCCATATTCTTTTAAATTATGTGGAGAATGGAATAAGAGTGTCCAGTTTGATCCTATTGAATTAAAAAGAAATGAGTGAAAGAAAAAAATAAACTACTTTCTTGTTGTTCTACTAGAAAGATTGATAAGACTGACCTCAGAGCAAAAGGCCAGTACAATCTACTAGTAAAGGAACAATATGAGAAGTGAAGGATTAAAACTAAAAGACATCGTAGTAATTACTTTGAAAATGTGTAACTGTGATAAAATAAATACACCTGTACTCTTTGCTTACATGTACTTGTATAGTGCTTTATAATTTTCAATGCTTCTTCATATAAATTATTTCATTCGGTCCTCCTGATACCTTTGTAAGGCAAGAAAGGCAAATATTATTTCCATTTTGTAAGTGAAAACCAGGTAAGTACCAAGTACCTTACCAAAGCAATTTTCTATCTTTATGGCAAAGTTACTGGCTGCCACCAACCCATCCACCACACCAAGCAGCTTCTTCACATGGAAACACATGCACCGCCTGGTATACAGGGCGATTTTGACGTGCTCAAAGTCCATCTTCTTGGGAATATGCTGCTGCACTTTCCCTATCAGAACACTCTTCAAGTGAATAAACTCTTCATGAATATTTAACTTAGCCATATAAGAATGTGTCGAGAGGCAATAGACACTGAAATTGAGAATCAGAAGGCCTGAATTTAGATCTGTTGTCAATGATTAACTACTGTGACCCAGACCTAATCACTTAACATCAACTTTTAGGGAGTTGTAAAACAAGGACATAGTTACTTCACAAAGTTCCAGTATAATTTTAATGGGACAACCTAAATAAAACAGTGTTACTCATGACTGGTATTATTTATTAATAATAAAATTAATTTTTCCTTCAGTTCTTTTACAGTTTGGAAACATAAATATGAGACTAAAAATAATCCTCAAAAGCATTTATTTTAGGTATTTTTAGTAATTTAGTACATGATTCTGAAAATGAATTAGAACCAGATAATTTTCACTCTATCAAATAATACACCAAACACCGCAAGCTTACTGATGATGCAATCAGTTAAAAGAAAAAAAAAAACTCATCCTGTTTGACAATAATTGTTTCATATTTGAATTCTCTTATAAAAAAAGCAAATAATATGTTCAGAGCAACAATGCTAAAGTTATTTTGCAAGTCAAACCATCTCTTTCAAAACAAGGATCTACCTTGTCCTACAAACGTCAGTAACTAATTGTAAACGTATACTTGTAAAATGTATCCTTACTAAAGCAGTAACTTTCAAAATTTTTTTCCACAACCCAAGCACACACATACACACACAATAAAAAGCGTATAATCTACTAATGATGTACTATGACAGCTCCTCTTCTATTAGATTCCATTTTCTTTGAAAATACTGGTCACACCCACCAAATTGATATATAACCCAATTTGGGGTGGTTGCCGGGGTTAGGAGGAAGCAAGGAAGGGACAGGCATAGAACAGATTTTATTCTGTGTGATACCATAATGGTGGGCATGTGTCATTATACGTGTACATTTGTCCAAACCCAAAGAATGTACAACACCATGAGTAAACCCTAACGTAAGCTATCAACTCTGGTGATAATGATGTATCACAATCTAAGTTCATCAGTTACAACAAATGTACCACTGTGATACAGGACATCAACAGGAGGGTTGTTTGTGTATGGGGGCAGAGTATACATGGAAACTCTCTGTACTTTCCATTTAATTTTGCTGGGAATCTAAAACTTCTCAAATAAAATTAAGTTTATTAATTTTTAAGAAGTTATTTACGTAAGTGTGAGTACATGCAATGCCCATTTATATATGGGTGAGTTCCTCCTTGGGTTATTTATAATTCAAAATGTACATACAGAGCCAGGCACAGTGGGTCACGGCTGTAATCCTAGCATTCTGGGAGGCTGAGGTAGGAGGATCACTTGCATTCAGAAGCTCCGAGACCAGCCAAGCAAGAGTGAGACCGTCACTACTAAAAATACAAAAAGTAGCCAGGCATTGTAGCCAGTGCCTACAGTCTCAGCTTCTCAGGAGGCTGAGGCATACATGATCTCTTGAACTCGGGAGTTTGAGATTTCTGTGAGCTAGGCTGAAGCCGCAACAGTCTAGCCTGGGCCAACAGAGTCCCTTCCCCAAAATCTACATATATTAACATTGCTACTGATGCTTTATACTTGGCTTTATGCTCTTTGGCATGATTACCTTCATTACTTTGAGTTTCAGAATAATCCTGTGGGATAAGCAACTTATAGCAGAGAAAACTGACACTAAAGAACTAGCTCCTGGTCACGTGGTGAATTAGAAATGTAGTTAAGACAAGAATATAGGACTTGTGCCAGGCATGGTGGCTCATGCACTTTGGGAGGCTGAGACTGGTGGACTGCTTGAACTCAGAAGTTCTAGACCAGCCTGAGAAAGAGTGAGACCTGTTTCTACAAAAAACAGAAAATCTAGCTGGGTGTTGTGATGGACACTCATAGTCCTGGCTACTCAGTAGGTTGAAGCAGGAGGATCACTTGAGTCCAGGAGTTTCACAAGACTTTTGAAAACATTCCACATGCTAACTTACTGGCTGACAACCTCTTTGGTAATAGGAAGGGCTTCTCTACTCCAAAGGGCATTATCAATATGATACTCCTATAGACCAGGCTGTCAGGTATGGTAAAACATTTTATGGTAAGGCATTTTAAAGATGTCTGCCATAATTACCTCAAGCGAGTGTCACCAACATTGAAAATCGTGTGGTTCTCATTTGAAAGTCATTTCAAAACACAACTGCCCAAATTTGGGATTATCAATAAAACCTCAAGATACAAATACTCTTTGACCAATAAATTCCACTGCTAGAAATTTATCCCTACGATATATTTGCACTCTATGTCCTTCATACACAACTTAAGATGATAAATGTACACAGATGCCCAATTATTTGTAAGCACCTAACACTGGAAATAATGTAAATGTTCATCAAATGAGATTAGTTAAATAAATTATGCAATTTAAGTATACTCTCCATTAGTCATTAAAAAGAACATATCTGTATGCTAATATGTAAATATCATCAAAATGTTATATTTTATCAGAAAAGCAATGTCTGAAAGATGATACATAGTATAATCTTATTTGTGTTAATATTTAAATAATAGGTTGTATGCTTAATATACAAGGAACTATACAAGTAGCTTACTAGTATTTACACCTTTTCAGTGTGAGACCTTCAAGGTACTTTACTGTCTACTGCATCACTAGCTTGTGTTTTATTGCTGTTTTATCACAAACGTAGAATTTTAGAATAAGAAAACACCAAAAAGGGCGGCACCTGTGGCTCAAAGGGGTAAGGCGCCGGCCCCATATGCTGGAGGTGGTGGGTTCAAAAACCCAGCCTCGGCCAAAAAAAAAAAAAAAGAAAGAAAACGCCAAAAATAAAATCCCCAAACCCCAAAACACCAAAAATCTCTTGAACAATCTAATCAGGCCTCATTTCTAGAAATTCTAATTCAGTAAGTCTGAGTTAAAGCAAGTATACTAATATGTTTCAGCCCTGACTGAGAACCATTTGTTTAATGTATTAGTTTTCAGCATATGGTTAGAACTCTTTTCCTTGTTCTCTTTTATTAAATTTATTTTTGTTTTCAGTTGGGCCTGGGGTGATAACAGAAGCAACACTAGTTACAACCAGCAACCATCAAAGAACATCGAGGACTGCAGTCAGGCACTGGGAAGGGGTATAGCACAGTGAAAATCAGGGCAGAGTGCGCCCAGCAAACCATGTGCTGAGCTAGCCAGACCCAGCCGGCCAGTCTGTTTCCATACAACTTGCAAGCTAAGAAGGTATTTTTTTAATGATTGAAAAAACCTCCAAAAGAGGATTAATATTTCCTTTCATGTAAGGATATGACAGTATGAAAATTATATGAAATTTAAATTGCAGAGTCCTTAAATAAAGTTCATCTTAACATAGCCACACTCAGTCATTTACTTATTGTCTATAGCTGCTCTCAAACTACAACACACAACTGAACAGTTGTGACAGAGACCATACAAACCTGCAGAGTCTAAAACATTTACTACGTGGATATGGCCCTTTATGGAAAAAAGTTTGCTACAACCTGGTCTGGTATAAGTGTTAATAATGACTCACTCAGACCAACCCAACATTACAGAGTTTTACATCCACAGTATTCTTTTTAAAGAAAAATCTTTAAGCAGTAAACATAGCCTTAAAAAGCACAAATAAAAACATTCACTGCACTATTTAACCTACTTCACCCTTAACTTCTACAATCCCACACAAAGAATTTGCTGCTATATTAAAAATACATTACTCACAGCCTCTGAGTTATCAATAAATGGATCTGTCTCATCATAGCCAAAGCCTATATCAATTAAATCTTGTAGCCGATCCTTCCGGTGTTTACGGGATTTCCCACCCTGCAAAGAACAGATACGTTAGACTGATTCAGTATCCATAAGCTGTTTCCATGAAGTTAAAATGACCTGCTGGAAGAATTCAAACCATTTTTGTCGATAATCCCTCTGCTAGGAGGTTGGGTTTAAGACCCCCCCCCCCCCGCATCTTGAGTATTAAGTTAACACTTAGTGACTTGCTTCCAAAGTAGAGTAAGAATGGAAATGAGGGTGGGGACAGAATAACTTTACAGTGGAAAACCTGGCCAACATTACCTTACCACGACATGATAGTCACATCTTGTATCTCATGCCTTTTGCAAGGGACACTGTGGCTCACTGGTTGATCAGTATACAGTATACAGAACTCAACCAACTCAGGTAATCACAGTCAACATCGAAAGGGGAAGTCATGTTGACAGCATGTGATCAAAATTGCACTTGACCTCTGTGGTGCACTGACCTTCTTCTCATAACCTGTAACTCCAGCCTAAACATGAGGAAAACATCAGACAAATCCAAGGAGAAAGACACTCTATGAAAGTAAGTGAACAGTGTGCTTCAAAGCTGTCAAGATTATCAAAAGCAAGGAAAATATGAAAAACTGCCACAGACTAGATAAGACTAAGAAGAAACAATGACGAACTGTAACGTGGCATCCTGGATGAAAACCCGGAAATGAAAGAGGACATGAGGAGAAAAGCTAGTAGCATCCAAATAAAGCACCGAGTTTAATTGTCATTAAGAGTCATGGGCCAGTGTTGGTTCCTTATTTACAATAAATGTTATAAACAATACAAACATAAGATGTTAACAACAGGGGAAAATGGGTGGGGACTGTATGAAAAGTCTCTATTATCTCTGAAATTTTTCTGTAAATCTAAAACTATTCTTTTGTTGCTGTTGTTGTTGTTGCAGTTTTTGACTGGGGCCGGGTTTGAACCTGGCACCTCCCGTATATGGGGCCAGCACCCTACTCCTTGAGCCACAGGCACCACCCTCTAAAACTATTCTTAAAATTATTTTTTAAATGTCACAGAATTACGGGCGGCACCTGTGGCTCAAGGAGTAGGGCGCCGGTCCCATATGCCGGAGGTGGTGGGTTCAAACCCAGCCACAGCCAAAAACCAAAAAAAAATGTCATAGAATTACATACACAGACATACAAGAAAATAAAATATGAGTGCATGCAAAAACTGGTGAAATCTGAGTAAGGTCTATCACCTAGTTAATTGTGTTGTGCCAAAATCAATTTCCCAGTTTTGACAACTGTAAATATGTAAGACATCAACATTGGAAGCAGCTGAGTAATGGACACAAGTGACTTCTCTGTAAGGTATTTGTAACTTCTTACAAGTCTATAATTCTTTTTAAATAAAAAAGTTTTCATGGTTTTTTTTTTTTTTTAAACATTTTATTTTTGCAGTTTTGGCCGGGACTGGGCTTGAACCTGCCACTCCTGATATATGGGGCCAGTGCCCTACTCCTTGAGCCACAGGCACTGCCCAAATAAAAAGGTTTTTAAAAGTGAAACAACAAAACAAACCAGTGTAGATTTCTTCGGGTCCTATTTACAGAGCCTTTGGACTCTGGCTGATAACAGTATACAGAACTCATTATATCTCAGGTATAAAATGTCACACATATTTTGAAGGCTTGGTGTAAGTAGTTAAAGTAAAGAAGCAGCCTATTATCATGGCACTACTAAAACAAGGACAGTATGTCAGCTTAATCTTTAAGACTCATTGTAGACACTTAAATTTACTTGCTCAAATTTAACTAAACTTTCTAAGCTGCTTCTAACATCTTTCTACCCTATACTTTTTTGGTGTTGGAATGTGGAGTGGGGAAGAGGATGCTCAGAAAGAGAGAGGAGAGAAAAGAAAATAATTAGTACAAAGGATTCTGCCAACTAACATACCAACCAATGAGCCACAGTGTGCCTTGCAGAAGGCCTGAGATGCAACATGGGAACACCACTTAGTTGGGTTCCATTCGGCACACTGCATACCACTCAACGCGAAACATGACTCTAGTGGCTAAAGATGGGTACGTTGTACACACTCTGGCCCTTAAAGAAAATGATCCACTGTGTTTCTACACAAAGAAATAGATTTCTTCCAGTGCTTGAGGAAAAATCAAGTATAATGGACTTATCAGAGACTCTAACATGGTGCCATTGCTCTGAGCAACTGTCAAAGAGGACACCAACTAAATGCTATGGTTGTATTATATACTTTTCAGTGGACAAAACAACACTATTAATATACATAATCATCACCAAGAAAGGCATTATGGTATGAGAAAAAGTAATGGTTCCCATGTTTTTAGATTTTACTCACATATATACAGATGACATATACATACATATACACATAAAACATATATACACGCTTACATACAGCATGCATACTAAATTATCCTTATTTATTCATTTTGCCAGGTCTGCAAACTGAGACCTTTACATTTGGTGAGAATTATGGAATAATGGAATTATGGTGAGAATCAGAAGTCAGGGGAAGGGAAAAGATATTCCTATGATCAGCATTGGTCTATGGCAAAAAAGTTACACACAAGCAGTTAACTTACATGAGGGACAATTTCACCCTAAAAAAGAGAGAGGGAGAGATCTAAGAAGTATATAAAAATCTACATACAAAACTAATGAAGAGGACTAGCCTAGACACATATTAAATAATCTTAAAAGTTATAGCAGTTAAAATAGATGCAGTATAATATAAGAATAAAAATATCAATAATAGCATTGTTCAGAAACCTACTCTAGTATATGAGAATTTGAAATGAAAAAGGAAACATCACAACTCAATGGAGAATGCTTGATAAACCAAATAAATGACATTAAAGAAGACACCAATTTCATCTATCAAATTACAAGCTTTTAAATTGTGGAAAGATGGAGCAGAAACATTGCTAGTAAGAGTTTACCAACAACACATTTTGGAAAGCAACTGGAGGCATCTGCTATGAGACTCTGCAATATTCTTACATTTTTTTCTTTTGTCTCTTTATCTTATTTGACCCAATAATTCAACTAAGTCATGTAGCTTACTTCAAACCACTATTTAGATTCAAAAGTATCTGTTAAGAACTTATGCCATACAGAGAAATACGTTAAAATATCAGAAAGAATTTAAATACGAAAAGTCCTTGTCCTCAGGGAACTTAAAACAAGATAATCTACTCAGGCTTGGTACCAGTAGCTCAGTGGTTAGGGCGCCGGCCACATACACCAAGGCAGGCAGGTTAGAACCCTGCTACACAATGACAACTGCAACAAAAAATATAGCCGGGTGTTCATGGCGGGTACCTGTAGTCACAGCCACTTGGAAGGCTGAGGCAAGAGAATCACTTAAGCCCAAGAGTTTGAGGTTGCTGTGAGCTGTGACGCCACAGCACTCTATGGAGGGTGACATAGCGAGATGGTCTCAAAAAAAAAGATAATCTACTCAACAAATTTACTGAGCACTCATGTGCCAGGTTTTATGCATTTTATAGTAAAGCAGTTAAGTACGGAGAGGAGAGGTAGCTAGTCTATAAACGGTAGACAGGAAAATGACAGATTGCATGGAGACCTTTCTAATAGAGAACCTAATCAAGGTTTTTTGCTAAGACAATGACACCCAAACAAGCAGGAGTATAGTGACGCACACTAGCAGAGGCCACTGAAGGGATCCGCGCAGGGAGGTCACTGCAGAGATTACTGTTTAACAAAAGCCTCTGTCTATTATACAGGGAATTAACACAGTAATACAGTTGGGGGGAAGACCAGTCAGAAAGGGAAAAAATGCAGAGATTTGCAAGAAAGTCATCAGTAATTTGGGACATAAAATAAATTTAAGTACCAATCGTGGCTATGATCATAAAGATAGCTACCATTGACTGACTACTACCTTTCCAACTTTTTTGTTACTATTTTCCAACATGAACACTTTGATTCTTTTAAACTATCTACCCGCTCTCCCACAAACACACTGGCTTACCCCATGCTTTTCCTTATTGGCAACTAGTCTCTTATTCCTTACTGAATCCTCCCACCCTTCACAGATCAGCCTAAGTTATAAATCTTTTCTCCCAGATGCTTTCTAGTTAAAATTGCAACAACAATCATCTTTGTTCTCCTAACATACTATTTATTGTGGCATCACTAGCTGTCTATAATATTTATCTGGGGAAAACTAAAAAACCAAATAGGTTCTGTTGTAATACAATCAGACATATGTAGAAGTACAAATAATTTGGAGGTAATTAGACTCAGGAAGATCTATGTCTAGTCATGTGACTAGTTTGCTACCATTGACAATTATGACTGTTGTTACTATTAGATTATTAAATATGAAATGTCTGATTCTGAATCAAAAGTTTAGTTTATTGTATCTCAAGCAAGAAGCAGCACAATTAATCAAAGGATGAGCCTGAACTATCAACAGTTTTGCCACTTAACAGTAGCTTGTGTATGCCAGCACCAAAGAAGCCTGGAGAGTAGCAATGAAATAGCAAAAGGCATTTTCCACAGCTTGTTGAGAACTGAGTATTTTTCCTTGCAAGAAGTAATCCAAAGCCTGGAAAAAGCGGTAGTCAGTCGGTGCAAAGTTGGGTGACTATGGTGGATGACAGTTTCCAAGTTCAGATTCTGCAGTTTGAGCAGCGCTGTTTGTGTACTATGTGGTTGAGCACAGTCTTGTAAGAGGATTGGCCTGTCTCTATTGACCCATTTCAGCTGCCTAATTGCAAGCATCCTCATCATTTTGTTCAATTGGTTGCAGCAGACATGTACTGTAATTGATTGACTAGGTTTCATGGATAATACCAGGGCTGGACCACTATTAACTTTTTTTGACGAATGTTCAGTTTTGGACTGTGTTTTGGCACGTCATCTTTATCCAACCATTATGCTGAATGCCTCTGATTATAAAAAAAAAATCCATTTTTCTATGGTATAGAAATGGTTAGCCTTATGTCATGATAGCACAGAAAGGCAAGCTTCGAGATGATTAAAGACATTCATTTATTCATGTGGAACCCAGTTACCCAGCTTCTTTACCTTGCCAATTTGTTTCCAACAGTCCAATACTGTTGGAAGAGTAACATCAAACCTTGCTGCTAATTCACATGTAGGTTGAGATGGATTCAATTCCATCACAGCTTTCAGCTCATAATTATCCACCTTGGTCTCAGGTCTTTCACATGACTGATATCCAAGATTTAAATCACCAGAATGCGCTTCTCTAACCATCACTGTACTGTGCATTTATTAGCCACATCCTTCCTAAACATTCTGTTGATATTTTGAGCTACCTACACTTAATCATTCTATGACTTAATTCATATTTGAAAATAACCCAGATTGGCAGGCGCAGTGACTCATGCCTATAATCCCAGCATTCTGGATTGCCTGAGCTCACGAGTTCAAGACCAGCCTGAGGGCGGCGCCTGTGGCTCAGTGAGTAGGGCGCCAGCCCCATATGCCGAGGGTGGCGGGTTCAAACCCAGCCCCGGCCAAACTGCAACCAAAAAATAGCCGGGCGTTGTGGCGGGCGCCTGTAGTCCCAGCTGCTCGGGAGGCTGAGGCAGGAGAATCGCGTAAGCCCAAGAGTTAAGAGGTTGCTGTGAGCCGTGTGACGCCACGGCACTCTACCCGAGGGCGGTACAGTGAGACTCTGTCTCTACAAAAAAAAAATTAAAAAAAAAAAAAAAGACCAGCCTGAGCCAGAGCGCGAGCTCATCTCTAAAAATAGCTGGACATTGTGGCGGGCACCTGTAGTCCCAGCTACTTGGGAGGCCGAGGCAAAAGAACTGCTTAAGCCCAAGAGTTTGAGTTGTGACACCACAGCCCTCTACTGAGGGTGACAAATTGAGACTCTGTCTCAAAAAAGAAAAGAAAATGAATAAAGAAAGAAAAGAAAAGAACACAGATTTTTGACTTATGCATGGTTTCAAAAAATTGTTCTAAAACTTTTTAGAAAAATAACTACAAGCCAAAACATGCATTTGAAAGACTAAAGATGTACCTTCACAATAAAAATAAAACAAGAAGTGTCAAAGTGAAATAAATAAATGTCAAAAATATCAACTGTCAAACTCAATACTTTAAAAAATTGGACATTTTGCCAGAGGTGGTGGGTTCAAACCCAGCCCCGGCCAAAAACTGCAAAAAAAAAGGACATTTCATACTTAATAACCTATTATATGCAATAAGATGGTTAATGCTGTTATACAAGTGTGAATCTTAACAGAGTAAACAAAATAGTTAAAGCTTTCCTTGATCTTAATATTATGATCAAATTGCCTCCAAAAAATTATATTGCAAAGGTAAGATTTTTACCAAGCATCAAATTGATTACAGTATCATAACAACAATATACAAACCACGACATATCCATTCATATTAACAGCCATTTAAAAACAATGTGACATCATAGTATTAGTGTAGATATATAAGGTAATAAAAGCAATTTATCAAATGTCATGTATAGTTTTGGCAGAAAAGACAGTATCAATGTTCACTAAGCAGTTGAAAAGGTGCTCAACTCTAAGTGGCAATCATGGAGACAACTCCTAAATAACAAGGTATTTTTTTTCCACTATCATACAAACAAGATGATCTCATTTAGGAAAAACGTAACACAATAATAAATGTGTGTATTTATAGATATGTATAAGATACTCAAATAAATAACAAGCAGATAAATCATGGCTATTATCATGAGGAAGGGATATAACTGGAAGCATTAATGAAGGAAGGCTGGCTTAACAGTTATTTGAATTTGTTTTTAATAAGAACATATTCATGTATTGCTCAGGCAATTTAAAAACATTTTTTAAAAAGAAAGGACATATGTAATTGTACATCTATTTTTTAAAGTCCTGAAAGGATACACATCACACCACAAACTGCGCAGGGGTTCTGCCTGGCAGTAAGCCTACAGATGCTTAGCTGATTTTTACTTTCTTCTTCTTTGTTTATCTGTATTTATACTTTCTTTTACCATGACCAAAAAAACTCTGAAATATCTAAATGCTTACAACATAGTTTTCTGGGACAAGAAACGCGCACAGTGTCTCAAAGAACTGGTTAGCTGGAAACCAAGGGTGGAGGGACATTCACTGGTCATCATGTTACCTTCTGCATCTTTTGGATTTTCATTAAGTACACGTAGTGCCCCATCAAGAAATATTCTCTGTTCAATACCAAAGTTCTGGATTCCTCTTCATATGGTTCTGAAGTTTCCCAGTCCCAATGGAGACAAGAGCTTGGAAAAACCTGTATTTCACACATACATATAAACGCCTAGTAGCTCTTTCTTAAATCACTCTCCCAAAGCCAGGGTTCCATCAGCTTTCTTCCCACCTTCATCGCAGAGGCTATAAAGTACAGTTTTCTGGCAATAGTTTACTTTTCATCACCTTCTGGCTTTCCTGGAAAACTTCTACCCCTAACCTGCCTCCTGCCTTATTCCCTTTCTAGTCTCTACCTTCCAGTTTCTTCACTGTGCTGAAAGTCAATCATATGCAAATTGTAAAAACTGGAAACAAACTTTTGACGGTTGCCAAAAACGAACATAAAAGTTACTTCACAAATATTAAAATTAGGTTGGGCGGAGGGGCTCATAATCCTAGCACTTCTAGGAGGCCCAGGTGGGTAGATCACCTGAGCTCAGGGGTTCAAGACCAGCCTGAGCAAAAATGAGACCCCTGTCTCAACTAAAAGTAGAAAAACTAGCCAGGCGTTCTGGTGGGTTCCTGTAATCCCAGCTACTAAGAAGGCTGAGGCAGGAAGATAAGTTGAGCCAAAGAGTTTGAGGTTGCTGTGAGCTATGATGAAGCCACAACATCTACTATCCAGGGTGACAGAGTGAGAATCTGTCTTAAAAAAAAAAAAATACACACACACACACACACACACATTTACCCTAAAGGAACATAAGCTAGATGGGCAAAGGATTATATTACAATATCTTCCCTACTAAACAGACTTATTTTCAATTGCTCTCTTTTTCTGCATCCTTAGCAAAAATAATCCCTATAGTAGAATCAAAGTCTTACTTAATAAATTCTCTGGATTTTTACAGATGCTGATATTACACAATTTACCCATTAAATAGATCTTATAAAAAACAAAAATTTTTTCCAAACAAAAAAACTCTGAAATTTTGGTGCTTCTAAAATGAAGAAACCTCTTTATATCTATTCCTCCAGGTACTAGTTCACTGTGACTCAGAAGACCATTACTGACTGAGTCATTAGTACTTGCTTAACCTGATAAATCAGTGTTTCAAGCCAATGCAGTCTGATTACACTGTAATACTAAAATAGAAAACAAACAAGATGGTCTTAGTACTGGACAATCCCCCTGCCTCTAGCTAATAGTAAACCAAATCAATAACCAACATTCATTGATCACCTCAAATCAACATTCATTAACAGAGCAAGCATGACACTCATTGCTAAAAAGACTTTCATTTCATAAGTGAGAAGAAAACATCCTCTAATTACAAGCCACCCTATTTGTCCCAGCCCTGCCACAACCTTATCTCTTTACATCTACGCCTGTTTCTCCATCTACCAATAGAAAAGGGTACAATTTCAAGTCAGTGGAAGACGGCCCAGAGCTGACTACACAGCACAGAAATAGTAGATTTCTATAATCTATAACCACAGATTTCCATAATCACTTTCAGATATAGGACCTTCCTCTCAAGTACCTTAAAACTGCTGATTCTCGATCATTCCTAAAGGATTAAAGAGGGTGAAGAGAATTTACTTAGCTCACGGAGGCCAAAGACTCAAAAGAGCATGTCATGACAAGCAATTAGAATTGGTAACCACAATAAAGAAGCTATTATCTGAGCTAGAAATTCTTCCTTGCCCTTTATCTAAGACCTCCTTGCCTCCTTCAGTTTGTTTTGTTATTTATAAAGTTATTTTGTTTTTACTGTATATGTAATATGCTATTGTTGGTCTACAGAACCCTAAATACACAGGTATTTGTTTTGCAGAATTTATTTTTTATTTTATTTATTTTCTTTTTTTTTTTTGAGGCAGAGTCTCATTATGTTACGCTCGATAGAGTGCATGGCGTCACAGCTCACAGCAATCTCCAACTCTTTTTTTTTTTTTTTTTTTTGGCCGGGGCTAGGTTTGAACCTGCCACCTCCGGCATATGGGACCGGCGCCCTACTCCTTGAGCCACAGGCACCACCCAGCAATCTCCAACTCTTGAGCTTAAGTGGTTCTCCTGCCTCAGCCTACCAAGTAGCTGGGACTACAGGGACCACCACAATGCCTGGCTATTTTTTCGTTGCAGTTGTCATTGTTGTTTTAGCAGGGCCAGGCTGGGCTCGAACCCACCAGCCTCGGTTTATGTTATGCTCTACTCACTGAGCTACAGGTGCCGAACCCAGAATTTATTTTTTAGTAGAGCCTTTACCCAAAGCTCTACCAAGTTGCTCCTTAGGACCAGCCCCTGTTAACATAAGGCCAAAAGAAATAGTAAAATCAGCCTAGGAAGTTCCCAAGGAAGCCCTAACCACTTACAGGTATGGACAATAATGCAAGTAATTGACAAAATTCTTGACTCAAAAAAGAATACATAAGTGGTTTCAAATCATACAATTAATATCAATCTCATACTTGAGGACATTTTTAAAAATCCATAATTATTTTAAGACAAAATTATATTTCTTTCCACTCAATTTAATAATATTTACTGGCAAGAAGTCATTAATCAATTATACCGTTATCCCAAGATATTGCCATTCTGTAAAATGTACCTGGACAAAATCAGTTTCATAAGTCATACCAAAAGAAATCAGGATTTTATAGAAATGAAATTTGTCTTTGACTAAAAAATTGCATTATTCCATTTGATCAACTGTTTGACTTTATTTATAAGACTGCTAAGAATTACTATTACAGCATCAAATGTATCCCCATTCTTCCTTTTAAAATAAATATGAAGCTAGTAGGACTCTGAGAGTCCAAACTCACATAGAACTGAGCATGAAAGGTGGTATTTGAAGTCTACATGGCACTGTAACCAGATTTTAAAGTTATAATGTAATTTCACGAATGTTAATCAACTCATGGCAGAATACGCATCTTCCTACCCAGAGAGTCATTCAGATTCAAACAGTCTTAAATGAGCTCCTGATAGAGGCACCAGGTAATGCGCTACGTACTTTCATTTAGATTACTGAATTTATATCCAATTCTAGGATAGCATGATCTTTCAAGATGACTAAGGTAACTGAGTGAGAAAAGTCACTAAAAGTAATCTTCAAACTACTACAGATTATCCTATGTCCTATAAGGCTAAAAGAACAGGTCTATTTCCATCAAACTGAAACTCACTCTCTACTCCAGAACATAGATAAGGCATATTCTACTTAGAAGTCATCTAAAAACTGAGTTGGAAACTAGAAAATTTAGCTTAAACATTTGAAGCCTTAACTGGGAATGACATAGAAGCCCCTTAAACAGTATCCTGCTTCCTTCCACAGCAACCAACAAGACTAATTTGGAACGTATAGAGGAGTAGAAATGTTGAATCTTGGGCTTAGCAGGCGGCGCCTGTGGCTCAGCGAGTAGGGCACCAGCCCCATATACCAAGAGTGGCGGGTTGGAACCTGGCCCCGGCCAAACTGCAAAAAATAGCCAGGTGTTGTGCTGGGCGCCTGTAGTCCCAGCTACTTGGGAGGCTGAGGCAAAAGAATCACCTAAGCCCAAGAGCTGGAGGTTGCTGTGAGCTGTGACACTACGGCACTCTCCGAGGGCAACAAAGTGAGACTTTGTCTCCAAAAAAACAAACAAAAAAACCCTTTGGCTTAACTATTTAATAAGATTTATATACAACTACCAGTTTAACATATTTCAGGTAAAAATAAGTACTTAATAGTCATATTGACCTTTCCCCCAAAAAACTATTTAGCAATTCATGTTGAATATAAACTGTCACATTACTTGAGCATAAGGGCAACAGAACAGGAAATAGAATGTATAATAATAAAAGCAAATGGAAGGGGAAAACTCCAAAAAAGGTGCTCCTTTTGTAATTTTATATTCTATAATTTCTGATATTGCTGATTTCAACTACTAGAACATATGAATTTGTTATCCCTACGTACCTATAAAAATCTTCGTTAGGCAAACTGCTGTGGCTATGCCTATAACCCTAGTACTTTGGGAGGCCAAAGCAGAAGGATCACTTGAGGCCAAGAGTTCAAGACCCCATCACTACAAAAAATAGAAAAATTAGCTGGGCATGGTGGCACACACCTGTAGTCTGAGCTACAAGGTAGTCTAAGCCAGAAGGATCACTTGAGCCCAGGAGTTTAAGACCGCAGTGAGCTATGATGACTGCATTCTAGCCCAGGAAACAGTGAAACTAGGCCTCAAAACAACAACAACAAAAACCCAGCCAGTTATGGTGGCTCTCACCTGTAATCCTAGCACTCTAGTAGGCTGAAGCAGTGGGTGGATCACTTAAGCTCGGGAGGTTAACAACAGCCTGAGCAAGAGCAAGATGTCTCTACTAAAAATAGAAATACTAGCTGGGCACTGTGGTGGGCTGGTAATCCCAGCAACTCAGGAGGCTGAGACAAGAGGGTTGCTTAAACTCAAGAGTTTGAGGTTGCTATGAGCTATGATGGCACAGCACTCAACTCCAGCAAGACTGAGGGAGATTCTGTCTCCAAAAAAAAAGAAAAAGAGAAAAAACACCTTTGGTTGTTTAAGAAAGATCTTTTGTGATAGCCTAGAGCTCTAGGTCTAAAGCTTAGAGCTGGACAAAGTACCTTCTCTTAGGTCACTTTTGACCTGAGGATTTTTTTAAAATGTTCCAAATGATATTTACATTTAATACTCATAGATATAATACTTGCTGCATGATTAATGCACATAAAATCTGCACCAAGTAGGACATTTTATATCTCTAATTAGAATGGAAATAACAAAATCAACAAAATAAAAATCTAGAGAACAAATATAGCCCATTAATTTGGATTATAATAAGTAATATTTTATCCCTGGACAACGACAATGCTTGGATATATCCAAGTTACTTAAAACCCAATCTTACACATCAAACAACTTCTTCAGAACATTGGTTCTTCTATACCAAGTACTAACCCAGGATTAACCAGTAAGATTTAATGCTAACTTTGACACAGTATATCATACACTAAGTCACATTACTTATATGTAATATGCTAGCAACCTTTCCTTTTGCAAAGGGCCAATTCTAATCCTTGGTCTTGTAATCCAAAGCAAAATAGCCACTCTAATATAGTGGTGGAGGGAGTAGAAACTGGTAATAGTTATACCAAAATTATAAATGTATAAATCCTCTGACCTAATTCTTCCACTTCTAGGAATTTGTCCTACAGAAAAACTTAAAATGCCATTTCCTATAGTAGCACTATTTATAAAAGCAAATTTCTGATAACAACCTAAATTATTTGAGAACTCGTTAAATGAATTGTGGTATTTCCACATAATGAAATACCATTCAGCCTTAGAAAAAGAAAGAGAAAGCTCTGATACAAAAAAACATCTCCAAAGGTGGGTGGCGCCTGTGGCTCAGTTGGTAAGGCGCCGGCCCCATATACCGAGGGTGGCGGGTTCAAACCCGGCCCCGGCCAAACTGCAACCAAAAAATAGCCGGGCGTTGTGGTGGGCGCCTGTAGTCCCAGCGACTCGGGAGGCTGAGGCAAGAGAATCGCTTAAGCCCAGGAGTTGGAGGTTGCTGTGAGCTGTGTGAGGCCACGGCACTCTACCGAGGGCCATAAAGTGAGACTCTGTCTCTACAAAAAAAAATAAAAAATAAATAAAAATAAAAAAGAAGTAAAAAATCTCCAAAGGCTGGCGAGGTGGCCAACGCCTGTAATTCTAGTACTGTTGGGAGGCCAAGGAGGATGGATAGCTTGAGCTCAAAGTTTGCTCTTAGTCTGAGCAAGAGTTAGACCATGTCTTTAAAAATAGAAAAACTAGCTGGACATGGTGGTGTGCGCCTGTAGCCCCAGCTGCTTGGTAGGCTAAGGCAAAAGGATCACCTGAGCCCAAGAGTATGAGGCTGCTATGAGCTATGATGATGCTACAGCACTCTACCCAAAGCAACAGAGTGAATCTGTCTCAAAAAAAAAGTTGATTCTGATCCAAGAGGCCTAGAAGTACACACATTCACTCTCAAATTCTTAAGAAGCAGAAAGGTTTGATAACTACTACATCAAGGACATTAAAATAATGTTCTCAATGGTGGCAGAATAGGGTCAGAGCTAGACAGCCTATTCTTGCCACTGTGTAATCTTAGATCACCTACTTAAACCTTAAGGTCAAAGCCTGTTTCTTTGTCTGCAAAGTGTGGTCAATATTACTTAGCTTGAAGTTTGGTTACAAGGATTGGAGATAATATACAGAGGGTGCCAAAAAAATGTATACACATTTTAAGAAAGGAAAAAGCTATGAAATTCATTAATACTAAGTTATATTTGACTTCTGCTATTACAAGAGGTACTCAATATGTCTTGTATTTGTTTTTTGTTACTGGTATATATTGAGTATTATAATTTCTATAAAGGTTTTTCCTTTCTTAAAATGTGTATACATTTTGGGGGGTACATTCTATATATATTAAACTGCCTAGACTCCAGAAGGATTATAACAAACAATAGCTACTATTATAGCCATCACAAACCTATTGGGATCTTTATGTGTTGTCTAACCAACCATTCATTTGGTTTCAATTTGAAAACAAGGCAGGCAGGCAGTGGATATTTATAAGCCCTGTCAACTAGTCATGGAAATGGTCAACAGGATAAAATTACCTAAGTGAACAGTTTATTATACTCACATATTTCATTTCAAACTTCTTAGCCAACATTTCCACTTCTTGCCTTTCCTGATGCTCATCGTTAAATGGGTCTTCTGTATGAATGAGCTTCTTCTGATTCAAGGTGAAATGGGAAAAAAAACAGCAGTATTAGTATCACTGTAACTACTATTATTGTTATCTATTTGTTATTGTTACATATCAACTATTTCAATTATATTTTAATATAATTGAACGTATAATTATATTCAAAAATATTACTATGCTGCATAATTATCAGAGTTGAATATATCCTTAAATTTAATCAATATTGAGAGACAGGGCGGCACCTGTGGCTCAAGGAGTAGGGCGCCGGTCCCATATGCCAGAGGTGGCAGGTTCAAACCCAGCCCCGGACAAAAACCAAAAAAAAAAAAAATATTGAGAGACAGTCTTTCCTAATACTAACAAATAAGTCAGAAGCACTAAAAGGTAGTAAAAAGAGGCCAGGCTTGCAGCTCAGGCCTATAATCCTAGCACTCTGGGAGGTTGAGGCAGGAGGATTGCTTGAGGTAAGGAGTTCAAGCCCAACCTGACCAAGAGTGAGACCCTGACTCTACTAAAAATAGAAAAATTAACCGAGCACAGTGGCATGAGCTAGTTGTCCTAGGTACTCAGGAGGCTGAGGGAAGAGGACTGCATGAGCCCAGGAGTTTGAGGTGAGCTATGACCACACCACTGCACTTCAACCAGTATGGACAATGGAGTGAGACTGTCTCAAAGAAAGCAAAACAAGCAAGTAAAAGAAATAATGGGGGCGGCACCTGTGCCTCAGTGAGTAGGGCGCCGGCCCCATATGTGGAGGGTGGCGGGTTCAAACCCAGCCCCGGCCAAACTGCAACAAAAAAATAGCCAGGCATTGTGGCGGGCGCCTGTAGTCCCAGCTACTCGGGAGGCTGAGGCAAGAGAATCACGTAAGCCCAAGAGTTAGAGGTTGCTGTGAACTGTGTGATGCCACGGCACTCTACCCGAGAGCGGTACAGTGAGACTCTGTCTCTACAAAAAAAAAAAAAAAAAAGAAATAATGGTTCATAGCAAAATGTATTTGCACTTTTAATAGACTCACATTTACATTCTAATAGTTTGTTAGTGGGTTAAGAAATCAACAACCCTTACTTGTCTTCACCTACAAAATGATCATATGGGGCGGCGCCTGTGGCTCAGTCGGTAAGGCGCCAGCCCCATATACCGAGGGTGGTGGGTTCAAACCCAGCCCCGGCTGAACTGCAACCAAAAAAAAAAAAAATAGCCGGGCGTTGTGGCGGGCGCCTGTAGTCCCAGCTACTCGGGAGGCTGAGGCAAGAGAATCACTTAAGCCCAGGAGTTGGAGGTTGCTGTGAGCTGTGTGAGGCCACGGCACTCTACCAAGGGCCATAAAGTGAGACTCTGTCTCTACAAAAAAAAAAAAAAAAAAAAAAAAAAATGATCATATGGTCATCCTCAATCAAGTAACAGGGGAAAAAAACCCCACAAATATTAGGTAAAAAAATTAAAGTCCCACTTAGAACTAGAGTTTGTCATCTTCCCTAACAGAGATTAACGGCTTTGGTCAGTAAATGCTTCTAAAAGAATCTCTAGGGTTTTTTTTTTGTTTGTTTGTTTTTTTGCGACAGTCTTACTTTGTCACCCTTGGTAGAGTGCTGTGGCATCTTAGCTCACAGCAACCTCAACTCTTGGACTCAAGGGATTCTCTTGCCTCAGCCTCCCAAGTAGCTGGGACTATAGGCACCCGCCACAAGGCCCAGCTATTTTTATTTATTTATTATTATTATTATTTCTTGTAGAGACAGAGTCTCACTTTATGGCCCTCGGTAGAGTACCATAGCATCACACAGCTCACAGCAACCTCCAACTCCTGGGCTTAAGCGATTCTCTTGCCTCAGCCTCCCAAGTAGCTGGGACTACAGGCGCCCACCACAACGCCTGGCTATTTTTTGGTTGCAGTTCAGCCAGGGCCGGGTTTGAACCCACCACCCTCGGTATATGGGGCCGGCGCCTTACAGACTGAGCCACAGGTGCCGCCTGGCCCAGCTATTTTTAGAGACAAGGTCTCACTCTGGTTCAGGCTGGTCTCGAACTTGTAAGTTCGGGCAATCCATCTGCCTCGGCCTCCCAGAGTGTTAGGATTACAGGCATGAGCCACCATGCCCGGACTAGAATCTCTAGATTATTAATTGAGATCAATGTTTAATAATCTGCCTGGGAGTCATCAGTTGAGTGCCAGTAGCTGCTATGGATTTCTGCTAAGACTCAGTATCAACAATCTCTCTGTCACCAATATCCCCGATCAATGGAAATCCGTTCAAGGAATACATGCTATTTTTAAACAAAGCTAGAAAAGTGAAAGAGTTGCAAAAAGATTATATTACCATGACTTCTTTCTAGCAGAGGAAGAGTAACAGTTTATTATAATACATGGTTTAAAAAGATGCACATACAAAGTAGGATCCATCTATTTACCAAAACAAAAAGATAAATCATATCCTCAAGTTTGCTATCTTAGTAGACACATTTTTATACATATGATTTTCCAAAAATCAAAAATGCCAACCCAAGGACCAACCTATAAATAAAAATATTATTTTTATCCAGGTTCAGATGATTGACTAGAAACTTAAAAAAAAAAAAAAAAAGGTTAAATGTTTTTACTGAAGTAGCATCCTCAGGATTAAAAATGAAAATATGTTACAGCTAAAATACTAGATACAGATTCATCTGACCCTGAGGGGCAAGAAAAAATGCAGAGGGAATGAAGATTTGCCCACATTGGAATTGATATACTTCATTCTGGATATAAAGGCTGAGACAGGATCGGCTGAAAAACCATGACAGAAAAACATGGATAGAAAGAACACAAAATTCATCATACCTGGGACATTAGAATAAAAGGTTACCCTTTATAGCTTAAAGGGGTTAATTTTAGAATTAATTTTTAAATTATCATAATAAACAATTTATTAAATTCTTTATCCCAGTAGGAGTTACCAATGAAAAATGTAAACATGACTCGGGCGGCGCCTGTGGCTCAGTCGGTAAGGCTCTGGCCCCATATACCGAGGGTGGTGGGTTCAAACCCGGCCTCAGCCAAACTGCAACCAAAAAAAAATAGCCAGGCATTGTGGCGGGCGCCTGTAGTCCCAGCTGCTCGGGAGGCTGAGGCAGGAGAATCGCTTGAGCCCAGGAGTTGGAGGTTGCTGTGAGCTGTGTGAGGCCACGGCCCTCTACTGAGGGCCATAAAGTGAGACTCTGTCTCTACAAAAAAAAAAAAAAGAAAAATGTAAACATGACTCAAAAGGAAATAAGAAATACTAGGGGCATTCAGGGTATAGCTAGCCTTAACTTGGGGCTGAAGTTAAGGTCTAAGCAACCACCATGCCTTATTATATAAACTGCCCTTCCATGCACTAGGGAAGTCCAAGTACTAGGTCTTTTTACTGGTCTGATCCATTTTATATGTAAACATAAACACATGGATCTATATTTTTAGAAGAATCATCTTACATGGCATTCAAAAATATTTTGTGTACTTTAAGCATCAAAAGTACATCTTTTAATTACTCTTGACAATCAAAAATTTTTTTAAAGTGAACACACTTTTCTTTACAGTTACTAACTGCCCCTTCCTAATTTACACTAAGCTAGCTACTTTTTTTCTTTTGAGTGAAAAAAAAAAATCTGAAAACTACCAACTGCCCATAATCAAAACTGATGCAGTAATTCTGTCCTTTGATATTAACCTTTCAACACCATTTACAGGAGATCTGTCATAGACCTATCCTAAATATACAATATGGCAAACAATGAAATACCACAGAATTCTCAAGCAGTATAGTTATATTAACACCATAATAACTTATTTTTCTTTTTACAGTCAATGATCAATTAATCATCTGCAAAAAGGGTATTCTGTTTAGCTGATTTCTGGTTTACTAAGAGTTAAAAAAAGTTTCTTGTGTATCAATCGCTGCTAAAACTTATTTCTAAAATATAATATTACCCTTTAGACAGAAATGGTGAACAAACCAATACTTCAGATTTAGGATGATTCAATCCCTGTCATCATTCTAAACCACCTCTATCACAGCACAGGATGGTATAGAGATGACAAGATTAAGGATGTAGCTAACCTGGGGTTTTGTTTATCATATTTATCCAGCATAAGCTTATTTACTTGTACTTTTCCTAATTAACAAAAATAGCAGTCTGACTGTGTTCTGATTAGTCAAGGCTTAACTGCTGATTTTGTATTTATAAAGGGCTGATTTAAACGCACCCTAATATGGATGCCATCCACAGGTAACACATTTCCCCTCCCCCCCTTTTTTTAACAGTCCTTCGTCCATGAACTTCGGGATCTCGAACTAAAATCTCATTCAGTAATAGATGGCTATTTCAAAAATTTTGAACCCCATTTCTAATTTTATAATCTCTTTTCCTTCCCTTTTTGCTTTCAGGCTGCTACAAGGCACATTGTTCAATTACAATAACTCAAAACTATTTTGAAAATATTACAACATCCCTAAAAATAAATGGACTCTTCTTCAAAGGGAAAAAAAAACCAGATTTGGGAACCACTACTTTCCAGACCAATTCTAATGCTCACATTTTGCTTTCTGATGGTTTCTCTTTGGGATTTCCATTCGTGGATCCACAACAGTTTTACTTAAAACTTAGAAAGTTTTCTACACTTTCTTATGCAATAAATATATTCACTGGGAGCAACTGCAGGAAAATGGGCAAATCTTTGCACTGTATAAACAATGGCTTTGTTGTTGTTCAGTGGAACAAGACAAAAAGTGTATGGCTGAATATACAATGAGAAAATTAGACCAATAAACTCCTAAATTAATAGTATAAATACAAAAATTAAATGGAATTATTCATCTTTCTCCTATTGCTCAAAAATAATAGTGCTGGTATTCTCAAGTTAACAAAGCTACAGTGTAAAATAAACTTTTTCCCTAAACTTTCTCTTTTATAATTAAAAGATACATATTTATTACTAATTTACAATGGCACAACTATTACAGCATAAAGATAGTTGGAATAGAGGACTCTATTTCTACAATGACTCTAACTTTACTTCATTTTGGCAGGATCCTCTAAATTTAAACTATGTAACTTAATTGTAAAGGATTGGTACTACTATGGAAAGAAGTACTAACAAAACACATTTGTAAAATGGGGATAATGGTTCTTACCTCATGGAGTTCTGCTAAACTTGGTAAACCATGTACAGTGCTTGCTTAAAGCTGTTTAGCACACAGTAAGAACTCAGTAAATGTTAGCTATTATTACATACTATATAATATTATTATGTATTAGATAGTGCTTTTCATCTGTACTTTATGAAAATCACAGAAACTGCAAACCTACTTAGATTATCAGGTCAAATACAACTCATTTGAAAAATGCTCCAATCCAATAATTTCAATATTCTTTGGGGGAAAAATGACATCATATTTACAAACAAAAGGGGCAATAAAATTAGTCTAAAAGGCAAAATGTTATGTAGAAGTGATCAAAATGATTCCTTAACAATTCATTTTGGTGGGAAACAATTTAGTAAAGATTTGACTACATGACAGACAACAACTGTAAATAATGATTGAAATATTAGCTGGACATAAAATCTAGCGACAATGTTCAAAACATTATACTTTTTGACTAAAGAGTCATTCATTTTAACTGTAAGGATAGTTCAGGAAGAAAACAAGTGACTTCGAGAGTCCATTACAAAGCATAATCTAGGGCGGTGCATAATCTAATAAAGGGCGCAACTGCTCAACAACAGAGAAAATTGTTCTCTTTCTTATTACTCTATGATTTCTTACGTCTAAAGATCTCCCAACTCGCAACAATAAAAACTGAAATTACCAACAAACTTTTGTCCTATCTCCATTATTCAACAATTACATCAAAAGCATACCTATATATTTTCAATTTCTGAAAATTACAATGGCCAAGTACAATATCCTCCTATAAACGAATGATATGCACTTAAATAATAATAAAATGGGTAGGTGCCAAATAAAACAGGAGACACCTCCCATTCAATTACAATATAAACAAACTGAACCAAAAGCAAAGCTAAAAAGGTTTACCAATACCAACACAAAAGAGAAAAGTAACCAGATAACCAACCCACTTCTCCATTCCTAGTGGAATCAGTCTCAGAAAATCTTTCCTTGCTCTTAAAGCCCCTTCAATGAAAAATAAATACCACACACACGCAAGCACACCTCAGCAGCCACGGCGCCCCGCAATAACAAACAGTGATGAGGATGAGGATGATACGAGAGGGGTTACACAATCTCTCTGCTTCAGAGTGGGAGGCGTGTCCCCCAAGGTTTTCGCTTTCTTTCTACTGGAACGACAGCTGGAACGCCACAAGAACCCCAGCCGCACGGCTTGCAGGGCCCCAAGATTTAGTGTGGGGAGCAGAAAGGAAAGGAGGAAAATCTGAGGTTTCGAAAGGTGCAGAGGAAAACAGGCTCGGCGCGGTGCTGGGAGCGAACGCGGGCGGGGGTGGGGGTGTCGGCGCGGCGGGGTGAGAGCCTCGGCAACCCCGGGAGCGGAGCAAAGCGGTGCTCACTGCCCTGTCCACCCGCTCGGCCCCTGCCCCTTCCACCCCACCCTCGGGGCGACCGGGGCGTGCTCCGTGGGCGCCCGAAGGTGCAAACCAGCTGGGGAAGGCGGCGGGTCCTGAGGCTCCCGGGGTCTGGGGCAGGAGGGAGGAATCTTCTGTACCCGTTGTTCTCCGCACAGCAGCAGCTCCGGGTAACTGAACTCCACGCAGCTTTCGTCCGTGGGGTCCTTCAGCACCAGCTCCAGCCGAACAGTCTCCCTCGGCGGCCGCGGCGGCTGCTTGGCCCGGGAAGCCGGCTCCCGCGGCGGGGGTGGCTGCAAGGGCAGCGGCGGGAGCGGCGGCGGCGGCGGCGGCTCGGGCCGCGGGGGCTCGCGCTGCAGCGACATGGGCGGCTCGGCACGGCTGACCTCGCGCTGGGGGAGCGGCTTCTCCCGCGGCGGGGGCTGCGCGTCCGAGCGGGGGGCAGGCTCCCGCGGGGCCGGCGGCTCCGCCCGAGCCGGCTCGCGGTACGGCTGTGGCTCCAACCGGGGGGACTCGCGGGGGTACTCAGGCTCGCGCTCGGTCCCCGGGTACTCGGCGTCGCGTCGCCTCACCGGTGACAAGCTAATGAACGCTACTCTGCGCGGCTCCGCCATCCCCACTGTTCTGGCCCTCTGCTTTCGCTCAAGCCGGCGCTCGCTTCTACGCCGCGTTGCGTGCCTGCCCGCCCTTCCTTTTCCTTTCCGTCGCTTTTCTTCCCTCCACCACCCTCAGCCGTCTCCGCCGGCGCCACGGTGAGTGCGGACCGGGCCCCCTTCCCCGCTACTATGTTCTGATGGGCTCCACCGCCATCGCCAGGGTCGCCGCAGCCGCCATGTTGGATCCCCCACATAAATAGAAGCAGGCCGCTGAACGGGCGCATGCGCAGACAGAAGACGCTCGCGTCCACCGTCGTGGCTGTTGCTCAGTTTTCCTCTTTTCCTCCCAACAGTCTGGAGTCCAGACAGGTCGACGGAAGTGACGTCACGAAGTGGCATGTTTCCTTGGAAACAGAGACGCCGTCTGCACCCTTTCTCTAAGGGAGGGTTCTGGCGTTTAACAAGTAGCTTCCTATTCGCACCCGGAAACCCGAGGCGCGTTTGGAGCTTCGAAGGGCGAACATTGGGATGTGCCCAGGACAGATCCAGCCATGGCGCCGGGTCCCGCCAGACACTGCCTGCGCTCTCCATTCTAGAGAGTTAGCGGTGTCAGCCGATTGTTCAAGGTGGACACTCGGCAAGGGTAGAGGGACACATGGACTACCCGCCGGGCTTGCCTGCCCAGTGCCCCCGCAGCCCGAGGTACCCAGGGAAGACAGGAAATGCCCAGCTCCAAGCGGACTTGCTTTCTGCCAGAAGCGCTAGCTGAGTCTCACTGGTCTCCGGTGGTTCCTAGACAGGCTCTTGTTTTCCTCTCCCGGCCGCAGTGGGCGGTACGTGGGGCACGGGGCAAAATGCTCAGTGTGCAGTTGGAAAATTAACAAACAAATGAACACTCCTGGGCTCATTTGTAAGACCTAAACTATTGACATCAGTGGAAAATTTATTGAGGATTCGGGAGTATCTCGGGACGCACTCAAAGAATGCTAAATGAGGGTGAGGGAGGAGCATCCATTGGGCACGTCTTGTTGGCGCGCCTGTGATAAACTAATTGGAATTCAGGCTTAAAAGGACGAGAATTACTGGCTGTTTTAATCCATTGAGTAGAAAGTATATTTGAGGGCTCGCCCTCCACATTAACTGGATTAGCTATAAAAGGATTTTGATTGAGTCAGCATGACGTCATAAACAAATTCTGAGTAGGTTCGATTTTTTGCTCTTCCGTTATTTTCTGTGCTTGTACGAAGACTGTTACGGAATCAATGATTCCAAATGTCCCTTCCAGTTCTAAAATGTTGTCATTTCTCCTTGGCATCATGTTTTGCCTCTATTACCTCCTTTCTCTTCAATTCTGATTCCAAATTAAGTTCTCATCTTTTGATTGTCTTGGTAGACCTTAAGTGATCTTTGTTTCTATTCCTGCCACTCTTGCAATGGGGCCATTTTAGTGCTTCTAAAACACTGCTTTTGATTACATTATTCTCTGCCCTAGCTGCAACTTACCTACAAATTATCTTTTTTGTTGTTGTTGTTGAGACAGTCTCACTCTGTTGCCCATGCTAGAGAGCCATGGTATCAGCCTAGCTCACAGCAACGTCAAACTCTTCGGTTCAAGTGATCCTCCTGCCTCAGCCTCCCCAGTAGCTGACACAGGAGTCCACCTCCATACCCCAGTAAGTTTTTCTGTTTTTAGTGGAGATAGGGTCTTGCTCAGGGGAGCCTCTAAGTTCAAGGGATCCTCTGGCCTGGACCTTCCAGAGTGCTAAGATTACAGGGATGAGCCAGGACACCTGGCTCAAGCTGGTGGTCTGTGGGCCAGATGGTCCTGCAGTTGTGTTACTCATCCAACATCATCTTCTGTTAACTTCTGCTAAAGTTGAATGTTGCTCCAACTTTCTGATCCACGAGCCACAGAACAAATAGATTTTACATTGTAACCCAATGTAATACACATTACATCCAAGTCTGAAATATGTTCACAATGTTACCTTCCTGCATAGGATAAAGTTAATATAATAATATTCTATGATACATTGTAGAAACATCTTAATATAAGACAGAAGCAAATTAGAAAAGAGTTTTATTTACTGCCATGGAAGTCCTTGCCTTTTCACAGATTTTATTCCGTTCCAGAATTTATGAAGACAATGGTACCAGGAAAATGTGGTATTCTGTTGAGCCTGATATTTTTCTTTGTTCTATAACAAGCCAAAATTAAAAGTCCTAGTTCACATATGTAGTTGTTGAATAGTAATAATGTATGTACAGGTTCTTCTTAGCAATAAACTCTTCTTTAATCTTAATCCAACATTTTGATAAATGTCATTTGTGGCAAACATTTTTTTCTATATAAATGAAGTACTAAGCTGCAATAATTTATTTTCTTCATAGATATCAAGTTTAATTCAATTATTTAAAATTTTAGAAACCAAAGAATCTTAATACATTTTTTTAGTGTCTCAAGTTTTCTTCTGGTTTTAATAGTTTCTTACAATTTTTCTGTGTCTCTACTGTTTCCTGATCATAGTTGCTGTTCAATCATTTGAAATCTGTTACAATTTGTGTAATTTAATTTTTATTACCTAAACGTTCTTTTGTAATTTTTTTAAACCATGGAAGTGGTTTTATTTTTGTCTTTGCACAGCAGTGCAATTGTGTACTTGTAGTGTTTGGTTTCTTAAATATTAAGTATGCATTAAAATATATATATATATTTACATTTAAGAAATGTGACACATCAGAGAAGTCCTGTATGAACATAATTCATTCCCAATATATTTTGTTTCATACATAAGTAATTTAATCTACAAAGTCAAAACCGTCAACTCTCATGGTGTAGAAGCATATACAAATTTTATAGTTTCACAAACACGTTCTCATGATGTTATAAATGACAACATGTATTTGCAGTGTTTATTATCAAATGATTTATCACAAGTTTTTATTGTCTCCAATGTGTTCTGCCAATAAGAGATATTTCAGTGCACTTGGTAAAGATATCATGCATTTAAAAAGTCAAAATGGTCAAAAGCCTAGATTTAAAAAAAAGACAAAGAAAAGGTTGCTATTTAAATACAGGGTATTACTCAGTCTTACTCACTACAGGCCAGGTGAAGTTTGGGTCACACCTGTAACCCTAACACTCTGAGAGGCCAAGGCAATAGGATGGCTTGAGGTCAGAAGTTTGAGACCAGCCTGAGCAAAGCAAGATCCCCTCTCTATAAAAAATAGAAAAATTAGCAGAGCTTGGTGGCCCAGGCCTGAAATTCCAGTTAGTGGCAAGGTAAAGGCCTGAGGGTCGCTTCAGCTTAGGAGTTTGAGGTTTCAGTGAGCTATGATGATGCCACTGCCCTCTACCAGGCAACAGAGTGAGACTGTGTGTCCAAATAAAATAAAACAAAATCCAGTATCTTCTTTGTTAAAGAGCAGATTACAAGAAATATTATCCATGCTCTTCTATTAAAAAACAAGATTATGATATGCATAACAAATCTAAATCACAATTCACAAATGGTGGCTGAAATCCTGTCAAATTTCATCTCAATACAACAGAAATCCTCAGTTGTGTGTAAACAATTCAAGATTAACGTTTATAATGGAAATGTCAAATCATAACTACTACATGTCACTACTGATGGGTTCCACTATACTTGAACCAGGCACAGCAGATGTGCACATCTGATAGACTGCTTAGAAAATTAAAGCTATCAGAGCTATAAATGAGGAATACATAAATATGAACATAGCAACATGAACGCATTCGAGCCAGTTTTAAAAAGTGAATAAGATGCTATGTAAACACATCTGATGGTTCTCTCTGGAAGCTACTTTTCACTGATTTATAAAAGCTGTGGTTTTAGAATTAAAAAAAAAAATTTCAGTGCTGGATGTGGTCATTTCTTTGTACATTCTTGGCTGTAATGCAATCTTCAGATCTTCATGCAGAGCTTAAAGTATCAGGATTTCTCCAGAAAGTCAGCTCCTTATATTTTCATCAGCCTTTAGTGCTTCAGTAGCCTTATAAAGCTCCTTAATAACCAATGATGATGCCCCTGGGTTAATTTCTCCTTCACAGAGCTATATACAAATAGAGTTTCCATACCTAAGCCAGTATTCAGAATTCTTGGACTCTCAAGCACATGGTCCAGTGATTGCCTTCATGCCATGAGATTCGTTGCCACACTACTACTTGCAATCACAGAGGCCAAGGGAGCTATTTTCTAATTCTACGTATACTTTTCTCTATACAGACAGTAACGCCTCTATGAAATTATCTTGTTACACATATCTGGCATTAAAGTGTTATACAATTTGCACTATAGGTGCCCTCATCAAGTTGGACTGTGACTACATCATACTGCAACATTGCTTCTTCTAAATGTTCTGTAGTGATAGTCTTGATGTGTTATCACCAAGGTTTTCATTGATCTGCTGATCTGTCACCAGAAGCACCATACCATAAATACCAGACGAAACAGTTTCTCAGCACTTAGGATGCTCCATTTTTCTTTGCTACATCAAAAAGCAACTAAATGCAAAGATTGTCTTTCTCAAGACTTGTATTTTCTTTAGCACGTATTTGTGGGGCTTATTGACAAGTCCATCATGCTGTCTTTTCAGATGTCCTTTTAATTTTGAAGGTATTATGCTTCTGTTTGCAGGAAATGCACTTATCTTTCCTTTTCTTCTCTCTCTCTCTTTTTTTCTTTTTTGGAGACAGAGTCTTACTCTGTTGCCCCAGGCTAGAGTGCAGCCAAGGTGTTACAGGTCAAGCAACCTCAAACTCCTGGCCTCAAGCAATCCTCTTCCCTCACCCCCTCGAGTAGCTGGGACTACACGTATATAGTATATAGTATTTCTATTTTTACCAGAGACAGGGTCTTGCTCCTGCTCAGGCTGGTCTAGAACTCCGGAGCTGAATCAATCCAACAGCCTTGGCCTCCCAAAGTGCTAGGATTACACGCATGAGCCACTTTGCTGGCCTTATCTTCTTCCTTTTAGAGTGAGATGTACAGCCAATGTTTGTTGATTAGAGGGGACATTTTCTCAGTATTTTCATTATGTACGATTCCAGATTCAACGGCTATATTTGAACATTTCTGTATTTTTGCCTTTCTGGTTCCTTTTTCTTGTACTAATTAAACAGCCTACTTGAGAACAATTCATACTTGTTAAATTAACCCATTACACTTGACACATACACCTCATACTGACGACATCCTTTCCCCAAAATGCATTTAAACTTCTTCCCTAGAATCCAGTTGAAAATTGTGCGTTTTCTATCAATAAATAAAGTTCTTCTGCACTTCATGTCATAAGTCATAGGTGGTTATGATAACATGAAGTCATGCTGCTCAATGTTATCCAACAAACGAATGCAGGAGTTGCAGTAAGACCTCAGCGCGTGTCGCCACCCCTCTCTTCCACCTGGGACCCTGCTTTTCCCTGGCAGTTGAGTGAGACTCAAAACTGATCACACAATTCTCTAATTGGTTTTAACCATCAATTTGAAATAGGAATCCAGCTTTGCAGATTGAGACTGAACAGGTGTAACCATGGGGCAAAGCTATGAGAATTTCACTGCAGAATCAGGAGGACTAAAAGATTGTGTGTGGGGCGGCGCCTGTGGCTCAGTCTGTAAGGCGCTGGCCCCATATACCAAGGGTGGCGGGTTCAAACCCGGCCCAGGCTAAACTGCAACCAAAAAAAAAAAAAAAATAGCCGGGCGTTGTGTTGGGCGCCTATAGTCCCAGCTACTCGGAAGGCTGAGGCAAGAGAATCGCTGAAGCCCAGGAGTTGGAGGTTGCTGTGAACTGTGTGAGGCCACGGCACTCTACCGAGGGCTATAAAGTGAGACTCTGTCTCTACAAAAAAAAAAAGATTGTGTGTGAAAGACGCTCAGATGCTTGAGATAGAAAAACGTTTGGAATTTGGAAATTCAGAGGAGGGAAAAATCAAAAAGGTCTGAGATAGAGAAAATTTTATGAAGGAAATAGCAACTTGATGAGGTTATGGATGAATAGACTAAGTCAGGCCTGGTCATAGTCAGAGAAGGACTCTGACAGCCTGCAGGGTGGTATGAGTTGCCCTGTCAAAACAGAGTTGGAAGGAAGGGTGGTGGGAATTAGAACCAAAAAAAAAACGTCAACTGTTCTGATCACAAACATCATAAAAGAAATCACTTCAGGGGCAGTGCCCGTAGCTCAGTGGGTAGGGCACCGGCCACATACACTGAGGCTCACGGGTTTGAACCCAGCCCCAGCCAGTTAAAACAATGACAACTGCAACCAAAAAATGGCCAGGTGCTGTGGCAGGCACCGGTAGTCCCAGCTACTTGGGAGGCCAAGGCAAGAGAATTGCTTAAGCCCAAGAGTTTGAGGTTGCCGTGAGCTATGACGCCATGACACTCTACCCAGGGCGACAGCTTGAGACTCTGTCTCAAAAAAATAAATAAAAAATATTAGTAAAAGAAATTTCAGCTGATTTGCTTGTACAGCAGATATAGGGGTATCTCCCAGAACCCAAGGGAAAGAATGCAGTCAAGCCCCATGAAGACAGAACCAAAATTAGGAGCTAAAAAAAGCCACATGGACTCCAGACAATTTTCTCTTTGTCTCATTCTGCTTTTCTCTGAGATCTATTCATTCTGCTTCCCTCTCTCTGTGGATTAGCTTTCTTTGCTCCTGATGTTACATGGTTAAAAATAGGGCTTTGTTATAATTCCCCCCAATTTTTTACATGTTCTCTGTTTTAGATACCAGCCCAGATTAAAACAGAAAATCTTTTTTTTTTTTTTTTTTTTTTTTTTTTTAATTTGGCCGGGGCTGGGTTTGAACCCACCACCTCCGGCATATGGGACCGGCGCCCTACCCGCTGAGCCACAGGCGCCACCCTAAAACAGAAAATCTTTACACCAATTCCAAAATCCTGGGGAAGGACCTGTAATTGACCAAGTTTGAGTCAAGTGCTCAGCCCCAGATCAAATGACAATGGGGAAAAGCATGGCAGCCAGGAGCTTCTGCAGAGGGGCAGTGATGCTGGGGCGAGGACACTGTTCCAAGAAAGGGTAAGGGGCCTACCAGGCGGTTTGCCTGATGTCAAAATATGAGATAACAGAACAAAACTACAGATGATGCTTTGTGGTAAAAACATAAATCCCAGTGATAGCTTACCAAAGAAAAAATATATAACAATTATGTATAAGGAAAGTGATTCCAGAAAAGACAAAATCCAGACCAATTACTATAGAAGAAATCAAGAATGTTGCCAAAAAGTTAACTGCGCCCCCACTCCAAAGGGAAAGAAAAGACTAGGACCAGACAGTTTCACAAGGAAATTCAACCAATCATTCATAGATGATTCATAGAATAAGTTTAATATTATTTAAAGTGGTACAGCATATGTATAATAGGAGAAAAACTTCTAACGTCTTTTCAAGACTCAAGAAAAACACTGATTCCAATTCTAGGAAAGACTATACCCACAAAACAGAGCAAAAGATATAGACATTAGTCTTGCAAATTAATAACCAAGTAAAAGTCATATGAGACATAGTAAAGAAAAACCCAGACATTGACCCATGTCCCGGTACAGACTTGGAACCGGTAAAGCCCTCAAAACCTGTAAAGAGACTAGTTTTCAAGCCTTAGAGAATTTAAAACCTTACTGGGAGGAGTACTAGCCATAACCAGAGTTTGCTTAATTATTCCCTTTCTCCTCCCACTAGTAGTCAAGGCTATCCCTAGATAATTGGGACAGATGTCAATCCAAAAAAAAAAAAGAAAAGAAAAAAGCTGCATCACACTTGTTCTATATGAAACACTACAGGAGCAAGCTGATAGTGAGACCACCAAATTAAAATATATGTGGATTCTCAAAGGGGGGAATGAGAGAGGATACCCAGAAAAAGTAAGATCTAAGAGAACAGAGGTCTTCTCAAGGAGGGCCCAAGGTCCTCCTCATGGTGATTGAGTTCTTAGGAATGTGTAGAAACTTAGCTTCACAACTGGGACCTCACAACTAGCACCTGCTTTCGGTTCTGCAAAAGCCAAGCCCACTTCTCCAGCTTGATTCAAACTGACCAATGAGAAAGGTACGTGTGGGCTAGAACTTTTTGACTGGGGATAAAATGAAGACTGAGCCAGTTGGGGAGAGTGGCCGTTTTGGACTCTGGTCTGCCGCAGCTCCCCTGGCTGGAATTTTTATTAAGGAGTTCCATGGTGTCACAGTAGCCTCAGACCCCCGGACTCAAGTGATTCTCCTCCCATGCAGCTGGGAGGATGGGCACCTACCACAATGCCAGGCTATTTTTAGAAACTGGGGTCTCACTTTAGCTCAGGCCTGTCTTGAACTTGTGAGCTCAGGCAATCCACCCGCCTGGGCCTCTGAGAGTGCTGGGATTACAGGCGTGAGCCACCATGCCTGGCCAGTTTATTGGTTTTTCTTTGTGGAGTCCTTATGTTTATTTCCTTTTTTTTTTTTGAGAGTCTTAAGCTGCTGCCCTGGGTAGACTGCGGTGGCATAATAAATAGCTCACAGCAATCTCCAACTCTCCAGCTCAAGAATCCTCTTATCTCGGTTTTTCTATTTTTAGTAGAGAAGAGGGTCTCCATTTTGCTCAGGCTGGTCTCGAACTCGTGAGTTCAAGCTCTCCACCCACCTCGGCCTCCCAGAGTGCTAGGATTACAGGCATTAGCCACTGCACCCAGCCTATTTCAATTTTCTTTTTATATCTTCTTGATAAGATCCTCCAGTCACTCATTTTTATTTTTTCTTGTTTATTAATAGAAGGATTAAGACTTTATTTTATTTATTTATTTATTTATTTATTTATTTGAGACAGAGTGGCACTGTGTCACCCTGGGTAGAGTACCATGGCATCACAGCTCACAGCAACCTCAAACTCTTGAGCTTAAGCGATTCTCTTGCCTCGGCCTCCACAATACCCAGCGATGTTTTGGTTGTAGTTGTCATTGATGTTTGGCAGGCCCAGTCTGGATTCAAACCCACCAGCTCTGGTGTATGAGGCTGGTGCTCTATCCGCTAAGCCACAGGTGCTGAGCCAGGATTCAAGACTTTAACTTGTCCTCTGAGCTTTAACTCGAATCTAGTCTGGATTTGCTCTTTCACCCAAAAGTTGAGAGTTTTTGTCTAGGTTTTTGTTTCTTTGGTTGATTGATTCATTAATAGGGTTTTTTTTTTTTTCCTTTTCTAAAATTATTGTTTTGGCTGGCAGAGTTCTTAGGTTTTTTTTCATTTTTGCTATTAACTTGTGCTTTTATGGTATTGTCATTAGAAAATACCTGCATTGTACTCTCATATTAATTTAGAATAAAAAAATCTGCATTTTTTTTCTACTTTAGAGACTTTATTGAAGAAAGTCCGTGGTGTCATGATCAAGAGTATGGATGGGGAGGCAGGCTGCTGGGGTTAAACTTCAGCTCTGCTGCTGAATAGCTCTGTGCTTGAGCACTGCTCACTAGCACGAGCTCTGTGACAAGCATGCTGTGCCTCAGTCTTCCCATCTACGAAGTGGGAATAATAACATATACTTTTTAATGCTTGTTGTTGGAATGAAGTGAATTAATATACATAAGTACTTAGAAGGGTGGCTGGTGCATAGTAAGTGTGTATGTATTTGATGTTATTTTCTTTGTGGCCTAGTGTTGTATAGCCAGTTCTGTGGATCCTTGAAAGGGAAGCCTAATCTTTATTTTCCAGGTTAATAGACACATTAACCCTCTATTCCTTATTGTTCGTGATATTTAGATTGCCTACAAGCTTTACTTACATTTTTCAACTGTCATGAGCTGTAATCTTTCGCTACTGTTATCCTTGGGACTCTTACCCTTTTTGTTTTCTGAATATTGATGATATTTGTTGCATATTCATAACGGTTAATATCTTCACTGGGAAATGGACCCTTTATCATTCAAAGTGTGTTTCTTTGACTGGCTTAATGATTTTGACCCAGATTCAACCTTGTTTGATTGTGACACCTGCTCTCTTTTTATTTTCATTTGCCTAATTGTACAATTGCCCATCTTTTTATTATCAACATTTATGCATTACTTTGTTCTGAATAGGAGTAACAGCACAGAGTTAGATTTTGTTTTGTGATTCAATCTGTCAGTCTTTTTCTTTTAATAGGTGGGCGAAGTCCATTTACATATTTGACATCAGAGGCATGTTTGAACATAGATCTGGCACATTATTTTATGTCATTCTTTCTCCTTTAAACCTTAAAAATATTCTCCATGAGGTTACCTAGTTGCTTTGTTTTGTGCGTGTTACTTCTGCTAATTTGAAAGGTTTATGTATTTGTTTTAAGGGGATAACTTTCATGCCCTTAAATTCTCAATTTCTTTGGACATCACCTATAATTTCATAATTCCGATGATGAAATTCATGTATTTTCTCCTTTTGTATACTTTGTGTTTGTCTTGGTATTGGAAAATACACTCACACATTACTTGATTTATCACCCTTAAATGATATCTTAAAGATACCAATGTACTAACACTACTTTCTGCCTTTCTGGCAGAGTAAAATATTTGCTTACAGCTTTCATATACACCAGTTTTCTAGTTATCAATATTTTATTGATATTCTCTGCCATTTGTTGTTGTTGTTCCCTTTCGTTTTTATTTCTTCTTGTGTTGGTTTTTTAAGCTGTGTTGCCTGTTTGGTTTCCTGGACCAGCTGTTTTGATGAATATGCATGTGGGGGACACCTGGGCTGAGTGCACAGCAGACATTTACCCTGTGATTCAGTGTTTTGCATTTACTCTCCTCCATCTTGTTTGATAAGGAGCTGAGGAGCTGTTCACAATGATGTCTCTTCTGTTGCAGGGCAAGGTGCTTCCTACAAATATGGCTTAGCTCTGAGTCTTTGTTTTGCTCGGCCTCCTCTGCTTCTCAGAACTAAGTCTTTTTTTTTTTTTTTTTTTTTGTGAGACAGAGTCTCAAGCTGTTGCCCTGGGTAGAGTGCTGTGGTGACACAGTTCACAGCAACCTCAAACTCTTGGGCTCAAGTGGTCCTCTTGCTTCAGCCTTCCAAGTAGCTGGGACTACAGGCTCCTGCCACACCACCTGACTATTTTTTGTTGTTGTTGTTGTTGTTGCAGTGGTCATTGTTGTTTTAGTTGGTGCGGGCTGGGTTCGCACCTGCCAGCCTTGGGGTATGTGGTCCGTACTCTACCCACTGGCACTGTCCAGAACTAAGTCTTAAACGATTTTCTCTAAATGCATGCATTTATCACATTGCATGAAATATGGGATCTCTCTCTCTCACATCCCCCCCCACAAGTGAATACTTCCTATCTCCCCATCCCTGTAATACAGGTAGATCAATTTTTGGTTGAATTAGCATTTAGTGCATACAGTTTTATGACCTTATAAGTGCTTTTTACAGCTGATCCATGAAGTATATTATAAATATTTTCCCTTTCCTGCACACCTTAATAATTTTCTTCTTGTTTGCTTGGTTTTCTATATAACTCATCTCCAAACTCTATGTTAATAAATGAGGCATTCCAATAGCCTTGCCTGGAGCTTTCTGAAGGCTCCACTCTGTACTGGTTGATGTTGGGGCTGTTGCACAGCCCTCTTGGGTATGTCCATTTTCTTTTCCTGGGCATTCCCTTCGCCCATCTCTTAAGTTTGGGTCCTTGTTTCTTATATGGCATAGTTTCTTTTTTCGTTGGTTTTTTTCCCTTATTTTTGATGGAGTGCACTATTCAGGAGATAATTTTATATTATATACATGTGTGAAAAGGTATTATATATTTGAATGAAAGTTTCTAATTAGAAAAATTCCTTCCTCAGAATTCTAAGGGATTGATTGCATCATTGTTTTAGTGTCCACAGTTGTTATTGAGAAGTCCAATGTCATCTCGCAATATGATTTTTGATTGTTTGCAATTTGTGCCCAACTTCCTCCCCAAAAGAAGCTTTAATTATCTTTGTCTTTGGCATTCCTATAATTTTTAACTTCATTTATACCCTCTGACATGGGGAACCTGTGGCCTTGGGGCCACATGTAGCCTTCTGGATCTTTGAGTGCAGCCTTTTGACTGAATCTAAATTTTACAGAACAAATCCCTTTAATAAAGAGACTTGTTGGCTGGGCTAGTGACTCCTACTGATAATCTTAGCACTCTGGGATGCTGAGGCAGGAGGATTGCTTGAGGTCAGGAGTTCAAGTCTACCCTGAGCAAGAGTGAGACACCTATCTCTACAAAAAATAGAAAAATTAACTGGGTATGGTGGTGTGCCTGTAGTTCCCGCTAATGGGGAGACTGAGGTGGGAGGATCACTTGAGCCCAAGAGTTTGAGGTTGCAACTGAGCTATGATGATGCTACTGCACTCAACCCCAGATGATGGAGTGAGACCTTGTCTCAAAAAAATAAATGAACACATTAAATGAATAAATAAATGGATTTGTCCTGTTTGGATTCAGTTGACAGGCAGCACTTAGGAATCTGAAGGACCACATGTGGCCTTGAGGTCACAGCTTCACCACTTCTGCCCTGGACGAATGCCCATTCCTAATTCCAGTCTCTGAATAGTAGTTGTGACCACAGAAAGTGAACATGAATTCAAACCTGGGATTCTAAAAAAAAAGCTTTATTATACAAAAAAACCCACCTATAATGGTACAGTTCTATGAGTTCTTGCAAATGTATATAGTCATGTAATGACTGCCACACACATGAACTTCAATGATTTCCCCAGTGTTTCCTCAAGAGGACCTAAGGCCATTTAGTCAGTTGACCGTTCATTGGGGAATACCCAGATATTTGGAGGATTATGACATGCAGTGTCTTGGTAAATATTGATAAGTTGGGACACTAGGCAATAATGCAGCCCTGGGCAAAGTCCATCTTACTATGGGTTTGTTGGATTTGGAAACTCACCTGGTAGTCATTTCCCTTCCACTGACTCTCTACCAGTAACCACCTACTTCTAGTCTTTTGGTTATATGAGAAGAAAAAAAGAACTCTTTTTCAACTACTCTTGTAAGATACACACACACACATATAGATGTTTCTTTTTTCGTGTCACTCTCTGTCACCAGGCGAGCATGTGATGGCCTTAGCCTGGCTCACAGCAACTTCAAACCCCTGGGTTCAAATTCTCCTCTTGTCTTAGCCTCCCGAGTAGCTGGGACTACTGGTGCCTGCCACCAAGCCTGGCTAATTTTTCTATTTCTAGCAGAGATGGGGCTCAAACTGGTCTGGAACTTCTGAACTCAAGTGATCCTCCCGCCTCAGTCTCCCAGAGTACCAGGATTACAGGTGTGAGCCACCATGCCCGGGCTCTTTATTGATAAAGGGCTAAATTTAACTTTTCATGAGCATCTTTTTTGACACCTCTATGTCATATATACATGTAAAAATGGAATCACATCTGCCTTTGTCCATTTTGTAAGGTTGTAAAAGAATACACGAGACTGGGTCATTTATAAAGAGCAGAAAGTTTTTCTCTCACACTTCAGAAGCTGGGAAGTCTAAGATCAAGGCACCAGCATCTAGTGAGGGTCTTCTCGTATCCTCATATGGAGGAAGGCAGAAGGGCAAGAAAGAGTGAACCCACTCCCACAAGCCCTTTTCACAGTGACATTAATCCATTCATGGGTCAGGGCCCTCACGACCTATAAATACCTGTCAAAAGATCCTACCTTTCAACACTGTTGCATTGGGGATTGAATTGCCAACACACAAATTTGGGGGGATCCATTCAAACCATAGCAACACACATGCTATAAATTTTTCTACAATGTATTAGTTTCCTTTTATTGCTGTAACAAATTATTACAGACTTAGTGACTTAAAACAAAACACATTTTTATCTAACAGTTTTCTAGGTCAAAAGTCTGAAAATGGATCTAACTGGGCTAAAGTCAAATTATTGGAAGGGCTGCCTTCCTATCTGGAAGCAGAGGAGAATCTATTTCCTTGCCCTTTCCAGCTTCTACAGCTGGTCCGCATTGCTTGGTTCGTGTTTCTCTTCCTCCATCTTCAAAGCCGGCGGCCTTGCCCGAGTAGTTCTCATGCTGCCATCTCTTTGGTTTTCCCTCTTTCACTTTCAAGGACCTCTTTGATTACGTTAGGGTCACCTGAAGAATCCCTGATAACCTCCCAATTTAAGGCCAGTTTACTGGCAACTTTAGTTCTACCTGCAACCTTAATTCCCCTTTGTCATGTAGCTGCCCATATTCTTAGATTCTAGGGATTCAGATATGGACATCTTTGGCGACCATTATTCTGCTTACCATAATCACTCAATGTAAATCTACCTCACTATTTTTTTTTTTTTTTCTTGTAGAGACAGAGTCTCACTTTATGGCCCTCGGTAGAGAACTACCATATGATCCAGCAATCCCACTTCTGGATTTATATCTAAAGGAAATAAAATCAGTATCTCAAAGAGATAGCTACATACCCAGGTTTATTGCAGCATTATTCACAATAGCCCAGACATGGAAACAACCTAGGTTTCCATCAATAGATGAATGGATAAAGAAAGTGTAGCATAAGGAATATTATTCAGCCATAAAAAATGAAATACTACCATTTACAACAACATGGATGAACACTGAGGGCATTATGCCAAGTGAAATATGCTAGACGGAGAAAGTTAAATACTATATGACCTCACCTAAGATGTGGAATCTAAAAAAGTCGAGCTCATAGAAACAGAGTAGAGCGCTGGGTGCCAGGGGCTGGGAGGTGGGAGAAATGGGGAGATGTCAGTCAAAGGGTACAAACTTTCAGTTATAAGATAAGTTCTGGAAACCTCCTATATAGCATGGTAACTTTATTTAATGATAAGGTAAGCTAGAAATTTGCTAAGAGATTAGAGTTCAAGTATTCTAACCACAGACACACATGGTAACTAGGTGAGGTGATAGATGTGTTAATTAACTTGATTGTAGTAATCATATCACGTACTGATATATATTACATCATCACTTTGCACACCTTAGTTTTATACAATTGTATTTGTCAATTATATCTTGATAGAGCTAAAGAAAAGGAATATGGGGGCGGCGCCTGTGGCTCAGCGTGTAGGGCGCCGGTCCCATATGTCGGAGGTGGCGGGTTCAAACCCAGCCCCGGCCAAATTAAAAAAAAAAAAGAAGAAAAGGAATATGGGAAAGGAAAGATTGGCAACTATAAAAAATTTTCACTAAAAGCTGCTTCCTGGGCGGCACCTGTGGCTCAAGGAGTAGGGCACCGGTCCCATATGCCGGAGGTGGTGAGTTCAAAACCAGCCCTGGCCAAAAACCAAAAAAAAAAAAAGCTCCTTCCCATTATAACTTCTAGAGTTACTTGACAGCCTCATGCACTAAACACAATTGAAGAGCAAATTAAAATATTGTACATAAAACCCAACTGCATGTACTCAACACGCCAAACTGTATACTTAAAAATGGTTAACATAGTAAATTTTATGTTATGTACATTTTATCCCAATTAAAAATTTTTTTTTTTTTTTTTTTTGTAGAGACAGAGTCTCATCCTATGGCCCTCGGCAGAGTGCCGTGGCCTCACACAGCTCACAGCAACCTCCAACTCCTGGGCTTAGGCGATTCTCTTGCCTCAGCCTCCCGAGTAGCTGGGACTACAGGTGCCCGCCACAACGCCTGGCTATTTTTTGGTTGCAGTTTGGCTGGGGCTGGTTTTGAACCCGCCACCCTCGGTATATGGGGCCGGCGCCCTACCGACTGAGTCACAGGCGCCGCCCTCCAATTAAAATTTTTTTTTTTTTTTTGTAGAGACAGAGTCTTACTTTGTGGCCCTCGTAGAGTGCCGTGGCCTCACGCAGCTCACAGCAACCTCCAACTCCTGGGCTTAAGCGATTCTCTTGCCTCAGCCTCCCGAGTAGCTGGGACTACAGGCGCCCGCCACAACGCCCGGCTATTTTTTGGTTGCAGTTTGGCCGGGGCTGGGTTTGAACCCGCCACCCTCGGTATATGGGGCCGGCGCCCTACCGACTGAGCCACAGGCGCCGCCCCAATTAAAATTTTTTAAAAAGTTGAAAGGAGCTCTCATTAGCCTAAGATTGGACAACTCGGGCATCAAAATAAATGCTGCTTGTGATTAATTTATATATATATATATATATATATATATATATATAAAGTATGTAATATTCCATGGTTTCATAATAATAATATAAAAAGAAAGAAAACCTCATTGGTTACTATTAAAGGTTGCTAGGACACTAATATGTTTCTTTGAAAATTGATGAAAGAATTCTCTTTTTCTCCTCTTTCTTGTATAAACTAATTTTGAGAATAATCAAACAGTTAAATGAGAACATTCTTCTTCACACAATTTCAAACAGCAGAGAAGAAATTAGAGAATTAGGAACTTATCATTTTGCAACCCTAAATAAAATAATGGATCTCAGCATAATCTTCACGGATGCTAATGCCATTAAGTGAAAGGCTGAAGGGTATCTTTGCAAAAGGAATCAGAGAGGTCATGTTGACCGTTAGCACCGCCTAAGAACATAAAATACCCAGCACAGTGGTTCACGCCTGTAATCCTAGCACCGTGGGAGGCTGAGATGGGTGGATTTCTTGAGCTCAGGAGTTTGAGACCAACCTGAGCAAGAGTGAGACCCCATCTCTACTAAAAATAGAATAAAAAACTAGTCTGGTGTTATGGGGGGCGCCTGTAGTCCCTGCAACTCTGGAGGCTGAGGCAAGAGGATCATTTGAGCCAAGAAGTTTGAGGTTGTAAGCTATGATGCCCAACCCCTCTGGCCTAGGGCAAAAGAGTGAGACCCTGTCTCCCCCCTGCAAAAAACCCCAACAAAACAAAACAACAACTGAACTTGAATCTCCTTAGCCTTTATATCTAACTAACAGGTTACAGGCAATTTGAGTAATACAGGAACACATTCAGTAATCCTACATGGAAGTAATCAACCAAATTAATAACATTAGACATTCCACAACATATATGACTCAGTTTCTCCAAAAAATCAATGGCTTGGGAAAAAAATGGAGAGAGGATATCCATTAAAACAAGTAAGAATAAGAAATACAAGAACTAAATGTAATCTTGTATTAGTTTGGAACCTAATTCTAGGAAACTATTTTAAGACAATTGGGGAAATCTGAGTAAAGACAGGGCAACAGATGATATGAAAGAATTATTTTACTAAGGGTAAACTAAAGGTTTCTTTCATTTAAAGAAACTTTAAAACTTTTTTTTTATTTATTTTATTTATTTTTTTTTTGTAGAGACAGAGTCTCATTTTATGGCCCTCGGTAGAGTGCCGTGGCCTCACACAGCTCACAGCAACCTCCAACTCCTGGGCTGAAGCGATTCTCTTGCCTCAGCCTCCCGAGTAGCTGGGACTACAGGCGCCCGCCACAACGCCCGGCTATTTTTTGGTTGCAGTTTGGCCGGGGCCGGGTTTGAACCCGCCACCCTCGGTATATGGGGCCGGCGCCCTACTGACTGAGCCACAGGCGCCGCCCTAAAACTTTTTTTTTTTTTTTTGCAGTTTTGGCTATGGCTGGGCTTGAACCCACCACCCCCGGTATATGGGGCCAGCACCCTACTCCTTGAGCCACAAGTGCCACCCACTTTAAAACTATTTTAGTGGGGTTTTTTTGATAATACAAGTAATGTGCTCATTGTAGAAAATTTAGAAAATACAAAACCATAATAAGACTATATAGTTACCCAACTCCACCACATAAAAAGAATCATTGTTTACATTTAGGAGGATTTCCCTCCAGTGGTATCTTTATAAACTTTGTCTTTTTTCCCTCAGTTGCACAGAATTGGGTTGGTCATGATCTTTGCTTTAAAGACACACTCTCATCATTGGTCCTCTTTTATTTAACTATTTATTGTTCATTGTCTAATAGTATATTTATCTATAGTTCATTAAGGAATATACTCCCCATAAATCACCAGCCACATGAAAACTAGAATTTTTTTTTTTTGGGACAGAGTCTCACTATGTTGCCCTGGGTAGAGTGCCGTGGCATCACAGCTCACAGCAACCTCAAACTCTTGGGCTGAAGCGATTCTCTTGCCTCAGCCTCCCAAGTAGCTGGGACTACAGGTGCCCGCCACAATACCCAGCTATTTTTTTTGTTGTAGTTGTCATTGTTGTCTAGCAGGCCAGGGCTGGGTTCAAACCCGCCTGCCTCCGTGTATGTGGCCAGCGCTCTAATCACTTAGCTACGGGTGCCGAGCCAAAAACTGGAATCTAAATGATAGTATATCTATGCACGTGGTCTCCTCTCCAGCCCAGCCCCTCCAGACCACCCTCTCCAGGTAGCTCGCATGCTATCAACATTCCTGCATTTTCTTCTGAGTGTATATGTACCGCATATATTTTACTTGTCTTTCATTAATAAAAGGTCATTGCTGTAATCCTATATTGCTAGGATTCATTCACACTGTTGCAAGAGGCTATCTTCATTTATTTTATATATCAATAATATTCCTTTGTAATTTCCCACAGTATATCCGCTCTCCTGTCAGTGGGCATTTGGGTTATTTCCAAGCTTTTCCTGGGAAGCGTACTGACAGCATCGTTCTTGCACATATTTCCTGAGGTGCTTGTACAGGAGTGCCTGTTGGGCATACACCTAAGAGTGGAATTGCTGAGTTATAGAATGAAATAAGTTTACAAGATAGTGCCATATTGTTTTTCAAAGAACAAATTAACCTCTGTATGAAAATAGATAAAGGAGCTGGGCATGGTGGCTCATATCTGTAATCTTAGTACTTTAGGAGGGTGAGACTGGAGGATTGTTTGGAGTCTGGAGTTCATGACTAGCCTGGGCAACATAATGAGACTTCTACACACAAAATTAAAAATAGTTAGCCAGGCATGGTGGTGCATGCCTGTACCCTTAGCTAGTTAGGAGGCTGAGGAGGAAGGATTGTTTTAGCCCAGGAATTAGAGGCTTCTGTGAGCTATGATTTGTTAAAAGAAAGAAAAAAGAGAGAGAAATGATAGGGAACTTTGAAAGATTAGACAGCTGTAAATATCATTCATGGTTTCTTTGATGCTGTTACCTTCATTTCACATGATTTGCTTATTTTCTACCTAGTTAAATCTGATGCTTGAAGTTTGATCTTAATATTCACTTCTCCCATGTAGCCTTTCCTATTTAAGCTACTCCCTAGTGTTTTATCCTTTAAAATTATTCAGTATAAGCTATACTATCCCATCATTTCATTGCATTTACAGTATCTTGAAATTTATTCCTTGTGTCACTGTTCCTTATATTTTCATCTTAGCATATGCTTGTAATTTTTAAAACTTGAATGACATGTCTCAGCTTCATTATATTAATTACTCCTTAGTCAAAAACTGGCAAAGGAAAGTATAATTATGTTCACAGAGAATGGCAAGTATAATTATTTGACTGCCCAATGATCTTTCAGTAGGAAAGGCCTGTGCATGTTTAGAAGAACAATAAAATTCGATTGGAATTTTTTCTTTTTTAGAGACAGAGTCTCACTTTATCACCCTCGGTAGAAAGCTGTCGCGTCACAGCTCACAGCAACCTCCAACTCCTGGGTTTAGATGATTCTCTTGCCTCAGCCTCCGGAGTAGCTGGGACTACAGGTGCCTGCCACAATGCCCGGCTATTTTATTTATTTATTTATTTTTTTAGAGACAGAGTCTCACTGTACCGCCCTCGGTAGAGTGCCATGACGTCACACGGCTCACAGCAACCTCCAACTCTTGGGCTTACGCGATTCTCTTGCCTCAGCCTCCCAAGCAGCTGGGACTACAGATGCCCGCCACAACGCCCGGCTATTTTTTGGTTGCAGTTTGGCCGAGGCCGGGTTTGAACCTGCTACCCTCGGTATATGGGGCCGGCGCCCTACTCACTGAGCCACAGGCGCAGCCCTGGAATTTTTTTTTTTTTTTTGAGACAGAGCCTCAAGCTGTCGCCCTGGGAAGAGTGCGGTGGCATCACAGCTCACAGCAACCTCCAACTCCTGGACTTAAGTGATTCTCTTGCCTCAGCCTTCCAAGTAGCTGGGACTACAGGCGCCTGCCACAACTCCTGACCATTTTTTGGTTGTAGTTGTCATTGCTGTTCGGCAGGCCCGGGCTGGATTTAAACCCGCCAGCTCTGGTGTATGTGGCTGGCGCCTTAGCCGCTTGAGTTACAGGCGCTGAGCCTCTATTGGAATTTTTTAAAGAATACTGTTATGTCCAAGTTATAATGCAGAAAAGCTAAATTAGAAACCCATGACCAGAGAGATTACTGAAAATCAGGTTTTTTTCTTTTCTTTAGGGAGTTTGTTCATACAGATGGACCATGAATTTTTTATCTGATTGTGTTTCACCCTTTGCTTTGGTTGGTAGGAAGCATGGAGACAAATTTTTGCTCTACCTTTAGTATTTCTGGTATATACCTAAAAAAAAATTTGTTTTGAGACAGGGTCTCCCTCTGTTCCCTGGACATGAGGGCAGTGGCGGCATCACAGCTCATTGCAACCTCAATTTCCTGGGCTCAAGTGATCCTCCCACCTTAGCCTCCCAAAGTCCTAGGATTACAGGTATGAGCAAGCACACCCAACTCTGATATATTCTTGTGTTTCGACTTTATTCTTGGCTTCCTTTACTGTTAAGCGCCACTTGTCTACTGATATTCTGTTATATGTATTTTGGTAATTTACCTCAGGAAAACAATGGGATATAAGTAACTGACCAAAATACTATGAATGAATATACAAAAATATACAATAAATGAATGAGGTAAAATGCACACACAGTTTGTCCCGATTGTGCCGTCACTCGAGGCAGGGTATTTATTCCCTATACACAAGGTTTGTAAACTGTGTTACCCTATAAGGGGCAGCCTGAGGGTGGACTGCTCCATTTCCTGCCTCTCTTTTCCTTTGCCCCAACCATCAGAACAGCCCCTAGGTGTATTTGGCATTCAGATTTTATTTAAAGAAAGGATTTTTGATGGTAACAAATATGCAAACTTATCTATACATTGCACAATACATGCACATCATCTGATAGTATTCGTGCTATTGTGTGCTGTCTCATAGTCTCATAGCCCCACAGTCCAGAATTAGATTACAGCTACATCATTAAGCTTCCAGCTGTGCTACTCTGAGACCCTCTCTAAATAGGAATATCTTTAGACTTTAGAACATTATTGTAAAGTACATATAAGCCATAATGTAGAAGTATCCTGGATGAAGAAGAGAGAGATGATGGTTATTCATCTAAGTCAGTGGTTCTCAACCTTCCTTTTTTTTAAGCAGATTGCTTTATTGACTTTAGGCCAGCTGGAAAGAATTTATACTTTAAGGTATTTTACTTTATTGAAAAAAAAAAAAGGTAAATATAGTAGGCTTTCAGCTCTCTCCTGTAATATGTGCTTCAGTATTACAACTCATCAACAAAAGGTGTATGTCCCAAATTTCCACTTGCTGCCATTGACTTCTGGCCAGAAATAAACGTCTTTGCAGCATTTATGACATCATCATAAGCCACTGAATCAATCTCCTGAGGGACTATGGATGGTGGCACGTAAGAACCAGCAACTAGCAGCTGGGATCCAACTTCAGAAACCCTCAGAAGACTTCACTGACATTAGGTATCCAGCTTTCAGCTTGTTTCTGGCAGCTTAGACATCTGCATTGGAAAGGCTTCCTTGAACAATTGTTTTTATCTGGATATAGGCAGCCTTGATAACCTCTCCAGCAGCTGCAGCCTGGGAGATAGTGTAAATCCCGAAAAATCCAGAAGCTGAGTAACTGGCATTAAAAGCAGAAACATCAGGCTGGTGAACTCCCTTGGCAACAGCCTGGTATAGAAGGCTGGTGGCATTGCTGCCCCTCTGGACAGGAGGTCCAGCACCAAGCACATGCTGAAGACAACTAAATGCGTCTGCTTCTGCACTTCCTGTGGCAGCACTTTCTGCTACAAGAGCAGTGTGGACAAGACTGTTTCCATTGTGTTCTCGAATTTCACCTCCAAGGTATCTGGCCTTAGCACCAGTTAAACCAAGCCCTCCCTTCATGTTGAGAAACTGTCCAGCAATTTGCTTAAGAACAGGATGACTCACACCAAGTCCAACCAAAGCCATTCTTGTGCTTGTAAAATGATTCTGAACATAGTAATGTAACTCCTCTGATGTCACTCTTCCAATTCTATAGTCAAGACAATACAAGGAATTAGCCAAGGCATTCTAGTAAGCTGCAGCATGCAAATGTTCAATGACTTGAGCCTGTGGATTCTGAAAAGCCAATGCTTTGTCAACCCTTAGTTGAGACTGAAGGTCAGCTACTTTCCAACGACAAAATTCTGGTGCTGTGGTGACATTGAGCAGGAACTCCATTAGAATATCAACATCACCCCTCAGGCATTCCACAGTGTAAGCCATGTTCTCCCTTGTTCCAGTCACACTTAATTTACCACCAGCTGCTTCAATTCCACAAGTTATCTTGAAAGAGGAAGCTCCTTTTGTAGTCAAAGTGGATGCAAGACTCTGCAAATGAGAGGTTCCTAAATTGTTAGAGTCCTCATGTCTACTGCCTGCTTTAATGAACAAACCAATCTTTGATACGGGAGCATAGTTTTCTAAAAAAGCAATCACTAAACCATTTGGTAATTTGGTGAACTCAAGGTCCTGAGGATGTGGAGGTGCTCCTGCAGGGGCAGCTGTGGCCTTAACTTTGGGGGCAACTTTGAGGGAATAAAATCTCAAGAAGGATCCGGCTCTGGTGACCCGTGGTCACCACCTTATTAAAGGAAAGCAAGACGGTCAGTTCTCAACCTTCCTAATGCCACACTGTATTTTCATTGTTAAAAAGCAGTCATGACCCACAGGTTGAGAACCACTGATCTAAGTTATAGTGAGAGGGCAACTAGTGAAACACTAATTCATTTTTGCCATTAGAAAGTAGAGCTAAGGGGGGCAGCACCTGTGGCTCAAAGGAGTAGGGCACCAGCCCCATATACCAGAGGTGGCAGGTTCAAACCTAGCCCCGGCCAAAAACTGCAAAAAAAAAAAGTAGAGATAACTATTGTAATATAATGCCTACTTGCTTGTATTTCTTCAAAAGCACGCTGAGCCATAGAGGAGGAAAGCAGTGTCCTGGCTTCTCTGTACTAGAAGGGACGTTGTGTGTGTTGAACACATGGTGGAAGTCTGGGTGGGCATCTTGGTAGTTGTTGAGCTTTGGGAACCATTCTGACTGCTTCCTCCAATTGAGCTAGGAGGTGTCCTATTTTCATGGACACAAATGGTTAAGTAATTGCCCCAGAGAAAGCCCCTCCTACTTTCTACAGACCAAGATTAGCTACCCGCTGAAAATTTCAAACTTATGGCCTGCCCCTAACGCCTCCTCCGGCCAGAGCAGTAACTCCTTATTGCCTATTCTACCCTCCCATCACTATTCTAAGACTTCCTCTAATGGAACCTATATAGCTCTCTCTCGCACGTGTGCTCTCTCTCTCTCCCCCCCACCCCCCGTCTCTCTGCGCCTTCTTTCCTCTCTCTTTTCTCCCCTCTCTCTCTGTTCTTTTCTCTCCTCCTTGGTGCTGCTCTGCAGCATCCCTCCCTCACCAATAAAAACCTTTCGTACAGGGCGGCGCCTGTGGCTCAGTCGGTGAGGCGCCGGCCCCATGTACCGAGGGTGGCGGGTTCAAGCCCGGCCCCAGCCAAGCTGCAGCCAAGAAATGGCCGGGCGTTGTGGCGGGCGCCTGTAGTCCCAGCTGCTTGGGAGACTGAGGCAGGAGAATCGCTTGGGCCCGGGAGTTAGAGGTTGCTGTGAGCTGTGTGATGCCACGGCACTCTACCGAGGGCCATGAAGTGAGACTCTGTCTCTACAAAAAAAAAAAAAAAAAAAACCTTTCGTACAAGCCTTGGTGGTCTGTGAGATCTCTGCTGGTCGAGTGCCCCCCCTTTCACAAACATCCCCATTGCCTTTTCTCTCTCAGTACTTTGTTCTGTACAGGTGATGTCAAGCACATGTTTTTGGGTTTAGTTGTGCATACTTCTGTTAGACTGAATTCCTTAAGGGCCTAGGTCTGTGCATTATTTATATTTACATCCCTAAAGACATGGCCTATGCTTAGCACACAATAAAATAATAATTATATGGGAACCGGAATATATGAGGTCAAATCTCACAAATACTTTTCTCTATCAGTTACTATATGTTAAATTATTCAGTCACAAAGTATTTGAGACCCTGCTATGTGTGAGGCATTGTGCTATACACTGATCATATAATATCACAATGGGCTATAATTCAGCAAAGAGCTAAACCTAATATGATTCAGCGAGAACTACCAGGTTGTTAATGGGAAGGGATTATTAGGGAATATCTACTTTCCTCTCTTATAAAGAGTAAGTTGTGGCACCCAAAACTTCATTTCTTTCCCTTTACTGCAGGGCCAGGAAAGAAAGAGGAGGAAGTACATGACATACCCAGATCCCACACACATCACACTCAACAGAAAGAACCAAACAATAAGCTTTAATCTGAATATAACAGTGGATATAATAATTCTCTTAACGTATAAAAATAATTGCAAAAGTTATTTTTCCATTTGCAAGTAATGTATACTATAGACTATAAATAATACATTGAAGCTATAAAATGTACACATTTCATTCCATCCCTAAGTGTGGGCCTTCCTCTCTGTCATCATGTATAAGAAAAAACAGTCATGCAATGCTACTCTGCAATCTTACAATTCTGTCAAGACATTTCAGAAGCACTTATCCTTAACAAGAGAACTGGATGGTACCCCTCTTATGATTGTCCTTTTTTGGCTCCATCCTATGGATTAAAAACTCCTAAAAATTTAGTTTAAAATTCTATTTTTGGAATATGTGGATTTTCCCCCAAACACAGGAAGCCATCGGAGAAAATTTAGAGTGTTAAATTCAATAAAAGTTCATTTCAAAGTAAATCACCAACAATGGAAAAGCTTTTCAAACATAGAAAATTTTAAATAATAGCAATTCACTGTCAGACAAATTTTACTGCTAAAATCTACTAAGGAGTTCCATCTGTCTGTTCTACTACTGTGCTTTCTAATACTTTGAATGAGGTAAAAATTACAAGAATGATTCTAAAAATTGCAGCAGATTCTACCAAGATCTGACCCACCTCATGCCTTAGGTGCTGAGAACTACTTATTACTGGTAGGAACAATACAATAAGGAAAAGCGAAGCTTTGGCATATTAAAAATGTATGTTTGCATTTGTGCTCTGAACTGACAAGAGTGGGCCAGAGATAAAACACAGGAACCCTGGCCATCTTCCCGAGTAAAATGGAAGTAACCCTTTGAGGCTGTCCAGAAGGTAAAGGCTAGCGTCAGTTGTCATCTCCCTTCTTTGGATGCTTTAACTCCTATTACATTTTAATCTCCTTTCTATACAACTTTGTCACCCAGAGTGGGATGTTGGTGAAATAAATGAAACAGCTAATACAGGGCTTATATGAATTCTTCTGAGTTTAGTGCCTTGAGGAATTCTGATTTTCTTTCAGTTTTCTTCCCATTCATTCTCTTCTAAGGATGACAGGGATACCTCTGCACTTTCTAAACCTGTAAATAGGTACCTTAAACTAATAGAAAAAATAATATGATGTAGGAACAAAGGCAATCTGAATACAAAAAGATGTGGGTCTGCTTTCTGAAAATATGCTCTTAGCCTACCCTTGTATAGTAGGTTTATATGGTGAGACCTCGAAACACAGGCCTAGAACATGTCTTAGGACGGAGTCCAGCCATTGGGAGGTCCTTCAAGGCTCTACACAATCCATGGTTTGCCATCATTATGTTAATAAATACCCACAATGCATATAAATATCTTTGTAGCACTACTTTCAAAATTGATGTTTATTCAGCAAGATATATTAAGAAAAATCTAACCTGTTTTATTCCCTAAAATATAATAAAGTGACTAAGGAGATTTGTATACTTTGTTTTCTGAATACCTTTAGAGGTACCATACAATATTTTTCTTCATGGTGCTAATCTTTTTAAAAACTGTAATACTCATCTTATTCCACTGTTGCTAACATATCATCATCAATAATTTAATTATTCAAAGAGTAATCCCATAAATCTATTGTCTATTAATGACTAGACTTTCTGAGAAAAGATCTTACTGTCATTCTTAGAACCTCATAGAAAGTTACAATCTCCGTTCTCTCAAGATCAAGAGATGAATTTACAAAACTCTTTATAGAATTTCCCGAGAAAATCAGATGATGTACAGAGGTGCCTAAATATAAGATGATAGATCAATGGTGATTCTTGAGCATCAGAAAAAGACTTTTGTTATTGCATCTATGAGAAAATGCCATGAAATGCAAACATCAAAAAAGTTACGTTGTTCTCCTTAAAGTTAGTAAATTACACAAGAGTACTCTGATGTAATTTTGAGGAGAAAGGCACCAGATAAGTTCAAAGTTATTGCTATAGAATCACACAGGGCCCATAGACTATAGTATCTTGTTCAGCCAGGAGGCTAGGTCTAAGCAAGTCAGTGGCTGATCTTGAGGCTTAAAGAGCAAGGTAGGATAATGTCAGTAAAACAGAACCCTGCATCATATATTAAACTTGAAGAATACTATTTCTAATTTGACGTGAAGTGGGAGCTGGTTCCGAGGGCTCTGGAGCTATTTTAGATAGGCACTCTGTTTTCTTTGGCCCATTTCTTCATGATCCGGATGATGTACTCTACTTGAGTGTTACCTGTGCTTCTCAGTAAATGGAGCACTTCTCGAAGGGTCTCTCTGAGGAAATAATTTGAAAGGACAGTGTTTTTCAATAAAAAATGAAAATTAACAAATAAAATGAACTCCTAACTGTTCTTCACACTATACTTTCTTTTTATTTTTTTTTGAGACAGAGTCTCAAGCTGTCACCCAGGTAGAGTGCCGTGGCAGCACAGCTCACAGCAACCTCAAACTCTTGGGCTTAAGCTATTCTCTTGCTTTAGCCTCCCAAGTAGCTGGGACTATAGGTGCCTGCGACAATGCCCGGCTATTTTTTGGATGCTGTCATTGTTGTTTGGCAGGCCCAGGCTGGATTTGAACCTTTTAGCTCTGGTGTATGTGGCCGGTGCCCTAGCCACTGAGCTACGGGCGCTGAGCCTTCATACTATACTTCTAACAGAGTATTTTTGGTAACAGACTCCTCCACTGTGTATTCATAAAGCACTAACAAACTTCCTAGCCTAGCCTTCTATTCTTCTGGTGGCATAGTAAAATAGAAATTCTGTGAAGACCTTCTCACTAACCCAAGTGTTCCTTGTTTATCTGTACTATCTATATACATACTATTATTCTCTTTATCCTCTGTGAGATGACCTAAATATTCCCACTCACATGCTTATTCTGCATGACAAAGTAGAAAATGTATATTCTCTCAGGAGTTGGGTTCAAATTCTAGCTCTGTTGCTAACAAATCTCTTACTTTGCCTGAATCTTAGATTTCTCCCTTGTTTGAGGTAATCCCTTTAAACTGGGTGTCACTACCATTTGTAAAATTTTACAAAGCTCTGAGGAATAGGTGCTTTCTTCAAGAAAGATAATACATTAATACAGAAGAGAGGAACATTAAGGACTAAGATTTGGCAAATGCCCAGCATTTATGTTTTAAGCAATTTAAATTTAATTAGAATCAACCCAAGTACCCACCAATACATGAGTGGATAAGTAAAATGTGATATATATATACCATGAAGTACTACTCAGCCATAAAAATATGGCAAATTAATACCTTTTGTAACAACCTTGATGGAACTGGAGACCATTCTTCTAAGTCAGTGGTTCTCAACCTTCCTAATGCCGCGACCCTTTAATATAGTTCCTCATAAAATTATTTTCGTTGCTACTTTATAACTGTAATTTTGCTATTGTTATGAATTGTAATGTAAATATCTGATATGCAGGATATATTTTCATTGTTACAAAGGGGTCGTGGCCCACAAGTTGAGAACCCCTGTTCTAAGTGAAGTATCACCAGAATGGAAAAACAAACACCACATGTACTAAGTACTAAATTAGAACTAATTGATCAACACCTAGGTGCACAAATGGTAGAAACAGAAAGCAGACAGGTGAGAGGAGGCAAGAAGGGAGGGGGTAGGGTACAAGGCACACTATCCAAGTGATGGGCACACTGAAAACTTTGACTCAAACAGTACAAAAGCAATTCAGGTAACCAAGACATCTGTGCCTTGTTATATTCTTTCTTCTTTTTTTTTGAGTGTAGTAGTTGTTTGGCAGGACTGGGCTGGGTTTGAACCCACCAGCTCTGTTGTACATGGCCTGCGCCCCAGCCGCTGAGCTACAGGCACTAAGCTTGTCTTGTAATAAAAATCCCTTATATTTAAGTAATGTATACTAAAATTTCCCTATTGGTTTAGCAAACCTATAGGTGACTATATCTGTGAACCCATTTCCCTAAGAGTCTTCTTATATTTTCTACTTCTTTTTCCCCACAAATTTAAATGCTTTTAAACTTTTCTTAAGACTAAAAGTAGATATGAGGCAGGATATAATTTTTGATAGATTATTGCAAAATCACCATATTTCCTATTCATACATCAGTATCAAATTCCATGAAGTTGTTTTTAGAAAACTGAAGTTAGTGTGTTTTAATTTTTGTTACAAATGAAAATATAAAACTACTTAGTTTTATATAACCTGATGAATCAGTATTGGCTGGAATATGAGAAAGCAAAAGAAAAACAGAGAATTATCAACCACATGTATTCCATTTCTAATCCTTTGGGGGCCTAAATTAAATGATACAAGAAAAAGCCAAGAGGCAAAAAAAAAAAAAGTGAAAAAGACTTTTTTAATGAAAATGGCTATTCATTTGGAACCAAATATACATCTTGCTCTTACATTTGAGGGCAGTTAGTGTGTTCAAATTCCCCAGTTATATATGATTTAGAATGACCTGATTACATAAAATAAAATGTTTCTGGATGAAAATGGTCAGATAGAAATATTTAATATCTTAACAATTTTTCATCATTCTAAAACATCATTATAATTTTGAGTTTTTGGAAGATATCATCCACAAAAATAATTATTTTCCCCCACAAACTAGTAACAAATGAAAAGAGGCAGTATTTCTTGTCTGTTACTTACTTGGGCTCTCTACCAGCTAAGATCATCTGGAAAATGCCCACACAGGCACCCCTTTTGCCTTCCCAATATTCAGGGTTAGGATCCAGCCTCTCTAGGACATCAAAAGCTTTGGCTGAATAGTAAAACTGGCCCATCTGAATAAAAGAAAGTACATATTAATAGTCAAAAGATTGCATAGAATGAAACTAAACATAAAGATAATAAGAAATGGAACTATATGAAATAAAGTGTATGGGTAATGACAATATTTTTGGTTAGCAAATTAGATACATTTCAATAGCTAACTAAAACAAGAAGAAAGAAAATCAGGGCGGCTCCTGTGGCTCAGTGAGTAGGGCGCCGGCCCCATATACCGAGGGTGGTGGGTTCAAACCCAGCCCCGGCCAAATTGCAACAACAACAACAAAAAAGAAAGAAAGAAAATCAAAGTTTGGGTACAGAGGTTCAGTTGAAACCAGCTTACCTTCATTCACTTTTTTTTTTTTGGAGACAGAGTCTCACTTTGTCACCTTTGGTAGAGTGCTGTGGCATCATAGCTCGGAGCAACCTCAAACTCCTGGGTTCAAGCGATTCTCTTGCCTCAGCCGCCTGAGTAGCTGGAACTATGGGCACCTGCCACAACACCTAGCTAATTTTTAGAGACAGGGTCTCACACTTGCTCAGGCTAGTCTTGAACTTGTGAGTTCAGGCAATCTACCCTTCATTCACTTTTTAACAGTATAATATTTTTTCTAACATATAGTCAAATTATGCTATAATCAACATATTTGTTATTTCTTCTAACTATATTCTTTTTTTTTGTTTGTTTGTTTTTTGAGACAGAGTCCCACTTTGTAGCCCTGGTCAGAGTGTAGTGGTGTCATCATAACTCACTGCAACCTCAAACACCTGGGCTTGAGGGATCCTCCTATCTTAGCCTCCTAGGTAGCTGGGACTATAGCATGCCACCATGCATGACCAATTTTTCTATTTTTTATAGAAATAGGGTCTCATTCTTGCTCAGACTAGTCTCGAACTCCTGACTTTAAGCCATCCTCCTCGGCCTCCCAGAGTGCTAGGATTAATGGAGTGAGCTACTGCGTCCAGCCTATCTAATCTTGAGGATAAACTCTTGATAACTGTGATTTGAACTGGTTATTTTTCAAGACTCCTCAACACATTCTTTTTTTTTTTTTAACACATTCTTTTTAGATGACTATTATTACTCATTTTATGCTAATCTGATCATGTTCAGTTCAAGAGGGTAGTTCTTAAATTCTCAGAATGCCTAAACATACCTGTATACTTACTACTACTCAAAACATTAAATCTTTAAAATATTTCATTCACTTTGACAGGCATCTTTTCAAATATAATACATATTTTTTGGCCCCACAGAACATGCTGAATACTACTAAATTTTCCTTTGATGAATTTTCTTGATTGGCAATAATAAAGGCATACTGTTACCAGTTTCACTTAAGACTTCAAGACACCCACTTTGCTCAGTGTGGTTTAGTTACTTCTCTATTCCTGCTAACAGTTTTCTAAACCTTTGACTATTTCCTTAAAACCTCTTCTGCATTCTTAGCTTAGCTTTATTCTATACTTGTTATGGAAAAGACAACTCTTCTCCCTTCTGTTCAAATTACATTTTACACTTCCATTAATCCTTCCCTCTTTTCTGCCTGTTTCCCAGATAGAAGTGTTCTTATTTTTTCAAGATTAATCCTTCTACCTATGCTCTCTTAAAAATATTTTTATAGCAAAATAACACCCATGTAGAATGGTGGATGAAACATACATGTATAGCTTACTAAATATAATGTGAATACAGTGTACCTACCACCTAAGTCAGGACACTGACAGCAAAACAAAAGCTTTCTGTGTATCACTTCCAGCCCATTACTCCCTCTTTCCCCACCTAGAAGAACTACTCCTCCAACTTTCATGGTCATCAGTTCTTTGACTTTCATTATACTTTTACCTCCCACGTATACATCCTTAAACAATAGAGTTTTGCCTCTGAGAACTTTATATGCAATAATACTGTAAGTGTTCTATTGTGTCTTGCATCTATGACTCAACATCATGTTTATAAGATCCATCTATATTGCTGAAATAGCTCTAGTTGGTTCGCTTCAGAAACCTTTTTATTTTGAATAATTAGAGATCCCATGGAAATTACAAAGATAGGACAGAGATCCCATGTACCTTTCACCCAGTTTCTCCCAAAGGTTGCAGCTTACATAACTAAACTATCACAGCATCAAAATTAAGAAACTGACATTGGTGCTATGAATATTGATGATAGTCTTAGTTCATCACACGTGTGGATTCCTGTAATCACCGCCATTATTAAGATACAAAACTATTCTCTTACCACAAAGATTTCCCTTAATAAAGTCACGACTTTATATTCACACACATGTCCTTCCCTGCTCACCATCCCTAACCTCTAACACATACTAATTTCTGGGCGGTGCCTGTGGCTCAAAGGAGTAGGATGCCGGCCCCATATGCTGGAGGTGGTGGGTTCAAACTCAGCCCCGGCCAAAAACTGCAAAAACAAAACAAAACAAACAAACAAAAACAACCCCACTAATTTCTTCTCCATCTCTATAATTCTGTCATTTCAAGAATGCTATAGGGCAGTGCCTGTGGCTCAAAGGAGTAGGGCGCCGGCCCCATGTGCCGGAGGTGGCAGGTTCAAACCCAGCCCTGGCCAAAAACTGCAAAAAAAAAAAAAAAATGCTATCTATCTATCTATCTATTTATGAAATCAAATAAGACAAGACTCTTTGAGACTGCCTTTTTTACTCAGTTTAATGTCCTTGTTATACCTCGTTAATCCAGTTCACTATGTTTGCTCTTATTATGGTCACCCTGAAAAAGCAGGAGGGACTTTCCACCCAAAGTTTGGTTTGGAAGTTGAGACTGATGACACCACAAACACAACATGAGGTTATAGGAAGTTTCCTCACTTACATAACTGAGGTCTCCAGGGATAGCAGAGCAGCCCTCTTAAGCACGTCAGAAATGGCCTGAGAGAACAAGGAAAGGAGACCGACCTGGGTGTTTCCCCTTGGTTAGGAGGTGGGGCTGAGGTCCCTTTGCGTGGGTAGAGGCTTGTGTGGTCTGAATCACCAACGGGTGACAAAGAAGGGTACAAGGGAGCACAGAGGCTTTCTTATCATTTCATCCAGATGTGAAGCACAAGGGGAAGAAGTAGAGGTGAAGATTAAAAGCTGTCAGTAGTCAAGAAACGGAGTCGGACTCCTCATTAGTCTCTTTTTACTGGGTAGTATTCCGCAAGCCAAATCAGTTTAACCATTCATCTATCAAAAGACTTCGTCTATTTCCAGTTTTAGACTATTACAAACAAAGCTGCTATTAATAGTTGTGCTATTAACATTTGTACATTTTTATGGATATAGGTTTACATTTACTTGGGATAAATGTACAGGAGTACAATTGCTGGGTCACATGCTGAGTGTATGTTTGTTTAAGAAACCGCCAAAATATTTCATGGTATATATTTTCCAACTTTTAATTTTTTAATTTTTTTTTTTTTAAGAGAGAGGGTCTCATTCTGTCACCCAGACTGGAGTGCAGTAACACAATCATAATTCATTACAGCCTCAAACTCCTCAGCTCAAGCCATTCTCCTGCCTCAGCCTCTCAAGTAGCTAGGACTACAAAGCCCACCTAATTATTTTCATTTCCAATAGAGGTAGGGTCTTCCATGTTGCCCAGGATGGTCAAGTGATCCTCCTGCCTTGGCCTTCAAGTGCTGGGAATAAAGGCGTAAGCTACCATGCCACGCCCATCCTTTTACTTTTGATCCATCTATGTGTATATTATTATACACATTTCAAGTGAATTTCCTATAAAAAGCTCATAATCGGGTTATCGTTTTTTATCTACTCTATCAATATCTCTTTTATAATTGGTATATTTGACCATCTATATTTAATGCAATTATTATTGATATATTATGGTTAGTTTTGCCATTTCTCTCCCATTTGTTCTGCTTTTCTTCAACAAGGACATCTCACATATGTCCCTGCAGTCTGCATAAGAGAAAGATGTGACCAGATAATCCCCAAAGAGAAAGGATAAGAAAGCCTGTGTTTGGCTTGGTGCCTGTAGCTCAAGTGGCTAAGGCCAGCCACATACACCAGAGCTGGAGGGTTCAAATCCAGCCTGGGCCTGCCAAACAATGACAACTACAACCAAAAAATGCCCAGGCGTTGTGGCAGGCAGCTGTAGTCCCAGCTACTTGGGAGGCTGAGGTAAGAGAATCGCTTAAGCCCAGGAGTTGGAGGGTGCGATGAGCTGTAATGCCACAGCACTCTACCAAGGCGAGAGCTTGAGGCTCTGTCTCAAAAAAAAAGAAAGCCTGTGTTTACTTCTCTAGCCTTCACCTATACATATATTTTCCAGTTGTTTATGCAGTATAATAAACTTTAGCCAGGTATATAACTTTACATTGAGTTATCAAACTAGTGGGTGCTTGTCAGACTACTAAGAAACTAGGTAAACGCTATTTTTTTTTCTCAGTCCTATTCCTCTCTCATCTCCTCTGGGACCTTACTCCATCAAAAATGTCCCCACTATCTTGAATCTTTAATCTTCCTGTTCAATGGCTCATTTTTGTCTGCCTATAGATATACTTTTACCCCATTACGCATTAGAAAAGAAAAACAACTCTCTACCTTGCTCCTCAAAAATCCCCAACCCTGTTTCTCCTTTTAAGTTAGTACCACATTTTTTCTCCTTAACTTCAGTATCAAACTTCTAAAGATTCTGGCACATTGCTCTGCTTTCTAATCTAACTCTTCTCTACCCACAACTGTCTTCTCAGTCCTCGTGCATTTCTTTCTAGCTACAGACCTGAAACTCTTTCCTTTGCTTGCTTTTGATTTAACCGATATAAGAAAAAGAGTAGAGAAAAGCATTTTCACCCCCTCCTTGTTCTTTTCTTTCTTCTCTGTTCGTTTTCTGTCTCTTTCACTTGCTCTTCTTTCTATTTCCAGCCCTTAACCACTGGTGTTCCACTAGGAGCCTCACCCCATTCACAGGTGAATCTTACTCTTCCTCATACTCTGCTGCAGCTGCTCTAGCACTGCTACCCTTACTGTCCACCCTCACTACTGTTACCTGCACATCCACAGTGCCATCCTGAGCTCTTTCACCAATACCTCAGCTCCAGGCTCAACTGGCTCATTTCCTACCTCTATTATCTCTGTGGGGAGCCCCAAAGACACCTCAGGTTTAATACATCTAACACTGAAACAATTTCCTGTCTTTTAATGTTTTCTTTCCCTCAGCCTCCTCTAACTTACTTGAGAGTCATTCACAAAGTCTTATTAAACTATTATTTTTGAGTTTTCTTTCTTTCTTTTTTTTTTTGGGGGGGGGGCATGTGGGACAGAATTTCTCTCTGCCCAGGCTAGAACGGCTGTTCTCTCTGCCCAGGCTAGAACGCTGTGGCTTCAGTGTAATTCACAGCAACCTCAAACTTCTGCTCAAGCAATCCTCCTACCTTAGCTCCCAAGTAGCTGGGACTACAGGCACATGCTACCATGGCTGGCTAATTTTTCTGTTTTTAGTACAGATGGGGTCTTACTTTGCTCAGGCTGATCTCAAACTCCTGTCCTCAAGCGAACCTCCCATCTCAGCCTCCCAGAGTGTTAAGAATATGGGTGTAAGCCACCTGGCCTGGAATGTTTTCAAGTTTTTTGTGGCTTGAAACTTTTTTCCATTGATGGTGATTCACTTTTTTTTTGGCAATGAGTCACTATGAAATGAGCTATTGCTGATTTATTTAACACTTACTCTCTTTACCTGACATTTTCCTGTCTTTAAGATGGGATGAGATATTCCAAAAATAGGAATTTTCAGAATTTGGTAATTTTTAAAATAAATTATAGACAAGTTCTTGCTTTATTGCCTGGGTTAGTGCAGTGCTGTCATCACAACTCATGAAACCTTAAACTCCTGGGCTCAAGCAATCCTCCTGCCTTTGTCTCCCAACTAGCTGAGACTACAGGTAAGCATCATGACACCCAGCTAATTTTTGTAATTTTGGTAAAGATGGGCATCTTGCTATGTTGACTAGGCTAGTCTTAAAGTCCTGGCCTCAAGAGATTCTCCTGCCTTTCTCCCCAAGGGCTAAGATTACAGGTGTGAGCCACTGTGACTAGCCAGAGCCTAATTTTTTAAAAAAACTTTTTTTGTGTGTGTTTTTTTTTTTGGCTGGGGCTGGGTTTGAATCCGCCACCTCTGGCATATGGGACCAGTGCCCTACTCCTTGAGCCACAGGTGCCACCCTAAAAAAACTTTTAATTCATAGGCTAGGGTCCCAAACTACTCCCCTCTTCTCTGCCTTTCCAACTCCTTACACACATATAGAAATACATATACACATGCACACACACACACACACACACAAGAGAGAGCCAGTCCTTTACTAAATCTGACTGCTTTTTTAATTCTCTTTTTCTAATTCCTTCATATGTACTGTCTACCATTTACACCTTAGTATTCCTTAAAGTTTGATTTGCAACTCTTCTTCTCACTTTATTTTCTCACCTGGGCATTCTCACTGTTTTATAGTCATGCACTCCATAATGACATTTTGTTCAATTATATACTGTACATGTGGTGGTGGTTCCATAAGACTATTACATAATACAATGTTTTTACTGGACCTTACCTGCGAGGTCTGAACCCATCCTAGAGAAAGTGCTCCCTCATTGCTGAATATCACTACGTTCAGCAGATGGCCAAAAGAAGTACTTTTAAGGTGACCATAGTGACATTCAGCAATTAGGAACGCAGTATTTTTTCTAGGATGAGTTCATGAACTTAACTGTCAGACTTCAAAGGATGACAGCTCTGATGGCCATTCCAGAGAAAGAGTTCCAAAACTGCTTTAAAGGAATTGTGGGCTAGGACCTAGAGATGGTGGATAGTTTCCCAAGGGGAGTATTTTGAAGGTGACTAGTGATATTTACCAATGAGGTGTGTAGCATTTTTTTCTAGGATGAGTTTGTGAACTTAATTGTCCAACTTCATAAGTTTTCTTTTTTTCAAGCTCATATGTTTTAGATATATTTAGATACCCCAAAACTTACCCCTGTATTACAATTAATTGCTTACAATATTCAGTTCGGTAATGTGCTGTACAAGTGTGTAGCCTAGGAGCAATGGGCTATACCATCTAGCCTAGGTATGCAGGAGGCTGTACCAGCTAGCTTTGTGTCTGTGCATTCTGTGATGATCAGTGCCAAAATCATCTAATGATTTAGATGATTAGGCATTTCTCAGAAGGTGCCCCTGTTGAGTGACGCATGACTGTACTTAAATGTGGATGACTCCCACTCCATGTCTCTGTCAGAAGACATCTCTCTTGAGCTTCAGAACCAAATTCCCAATTACCAGATGAACAAGTCTAACCTGATAGTACCTAAAAATGTATACCCTTTAGAAATCTAAAACATCTCTAAATCGTTATTTCATATACACGTAAAACTCAGAAATTCTGCTTATATCTGAGTTCAGTTCATTCATAAAAATGATGACATTTCTGATAATACCGTGTGAATCCTCTCACTAATGGCCGATTATTCTCTAGGACATTCCCCCCTAATATTTAGCCAATGCAGCAATGTAACACTGATCTTCAGTTTTCCCTTTAGTCTCATGCAGACTCACCTTGTAGCAGTCATTAGCAATGAGTTGTAAGAGACTAAAGGACTCGCCAGAGGTTTCCATCTTCAGATAAAGTTCCCAGGCTAGTCTTGGTTTCTTATTCATAATATCTACACAAGGAAACAAAGATTTTATGCTTTTTAAATGCACAACTATGCATTTTATCCTATGGATTTTGTTCTGTATTCCAAATAAACAAAATAATGGCAGGATATTTCTCACATGGAAAGCTTGCAATTTTGGCATTAAGCTGTCTTTTCCTATCAGAATTATACCATACTTAAAATATTTAAGTTAGAAGTCACATAATTATGTCCTTTTTTTTTTTCAGACAGAGTGTCACTTTGGCATCATCAGTAGAGTGTTGTGGTGTCACAGCTCACAGTAACCAAAAGCCCTTGGGCTTAAGTGATTCTCTTGCCTCAGCCTCCCAAGCAGCTGGGACTACAGGTGCCCGCCACAACGCTCAGCTATTTTTAGAAATGGGCTCTCACTCTTGTTCAGGCTTATCTCAAACCTGTGAGCTCAGGCAATCCACCCGCCTTGGCCTCCCAGAGTGCTAGGATTATAGGCGTGAGCCATCACACCTGGTCCATAATTACGTCTTTTAAATTGGATTGACTTCCACTAGTTCTCATTTTGCTCATCTGCCTAAATGAGCAGACCTATCATTCATGACCTACTTAAAGTTTCAGCCTCGTTTAGAATATCTGATCGCTAAAATTTTCCTGTGACTTCAAAAGCTCAGGGAACATTTAAAATCTGAGTGGAAAAAAAAAGCAGCAAGCAAAGATAGTAAGTCAGAAAGACAGACAGAAAATATAGGTTCCAAATGTACAAAAAATTTACATTTTTGACGTTTTGCCACTTTTCAGGCTTGGACCACTGTGAAAAGGTAAAATTAATGTAATAATATATTTCAAAACAACACTATAAACTGAGACTCTGGAAACTTTAACAAGGCTAAAGGAAGAATTTGACATCTTCATGACTGTAAGAGCTTAGATGAATGTTGTACAGTAGAGTTAACCACAGGGCAAACCTGTACAACACATTTACACAGCACCCTGTAACATCAGGGTTCACTCATTCTACACGGTAAAACACAAATGAGAGTTAAAAACACTCAACGTTATTTACAAACAGATTCTGTAAACAGAAAAGAAAAAGAGGATTCCTCTTGTAATATTTAAAAGAAGACTCACAGCACCGAGCTAACCAACTGAGGTAAACGTAATCATTTTTTATCTTCTCACTTTGGATCAAGAGGAACACCTGCAAGAAGAGGAAAGAAAGGGATCAACACAAGAATTGTCTTCCAATAAAAATATCCATTATTGGTTTGTCTTAGATTGACAATCACTGTACCCTTATAGACAATCAAAGTCTACACAGGGACAGGCACGGTGGCTCATGCCTGTAATCCCAGCATGTTGGGAGGCCAAAATGGTAGGATTGCTTGAGGTCAGGAGTTTCAGACCAGCCAAAGCAACACAGTGAGATCCTATCTCTACGAAAACTGGAAAAATTAGCTGGGTATTTAGGTGTACACTTGTAACCCCAGCTACGTGAGAGGCTGAGGCAGGAGGATCACTTGAGCCGTGAGGTTGTAGTGAGCTATGATGATGCCACTGTACTCAATGCTGGGCAACAGAGCAAGACTCTTGTCTCCAAACAAATATATTTCATTTAATTTAAAAATTCTATATAGGCTTCTAAAAGTAAAGAAAAAAATTGTGGTACCTTTAACATACTTCACTGAGAAATTGATATTACAAGCTGACAAAAAGTTGGTAAGGATACAGAAGATCTGAACAGAATAATTAACTCTATGATACATATTCTTTTCAAGCTTTCATGACAATGTTATGGGGTAGTAAGGCAAATCTCAACAAATGTTTAAGGACTGGTGTCATACAGTCACAATACAATTAAATTGGGCGGCGCCTATGGCTTGGTATACTGGCTCCATATACCAGAGGTGGCAGGTTCAAACCCAGCCCCCGGCCCCCCCCTCCAAAATACAATTAAATTAAAAAATCAAAATAAATAAATAAATTGATATTCATTGAGCTGTCTACCTACAATTTGTATACTTTTCTTTTTTTTTTTTTTTTTTTTTGAGACAGAGTCTCACTATGTTGTCCCTGGTAGAGTACCCGTGGCATCACAGCTCACAGCAACCTCAAACTCTTAAGCTTAAGCGATTCTCTTGCCTTACCCTCCCAAGTAGCTGGGACTATAGGCTCCCACCACAATACCTGGCTATTTTTTGTTGTTGTTGCAGTTGTCATTGTTGTTTAGCTGGCCCCAGCTGGATTCGAACCCACCAGCTTCAATGCATGTGGCTGGCACTATAACCCCTGTGTTATGGTGCCAAGTCCAATTTGTATACTTTTCTGCACTTATGGTATATTTCTTTTGTTTTCTTTTTCTTTTTTGTTGCAATTTTTGGACGGGGCTGGGTTTGAATCCACCACGTCTGGCATCTGGGGCTGGCGCCCTAGTCTTTGAGCCATAGGCACTGCCCCACTTATGATATATTTCTATAAAATTCATCAAAAAGAGAAAACATTAATATGGTTGTAAAATCTGTGTCTATTCACATTGCATTTTTTTTTTTTTCTGTTTTCTAGAGTCTGAGTCTCATTATGTTGCTCAGGCTGGAGTGCAGTGGCATGATCATAACTCAATGCAGCCTCAAACTCCTGGGCTCAAGTGATCATTCTGCCTCAACCTCTGAATAACTGGGACTACAGGAATGTGGCACTATGCTCAGTTGCGCACCATACTTTTTAATGTAACCAAAAAACCAAAGACTCTTTAATAATCCTTTATCCTTGACCATTTCATTTTGGTGAGAAAAAAATAGGTTGTTCTTATATAGAATCATTCAAATGCCTTCAAAAGCATATACCCACCTCTTCACCCTCACTGGTATTTCCTGTTGCAGCTTTGGCTTGGGCATAATTAAAATTAAAGATGTCATCATTATAGAAGTAACTCTGAAACACATCCCAAGAACAGGTCATATTGAGCATTAACATACAAAATATAAAACGACCAGTTATATCAGATAAATAAAAATAATCTTAAGGAATTAGCTAATGTCACCAATGCCACCAGAGAAAAAGAGTCATCTCTAATGGTATCCAATCTATCCTAATATGCCATATATATATATAATTTTGAAAAAGTTGTATAGATAATTCTATACTGACCTTAAATGAGTTGAGGTAAATTAAGACATCATCGAATTGCTTAAGCAGGAAGAAACAGGAAGCCATGCACTGTCTCCCTGGTATTGTATCTGCAATGGAGGGAGAAAAGAAACCACATGTATTCATGAAACTAAAAGTTCTCTTTAGATGAAAATTGAATTATTTTATAATTTAGAATTAGGAATGTATTCTAAGACATTCTGGATTCTTAAATTATAGATTCTGTTCCATGGACAAAACTCCAACATAATGAAGGTCATGGCATTTGAGAGTGACTAATGATCTCTCTGGGGATTAACTTCCAGAGTTCAAAATGAATGATGACATGCAGGTACACTGGCTACAGTATTCCCCAGATTGTTTTCCAGGGCTTTGATTCTCTCATCCAACTCTAATGTCTGCACATTCAGTTAACGTGGGTTGGTCTCCATCATCAACTGTCCAAGACAACCTAGCACTTCTAATCACAAATGGAGAAGTAATTTTCCATGGAACCATCTGATTCTGATCCTGATTCAACTTTTTGTCTGATATTTATTTGAGGTGGTGGAAGATTAATATAACCATCCACCCTCGCCACTGGCATTCCTAAGACTCCTTAACCTATTCAGTGTTTTCCCCATAGTAGTTACCACAATCTGATATACTATATAATCTGTTTAGGTGCTGTTTCCAGTCTGCCTGTGCAACTAGACTGTAATCTCCACAAGGGTAAGGAATTTTATATGTTTTGTATATTCCTATATTCTTAACACCTCAATAAATATTTGTTCTATAAATGAATAAATAAAATGGAGAAAGGGGATATTATTTAATGGTGTTGGTAGAAAATTGTGAATTTCCAGGAATAAAAAGAATATTTAACAATTAGTTCAGCATGAAAACTGTTAGTCAGAATAGAAGCTGGCCATAGACAATGAGTATAGGCAGCCATTTTGGTTCGTACTAGCTATCAGCCCTTATTATAGCCCTTTCTCAAATCTGTCACAGAATCTAGACTGATGAAATCAATACTTTCATAATAAAAATGAAGTCACAAGACTACTAGTGGAAAATATAGGTGAACAGTACATATAGGTGAAAGTGGTGGTAAGAAAGCATTTTCTAAGCTTGGTACTCATGTAAGAAATAATTATAAAAAGATAAGCTAATTATAATTTTAATGTTTTTATATAGAAAAAATAACTATAGGCAGTTTCAAGACAAATGACCCACCTGAAAATTATCTGCAATGTGACAAAAAGTTAGTACATGAAGAATTCTTGAAAAATTAATACTTTAAAATAGCCTATCTAAAATGGATTCAATTTTTTTAAAACTCACATAAAGAGCAAATTTATTCTTTCTTCCTTTATTCTCTCATTCCACTTTAGCTGAGTTATTTAGAAGAGTTAATTCCAATATTCTCTCCTATTCCTGATCTCCTACTTCATAATTCAAAGCCTACTAGATATATTCCTAGATAGCAAATCAAATTTCACTGTGCATGTATGCCCAACACCAGTTATGAATCATGCTTATAAGTACAGATTTCAGACACACCACATTCACTAGCTGATCCTCCCACCAGCTGGAAGAACTGCTGGGCAATTTTCATATGGTCCCTCTGAAAAACAAAACAAAGCTGATATAAAGGAATAAGGTAGAAGTACTTTATTTGTATTAGACTTTATGGTTCTAAAATATTTGCCATGATTAACATATACTCTTGTTTTATTTATTTATTTATTTTTTGCAGTTTTTGGCCAGGCTGCGTTTGAACCCGCCACCTCCAGCATATGGGGCCGGCGCCCCACTCCTTTGAGCCACAGGCACCTCCCCATATACCCTTGTTTTAAATCCTGCCCCAAATAATACTAATTCAAGGCCGGGTGCAGTGGCTCATGCCTGTAATCCTAGCACTTTGGGAGGCAGAGGCAGGTGAACTGCTTGAGCTCACAGGTTTGAGACCAGCCTGAGCAAGAGCGAGACCTTGTCTCTAAAAGATAGCCAGGAGTTCTGACAGGCGCCTGTAGTCCCCCTACTCTGGAGGTTAAGGTAAGAGGATCACTTGAGCCCAAAAGTTTGAGTTTGAGGTTGCCATGAGGTATGATGCCATGGCACCCTATCCAGGATGACAAAATGAAACCCTGTCTCAAAAAAACAAAAACAAGGGTGCCGCCCATAGCTCAGTGGGTAGGGCACCGGCCACATACACCCAGGCTAGCGGGTTCAAATCTGGCCTGGGCCAGCTAAAACAATAATGACAACTGTACAACAAGAAAAATTGCCAGGTGGGACAGTGCCTGTGGCTCAAGGAGTAGGGCGCGGGTCCCATATGCCGGAGGTGGCAGGTTCAAACCCATCCCCGGCCAATATAACCACAAAAAAAAAAAAAAAAAAGGAAAAAGAAAAATTGCCAGGTGTTGTTGGTGGGCACCTGTAATCCCAACTACTTGGGAGGCTGAGGCAAGAGAATCGCTCAAGCCCAAGAGTTTGAGGTTGCGGTTGAACTGTGATGCCACAGCATTCTACCCAGGGTGACAGCTTGAGACTCTGTCATAAAAATAAATAAATAAGGGCAGTGCCTGTGGCTCAGTGAGTAGGATGCCAGCCCCACATACAGAGCGTGGTGGGTTCAAACCCAGCCCCGGCCAAATTGTAACAAAAAACAGCTGGGCGTTGTGGCAGGTGCCTGTAGTCCCAGCCACTCGAGAGGCTTGAGGAAAGAGAATCACCTAAGCCCAGGAGTTGGAGGTTGCTGTGAGCTGTGTGATGCCACGGCACTCTACTGAGGGCCATAAAGTGAGACTCTGTCTCTACAAAATAAATAAATAAATAAATAAAAATAACCCTAATTCTTATCCCCCACCCCCCATTCTTTTTTTTTTGAGACAGCTCACAGCAACCTCCAACTCTTGGGCTTAAGCAATGCTCTTGCCTCAGCCTCCCAAATAGCTGGGACTACAGGCCCCTGCCACAACATCTAGCTTTCTATTTTTGGGGGGTGGGGGTTTGTTGTTGTTGTTGTTGTTGTTGTTTAGCAGGCCTGACCCACCAGGCCCGGTGCATTTGGCTGGCGCTCTAACTGCTGAATTACGGCCACTGAGCCCCTAATTCTTATTAGCATAAAAAACTTAAACTGAATTAAAAGCTAAGCAAGGTCAGATAGATAAGAAGAAAAAAATTGGGCGGCACCTGTGGCTCAGTCCGTAAGGCGCCGGCTCCATATACCGAGGGTGGTGGGTTCAAACCTGGCCCCGGCCAAACTGCAACCAAAAAAAATAGCCGGGCGTTGTGGCAGGCGCCTGTAGTCCCAGCTACTCGGGAGGCTGAGGCAAGAGAATCGCTTAAGCCCAGCAGTTGGAGGTTGCTGTGAGGCCACAGCACTCTACTGAGGGCCATAAAGTGAGACTCTTGTCTCTACAAAAAAAAAAAAAGAAGAAAAAAATTCAACATCCCAATTCTATTCTGAAATTAAGTTCATTAAATGAAAACATTCATTCATTCATTTAACATTATTTATAGCTCTTTTACTATATATTAGACCTTGGCATATGAGCTATGGATATAACAAGGATTATTTATTAAAATCATGTATTCGTTTAGTAAGTATTTACTGCCTATCTACTATATTGAATAAGGCATTGTAGAGTGAGCTAGAGATAAAAATATTTATATCCCGCTTTGTTGCAAAAAGAACAAAGAATGCTGTATTAACATAGATAAGAGCTTAATTTTATACAGTGTTTTGGGGTTTATAAAAAGCAATGAAGATACAATTTCATCCATTTTGCAGATGCCAAAATTATAGCTTAGAGATGTTCAAGATTAAAAAGAACCCACTGTAAATAAAAATGAAGCTTTGTAATAATTCTTTTACTTGTTCTAAAATAAAAACAATTTTGAAAATTGGGCTTTTAAACAAAGTAGAAATTTTTAGGGTGAAAGTTTCTTTTTGTTTCTAAATATACAATTCTTTATTTTGATCTTTTACACAGACCTGCAATTGTGCAAACCAGAAATTATTGGTAATTTCATACTCACTGAACCCATTTCCTGGCCAAGGGCTGCATTAACCACTCCTTTGAGGATATACTCCTGGAAACATGAAATAACACTGATTAGTTTAAGAGAAATGTGGAATTATCAGATAACTTACAAACAGGCCAGAACATTTATTCTTTTATCAAAAGTTTCAGATAACATTCCTAGATTGACATATACAGTCTTTCCTAGAATTCTACAAGCAGGAAATTTCTCTAAATTGCCTCCCAGTTATATTTCCAAAGTTTCACTTTCAACTGAACTTTGTTAGTAAAAATGCAAAACATTCTCAATTACCTGAGGGGTAGTAGGTTCCAGATCCTTAATTAAATTATAAGCTTCTTGTACATCATCTGAAATACAAGAAATAAGTAGCTATAGTAGTTTGTATTCCAGCAAACTCTTCTGAAGTAGTCTCCCAAAAGACAAAATCCTTCAGTACTCAGATTATTCACGGAAAACAGCATCTGTTTTATCTGTTCTCTTATTTTCCACCAAGTCCATTATTGAGTAGTTACCCTGAAGATAACCAAATATCCTGAGAAAATTCATATTAAGCCATGAAACACCTTAAAAGATGTTTAAGCTAAGAATATGGACAGAGTGTTATAAGCCAATGGCCTTGTATATAGATATGAACAATGATTTTAATTTTTAAAAAAGATATAGATTAAGCATATAGGAATGAAATAACAAAGTTTAAAAATTTCTGGGCGGTGCCTGTAGCACAATGGTTATGGCACCGACCACATGCACCAAGGGGGGGCGGGTTTGAACCCAGCCTGGGCCAGCTAAACATCAATGACACCTGCAACCAAAAAATAGCTGGGTATTGTGGCGTGCGCCTGTGGTCCCAGCTACTTGGGAGGCTGAGGCAAGAGAATCGCTTAAACCCTAAGAGTTTGAGGTTGTTGCGAGTTGTGATGCCACGGCACCCTTCTGAGGGTGACATAGTGAGACTCTGTCTCAAAAAAAAAGAAAGAAAAATTCAGGAACAGGCTCGGCACCTGTAGCACAGTGGTTACAGAGCCAGTCACACACACTGAGACTGGCGGGTTCGAGCCTGCTAAACAACAACAACTGCAACAACAAAAAAAATAGCTGGGCGTTATGATGGGCGCCTGTAGTCCCAGCTACTGGGAGGCTGAGGCAAGAGAATCGCTTAAGCCCAAGAGTTCAAGGTTGCTGTGAGCTGTGACACCATGGGACTCTACGAGTCGGGCTCACGTTTGTCAGGGAGATCTCTCTCATCTCGCTTGGCTGCGGGAAATTGGGCTAAAGCGATTGAGTCCGCGATAGAGAGAGAAAAGAACAGTTCTGTAAACTCTTTATTGGTGGCTTAACCTTTTAAACCACAGAAGAAAGTTTGAGGAACTACTACGAGCAATGGGGCAAACTTACAGATTGTGTGGTAATGAGGGATCCTGCAAGCAAAAGATCAAGAAGATTTGGTTTTGTAACTTTCTCATCCATGACTGAGGTTGATGCTGCCATGGCTGCAAGACCTCATTCAATTAATGGGAGAGTGGTAGAGCCAAACGTGCTGTAGCAAGAAAGGAGTCTGGAAAACCAAGGGCTCATGTAACTGTGAAGAAACTGCTTGTTGGTGGAATTAAAGAAGATACTGAGGAGCATTACCTTAGAGATTACTTTGAGGAGTATAGAAAAATTGATACCATTGAGATAATTACCCATAGGCAGTATGGAAAGAAAAGAGGCTTTGGCTTTGTTACTTCTGATGACCATGATCCTGTGGATAAAATTGTATTGCAGAAATACCACACCATCAACGGTCATAATGCAGAAGTAAGAAAGGCTTTGTCTAGACAAGAAATGCAGGAAGTTCAGAGTTCTAGGAGTGGAAGAGGAGATGGATATGGAAGTGGACTTGGATTTGCGAATGGCTATAATGGGCATGGAGGAGGACCTGGAGGAAATTATTGAAGTGGAAATTACAAAGATTTTGTAAATTATAACCAGCAACCTTCTAACTATGGTCTAATGAAGAGTGGAAACTTTGGTGGTAGCAGGAACATGGGTGGACCATATGCTGGAGGAAACTATGGTCCAGGAGGAAGTGGGGGTTATGGTGGGAGGAGCCCACATTGAGCTTCTTCCAATTTGCCATGGGCTTCACTGTATAAATAGGAGAGGATGAGAGCCCAGAGGTAACAGAACAGCTTCAGGTTATGGAAATAACAATGTTAAGGAAACTCTTATCTCAGTCATGCATAAATATGCAGGGATGTGGCAGAAGACACCAGAGCAGATGCAGAGAGCCATTTTGTGAATGGATTGGATTATTTAATAACATTACCTTACTGTGGAGGAAGGATTGTAAAAAAATGCCTTTGAGACAGTTTCTTAGCTTTTTAATTGTTGTTTCTTTCTAGTGGTCTTTGTAAGAGTGTAGAAGCATTCCTTCTTTGATAATGTTAAATTTGTAAGTTTCAGGTGACATGTGAAACCTTTTTCAAGATTTTTCTCAAAGTTTTGAAGAGCTATTAGCCAGAATCATGGTGTAATAAGACATAACGTTTTCCTTTAATAAAATTTAAGTGCGTGTGTAGAGTTAAGAAGCTGTTGTACATTTATGATTTAGTAAAATACTTCTAAAGGAAAAAAAAGAAAGAAAAATAGAAGGAAGGAGTAGACAGTAGGAAGCAACAGAAAAGGAAAGAGAGGATTAAAAAAGAAAAGGCACTGATAAACCCGTTCTGTCCTATGGGCTTGTTGCAAACATATTTTTAGAAGTACTATGGATTTCAATATGGAAGCAAGTAGTTCAATCAGATTAAATATTCTAAAATATCTCATTATAAGTAAAACTAAGACAAATTGTTCTTACCTTGACGAAGATAGTAAATCACTAAGTTTAGCCTCGCTTCAGGAATGACATCAACCAGGGGAGGTAAAACTTGCAAAGCCCCTTCACCTCCTCGAAAAACAACCTAGAGATAGAGAAATTGTTATTATGGCCATAAGTATGTATATATCTAATGGCAGAAATGTTTAAGGAGCTGCCATACATAACCGGATTCATAATATTCAACTAAAATTGCTCTGGGGAATCAGTTAATATATTGAGAACTTTTATTGTTGACTGAATGTATTTTTTTTTTTTTGTAGAGACAGAGTTTCATTTTGTCGCCCTTGGTAGAGTACTGAGGCGTCACAGCTCACAGCAATATCCAGTTCCCGGGCTTAGGTGATTCTCTTGCCTCAGCGTCCCAAGTAGCTGGGACTACAGGCGCCCGCCACAATGCCTGGCTATTTTTTTGTTGCAGTTCAGCCGGGGCTGGGTTTGAACCCGCCACCTTCGATATATGAGGCCAGCCCCCTACTCACTGAGCCACAGGCACCGCCCGAATGTATTATTTCTTAACTATTCCCTATGCTTTGTACCTTTTCTCTTCTGTATCTGCTTTTGAGCCTTCTCGACAGCCCTGTAATATTAAACATTTCATTCTTCATCCAGTCTAAAACCTATTTCTGCTATCACTCTTTATACCCTTGTCCTTCTTTATTTTTATTCATAGCACTTATCACTTTAAGGAGCTGCCACTAAAATGACTAAATAGATAGTCATTTTACTATCTATTTCTTTGTTCATCTGTTTATCTGTTATACCCACCAGAATATACTCTATATGACAAGAACTTTGCATTTACTGTGTACTCCCTGCCCTCAGAACTGTGACTCAAGACGTATAGTTAGCACTCAGTTACTTTTTAAAAGAATAAATATATTTTTGAAGCTCTCTCTATACACATGAACTTCACCTCTTCAAAAGAAAGCCATTATCTAAGTTATAATAAACAGAATAAGGGCATGACCCTTATTGCATACATTTCTTTTTCTCTTCATAAGAATTGCAGAAAACTATTCAAGTACCAAATAATTAATGTAACTTTTTTCTAGACATTCTATTTTGAAATTCCATGAAGAATTTATATAAACCTTTCTGAGCTTGTCTACTTTTCAGCATTATCATGAGGATTAAGTGAATTAAAATGGGTTAAATATGAGGCACACAGTATGTAATATTTCACTGAATTAACTTAGTAAATGTTCATTAGCATCAACATTATATGCTATGTTATATAGTAACATTATATACCTGTTACTATAATAAAAAGGGGTTACAACAGAATAAGTCATTCCCCTGTCACCATAGAGACTAGTCAAGTGGGGAGAGACCTACAAAAAGCAAACAAATAAATATGTTGTTGTGATAAGCACTATAGAGAAAAACTAAAAACTCAAACAAACAACAAAAAACACCTAGGAAGGAAAATTTTGTGCCCTGTTTTTTTCTAGAGTTTAGCATAGTATCTGGAATACAGAAAGTTACTTCATAAATAAATATAAAGAAATCAAGGACTTAAGGCATGAACTACCTAAACTCATATTTCTACTTTAAATTATCTATTTGGTCTTTTTTGATTCCTCTTTGAAATGGTCCCTTTTTTTGGCAAGATTAATTCATTCACCTAGCTTCTTAATCCCATAATTTCCAACTCCATCTGGACCTTGTTTCTCCATTAATCATTGTATCTTCATCTTCCCAAAGCTCTGGTTCTATTTCTCAACATTAAACATACAAAAGCATTTTTGTTCTACTGAAAAATTTTCCACTTGGCCCCATTATTGCCTCTGAATAGTGTCCAATTTTTCTCCTTCCTTTTAATGTCATACTTCAAAAGTATGTGGCTTATTGCTTCTACTTTCTTCTCATCCTCTCAGTCCTTAACCTCCCCCCAAATCAGCTTCTACTCTCAGACAACTAGTAAACTGACTCTCACAAGTCACAAATTAACCCTCTAGCCAAATTCAACAGACTCCTGCTTTCATGACATGCCTGTAGCTTTGACAAGATGACAATAACAGTGCCATTTACTAATGCATACTGTGCATTACCTAAGTTAATCCTCACAGAAAAGTAAGATCAGTACTTCAATTCTCCTTATTCTACATGTGAGAACACTGAGACTTGGCAGTGTTAAGTGACTTAACCTAAGTTATAAAACTAATGAATGGCATGGTTTGATTTTGAGCTAAAATATGACTTCAAAAGTTGTTTTCTTTAATTTGAAAAGATTTAGGGGGTACAAGGGTTTTTGTTACATGGAAGAATTATATAATGCTGTATCAAGGCTTTTAGTCTACCTGTTACCAGAGTGATAGACATTATACCCAATAGGTAATTTTTTTACCACTCTCCCTGCTTCTTAGTTGCCAATGTCCACTACACCAAAAGGTTGATATTTTAAACCATTTATATTGCCCCAATATTTTATAGGTTTTCTAGAAAAATTATAAAAGTAATATGAATTCCTTGGAAAAGGGCTCAAATACATCATTCTAACAGGAAAAAGGAAAATTTCCATATTCTGGCTTGGCGCCTATGGCTCAAGTGGCTAAGGTGCCAGCCACATACACCTGAGCTGGCAGGTTCGAATCCAGCCTGGGCTCGCCAAACAACGATGGCTCTAACCAAAAAATAGCTGGGTGTTGTGGCGGGTGCCTATAGTCCCAGCTGCTTGGGAGGCAGAGGCAGGAGACTTGCTTGAGCCTAGGAGTTGGAGGTTGCTGTGAGCTGTGAAGCCATGGCACTCTACCCAGGGCAACAGCTTGAGGCTCTGTCTAAAAAAAAAAAAAATTCAAAAAAATTTCCACATTCTTACTTTTTTCTCTAATCCCATTCTCCAAGAATAATCCCTATTTACTTTTGACATGTTCCTTCCAGTTATACATACATATAGTGAGTGGTTCTTTGCCTTGGCTGTATCTTTTACATACCAGGGAAACATTTAAGAAAATACTGATGGCTGGGTTCCAGACCAACCATTAAATAAGAACTCCTGATTCTTCTGAATTTTTGTTACATGGATGAATTACATAATGCTATATCAAGGCTTTTGGTAGCTGGGCTATCAGCTTTTGATAGCTGATAGCTGGGTTCCAGACAGAAAAGAAAGGAAAGAGAAAGGGAAAGGGAAAGAAAAAGGAAAAGAAGAATCGGAAAGAGAAAGGGAAAGAGAAAGAAAAAGGAAAAGAAGAATCGGAAAGAGAAAAGGAAAGGGAAAGCGGAAAGGGAAAGGGAAAGAAGAAAAGGAAAGGGAAAGAAGAAAAGGAAAGGGAAAGAGAAAGGGAAAGAAGAAAGGGAAAGGGAAGGAAACTCCCTGCAGGTGGAGCCCATGCATCATCAGTTTCAAAGCCTCCCACAAGAATACAATGTGCAGCTGTAAATGACATTATCTGGGTGCTGTTTCTTGTCTGCCCTTTCTTCTCTCATTTACTGGTTCTCCTTCCTCCAGCCCCCAAAATACTGATGCTGTTTGGAACTACAGTTTTCTGTTTTTAATCCTTTATTCCAAATTTAATTATTAGAACTTCAGCAATTGAAAATCTTCCAAATTTAATTGTCAAGACTCTTACAAAAATTCCTAAATCCATGTATTCTCAAGTCTTGATCTCTCTCCAAGCTTAACTTCTAGACAACCTATAATGTATCCTCCGAAAATAATAATATGGCTTTAATTTACAAACCAGATTCTAAATAAAAAGATTAGATACAGGAGTCCATAATAGAAACTATCCAAATAAAACTTATCTGTCACGGAGGCCTGAAGCAGAGTAGAAATGTAACAAACGTAAGACATTGCCAAAAAAGAATTACTAAGAGTCAGTGACTGAGTAGATAGCAGTAATAAGGCAAGGCGAGTCTAAAACAGCAGTGTTTTTCAGCAAGGGTATTGGGAGAACTGGTGCTAATAAAAGGGATAGAGATTGACCAGCCTAAAAAAAAAAAAATAACATAAAAATAAATAAATAAATAAAAGGGATAGAGAAATCAGAAGGGAAAGGTATAGTTATCATCATCACCATTTTTAGATGGGGACTTTGAGACTCAACAATATTAGATAACTTGCCCAATGTTCCTATGTGTCTGAATTGAATCTCACTGTATTACATAGTTAATGGAATAAAACTTAATCTAAGCTTTGAAATTTTTTGGCAAAAGCCAACATATTCTAGCCCTAAACCTAACCGTTACCTGTACCTAACTTTAGTGTCTACTATTCCCCCTTGCAAACTTACTGTTCCAGTAGGATCAATCTGCTCATAATCTTAAATGTCATCCTCATTCTACTTCCACATCCTTGACCAGAATGAGCTCTCAAAATGTCAGCTATTCTTCAAAGACCTTAAAGTCTTTCTCATTTATTCAAACCCCAAGGATATGTCACTTTTCTTTGCCAAAAAACCAAATAATTGGATCTACACTGACTTGCACTTCTTTCCAAATGTTATATATTTTCCTGCCCTCCCAATAAAGATTGCCTTGAGCAAAGAGACAAAGGAAAAGGCATAGTTATCATCACGATTTTTAGTTAGGGAATTTGAGACTCAGCAATATTAGATAACTCATCTCCTCTACAGCAAGGAGGGGTTCCTTTGGAGGGCAGCATTATTTGCCGCAGCATCTCATTAATTCATCTGTCTAATGCTTTGATGTACCAAAGTGTAGTAGGACTGAAGGCAGTCAAGACGGAAAACCATTATTCACCAGATTGTGCCTGATGAGTTCTTTAGCAAATTCAAAGGATGAAGAAGCATTGTCCATCAAGCTTTTGAGTTCTGTCTGAAATTTAAAAAGAAAGGTTTATGAATATGACAAATGTGTAGTTCTTATACCACATATTTATACAATGCTTTATGCTTCACAAAAAATCAACATGCTATCAGTATTTCATTTGATCCTCATGACTGTAATCAATGTATTTATTGTCCATATATTATAGATGAGAACAATGAGACTTATAAATGTTAAATAAGTTCAACCATATACTAAGCAGCAAGTTTGAAAACTGGTACACTCAAATCTAGACTTCTAGAGTTCATCTTTTCTTTCTTTCAGTGCCAAGAGTGATAAAGCTAAGACTTTAACAACTAAGGTTGATTCTTTAATCTGACATCCACTTACATGTTGAATTCTCATGGTTCCTCCTTCCCACTGAATTACCCTTTATTTACATAATGCAATTCAAGTACCTCCTCCCTTCTGTTTTATTGTTTATTAGATCTCTCTGGGAGGCTGAGGCAAGTGGACTGCTCTGAGCTCACAGGTGCAAGACCAGCCTGAGCAAGAGTGAGACCCCATCTCTAAAAATAGCCAGGTGTTGTGGTAGGTGCCTGTAGTCCCAGCTTCTTGGGAGGCTGAGGCAAGAGAATCACTTGAGCCCAAAACTTGGAGGTTGCTGTGAGCTATGATACCACAGCACTCTACCGAGGGTGATGAAATGAGACTGTCTCAAAAAATAAGGAGAGAAAAATAAACCCAAAAGGTAAGATAAATAGAAACACAATATAAAATGGTAGATTTAAATCTAAGTAACCAGTAATTACATTAAATGTAGTTGAATCAAATACTCTATTCAAAACACAAGGGCCAGGTACAGTGACTCATGACTAGAATCCTAGCACTTTGGGAGGTGAAGACGGAGGATTGCTTGAGGCCAAGTATCTGAAAGCAATCTGAGAAATACTGTGAGAACCTCATTTCTACAAAATGTTTAAAAATTAGCTGAGTGTGGTGGGGCATGCCTGTAGTTCCACCTACTGAGGAGGCTGAAACAGGAGGACCACGTGAGCCCAGGAGTTGAAGGTTACAGTGAGCTAGGATGATGTCACTGTGCTCTAGCCAGGGCAACAGAATAAGATCCTGTTTAAAAACAAAAACAAAAACCTGAAAAATTTGCCATCTCCTGGGAAGTTAGAAAGTATACCTCTAAGTAACCCAAAATAATTCATATTGGAATTAGAAGCTATATTGGATACTCAACCTTGGAATGTAGCTAGAGCAATTTATAAGCTTAAATGCATATTTTAGAAAAGAAGAAAGGTTGAAAATTAATAAGTTAACCATGTATTTGGATGATTTTTAAACGCAAAGCAAAACTCATTGAAAGAAAACAGGAAATGACAAAGGTAAGTATATAAGTTAATAAAGTAGAAAACAATTATATAATAGAAAAAAATTAAACCCACAATTTGTGTGTGTGGCTCTTGGTTTAAGAGATGGGATCTCAAGCAATCCACCTGCCTCAGTCTGCCAGAGTACTAGAATGAGAAGACCCCATCTCTAAAAAAACCTAGCTGGGCATTGTGGTAGGCACCTGTAGTCCCAGCTACTCGGGGGGCTGAGGCAAGAAGATTGCTTAAGCCCAAGAGTTTGAGGTTGCTGTGACCTATGATGCCACAGCACTCTACTCAGAACAACGAAGTGAGATTCTGTCTAAAAAAAGAAAAAAAAGAGAGAGAGAGAGATGGGATCTCACTCTGTCCCCCAGGCAGGAGTGCAGTGGTGCAATTAAGAGTTCACTGAAACCTCAAACTCCTGGGCTCAAACGATCCTCCCACTTCAGCCTCCCAAGAAGCTGAGACTACAGGTGCAAGCCACTATGCTCAGCCTAAAAGTTGTTTTAGTAAAAGACTAAACACAATTGAAAAGGTAAATGAGATGACTGAATTTCTAGAAAAATACAACTTACCAAAAATAAGAAGAAAAAACATGTATAGTCCTATAATCTTTTAAAGGAATTGAGTTAGTAATTTAAAACCTTCGAAACCTAGACAACATCATCAGTAAGTTCTACCAAACATTTAATAGAAAAATCATGCCAATCTGGGTGGCGCCTGTGACTCAGCAAGTAGGGCGCTGGCCCCATATACTGAGGGTGGTGGGTTCAAACCCTGGCCAAACTGCAACAAAAAAATAGCTGGGCATTGTGGCAAGCGCCTATAGTCCCAGCTACTTGGGAGGCTGAGGCAAGAGAATCACCTAAGCCCAAGAGCTGGAGGTTGCTGTGAGCTGTGACGCCACAGCACTCTACCGAGGGTGACAAAGTGAGACTCTGTCTCTAAAAAAAAAAAATCATGTCAATCTTACACAAAATTTTCCAGAAAATAGAAACATGGTATTCACTCCATAACTTTTGCACCAAAACCTGAGAACTGTACAAAACAAGCAAATTATAGAGCAATCAAACCAATAAGTGTTGATGCAAAAAAATGTTAAGTGAAATTACTCCTGTGATATGTAAAAAGAAAAATAAACCACAGTTAAGCTTTACTGGTTTTACTGTTGTTTTATCTGGTTTTGCCAGGTTTGGTTTTTTTTTTGTTTTTTTGTTTTTTGAGACAGAGTCTTACTATGTTGCCCTTGGTAGAGTGCTGTGGCATCACAGCCCACAGCAACCTCAAACTCTTGAGGTTAAGCAGTTCTCTTGCCTCAGCCTCCCAAGTAGCTGGGACTACAGGTGCCCGCCACAACACCCAGTTATTTGTTGTTGTTGTTGTTGCCATTGTTGTTTAGCAGGAGCGAGCCAGGTTTGAACCAACCAGCCCCAGTGCATGTGGCCAGCACCCTAACCACTGATGTAAGAGCACCAAGCCATTTTACCAGGTTTACTGTTGTAAAGTTGATTTAACAATAAAAACAATTTCAATGTACTCTGTCATAATAATAGAGTAAGGGGAAAATTATATGATCATCTCAATAGAAGCAGGATGCAGAATATTATTATAATTCAATCTGATCACTGTAAAACCTCTTAATAACTAATACTAGAAGGGAAGTGCCTTAATGTGATAAAGGGTACTTTTAAAAATTTACACTAAACATCATAGTTAATTTCAAAAGATTTCCCTTTGAGATAAAAAATATTCAAGGATATTTCAAGTATGAAACACTGTTCCAGAGGACATTGCCAGTGCAGTCAGGTAAGAAAAAAATATAAATTTTAACAATTAGAAAAAAAAAAAAATGAAATAATTTGATATTTATAAAATCCAAAGAAATTTACAGATAAATTATTAGAATTAGTAAGAGATTTCTCAAAATAAGACAACAATGACAAAGTTATATTAAAAATGCTCAAAATTACTAATAGTTAAAAAAAAATGCAAATTAAAAATGCAATGATTGGGCGTCGCCTATGGCTCAAAGGAGTGGGGTACCAGCCACATACACCAGAGGTGGTGGGTTCAAACCCAGCCCTGGCCAAAAACTGCAAAACAAACAAACAAACAAAAAAACTGCAAAGAGATATTACCTCATTTTGATAGGAATGGCTATTATTAAAAAGACAAAAGAGGGAGGTCCCGTAGCTCAGTGGGTAAGGCACCCAGGCTGGGTTAGAACCCAGTCTGGGCCTACTAAAACAACAACAACAACAAAAAATAGCCGGGCGTTGTGGCTGGCGCCTGTAGTCCCAGCTACTTTGGAGGCTGAGGCAAGAGAATTGCTTGAGCATAAGAGCTTGAGGTTGCTATGAGCTGTGACACCATGGCACTCTACCCATGGCGACAGCTTGAGACTCTGTCTCAAAAAAAAAAAAAAAAGACAAAAGATAACAAGAGTTGACAAGGATGTGGAGAAAAGGAAACCCTCTGTACAGTTTGTGGGAATGTAAATTAGTACAACAATTATTTTTTTCTTTTTAAACAGAGTCTCGTTCTCTTACCCTGGATGGAGTGCCATGGTGTCATAGCTCACAGAAACCTCAAAGTTTTGAGCTCAAGTGATCTACTTGGCTCAGCCTTCCAAATAGCTGGGACTACAGGCAGCCCCCACAATGCCTGGCTAGTTTTTTCTATTTTTAGTAAAGATGGGGTCTTGCTCAGGCTGGTCTCAAAACTCCTAAACTCAAGCAATTCACGTGTCTCAACCTCCTAGAGTGCTAGGATTGTATGTGTGAGCCACCACACCAGGCCAAATACAACAATTAGGAAAAACAGTATAGTGGTCCCTCAAAAAGTTAAAAATAGAATTATCATATGATTCAGTAATCCCACTATTGGGTATATATCCAATTGTTGAAAAGATATATGCACTCCCATGTTCACTGCAGCATTATTCACAGTAGCCAAGATATAGAATCAACCTGAGTTCTCATTAATGGATCAATGGATTCATCTATAAATTCAATGCAACCCCAGTTAAAAGTCTAGCAAGCTTGGGCGGCGCCTGTGGCTCAGTGAGTAGGGCGCCGGCCCCATATGCCGAGGGTGGTGGGTTCAAACCCAGCCCCGGCCAAACTGCAACAAAAAAATAGCCGGGCGTCGTGGCGGGCGCCTGTAGTCCCAGCTACTCGGGAGGCTGAGGCAGGAGAATCGCCTAAGCCCAGGAGTTGGAGGTTGCTGTGAGCTGTGTGAGGCCACGGCACTCTACCGAGGGCCATAAAGTGAGACTCTGTCTCTACAAAAAAAAAAAAAAAAAGTCTAGCAAGCTTATTTGTATGTTTGGATTTGACAGACTTGTTTTATAATTCATACTGAAATATAAAAAGACAAGAACAGCCAAGACAATGATAGTATGGCAAAATTCGCTTGGCCCATTACTATGAAAATTTATTATAAAGCTGTAGTAATTAAGGCAATATTGTTTTAAGAGCAAGAAAAGATAAAATAGATCAACAGGACAGAATACAGGATTCAGAAATAGATATAGTCTATATGGATAGACGTTGGAATTATTTTTTAAAGGTAGTGGAATAGTAGGAAAAGGATGATCTTTTCAATAGTTTTGGGACAATCAGTTATTTTTATGAAAAAAAATGAAATCTGATCTTTGCCTCACAGCCTATACAAAAAATCAATTCCAGGTAGATTACAGACTTAAGTATAAAAGAATAAAGGAAATAAACAATATACTTCTAAATAACAAATGGGCCTAAGAAGAAATCAAAAAGGAAATTATAAAATACTCTGAGATAAATAAAACTAACGACACAACATAATAAAACTTATGGATGCAGTGAAAGCAGTGCTTGGAGGGAACTTTGTAGTTGCAAATGCCTACACTAAAAAAGAAAGTAAGAAAAAGGTAAATTAATAACTTAATCTTAAAACACTGGCAAAATATGAGCAAACTAAACCTAAAACAAGCAGAAGAAGGAAATACTAAAGATTACAGCAGAAATCAGGTAAAGAGAAAATAGAAGAACAATAGAGAAAGATCGAGGACATCAAATGCTGACTCTTTGAAAAGACCAACAAAATCTTTAGCTAAACTGATTAAGAAAAAGAGACGATTCAATTTACTAGAATCAGAAATGAAAAAAAGGACATTACTACTGACCTTACAGAAATACAAAGTATTACAGAGGAATACTGTGAACAATAATATGATGGCTTGGCGCCGGTAGCTCAGTGTTTAGGGCACCAGCCACATACACCAGGGCTGGTGGGTTGGAACCCAGCCCAGGCCTGCTAAACAATAACTACAACAAAAAAATAGCTGGGCATTGTGGTGGGTGCCTATAGTCCCAGCTACTTGGGAGGCTGAGGCAAGAAAATCACTTAAGTTTGAGGTTGCTGTGAGCTGTAACGCCACAGCACTCTACCGAGGGTGACATAGTGAAACTGTCTCAAAAAAAATAATAATAATTTGCCAATAAATTTAATAACATAGGTGAAAGGGATAAATGCCTAAAAAGGGATAAATGCCAATAAATTTAATAACATAGGTGAAAGGGATAAATGTCTAAAAAGGTACAAACTATTTAAACTGACTCAAAAAGAAACGAATAACAAATAAAAAGGGTGGCGCCTGTGGCTCAATCGGTAAGGCACCAGCCCCATATACCAAGGGTGGCGGGTTCAAACCCGGCCCTGGCTGAACTGCAACCAAAAAATAGCCGGGCGTTGTGGCGGGCGCCTGTAGTCTCTACAAAAAAAAAAAAAAAAGAAAGAAAACAAATAAAAGAATTGGATTAATAATAAAAAAAACTACCCCCCCAAAAAAGTTAGGCCCAAATGGCTTCACTGCTTAATTCTACTAAACATTTAAAAAAGTTTTAATATAGCAAGTCTTCAAACTCTTTTTAAAATTAGAAGGAATGGTTTTCAACTTATACTATGTGGTCAGTATTATTCTAACACTAAAGCAGAAAAGAATATATATGAAAATAAAACAAGGCCAGTATATGTAATATATATATATATATATATATATGTATATGAAAATATAAGGCTGGGCACAGTGGCTCATGCCTATAATCCTAGTACTCTGGAAGGCCAAGGCAGGCAAGTCATTTGAGCTCAGGAGTTCCAGACCAGCCTGAGCAAGAGTGAGATTTTGTCTCTACTAAAAATAGAAAAACTACCCAGGCATCAAGGTGGGTGCCCGTAGTCCCAAGATACTCAAGAGGCTGATGCAAGAGAATCGCTTGAGTCCAAGAGACTGAGGTTGCTATGAGCCATGATGACAGGCCACAGCACTCTACCTAAGGCGACAGAGACTCTGTCTCAAAATAAATAAAAAAATAAAATTCTAAGTAATAGATTTAATAAAAGAAATGAAAAACTTGTCCCCACAAACTACCAACATTTTTAGAAGAAATTAAAAAACACCAAAATACATGGAAAAACATTCTGTGTTTATGAACTGAAAGACTTAATATTATTAAGATAGTAATAATCCCCAAATTGATACACAGATTTAATGCAATCCCTATTAGAATCCCACCTGAGTTCTCTGTAGGAATTGATAAGCTGACTCAAAAATTCATAGGGAATTGCAGGGGACCAGATTAGGAAGATTCATATGTCCTGATTTCAAACTTGCTACAAGCAAGAATAACAAAAATAGTGTGGTACTGATAGACATATAAATAGGATAGACATATAAATCAATGGAACAGGATTCAGAGTACAGAAATAAACCCATGTTATCTATGGGTAACCAGCTTTGACAAGGCTGTTAAGACCATTCAATGGAGAAATAGTCTCTTCAACAAATGGTGTTAGAACAATTCAATATTCACATGCAAAAGAATAAAGTTGGACTTTTACCTAATACCATATATAAATATTAATTCAAAATGTTCAAACACCTAAATCTAAGAGCTAAAATTAAAAAACTCTTAAGAGGAAAACAGGGGTAAATCTTTATAACTTTTGACTTGGCATTGGGTTCTTAGGTATGACACCACAAACACAAGCAACAAAAGAAAAAATAGATAAATTTGACCCATCAAAATTAAAAACTTTTCTCAATCCATTACTAGGCATCTACCCAGAAGAAAAAAAAAATCGTTTTATCATAAGGACGTTTGCTCTAGATTGTTTATCACAGTTCAATTTACAATCGACAAAATGTGGAAACAACCTAAATGCCCACCAACCCAGTATATGGGAGACTTTATCTTTTGTATTAACCTGGATTGAGTTGGAATGTATTCTTCTAAGTAAAGCATCACAAGAATGCAGATTCAAGAATCCAATGTACTCAATTCTAATATGAAGGCAGTAGATGAGCTAATATAGGTGGGGGTGGGGTAGGGGAATGAGAGAGAGGGAAGTAGAAGGGGGATAGGGAATCTCAGTGTATGGCACTCTTCTTAGGGACGGGATACAATTATAAGAGGGACTTTATCTAACAAATGCAATCAGTGTAACCTAATTCTTTGTACCCTTAATGAATCCCAAACGATAAAAAAATAAAAATAAAAAAATCTTTTGTGCTTCAAAAAACACTAGTAAGAAATTGGGAAGATAAATAGCCGGGTGTTGTGGCGGGCGCCTGTAGTCCCAGCTATTCGGGAGGCTGAGGCAAGAGAATCGCTTAAGCCCGGAAGTTGGAGGTTGCTGTGAGCTGTGTGAGGCCACGGCATTCTATCGAGGGCCATAAAGTGAGACTCTGTCTCTACAAAAAAAAAAAAAAAAAAAAGAAATTGGGAAGATAACCTATAGAATGGTGATAAATATTTGTAATTCATACATTGGTGAAGAGATTTGAACCTATAAAGAACTCCAGCAACTGAATAAAAAGACAAATAAATCAAAACATGGGCAAAGAACTTGAATAGACATTTCTACAAAGAAGATACAAATAGCCAATAAACACAAACAATACTCAACATCATTAATTATCAGGGAAATGCAAATCAAAACCACAATGAGATTCTATTTCAAAAAGTCAGATAATAACAGCTGTTGGTGAAGATACAGAGAAATCAAAACACACTGCTGATGGGAATGTAAAATAATACAGCTATTTTGGAAAACGGTCTGGCAGAATTAAATTAATTAATTTAAACAATTAAATACAGAATTATCATATGACCTAGCAATTCCACTCCCAGGTATAAACCCAAGAGAAATGACCAACATGATGAACATGCTAAGTTAAAGATGCCAGTCATAAAAGACCACATTTTAAGATTCCATTTACATGAAGTGTCTAGAGTAGGCAAATATATAGACAGAAAGTAGATTAGTGGTTGTTAAATACTAGGGGAACAGGGAAGTAGGGGCTGATAGCATTTATTTTTGAGATGATGAAATAAATATTCTAAAATTGTGGTGACACACAACCTATGAATATACTAAAAAAACAAATCAAGTGTACACTTTAAAAGAGTGAATTGTGTGAATTAAAGCTGTTTAAAAATAAAACTAAAAACAGGGGCAGTGCCTATGGCTCAGTTGGTAAGGCGCCAGTCCCATATATGGAGGGTGGCGGGTTCAAACCCGGCCACAGCCAAACAGCAACAAAAAAATAGCCGGGCGTTGTGGCGGGCGCCTGTAGTCCCAGCTACTCGGGAGGCTGAGGCAAGAGAATCGCTTGGGCCCAGGAGTTGGAGGTTGCTGTGAGGTGTGTGAGGCCACGGCACTCTACCGAGGGCCATAAAGTGAGACTGTCTCTACAAAAAATAAATAAATAAAAATAAAAACAGAAGATGTACATCATCTTATCTATGTTGGAGTGAAAATGACCTTTCTAAAAACATGATACCTGTGCTAAAAATGATGTAAGAAATATTCCACATGATGGGCGGTACCTGTGGCTCAGTGAGTAGGGCGCCGGCCCCATATGCCGAGGGTGGCGGGTTCAAACCCAGCCCCGGCCAAACTGCAACAAAAAAATAGCTGGGTGTTGTGGCGAGCGCCTGTAGTCCCAGCTGCTCGGGAGGCTGAGGCAAGAGAATCACGTAAGCCCAAGAGTTAGAGGTTGCTGTGAGCTGTGTGAAATCACGGCACCCTACCCGAGGGTGGTATAGTGAGACTCCGTCTCTACAAAAAAAAAAAAAAAAATATATATATATATATATATATATATATTCCACATGAAAAACCTTTACATTCAGGTGGCGCCTGTGGCTCAAAGGAGTAGGGCGCCGGCCCCATATGCCGGAGGTGGTGGGTTCAAACCCAGCCCCGGCCAAAAACTGCAGAAAAAAAAAAACCTTTACATTCAAAATTTTTTCTTTTTAAAAAATTTATTAAGATTTTGACTTTTCCGATTTACTAATCTCTTTCTTTTAATTAGAGAAATGAATCCATTTATTTATTTTTTGAGACAGTCTCACTATGTCACCCTTGGTAGAGTGCTGTGGCATTCCAGCTCATAGCAACCTCAAACTCCTGGGCTTAAGAGATTCTCTTGCCTCAGCCTCCCAAGTAGCTTGGACTACAGGCACCCGCCACAATGCCCGGATATTTTTTTTGGTTGTTGCAGTTGTCATTGTTGTTTAGCTGGCCCAGCCTGGGTTTGAACCCACCAGCCTGGGTGTATGTGGCCAGTGCCCTACCCACGGAGCTACGGGCACTGCCAAAATTAATCCTTTTAAATGTAATATAATTACAGGGTTTAAATACCTGGTTTAAAAGCAAAATAAGCATTTAGAAGTTAATTTCAGAGAACACGATCTTGGGCTAGGAAATGATTTCCTAAACAAGACAAAGCACTAAAAAAAAAGATAAATTTGACTATGTTTCTGCCTATAAAATCTCTGATAATTGCTAATATTAACAGAGTTTACTACATATATCAACTTAAGGACTTTACACAGATCATATCATTTACTCTTCACAACAACCTATGAAGAGTCAGTACTATTATTTTCCCTGTTTTTATAGATGAGACTCAAGAAGGTTTAAGTATTTCACTTAAAGTCACATAACTACTATATGAGGATTGAAATTTGGGTTTACCTTATTCCAAGTTCTACTCCATAATCACTACTCTAGATGATGTCTCAGTTCGGGGGAAAAAGTTCTTCAATTCTTTATCCTCTGAAACCAGCAGCTTTCTCATACCTTTTATCAGCATCCTATATTCATTGCCTCTATTGCTTCATCATTTACTTGTTATTCCTTCTGCCATATCCTCTACAAGAATTCCTAGTCTTGGCTCAGCGCCTGTAGCTCAAGCGGCTAGGGCGCCAGCCATATATACCGGAGCTGGTGGGTTCGAATCCAACCTGGGCCTGCCAAACAACAATGACAACTACAATCAAAAAATAGCCGGGTGTTGTGGCGGGCGCCTGTAGTCCCAACTACTTGGGAGGCTGAGACAAGAGAATCACGTAAGCCCAGGAGTTTGAGGTTGCTGTGAGCTGTGACGCCACGGCACTCTACCCAGGGCAACAGCTTGAGATTCTGTCTCAAAAAAAGAATTCCTTGGGAGGCTGAGGCAAGAGAATCGCGTAAGCCCAAGAGTTAGAGGTTGCTGTGAGCCGTGTGACGTCATGGCACTCTACTGGAGGGCGGTACAGTGAGACTCTGTCTCTACAAGAAAAAAAAAAAAAAAAAAGAATTCCTAGTCTAGGTTACTACTTTACTTCTTCCTTATCTCTTAGCAAACTAGCTTCAAGCGCCACTAATAATGATATTCTAATCAGAGTAGGAAATCCTAGTGATGCAATCCAATGGCCTTTCCTCAGTCTTCATATCTGTTGACTTCTTTAGCATCTCCTTCCTCTTTGAACATGATTCTCTTTAATTTGACAGCCAAACTTTTAATTTCTTTTTCAACAAAAACATAGTTGGCATCAACTTTGTGTATCAGTTGTGCCAGATCCTAAGACATTAATGTCAAAAGATACAGTCCCAAGCTGAGCGTGGTAGGGCACACTTGTAGTCCCAGTTTCTCAGAAGGCTGAGGTGGGAGGGCTGCTTGAACTCAGGAGTTTGACATCAGCCTGGGCTATGTGTATCAGTTGTGCCAGATCCTAAGACATTAATGTCAAAAGATACAGTCCCAAGCTGAGCGTGGTAGAGCACACTTGTAGTCCCAGTTTCTCAGAAGGCTGAGGTGGGAGGGCTGCTTGAACTCAGGAGTTTGACATCAGCCTGGGCTACATAGTAGCCCTATTAAAAAAAGAAAGAAAACAAAAAGAAAAAGATACAGTCCTAACCCTTAATAAGCTTGTCTAGATTGAAGATAATTAGGCTACTACTGCCCAGCATGGTGGCTCACACCTATAATCCCAGCATTCTTTAAGGCTGAGGTGGGTGGATTGCTTGAGCTCAGGAGTTTGAGACCAGCCTGAGCAAGAGGGAGACCTCATTTCTACTAAAAATATAAAAACTAACTGGGCATTGTGACAGGAACCTATAGTCCCAGCTACTCTGGAGGCTGAGACAAGCGGATCACCTGAGCCCAAGATGTTGAGGTTGCTGTGAGCTATGATGATGCCAGGAAATTCTATCCAGGGTGACAGAGTGAGACTCTGTCTCAAAAAAAACAAAAAACAAAAAAAACAATTTACACAACTACCAAATAATAAGCATAATGGAGACATTTATACATACACATATATATGTTTCTGTGTGTGCATGTGTCTGTCTATTAAGAACACCTAAATTTGCAATAAATTTTAGTAATTAAGTCTATGAGCTTTAGAGACAAAGATTTGAAACTTGAATTTGTAACTTATGTTAGCTGTATAACCTTAGACAAGTTATTCAAAGTATTTTATTTTATTTTGTTATGTTATTTTTTTTATTGTTAACTCATAGCTGTGTACTATTCAAAGTATTTTAAGAATTAAATCAATCATTACAAATTATGGCTCGGCACCCGTAGCATAGTGGTTATAGCATCAGCCACATACACCAAGACTGGCAGGTTAGCACCCAGCCCAGACCAGCTAAATAACAACAACAACTGCAACCAAAAAATAGCTGAGCATTATGGTGGGAGCCTGTAGTCCAAGCTATTTGGGAAGTTGAGGCAAGAGAATCATTTAAGCCCAACAGTTGGAGGTTGCTGTGAGCTGTGACGCCACAGCACTCTACCGAGGGTGACATAGTAAAACTCTGTCTCAAAAAAAAACCATTACAAATGACCTCAAGTTTACTATAAAAGAGCAGAATGTTACTAGCGTTTGTGAGAGACTGAATCATATAATATGAGGTCTGACAATTAAGTTTGCAAACTAATCCTAGAAAGAGTGCCACATACCTTATTGCTATGGTCATTTTTGACCACAGTACCCGGCTTTTTGTTGTTGTTGTTATTGTTGTCATTGTTTAGTAGGCCCTGGCCGGGCTCAAACCCACCAGCTCCAGTTCATGTGGCCAGTGCCCTAATCACTGAACACTAGCCCCAAGCCATATGTAGCACCTTCTCTAGGATGAGTTCACAAATTTAATTGTCAGACCTTATGCAAGAACAGCTCTGGGGTCCATTTCAGAAAAAAAGTTCCAAAATTGGTTTGAAGAGTAGACTAGGCACTGGCATTAGTGCAAAGCTTCCCAAGAAGAGCACCTTGAAGGTGACCCCAGTGATATGGAGCAATGAGGGATGTAGCACTTTTTCTAGGATAAGTTCACAAACGTTAATTGTCTAACTTCATATAGACTTCACTACACAAATTAATAAAAAATGCCTGATCTTGGTTGGATGTAGTGGCTCATGCCTGTAATCCTAGTACTCTGAAAGGCTGAGGTGGGTGGATTGCTTGAGCTCAGGAGCTTGAGACCAGCCTTAGCAACAGCAAGACCCTGTCTCTACTAAAAAATAGAAGAACTACCTGGGTATGGTGGTGCATGCTTATAGTCCCATCTACTTGGGAAGCTGAGGCAAGAGCATTGCTCAAGCCCAAGAGTTTGAGAATGTGTGACAGAGACTGCTACTGCTGGAGTATATGATAGGTTGGTCAGAGGAACTCCAAAAACAGAGCAAGCATACACCACCCCATTTTGAGTATAAGGCGCTCCATCTTGGCTGTTCATTGACCACTGTTAAAACCACCACTTCTGAGATCCAGCTAGAAGGAATGAGGAACTAGTGGACATAATCGCTCTGGGGGGCTAAACCATAAACTAACAAACAACGGTCTCAGCAGTAAGCCAGCTAGAACATAGCTAGCAATAGTTGCTAGTACGCCAAAGTAACACTCTCTTACCCCTACCCTACATAAAACCTTTAAAAGACAAGCACTCCTGCTGTTTGAGACTGATGCCTATTAAGTCTCAGCCCCCTTTCACCAAGGCGCCAAATAAATTTTAGCTATTGCTCTACATCCTGCTTTGTGACTTGACTGAGTTGACTGCTACTTTAAAGAGTACACTATAAAATCAATATACAAACTGTGCTCACACAATTTAAAGGGAAAAGCATGCCTTCTGGGGTTGGGAAGTACAGTCCAGGGTCGACTTAGATATTTCTAGATATATAGAATGTTGGTTAACTATGATACCCATGCCAGACCATGGAAACTACATGTGCAGTAAAAACATAAACATTTAACAGCTTGTACCTTCTACCCAAATTGGTGAAGTCCCCAAGATTGACTCAAGATAGAAGGGCAAGAATATATTTCCTTTTTTTTTTTTTTTATAGAGACAGAGTCTCACTTTATGGCCCTCGGTAGAGTGCCGTGGCCTCACACACCTCACAGCAACCTCCAACTCCTGGGCTTAAGCGATTCTCTTGCCTCAGCCTCCCGAGTAGCTGGGACTACAGGCGCCCGCCACAACGCCCGGCTATTTTTTGGTTGCAGTTTGGCCGGGGCCGGGTTTGAACCCGTCACCCTCGGTATATGGGGCCGGCGCCTTACCAACTGAGCAACAGGTGCCGCCCAAGAATATATTTCTTTTATTTGTTCTTACCAAACTGTGAGGACTCTGAAGAGACTAAGCTGGAAATGCAGCCTGCTATTCACCTACTGATGCTGGAAGCATTAACTAGGCAGACTTGGGGGTTCTTCAGTTGAAAGGATTATCATCCCAAGAGTATATTTTATGTAATATATAAGTGGACTGCTCAATTACATGTTAAGAAATTTAACTGATGGTCATTTGTTTTGCTATAACTGACCACCTTTATCTACATGAGCTGTAGATTGTGAATCCAGGCATACCCTAATGACATGAGCTTTCCACACTACACCCTGGCTTCTACACAACTAAGACTGCTTCACTTAGGGGTTAATCTCCAGTCAGCGTAAAGTGGGCTAACTATGCTCCTTGGTATATATTTTCTCTACAAAGCTTGCTTTGACAAAGTTACCCTGCTGGTTTAAGTTTCCTTTTCTCTTCCCACTAAAACCAATTTTGGGGCAAGGGTAGGAGTTCAAAATTTTGATACAGGGCGGTGCCTGTGGCTCAGTGGGTAAGGCACTGGCCCCATATACCAAGGGTGGCGGGTTTGAACCCAGCCCCGGCCAAAATGTAACAAAAAAATACCCAGGCGTTGTGGCGGGCACCTGTAGTCCCAGCTACTCAGGTGGCTAAGGCAAGAGAATTGCCTAAGCCCAGGAGTTGGAGGTTGCTGTGAGCTGTGATGCTACAGCACTCTACCAAGGACAACAAAGTGAGACTCCATCTGTCTCTAAAAAAAATTTTTGATACATATGGAAATTTTACACTTAAATTGTGGTAGCTTCTAACATTAACCAAAGCAATATCAATGGAAATAATTTCCAAGTCTGGCCACCTCATATGGTTAACCTCACAGTATCTATTTGTTTGTATCTATCTATCTATCTATCTATCTATCTATCTATCTATCTATCTATCTATCTATCTGTCTGTCTGTCTAGTGTGGAGCATGTTTCCTATTCTGTATCTATTTAAATATCTATCTACATCTCTATATGTGTATACATGTATATGTATACGTGTGTAGATGTAAAATAGCACTATTATCTAAAGTGTTATTGAAATTACATTATTTAAAGCATGTTAAATAAAATAAAAGGAGGTGATAATGTATCTCCTCCCATGCTCTCCCAGTTTCCTATAAAGTGAGAACTATAATACCGTCTATCCCCAGGCTTGTCAGGGAAATTAAATAATAGATACAAAGCATTCTGCATAGTACCTATGAGTTAGCCAATTTCTAAGTATTTACAAAACGTCTACTATATTTGCCACTTGGGGGTGACCTTAAAGGAGAAGTTGAAGTATACCAAGCAGAGAAGGAAGGAACTCATTCCAGGAGTGAGGATGATACATGCAAAGCTACAATGGTAAGAGAGCATAGCATGTATAACAAATTCAGTGGCTGTATTGGAGAGTACAAGACTTAGTAGAGGCAGGAAAATTATCTGAAGAGCCAAAATAAGAGGTAAGGAACTCCTGGATTAGAGCAGCAGTGGGAAAGGAGAAGGAGGAACAGATAAAAGAGATTGTCTAGAACACTGACAGGAAGTGGTGGATGATAATTAGCGATGAAGAAGAGAACGATGGATATTCCAGGTTTCTGACGTGGTTTACTGGGTATATATTGGTAACATTCAAACACAGAGCCACAGACACTATATATTTTAAAGGAAGAAGTGGAAACATTTAGTCTGTTTTTTTGTAGTTTTTGACCAGAGCCGGGTTTGAACCTACCACCTCCGGTATATGGGGCCAGCGCCCTACTCCTTGAGCCACAGGCGCTGCCCAAAGCATTTAGTCGTTTTTTGTTTTTTCTTTTTGAAACAGTCTTATTTTGTTGCTGTCAGTAAAGTGCCGTGGCGTTATCCCTTAGAGCAACCTCAAACTCCTAGGTGTAAGTAATTCCTGTGTCTCAGCCCCCCAAGTAGCTGAGCCTATAGAGTCTGCCTAACACCCAGCTATTTTCAGAGATGGGGTCTCGCTCTTGGTCAGGCTGGTCTTGAACTCCTGAACTCAGGCAATCCACCTGCCTCAGCCTCCTAGAGTGGTAGGATTATAAGTGTGTGCCACCGATCCTGGCCCAGCATTTGATCTTAAACATATTTAAATTAATGTAAGGCAGCTCAGTAAAATCATCTATAATTTTTTAGACATGACACAATATTCTTTTTGGAATACCTGGTAAACATACATACTTATATAATTATAATAGGTTTTTATAGAATCACATTGGCAATGACAAAGGGATATTAACCAAGAGTTATACAGATAATAGAGTTTCATGAATAACTTGGAGAGTATAAAGTAATTCAACTGGAATTAAGTAATTTAAAAGCACATCGCTACCTCGGCTGCTTTGCCATTGTAAAGGCGAAAATGATTACAGGCCTTAAGATTGAGTGCGATGGTGCTATCAGGAATCTGCTGAAGGTAAACGGCCAAAACTTCTTGAGACACATCATAGTAATCCAACTTGTAGTAGCAGAGTGCCACATAAACATTGAGGGCAAGGTATTCCCTGTTGGATGAAAGAATTAGGGGTTAACAATTTAAGTCTACTTAACAGGAATGTTGCCAACTATGAAGCTCAAATGGACAACAAGGCAAAGAGGACAGATTATGAATTTGCCTTGCGGGAAAAGAAGGCAAGATATAATAAGTGTGATCTTTTTTCATTATAATATTTGGTTGGGGTGGTTTGATATAAGTATAGTAAAAGATGACAACTAGAGAGAAAGGGAAAAGGTCACGTAGTTCATACCAAAAAACTAGCATATGCTGTAAGTGAATATAAACACGAACAAGCACACGTCACACAGAAGATGGGCAGGAAAGACAAGCAGATTTGATGCTGGAAGTGGGAACAGGCAAGAGATTAGGAAGGTAGTGCCAGAGACGCGAGAAGGAAGTGGGATGAAACATTTCTGTGGTGGGAGGGGGAGGTCAAATGTTCAGTGATAAAGTTAGAATGTTGATTCTTCAGAATGGTTTGTTTCTAATTTTGTGAACAAGTTACCTATAATGTAATTACAACACATCTAGACCATGCATTTTCAAAAGGGCCTGTATCACCTGCAAAGGGGCAAAAATTGTTTCATATGTGGGGATGAAAAAAATCAGCCATTTTATGAATAAAGCACACACGTACAGTATATAGTGCATAAACAGATATACCATATATAAATATATGCATATATCAACATACACATCTGCATATTAAAATTTCATGGCAGAGCAATTAGGAGTGCAAATGTTTAACAAGTCTCCTTAGAAGGGTGATAATGCAAAAACTGTAGAGAAGCCTGATACAGACAGTATCTGAGGAGCTCTTAATCTCACCAGATTATCAAATAAACAGATGTGAGCAAATGCTGGCACTAGATCCAAAGGACACTAGGTCCTCATCCAAACTAGTTACAGAAGAAACTCACAAAATGAAAAAAATTCAAGTAGGCGTAAAAGAATACAGACCTGTTATCTAATAGTATTCGCTTATATATATCAATAGCTTCTTGGTAGTGAGATCGCATATAGTGAATTGAGGCCAAACTGAGTTGATCTTCTGTGATATCCTGAAGATTCTGATGAAAGTTCATCAATTTTTTCTCATCATTAAACTGAAATGTGAGAGAAGAAAAGACATACACAGATTTACATTAGTGTATTAGTGTATAGTTCAAGAAGTCAACGGCTATTATGTGATAGATATTTTAACTCCTGCTTCTTCTTTAGCCATTGTGTTTCTATTTTCTCCTAATTTCCCTCACATTCCTTCTCCCCCTACAATGAATGATGCAAACAGTTTCTAGAGGCACAGCCTGACAATGGAAAGCCTTTAAATTATAATTAATATTATTATTTAACATCCCCCTTTCTGTTTCTCTATAGTTTTTTCCTTTCCATTTTTTCTACATTTCTTTATTATTATCCTTTAGCAATTTTTATCTGCTTTTCTGTACCTCTTTCTCGTTGGTGGACAATAAGCAATCAAAATACACTTCCCATTGCTGTTTAGTAAATCCAATTTTAATTTTTCTGCTCTAGATTTTTTTCATCTTCTCTTCAGTTACTATATATTGTTTTATGTTGTCAGGATTCCATTCCAATCTCATATGATATTTTAAATGATAGCTGGAAATAATAGCTGCCTTTTATTTATACACAGGGTAGAATATTATATATATATATTTTTTTCTTTTTTTTTTGAGACAGAGTCTCACTATATCGCCCGTAGTAGAGTACTGTGGCATCACAGCTCACAGCAACGTCAAACTCTTGGGCTTAAGTGATTCTCTTGTAGCTGGATTCTCTCAAGTAGCTGGAAATACAGGTGCCTGCCACAATGCCCAGCTATTTTTTGGTTGTAGTTATCATTGTTGTTTGGCAGGCCCAGGCTGGATTCGAACCCGCCAACTCCAGTATATGTGGCTGGCACCCTAGCTGCTGAGCTACAGGTGCTGAGCCAGAACAGATATATTTTTGACAGTGATCCTTAATATGTAGACTGCTCACTCCTACCTCGTATAGAGCTTGGCCTATTAGCTTAAAAAAATTTTTTTTGAATCTAGTTTTCCAAAACTATAAATTATTAAGCTGGCTTATCTCTATTTTGGTCACTGATAATTTTGGTCATAATTTTTTGTATGAGTTATTTAAATCTTGTCTTTTTTTTTAGAGACAGAGTCTCACTTTGTCACCCTTTGTAGGGTGCTATGGCGTCACAGCTCACAGCAACCTCCAGCTCTTGGGCTTAGCTGGGACTACAGGCACCTGCCACAATGCCCGGCTATTTTTTGTGTTGCGTTTTGGCCAGGGCCGGGTTTGAACCCACCATCCTCCGTATATCGGGCTGGTGCCCTACTCACTGAGCCACAGGCACCACTTTTTTTTTTTTTTAACTGTTAAAATTTTCATGGGAGGAGGACAGAAAAGAGATATAGATTAACATTTTTTTTTTTTTGAGACAGAGCCTCAAGCTGTCGCCCTGGGTAGAGTGCCTTGGCATCCCAGCTCACAGCAACCTCCAACTCCTAGGCTCAAGTGATTCTCTTGTCTCCGCCTCCCAAACAGCTGGGACTACAGGCGCCTGCCACAATGCCCGGCTATTTTTTGGTCGCAGCCATCATTGTTGTTTGATGGGCCCGGGCTGAATTGGAACCCGCCAGCTCAGATGTATGTGGCTGGTGCCTTAGCTGCTTGAGCCACAGGCACCAAGCCGATTAACGTTTGAATGTCTATTCTATGGCAAGCATTTCATAAATGTATTTAATTCATAGGGTAGTTTCATGAGGTATATATTCTTTTTTTTTTTTCTTTTTTTGTGGAGACAGAGTCTTACTTTACCGCCCTCAGTAGAGTGCCATGATGTCACAGGACTCACAGCAACCTCCAGCTCTTGGGCTTCCCCAATTCTCCTGCCTCAGCCTCCCGAGCAGCTGGGACTACAGGCGCTTTTTTGTTTTTATTGGAGATTCATTGAGGGTACAAGATGTGTCACACACTGAGACCTCTTCCCCATCCCTCCCATTAAATCTTGTCTTAATGTGTATGCAAATGGATGCAACTACTACATTCTAAGGTCTGGCTTGGAAAGGTTTCTGTTGAGACTAACTTTCCAATCTGCCCGCTCTGTGGTTAATTGATAGTAAACATCAAGAAAAGAAGTTTTAGTGGTTATTATTTTATTAGTCATAAACATCAGAAATAATCCAAATGACCAATAACATGAAAATGATAGGTAAATTATGACACATCTATTAGGTGGAACACTATAAAGACATTAAAATGTGAGAGAGAAAAATGAAGTTCCAAGTTAAAATGACTAGGAAAAATGGGGAAAACCTACACTATCTAAATGTGGCAAGCTAATTACTTAGCTTCTACTAATTGTTGCACGTAGAAATATGTATTCAGTGTTTTCAAATCCAATTTTTCAAGAGAAGCCAGAAAGTGTGAGTGTATGTGTGTGACATTGTTTATTTTTAAAATTTAAAAATTTGAATACTATTTTAGAAACATGTCTGTGGTCCATTTTTAACCCATAAACTACCATTTACAATTTCGCCTGTAGAATATCTAGTGACACAGAAAGATCTTCATAACTCACTTTAAATGAAAAATATGGTTATAAAACAGTGTATGTACTATTATCCTCATATGGTTATACACGCACAAGTATTTTAAAAGGTATACATTTTTTAACACTGGAAGAAAAGAGAGCAAAATTTTTTTTTTAGAGACAGAGCCTCAAGCTGCTGCCTTGGGTAGAGTGCTGTACCATCACAGCTCACAGCAACCTCCAACTCCCGGGCTCATGTAAGTCTCCTGCCTCTACCTCCTCAGTAGCTGGGACTACAGGCACCTGCCACAACACCCAGCTATTTTTGGGTTGCAGCCATCATTGTTGTTTGGCAGGCCCAGGCTGGATTTGAACTCGCCAGCTCAGGTGTATGTGGCTGGCGCCTTAGCCGCTTGAGCCACAGGCGCTGAGCCTTTTTTCTTTTTTTTTGAGTCAGAGTCTCTCTATGTCACCCTGGGTAGAGTGCCGTGGCATCACAGCTCACAGCAACCTTAAACTCTTGGGCTTAATCAATTCTCTTGCCTCAGCCTCCCAAGTAGCTGGGACTACAGGTGGTTGCCACAATGCCTGGCTATTTTTTTGTTGTAGTTGTCATTGTTGTTTAGCAGGTCTAGGCCAGGTTCGAACCTGCCAGACCTGGTGTACATGGCCTCTCTAGTTGTCATCTTTTACTATACTTATATCAAATCAAACCACCCCAACCAAATATTATAATGAAAAAAGATCACACTTATTATATCTTGCCTTCTTTTCCCACAAGGCAAATTCATAATCTGTCCTCTTTGCCTTGTTGTCCATTTGAGCTTCATAGTTGGCAACATTCCTGTTAAGTAGACTTAAATTGTTAACCCCTAATTCTTTCATCCAACAGGGAATACCTTGCCCTCAATGTTTATGTGGCACTCTGCTACTACAAGTTGGATTACTATGATGTGTCTCAAGAAGTTTTGGCCGTTTACCTTCAGCAGATTCCTGATAGCACCATCGCACTCAATCTTAAGGCCTGTAATCATTTTCGCCTTTACAATGGCAAAGCAGCCGAGGTAGCGATGTGCTTTTAAATTACTTAATTCCAGTTGAATTACTTTATACTCTCCAAGTTATTCATGAAACTCTATTATCTGTATAACTCTTGGTTAATATCCCTTTGTCATTGCCAATGTGATTCTATAAAAACCTATTATAATTATATAAGTATGTATGTTTACCAGGTATTCCAAAAAGAATATTGTGTCATGTCTAAAAAATTATAGATGATTTTACTGAGCTGCCTTACATTAATTTAAATATGTTTAAGATCAAATGCTGGGCCAGGATCGGTGGCACACACTTATAATCCTACCACTCTAGGAGGCTGAGGCAGGTGGATTGCCTGAGTTCAGGAGTTCAAGACCAGCCTGACCAAGAGCGAGACCCCATCTCTGAAAATAGCTGGGTGTTAGGCAGACTCTATAGGCTCAGCTACTTGGGGGGCTGAGACACAGGAATTACTTACACCTAGGAGTTTGAGGTTGCTCTAAGGGATAACGCCACGGCACTTTACTGACAGCAACAAAATAAGACTGTTTCAAAAAGAAAAAACAAAAAACGACTAAATGCTTTGGGCAGCGCCTGTGGCTCAAGGAGTAGGGCGCTGGCCCCATATACCGGAGGTGGTAGGTTCAAACCCGGCTCTGGTCAAAAACTACAAAAAAACAGACTAAATGTTTCCACTTCTTCCTTTAAAATATATAGTGTCTGTGGCTCTGTGTTTGAATGTTACCAATATATACCCAGTAAACCACGTCAGAAACCTGGAATATCCATCGTTCTCTTCTTCATCGCTAATTATCATCCACCACTTCCTGTCAGTGTTCTAGACAATCTCTTTTATCTGTTCCTCCTTCTCCTTTCCCACTGCTGCTCTAATCCAGGAGTTCCTTACCTCTTATTTTGGCTCTTCAGATAATTTTCCTGCCTCTACTAAGTCTTGTACTCTCCAATACAGCCACTGAATTTGTTATACATGCTATGCTCTCTTACCATTGTAGCTTTGCATGTATCATCCTCACTCCTGGAATGAGTTCCTTCCTTCTCTGCTTGGTATACTTCAACTTCTCCTTTAAGGTCACCCCCAAGTGGCAAATATAGTAGACGTTTTGTAAATACTTAGAAATTGGCTAACTCATAGGTACTATGCAGAATGCTTTGTATCTATTATTTAATTTCCCTGACAAGCCTGGGGATAGACGGTATTATAGTTCTCACTTTATAGGAAACTGGGAGAGCATGGGAGGAGATACATTATCACCTCCTTTTATTTTATTTAACATGCTTTAAATAATGTAATTTCAATAACACTTTAGATAATAGTGCTATTTTACATCTACACACATGTATACATATACATGTATACACATATAGAGATGTAGATAGATATTTAAATAGATACAGAATAGGAAACATGCTCCACACTAGACAGACAGATAGATAGATAGATAGATAGACAGATAGATAGATAGATAGATAGATAGATACAAACAAATAGATACTGTGAGGTTAACCATATGAGGTGGCCACACTTGGAACCTTTTGGACACTTAGCAAAAGATTCTTGCTGTTCAGCATTTAAATGTGCTTATCATTTAACCAATTGACCTTTCCTGAAATCATATGGTATTATTGAGTTATGTCTTATGTAAATCTATTCCCATGCCAGAATCTTACCAATATATAAGAAAGTTAGCGAGGTTAGGTGCCAAAATACTCAGCACAATACCTGTATATTTTTAGTATCATACAGAACTAAAATCCCAGGAAGTAAGAACCCTCTAGACCTTATGTTATTTTTCCAGTCATTTCATACATTCAATGAAGGCCCATATAGTTATTTGCTGGTTCACATTACATTTACATCTCTTACATTTATACTAGTATACATCAGGTTTGCTTAACATTGATTTTTTTTCCTTTTGGATTTTTACCAAGTCTTAGAGTGATTATTTAATCTCTTTTTATAAATCTCATTTTGTGCTGCTATTAAAAAAAAACCCTCGGGCAGCGCCTGTGGCTCAAGGAGTAGGGCACCGGTCCCATATGCCAGAGGTGGTGGGTTCAAGCCTAGCCCCAGCCAAAAACCACACACACACACAAACCCTCCAGAGTGGCACCTGAGGCTCAAAGGAGTAGGGCGCTGGCCCCATATGCTGGAGGTGGGGGGTTCAAACCTAGTTCCGGCCAAAAACAAAAAACACAACAACAAAAACCCCTCAATTTTGAAAATCTACATTGTACAGAAGCACATGTCTTTACCGTCTTCAAACAAAAAAGCCTTACAGTTATTTAATGTTTGCACTCTGAGGTGCAACTTAACAAGAAGGGCCTGGAAAATGAATTGGAGAGGGCTATTAAATATTTTTAGCAAAATGTTGCCTTTGTCTTGTGCAGAACATGTAGAAATATGCTCTTTAATTTAGTAAATATATATATATATTTTTTTGTAGAGAGAGTGTCTCACTTTATCACCCTCAGTAGAGTGCCATGGCATCAACACAGCTCACAGCAACCTCCAACTCCTGGGCTTAAGCAATTCTTTTGCCTCAGCCTCCCAAGCAGCTGGGACTAAAGGTGCCTGCCACAACACCCAGCTATTTTTTGTTCCATTGCTATTGCTTTGGTTAATGTTATGGCTCAGTGAGTAGGGCGCCGGCCCCATATGCCGAGGGTGGCAGGTTCAAACCAGCCCCGACCAAACTGCAACAAAAAAATAGCTGGGCGTTGTGGCGGGCACCTGTGGTCCCAGCTGCTCGGGAGGCTGAGGCAAGAGAATCGCGTAGGCCCAAGAGTTGGAGGTTGCTGTGAGCTGTGTGACGCCACGGCACTCTACCCGAGGGCCATAAAGTAAGACTCTGTCTCTACAAAAAAAAAAAAAAAAAGAAGCTACCACAATTTAAGTATAAAATTTCCATATGTATCAAAATTTTTTTGTTCTTTTTTTTTAAAAGGTAGAGATGCTTTGTTAATTGTAGCTAAAACAATTCTTAATCATAAAATTTCTGAAATTCTTATAATTTTTACCCACAATTATCAGAAGTTGTTTACTAACTTAACTTTGTTTGAAGTGTGATTTTTTCTTCTCTCCCCAACCTCTTGCAAAAAAAGTGAGTTTCTGCTAATGAATTGAGCAGACATCTAATATTTTATATATGCCTTTTAAGCTGTGTAATGTAGTATTTGAATACTTGATAATGTGTTTTATTATGTAATGGATAAAATGGTGATGTGTATAATGTTATTCAACCATATATTTATACTGTCTGGGAGTGTGTAGTTAATAGTTCTGTGGAAGAAACAATTTGTCAGTGTTCACCAGCATGTAAAAACTTAGTGTTAAAGCTTAAACATCTAAATAAATAATGAAATGCATTTGTCATCATCTAGCAGAGTGGATAAAAAAAAAACTATAAGCTTCCCAATGAAGAAACGTTCACATGTCTTACTTCCTGTCTTAGCTCCAGAGCCTGTAAAGGTGAACCCACTGGGGCTAGCTGGGGGAGAGGAAGAAAGTTTGTTCCAGAAGGAACTGTCTGAGGGATCATTAAGAATTTCTGTGCAAGGACATAGGAAGAATCATCATTGTTGAAACATTTGTTCATATTTTCTAGGTCTGAGGAAAGAACAAGGTGCATATAAATGCTAAACAAGCACTGGCTTTTGACATAAGCCAGCAGTAAGACAATTGCAAGTCATCAACACCAGACTCCCTCACTACAGCTTTAATTGGGCAACAGACTGATCTAACAATATTCCTCCTGAGAGACCAACTATGGACTGCTATACATTTGAGTGTCTTCATGCCTCTGATTTACCTTCTGGAACCTAGTTGTAATACATTTCAACATTCATTTCCACCCCTGAGTATGGATTACATGTGATACGCAGGAATAAATCTCCATTCCTACGTTTATAGATCCTCATTTTTCAAGTGGATAACTTAAGAGACCATCAGAAATGGAATTCTCTAAGTATTTTATTGTGCAACCTAGCTTTTTGAGCTAGTATACAATAGTTATAGTCTATTACATAATAAAGTTGCTTTTTTTGAACTTCAAAAAAAAAAAAAAAAAAACTATAAGCTGCTTACAAGAAACTCACCTTACTCATAAAGACACATATTGACTGAAAGTAAAGGGATAAAAAAATATATTCCATGCAAATGGAAACCAACATTGAGCAAGGGTAGCTATACTTATATCAGATAAAACAGACTTTGAATCAAAAACAGTAAAAAAAAACAAAGTAGTCCATCATACAACAAGAAAAAGATCAATTCATCAAGAGACTATAACAGGGCAGCGCCTGTGGCTCAGTGAGTAGGGCGGCGGCCCCATATGCCGAGGGTGGCGGGTTCAAACCCAGCCCCGGCAACTGCAACAAAAAAATAGCCGGGCGTTGTGGCAGGCGCCTGTAGTCCCAGCTGCTCGGGAGGCTGAGGCAAGAGAATCGCGTAAGCCCAAGAGTTAGAGGTTGCTGTGAGCCGTGTGACGCCACGGCACTCTACCCGAGGGCAGTACGGGTACTGTCTCTACAAAAAAAAAAAAAAAAAGAGAGAGACTATAACAATGCTAAATAGATATACACCCAAACTCAGAGCACTCAGATTTTCAAAACAAATATTACTGGACTTAAAAAGACAGACAGTAATGCAATAATAGTGGGAGACTTCAGCACCTTATTCATAGCGCTAGGCATATCAAGAAAGAAAATCAACAAAGAAACATTAGACTTAAATTGGACTAGACTGAATGGATTTAGAGAACACAGCACCCGACAACTACAGAATATATTATACATTCTTTTCAACAGCACACGGAACATTGTCCAAGACAGACCACATAATAGGCCACAAAATTAGTCCTTACAATTTTTTTTTTTTTTTGAGACAGAGTCTCACTTTATTGTTGCCAGTAGAGTGCCATGGTGTCATAGCTCACAGCAACCTCAAACTCTTGGGCTTAAATGATCCTCTTGCCTCAGCCTCCCCAGTAGCTGGGACTATAGGTGCCTGCCACAACATCTGGCTATTTTTAGAGATGGGGGTCTCACTCTTTTTCAGGCTGGTCTTGAACTCCTGAGCTTAGGCAATCCACCCACCTCAGCCTCCCAGAATGCTAGGATTATAGGAGTGAGCCACCGAGTCCAGCTCCTAGTCCTCATAAATTTTTAAAAATTCAAGTCATAACAAGTATATTCTCAGATCATAGTAGAATAAAGCTAAACATCAATACAAAGAGGAACTTCAGAAACTATACAAATACACAGAAGTTAAACAACACGCTCCTGACTAATAAAGAAATTAAAATGGAAACTTTAAAAAAATTGATGAATGAAAATGGAAACACAACATACCATAACCTGTGTGATACAGAAAAAGTAGTGTAACTACTTGTATCATTAAATGCCTACATCAAAAAAGTAGAAAGATTACAAATTAATGACCTAATGTCACATCTCAAGGAATTAGAAAGAAAAAGAACAAACTAAACTCAAAGTTAGCAGAAGAAAACAAATAACAAACATCAGAGAAGAACTAAATGAAATAAAGACCAAAAACACAATACAAAGGATGAACAAAACTAAAGTTGGTTCTTTGAAAGTTAAGCAAAATTGACAAACCACTAGGTAGACTAACCAAGAATAGAGAGAAAAGATGCAAATAAACAGAATCATAAATGAAAAAGCAAACAGTACAACTGATACCACAGACATACAAAAGATCATTAGAGAGTATCATGAACAGCTACAAGCTCATGAACCAGAAAATTTAGAGGAAATTCCTGCAGGTTTTCTAAGATTGAACAAGGAAGACTTTCGAACAGTTAATAAACAGTGAGATTGAATTAGCAATAACTGCTCCCCCCCAAAAAAAGCCCAGGAACTGATGGATTTACAGCTGAATTCTACCAAACATACAAAGAAAATCTAATACCAATCCTCCTGAAATTGTTCCAAAAAATTAAGGAAGGAATTCTCCCCAACTTATTCTATGAGGCCAGTATCACCCTGATACAATAACCAGACAAGGATACAATCCAATAGCACATCAAAAAGATAATACACCACCAAGTGGGTTTTATACCAGGGACATAACAATGGGTCAACATACACAAATCAATAAATGTGATTACATAAACAGAATTAAGGACAAAAGGTCATACGATTACCTCAATAGATACAGAAAAAGTATTTGATAAAATTCAGCATCACTTCATGATAAAAATTCTTAACAAACTAGGCATAGAAGGCATATGCCAAAATAAAAATAAAGGCCATATATAAGAAACCCACAGTCAACATCCTATTTAACAGAGAAAAGTTGAGAGCACTTCGTCTGAGAGGTGGAACAATACAAAGATGCCCATTTTCACACACTTACTTAACACAGTACTGGAAGTCCTCACCTGGTAATCAGGCAAGAGAGAGAAAAAAAAAGGCATCCAAATTAGAAAAGAGGAAGTTAAATTATCCCTGTCCACTGATCATATAATCTTATATATAGAAAACCTTAGAGAGTCCACCAAAAAAAACCTAAGTTTTGATAAATGAATTTGTTTTGGGATTCAGTTTTTGGCTGGGGCTGGGTTTGAACCCGCCATCTTTGGCATATGGGGCTGGCACCCTACCCCTTTGAGCCATAGGTGCCACACTGTTTTGGGATTCAAAAGCAATATACAAAAATCAGTAGTATTTCTATACATCAACAACCATCTAGTCAGGAACCAAATCCAGAAAGCAATCCCATCTACAACCTCTACAACAGAAAATACTTAGGAATACCATATATTTGATCATGGAGGTGAAAGATCTCTACAAGGAAAACTATAAACTACTGATGAAAGAAATTGTAATTACACAAACAAAAACATCCCATGAATCTGAAGAATATCGTTAAAATGATCAGACTGCCCAAAACAATCTACAGGTTCAATGCAATCCCTATCAAAATACCAATATTATTTTTCAGAGTTAGAAAAAATAATTTTAAAGTTCATATGAAACCAAAAAAAGAGCCTGAATAGCCAAAGCAATTTTGAGCAAAAGGACCAAAGCTGGGGCATCACATAACCTGGCTTCAATTTATATTATAGGATAGATACATTCATCAATGGAACAGAAGAAAGAACCCAGAACTAGGCTCGGTTCCTGTAGCTCAGCAGCTAGAGTGTCAGCCACATATACTGGAGCTGACAGGTTCAAATCCAGCCTGACCCTGCCAAACAACAATGACAACTACAACCAAAAATAGCTGGACATTGTGGTAGGTGCTTGTAGTCCCAGCTACTTGGGAGGCTGAGGCAAGAGAAGCTTAAGCCCCAGAGTCTGAGGTTACTGTGAGCTGTGACACCACAGCACTTGCAACAGGGTGACAGCTTGAGGCTCTGTCGCAAAAAAAAAGAAAGAAAGAAAAATCTTTAAAAGATAGAACCCAGAAATAGTCACATTCTTACAGCAAACTGATTTTTTGACCAAGAAACAATAACATACACTGGAGAAAGGACACTCTTTTCAGTAAATGTTGCTGGAAAACTGGATTGCTATATACGGAAAAATGAAACTTTTATCATAAAGAGAGGCCTATATCTCTCACCATATAAAAATCAATCCAAAATTGATTAAAGAATGGAACATAATACCTAAAACTGTAAAAATGGCCCGGCACCCAGAGCTCAGTGAGTAGGGCACCTGCCACATACACCAAGGCTGGCAGGTTCAAGGTTAGCGGGTTCAAGACCAGCCCAGGCCCGCTAAACAACTGCAACCAAAAAATAGCTAGGCGTTGTGGCGGGTGCCTGTAGTCCCAGCTACTTGGGAGGCTGAGGCAAGAGAATAGCTTGAGCCCAAGAGTTTGAGGTTGCTGTGAGGGCGACATAGTGAGACTCTGTCTCAAACAAAAATAGAGAGGCCCAGCACCTGTAGCTCAAGCGGCTAGGACACCAGCCACATACACCAGAGCTGGCAGGTTTGAATCTAGCCTGGGCCTGCCAAACAACAAGGACAACTACAACCAAAAAATAGCCAGGTGTTGTAGTGGGCACCTGTAGTCCCAGCTACTTGGGAGGCTGAGGCAAGAGAATCGCTTAAGCGCAAGAGCTTGAGGTTGCTGTGAGCTGTGATGCCATAGAACTCTACCCAGAGTGACAGCTTGAGACTCTGCCTCAAAAAAAAGAGAGAGAGAGAGAGAACTGAGAGAGGAGACCAGGCCGACAGCAGGCCTGGAGAGGAGAAAGATGGCTAATATCAGTCAAAAGCTTTAAAGTTGTTCATACTCAATAACTTAGTAAGTCCAGTATGTTCAAAAGGACATTTTTAAAATTAAAACTTAGGGGGCGCCCGCCCCATATACCGAGGGTGGCAGGTTCAGACCCAGCCCCCACCAAACTGCAACCAAGAAATAGCCGGGTGTTGTGGCGGGCGCCTGTAGTCCCGGCTACTCAGGGGGCTGAGGCAAGAGAGTCGCTTAAGCCCAGGAGTTGGAGGTTGCTGTGAGCTGTGTGAGGCCACGGCACTCTACTGAGGGCCATAAAGTGAGACTCTATCTCTACAAAAATAAATAAATAAATAAATAAATAAATAAATAAATAAAATTAAAATTTAGAAACAGGGCGGTGCCTGTGGCTCAGTGAGTAGGGTGCTGGCCCCATATACTGAGGGTGGCGGGTTTGAACCTGGCCCTGGCCTGTAACAACAACAAAAAAATAGCTGGGCATGTGGTGGGTGCCTGTAGTCCCAGCTACTCAGAAGGCTGAGGCAAGAGAATTGCTTAAGCCCAGGAGTTGGAGATTGCTGTGAGCTGTGATGCCACAGCACTCTATCAAAGGTGACAAAGTGAGACTGTCTAAAAAAAAAAAAAGAACTTAGAAATAATCCAAAGTACAAATAACTAGGAAATAGTAAATAAATTATAGCATGTATGTCACATACGATGAAATGTTATGAAACTATTTTAAAAATCATGGTTTTGGCTATGTGTAGAGGTTCATTCCTATTTTTCTAGCACTTTGGGAGGCTGAGGCAGGAGGACTGCTTGAGGCCAGGAGTTCAAGACTAGCCTGGCGAAAAGCAAGACATCATTTCCATGATCATATTAATGTACACAGCTATGATTTAATGAAAATTAAAAAAAAGAAAAAAAAAATAGAAAAATTAGCCAGGGTTGTAACTACTTGGGAGGTTGAGGCAGGATGATTGCTTAACCCCAGGAGTCTAAGGTTACAGTAAGCTATGATGATGCCACTACACCCTAGCCTGGGCAACAGAGTGAGAACCTGTCTCAAAAAAAAAAAAAGAAAAGGAGAAAGAATCTACGGGAACGAAACGCTTAGCCTTAGTCACAGACTTCCATGGTCTTAATGTAAATTTATGAGGAATATTTGAGAACCCCGGCTCCAACAAGTCTTCGACCCCACCAGGATTTATAATTCATTGATTCTGCCGCCTTTTTGCTGACACACTTTTTGTTTCCTTCCTAATCCATTTTAGATTTCACAGACCATTTTCTTTTGGTCTCTTCCCCTCTCCTTCATACTCGCTTGTTAACTAATTTGGTTAAATCTGTCTTTCCTCTTTAATACCCGCACTCAGAGCTCCTGAAAGTGCCCGGAGAAAAACAGAACCATGAAAAAAAAAGTGAACAAGAATTAAAAGATGAAGAAATGGATTTATTTACCAAATACTATTCAGAATGGAAAGGTGGTAGAAAAAGCACAAATGAATTCTATAAGACCATTCCCCGGTTTTATTATAGGCTGCCAGCTGAAGATGAAGTCTTACTACAGAAATTAAGAGAAGAATCCAGAGCTGTCTTCCTACAAAGGAAAAGCAGAGAACTATTAGATAATGAAGAATTACAGAACTTATGGTTTTTGCTGGACAAACATCAGACACCACCTATGATTGGAGAGGAAGCAATGATCAATTATGAAAATTTTTTGAAGGTTGGTGAAAAGGCTGGACCAAAGTGCAAGCAATTTTTCACAGCAAAAGTCTTTGCTAAACTCCTTCATACAGATTCATATGGAAGAATTTCCATCATGCAGTTCTTTAATTATGTTATGAGAAAAGTTTGGCTTCATCAAACAAGAATAGGACTCAGTTTATATGATGTTGCCGGGCAAGGGTACCTTCGAGAATCTGATTTAGAAAACTACATATTGGAACTTATCCCTACTTTGCCACAATTAGATGGGCTGGAAAAATCCTTTTACTCCTTTTATGTGTGTACGGCAGTTAGGAAGTTCTTCTTCTTTTTAGACCCTCTAAGAACAGGGAAGATAAAAATTCAAGATATTTTAGCATGCAGCTTCCTAGATGATTTATTGGAGCTAAGGGATGAAGAACTGTCCAAGGAAAGTCAAGAAACAAATTGGTTTTCTGCTCCGTCTGCCCTAAGGGTTTATGGGCAGTATTTGAATCTTGATAAGGATCACAATGGCATGCTCAGTAAAGAAGAGCTCTCCCGCTACGGAACAGCAACCATGACCAATGTTTTCTTAGACCGTGTTTTCCAGGAGTGTCTCACTTATGATGGAGAAATGGACTATAAGACTTACCTGGACTTTGTTCTTGCATTAGAAAACAGAAAGGAACCTGCAGCTCTGCAATATATTTTCAAACTACTTGATATTGAGAACAAAGGCTATCTGAATGTCTTTTCCCTTAATTATTTCTTTAGGATTTATTTTCACTAAATACAGGCCATACAAGAACTAATGAAAATCCATGGACAAGATCCTGTTTCATTTCAAGATGTGAAGGATGAAATCTTTGACATGGTAAAACCTAAGGATCCTTTGAAAATCTCTCTTCAGGATTTAATCAACAGTAATCAAGGAGACACAGTCACCACCATTCTAATTGATCTAAATGGCTTCTGGACTTATGAAAACAGGGAAGCTCTTGTTGCAAATGACAGTGAAAACTCTGGAGACCTTGACGATACATGATCTCTGAAAGACTAGACTGTCTTCATTATGATATGCTTGGATGCTGCTTACAAAACCTTTGAAGCAGAATCCTTAAAAATGGTCTAAATAAAATACTTCCTATGTCTAGAGAAAAAAAAAAAAAAAGAAAAGAAAAGGAAAGAACGAACGAAAATAAAGGATCTGAGGAGGGGAGGGAGGGAGGAGAAAAGAAAAGAAAAAGAGAGAAAGGAGAGATGAAGGAAGGAAAGAGGGAAGGAAGAAAAGAAAAGAAAAGGAAGAAAGAAAGATTGATTCAAGCAAGAGTGACCCCCCATCTCTAAAAATAGCCAAGTGTTGTGGCAGGCACCTGTAGTCCCAGCTACTTGGAAGGCTGAGGCAAAAGGATCTCTCTTTTTTCTTTTTTTTTTGAGACAGAGTCTCAAGCTGTCACCCTTGGTAGCTGTGGCGTCACAGCTCACAGCAACCTCAAACTCTTGGGCTTAAGTGATTCTCTTGCCTCAGCCTCCCAAGTAGCTGGGACTACAGGTGCCCGCCATAACGCCTGGCTATTTTTTGGTTATAGTTGTCATCGTTGTTTGGCAGTCCCGAGCTGGATTCTTTTTTTTTTGGTAGAGACAGCGTTTCACTTTATTGCCCTCCGTAGAGTGCCGTGGCGTCACACAGCTCACAGCAACCTCCAACTCCTGGGCTTAGGTGATTCTCCCGCCTCAGCCTCCTGAGTAGCTGGGACTACAGGCGCCCGCCACAACACCCGGCTATTTTTTTGTTGCAGTTTGGCTGGGGCTGGGTTTGAACCCGCCACCCTCAGTATATGGGGCCGGCACCCTGCTCACTGAGCCACAGGCTCCGGGCTGGATTCTAACCAGCCAGCTCCGGTGTATGTGCCTGGCGCCCTAGACGCTTGAGCCACAGGCACTGAGCCAAGAGGATCTCTTTGAGCTCAAGAATTTGAGGTTGATGGAATGAGCACATTGTACCCCATGATTGCATTATTGTACACAGCTATGATTTAATAAAAAAAAAAAAAAGAATTTGAGGTTGCTGTGAGGAATTATGCCATAGCATTCAATCCTAGGGTGAGTGAGTGAGACTCTGTCTCAAAAAAAAGAAAAAAACAAAACAAAACAGAAATACATATTCAGCATGAGTCCTATTCTGCAAAACAAAACCCCCAAAAGATAAATATGTATATAAAAATAATTATCCTAAGGGAGATATAATACCAAAAGGTTAAAAGGTAACTTATCTTTGAATATGATAGATGTTTCCTTTTTTTCCTTATGTGTATTTTCTTTCCTTGATAGAATAAAAGAATAAACACATGTAACTTTTATTTATTTATTTATTTATTTTTGTAGAGACAGAGTCTCACTTTCTGGCCTCGGTAGAGTGCCGTGGCCTCACACAGCTCACAGCAACCTCCAACTCCTGGGCTTAAGCGATTCTCCTGCCTCAGCCTCCCGAGTAGCTGGGACTACAGGCGCCCGCCACAACGCCCGGCTATTTTTTGGTTGCAGTTTGGCCGGGGCCGGGTTTGAACCCGCCACCCTCGGTATATGGGGCCGGTGCCTTACTGACTGAGCCGCAGGCGCCACCCAACACATGTAACTTTTATAATTTGAAAAATTATTTTTTAAAAAATCATTTGATGGTCATCAAAATTATTGCCATAATATAATTCTGTTTAATGTGTATTTGTTTCCAGGAGTCAGGACAAGATGTCTCTGGGTCTTTTCTAAAGAGACAACAGGATGGCTGACACGAACTAACCTTAAATGACCACTGCTTAATAAGGAGAACTAACATCTAACATCTCTGAATAAATTATGAGAGTGAAAAACATTGACAAGGGAGAGAATCCTATAAAATTCATACTTATATTCTACTTGTTCCAGTACTACCATTAACGAGAATTTCTACTTGATTATCTTTTACTAGTGTTGGTAAAAACAAGGAAGACAAAAATATAATTAAAACAGAAAATGTAAAATGAGAACAGAAATACCTTGTGAGCCAAGTGGAAGAGCAGGCGGTTTTGGAGCCGGCTTTTAGAAGCTGAAAAAAAAAATCCAAAGTGCTTAATAAAGAACTCAATAGTCTATGACACTTAGTCTCTTACAGGAGTGAAATGAGACCTAGATGACCTTCCCAGATCTTTACTTGTCGGATCCTACTATGTCTCTGCTATCTGGTCTCAACCTGCAGAAGCAACAACACTGTCAACCACAAGAGAAGTGTTCTGAGACTCTGCTCCTCCTCGCCACTTGCTCTCGCTCTGAGACTCTGCTCCTCCTCGCCACTTGCTCTCGCTCCGAGACTCTGCTCCTCCTCGCCACTTGCTCTCGCTCCGAGACTCTGCTCCTCCTCGCCACTTGCTCTCGCTCCGAGACTCTGCTCCTCCTCGCCACTTGCTCTCGCTCCGAGACTCTGCTCCTCCTCGCCACTTGCTCTCGCTCCGAGACTCTGCTCCTCCTCGCCACTTGCTCTCGCTCTGAGACTCTGCTCCTCCTCGCCACTTGTTCTCGCTCTGAGACTCTGTTCTTCCTCACTACTTGTTCTATCTGATTCAGTTATTGTGACCCACAGCACAACACTCCACACAAACAGTTATAGTAGAAACCCATCTCTATATTGTTCTTATAATGAACCACATACTAGTAGTAGTTATGGTCATCTCAATATGTGTATTAATCTATTCCCATTCAGATGTTTTTCCTAGCGTCCTTTGTGAATTTCTTCAGAAATCTCCTTCTCCAAAATTATGCTGCCATATGTTCCTTACAGTATCCCAGTTTCTATTCCATAGATTTTCTAGCATGATAATGTGCCACACTGAAACAAGTAGCCACGCTAAAGGTTAACAGCATTCAAGCACCAAATCTTCTTTGCACTCTTTGAACATTTTCCAATTCTAGACTCCCAATTCTACATCTCTTTTATAGAAATATGTCACACTTTAATGTATAAAAAAGAAAAAAATACAGAAATAGTGTTAGCTATCTTGATCACTTTTTATTAATATATGTCATATTATTCTAAGCACAGATAAAAGTGTAGAAATATGAAATAAAGTTAAGAAACTTAAAGGATCTTATAGCTAAATTAGGAAAAACAATACTAGTACATATGAAACAATTTGGGTATAAATCAAGATGGGTTTCAAGTTTCATATCTGCCATTAATCTGATCTGGAATATGCATTAATTCTACCTGTAATACATTCTTCCCTGAAAATTTCCTAACATTCTGTTCTTTGCATTTCCTTGTATTTAACTTACTCATATTCTAATTATCCTTTACCTTTTTGCCCATGTTTCCCCCCCTTTTTTTTTGGGAGACAGAGTCTCACTTTGTCGCCCTCAGTAGAGTACAGTGGTGTCACAGTTCACAGCAACCTCAAACTCTTGGGCTTAAGCGATTCTCTTGCCTCAGCCACCCAAGTAGCTGGGACTAACAGGCGCCCGCCACAATGCCCCATTTTAGAGACGATGTCTCGCTCTGGCTCAGGCTGGTCTCCAACTGGTGAGGTCAGGCAATCCACCCACGTCAGCCTCCCAGAGTGCTAGGATTACAGGTATAAGCCACCATGCCCGGCCTCATGTTTCCCTTTTAACCTACTCTTATTGGCAAATTTAAGTATAATTCTCCTGAGATGACAGTCATGACAAGTACAAGAGCAAAAGGGAAGATGTCTGGATTCTTTAAGCTGAAATTATGGGGCTTCTCACTTAGAAACAGGAAAAGTAACTATAACATTCACAACCATAAAAGCTTGAATAACTATACCTAAGTACTACCAATAGTGTGAGTATCCTACTGTGGTGGAGCTTAAGAAAGATACCTTGCCTGCTCTTTTTCTTCTCATTCTTCTGCTTTTTAGCTGTAGTTTAGGGGTGAGAGCAGGATTAGTTCTCTCACTCTCTTTCCTTTTAAGAGTCCTGGTCTTGCTATGTGGCCCAGGGAGAGTGTAGTGGCTATTCACAGGCATGATCATACAGCACAATAACCTCAAACTCTTTGGCTCAACTGATCATCCTGCCTCAGCCTCTCAGGTAGCTGGGAATCATAGGCATACCCCAATATGCTTGGCAACATAAAGTTGCTCAAAAACAATATTCTTTTAAGAGTAAATCTATTTTGGGTGGTGCCTGTGGCTCAGCGAGTAGGATGCCCCATGTACCGAGGGTGGCGGGTTCAAACCTGGCCCCAGACAAACTGCAATAAAAAATAGCCAGGCGGTGTGGCGGGCACCTGTAGTCCCAGCTACTCAGGAGGCTGAGGCAAGAGAATTGCCTAAGCCCAAGAGCTGGAGGTTGCTTTGAGCTGTGATACCACGACACTCTACCGAGGGTGACAAAGTGAGACTCTGTCTCTAAAAAAAAATAAATAAATAAAAAGAAAAAGGAATACATTTTAAATTTCCAAAATGACTCTTACTACGAGTGAAGAATCTCAGATGCGCGTATGAAGAGAGTCCATTTTACCTTTAAATCCAGCTGCTTCGGCTTGTTTATACATCCCAAGAAAGAAGTAGGTACAAGCTAAGTTCACCCAGACTTCAGGATTACAATTTTCCTCTTTTGTTGCATTTTCATATTCCTGAAATATATATTAAGAAGTGATCTCATTTTGGCGGTAAAGCAACCTGTGGACCATTATTCTATGTTAGTATATGAGTTTTTAGGGCTGCACCTGTGGCTCAGTGACTAGTATGCCAGCCCCACATATGGAGGGTGGCAGGTTCGAACCTGGCCCTGGCCAAACTGCAGCAAAAAGCAGGGCATTGTGGCGGGCGCCTATAATCCCATCTACTTAGGAGGCTGAGACAAGAGAATCGCCTAAGCCCAAGAGCTGGAGGTTGCTGTGAGCTGTGAAGCCACGGCATGCTACCAAGGGCAACAAAGTAAGACTCTCTAAAAAAAAAAAAAAAAAAAGAATATGAGTTTTTAGTAAGATTGAGACATTTCACATTGAAGGACTCCTCAACCATTCTCTACTTAGAAAGGTTAAATATTCCCTGCAGGGCTGCTGTACATATGCTGTCCATATAACCTCACATTTGTTTCTCCCTGCAACCCATATCAGTGTAAATAGGGAGGAAAGTAATTGAAATATTTTATTTTTGCTAACTTAAAAAAGACATACAAAAGATACCTTTTAAGAAATACATAGGTTTGGGCCAGGACAGGTGACTCATGCCTGTAATCCTAGCACTCTGGGAGACCAAGGCAGTAGGACCCCTTGATCTCAGGAGTTCAAGACCAGCCTGAGCAAGAGGCTATCTCTACTAAAAATAGAAAAAAATTATCCGGGCATTGTTGGTGGGCACCAGCTACTTGGGAGGCTAAGGCAGGAGGATCACTTCAATCCAGGAGTTTAAGGTTGCTGTGAACTAAGGCTGACCCTGTACTCTAGCTTGAGGTGACAGAGTAAGACTCAGTCTCACTAAAAAAAAAAAGGCGGCACCTGTGGCTCAAAGAAGTAGAGCGCTGGCCCCATATGCTGGAGGTGGCAGGTCCAAATCCAGCCCCAGCCAAAAACTGAAGAACAAAAAAAGAAATTCATAGGTTGAATTGACTTAAAATCTGACTTAAAATCTTAAATCTTAACATACTACAAATTTCATTTTATTCTAAAAGCTTTCTAGCTTTATTGGGCTTTATATTATTTTAAAGTATTTTTTTTCCTGCCATGGATATTTTCTGAGATTCATTTTGTTAACTCCGTTTTCTATATACTCTTACTTTTTATAAGTCTTTCCCATATGGCTTTGTTTCTTTTTCTTACTACATCTGGTTATTCTTTCTTTCCTCTTATACCTTTCACAAATACTACCAGCCTCTATTCTGTCCTATTCACATCTTCCTTTTTCCTTCACCAACTTTGTTCCTTTTATTCTTCATCTCACCTTCTCATTATCTGTCCCTGAATATTTTCATTTTAGTTATGCAAGTTTTCAAATTCCCTTAGATTAAATTTGGGAGTAAGAATATGTGGGAAATGTTTAAGCAATTTCATTTATGAGTTAGAAATCTCTTGACATAAGGCATCTATAATTTTATTTAGATCCATAATCAAATTCATTAATCATTGCAGATGGGAAGAATTTACAATGGCCAAGAAAAACAATTTGCAAAACAATTATGCTTGCAAAAATATAAAGATAATACAATCTTTCTTGCATCTAAAGTTAACCCCAAAAGATAAAAGTCTTTCGAGAAAAGATTCATGAAACTTTTTATCAAGATGACTTATTTTTTCTCTTCTGAAAATATACTTAAGAAATACTAATGCCGGCTTGGTGCCTGTAGCACAGTGGTTATGGCCTGGCCATGTACACTGAGGCTGGCAGGTTCGAGGCCAGCCTGGGCCAGATGGCAACAATGACAACTACAACAAAAAAATAGCTGGGCACTGTAGTCCCAGCTACTTGGGAAGCTGGGGCAAGAGAATCACTTAAGCCCAGGAATTTGAGGTTGCTGTGAGCTGTGATGCCATGGTACTCTACTGAGGGTGACATAGTAAGACAGTGTCTCAAAAAAAAAAAGAAAAGAATTCCTAATGCCAATATGTTATAGAATCTCATAGTATACATGTAAAAGTAAAAAGTAAACAAGATACACACTGGGTGTGGTGACTCATGCCTATAATCTCAACACTTTAAGAGGCTGAGGCCAGAGGATTACTTGAGCTTAGGAATTCAAGACTTGCTCAGGAAACATAGCAGGGCCCCATCACTAAAAAAATTTTAAAAATTTGCCAAGGAAGATGGCCTGAGCCTGCAGTCCTAGCTACTTGGAATGCTGAGGTCAGAGGATCAGAGTCTAGAAGTTCAAGGTTACAATGAGCTGTGATCATGCCACTGTACTCCAGCTTGAGTGACAGAGCAAGACTTTGTCTCTTCAAAAATAAAAAAATAAATTTAAAGAAAGAGGCTGGGTACAGTGGTTCATGTCTCTAATCCCAGCACTTTGGGAGGCCAAGGTGGAAAGATTACTTGAGGCCAAGAGTTTGAGTCCAGCCTAGGCAAAACAGTGAGACCTTATATCTATAAAAAATAAGAAAAATTAGCCAGGTATGGTGGTGAGCACCTGTAGTCCCAGCTACTCAGGATGTTGAGGCAGAAGAATTGCTTGAGCCCAGGAGTTCAAGGTTGCTATGAGCTGTGTTTGTGCCACTGTACTCTAGCCTGGAAGATGATGTGAGACACTGTCTCTATTAAAAAAGAAAAAGATACATACATAGTATTCACCCATAATGAATACATTCTAAGAACCCCAGTTGGATATCTGAAACCATGAATAGTACTGAACCCCATATATACTGTTTTTTTACTATATGTACATACATATGAAAAGGTTAATTTATAAATTAAAATAGAAAAATGATAACACTATGCTGTAGTAAAAGTTACACAAATATGCTCTTTCTCATCCTCTTCCTCTCTCTCAAAAAAAATCTTATTGTGCAAGAGGGACTTTACCTAACAATTACAATCAGTGTAACCTGGCTTATTGTACCCTCAATGAATGCCCAACAATAAAAAAAAAAAAAAAAAATCCTATTGCATTGTCCTTACCAATAGGACCATGGTTAGAAACCAGAGAAAGGTAACTGAAACTGAAAGCGATACCTCAGATGAGGGGGAATGACTGTACTAGAACATAAACAGAAGATTTCTGATGCAACACAACAAAAAAGTGCCAGTGGCCTCCATTAACAAACAAGTAGAACTGGGGTAGGGCAACAGTGTGACTTTTTTCTTTTTAGTTTCCTTCTGCATTGTTTGAAATTTACCATGAGCATGTATTATCATAATACAAAGTTTAATAACATTTTAAATACTGATGTGTTAAAATTTTTTTCTTTTTACTAACCTCCAGAGCTCTCTTGTAGTCACCTAGGTGAAAAGCACAGTATCCAATCCACAAATTAGTATCCTCTTCTTGCTCCCCAACATGACGTTTGAACTTCAGGTTGAAAATTCATGGGGAAAAAAAATTAAAAGCTTTCAATAGTAAACTCTCTGTTTAAATACCAATGGGGGCAGGGAGGTCAGGGATGGTTTGTTTTTACATGTCCTTGACCCCTACCCATCGGTTTGTGACTGTTAAAAAAAAAAATGCTATCTTAAGTACTTGGTGAACAATAGGCAATCTAAGAATATGAAAAAGATAATACACAATTTAATTAAACATTTACCTGTAGGACTTAGTACAATTATCTTCTAATTGTCACAAAATATATATTTTCAAACATGTCATGCTTGTTTTTCTTATCTTTCTCAAGGAATTATTTGAGTTATCTAAGAAATCTGGATGATATGTAAGGAATATAAGAATCATGTAAAATATTTAAAGCCAAATAATCAAAGGTCAGAAAGGTTGAATAATGAACTCAAAGGTGGTAATAGGGACATGAAGTAATACCTGACTTTAAAGCCCATGTTTTCTTTTCTTTTTTTTTTTTTTTTTTGTAGAGACAGAGTCTCACTTTATGGTCCTTGGTAGAGTGCCGTGGCCTCACACAGCTCACAGCAACCTCCAACTCGTGGGCTTAAGTGATTCTCTTGCCTCAGCCTCCCGAGTAGCTGGGACTACAGGCGCCTGCCACAACACCCAGCTATTTTTTGGTTGCAGTTTGGCCAGGGCCGGGTTTGAACCCGCCACCCTCAGTATATGGGGCCAGCGCCCCACCAACTGAGCCACAGGCGCCGCCCTAAAGCCCAGGTTTTCAACCTGCATACTCTACTGCATTCGACCTCACACTTAAATCAGGTCCCATTAAGACACATATATTTATTATTAGGGTGTAGCTTTTCACTTAGGACAAACCATTACATTTTTCTATTACTCTTATATAGGCTAACTTCCCAGAACTAAAAGAGTTAAGGATGTTCATAAACCTGGCCTTATTTACATCCACTATGAATAAGCATTTATGAGTTTCTCAGTCCTACTATGAAGGACTGAGACCTTGAAAGAATTATCTTCTCATTAATTTTGAATTATCATGGTAAAAGATGAGATTGTTTTCACTCTATGGGGTAATAAATCAAATAGTTAGCCAATAAATACAAAGCATCACTACAGAACTTTAGGTACTCTAGTCATTACAAGATAAAGACATCCCTGTGATACTTTCTTTTCTGGAATAAGAATCTAATCCTGGCTTGGTGCCTGTAGCACAGTGGTTATGGCACTAGCCACATACACTGAGGGTGGTAAGTTTGAACCCAGCCCGGTCCAGCTAAAACAATGATGACAACTGCAACAAAAAACAGGGGGGTGTTGTGGTGGGCACCTGTAGTCCCAGCTACTTGGGAGGCTGAGGCAAGAGAATCGCTTGAACCCAAGAGTTTGAGGTTGCTGTGAGCTGGGACACCACAGCACCCTACCGAGGGTGACATAGTGAAATTCTGTCTCAAAAACAAAAACAAATCTAATCCTTTAGTTAACTCCATAACATTAGAAATCCTCCTCTCACCAAATGCAGTGAATTAGAGTATAAAGGCTTAAGTACAGAGAAATTCTTTTTTTTTTTTTTTTTGTAGAGACAGAGTCTCACTTTATGGCCCTTGGTAGGGTGCCGTGGCCTCACACAGCTCACAGCAACCTCCAACTCCTGGGCTCAAGCGATTCTCTTGCCTCAGCCTCCCGAGTAGCTGGGACTACAGGCGCCCGCCACAATGCCCGGCTATTTTTTGGTTGCAGTTCAGCCAAGGCCGGGTTTGAACCCGCCACCCTCGGTACATGGGGCCGGCGCCTTACCTACTGAGCCACAGGCGCCGCCCAAGTACAGAGAAATTCTTATTTGAAGTCTCCCTGAATTTGCCCCAGGAATTCCCTGGAGCCACAGGAGAGCTCACAAGATTTTCTCACACCACACCACCCCTAGGAAGTTCCCATTCTCTGATAGCGTGGTACTCTATTTTTTTTTTTTTTTGTAGAGACAGAGTCTCACTTTACCGCCCTTGGTAGAGTGACGTCACAGGACTCACAGCAACCTGTATCTCTTGGGCTTACGCGATTCTCATGCCTCAGCCTCCTGAGCAGCTGGGACTACAGGCGCCCGCCACAATGCCCAGCTATTTTTTGGTTGCAGTTTGGCCGGGGCTGGGTTTGAACCCGCCACCCTCAGCATATGGGGCCAGCGCTCTACTCACTGACCCACAGGCGCCACCCATGGTAATCTAACTAGCTACCTAAGAATATAAACATAAAGCAGAGCCTTCCTAACAATCTAAAGGCTGCCTGCCTGGGATTAAGCAATAAGGAAAATGTGGTCATTGCCTTAAAGAGAGGAAAAAAGAGACTGACAAAAAATAGATATAGGGCGGCGCCTGTGGCTCAATGGAGTAGGGCGCTGGCTCGCCCCATATGCCAGAGGTGGCGGGTTCAAACCCAGCCCTGGCCAAAAACTGCAAAAAAAAAAAAATATACAGAAGCACTCAATCCACTGATTTCCAGAGCCAGAGGCCCTTCCAAGTCAAATCCCTCCCCGTAAAAATGACACCAAAAAAGCTAAATAATGTGTTTACCAGAGCATTAGTAAGAAACATAGGATCATACATGGAAAACTAAAAAGTATATGTAAAGCTAATTAAAACAATTACAGTATTATCGATAGACTCAGAATAATATGGATAGAGGAGCATTTTGGAGAAATGACTGTGGCACAACACAATTAGATCATGCTATCCAAACTCTTCATTCTTTGGTGTACCCCTTTGCCCTTCTATAACATGTGCTTTCTACAAAGCAATTTCTCAGAATGCAGTATCTTTGGACCATTTACATTGGAAGCACTTAAACCATTTGCCTAAAATGCAGATCCCTGAGCACTACTGCAGACCTAAATTGGAATAGGGATAAATCATAAGAGGAATAAATAATAGGAAGTCATAAACCAGTCAGGGGTTGGGATAAACTAACTGAACTGACCCTTCATTTTATTTATTTTTTTATTTTTGCAGACAGAGTCTCACTATGTTGCCCTCGGTAGAGTGGCAAGGCACAGCTCACAGCAACCTCAAACTCTTGGGCTTAAGCGATTCTCTTGCCTTAGCCTCCTGAGCAGCTGGGACTACAGGCGCCGGCCACAATGCCCAGCTATTTTTTTTTTCAGTTACAGTTGTCATTGTTGTTTAGCAGGCCCGGGAGGGTTCCAACCCACCAGCCTCGGTGTATGTGGCAGGCGCACAACTCACTGAGCTACGGGCGCAGTCTGACCCTCCATATTTTGGGGTTGTATTCACTATTAGTAGTACTATAGACAATCAAAAGTACCCCTCAAGAAATAAGGGGTTTTAGGGCAGCACCCGTAGCTCAGTAGGTAGGGTGCTGGTCACATACACCGAGACTGGCAGACCCAGCCTGGGCCTGCTAAACAACAATGACAACTTTAACAGCAACAACAACAACAACAAGAAAAATAGCCAGGCGTTATGGTGGGGCCTGTAGTCTCAGCTACTTAGGAGACTGGGGCAAGAGAATCACAAGAGTTTGAGGTTGCTGTGAGCTGTGACGCCATGGCATTCTACTGAGGGTGACTCTGTCTCCAAAAGAAAATGGGGGCCGGCGCCTATGGCTCAAAGGAGTAGGGCACCAGCCCCATATACCGGAGGTGGTGGATTCAAATCCAGCCCCGGCCAAAAACTGCAAAAAAAAAAAAAAAAAGGCTCGGCGCCTGTAGCTCAGCTGCTAGGGCGACAGTGACATACACAGGAGCTGGCGGATTTGAATCCAGCCATGGCCTGCCTAACAACAATGACAACTACAACCAAAAAATAGCATTGTGGAGGGCACCTGTAGTCCCAGCTACTTGGGAGGCTGAGGCAAGAGAATCACCTAAGCCCAAGAGTTTGAGGTTGCTGTGAGCTATAACACCATGGCACTCTACCGCAGGGTGACAGCTTGAGACTCTGTCTCAAAAAAAAAAAGAAAGAAAGAAAAAAAGGTGTTTTTTTTTTTTTAAGCTCATCTGGAATCTGTATCTGACTAGATTTATAGGGATATCTATGAAGAAGCCCCAGAATGCACCCACCTGTTCCAAAAGCATAGCAACAAGCATTCACCTAAGCATTCATCTATACTCTGTAGTCACCTTCTGTAAAGTAAACTTCTTTGGACATTACCTCCAATAGGGTAATGGCTCCAGTGAAATCTCGTTGTGAAAGTAGCTCCTCCAGCTTTGGAATCTTCCTACCTTTCTTCTTTCTTTTGTCAGTGTGCTGTATGTCCCCGCCTACAGCAGGTTTGGCCCTTGAAAGCATCTGTGAAAGAAACAACAAAGACAGCTGTATCCTCCAATTCTCAATATCAATTTTTAAACTGAGAGCGACAGCTCTACGATTTACCAGTCAAATCCTTAACAGTGAACCCCAGGGAAGCCTATTCAAACTCTTTCAGTAAGACATTTTACTAAAAGGGTCATCACTCTGTAATTGAGCTGAACCAAATAGCTACTCCGATTCAACAGGAGATGCTCACGCACAGCTTTTTTAATCTCAGCCTCCCCTCGCTCTACTTTCTACCGCACACTCAGCTCAGATGAGAAAAACCAAAGAAGCAGGAGGGGAAAAACCATCGACGTATTTACAGCTGCATCCCTATCTCCTGCGGGAACGCGGGGAGGGCGGGAGAAACGCCCTCTGCTGACACACCTAGACTTTCCCCAGACGTGTGCTAGGAAGCTCCAATCGCCAGTGCCAGGATCTATTCAAAGTTCCCCAGAGCTACTAACCATCTTGGCTGTTGGTCCTTTACGCCCCTTCCACAGACAGACAGCAAAGGCCGGGCCTCAGCGCGTCGGTGCATCAACGCAGCGCTCTCCGTCTCCACGGCAACCCCGCCGGGCGGCTGGTCCTTCCTGCAGAAGGGCTCGTCGGAGAACCCGCGCCTTCCGCTTCTCGGTTCCGTTCCGCTTCCGCCACGGAAGAGTGGACGTTCCTCTTTAGAGCGAAGGTCTTCGTTCTTTTTTTTTTTTTTTTTGTAGAGACAGAGTCTCACTTTATGGCCCTCGGAAGAGTGCCGTGGCATCCCACAGCTCACAGCAACCTCCAACTCCTGGGCTTAAGTGATTCTCCTGCCTCAGCCTCCCGAGTAGCTGGGACTACAGGCACCTGCCACAACGCCCGGCTATTTTTTGGTTGCAGTTTGGCCGGGGCCGGGTTTGAACCCGCCACCCTCGGTATATGGGGCTGGCACCCTACCGACTGAGCCACAGGCGCCGCCCAGAGGGGGGGGTCTTCGTTCTTTATGCTGTGAGCAAAAGTTTGCTTGTCTATTTATGAATTTAATTTAGGAAAAGACTAATTAGAATGGCATTGTTTTTCGGTGTTAGTTTCCTTGAACGTGATTTTCAAGGATCACTTCCGTTTGGGACCTCCTTGGGTTCCATAGCAATGCCTGGTGCTGTCTTGCTGGATTTCGGTCTCCAGCTGATGCGGAAAACTTAGAAAATTTATGCTGAACCCAGGGAGCTGACGTTTGGAGACCGGAGTGCACCAAAATACACTCCCTTATTTCCACAGATACAGCTACAAACAATAAGGAGCTATGTAATAAATACTCGTTAACGGAGGACTTAATTTATCTATCTCACTACTTGAACTAAGTTAACATGGCTGCAAGGGACCCATTAAAATCAGAGTTGTGGAATGGTAGAGCTGAAAGAGACCTTAGAGGATATCAGTCAACCCTTCAGAATAAAAGACTTTAGAATTAACATCTTGTTGATTAACTAACAAATTGGGCAAAATCAGGCCATTCACCCAAGTGTGTGTTGGTAATCGTGGCATAGTTATATTATACAAAAAAGCTGGTTGCATGGATGAGAGGCAAAGCTGGAAATTGCGACTTCATTGCATTTGCACTACAGCAGCAGTTTGTCGGAGGAACTGGAAAGAACATCCATGTTGTAAGCATGGTTGAATGACTGTGTAAATTTATTTTAAAACATTGAATTATATACTTAAACAGTTGGATTATATTTATGTAATTGCATCTTAGTAAATCTTGTCTTATTTGTTTGTTTGTTTTAAAGATAATCCAACTCCTAGCTCAGAGAGAGATTTTCTGGAGTCTCTGTTTCTTCAATTATGCTCTGATGCACAGTGATACTGACTCCAGGTCCTTAGAAACCACTGTGGAAACTATGTCTCTGCTATGCACCAGGGCCATGAGTTGCTGAGGGAATTGAATGCCCAGACATTAAGACATTTTTGTATTTGTTGCTAGGGTAGATTTTCCTTAAGGGGGAAAAAAAAACTCATGAAAAGAACCCTCCACTCTCTGCTACAGAACCAAGATTATTCATAATCTCTATTTGAGTGTTGATAGTTTTCTTTCTTCCTTTTTTCACTAGCTTCACAGATATTCTACTATACCATAAATTTTGGAGGGGAGGGCGTCAACCTATCTCCCTCTCTTTCTCCCCATCTCTCCTTAAAAAAATTTTTTAAAAAGAGTGATTGCTCTTTTCAAAAAAAAGAAAGTTAAAAAAAAAAACAAATTTTATTGCACTCCCTCTTAGTAAGCTATATGGACTCATGGAGAGATGATGATTGATTCTAAGGAAGAACAATAATGACTGATTGATTAAGCAATTGAAAATATACTTCTTAAATACATTTTTCAAGCGGGGTGTGGTGGTTTGTGCCTGTAGTACCAGCTACTCAGGAGGGTGTGGCAGGAGGATCCTTTGAGCCTTGGAGTTTGTGACTGTAATGCACTATGATTGTGTCTGTGAGTAGGCACCACAGCCTGGGCAACATAGCAAGACCTTCTCTCTCTCTTAAAAACAATAAAAATAAGGGCAGCACCTGTGGCTCAAGGATTGGGGCGCTGGCCCCATATACCAGAGGTGGCAGGTTCAAACCTGGCCCTGGCCAAAAACTGCAACAACAACAAAAAAAATTAGTATTTTAAAATAATCTACTTTTTCTTTTATTACAAAAATACTTCATGTTCACTGTGGACATTTTGGAAGATACTCAATGTTAAAATCTGAGAATTAAAAGAAAATGTAAATGAAGACATTTTGGAAGATACTCAGTGTTAAAATCTGAGAATTAAAAGAAAATGTAAATGAAGAAAATGTAAACCATCTGTAAATGGATAACTAAGAAACAATAGCTATTAACATTTTGGTACTTTTAAAAAAGTGACTTAACAAGCGCTAAAGGGGGCGGCATCTGTGGCTCAGTGAGTAGGGCACCAGCCCCATATACCGAGGGTGGCGGGTTCGGACCCAGCTCCGGCCAAACTGCAACAGAAAAATGGCCGGGCGTTGTGGCGGGCGCCTGTAGTCCCAGCTACTCAGGAGGCTGAGGCAAGAGAATCGCATAAGCCCAAGAGTTAGAGGTTGCTGTGAGCCGTGTGACGCCACAGCACTCTACCTGAGGGCTGTACAGTGAGACTCTGTCTCTACAAAACAACAACAACAACAACAAAAAAAAAGCGCTAAAGGATAATATGTTGCGGCTGAACTACTAATAAGTTGTCAGACCTAGAAACCTGTATGTGATAATTGTTGAAGTTATGTGATGAGTACTTGAGAATTTATCATACTGTTGTATTTTTATACAGAAATTTTCCATAATCTAAATTTGGGGGGGGAGAGAAATATATTTGAAAACTTCCATATTCTTCTTTTGACTGAAATAAGTTAAAGACATGGGAGTCAATATTTATTTCAGTATAAAAGGTGACTTGCATTTATATCAGTTAAAACTAAGTGGGGCCTGGCACAGTAGATCATACCTGTAATCCCAGAACTTTGGGAAAGCAGAGGCAAGTTGACAGCTTGAGGTTAGGAGTTTGAGGCTTCAGCGAGCTATGTTCATGCCACTGTGCTCTAGCCTGGGAAATAGTGTGAAATCCTGTCTCAAAAAAGAACAACAGTGCGCACACACACAGCCCAAAAAGCAACAAACTAAAACCAGAGTGGCTTTGTCTGTGCAAGGATACTGTAAAAAATAATTTGGGGGAGCGGCACCTGTGGCTCAGTCGGTAAGGCGCTGGCCCCATATACCGAGGGTGGCGAGTTCAAGCCCGGCCCCTGCCAAACTGCAACCAAAAAATAGCCAGGCGTTGTGGCAGGCGCCTGTAGTCCCAGCTGCTTGGGAGTCTGAGGCAAGAGAATTGCTTGGGCCCAGGAGTTGGAGGTTGCTGTGATCTGTGTGAGGCCACGGCACTCTACCGAGGGCCATAAAGTGAAACTCTGTCTCTACAAAAATAATAATAATAATAATTTTTTGGGGGGCGGCACCTGTGGCTCAGTGGATAGGGTGCCAGCCCCATATACCAAGGGTGGCAGGTTCAAACCCGGCCTCAGCCAAACTGCAACAACAACAAAAAATAGCCAGGTGTTGTGGTGGGCGCCTGTAGTCCCAGCTACTCAGGAGGCTGAGGCAAGAGAATCAGCTAAGCCAGAGAGTTGGAGGTTGCTGTGAGCTGTGTGACTCCACAGCACTCTACCGAGGGCGATAAAGTAAGACTGTCTTGACAAAAAAAAAATTGTTGGGCGACGCCTGTGGCTCAGTGGGTAGGGTGCTGGCCCCATATATCGAGGGTGGTGGGTTTGAAGGAAAGTACTACAAAATCCAAAAAGGGGGGGGGACCAGATATGTAGCAGCACCCCTCGCCCCCTACCATAAGAATGTGACCTTTTGTAACTGTCCTAGGAAATAGCCCTGAGCTGAAGCAGATAACCGGTAACTGGTTCTGAAAGAAAAAAGCTAAGCAAATGTTTAACTGCTGGTCTTGTCTTAAGATAGATGAGTAATGAACCAGAGTTCTTCTTATCTGGAAAAGCCCCTTATCTGGAAAAGCCCCTTATCTGGAAAAGCCTCCCTAAAGCCCCTGCTATGTCTGCTACTCCTCCCTACTTGGTTTTTGCCTTTATAAGTTTGTAAAAACTGCTGTTCAGGGCTTGACTCCTCAGCTCCTAAAAGAGTTGCGAGTCAGGCCCCAGCATGCTGGAATAAAATCCTCTTGCTGTTTTCATCAAGTGCCGTCTCTTGCGGTTGATTGGGGTCGTCAGAGCTCAGGGCAGAGTGGGGGGTCCTGCCCCAAGTCTTTCATTTGGGGGCTCGTCCGGGATTTGCCGACCACCCCTCACCTGCAGAGTCGACCTTGGAGGTAAGAAAGGGGTACCCCAAAAACTGTCTGGTCTATGTCTTCAGTCCTTTGTTTGACTTTGTGTGCGCGCTTTCGGTTTTGCAGCTGTTCGGCACCTTGTGAGAGTGGCCGGACAGTGGTCGGTAGACATGCCCGGAGGACCAGAGGCTGAAATCCAGGGGGACGCCCCAGGAACTGAGGAGAACCAGGGACGCCTGGTTGTCTCCTGCTGTAAGGGCGCTGATCGAGTCTGGTTGTTTGATCAAAAATTACGGGAAACGCGCCCGTCTGATTCTGTTGTAGGCTTGTGAGGGACCAAGTATGGTAGGTAGGTCCTTGTATCTGTAATATTTCTGTTATTCCTGTTATTTGTGTTTCTGACATATCTACTGACGATGGGACAGACTGTGACAACCCCTCTGACTTTGACTCTAGATCATTGGACTGAAGTGAAGAGAAGAGGTCGTGACCTGTCAGTAGAGGTTAAAAAAGGCCCATGGCAGACTTTCTGCTCCTCGGAGTGGCCCACTTTTAATGTCGGCTGGCCCCCAGGAGGAACCTTTGACTTATCTCTTATTTTTGCTATCAAAGAGATTGTTTTTCAGAGAGGATCGGGAGCCCATCCGGATCAACAACCTTACATCATAGTCTGGCAGGACCTGGTGCAGAATCCACCCCACTGGGTTCGGCCGTGGACTGCCACATCCAGGCCCCCGTCTAATCCTCGGGTGCTCGCTGTCCAATCTTCCGGTTCCAGAAAAGGGGGCAACAGCTCGGACCCCCCTAAGAAGATCTACCCGGAAATTCAGACTGATCATCTTCTCCTCGACCCTCCGCCCCCTCCTCCCCCATACCCTCCCGCCTTGGCTCCTGTCGGGGGGCAGGGAGGACCAGCATTGCCGGATCCGGCGATTGCCCCCTCTGCACCTCCGGGGGAACCTTCACTGGGGCCCACACAAGGTACCAGGAGTCACCGCCGGGGAGGAATGTCTCCCGACACTACTGTTGCCCTGCCCCTGAGGGCATACGGCCCCCCGCCGGTGGCAACAGATGAGGGATCACCTCCTCTCCAGCCCCTCCAGTACTGGCCATTTTCTTCCGCAGACCTGTATAACTGGAAAATTAATCACCCCCCTTTTTCAGAAGACCCCCAACGCCTGACTGGGCTGGTAGAGTCCCTGATGTTCTCTCATAAGCCCACATGGGATGACTGCCAGCAGCTCATACAGACTCTCTTCACTACTGAAGAGAGGGAGAAGATTTTACTAGAAGCTAGGAAGAATGTACTCGGGGCGGACGGGCATCCTACCCAGCTCCCCAACATCATCGAGGCTGCCTTTCCCCTCTCCAGACCTGACTGGGACTTCAACACGGCAGAAGGTAGGGAGCGACTGACAGTCTATTGCCAGGCTCTAGTGGCTGGCCTCTGTGGGGCGGCAAGACGCCCCACTAATTTGGCTAAGGTAAGAGAAGTAATACAGGGGGCTACGGAACCCCCCTCAGTGTTTCTTGAGCGCCTAATGGAAGCTTTTAGGCGTTATACCCCATTTGACCCTGCCTCTGAAGGACAGAGGGCTTCCATGGCTATGACTTTCATAGGGCAGTCAGCTGTAGACATTAAAAGAAAGCTGCAGAGGATTGAAGGATTGCAGGACTATACCTTGCAGGATTTAGTTAAGGAAGCTGAGAAAGTATACCATAAAAGAAAAATTGAGGAAGAAAAAGAACAGAGAAAGGAGAAAGAGAGAGAGGAAAGGGGAAATAAGAGAGACCGAAGATAGGAGAAAAACTTAACACGGATTTTGGCCGCAGTAGTAGGGGAGAAGAGCCAAGAACAGACCCAAGGTAGAAGTAAGAAGTCAGGTAGCCTGGGCAACCGCGTCCCGTTAGATAAGGATCAATGTGCCTACTGTAAGGAGAAGGGGCACTGGGCCAGGGAATGTCCTAAAAAAAGGAAGAAAGTACTGGCCTTAGAGGAAGAAGAAGATTAGTGGGGACGGGGCTCGGAACCCCTCCCCGAGCCTAGGGTAATACTTAAGGTGGAGGGGAAGCCAGTTGAGTTCCTAGTAGACACCGGAGCTCAACACTCAGTCCTACTCAAACCATCAGGACCCGTCTCCAAGAAAAAATCTTGAGTTGTAGGGGCCACAGGGCATCAGCAGTACTCATGGACTACCCGAAGATCAGTAGATCTGGGAGTGGGACGGGTAACCCACTCGTTCTTAATTATCCCTGAGTGCCCTGCGCCCCTCCTTGGGAGAGATTTACTCACCAAAATGGAAGCCCAGATCACTTTCACTCCTGATGGCCCAGAGGTAACCCAGAATAAGAGAGTAATAGCCCTGACCATGCGTTTGGAGGATGAACATAGACTCTTTGAAAAGCAACGGGAGAAAGGGACTAGTCTCATACATGACTGGCTAGAAAAATATCCTGGGGCATGGGCCAAAACTGCCGGAATGGGACTGGCCTCAGAAAGGCCGCCTATAGTCATAGAACTCAAAGCTACTTCCACTCCTGTGGCAGTGCGCCAGTATCCTATGACTAGGGAAGCTCGGGAAGGGATTAGGCCTCACATTCAGCATCTCCTACAGCTGGGCATACTAGTAAAGTGCCAGTCGCCATGGAACACCCCCTTATTAACCGTCAAGAAACCCGGCACAGGAGACTATCGCCCTGTGCAGGACCTGAGAGAAGTAAACAAGCAGGCACAAGACATCCACCCCACTGTGCCTAACCCTTATAATCTGTTAAGCTCTCTCCCTCCGGACCATATCTGGTACACTGTCCTGGATTTGAAGGATGCCTTCTTCTGCCTCCGACTACACTCCTCTAGCCAGAACATCTTCGCATTTGAATGGAGAGACCCGGACTCTGGAATGATGGGGCAATTGACATGGACCCGACTTCCACAGGGGTTCAAGAACTCCCCAACCATCTTTGATGAAGCCCTCCACCAAGACCTAGCTCACTTTCGCGTCAGCCACCCTCAGGTAACGCTCCTACAATATGTAGATGACTTACTACTAGCTGGAACGACAAAGGAAGAGTGCCATCGGGGCACAGAACTGTTACTGGAAGAGCTAGCCCACTTAGGATATCAAGCCTCCACCAAGAAAGCCCAGATCTGCCAGAAAGAGGTAACGTACCTGGGTTACACCCTAAGAGGAAGGCAGAGATGGTTAACAGAAGCCAGGAAGCATACTGTGACTCAGATTCCAGTTCCCTGCTCGCCTCGCCAGGTGCGAGAATTCTTAGGGACTGCGGGGTTCTGCCGCTTATGGATACCAGGGTTTGCTACTCTGGCAGCCCCCCTCTACCCTTTGACCAAGGAAAGCACTCCCTTCGAGTGGGATGCCAGCCAACAGCGGGCCTTTGACAACATTAAAAAGGCATTATTATCAGCCCCAGCCCTGGCTCTACCAGATGTAACAAAGCCCTTTGTCCTATACGTAGATGAGAAGAGAGGAGTGGCCCGAGGGGTGCTGATGCAGCCTTTAGGGCCATGGAAAAGACCGGTAGCATACCTCTCCAAGAAATTAGACCCCGTCGCTGGTGGTTGGCCAGCCTGTCTGAGGTCTGTGGCGGCAGTGGCGGTACTGGTAAAAGATGCAGACAAATTGACTATGGGGCAGAAGTTGACAGTTATTGCCCCCCATGCCTTAGAAAGCATCATCAGACAGCCCCCTGACCGGTGGCTGTCCAATGCCCGCATGACACACTACCAGAGTCTCCTATTAAATGGAGACAGAGTACAGTTTGGCCCGCCTGTCATCCTCAACCCGGCTACCCTACTACCTGATACCTCTGTCTGGGAGGATATATTACACACATGCCAAGAAGTACTGGCTGAGGAGACTGGAACTCGGAGGGACCTCTGTGATCAGCCCCTGCCGGATGCCCAATTGACCTGGTTCACTGATGGGAGCAGCTCCATAATAGAAGGTAAAAGGGTGGCCGGGGCGGCGGTTGTGGACAATAAGCAGACCATGTGGGCAAGTAGTCTGCCTGAAGGGATGTCAGCCCAGAAGGCCGAGCTGGTCGCCTTGACCCAGGCCTTACGTTTGGCAGAAGGAAAAAAAGTTAACATATACACCGATAGCAGGTATGCTTTTGCTACAGCCCATGTCCATGGGGCCATTTACAGACAGCGAGGACTGTTGACTTCAGCAGGAAAAGAAATTAAACACAGGGAAGAAATCCTAAGTCTACTGGAGGCTGTTCACCTCCCTAAGAGGGTGGCCATAATCCACTGCCCTGGACATCAGAAAGGGGGATCCAGAGTTGCCGAGGGAAACCAAAGAGCCGACCGAGAAGCTAAGCTAGCGGCTCAAGGGCTCAACATCCTACCGCTATATGAAAACACTTTAAAGCCTACCCATAAAGAAATAGCACCCCCCCCTTATCAAAAACTTTAAATATTCAGAGCGGGATCTCGAGAGGATGGACAGATTAGGCCTCCACCTAGAATCCCCAGAGGGGATCCGAGAAACCCCGGAAGGGAAAAACATCCTCCCTGAGGAGCAGGCAATCACCTTTCTCAGGCAACTTCATAAATTAACCCATCTGGGCCCCAAGCATCTGAAAACCATTGTTCAGTGCTCTCCATACTATATTGTAGAATTAAGTAAGCTCACTGATGCAGCTGTAAAAGAGTGCAGACCTTGCCAATTAGTAAACACCCAGCCTAGCACACTACCTCAGGGAAAACGACTCTGAGGGTATCGCCCTGGAAGCTACTGGGAAACAGATTTTACTGAGATTAAGCCGGCTAAGTATGGATACAAGTACTTGCTAGTGTTCATAGACACTTTCTCAGGATGGGTCGAAGCTTTTCCTACGAAGAGGGAGACTGCTCAAGTTGTGGCCAAAATAATATTAGAAGAGATTTTTCCAAGATTTGGGCTACCCAAAGTAATCGGATCCGGCAACGGTCCTGCTTTCGTTGCCCAGGTTAGTCAGGGTTTGGCCAAAATCCTGGGGCTTGAATGGAAATTACATTGTGCTTATTGGCCCCAGAGCTCAGGGCAGGTAGAGAGGATGAATAGAACCCTAAAAGAGGCCATGACTAAATTATCCTTAGAGACTGGCATTACTGACTGGACAGTCCTCCTTCCCTTTGCCCTGTTCCGTGTGCTCAACACCCCTAGTACTCTCAAGCTGACCCCCTTTGAAATCCTATATGGAGCTCAACCCCCGCTCGTTGCCATGCAGCACCTCCCTTCCCCAGAATCTTACTCCTCTCAATCTTTATACACCAGATTAAAAGCCCTTGAAACTGTGCAAAAGGAAGTGTGGAGCCGGCTGATCGAAGTCTACAAGCCCGGAGATCTGCAAATACCTCACCAGTTCCAGGTTGGAGATTCGGTGTACATCCGGCACCACCGGACAGCCAACCTTGAACCACGGTGGAAAGGACCATACCTAGTACTGCTCACAACCCCGATCGCAGCCTGGATCCACGCGTCTCATGTCAAACCAGCACCGCCACCAGACTCCAGGTGAAAAGTGGAAAAGACAGACAACCCCCTCAAGCTCTGCATCCGCCACAGTAGCCCTGCTCCTGCTGATACAACTCCCGGTGATAAGTAGCTCTGGTCCCAATCCCCATGCCCCCCAGAGGTTAACCTGGCAGGTTCTCTCTCAGACTGGTGATGTAGTATGGAGTACTACAAAAGAGGACCCTCCTTGGACCTGGTGGCCGTCCCTCACCCCAGATATTTGCACCTTAATAGCAGGGCTAGATAATTGGGATATCCCCGATGAGACCTTTGAGGAGGTCCCATGGAGCCTTGATCATCATTTGGCAAAGCGCTCGCTTACCCGAGGCTCCACATCCCAAGGCCAGTACATTGCAGACGCCCCTGGCTGTGGCAACTTGCCCGCCCAGCGCCAGATGTGACAAACGGAGTTCTATATCTGTCCCTGGGACGGGAGAACAAGAAGCCAGGCCAACAGATGCGGGGGGATAGAAAATTTCTATTGTAAGCAATGGGGATGTGAAACGACTGGGCAGGCCTCCTGGCACCCCATTTCCTCTTGGGACTTAATAACTGTAAAGAGAAGCAGTACCGGGGCAGGGTCAAACCCCCTAAATATTTCCTTCATGGAGAGGGGGAAGCAAGCCCAAAATTGGTTAAAAGGAAGAACATGGGGATTCCGTTTCTATATGTCAGGATGGGATAAAGGATTTACCTTCTTTACCTTATTAAAAATAGAAACCCCCGTCACTGTCCAGATAGGACCCAACATCGTACTCTCAGGACAGCAGCCGCCAGCCAGGCCGCCTATTTTCCCCCGTATGCCCCAGACCCCAGGGAGCACCCAATTGACTGGGGCCAGCACAGCCCCATCGCCTGCGAAACTGTCTCCCCAGGTAACATCCCCGGAGACTCCAAGCACCGGGCAGAGACTCCTTAACTTAATACAGGGGGCTTTCAATGTCCTCAATACTTCCAACCCTAATCTTACCGAATCTTGCTGGTTGTGTCTAGCCTCAGGCCTGCCCTATTATGAAGGGATCGCCTTCTCAGGTATCTTCCAAAATACCACCTCCCATAATTTCTGTGACTGGGGATCCAAGATCACCCTTACAGCAGTCTCCGGGCGAGGCATTTGCCTAGGCACGATCCCCGAAAATCACCAGCATCTGTGTAATCAGACCATTAAAAGCCCGTCAACCACTACCAATTATTATCTAGTGCCCCCTAAAGGAGGATGGTGGGCTTGCAGCACCGGGCTAACCCCGTGCATTTCCTCATCAGTGTTTAACTCCACTGCAGACTACTGTATCCTCGTACAGTTAATACCTAGAGTTATCTACCACGAGGCGAGTTCCTTCGAGGCAGAATTCGATCTCCGACCCCGTAGACAGAAGAGGGAACCAGTCTCTATTACCCTAGCTGTCCTGATGGGTATAGGGATGGCGGCCGGAGTAGGAACAGGAATGGCTGCGCTTGTCCAGACCCCACAGTATCTCGAAGAACTGCGAGCAGCCGTAGATGAGGACCTACAAGCCATAGAACAATCAATCACAAAATTAGAAGAGTCGCTAACATCCTTATCAGAAGTAGTATTGCAGAATAGACAGGGACTCGATCTCCTGTTCCTAAAAGATGGAGGGTTATGCACTGCACTGAGAGAAGAATGCTGTTTCTATATAGATCACTCTGGCATGGTAAAAGACTCCATGTCTAAACTCAGGGAGAGACTGGAAAAAAAAGGCAACGAGACCGGGAGGCCCATCAAGGGTGATTTGAAAGTTGGTACAACCAGTCCCCTTGGTTCACCACTCTCGTTTCCAGTTTAATAGGTCCCCTTATCATACTGCTTCTAATTCTTACCTTTGGGCCCTGCATTTTCAACTGTATAGTCACCTTTGTCCGGGAGAGAGTAAGTGCTGTACAAGTGTTAATGCTCAGACAGCATTACCAGTCTCTCTGCCGGGATGATAGCCATGAGAATGAATACATAGAGCCAGAAGTTCCATGATTAGAACTTCCCAAAAAACAAATGGGGGAATGAAGGAAAGTACTACAAAATCCAAAAAGGGGGGGGACCAGATATGTAGCAGCACCCCTCGCCCCCTACCATAAGAATGTGACCTTTTGTAACTGTCCTAGGAAATAGCCCTGAGCTGAAGCAGATAACCGGTAACTGGTTCTGAAAGAAAAAAGCTAAGCAAATGTTTAACTGCTGATCTTGTCTTAAGATAGATGAGTAATGAACCAGAGTTCTTCTTATCTGGAAAAGCCCCTATGTCTGCTACCCCTCCCTAAAGCCCCTGCTATGTCTGCTGCCCCTCCCTACTTGGTTTTTGCCTTTATAAGCTTGTAAAAACTGCTGTTCAGGGCTTGACTCCTCGGCTCCTAAAAGAGTTGCGAGTCAGGCCCCAGCATGCTGGAATAAAATCCTCTTGCTGTTTGCATCAAGCGCCGTCTCTTGCGGTTGATTGGGGTCGTCAGAGCTCAGGGCAGAGTGGGGGGTCCTGCCCCAAGTCTTTCAGGTTCAAACCCAGCCCCGGCCAAACTGCAACAAAAAGTAGCCAGGTGTGTGGCAGGCGCCTGTAGTCCAGCTACTCCGGAGGCTGAGGCAAGTGAATCACCTGGGCCCAGGAGTTGGAGGTTGCTGTGAGCTGTGACACCAAGCCACTCTACCAAAGATGATAAACTGAGACTCTTATCTCTACATAAAAAATAAATAAAAAATAATAATAATTTTCAACATCTGATTATTAGTGTAAAAAAATTTTTTTTGAGAGAGTCTCACTCTGTCACCTTTGGTAGAGTACTGTGACATCACAGCTCACAGCAACCTCAAACTCTTGGGCTCACTCGATTCTCTTGCCTCAGCCTCCCAAGTAGCTGGGACTACAGGCACCTGCTGCAACGCCCAGCTATTTTTTTAGAGACGGGGTCTCACTCTTGCTTAGGCTGGTCTCAAACCTGTTACTCAGGGCTATTCACCTGCCTTGGCCTCCCATAGTGCTAGGATTACACGGATTACCACGCCTGGCCTGTTAGTGTAAATATTTATTTGGTAGAAAGATAATCGAGAAATCATGACGCAGTATAAACAATAAGATGTAAACAGGAAAAATATGAGGTGATTCAATAGGAGGAACACCCTCTGTCAACCAGCTGCTTAAGTGCTGGATCCTAAGATGGCCCCATACACTTCAGTGGCTTCCCTAGTGCTAAAGGCAGCCACTAGCAATAAGTGAAGGTGACAGAGTCATATGCTTTGGAGTCAGGAAGACCTAGATTTGAATCTTGCCTCTGCCACTTCTAACCTGTGTTAACCTCTCTGAATTTTCGTTTTCTCCTCTGTAAATGGAAGTAATAAAACTCACCTCCAGTGGCACCTGTGGCTCAGTCGGTAGGACGCTGGCTCCATATACCAAGGGTGGCAGGTTCAAGCCTGGCTCCAGCCAAACTGCAACAAAATAATAGCCGGGCTTTGTGGCAGGCGCCTGTAATCCCAGTTACTCGGGAGGCTGAGGCAAGAGAATCTCTTAGGAGATTCTCCAACCTCCAACCTGGGGAGTTAGAGGTTGCTGTGAGCTGTGATGCTACGGCACTCTACTGAGGGCAATGAAGTGAGACTCTGTCTCAAAAAAAAAAGAAAAGAAAAGAAAAGAAAACTCACCTCACTGACTTGCTTAAGAATCACTGACATAATTTATGATTGAGAAGCAGTATAAGGTAAGCAGTCAACGTCTTATCTTATAACTAGGTATTTCTGGCTCAGAGTCTAGAAGGATGCAGTCAAGCTGTTAGTTGGGGCTGCAGTTGTGTAATTGTCTTGACTGAGGCTGAAGGATCCCTTTCCAACAGGCTCACCCACATACCAGGCAAGTTAGTGCTGGCTCTTGGTGGGAGGGCTAGTTACTTGCCACACCAACCATTCCCTAGGGCTGCTTGAGTGTCCACACAACATAATAGTTGACTTCCCCAAAGCAAGAGACACAAGAAAGAGCAAAGAGAAATCCACAGCGTTTTCTAGGACCCAGACTTAGAGGTCACACTGTCATTCCTAATATATCCCTTTGATCATAGAGATTAGGTCTGTTCAGTTTGGAAGGCTGCATAGGGTGCAAATACCTGGAGGCAAAACTCTCTGGGAGCCAGCTGGCTATCACATCAGACCCAAATCATCAAGTTAACCCCACCTCTGGATTGCAACACCCACACTTCCTCTACACTTAGATTACTGGAAGATTTGCAGCCTTAAGCTCCTCTTTTTTTAATAACAGTTTTGATTAGCCAGCATGTTTTCTTATTACACAAGTCTTTATTTTTTTGCAGTTTTTGGCCAGGGCTGGGTTTGAACCCACCACCTCTGGCATAGGGGGCTGGCGCTCTACTCCTTTGAGCCACAGGCACCGCCCTCCTCTTTTAATTTTTTAATTTTTTTTTTTTTTTTAGAGACAGAGTCTCACTTTATTGCCCTCAGTAGAGTGCTGTGGTATCACACAGCTCACAGCAACCTCTTCCTGGCTGATGCAGGAGAAAATTAAAACAAAAAAGAAATGCATGCAGATTTCTGAGGAAACCACCAATGCAAGGTAAAGCCTTTTTCTTAACCTTGCATGGGCAAAAACTACCTCTTTAGCATTTTTGTTTAACTTTTGACTCAAAAAAAAAAAAAAAGGAAGCGCCTTACCAGTAAGGATATAACTCATATACATCATTATGAACATCTTATATTGCTATAAGCCATATGTGAATGCTGTATACAGCTTCAGGGTTGGCCTTAAATCCTGAAGTGTTCACCTCCTTTCTTGCCTATTTACACTATATTCTCATTTACTAAGCAGGGAAGGCTGTCCTTATGTAACGCTTTACTGTTAGTAAGTCAATACCTGTTCTGTTTCTGGGTTGTCCGTTTTGTGCATTAAAAACTTCAGAATTAAAAAAAAAAACAAAAACGCAGAAACCCTGGGCTCAAATGATCCTCCCACCTCAGCCTCCTAAGTAGCTGGGAATACAGGCACCCCTCCAGCCCTGACAAGTTCCTTCTTTTAACACAAGAGTTGGTAAGGGCTGGGACTACAGATGCCCGCCATATTTTTTAATTTTTTTAGAAACAGGGTCTCACTATGTTGCCCAGGGTGGAGCGCAGTGGGTATTCACAGGTGTGGTCACACAGCTGATCAGCATGGGAGTTTTGACTTGCTCCATTTCTAACCTGAGCTGGTTTACCCTCCTTAGGCAACCTGGCCATCCCCAATTCCCCAGAGGTCACCAAATTGTTGTGAAACAGTGCAGACGCCAAATCGGTGTAACATAGTACAACCCAGAAACCCTGGGCTGAAGTGATCCTCCCCCCTCAGCCTCCTGAGTAGCTGGGAGTATAGGCACCCCACCAGGCCTGACAAGTTCCTTCTTTTTTTTTGTTTTGAGACAGAGCCTCAAGCTGTCCCCCTGGGTAGAGTGCGGTGACATCATAGCTCACAGCAACCTCCAACTCCTGGGCTCAAGGCATTCTCTTGCCTCTGCCTCCCAAGTAGTTGGGATTACAGGCACCCGCCACAATGCCCAGCTATTTTTTGGTTGCAGCCATCATTGTTGTTTGGTGGGCCCGGGCTGGATTCGAACACGCCAGCTCAGGTGTATGTAGCTGGCGTCTTAGCCGCTTGAGCCACAGCACTGAGCCCAAGTTCCTTCTTTTAACACCACCAAAACAAGAGTCGGTAAGTTTATCCTCAAAGAGGGATAAACTCTTTAGGGTGGCCTTTCTCCACTCTAAAGTTAAATCCTCCACCTAGGCCTACAGTTCCGATCCTTCCCAGCTCAATTCTTCCAAGGGCACCTTGTTGTGGTACAGTTTCAATCTAGGGAACCCTGTACCTGCCCCCCGACTTTCACCCTGCCCCAGCTCCCCGATCATTTGACTAGTGCCTCGCTCAACTCCTGCACCTTCTGTAGAACATCTGTTTGGCGTGAAGTTTGGACATTGCATCTGACTCAACCCTCTGATGTTTATGTACTTTTAATTTCTATGACTTAGTATAGCTGACTCATTGCAGCTTATGTGTGTTTTGTTTCCCTCTCTGAATGGTGGTTCAACTGATTCATATAGCTAGATATCACCCAAATGTCTTTTCTTTTTTTTTTTTTTGAGACAGAGTTTCACTTTGTCACCCTCAGAAGAGTGCCGTTATATCATAGCTAACAGCAACCTCAAACTCTTGGGTTCAAGTGATTCTCTTGCCTCAGCCTCCCAAGTAACTGGGACTATAGGCACCAACCACAATGCCTGGTTACTTTTTAGAGATGGGATTTCACTCTTGCTCAGGCTGGTCTCAAACTTGTGAGCTCAAGGAATCCACCTGCCTCTGCCTCCCAAAGTGTTATCCTGTGCCCAGCCTCCAAACGCCCTTTCACTTTGCACTCCTCTCAGATTTATTTGTTTCACTTTTTCCCAGATCTTCTAGTAAAACAATAATAAACATTTCTTTTTTTTTTTTTTTTTTTTGTAGAGACAGAGTCTCACTGTACCGCCCTCAGGTAGAGTGCCGTGGCGTCACACGGCTCACAGCAACCTCTTAACTCTTGGGCTTACGCGATTCTCTTGCCTCAGCCTCCCGAGCAGCTGGGACTACAGGCGCCCGCCACAACGCCCGGCTATTTTTTGGTTGCAGTTTGGCTGGGGCTGGGTTTGAACCCACCACCCTTGGCATATGGGGCTGGCGCCCTACTCACTGAGCCACAGGCGCCGCCCAATAATAAACATTTCTAAATAAGATCACAAATAAAAATAAAATCATAAAAAATAATAATAAACAAGAGTAACAAACAAAAAACAAGTGAGGTTAATAATCAAACCAAAAAAAAAAAACCTCCCTCTGAAGTTACCTGAGCAATTCCTTCCCTTCCCTTTCCTTGTCAGTTCTCTAATGTTGCCTGTGGCTTAGTCAGTAGGGTGCCGGCCCCATATACCAAGGGTGGTGGGTTCAAACCCGGCCCCGGCCAAACTGCAACAACAACAACAAAAATAGCCAGGCGTTGTGGCAGGTGCCTGTAGTTCCAGCTACTTGGGAGGCTGAGGAAAGAGAATTGTTTAAGCCCAAGAGTTGGAGGTTGCTGTGAGCTGCAACTCCACAGCACTCTACCCAAGACCATAGCTTGAGGCTCTGTCTCAAAAAAAAAAAAAATGATCTCCAGTCAATTGTTCTATTTCTTTACTATAACATGCTTTGATTTACAACCTTTCATTTTGAGAAAACTACTCTAGCAAGTGAGTTAGAATATAAGACTGTATATAGGAGAATTTATTGACTTAGGGGCACATTCTCAGAATACAAGGTTAAGGTTCTTGGTGTGGCCCAGGGGATGATGCATAAGTGCTGCAAGGGTAACTCCCCAAAGCCTGGAAAAGTGATGGCTTATGAAGAATAAAATTAAAATGCCTAAATTGCTGTGTCAGACTGTAGAGGAAAGGATTAGGATCCTGAAAAGAATTTATTATCGTAATCCAGAACACCCAGCAGAGGACTGCACTCCATAGGATGGCTCAAGGAACCATGTTCATCAAGGCCGGCAGGAACACACTAGTGAGAGGGACACCAACATTCCCAAGAATTCTGTGATGCTTTTCCCACTAGGACATAACTAATGGGTTGTCCTGGACTTGACTCACTGATAGCAGTGGGTTTGTCAAAGACCTTAAGCCATTAAGGATAGCACTTAAGGGCAAAATGTGGTTTGCCCTTAGGGGTTTGTAATGACAAAATTAGAGTGGCAGCCAATGGGACCTGACCTACAGCGTAGTGATTTTCAACCGGTGTGCCGTGAAAATTGTAAAGATCATTAATCAAATTATTTTATTTTATTTTATTTTTATTTTTATTTTTTTTTGTAGAGACAGAGTCTCACTTTATGGCCCTCGGTAGAGTGCCGTGGCCTCACACAGCTCACAGCAACCTCCAACTCCTGGGCTTAAGCGATTCTCTTGCCTCAGCCTCCCGAGTGGCTGGGACTACAGGCGCCTGCCACAACGCCCAGCTATTTTTTGGTTGCAGTTTGGCTGGGGCCGGGTTTGAACCTGCCACCCTCGGTATATGGGGCCGGCACCCTACCGACTGAGCCACAGGCACTGCCCAATCAAATTATTTTAGAAAGAAATTCAAAGCAGCCTCTGTGCCCGCAGCTCAGTGGTTAGGATGCTGGCCACATGCACCGGGGCTGGCAGGTTTGAACTTGGACCAGGACTGCTAAACAACAATGACAACTAGAGAGAGAATCGCTTAAGCCCAAGAGTTTGAGGTTGCTGTGAGCTGTGACACCACAGCACTTGGCACTCTACCAAAGGCGACATAATGAGACTCTGTCTCAAAAAAAAAGTTCAAAGACAGTGTTTTTTTCACTCTTTTTTTTTAAATCAACATAATTTCAGGGTGCTGCAGAAGTTTAACTATAGGTTTAAGTGTGAGATAAAAAAAAGGTTGAAAAACACTCCTTGCCCCAGGTGTAGATTACCAACTTATGATTTTCCCACCTTGCTATGGTGTGAAAGTGGTATGAGTTTAATAGAAACTGCACTTTGAATGTTGATCATTTCCTAGGCTAATGATGTGCCGTTTGACAATCTCTTGTAATGCAGGGCAATGGTAGTGAGCCAGAGCTCCCAGTCAGCCATGTGAGTGAACAATTCAATAAACCCTATGAAGCATCCAATACCTTATTATAAAATAGGCTTGTTAGGTGATTATTCCTTCAACTCGGCTAATGTAAGTGTTCTGAGCATGTTTAAGGTATGTTAGGCTAAGCTGCAATGTTCAGTATGTTAATCGTATTAAATCATTTTTGACATATGATATATTCAATTTATTTATTTATTTTTATTTATTTATTTTTTTTTGCAGTTTTTGGTGGGGGCCAGGCTTGAACCCACCACCCCCAGCACATGGGGCTGGCACCCTACTCCTTGAGCTACAGGTGCCACCTGATATATTCAATTTATGGTGGATTTTTTTTTTTTTTTTTTTTTGCAATTTTTGGCCGGGGCTGGGGTTGAACCCACCACCTCTGGCATATGGGGCCAGCACCCTACTCCTCTGAGGCACAGGCGCCGCCCATGATGGATTTTTTCAGATGTAACCCCATTGTAAGTCAAGGAGCATCTATACAGCTTAATATGTATAATCGAAAGGAACATGAATTAGTAAGTAAAACAATGAAGAGGACAGTCACCCCAATGAAAAGTCACAATTCCTTATCTGGTTTCTTCTCTACCTGAACTAGTGTCTAGACTCAAACCCCAGAGTAAGGAGGTGGCCATGTCCCCAGGGCAAAGGAGCCAATGTTCCTCCTATATCACTATGCCAAAAATGTACTATAATTATCCCTCCAATTCTCCCCTAAAGAGATCTACTACATTTCCCTGAGTGATGGAATACTGGGATAGGGCAACACAACAGACATTTTGGTGACGGTTTGGCACAGGATCAGAGATCAACTGTGCCCAGAGATCTGAAGCATCTTCACGGCCCCCATGTTAGAGTGGGGGTCAAGGTGTCCTGACTAGGTCCAGCTTATGGTGCATCTCTTGGCCCATGGACCCACCAGTTGTCATTCCTCTAACGCCAAATGTGTGGCTGGGACCACCATACTTGGAAGTTGGGCTAACCTTCCCAATCACCCTGGTCCTGTAGGGATGTAGCTATTACAGCCGGGAAGGCCAAATAGAAGTATCTGAAACTACCCTTGACCCTCAGGCCAATGTAGCAACTGCAAAGTAGCGCTGCATTCTAGGATGAGGACAGCGGAGAGTAGTGCCACTCTGAAGTATCTAAAGGGTGAAGAAATATGTCCCCATCTCATCTCTGTTTAACTTACCAGTGTGGACTCTGCAGCCGCTAGGCAATTGCAGAAAATGACTTCAAATTATTGCAAGGGCGTAGGAAGGGCAGTCACACTACTGTGCCGTGTGCAGTATCTTTGCCAGAGCAGCCTGAAGTGTGTGGTTTGTGGCCACGGATGTGAATGCATTCCTTTCTATCCCAGTCAGGAAAAAGGATCAGAAGTAGTTAAGATTCACATGGAATGGATAACAACAAGTTCTTATAGTTTTGCTACAAGGGGCTCAAGGGGCTATGTTTATTTTTCAGTCCTCTGTCATAATACAGTGCTATGAGAATCAGAGCATTTGGACATCCCACATAACATCACACTGATGATAGCACGCACGAGAAAGACGTGGAGAGCTTGCCAGAAGACTTGGTGTGACACATGTGCTCCAAAGAGTGGAAGAAAAGTTCTATAAAGATTCAGTGACCTGTCACTTCACTAAAGATTTTAAAGGTCCAGTACAGGTGCAGTCACTCAGCCTGTAATCCTAGCACTCTGGGAGGCTGAGGAGGGTGGATTGCCTGACCTCACAAGTTTGACACCAGCCTGAGCCAGAGCAAGACCTCATCTCTAAAAGAGCTGGGTGTTATGGTGGGTGCCTGTAGTCCCAGCTACTTGGGAGGCTGAGGCAAGAGAATCTCTTGAGCTCAAGACTTTGAGGTTGCTGTGAGGCATGACACCATGGCACTCTGCTGCCAAGGGCAACAAAGTGAGACTCTGTCTCCAAAAAAAAGAAAGTCCAATAGTCAGTAGCATTCTGGAACCTTACCTCCAAAGCAAAGGGAAAAAATGCTGCATCTTCTATCCCTTACTGGAAAGAAGGAAATACAAAGCCTATTAGGAATCTGTGGGTTCTTTTTTTTTTGTAGAGACAGAGTTTCACTTTATCACCCTCCGTAGAGTATTGTGGCCTCACACAGCTCACAGCAACCTCCAACTCCTGGGCTTAGGCGATTCTCTTGCCTCAGCCTCCCGAGTAGCTGGGACTACAGGCGCCCGCCACAACGCCCGGCTATTTTTTTTGTTGCATTTCAGCCGGGGCCGGGTCTGAACTTGCCACCCTTGGTATATGGAGCCAATGCCCTACCCACTGAGCCACAGGCGCCACCTGAATCTCTGGGTTCTTAAGGAAACACATTTCACACCTTAAAATATGTGGTACCCCTGCTGCTCATATACTGAGTTACACAGCAGGCTGCCAGTTTGAGTGGGTCCTAGAGCAGGCTGTGATACAAGCAGCCCTTCTGCTTGGACCATACAATCTGGCACAACCTGTCATGTTGGAGGTGTCAACAATGGAAAAAGACATGATGTGGAATTTATGGCAAGTCCCAATGGAAGAACCACAACGCAGGCCAAGATCATGCCAACTACAGTGAAAGACTGGGCATCTTTTAGAAAACAGCTCCTAACCCTGCTAGAGATATCAAACAGACCCTGGATTTAGAACTGGCCATCATGAACTAGGTCCTATTAGAGACACATGAAGTCATAAAATCAGGCAGCACCAGTATCAAAGCTACCACAGAATAAAATTGGCACATCTTGGACTCAGCACAAGCAGAACCAGAGGGCACAAGCAAGCTGCATGAGCAAGCCCAGCTATGTCACTCACTACAGTTTCGCCAGCACCCCTCCCGCAGCCTCAGCTATGACCTTATTAGGGAGTCTTATGTAATCTGCTAAAGAAGGAAGGAAAAAGGCAAAGCTTGGGGTATGGCTGGATTAGCTTAGTATGTGGGTATAAGCTGAAAAAGTATGACAGTCATATTATGGTCTCACTCAGGGAAGCCCTTGAGAAAAAGTGGTGAGGGGAAAAATCTCTCCAATGGGTGGAGCTCTGAGATGTGGACCTGGTCATCCACTTGGCATGGATGGAGAATGACCCAAGGCTAGAGCATATGCGGACTCATGGGCAACAATAATGGTCTGGCTGGATTAGGAGCCTATAAGAAAAAGTTGGGCCTAGGAGGAAGTGGGGCTCCCGGCGAAGTTGGCGCAGGTTTTCCGTCCGACTGGCCTCATCATGTCCAAGGTTTCCTTCAAGATCAAGCTGACGTCGGACCGTGGCTGCCATACAAAGTACTTAGTGTTCCTGAAAGTACACCTTTTACAGCAGTCTTAAAATTTGCAGCAGAAGAATTTAAAGTTCCTGCTGCAACAAGTGCAATTATTACCAATGATGGAATAGGAATAAATCCTGCACAGACTGCTGGAAATGTTTTCCTAAAACATGGTTCAGAACTATGAATTATTCCTAGAGATCGTGTTGGAGGTTGTTAATATCTACTACTTGGAACATATGATTTCCTTTCAGAATAAATATTGATATTGATAAAAAAAGAAAGAAAAAAAAGAAAAGGTTGGGAAAATCAGAGACAAGAAGGTCTCAGCCTGCCATTCGATCCTACAATTCCTCTACTAGGTATATATCCAGAAGACCAAAAATCACATTATAACAAAGATATTTGTACCAGAATGTTTATTGCAGCCCAATTCATAATTGCTAACTCATTGAAGAAGCCCAAGTGCCCATTGACCCGTGAATGGATTAATAAATTGTGGTATATGTACACCATGGAATATTATGCAGCCTTAAAGAAAGATGGAGACTTTACCTCTTTCATATTTACATGGATGGAGCTGGAACATATTCTTCTTAGCAAAGTATCTCAAGAATGGAAGAAAAAGTATCCAATGTACTCAACCCTACTATGAAACTAATTTATGGCTTTCACATGAAAGCTATAACCCAGTTATAGCCTAAGAATATGGGGAAAGGGGAGAGGGAGAGGAGGGAAGGGTGGAGGATGGGTAGAGGGAGGGTAATTGGTGGGACCACACCTACGGTGCATCTTACAAGGGTACATGTAAAACTTACTAAATGTAGACTATAAATGTTTTAACACAATAACTAAGAAAAAGCCAGAAAGGCTATGTTAACCAGTGTGATGAAAATATTTCCAATTGTATATAAAACCAGCACATGGTACCCCATGATTGCATTAATGTACTCAGCTATGATTTAATTAAAAAGAAAAGAAACGCTAAAAGGTCTGGGGTGGAGGCCCATGGGTGGACATATGAATGTGGCACAAGTGATAAGCTGTCTGCATCACGTGTTAAGGCCCACAAGAAAATATCTACCACAGAGGATGCGTTAACTAGACTATAAAATAACTTGGCTGGTCAATGTTGGCCAGCCTTTGTGAAAAGCCCTGTCCCTCACTGCTACGTGACGGACATCTGAACAAAGAGGCTTGAGGGCAGAGGTAGAGGTGATATCAGTCTAACAGCATAGACTGTCACTTGCCAAAATGAATATAGCTACTGCTATCTCTGAATGGCTAATCTGCCAGCCATAAATACTAATTCTAAGCTCTCTTCCTTAAGGAAATCAATAGCCTACTTGGTGACCAGTAGACTACATTGATCCCTTTTGTCCTGGAGGGGCCTGTTGTTTGCCACAGGACTAGACACTTACTCAAGGGTTTCCTTTCCTCCCTGCAGGGCTCAGTAGCTCCACTCTCTGGGATCTTAAAGATTGCCTGACCTACAGACATGGAATCCCATATAGCATAGCATCTGACCAGATGACTCTCTCCATGCAAGTGAGGGAATGAGCCCGCAAACATGAGATCCACTGATCATATCACACACCTCACCACCCAAAAGCTACTGGATAAAGTATTGGAATGGCCAGTTAAAGATGGAGCTGAAGGACCAGCATGAAGGTGATGACACCCTCCAGCACCCTGGAGTATATATGCCTTGAATATATATGTTACTATGTACTTATATACTATATAAGTTGTATATCCAAGTTACTATGTAAGTAACTATATATGGTGTTGTCTTACCAGCAGAAATGACACATGGGTCTAGAAAGAGCGAAAAGAAGCCTAGGTGGCTCCACTTACCATCTTTCCAGTGACCAATCAGATTTTCCTGTCCCCACAACACTGGGGTCTGCAGAGTGAGAGGTCCTGGTTCCCCAAAGGGATAGTCTTGCCTGGAGACACAGCAGAGAGTCCATTGGACTACAGTGATGGCTGTGATGAAGTACTTTGGCCTACTAATGGTCAGAGACTAGCAGGTAAGAAAAAGAATGGCCATCTGACCAGAGGTAATTAATACTGGTCAGGAGGAAGAGGTGGGTACTATTACACAATGCAGGCAGGTGGAATACGTCTGGAATTCTGGCGACTTATTTGGGTGCCTCTTGGTATTCCTTTGCCTAACTTCTTTGACTGTGAATGGATAAGAGCAGCATCCCTGACCTGAGAATGTGCTCAGACCCCTTAGAAATGAGGATCTGGAGCTCCTAAGCAAGCAGCTGAGGTGGATAACTAAGGGTGAGAGAATTAGAATGAATAGTGGTGGGCGGCGCCTGTGGCTCAGTGAGCAGGGCGCTGGCCCCATATGCCGAGGGTGGCGGGTTCAAACCCAGCCCCGGCCAAACTGCAACAAAAAAGTAGCCAGGCGTTGTGGTGGGTGCCTGGAGTCCCAGCTACTTGGGAGGCTGAGGCAGGAGAATCGCCTAAGCCCAGGAGTTGGAGGTTGCTGTGAGCCGTGTGACACCACGGCACTCTACCGAGGGCCATAAAGTAAAAACTCTGTCTCTGCAAAAAAAAAAAAAAAAAAAAAAAGAATGAATAGTGGTGGAGGGGTATGATGAGAGCCAGTTGTGGCCTTGAGGCCAACTGCAGTGACAGGGGCTAAGGGGTTCATTCCACTATTTTCCCTCTTGCAAATTTCCTCATAGGAACAGTAGCCCTGAAAGAGCTATTCTCTGAATACAAATGAGAAAGAGATGAAATTGGTGTAAAGGGTGGACTACTGCTGACACAGTGAGGCACTCAGGTTCACTTCAGTCAGGGCTTACTACCCACTTCAAGGAGTATGACTAGTCAGCAGCCTCCGGCGTTAGCGCCTTCAGGATCCACCTTAGCATCTGAGCTGGTCACTCAATTCTCCAATGACCGAGTCTCTCCAATGACCGAGTCCCTCCAATGACCGAGCAAGGCAGCACCACAAGTGCCTAGCCTTTTCTTCCCAAAGTCGGGCTCTTAGTCCAGAGCTCCCCAGTGGGCTGGCAGAGATTGTCAGGTCTGCATTCAAGTCTGACTGAACCCTTTAACCAACTATTCTCCCCCACACTTGTTAAGTTTTGATTTTCCTCTGAGCCCAGTGCCATGTCCTGGTGAAGCCTATACAGTAAACTTATCCTCACAAGTCGGAGCAAGCTGAGAGGCCGAATAATGAAGCTGACATATCCAGCTTCTCAGAAAGAAACATTTAATAGTGACTTACAAACAGAATCCATGTCCTGGGAGGCCAAGAGACAGTTGAATCCTGAACCATCACCACCACCCCGACCAGACCTAGAGCTTAGGGAAGGAATGTGTAGGATAACCAAAACTGACCTCTCAGCTAAAGGCAAGAATGCTCTGTGAATCTGCCTAAGGGCAGGCTTTACTGTAAAGGAGATAAAGTAGAAATCTCAGGGCATTCCTGCAACAGGGGTTAATCAGCAACCCAGATGGGCTTGCCTCAGCCTCCACCATTCCACGTCCAAATCCCCTTCCCAGAGAACCTAACCTGTGAATTTCCCAAAATTTCCTTTTTCCTCCCCGCAACTCGTGAAATCATTTTTAATGGCTTCAAGTTGAGGGAGATTTTACATCGGTACATCCAACCACTCTAGCCCAGAGTGGACTCTTCATTCTCTAACCTTCTGTATACCCATGGCAGCATTTAACCACCGATTCCCTTACTTTTCAATTTTTTTTTCATGTCTTCCTATGCATATGCTCCTTGAGTGCAGGGACTATTTCTTAAGTGTCAGCATGCTTAGAGTGACTAACTCCTTTAAGGACCACATAGAAGACAGTCAATAAACACATTGAACTTAGTTAATTTGATAATAAAAGATCCCTGGGAACCTGTCAGACCACAAAGAAGGCCAAGTGGATTAAAAGACAACTACAGAAGCAACAGCCAGAGGGAATAAGTCAGATGATTTTAAAAGGGAATAAGAAGTCAGATGATTTTACAAGGGCCGCATGTTTGGCTGGTTTTCACAAGAAAGTACTCTATTCCTGAAAGACAGTTCATCTATCACGAATGACCACACCAAGGGGAATTCTCAATAATTATTTTTGATGAATTTCAAATTTGGCAACCAGATTCTACTATTTTCTAAAAAGAGATTTTTCCTATCTGATCAATGACATGTCTATTTTATTTGTGAGTGTTGGGAAGAAAATTTTTTTTTCCTCTTCCAAATGTATCCTGTGTTTGGGGGCCTACATATTAGATTCAGAGGAGAAAAGGCAAAGTTTATGAATGCAGGAAGGAGCCTCCAAGAACGGAAAATTCATAGAATAGTCCCAAGCAAAGGTTCAGTCCTACTCAGTTTTTAGTGGGGTGCCAGGAGGCAGCTACAGGCGTGTGGCATCAGGTGGAAGACATTATGAAGAGGGCTAGTCTCAAATCAGGATGACAGGACTCCGTGTGTTCAGATGAAGGTGGTAAAGGAGTCTATGGGAGCTGGGATCTCATTGAACACCATCAGCTTCATAGCCTCCCTGGAGTGCAGTGGGCTGGCTTGCTGTGGGAGCATCTTGCTTTTATAGCAATGACCAAACAAGTCTCTCTAAGGCAGAGTCTGACCACCCTAGGTCTGGTTATCAATCCATCAGTAAACATGTTTTGGTCACTGCTAGCACTTAGTAAGTAAACATGTTTTGCTCAGCACTCTTTTTTTTTTTTTGAGACATTATCTCACTATGTCACCCTTGGTAGAATGCCGTGGCGTCACAGCTCGCAGCAACCTCAAACTCTTGGGCTTAAACAATTCTTTTGCCTCAGCCTCCCAAGTAGCTGGGACTACCGGCGCCCGGTTATTTTTTTGGTTGTAGTTGTCATTGTTGTTTGGCAGGCCGGGGCTGGGTTCCAACCCGCTAGCTCCCGAGTAGGTGGCTAGTGCCCTAGCCGCTGAGCTACAGGCCCTGAGCCCCAGCACTCTTTCAAATGACAAACATCTGATTATCAGTTAAGGGATAAACATGTTTTGCAAGTTTTCTAGTACCCAACTCAAAAAGGGAGTTCCTACTGGCGGGGGGTGGTGGTGGTGGTGGTGGTGGTGGTGGTTGCTCATGCCTGTAACCCTAGCACTCTGGGAGGCTGAGGCTAGGCTGGAGGATACAAGAGCTCACGAGTTCAAGAGTGAAACTCCAGTCTCTACTAAAACTAGAACAATTAGCCGGGCGTTGTGGCCGGCACTTGTTATCCAAGCTACTCTTGAAGCCGAGGCAAGGAGGATCACTTGAAACCAGAAGTTTGAGGTTGCTGTGAGTTAGGCTGAAGCCACGGCGCTCTAGCCTGGGTGGCAGAGACTAAAAGCAAAAACCCTAAAAAAAAAAAAAAAAAAAAATGGAGTTGGGCGACGCCTGTGGCTCAAAGGAGTAAGGCGCCGGCCCCATGGTGGGTTCAAACCCAGCCCCGACCAAAAAACTGCAAAAAAAAAGGAATTCCTTATGTCAAGCATCCTTAGTTCAAGCGCAGAATGAGGATGATATCTAACTCGTGGAGTTGCGAAGATTCAGTAACGTGGGAGGAAGGGCGCCCTGCTCCGAGGAAATGCTCAGTTCTTTCCGGGAACTGTTGATCTGGGGAACTACAGGACTCAAGAAGGCTCTCAATTGCGTCATCCGCCCCAATCCACCGGTTTATAAAACCCCCACCAGCTCCGCAAGACCATTCTAGCGTCTCTTGCTTCCGAAGAAGCCTCGAGGCGCTCAGACGGCGAACCTCGCCCTCGTCGAGCCTGGAACCGAGAAGGGCCGGGTGCACGGTCACTGCATCGCGGCGGAGCCCGGGCTTGTCCACTTTCTTTCTGACCGGTTGCCGTCGCCGCTGACTTCAAATCGCGGTCGGGGAGATCTGACCTCTGGACCTGAGAGCCGCGTAGGAAACCGAAACCGCCGGGCTCGGCTAACAGCGGCAGAGAGCGCGCGCTCGCTTGTCCCGGGCGCGCCCAGCAGCGGCACCGCCCGCGCCCGCCCCCGACACTTGTAAGTTTCGGTTTTACTCCAAGTCCAGTCCCGCGGCCCAGCAGAGCCAGCAGAGCCAGCAGAGCCAGCGCGCCATGGCGGACCCGGACGTGTGCTGCTTCATCACCAAAATCCTGTGCGCCCACGGGGGCCGCATGTCCCTGGACGAGCTGCTTAAAGAGATCGCGCTCCCCGAGGCGCAGCTTTCAGAGTTACTGGAGCAGGCCGGCCCCGATCGCTTCGTGGTGTTGGAGACAGGCAGCAGGGCCGGAGTCACCCGGTCGGTGGTGGCCACCACTCGAGCCCGGGTCTGCCGTCGCAAGTTCTGCCAGAGACCGTGCGACAACCTGCATCTCTGCAAGCTCAATCTGCTGGGCCGGTGCAACTATTCGCAGTCGGAACGGTGAGTGCGCCGCGATGGAGGGGCAGCTGCCCCGGGAGGGGCGCGCCCTCGCGGGACCCGGCACCCGACGGCCTCTTCCTCCAGGCGCTCCCTTCTCTGCGCCTTTTGGGGAGCCCCTACCTTTTCCTTTCCCTTCCTTTCAGCGCTCCAGACCTTTCCTAAAATATGGATGGCTAAAGCGATCGGTGCCGGGTGGAGACCAGGCTCAATCTCCACCCCTCCCCCCGCCCGCCCATAACAATGAGAAGAATAAAGTACTTTGGGGGCAAGTTTGGGCCTAGAAAAGTTGGAGGCCGCTTTGAGAACGGAGGACAATACCTCCACGGTACCTTGCGTCTTCCGCTCTCTACTGCCTCTCACGTATACGTCTTGCAGTTTTCCCAGCGCACCTCGGGTCTCTGCCTGCCTCTCTCTTCGTAGCCCTTTCATTCCCCCTTCCTCACCACTTTTCTGATACTGGGGCCAGTCTGCACACCTGACCGGAATGGCCATCTGCAAGGTTACCAAAGATGTAGCCGCCTCTCTCTGAGCACCTTCCCGGTGTCTCTCCCCGGTGGCCCGCACCGTCGACCACCCCTTATTGGGACCACTATCTTTTTTTTTTTTTTTGAGTCAGAGCCTCAAGCTGTAGCCCTGGGTAGAGTGCTGTGGCATCACAGCTCATAGCAACCTCCAACTCCGGGGCTCAAGCGATTCCCCTGCCTCAGCCTCCCAAGTAGCTGGGACTACAGGCGCCCGCCACAAAGCCCTGCTATTTTTTGGTTGCAGCTGTCATTGTTGTTTGGCGGGCCCCAGGCTGGATTCGAACCCGCCAGCTCAGGTGTATGTGGCTGGCGCCTTAGCTGCTTGAGCCAGGGCGCCGAGCCGGGACCACTATCTTAAATCAGTTTAAAATAGTGGAGCTTATGTCTCAAGCATCTGCTATGTGTTTCCGTTTGCTTTTTCACCACTAAAATACAGGTGTGTTCAAAGATTTTTTTTTTCACTTAAGCCTTTTGATGTAACTGTCTTCTGAATCTCTCCCTACGAGAGCGTTCAGCAGTCACATCTAACAAGATGGCTTCCAGGCTTAACCTGCGCCGCGCGCGCTTCCTCCGGAATCAGGGTCTTCATCTCCCGGTGTCTGAGGGACAGCTGCACCTGAGCATCCCCTGGGACTCATCAAACTCATCATCTTGGCCTCCACGCAGGGTCTCTGACCTTTTGCCCAATTTCTTGATCCTCCTCCTTCCAAGGCCTTCATCAACACCGGGAAGTGTCCCATTCCCTTTTTGTCTGCTTCCTCCTTCCCATTTCGCAATGATACCCCGTTGAATTAGCAAATGCTTCTCTTTGGCCATAGTTTTCCTTCTCATCTTTTCTGTCCCTGGGCACTTTCGCTCAATTGTTTTTCTCCACAGAGTACTCTTTACACTTTGTCCATTCTTTTTTTTTTTTTTGTAGAGACAGAGTCTCACTTTATGGCCCTCGGTAGAGTGCCGTGGGGTCACACAGCTCACAGCAACCTCCAACTCCTGGGCTTAAGGGATTCTCTTGCCTCAGCCTCCCGAGTAGCTGGGACTACAGGCGCCCACCACAACGCCCGGCTATTTTTTGATTGCAGTTTGGCCGGGGCCGGGTTTGAACCCGCCACCCTCCGTATGTGGGGCCAGCACCTTACCGACTGAGCCACAGGCGCCGCCCCACACTTTGTCCATTCTTAAAAAGATTGAGTGGTGTCCCAGATTCCAAAATGATGGTCGTCAAATTTTCACTCATACACTTAACAAAAAACTGTCATTCACGCCCAAAATGTGTGTAATAAAACACAAAGGACCAGTGTTTTAAGTGGATTAGACTATATAGTACATATATATTTTAGAATAATAATTGCAGTTTTATTCATAATAGTCCCAAATGGAAAGCATTCCAAGTGTCCGTGAACAACAGACTAGCTGCACAAACTATATTATTCTTATATAATGTAACACTGTATAACGTTACAATTATATATTCTTATATAATGTAACACTACTCAATTGGAAGGAATAGACCTACTAAAACTCTTAACAACACGGATACATCTCAAAAATGCTATGTTGGTGAAAGAAGTCTTACATAAAAGAATACTGTACCAATCCACTCACATCAAGTTTTAGAACAAGCAACACTAATATGTAGTGAAAAAAAAGAGAAGAGTGGTGGCAGTAGTTCCTGACTGCAAAGGGGCACCAGGGAACTTTCTGGGTCATGACCATGTTCTATATCCTTTTTTTTAAGATAATACTTTTTATTTGTTTAATTATTTAATTATTTTATTTTTTGAGACACAGTCTCACAATGTCACCCTCAGTAGAATGCAGTGGCATCACGGCTCACAGCAACCTCAAACTCTTAGGCTTAAGCGATTCTCTTGCCTCAGCCTCCCAAGTAGCTGGGACTACAGGCGCCTGCCACAATGCCCGGCTATTTTTTTCTTGCGGTTGTTATTTAGCAGGCCTGGTGCGAACCTCTTGCCTTCTGTGTATGTGGCAAGCACCCTAACCCCTGAGATGCAGGCACTGAGCATAGATAATACTTTTTAAAAATGTATTTGTTGGTCGGTGCCTATGACTCCGTGAATAGGGCGCCGGCCCCCATTTACTGAGGGTGGTGGGTTCAAACCCTGCCCTGCCGCAAAAAATAGCCGGGCGTTGTGGCGGGCGCCTGTAGTCCCAGCTACTCCGGAGGCTGAAGCAAGAGAATCACCTAAGCCCAAAAGCTGGAGGTTGCTGGGAGCTGTGACTTTACGACACTCTACCCAGGGCTACAAAGTGAGACTCCGTCTCAAAAAAAAAAGTATTTGTTTACAGCAAAAACCCTTCCAGTTCACTCTAAAACTTAAAGAAAAGGAGGATTCTCTAATGTTTCCTTCTAAATATTTAATATGTTGTGAGGCAGCAGTTTGAAATCTGTTTCTGTATCGTGGCAAGTTACATGTATAAAGGGAGTGAGTCATCTGATCACTCATAACTGAAGAAATCACTAAAGAGATGAAGAAGGGAGTGGAGACTAGAAAAGGAAGGAACATTCTAGCACATTCTAGCACCGGAGTGCTACAATGACAACAGGGTTGGAAAGATTTGTTACTTCTGTTCTTATCTATTATAAAAAATTCTCACCAACTAGCGTTGGCTTTTAGTTTTAAATACATGTGCTGTTTCTTTTTTAATTTCTTCCTATGGATATTTTCAACATATTTGAAAGGAGAGAGAAGAGAATGGTGAATTCCCATGTATGCATTATTTCAACAGTTTTCAAAATAAGGCCAATGGTGTTTCATTGATTTCCCCCAAACTTCAAGTTTTTATTTTATAGCAAATCCTGGAGATCATTTGCTTTGTAAATACTTTAGTATCTTTAAATGATAAGGACAATATTTTATTAACATAATACAACACGATAATCTTATTTTTAAAAATCACCATTTTATTATCATCTAATACCAATTTTCTTAGATTGTCTTATAAATCCTACTGGCATTTTCGGGAAAAAAAGCTATACAGACATAATCTATAATTGTTTTTTACTTATCTGGTATATTTAGAAACTTTGTTTCAATTTGTTATATATTTAATATTTAGAAATTTATGATTTTATTTTTATTATGATATATAATTGCTCAGTTTGAAACATCAAAACCATTTTAAACTTATTAATTGGGTTGTTAAGCCTACTTTTTAAATATTTTATGAGTATATATGACAGGGATTATTTGATATATGCAAGTTTGATCAAACCTTCCAGAGGATTTATTGTTTTTTTTTAACTGGAGTGATAAAATCTTACGTCCTACATTTATCGATCTAGCCATATTTTAAATTTCCTTTTATATTGCTTTTGAATTACAAACTTCTAATCTGTTAATGTATAAAATATTCTAATAAGGATTTCTGGGAGAATTGTTTTTTACATCAGAGCCTAGAAAACATAACCCCCTCTCCCCCAAACCTGCTTTAGCAACTTACAAAACTTTGTCTTCCGAAACTTCCCACTTCTGAATCTTAAGGACTTTCTTTGTGTTTTACTGATTAATGGGTCTGTTAGCTAGTTGATACCCATGTTGAGGTTACTTTTTCAGTTCAGTAAACTGGTCTCTCTCTGTGTTGGGACAATTTGCATTTTGCTGGACTTGTAAAATTTTGTCTATAGTACGGTAATATTCTTTTCTTTGGACAATTTATTTTTTCATAACTGAAGAAATCACTAAAGAGATGAAGAAGGGAGTGGAGACTAGAAAAGGAAGGAACATTCTAGCACATTCTAGCACCGGAGTGCTACAATGACAAGAGTTGGAAAGATTTGTTACTTCTGTTCTTATCTATTATAAAAAATTCTCACCAACTTGATATCTTTTTTCTTTTTTAAAATTTTAATTGATTTAGGGGGTACAAGTTGAATTTCATTACATGTGTGTACTGGATAATGGTACAGGCTGGGCTTTTGGCGTACTCGTCACCAGCGGAGTATACATGTCCCTTAAGTACTTTTTCCTCTCTTATCTCTTCCCACCTTTCCCCATTGTGTGTCTCCAAAGTCCATTTTACCACTCGGTGCGCCCTTGTGTAGCCGTAGTTAACTCTCTTATGAGTGAGAACATGAGACAGTTATTTTTCTATTCTGGAGTTATTTCACTTAGTATCATGGCCTCCAGTTCCATCCAAGTTGCTGCAAAAAACATTATTATATTCTTTCTTATTGCTGAGTAGTACTTAATGATATATATATATGTGTGTGTGTGTGTGTGTATGTACATATATATGCCATATTTTCTTTATCCACTCGTCAGTTGGTAGGCACTTAGATTGGTTCCATATCTTTGCAATTGTGAACTATGCTGAGAAACATGAGTGCAGGCGTCTTTCTGATGTAATGATTTCTTTTCCTCTGGGTCAGTTCTCAACCTTCCTAATGCCGCAGCCCTTTCCTGTGGGTCGTGACCCACAGGTTGAGAACTGTTGCTCTGGGTAGCTACCCAGCAGTGGGGTTGCAGGATGAAATGGTAGCTCTACTTTTAATTCTTTGAGAAATCTCCATACTGATATAGGACTGTAATTTATAGATGGAGTTTCTCCTATCTGTTCTGTGGTTCCTGTCTTTTCGTTTACAATGCTTTTAGTTATACATCTTAGTTAACAACAGGGCTCACCTCAGTGTTGATGTGGATATTTCTATTTGCTTTGCTGAAAGATAATATCCATACTTGGAGTTTTTTTTTTTTTTTTTTTAGACAGAGTCTCACTATGTCGCCCTTGGTAGTGTGCCTTGGTGTTAGAGCTCACTTCAACCTCAAACTCTTAGGCTTAGGCGATTCTCTTGCCTCAACCTCCAAACTAGCTGGGATTACAGATGCCCGCCACAATGCCTGGCTATTTTTTGGTTGTAGTTGTCATTGTTGTTTGGTTGACAACTACATTGTTGCTGGATTCGAATCCGCCACCTCCAGTATATGTGGCTGGCACCTTAGCTGCTGAGTCCAGGTACCAAGCCCATATTTGGAGTTCTAGTCCCAGTTCTGACACAAAAATAATCACCATTTATTGACTATGATAAGCACTTTCAAGATGGTATCCCAATTAGTCTTTACCATAGCTCCTGAGGAGCTGTTTTAAGTCCTATTATTAACGTAAGGAAACTCAGGCATAGAGCTCTTTAGAAATTTACTAAAGATCCAATAGCTAATGGCTGGCAGAGTTGGTATTTGAACCCAGATTTGCATGACTTTTTATTTTTATTTTTTGAAGTGGGGACAGAGTCATACCAAGTCACCTTGGTAGGGTGCAGTGGTGCGTCATCATCATAGTTCACTGTAACTCCTGGGCACAAGTGATTACCCTGTTCCAGACCCCCCCAGAGTGCTAGGATTATAGGCCTGAGCCACCCTGCTTGGCCTGATGACTTCTTAATACATTAACTGCCATTTAACTTACGCTAGTTTTGAGCGTGGGCCTTGTGAAACCTACATAACTCACCTATCTTTTGACCTATCTTGACCTAATAAACACTGTGACCTCAAAGAAAATTTTTTTTCCTATTAGGTAGTCAGTGAACATTAGTTAAATAAAGTTATTAATTTGGGGGGTTTTGTATTTTATTTTTGCAAGCTTGATTTCTGTTTAACTGCATAAGGCTGTCTGAGTGTCTTCTTCTTGCTTTGTGGTTTCTGCCAGTGTGGGTGTTTCCTCTGGGTTCCTTCCTGTTTGTGAGCCTTTCCCTCTTGGTTAGTTGAAACTTTGGGAGGGGATGGGTAGATGGGGAAGAGGACTAAGTGACTATTTCACAAATTGAAAAAAATACTGAAAAACACAAAGCCTATATGACACGTTATGTTCTGTAAAAGCATATATGATATAAGCTTGTAACTCTGAATGTTCACAATTATCAATTTTGCTTCTCTTTTATTTATTTACTTATTTTTAAAATTTGCTTCTCTTTTAAAATAAAATAAATAGGCCGGGCACAGTGGTTCACATCTATAATGCTAGCATTCTGAGAGGCCAAGCCAAGAGGATCACTTGAGCTCAGGAGTTCAAGACCAGCCTGAGCAAGAGCGAGGTCCTGTCTTCACTAAAAATAGAAAAAAAAATTAGCTGGGCATTGTGGTGGGTGCCTGTAGTCCCAGCTACTCAGGAGGCCCCGGTAGGAGGATTGAGGGCTTGAACGTAGAAGTTTGAGGTTGCTGTGAGCTAAGGTAATGCCATGACATTCTAGCCTGGGGCAAGAGTGAGATTCTGTCTCAAACAAACAAACAAACAAACAAACCCCAAAACTAAAATAAACAATTATAACAGACGTATGTTATCTTTTTTTCTCTTGGCCAGTCTCATTCCGCTCCTTCTCCTGAAGCATCCTCAGTGACGATTTTGATGTGAATCTTGCTATTCTGTGATTTTATAATTATTTCTCTCTTTCTTTTTTTTTTTTTTTTTTTGAGACAGAATCTTAAGCTGTCGCCCTGGGTAGAGTGCCCTGGCGTCACTGCTCACAGCAACCTCAAACTCTTGGGCTTAAGCGATCCTCTTGCCTCAGCCTCCCAAGTAGCTGGGACCACAGGCACCTGTCACAACGCCTGGGCCCGGCTATTTTTGGTTATAGTTGTCATTGTTGTTTGGCGGGCCCTGGCTGGATTTGAACCGCCAGCTCCCGTGTATGTGGCTGGCATCTTAGCCGCTTGAGCTACAGGCGCCAAGTCATAATTACTTCTTATTTATGTCTTTGTTTATTTATTATTTTATTTTTTTAGAGCCAGAATCTCACTCTGCCATCCAGGGTGGAGTGCAGTCCCATTTGTCTTCTGCAGTTATAAGAGGTGCCCAACATGACTTGTATTCATCTTTTATTACTGGTATATATTGAATAACAATTTTAATGCAGTTTTTTCCTTTTGTAAAATGTGTGTACTTTTTTTGGTGCCTTCTATGTTTGTATTCATATACAAAATGTAGTATGGTTTTATGTGTTTTAGAGTTTTTATTCAATGTTGTTTCAGAAATCTGTTTATATTGACACATAAGGATCTAGTTTACTCATTTTAACTGTTGAATTGTTATTTCATTACATGATTTATACCAGAGTCCATTTATCTATTTTTCCAATAATGGATATTTGTTATATTTCTAGTCTTTTCCTTTTTAATTTTTTTTTGCAGTTTTGGCTAGGGTCAGGTTTGAACCCGCCACCCCTGGTATATGGGGCCAGTGCCCTACTCCTTGGGCCACAGGCACCGGCCCTTCTAGTCTTTTCCTATAACACATCGTGCTGCCAGGAATATACGTGTGTCTTTTGGTGCTCATAGCAAGAGCTTCTCCAAGATAGATTTGCGTGCTGAATGGTTTCACAGCTACAACTACTCCAGATTCTGACAAATTACTAAGAAAAGTAGTGATACTAATTTCTACTTTTGTTTTCGAGTGTCCTTGTTTCCCCATTTCTGGCCAACTAACACTTGTCATTATCAGACTTTTTTGATTTATGCTAATTGGAAAGGTGTGAAATGACATTGTTTTAATTTAAAAAGAATTTTCTTGCTAAAGTTATATGATGTCTTGTAAAAATTTCATTTTATATGTATTATATATTTAGGTCTTACGAAAATATACAAAGAATGCAATGAATATCTGTGTACCCTCAAATCAGCTTAAAAAATAGAACATGAGGGCGGCGCCTGTGGCTTGAGTAGGGTGCTGGCCCCAGGTTCAAACCTGGCCCTGGCGGAAAAAAAAAATTGAACATGACACAGTTAAACCTCTCTGAATTCTCTTCCTCAGTCATCTCCCCTTTGTAGAAATAGTAAGCAGAGCTAAATGCTGTTTTTATATTTGGTGTTTATTTCTCCCTATCCATGTATTATTTTTCTACATAGTTGTATACGGTATGTTTAAGTAATATTTATAATTGTTTTTGTCTGTATTCAGATCTGTGAACCTATAGATGGTATCAATACTGCAAATGTTTGCTCTGTTTGCTATTGTTTGCTCAACATGATATTTCGGAGACTCACTTCTAACACACGAGGCTCTATTTCTGTACCACCTTGAGGCCTGGGCAAGATAGACTTCTGTCCTGTGTGCTATGCTTTACTAACCCCGGTCTTGGTCCTCCTCTGTTGCATCCTTACCTAGTTTTTGAGGAGTCCATGGGGCTAAAGAGTCATACCTATTTAGAACCTGTGATCCCCACATCTGTTACTTGGCCCCTGGAATTCTCAAGCCACTTCTGAGGCCTGTATGGTCTTCTCTTCTGGGTCTTCCTACTTGTGGAAGGAATTTGCAAATATAGCCTAGTGTGTCCATTGCTTCTGTGGGGTGGCACTAGCAGTGTGAGACAGAGCCGGGGGTGGAAAGAGAAGTTGGGAGCCTTCTGTATTCTGTTGTGGAACTCAGGGAGTCCATGAATTCTAAGTTTAAACTTGGCCTTCCTAGTTGTTACGAAAGAATATTTGTTATGATAGGAAGACAGAGTATATTTTATTTAACTATTTCTTAGATTAATTTATTACTGTTAAGTATTTAGATATTTATACATGAGCCTCTGTTTAGAGCCTTGCTCTGGGCCCCACAAATTTAGGGAAGAACTTCTTTCAATTCCTTGACATACATAGCTTTCTTTTGTATTAATATACATAATTTATGTATCAATTCTCTTATTAAAATTGAGATTGTTTTGAATTTTTTGCTCTTGAACTATAATGCTTTGAACACTTTGATATATGTGTTTCTTTGTGTACCTGTAAGAGTGTCCCTACATATGTAATAGTGGAATTTTCATACTTAAATTTTACAAGATAATTGTAAATTGCTTTCCAAAGTATGTTTGCCAAGTTCTACTCCCATCAGAAGAATATGAGCATTCTCTTGCTTTATATCCTTGCCAACTGCTATCATCAGCCTTTTAAAACCTGTACCAATACAAGGAATGTGAAATTTTATCTCACTGTGGTTTCAATTCTTCATATATTCTGGGTGTACAGCCCTTTTAAATCCTATTATTCATTTTTAAATGTTTGTCTTACTTGGTGTCTTAGTACTTGCTTCTTATTTGCATTTTACTTTTTGGCAATCTTAGTGCTCTATTTTTGTTTGTAATAGCCTTTATTTATTTACTTATTTATTACCATTTTTTAAATGGATAAAACCATTGTAAAGTGTTCAATTCAGTGGCAATAAATCTTCTATCCATGGAGTTGGAGTCATGTTGTCAAGATGGTGGCCTTAGAGACATGCTATTTTCTGCACCATCATGACCCAAAAGGGATCTCCCTGGAAGAATCGTTTGAGAATTTGTGTTCTCTTTGTAGATTTGCTATGTTTTAAAATTTTAATTTGATCAAATTTGACTTTCTTTTTTTTTTTTTTTTGGCAGATTTTGGCTGGGGCCGGCTTTGAACCTGCCACCCCAGTATATGGGGCTGGCGCCATACTCCTTGAGCCACAGGCGCTGCCCAGATCAAATTTGACTTTCAATAATCTCCAATTTCTGTAGAAATTAAGCTAAGAAACTTTAGCCGGGCGTTATGGTGGGTGCCTCTAGTCTCAGCTACTCAGGAGGCTGAGGCAAGAGAATCGCCTAAGCCCAAGAGCTGGAGGTTGCTGTGAGCTGTGACGCCAAGGCACTCTACTAAGGGTGATAAAGTGAGACTCTGTCTCATTAAAAAAAAAAAAGGGCAGTGCCTGTGGCTCAGTGGGTAGGGTGCTGGCCCCATATACCTAGGGTGGTGGGTTCAATCCCAGCCCTGGCTGAACTGCAACAAAATAGCCAGGCGTTGTGGCGAGCGCCTATAGTCCCAGCTACTCTGGAGGCTGAGGCAAGAGAATTGCCTAAGCCCAGGAGTTGGAAGTTGCTGTGAGCTGTGTGACACCACGGCACTCTACCGAAGACGATAAAGTGAAACTGTCTCTACAAATAAAAATAAAAGGAACTTAGTGACATTATATATGATACTGTGAACCACAATAAAATCTTATATATAGTGACAAATAAGTATCTAATAACAAAATATTTCTTTTTTTTATATAATATAGGGATGGAAAAATCAAACATTTAAAGTAAATATAGATTTGTCTTCCTTCCATTAAATGGGTCTAATTTGCTTACTAGGCCTGCCCATATTTACTTCCAGACAGGAATCTGTGATCTTTACCTGCAAGTGACCTTGGAGATGGGAATGGAAAAAGCAGAAAGGATTCCAGAAGGAACCTAGGATCTCAGGCTCAGTGGGAAGTCAAGTCAGTCAAGCCAAGGTGCTGTCAGGGAGTTAGACTCAGGTTGGGAGGAGAGTGCATTGACTATATCATGATCTTTAAATCTTTTCGCATACAGAGAAGAGATTTTAATACATTTCAGATCAACCCAAGGCATTCGGCCAAGAAAAGTCTTTGGGGAAGTAGTTTCCAAACATTTTGATCTCTCATTCCAATCTGGAGAAAACATCTTGAATATGTGTCATTTATTTAAAAATTAACAAATGATGTACAACTTTTAATGTGTACATTCAAAATGTACTTAATTACATTAACACATTTTTAATCTACTTTTTTGAGGTATGATACAATACAATGTACCCATTTAAAAGATACAATTGAAAGAGTCTTGGCAAATAGTTATACTCATGTAACCATCGCCTCAACATAGATACAGATTATTTTCATCAGCTTTGAGTCCATGCCCTACTTTTCTACTTTTTCAGGTAAAAAAATAAATATAAGGCGTTCTACCATTTTTTCCCCACACCTTGGTGGATTGTTTAGGGTAGTATGTGGGGTATAAGTAGCTAACTTTGCAGTGGTACTTCCCAAACTTTGATGCACATCTGAATCATGTGGGAAAGCTACTAAAATGCAGATTCCCAAGTCACACACTGGAAGAGGTTTAGTGGGGCCTGGGAAGTTGCATTTTAAACATCACCCTAAAGGATTCTTTCAAAAGGGTCAAAACCACACTTTCAGAAACAAATAGTTCGCCAAAGATGCACTTCCTGGAAGAATGCAGATGCAAGGTTTTTTGTGGCTTCTGAGCTTAAGGGAGTAAAAGAGAAATGGATTTTTTAGTGCAGATCCAACAAAAGATTTTTTTTAGGGCTGGGTGTGGTGGCTCATGCCTGTAATTCTAGCACTCTGGGAGGTGGAGGCAGGTGGATTGCATGAGCTCAGGAATTTGAGACCAGCCTGAGCAAGAGTGAGACCTTGTTTCTAAAAAACTAGCCGAGTTTTGTGGCAGACGCCTCTAGTCCCAGCTACTGGGGAGGCTGAGGCAAGAGGATTGCTTGAGTCCAAGAGTTTGAGGTTGCTGTGGCTGTGACGCCATGGCAGTCAGACCCAGGGTGACTGAGCGAGACTCTGTCTCAAAAAAAAAAAAAAAAGATATTTTTAAAGTATTGCTTGATGTGTCAGTTACTTTTATATGACAGAACCACAAGACATAGGAAACCATTGGCCTTTATATTTATTGACCATTTTGTGTGGCAAATGGTAGGCTCTTCTAGAGGCTTCTACCCTTTCCTCTTTCACTAAGGGGATCTTTGAATACTATTAACCAGTTAAGTAATCTTTCTCTCTAGTTTATTTTAATGTTCATGTTAATTTTCAAAAAGATTTGTGTTGGGAATTCTGGGTGGGGCAGAAGAGGCCCATGAAAGAAGAGGTTTGTGTGACCTCCTTTCTCTAATCGTCAAGATTTTGGCAATACCACCCCTTCCTGCCTTTATTCTCCTTTTTCTCCCTAGTGTTATTGATTTAGGGTGATGTTTCCCAAACTAAACTGCACATTGAAATCATTCAGAAAATCTTTTTAAAAAATGCTGATGCCCTTGGCCAAGTACAGAGGCTCGGGCCTTTATCCTAGTACTCTGGGAGGCCAAGATGGGTGTATTGCCTGAGCTCAGGAGTTTGAGACCTACCTGAGCAAGAATGAGACTCTGTCTCTACTGAAATAGAAAAACCAGCCGGGTTTTGTGGGAGACGCCTGTAGTTCCAGCTACTTGGGAGGCTGAGGCAAGAGGATTGCTTGAGCTCAAGAATTTGAGGTTGCTGTGAGCTGTGACACCATGACACTCTACCCAGTGCGATGGAATGAAACTGTCTCAAAAAAAAAATACTCATGTCTGACTCCTACATTTGATTTAACTGGGGTATGAATTGGGCATTCAGAGGTCCTCAAACTTTTTAAACAGGGGGCCAGTTCACTGTCCCTCAGACTGCTGGAGGGCCGGACTATAGTTAAAAAAAAACAAAACTATGAACAAATTCCTATGCACACTGCACATATCTTATTTTGAAGTAAAAAGACAAAATGGGAACAAATACAATCACACCTCCTCATGCGGCCCATGGGCCGTAGTTTGAGGACCCCTGAGGGCAGTAAAGTTTGTAAACCACTAATTTAGGGGATTAGAGAAATAAGTCAAGGCTGGGGAGACTGGCCACAATAACAGAGGTGATCTTTGGTTGCTACCAGCACTGTTTGCCCCACTCGTGGTACAACTGTAGAATACAGGCATATCCCCTTGATCCTTAGTGGGCCTGGGCCCTTCATTTTGTCCTTGGCTGCCCACAGGAGCGTTCCTCTGCCCCGGCTGGGGCTTGTAGCAGCTGCAGCCTGGGGCTCACCATCTTGGCAACAGTTGGCTGGGGCTGTCTTCCTCTTGTGTTCTGGGTATTACAGGTGTGGTTAAAGGAAGCCCATATGTATTCAGCCCCACCCTCTCTCTCCCCACATCCTTTGCCACCCTGCTCATGTGGTTTCTACTGTTCCTCCCCCATCTTCCTAGGGGTTCCAGGTTCAGCGAATCATCCCTACTCTCTAATAACAAGACAATCTGATCTTGAACATCAAAAGTACAAACACAGGGAATAGGAGTCTGGTGTCTTTAAAATAATATTTCATGAGGGTGTTTTTGATTAATGGCATTTTATTCGTTAGACCAGTGTTCTTTAGATTTTATCTTTCACACATCCTGGTTCCTTTTTTTCACCTGGCTTATACCATGGGTGAGCCATTTCCTGTTTTCTATACAAGTCAACTGTCTCTTTGTTTTTTATCAATTCCACAGAGTGTTGGGGAACAGAGAGGGTGAGGGGTATTTTAATACAAATTACTGTCAAAAAACAAGAGTCTCTCAGGTTATTATCTCTCTCTTTTTGGTCTGGCAGCAGAGCTCATAGCTGGCCAGGGGCCAGGGTTTATTGACCTGTGAAGCTCAGAAGCTTGGAGGTGAAAATCCAGTTCAAGAACCTAACCTAGAATTGAAACTGACAAAACCAACCCATGATTCTCAGCCCTGCCTGCACTTTAGAATCACCTGGGGTGCCACCCCAGTCAAATTAAACTGATCTCTGAGGGTGTGGCCCAGGTTTAGGTATTTTTAAACTCAGCCCAGTTGATTATTATGTGTATCCAGGGATGAGAACCACTCTGCAATCTGTTTAGACTGCACCAGCAGTCGGGGAGAGCACTTACGGCCTGGGTTAAAATAACATTTTTTTCGTGGCAGAAAGAAAAGTGAAAGGTCATTTGTTTTTAGACTTTTGGCCTGAGATTCCTGAAAGAGAGATAATTCTGCCTCTTTCAAGGCCATCTTTGCTGTTTTTTGTTTTTTTTTTTTTAATCTCTTATCCCAACTCATGTTGTTTTTAGAGGTTTATCTCCTCCAAGCAGGGGAAGCATTCTGCAAATACTTGTTTTCTCCTGGGCAGTTTCATAATGGTTTGTAAGAGAGCTCTCTCTTTTTTTTTTTAATGAGACAGATCCTCAAGCTGTTGCCCTGGGTAGAGTGCTGTAGCATCACATGTCACAGCAACCTCCAACTTTTGGGCTCAAGCAATTCTTCTGCCTCCAGGTAGCTGGAACCACAGGCGCCCGCCACAACGCCTGGCTATTTTTTGGTTGTAGCCGTCATTGTTGTTTGGCGGGCCTGGGCCAGATTTGAACCGCCAGCTCAGGTGTATGTGTGGCGCCTTAGCTGCTTGAGCCACAGGTGCCGAGCCAGTGAGCTTTTTTTCGTATTGGGAAGTTGGGAGTTTCTGCTGCTCCTCACCAGCCTTCTGCAGGACCCATTATCCTTTTGGGTGGAGGTAGCCCCCAAGACTTCATAATTCAAGTGTTCTAAAACCAGCTGGTTAGAAATGCAAATTCTCAGCCAAGCCTCCACCTAGTCTTACTGATACAGAGACTGGGGTAAGAGCCCAGCACATAGCACACTAACAGTTTGCGAGTAGGTCTAGGATGGGACCCATTGTTTGCATTTCTTTTCCTTTCTTTTTTTTTTTTTTTTTTGAGACAGAGTCTCAAGCCGTCCCCCTGGGGTAGAGTGCTGTGGCATCACAGCTCACAGCAACCTCAAACTCTTGGGCTTAAGCAATTCTCTTGCCTCAGCCTCCCAAGTAGCGGAGACTACAGGCTCCTGCCACAACACCTGGCTATTTTTTGGTTGTAGTTGTCGTCGTTGTTTTAGCTGACCCGAGTTGGGTTCCAACCTGCCAACTTTGGTGTATGTGGTTGGCGCTGTAACCACTGTGCTACAGGCGCCGAGCCAAGTTTGCATTTCTGACAACCTCCCAGGTGTAGATGATGCTGGCCTGGGGAACCGCACTTGGAATACTGCTAGCTTAGCAAACCCCAAGAGGCCATGGGAGACTTTCATGCTATTTCCTGGCTTGAGCAATGGCAATATTAGGCAGCTGGAGCTGGGCCAGAATGATCAGAAGAAAGTGGAAGGAAGCTTTTGGTACCTTAAACATGAGCTCCTTCAACCTCTAATCATGTTTCATGCTACTGAGCTGTGTCTCTTCAATGCTAATTACAACAAATAGTTTCTATTTATTATTTTTTGTCCTTTTTTTGGAGATCGTTTCTCAATCTGTTGCCTGAGCAAGAGTGTAGGGGCACAAACATAGCTCAATGCGGCCTGGAATTTCTGGGCTCAAGCATTCCTCCCGCCTTAGCCTCCTAGGTAGCTTGGACTATAGGCACCTGCCACCTCACCCGGCTAAATTTTTCTAATTTTTGTAGAGATGGGGTCTTGAAAGGTGTAAGCGGTGGTGTCCAGAGACAAGACCAGAGTGAAGATGTTCAGGCTAGGTTTCTTTTTTTCTTTTCTTTCTTTCTTTTTTTTTTTATTATTAAATCATAGCTGTGTACATTAATGCGAACATGGGGCACCATACACTGGTTTTGTACACAGTTTGACACATTTTCATCACACTGGTTGACAAAGCCTTCCTGGCATTTTCTTACTTATTGTGTTAAGACAATTACATTCTACATTTACTCTTGAAAGGGGAGAATGATTGGCCTGGGCATTGCAAAATGATGTCTGCACTTGGGGCCAGTTAGAGATCCCCTTTTACATTGCGTAGTAGGGAATATGCAAATTCTACAACTTGCCCGAAGGCTTTGGTGAGTTAAAGTCCTTTGGGGTGGGGCTAACTAGGTCCTTTGTCTTAGGAAAGGAGAAGGAGGAGGGGGAAGGGCTCCGTGTGGCTACATTAGCCCCCCAATAGGTCTCACTCTTGCTCAGGCTGGTCTTGAACTCCTGGCCTCAAGCAGTCCTCCCACCTTCACTTCTCGCTTTATTGGGCCTCAGTTTCACAAGGTAGGATTATCCCAACTAAATTAAATAATAGATGTAGAGTTCCTGTCACTTAGTAAATGCATCATAGATGTTAGTTTCAGTACTTACCCCCAAATAGAAGGTGAGCACAAACTGCCCCACTTTCATAGTGGATACAAATGCTGATATTAGGGCAAAGATAGAGCCTGTAAGAATCAGTTAAAGGAGAATTGTAGAGAATGTGAGGAAACGGAGCAGGGGCCACAGGTCAGACAAAAGCTAGATCTAGATGCTGCGAATCAAAAATGGGTTCAAGTGACAATCATAAAATCTAGAGCAATGTTCTTAAACCTTTTTTTATCTCATGGAACCTATAGTTAAACTTCTGCGGCACACTTAAATTATGTTGATCAAAAAAAAAAAAGAGTGGAAAACAAAAAGAATATAATTACTGTGCTTTGAACATCGTTTTTTTAGAGACAGAGCCTCACTTTGTCACCCTCAGTACAGTGTCATAGCGTCATAGCTCACAGCAACCAAATAACTCTTGGGCTCAAGCAATCCTCTTGCCTCAGCTGAGACTACAGGTGCCCACCACAATGCCTGGGTACTTTTTTTTATTTTAAGAGACAGAGTCTCACTTTATCACCCTTGGTAGAGTGCTGTGGAGTCACAGCTCATAGCAACCTCCAACTCCTGGGCTTAGGCGATTCTCTTGCCTCAGCCTCCCAAGAAGCTGGGACTATAGATGCCAACCACAGTGCCCGGCTATTTTTTTTTTTTTGTTTGTTTGTTTTTGCCCGGGGCTAGGTTTGAACCCGCCACCTCTGGCATATGGGACCGGCGCCCTCCTCCTTGAGCCACAGGCACTGCCCATGCCTGGCTATTTTTTTTGTTGTAGTTGTCATTGTTGTTTAGTAGACCTGGGCAGGGTTCGAACCTGCCAGCCCCCATGTATGTGGCCAAAGCCCTAACCACTGAACTAAGGGCATTGAGCCATATGCTGCCATTTTCACCATTATTTTACAATTTGAAGAATCACTTTTGAGTCACTGGTCCCTTTTTATGAATCAGAGATATAATGCAACATAAAAAGGAAGAAAGTAAAGTACCTCAAGAATGTAAAAAAAGTATCCAATGTCCGTGGCTCAAAGGAGTAGGGCTATCCAATGTCCGTGGCTCAAAGGAGTAGGGCTCCGGCCCTATATGCTGGAGGTGGCGGGTTCAAACACATCCCCGGTCAAAAACTGCAAAAACTGCAAAAAAAAAGTATCCAATGTCACAATACCAAAATGAAACCAATATAGAAACAACTGAACTCCCATATGAGAGAAGAACCATAAGTATAATCTAGTGGGGGGGAGTGAAAAAGGGGGGAATCTCACCTGATGTGCACAATGTGAGGGTGTTCAGCACATCCCCTGGGCGAAGGGCTCAACTACAACTTGCACTTTACCTTAGGAATGAAAACAATGTAACCTAAACATTTGTACCTCATATTAATCTGAAATTAAAAAAAGGGGGAGAAAATGCAAAATTATTTGAAATAAACAAAGCTGATAAAAATTAATATTAAAAATGTAAACAACAATTACAAATCTGCAGCTTGGTACTCATCCTCTACTAGATAAACAGTCAAAGGGGATGAACAAATAGTTTGTATAAGAGAATATGCAAGCATTAAGCCAACATTTTGGAATATTTCAGTGTGAATTAATAAGAGTGTAAGTCTATTTCATACCTATTGAAATAGCAAAGTGACAAAACTCAATGTCAGTGTGCTTGTGGGGAAATAGACATACTCCCAGCTTGCTGGTATGTTTTCTGGGGAACAGTAGGTCAAAATTAAATAGAAGCTGTCGAGAACATTAGTCTGTTCTTTATGGCAGTATTCTCAAAGGAATAACTCTCAGGAAAATCATATAAAAGAAGAAAGATTATTTGTATAAGGATAATTGTAACCACACTATTTAAGTAGTAAAATTCTAGTCATTACACAACTGACAACTTGATAATTGTGGTGCAGATTAGAAAATATTAACATGTCATCATATTAGTAACTGCGAAAGCCATAAATCTGAGGACTTTGACAATATTATATGTAGAATATGTAAATTGAAAAGTGGAGTGAGTTTGTTATATGATTGTTGATGACTGTCAAATTATATTTGTCTAATGAGAGTATCAGTGCTGTTAGGATTTCTCAGTGATCTAAACCAATGCTTCTTTGATTCTAATGTGATTAAATCAAGTGCTCGGTCACCATGTAGGGCTTACATATCAGAAAGCTCTGATTATGCAACAATTACATCATCACAGCAGGTTCTACTGGACAGTATTGAACTGAAAATTATTATAATTTTTTTTTGAGACAGAGTCTCACTCTCTAGCCCTCAGTTGAGTGCTATGGTCTCACAGCTCACAGCAACCTCCAACTCTTGGGCTTAAGCGATTCTTTTGCCTCAGCCTCCAGAGTAGCTGGGACTACAGGTGCCTGCCACAATGCCCGTCTATTTTTTGTTGCAGTTGCCACTGCTGTCTTAGCTGACTGGGGCTGGGTTTGAACCCGCCACCCTCAGTATATGGGGCCAGCGCCCTACCCGCTGAGCCATAGGCGCGGCCCTGAACTAAATTATTAATGTCTGAAATTATTAATTAATTTATCTTTTTCTGAAGAGTTGTTTGAAATATACAGTTAAGAGTTTGTTCCATTCTTTTGTAGGCATAAATAATATAGATACGTTCATTAGTACATAAAACAGAAAAGATATAGCAATAAATAATTTTATTTAATTAAAATATTAGATAAATGGAATTCTTTTTTTTTTTTTTAGAGACAAAGTCTCATTTTGTTGCCCTCAGTAGAGTGCTGTGGCATCACAGCTCACAGCAACCACCAGCTCCTGGGCATAGGCAATTCTCTTGCCTCAGCCTCCCAAGAAGCTGGAAGTACAGGCGCCCGCCACAACTCCCAGCTATTTTTTTGTTGCAATTTGGCCGGGGCTGGGTTTGAACCCACCACCCTCAGTATATGGGGCTGGCGCCCTACTCACTGAGCCACAGGTGCCATCCAGATAAATGAAATTCTATCTTGTTGACTTTATTGTCAGTCCGTAGGTGTGTTATAACAATTTGTTCTTTGTTTCTTGTTAAGCAGTCCCTTTTAACAGCTTGGCTATATTTTCTTTGCCAGTTTTTTTCCTGTTCTGACGTTTCTGAGCTATACACAAATTATAAATTAATAAGCCAGGTGTAGTGGCAGGCACTGTTGTCCCAGCTACTCAGGAGGCTGAGGCAGGAGGATCTCTTTGAGCCCAAGAGTTTGAGGTTGCTGTGAGGTAAGATACCATGACACTCGACACAGGATGACAGAGTGAGACTCTGTCTCCAAGAAAAAGAAAAAATAATAATAACTTAATGTTTACCAGGGGAGATACTGTTTAAAGAAGTATTGTAATAATTTAAAGTCAGTTATGTGTATATATATGTATAATTTGTGAAGAAATACACCACAACTACAACCCCATGTGACTGTTTCATAAATTTATTTTATTAAAAGTTATTCTCTAGCATAACCAACCTGTATTAGGGTAAAGGCATGATTTTTTTTTTTTTTTTTGAGATTGAGTGTCACTCTTGGCCAGCCTAGAGTGCCATGGCATCAGCCTAACTCACAGCAATCTCAAACTCCTCAAGCGATCCTGCCTCAGTCCCAAGTAGCTGGGACTACAAGTCACCCACAAGGCCACTAGGCTAATTTTTCCATTTTTAGTAGAGATGGGATCTTGGTCTTGCTCAGGCTAGTCTTAAACTCCTGATTTCACGCAATCCTCCTGCCTCTGCCTTGCAGAGTGCTAGGATTACAGGCATGAGCCACTGGCCAGCCTACGGACATCATTCTTTGTTGACTAAATGTTTTGTGGGTGATTTTCTTTTTCTTTACTTCTGTAAAGTGGCAACACTGACCATTGTCATGTTTTCTTCCAGGAATCTATGCAAATATTCTCATGAGGTTCTCTCTGAAGAGAACATCAAAATCCTGAAATTGCATGAGCTATCTGGCCTTAACCAAGAGGAATTAGCAGTGCTCCTCCTCCAAAGTGATCCTTTCTTTATGCCTGAGGTAAGTTACTTAGGATTCCTCCCTTTAAGAAGCAGGGAGGGTGGCTCAGCGCCTGTAGCTCAGCGGCTAAGGGTGCCTGCCACATATACCAGAGCTGGTGGATTCGAATCCAGCCCAGGCCTGCCAGACAAAGACAACTATAACCAAAAATAGCTGGCATTGTGGCTGGCCTCTGTAGTCCCAGCTACTTGGGAGGCTGAGGCAAGAGAATCACTTAAGCCCAAGAATTTGAGATTGCTGTGAGCTGTGACGCAAAGGCACTCTGCTGAGGGTGACATAGTGAGACTCTGTCTCTAAAAAAAAAAAAAAGCAGGGAGAAAATACCCTTGGCAGTGTTGTGGCATGGATGTGTTGGTGTAGGAGCAGGAAAGACTCAACGTTGGTGTTGGGGCTGGGCAGGCAGGGTTATTGCTGGGTGACCTAAGAGAGCCCAGTGGTTTCTCTCATGTGTGAAGTTTCATATTAATTTGAGTCTGGAACATCTCCTCCACCCAGGCTGCTATGGAAGCCTGTGTGTGAGCAAGTGTGGGCTGAAGATGTAATACATGGAGGGCTAACTGATACTTTATATGAGGGTGGCTTCTCCGAAGAGGTGAGCTTTGAATTGAGGTTTAGAAGATGACAGGAAAGAGGATGCTAAGCTGTCATGAGAGAGAGTCCCCCAAATTTAATTTTTTTCTCTATCACGTGATAGTCTAGATCAGGAGTCAGCAATCTATGAAGGCCTGAGGAACTGGTTTCTGTAGTTGGCTTAGTTAGTATCGTTGGCATGAGTTTCTACGCAAAAATGCTGGGCAAGAAAAGTCTCTAAAGGAGCATTTTAATTTGGGGGAGTAGGATGAGATCTTTTCATGGGGCTTTAGCAGGAGGGGTGAAGAGTTCAGCTAGTTTCAAGAATAGTTGATCAAGAAGGGCTGGCTCGGCGCCTGTAGCTCAAGCGGCTAAGGTGCCAGCCACATACACCAGAGCTAGTGGGTTCGAATTCAGCCTGGACCTGCCAAACAACAATGACAACTACAACCAAAAAATGGCTGGGCGTTGTGGCGGGCTCTTGCAGTCCCAGCTCCTTGGAGGCTGAGGCAAGAGAATTGCTTAAGCCCAGGAGCTGAGGCAAGAGAATCGCTTGAGCCCAGGAGTTGGAGGTTGCTGTGAGCTGTGATGCTACAGCACTCTATCCAGGGCAACAGCTTGAGGCCTGTCTCAAAAAAAAAGAAGGGCTCTCCATGGATGGAGGAATTATCTCTGCAGATCAGCAGCTATTATTTGGGTAATTTGGACTTTATCAAAAGGGGTGAGGTGGGAAGGAGGGGCTAAGTTAATTTCTGGGAGGCAGGTAGAGAAATGGCTGGGGGGGTTGACAGTGGACAAGGACCTGAGGGCCACCGTGGGATATTCACTTTGCTGCTTGCTTTACACTCACTCAGCTAAGATTTCAGAATCCCCGCAGATGTGTGGCAGCAGTGGACAGACTCTCTTGCCCTAAAAAAGTTATAATATTCCCACTTTTTCGCTTTGCTTTGACTTGTGAGGACACAAAAACACCAGGCAACCTGACTTCCTGGTATATAAACCTGTCAAATTGCAATGTACTTATTAAAGGAAAAAGTACTTTCATTTCTTCTGGCCTAATAAAGGCAGGAACATTCTTTCTTAAACATTGGTATAGTAGTAGGAATGTTACCAAAGCATCACTTGTAAGGTTGCTAATTAGGTGGTTGTTTTTGTTGCAGCCTCTGGGACACACTTCAGCACCACCTAGAGGATTTGTTAAAAATACAGGTTGTTGGTCCTCCCGCCTCCAGATGTGGGGAAGGATCTGGGGAGTTGGGTTTCTAAGTCTCCAGGTGGTGCAGATGGTGCTGGTCCAGAGACCATACTTTGAAAACTCCTGGTCTTGGGCAGCGCCTGTGGCTCAGTCGGTAGGGCGCCGGCCCCATATACCGAGGGTGGCGGGTTCAAACCCAGCCCCGGCCAAACTGCAACCAAAAAAAAAAAAAAAATAGCCGGGCGTTGTGGCGGGCGCCTGTGGTCCCAGCTACTCGGGAGGCTGAGGCAAGAGAATCGCTTAAGCCCAGGAGTTGGAGGTTGCTGTGAGCTGTGTGATGCCATGGCACTCTACTGAGGGCCATAAAGTGAGACTCTGTCTCTACAAAAAAAAAAAAAAAAAAGAAAACTCCTGGTCTGAACTCTGGACAAGAGACTCCACAGCAATCACAAGTATTTTTTTGAATCGGGTTTTAGAAGTTGTCTCTGTAGCTAAACCGTTGTTCCTAGAGTCTGAGTCCATGGCTTTGCCATCTAGACAAATTATCTATTGTGAACCATGTCGATCTGATTTGCTTAGAGTCATTTGAAACAGCTTATAAATGTCTCAAGCTTCAAAATGTCTGAAATTTGGGTTTCTCACCAGCTTTATTTATTTCTCCCAGCAAAAGAAAAAGAAGCTGGGAACCACACAGTTGCTTTTAGGGTCTCAGGCTTTATTATTATTGTTATTTTATTTTATTTTTTTTTTTTTGAGACAGAGCCTCAAGCTGTCACCCGGGTAGAGTTCTATGGCATCACAGCTCACAGCAACCTCCAACTCCTGGGCTCAAGCGGGTCTTCTGTCTCCGCCTCCCAAGTAGCTGGGACTACAGGCTCCCATCACAATGCCCGGCTATTTTTTGGTTGTAGCCATCATTGTTGTTTGGCGGGCCCAAGCTGGATTCGAACCCACCAGCTCAGGTGTATGTGTGGCTGGCGCCTTAGCCTCTTGAGCCACAGGCGCCGAGCCTATTGTTTTTTTTTTTTTTTTTGTGGTTTTTGGCCGAGGCTGGGTTTGAACCCACCACCTCCAGCATATGGGACTGGCGCCCTATCCCTTTGAGCCACAGGCGCCGCCCACCTATTGTTTTTTTTTAATAAGCCTTATTTTATTACTATTTTTTAATTATTTTATTTATTTATTTTTTTAAGACTTATGAGTCTCATTCTGTTGCCCTGAGTAGAGCGCTGTGATATGATTATAGCTCACAGCAACCTCAAATTCCTGTGCTCAAGTAATCCTCTTGCTTCAGCCTTCAGAGTACCTGGGACTACAGATGCCTGCCATGACACCCAGCTAGTTTTTTCTATTTTTAGTAGAGACGGGGTCTCATTCTTGCTCGGGCTGGTCTTGAACTCCTGAGCTCCAGCAATCCATCTGCTTTGGTCTCCCAGAATGCTGGGATTACAGGCATGAGCTGTCCTGCCTGGCCGGGCCTCTGGCTTTAAAACCAGCATCTTCCAGTCCTGCAGCCTATGGCCTGACCTCAGTGACAGTATTTCTTCTGTCCTCTTTTCACTGGGAAGTACATGTAGGTAGAGCTCAACAGGCAGATATATCTATTTAAGTAGTAATATAAAATTTATCTTCTTCAGTTGATCGTTAGAGAAACTTTACATTCTGCCTAGCAGAGACTAAATTCTAGATTCCCAAGCAGTTGCAGGTAAGACACACATGTCCTTTATAATCGCTAAGTCAGTTGCTATCCAAAGACAAACCTTCCTCCTTTGGGTTCCTTTGCCACATACCTAATGGTCAAGCTGGGTTCTGATCACAGTTGCCGATGTTATTTCGAGTCTTCCAAGAGTCATCCAATTCTTCAGTATCTTTTGGTTAGCCTGCAGGCCTCTTCTGGCTCAAATAAATCAATCACCAATCGAATGCAACTCATCAGAGATTGTGGAATATATGTGTATTCCTCTTCCTTTAGTGTATCTCTGCTTGCTTCAGGAATTTGCGTGCACTTGAGCTTGCCGTAATGAGCATTTGGCAGATACAGGAAGGTGTTTTGTCTCTGGCTATTGTTTCTCCCTTCTGCAGATATGCAAAAGTTACAAGGGAGAGGGTCAGAAGCAGATTTGCAATCAGCAGCCGCAGTGTGACAGACTCCACATCTGTGACCACTTCACCCGAGGGAATTGTAGTTACCCCAACTGTCTCAGGTCCCATAACCTGATGGACAGAAAGGTGCTGGCCACCATGAGGGAGCACGGGCTGAGTCCGGACGTGGTCCAGAACATCCAGGACATCTGTAACAACAAGCACACCCGGAGGAACCCCCCTGGGTCGAGAGGTAAACATTTCTTTCTTTTTAATTGTGTGAACTTACTTTCTTTTTTTCTTTTTTTGCAGTTTGGCCAGAGCTGGGTTCAAAACAGCCACCCTTGGTATATGGGGCCAGTGCCCTACTCACTGGGCCACAGGCGCCGCCCCGCCCCATTTGTGTGAACTTTCAAATGAACAGATATTACAAGGAAAAGAAAAACTTTACCTAGGATGGCTCTGCCTTATGACATAAAACTGTCTTCATTGGGCAGCGCCTGTGGCTCAAAGGGGTAGGGCACTGGTCCCATATGCCGGAGGTGGTGGGTTCGAGCCCAGCCTCGGCCAAAAACCACAAAAAAAAAAACAAACTGTCTTCATTTTCTCTTCCAAACTTCACCTTATGCTTAGATATAGCTTATTTTATTTTATTTTTTTGAGAGAAGAAACATAAAAATGTTTTGGATTTGCCAATTGCTAACATTCTGTCACAATTGCTTTTTTTCTGTTTTCTATTTTTATGTACATGCACATATGGGACTTTTGGTGTTTAAAGCATTTGATATATCCTGACACTTCACACCTGAATATGTCAGCATGCATTTCCTCAGGACCTGGCCATTCTCTTACATAGCCGTAATACAATTAATATGGAAAATTTAGCAATAATGCAGAACTATATACAATTTAATCTGTAGTCCTCAATGCCATTTTGTTAAGAAATTATATATATTTTTTGCAGGTTTTTGCCAGGGCTGGGTATGAACCCGCCACCTCTGGTATATGGGGCTGGCGCCCTACCCCTTTGAGCCACGGGCATCACCCAAGAAATTTTTTTTAATTGTGGTAAATTCTCGCATCCCTTTTATGATTTTCTATTTTCTTGTTTTTTGATAGTTAGCCATTCTAGTGAGTACAAAGTGATATTTCTTGAGCATTTTCATATTATATGGTGGTGTTTTCAATGCCTTTGTCAAATATACTGAGGGTATAAAAATGTATACACACTTTAAGAAAGGAAAAAAGTGCATTAAAGTTGTAATACACACTCACATTTGACTTCTGTGATTACAAGAGATACAAGATACAGTATACAGGTTAACAAATGTTATCAGTATATATCGAGCATTACAATTTCAGTGCATTTTTTCCCTTTCTTAAAATGTATATACAATTTTTGGGGCATCCTCTGTATGTAGAAAAAGTGAAGAATTTTATGAAGCAGATAGAACACACGATTCTATGATTCTGTAAAGTAATGAACAATTACACCTTCTATTTGGGAAGGTGTTTATAGTTTACAAAGGACTTTCACCCCAAATATCTCATCCTTGTTCCTCACATTTATTAGCCTCATTTAAAGGGTAAAGAAACAGGCCATGAGGTATTTAAAGGAGAGGGCTATCAGAAGAGGAGGGGGTGGGGAGAGGGAGGCAGTGAGGCAGATGTTACATTCTTGGGAGGCTCTAATAAGTGTTCAGTAAATCTACATTTTTACATAAGATTAGGTGAGGGAAAGAAAGTTAATGATGTAGTCTTCTTCGCAGAGGAGTGGCTGAGATATCTTATTTGTCCTTGGTTCGTATCTGTGGAGATAAACTTGCAATTTACAAGGTCAGAGTGAAACTGAGAACTCAAGAGCAAGAATTTAGGTTGTGGCTCTAAGGTGATAATTGGCGTGTGCATGTTTTGTAGGGACCATATACCCTGAGAAGTTATAGGGCTAATGAGACAATTCCCTGCAAGCATTCCCTGAGGAGAGTCATTCGGAGAAGCAAAGGACCTTTGTTGTTATGGGAACCTGGCTTGTGCATAAATCAATAGCTATTTGATTTGGGCAGAGGCTGGCAGTGCTGTGTAACGCAGTTCTCAGCCTTGGTCTCCCTTTTGACATTATGAGTTTGGGGGGTTCCGAGATTTTATTTTTCCTGTACATCGTCCACGCATACCCTCATCATACTCATCCACGCACACACACAAACATTGCACACACTCGCCACACATTCATAAATGCCCTCTTCCCTCCCTTCCTCCCTGCGTCCAGGGGGGTGTGACTCATCAAGTTTCTAGAGGAAGCCAGTTCCCTTCCCGTCCCTGCTTTGTCGATTTGGACTTTCGATATTATGCTTGGGAATTGGGGAAAGGAGCGCTAGAGAAAGGAATTTGGAAACTTTTCTGGCTTAAAGAAAATCAGACCTTCAGAATGTTAGTTTCATTTTCTATTTAAGTATCATGAATCCTCAAATTGTCAGGTACCCATATTACAACGCAGGCAAAATCAAAATGATTTTTGGAAAATCTCCGTGCTTTGCCCTAGTCTGTCTCTTCATTCACCATGGAGTGAACGTTGATTTGGGGCCAGGGGATAGTGGACACCTCCACCTAGGAGTTGGGGCTTGGGGACCACATCTCGGTCCTAGAGGAGCAGCAGGAAGAGAACCAGGATCTCACCTGTACCCTAGGCCACGGACTCAGGTGCTCTCTGTGCCCACAGAATGTCAAGATTCTTCCATCATTGTTACAACCCATCCTCAAGATTGTTACACTCCAGATCAGCACAAGTAATTTGATAGAACTTGGATGGCAAAGCCAGAGAAGCTAAGAGGAGGAATGGTGGTAGGAACTCAAATCTCTTTAACTCTAACTTTCATTATTTCGTTTCATTTTTCCCCCAGCTCCTTCCTCACATCGCAGAGGCGGGGCATACAGAGGTAGAAGCAAAAGCAGAGAGCGATTCTTTCAGGGAAGCCAGGAATTTCTTTCATCTGCTTCGGCATCCGCTCAAAGGTCCTCCACGCCCAGTCCAGATCAGATCGGCTGCAGGGCTCCCGGGGATGATGTGTCGGTAGATGGTCTCACCCACGAGTTCGCCTACCTGGGGACTCAGGATTGCACTCAGCCTTCCTTGGCCTCACATAAGGCTACCGGTCTTGGAGGAGCAGGTCAAAAGTTTCCAGAGAATGTCAATCCAGAAGGCCTCTTTCAGGGGAATCACAGCAACACTTACCTTGTTTCGGATTCCATACCAGCCTCCAACCAAAAGGGCCTCACATCCTGGCTGAACGACCAAGGCACCAGGAAAGAGAGCATGTTTTCTCTACTTCTGACCGGCCCCCACTCTCCTCTTGGTTCTGCACCAACACCTGCAGCTGTGACCACCAGAGAGAACACAGGCTTGCTTTACTCTGACCTCAGCGACATCGACAGCAAAAGTGGAATTCCACACATCCAGCATGTTCTTTTTAACAATAATGCTGATGAAGAAGCCATCGGTTTAATTCCCCCAAGATCTTTCACTTACAAAGGCACAATCAGTGGTCAGAGAGAAACATCATTACCTAGGAATCAGGACGCTGGACCCGCTTCCCAAGATCTCCAAACCACTGACAAAATTACAGAGAGTGATTATGCAGGAGTGGCATTTGTTAACGGTAAATACAGAGGGAAGACATTCTCGGCTAGTGAAACTGTCCACAGTGTACCAAATGGCTCTAGTCAAATTATGGATAAAACTACTAATGTAGAAAAAACTGGTGCTGCTGGTTTGGGCTTAAAAACGGAAGTTATTGGGGAAAAAGATGCATTACGCTCTGGGGGTCAGAGTCTGAGAAGCCAGGTCCTGGCCACACTTGGGGAAACCAAGGCACCTGCGCTGGTCAGCACCCTGCATCAGTCACCTTCCTCAAGCAACAGAGCTGCAGCCTCTGGGATCCTTGTCCAGAACTCCACCCAAATCCCTATTTCCCCCACCACTGAGTTCACAAGGAGGACCCCAGGCTCTGCTCTGCGTAAGTCACTGAAGGAGCCTTGTAGTCTAGAAGTAGAGTGGCTGGGGCTGGTGGTTTCTCCTGGGATGTTCTGCCATAGCTGTTAAAGAGCATCGAGGCAGAGGGTTTTGGTTCAGAGGTGGTACCACAGGGGAGGCTGAATTATGCAGACAGGGAAAGACCAACCATTAGAACCACACGTGGAGCAAGTTGCTACATTTACTGACAAGAGCAATAGTTCCACTGTGGTTTAAGAAATAAACATACCCAGGTGTGGTGGCCCACGTCTGTAATCTTAGCACGCTGGGAGGCCCAGGTGGGTGGATTGCCTGAGCCAGAGTGAGACCCTGTCTCTAAAAATAGCTGGGCGTTGTGGCAGGTGCCTGTAGTCCCAGCTACTTGGGAGGCTGAGGCAAGAGAATCACTTGAGCCCAAGAGTTTGAAGTTGCTGTGAGCTATGACACCACAGCACTCTACCCAGGGTGACAAAGTGAGACCCTGTCTCAAACAAACAAACAAACAAAAAATCAAGAAATAAACATAGCTCTCATATGACCCTCATGTCCACATTTCATTTTGGGGTGAGGCTGTCCAGACACGAGCATGAATCTCAGGAGTTGTCTTGCACAGGCCCCGTTTCAGATATTCTTTCCCATGGAGAGACCGGCATCTTGATTTTTGGTTCAAACACTATGTCAACATGCCTGCATCCGCTTCTGTTTTACAGGGTCTGTGGCTGATGTTGTAGATACCACATTTTCTAGGATGGAGGATTCTGACTCAAAGGAAATTTGTCTTGACCATCTGTATAAGGGGTGTCAACTCAAGAGTAAGTAAAATAAGGATTTTCTACAAGCTTCTACCTTTTGACCAGCTACAGGCCGGGTACAGTGGCTCATGCTTATATAATTCCAGCACTTAGGGAGGATGACGCAGAGAGATCACCTAAGGCCAGGAGTTTGAGACCAGGCTAGGCAACAAAGCAGGACCCCCTTCTCTAAATAAGAAAAAGAACTTTTTTTAAGTTGATAGGGTGCTGGGATCACAACTCTAGTCCCAGCTACTGGGGCGGCTGACTCTAACTCTTGGAGGGGATAAAGATGCTGCTTTGAACATGAGTGTGCAAATACCTGCTCAAAACTCTGCTTTCAGTTCTTTTGTGTATATGTGTGTACCAGAAGTAGAATTGCTGGATCATATATGGTTAATATTTTGAGGAGCTGTTTTCCGTAGTGGCTATACCATTTTTCGTTTTCACCAGCAGTGCAAAAGGGTTCTAATTTTTCCCCATATTCATCAGTCACTCACTTGTTATTTTTCTGTGTATTTGTTTTTGATAGCAGCCATTCTAATGAGTGTGAAGTGTGGACTATAATGAGTGCCTGTGTACTTTTGAATCAGCCACGTTTTAAGCAGTGCCATGCTAGGGGTATCCCTATGGTGTCTGAACCTGTCTCTCTCTTTTTTTTTTTTTTTTGCCTCTTTGTTTTAAAGAAATCATACATCTTTTAAAAAAATCTCAAAACAGGGCGGCGCCTGTGGCTCAGTCGGTAGGGTGCCGGCCCCATATACCGAGGGTGGCGGGTTCAAACCCGGCCCCGGCCAAACTGCTGTGGCGGGTGCCTGTAGTCCCAGCTACTCGGGAGGCTGAGGCAGGAGAATCGCTTAAGCCCAGGAGTTGGAAGTTGCTGTGAGCTGTGTGAGGCCACGGCACTCTACCGAGGGCCATAAAGTGAGACTCTGTCTCTACAAAAAAAAAAAAAAAAAAAAAACAAATCTCAAAACAATTTAAACGTAACACAATGCAAATTTTAAGAAACAGAACTATTTTCTGATTTCCTGCTTATGATATTCATTTGCTATTTAGCCAGCGTTCTTTTTTTAATGTTTTTTTGAGACAGGGTTTCACTTTGTCATCCTGGGTAGAGTGCTGAGGTGTCATAGCTCACAGCAACTTCAAAGTGTTGGGCTTAAGCGAGTCTCTTGTTTCAGCTTCCCAAGTAGTTGGCACTGTAGGTGGCTACCACAATGCCTGGTTGTTTTTTAGAGATGGGGTCTCGCGCTGGCTCAGGCTGGTCTCAAACTTGTGAGCTCAAGCAATCCACCCGCCTTGACCTCCCAGAGGGCTAGGATTACAAGCGTGAGCTACCGCACCTGGCCCTAGCCTGTATTCCTTTAATGGCCATCTTTCATATACCCATCCCTACGCTCGATATGCAAGGAGGATGTAAGCTAAACGAGGATGCAACTCTTTCTTTAGTGAGGTTGTACCTAAGGTGGAGCATGAAAACATCTGCAAATGAGAAAACTACATAAAGTAAAAACATAATGGGTGGCTTCTGTGGCTCAGTGAGTAGGGCACTGGCCCCATATGCTGAGGGTGGCGGGTTCAAACCCAGCCCCAGCCAAACTGCAACAGAAAAATAGCCGGGCGTTGTGGCGGGCGCCTGTAGTCCCAGCTGCTCGGGAGGCTGAGGCAAGAGAATCACGTAAGCCCAAGAGCTGGAGGTTGCTGTGACCTGTGACGCCACGGCACTCTACCCAGGACCATAGCTTGAGGCTCTGTCTCAAAAAAAAAAGAAAGAAAGAAAAATAAGCCCGCACTGGGTATTGGGTCCTGGCTAAGAGAATACAAAATATAAGTCTAATGAGAATGGAGTGAGGTTAGTTGGGAGAATCTTTCTGGAAGAGATGGATTGTAGGGCAAGGATTCAAAGAAATACAGGTTCTTGCCTGTGTTGGAGAGCATTTTATATTAATATATACACTCAGGGAGGTGCAGAAAGGATAACTGTAAATTGATAATTACTTTTGATTTCCATGTTGGAAAGTGACTTATGGGGGAGAGAAAAATTTTTGTTTTCTTAGAGACAGAGTCGCTTTGTCTCCCTGGGTAGAGTGCCATGGTGTCATAGCTCACAGCAACCTCAAACTCTTGGGCTCAGGCGACCCTCAGGCCTCAGCCTCCCAAGTAGTTTGGAACTACAGGCACCCACCACACACCTGGCTAGTTTTTCTGTTTTTAGTAGAGACAGGGTCTTGCTCTTGGTCAGGCTGGTCTCTGAATTCTTGAGCTCAAGGGACCCACCTACCTTGGCCTCCCAGAGTGCTAGGATTACAGGCGTGAGCCACCGCACTCAGGCAGAATTTTTGTTTTTTGTTGAGTCTCCATGGATAACAAAGGAAGCTGGATAATAAAGGAAGCTGGATAATGGATATGGGGGAAGGGCCAACGTGAGCAAAGATAAAGATGGGAACCATCTGGCAGGGTGGGAAAGGCAGGTCTAGAATGGGAAAGCCAGCAATGACTTGGTTGACTTGATTAGAATCTCCGCTGAATGGGTCCTCAGACCTCCTCTCTGTCTTTGTAGGTAACTGCAACAAAGACCACTTCCACCTGCCCTACCGGTGGCAGATGTTCTTCGAAGGGCTCTGGAGAGACCTCTGCTCCATGGAGAAGATTGAAGAGGCCTACTGTAACCCCCAAAACTGTGTGTAAGTTGGTGGCTGTACTCTGGCTTTTCAGATCCACGTTGTTATCAAAAGAGAGCATAGTGCTAGGCTTATGGGAAAAAGGAAAAATACATTTTTTCCCCAGAATCCCATTCAAGTGTGAGATAACTCTTGAGATGAAAATGACAAATGCCTGCTGAGTTAATGAAGAAAAAACACAGCTGGATAGGTCTGAAGTTGCACTGAGCCAGGATAACACTAGGGATTCTGGGAATATTTGCTAACTCAAAATAAACAGCACCATGATTGTTTAGTTGATACCTGCCAGTGTGTCTTGCAAAAAAAACACAGGGAAGAGGTCTTTTTTATTCTTATCAGTTCATCACAAAATTATTAGAAGTACTAAATGATTCAGAACAAAGAGCCTTTGGCTTAACTTCATAAGTTTAAAACATGATTTGAGTAATTTTCATATAGAAATTTTGGAGTCAGCGCCCATGGCTCAGTGGTTAGGGCTGTGGCCACATAGACTGGGGCTGGCGGGTTTGAACCTGTCCCGGGCCTGTTAAATAACAATGACAACTACAACAAAAAAGAAATAGCCAGGCATTGTGGCGTGTGCCTATAGTCCCTCACAGCTTGGGAGACTGAGACAAGAGAATCGCTTGAGCCCAAGAGTTTGAGGATGCTGAGTTATGACACCACGCACTTTACCAAGGGCGACAAAGTGAGGCTTTGTCTCAGAAAAAAAAAAAAAAAGAAAAGAAATTTTGTTGCATGTTTTAGCATTTTATACCTTCCATGTGTTTGCTCTTTTTCTCTGTCCTGGAAGCATCTAAAATGATGCCTTACATTTCTGGTTCTCGTAGGGCTGAAATGGATGATACCCACAAGACCATTTTTACCTATGATGAGCAGGGATATGAGATGCATTACAGGCATGAGCCAGGAGCAGCAGTTCATGCATGTAAACATAGTGCGTTCAGAGGCTGAGGCAAGAGGATGGCTTGAGGCCAGGAGTTAGAGATCAGTGTGGGCAACGTAGCAAGACCCCATCTCTACAAAAAATAAAAAAATAAAATTAGCCAAGTGTGGCAACACATCCCAGCTACTAGGGAAACTAATGTGGGAAAATCACTTGAGAGCCCAGGAGTTCAAGGTTGCAGTGACTAGGATTGTGTTACTGTACTCCAGCCTAGGCAATAGAGCAAGACCTTGTCTTTTTGTTGTTGTTGTTGCAGTTTGGCTGGGGCTGGGCTTGAACCCACCACCCTCGGTGTATGGGGCTGGTGTCCTACCCACTAAGCTACAGGTGCCGCCCCAAGACCTTGTCTTTTTTTTTTTTCAACCTAGCTTTACAAGGAAATTTTTTTGGGAGAAATTTATATACTTTTCAACACAGGCAATTTCAGTGACTTTTGCCAAAGATTTTTGTATTGCTGTGTTTTGCCACTAGAGGGCACCATCACCTGTGTTGTTTCTAGATCTACGGAAGAACCTGTGTAAGCTGACCATCCAAGGCACTATAACAAACTGGTCAACACATGGAGGTGGTCAGCATAAAGCAACTGGGTCAACTGTACAGATACATACATGTGGTGCATATCTAGTCTGTGAAAATTAGATCAACTTAAGGAGTGTTCTATGTAGGGAGGTGGTCAGCTGTGGAGGTTCTGCTGTATGTGCCCCCCACCCTGCTCAGGTAACCTAGAGCAGAGCTTCTCAGCCTCAGCATGATTTGACATTTGGAGCCAGATAATTGTTGTGGAGGCTGTTGGCAGTATTCCTGGTCTCTATCTGCTAGATGCCAGTAAGCTCTTATCTGCCTATTGTCCCCCTCCAAGTTGTGATGAACAAAAATGTCTTCAGGTGTTGTCAAATGTCCCCTGGAGGCAAAATCATGTCTGATTGAGAGCCACTGATCTAAGAGGCCTTTCTCTGAGTAGCGATTCTCAAACTCTTTGGTCTCAAGGTCCCTCAACACTGTTACAATGTATTGAAGATCCCAAAGAATTTCGATATTTATGGATTATAGCTGTCAGTATTTACCATATTAAAAATTAAAACTGGAAAAAATTAAATATCGATTCATCTAAAAATAAGAGTAATAAATTTGTTACATATTAACATAAATAACATAAAATTATGTTTAATACTGCATACCTAATTCATGTATGTCCATGTAATATACATACTCATGTATATAACTCTTTCCCTCTGTATATATATGGGTAACCCCTAACATAGTTGTTTTCCAAAACAAAAATTTACCGAGAAAGGGTGACATTGTTTTATATTTTTGCAAATCTCTTTAGTGCACCTTAATAGAAGACAATTACATTCTCATACCTACTTCTTTATTTGATCTGCTGTAAAATCATGTATCCCATAATCTCAGGAAAACTCTGTTATCCACTCCTGAGAGAATAAAAATAAAAAAGGCAAATAATGTCTTAATATTATCATGAAAATAACTTTGACCTTGCTGATTCTCTGAAAGGGTCCCAGAAACGTTTTTATAACTATCAAATAATAATAAATAATTTAAAAAACTGACCTAATGTAAGTTGCTAACTCACTTTCTGACTGTGAACCAATCAGTTGTTTTGTGGGCACAGTTCTACTTTGGGAATTCTTTTTTTTTTTTTGAGGGAAGAATACATTTTATTATTCTTATTTGTTATTGTTTCAGGTTTATTGAGGGTACAGAAAATTAGGTTACCTTGTTTGCATTTTTTAGGTAAAGCCCTCTTATAGTTGTGTCTCACCCTGAAGAGGTGTGCTATACATTATAAACCCCCGTCCCCCTCTCTCCTCCCTCTCCCCATTCTGTCCTTCTCCCACCCCACTTTGAATTGATTTGAGTTTTTCACTTATGTGGGATCATCTACTGGCTTATATTAGAATTGAGTATATTGGATTCTTCTCCATTCTTGTGTTACTTTACTAAGAAGAATGTGTTCCAACTCTATCCAGGGTAATACAGAAGATGTAAAGTCTCCATCTTTTTTAATGGCTGAATAGTATTCTATGGTGTACATATACCACAGCTTGTTAATCCATTCCCGGGTTGATGGGCATTTAGGTTGTTTCCGCATTTTGGCAATTGTAAATTGAGCTGCGATATACAGTCTAGAGCGAATGTCCTTATGATAAAAGGATTTCTTTTCTTCTGGCTGGATGCCTACTAATGGGATTGCAGGATCAAGCGGGAAGTCTAATTTGAGTTCTTCCAAAAATGTTGTATTAGTTTGCAGTCCCAGAAGAATATATTTTATGACAACATTGAAGATGTAGCACGGCCAGTCACTATCTCTGTGTATTTCAGTTTTTCTTTTCTGTGTAACACGTGGAGCTGCATAAAGTAAGTTCGAAGATGCTTTTCAGCCTCAGAATCTCCCTTGGGAAGACCAGATAATAGAAATAAAGGTTGATGAAACATGATGTTCACTCTACTTTTCTCTTAGCTTTTCTATGGGAGATTACACAATCGATTTTCAGAAAATGACTTGTGGTTCCAATCGTGTCCGGCGTATCTCCACTCCTTCATCTGCCACGAACCCGGGCAACTCTGTCTTCACCACCCAATGGATTTGGTATTGGAAGAGTGAATCTGGCCAGTGGATTCAATATGGGAAAGACGTGAGTATCAGTCCTTCTTGTGGGAGGCTCTTGTTTCAACTTGCCAACTTATAAAGAAAACGATTGATGAAATATAGAATATATATATTTTTATAAATATATAAAAATATTGATGAGCTACCCATGCTACCCATGAAGCATTTTTTTTATGCACAACCATGTTTGTATTTTCCAGCAAGCATGCACTCCGATTGCAATTATAAACAAGAACTTATATTAACTATTTTTAAAGAAACCCTGAGGCATGAGTCAGCCACTTACGCCTCTTTCTTCACCATCAGAAATGGAGGTGGAACCTTGAGATCATTTTCTGTGTATTAATACACAAATGTACAGACACTCCTGCTTTTGAACCAGAAAACAGGGTGAGAGTGAGAAGTTAAAAGACTATGGAGATGATGGGATGGTTAATTGTCCCAGGGGATGTGTTAATTCATTCAAGCAGTGAAACCACATCTGGTGCAGAGGTCACCCATATTCAGTCAGGGTCTGGATTCAGATGGACTTGAAGGATTGGAACTAGAAGATTTCAGGCTGACCCATAGAGGGGACAGAGTGACAGGAGGTAGAAGTTTAGATAAGCAGAGCTTCTGCTATTGTGTCTAAGTGTCCCTGCCTCCCTTCAATTCATACGATTAAAGAGGGAGAGAGGGAGGCAGAGAGATTTTAAGTAGGTAATGAAATCAGAGTGATGAGAAAGAGAAAATAAAACAAGAGATGAAAATGAAGCCAAAGATAAAGTAGGGACCAGGGAACGCCAGCATAAGGTTCTATATAGTTACAAGTCCATAGACAAGAAATTTGGCTCTGAGCTCCCTAGCTGCCAAAGCACACAGAGAAACATAATCTCGTACAAGATCCTCTGCGCCTTTGTGGTGAAAATGCACCAGCTACTGAGAAGAGGCACCACTTTTTTTCTGTCAGTGAGGCTTGGGAAAAACATCTCTGATGTACATGGTGGAGAGTAGGGTTCTCAACAATAAATAGCCCGGCCGTCAATTCATTGGCATAGTGGATTCCCAGCTGTTTTAGTAGCAGATATACTTTGTCAAGCAATCTGTCAAAGAACCTAAATGAGCAAGTAAGAGTAAAGCAGAGCTGCTCTGTTGAAATAGGATGGGGGTTGAGCCCGATCTCCTGGTCCCTTTCTTTAGGCTTTCTTCCTCACTCTTGGTGGCCCATGTAGCGGAACAGAATTCTGAGCAATGTGTAAAAACCCCCATGATGCTGAGCTTTGCATAAATTCTTATGTTCAAGCCAAAGACGATGTAAACTAAGTGATTCTGTAAAGCACCTATGGAAATAGAAATTATAAGCCTAAATTAAACTAATTTAGGCTTATCTCATGTTTTATGGATGGTGTAAAAAGGATATGGCAAAAAGCTACATTCTTCAGGCATCCACAGAGTGTTGAGTCGGTTTCTACAGGATAGATCGCTCTCTCAGGCACCACAATGAAGAAGATACCAAAAGGTTGTGACCTGGCCCCATCCTGGAAGCCTCACAGTCTGGTTTGGGAAGCAAGATATGCTCTTGTTCAAATCCCATTGCTAAATTAAGAACAGGTAAGATACAATGTAAACAGTCTAAAAGCCTTCCCTGAAATCTTCACCTGTTTTTTTTTTTTTTTTTTTAATTAGCAAAACAACCAGGAAAGTTCAACCGTTGACTCTTCATACCTGGAGACTTTCTATCAATCTTATTCCCCGGGAATTATCACGTTTCGGGTGGGATCTCAGAAGTATGAGCTGAGTTTCCAAGGTAAGTTTCTTTTGTTTGGCAGTGTCCTCGAAAACCAGCGTGTGGGAGCACAGCAGATAGGCACTGCTATGCCCGTGGGCAGGGTTCTTTTTAGCAAGACAGACGCTTGGTAGACTTCCCTGGGAAGGACATCTGGCCTCTCTAGGTCCAGTTATAAAGTCAGCGGATTGAACTAAGTGGTCTTAGGGGTACTTCTGTTTCTGTCATCCTAAGTTTCTGACTCTGGGTAGGCAGCCCTCCAGGCTGAAGCAGAATTTTTAAGTGATGATGACTCATAAAGGCCTTGAGCCTTTAGGTACCTTTACAGTTTCAGAAACTTGCTGTTTCTCCTAAGCTTCATCATCTAGGTCCACGGTGCCTTCCACCGTGTTTATTTCAGCCACTATGGCAAGGTCTTCTGGTTAGCTGCCGCCAATCTATCTGCAGCGTCTAGCTAGAAATCAGGGAGGAGCTGCCCTGCCTCTCAATGTGCTCTCCCATGGGCACACCCAGAAGCTCCCTGCATGTGGTCAGATATGAGCCCTTTGAGGACCCGCAGGTGCTTTGAAGAGGTAAAGGAGAATTTCACAGGTCCATGAGTTCCCAGGTGGCACCTGAGAGTTGCATCCTGTACTACTTGGTATGTTAAATAATGTAGCTTTTAAAAGGACCATTATATGAACTATTCTAGAAAGCAACCTGGCAGTATGTATCAAGCCACATTAAAATATATTTGCTTTTTCATTCTCTTCATTCACTAGAAGAGGAAGAATTAAAAGCCATAGGCATTATCTTTATTGAAGCCTTATCTGTAGTACTAAAAAAATAGGAATAGCTGGTTTGCTGGTAGGGTAGTGACTAAATAAATTAGGGTGTTAAATTTCAGTGGAGTATCTGGTAGTTGTTAAAGATCATAGTTATGAAAACTAGGTAGTAAAAACAAAATTTGACATCGTTAAATGAAAAAGGCAGAACTCCAAATTTATGTCTATGCATTTTTCGGTTTGTGTGTTGCATTTAAAATGGAAAAGATTTTTTGAAAAAGTTTTAATGTATAGGCCAAGACTGGAAGTCAATAGAGAAAAATAAAAATCTGTTTTATTGGGTAATGAAATTAAAAATGACTTACATTTTTACAAAAATTCTGTGGTGAGATTTTTTTTTTCAGCCTTAAAGCGTTGTTGGAAAATGAGAGCCAATATACTTTGTTCCTGGATCCGGAGCAATTTGGCCACCTACTCTTGTTCACTTGGTACATAGAACCAGTTCAGAGCAGTTTGCAGTGTTCCAGACAGGTTTTTCTCGTTGCTATCTAGACTCTCTCATCCATCAAACTCCTATATGAGTGCAGCCACGTGCTGGGCACTGTTGCAGGTCCCAGGGACACAGTAATGAAGTTGCTCTTTGGGGAGCCTCCGTTCAAGAGGTTGGCAAGAGACAGTGAACCAGTAAGCAGATTGGGCCACTTTAGAATTTGATAGCAGCTATGTGGAAAGGAGAAAATGTCATGCAGCAGCCAGAGAACGGAGCAGTCAACTGGGAGAGCCCTTGATTTCGTCTGAGGAGGAGCCTCAGGGACGAGGGCAGCACAGGCACATAGGCTGCTGCTCCTCCGGTAGGAGGAAGAGGTGGGGCTGATGCTGGAAGCTGCAGACAGGCCCCAAGTCTCACAGAACAGAAGGGTCTGTACGAGATGAGAGCAGAGATAGAAACTTGGATGTATTGTTAGGACATGGGAAGATTTTTTTTTTTTTTTTTAATTTTATTATTATTATTTTTTTTTTGTAGAGACAGAGTCTCACTTTATGGCACTCGGTAGAGTGCCGTGGCCTCACACGGCTCACAGCAACCTCCAGCTCCTGGGCTTAAGCGATTCTCTTGCCTCAGCCTCCCGAGTAGCTGGGACCACAAGCGCCCGCCACAACGCCCGGCTATTTTTTGGTTGCAGTTTGGCCGGGGCCGGGTTTGAACCTGCCACCCTCGGTATATGGGGCCAGTGCCTTACTGACTGAGCCACAGGCACCGCCCAGGACATGGGAAGATTTTGAGCAGGATTGTCACAGGATCTGACTTATCTTTTTGCTTATGTCCATTTTTTATTACATCACCTGCACTGAGGTACAATTAGCACAAGAAAATGCGCCCATTTTAAGCCTGCAGTTGGATGAATATTGACAAATGCGTGTCAGCTCACCGTGCTAATCAAGATGTAGAACATTTCCATTGACCCCGAGTTTCCTCTTGTCTCTTTGCAATCCATCTCATCCCACCCCAACCCCCACCACGTCCCCCCACCTCTATCCCCATCACAGGCCATTGCTGATTTGCTTTCTGTCCGTATGGATTCATTTTACCTGGCCTAGAACTTCATCGTAAGTAACTCTTGCAGTGCCAGATGAGGTGGCTCACGCCTGTAATCCTAGCACCCTGGGAGGCCAGGCGAGTGGATTGCCTAAGCTCACGAGTTCGAGACCAGCCTGAACAAGAGCCAGACCTTGTCTCTAAAAATAGCTAGATGTTGTGTCAGGCGCCTGTAGTCCTAGCTAGTCAGGAGCTGAGGTGAGGGATCACCTGAGTCTAAGAGTTGGAGGTTGCTGTGAGCTGTGATGCTACAGCACTCTACTGAGGGTGACAAAGTGAGGCTCTGTCCTCCCCACCCCCCAAAAGCAAGAAACTCTTGCAATATGAGCGTTGCATGTGGCTGACTTCTTTCTCAGAATAATTTTTTAGATTCGTCTACATTATTGCATGTGTAGTAATTCTTCCCTGTTTATTGCTGAGTAGTATCCATTGCAAGGATATACTGTAGTTTTTTCATTCATAGTTAATGGACATTTATGTTGTTTCCACTTTTTGTTTATTATTATTGTTATTATTTTTTGAAACAGAGTCTTACTCTGTCACCCTGGGTAGAGTGCCTTGATGCCGTGTCTCACAGCAACCTCAAGACTCTGATGTTCAAGTGATGCTCTTGCTTCAGCCTCCCAAGTAGCTGGAACTACAGGCATCCGTCACAATAGCCAGCTAGCTTTTCTATTTTGGGTAGAGACGGGGTCCTGCTCTTGCTGAGGCTGGTCTCAAACTCCTGAGCTCAAGCAATCCACCTGCCCCATCCTCCTAAAGTGCTAGGATTATAAGCATAAGCCACCATGCCCCGTGTCGTGTTTTATTTATTAAAATATCATAATGCTTGCAAAGATGAGGAAACAACCCACGTGTTCATCAACCCATGAATGGGTAAGTAAACAGTGGTATATATTATACCATGGAATAATATTCATTCATAAAAAAAGATGGAGACTTTAACTCTTCTGTATTAAGCTGGATGGATTTGGAGAACATTCTCCTAAGTAAGTAAACTATCTCAAAGCAAACATCCAATATACTCAATATTAATATGAAATCAGTAGATGAATAACTACATACCCACAAGGGAGAAAAACACCTCTAAATTCAAGAAGGGAGTAGGGGGAGGAGGTTTGGTAAGTTCTCACCTAACGGGTACAGTGTAGGGGTGTATGGCAATGTCTGGGTAAAGGGTTCAATTGCAACCTGGACTTTACCTAACAAATGCAAATAATGTAACTTAATTCTATGTACCCTTATATTAATTTGAAATTAAAAAAAAAACAACAACTGCAGAGTTGGGCACGGTAGCTCACACCTATAATCCTAGCACTCTGGGAGGCTGAGGCATGAGGATTGCTTCAGCCCAAGACTTTGAGGTTGCTCTGAGCTATGATGCCATGGCACTCTATCCTGGGCAATGGAGTAAGACTCTGTCTCAAAATAAAAATTCCAGTTAGATAGGAGTAACAAGTTTAAGAAGTTTACCTTATATAATGGTGACTATAGTTAATAACAATATATTATGTACTTGAAAGTTGCTAACAGAGTAGATCTGTCTACTAATGGTAGAAGGAATAATTTTTTCTGTTATTTACCTCACAGTTGGAGCAATACACATTATGTATATAACAATATGTATTTGATTTTTATAGAAAAGCACGCTCTATTAAACATTTGCATTTCAAAAAATATATATATAATAATGCTATTGTGACTGGGAGACTGAGGTAGGTGGATTGCTTAAGTTCATGAGTTCGAGACCACCCTGAGTCAGAGAGGGACCCTGTCTCTAGAAGAATAGCCAGGTATTGTGGCAGGCACCTGTAGTTCCAGCTACTTGGGAGGCTGAGGCAAGAGAATCACTTCAGCCCAAGAATTTGAGGTTGCTGTGAGCTATGACAGTACGGCACTCCACCAAGGGTGACAGAAAGAGACTCTGTCTCAAAAGAATGAAAAAATAAAAATAATGCTTATAGAAGATTAAACATCATACTTACTGCTGTGAGCATTCATTTGCAAGTCTTTGTGTGCGAATAGGTTTTCATTTCTCCCAGGTAAACACCTAGGAATGGGATTGCTGCATCATAAGCATAGGATGTGTGTGTGCAACTTTATAAGAAACCACCAACCTGTTCCCCAAAGTGGTTGTCCCATTTTACACTCTGACTAGCAATGTATGGTGCTTCATTTCGCAAAGGAATCGCCTTTACAGTTTGGAACTAGGCCTACACCATGCACGAATTGAAAATGATGTTTCACACTTGATGTAGAAAAAAATCCTTCAAAACGAAGCTACCAAATTCCAGTCCATAATCACTGATGTCTGGTCTAGGGCAACTTGCGTGGATGGTGACCTGGCTGCCCTCGCTCTCTTCTTTACCCTTGACTTTGATATAAACAGTAGATTAATTCCCCAGCTTCTGTTTGCCTCTTTGCCTTCCAAGGGCAGTGAAAGGTACAAGTTTTTTTTATCATGAGCGGTTTTTACTCAAAAGGATTTTCTCTGTTATACACATACAGTTTAGTCATGAATGTTTGCTGTGTAAATAGCCTCTGGAAAATAAGGAGTCATTTTCTGGGACTAATTCTTGATTCATTAGGACTAATTCTCGATTTTATTTTTTTCTGTCTAAAGGGATGATTCAGACAAACGTAGATTCCAAGACGCAAAAGGATGTCATCCGCAGGCCAACGTTTGTGTCTCCGTGGGATGTGGAACAAAGGAGAAGGGGGCCCAAGTAAGTGTGCATGCCCAGGGCTCTTAAATCACTCGTGAGTCTGGACCCTGGTTTCCTGAAAAGTTCCTGTTTGCCTTACATTGCAGTTTCCTGCTGCACTATCTGTTACTAAGGTGTTTGTTAAGCTGCATGGTGTGGCTGGAGTACTATCCACAGACGACTTTGCGGGAATCTTTAATACTCTGGGCAACAGTGTCTCCATCGCTGGATGAACGCAGTGTGTCTAAGAAATAATCAAATGCACTGGGTTTTTGTTTTGTTGTGGATTTTTCTGAGTGCCTTTAGTTTTGTTCTGTGATTTATTGAAGGCGGGAGGCTGAGAGAGAGGTGGAGAGAAAGAAGCGATGAGGTATCTGTGTGAGCAAGTGCTTAGGGAAAAGGTAATGCTGATTAAAAGGGATTTTTTTTTTTTTTTGGTAGAGACAGAGTCTCACTTTGTCACCCTCGGTAGAGTGCCATGGCATCACACAGCTCACAGCAACCTCCAACTCCTGGGCTGAAGCGATTCTCTTGCCTCAGCCTCCCGAGCAGCTGGGACTACAGGCGCCCGCCACAACGCCCGGCTATTTTTTGGTTGCAGTTCAGCCGGGGCCGGGTTTGAACCCGCCACCCTCGGTATATGGGGCCGGCACCCTACCGACTGAGCCACAAGCGCCGCCCGATTAAAAGGGATTTTTAAAAAAGAATTTTGCTGTGGGAATTTGTTGTAACTTTCTTTGTGAAGCTCTCAGTAAAATCTGTATTGTACCACGAATATTTTTGGAGTTGGAATTGTTTTTTTCCCCTGGGTGATGTGTGATCATGTGAAATAGTTTTCAAGACAGATGTAAAATCGAGGTGTTCTTCTGGTTATAAGAATTTAAGGTATTTCATGAAAAAGGAAAATTACTAACAAGATAAATAAGTGTAAGGGAATGCGCAAAACAATGTACAAGGATCTAAGAATCTTATTGTTAGCTAGATTGGGGCCTCAGAATGGGAATTGGTTCTGGTTGGGCTTCAGAACTGGAGCAGCCTGGAGTCACACAGATCGGATATGGATTGCCTAGGTTCAAATTCTACCTCGCTACTCATTAGCTATGTGGATTTGGACTAACTGATCATTGTGCAACTCCCCACCTATAAAATGGGCTTAATAATAGATAGTACCTTCCTCAAGGTTACTTGAGTAATATAGTCCAGGCACTCAGAACAGTAGCTAATACATATGGGTATTCAATCAATGTTAACTGCTCTTATTGTTATTATTTTTATTTCTCCTCTATGAACAGATTCAGTGACTATATATACATTATATATATATAAACATATACTACATATAAATATATAGTATATATGGTGTGTGTACATATACATATATACATAAATATATGTATATATCTACTGACTTTATTTTAATTCAGAATTCTGCAAATTCCTTCAGCCTTATCTTCTGCCACTAACTGCCTGATTTTCTCTGAATTTCTTTTTTTTTTTTTTTTTATTTTTGGCCGGGGCTGGGCTTGAACCCGCCACCTCCGGCATATGGGACCGGCGCCCTACCCGTTGAGCCACAGGCGCCGCCCTTCTCTGAATTTCTTAATCAAGTTCCCAAGAATTTCATTAGGATTGGTCTAGCTATCTCAAGTCCCTTCCCCAATTTTATTTTTAGGCAGCGTCTAACTGTCACTCTCAGTAGAGTGCTGTAGTATGATAATGCATAGGAACCTCAAACTCTTGGGCTAAAGTGATCCTCTTGCCTCAGCCTCCCAAGTAGCTGGGACTACAGAGGCCCAGCACAATAATACTTTTTTCTATTTTAGTAGAGACAGGGTCTCTCTCTTGCTGAGGCCTGTTTCTAACTCCAGAGCTCAAGCAATTTACCCAACTCAGCCTCCCAGAGTGCTAGGGGTAAAGGCGTGAACCAAGTTTTTGTCCGATTCATAATATGCAAATATCTTTTCCCATTCTGAATGTTGCCTGTTCGCTTTGGTTGTTATTTCCTTAGCTGTACAGAAGCTTTTCAGTTTAATTAAGTCCCATTTGTTTATTTTTGTTATTGCAATTGCCATGGGAGTCTTTATAAAATCTTTCCCCAGTCTGATATCTTCAAGTTTTCCCCACACTTACTTTGTGGATTTTTATTGTTTTATGCCTTAGATTTACATCTTTTATCAATCCTGAATCAATTTTTGTAAGTGGTGAGATGCACAGGTCCAGTTTTAGTCTTTTACATGTGGTTATCCAGTTCTCCTAGCACGATTTATTGAATAGGGATTCTTTTCCCCAGTGTAAGTTCTTGTTTGGTTTATTGAAGATATGTGGCTCTAGGATGTTAGTTTCATCTCATGGTTTTCTCTTAGATTCCAAATGTCAATCAATGTGTCTATTATTGTGCCAATATCATGCTGTTGTGATCACTATGGCCTTGTAGTATAGCTGAAAGTCTGGAAGGGTGATATCCCCAGACAGCATATGGATAGCTTGTGCATTTTTCTCCATTCCGCCAGCCTGTGCCTCTTCAGTGGTGAATTCAGTCCATTGACATTTATTGAGAGAATCGATAAGTGTGGCAGACTTTGATTCATCTTATTTTGTGAAAGTCCTTTGTGTAATTTTATCCTTTGTGCCATGGTGGAAGCTAAGTTTTGACCTTTAGCTTCTGGGTGTTTACTTTGCTGGTGGTCCACTGTGGTAGTCAATATTGAGAACAGGTCTAAGTATTTCCTGTAGAGCTTTTCTTGTGGTGAGTTTCCTCAGTGCTTGTATATCTGCAAAAGATTTGATTTCTCCATCAATTTTGAAGCTTAGTTTAGCAGGATACATAAGTCTGGGCTGAAAATTGTTTTATTTAAGAATGTTGAAGGTGGATGACCATTCTTTTCTGGCTTGGAAGGTTTCAGTTGAAAAGTCTGCTGTCATCCTAGTGGGCTCTGCCTCTGTAGGTCATTTGGTGCTTACTCCTGTCTGCTTGCAGAACTTTTTCTTTCATCTTGACTTTGGACAGGTTCATTACAATGTGTCTTGGAGAAAGCTCAGTTTGAGTTGAAATGACCCAGGGTTTGCTATCCATCTGAAAGGACAGGGTCTTTAGTAAAACTTGGGAAGTTTTAATTTATGATAGTCTACAGTAAGGCTTCCATTCCTTTGGAACAATATTCTTCCCCTTCAGGAATCCCTGTTATTCGTATGTTTAAATGCTTCATGAAGTCTCGTTCTCGAAGTGCCTGTTCTGCTTTCTCTCTCTCCTTTTCTACTTCTTTAACCTGGGTTACCTGGAAAACTTTATCCTCTAGCTCTGAGGTTCTTTCTTCTCCATGGTCTAACCGATTTTTGATACTTTCTACTGCATCTTTACATTCCCTGATGATGTCCTTCATTTCCTTAAGCTCTGCCATATCCTTTCTATAGTCTCCTTCTCTGCCATCCGACTTTTGTTCCTGTCTTTCCATTTTCTTTTTTTTTTTGTAGAGACAGAGTTTCACTTTATGGCCCTTGGTAGAGTGCCGTGGCCTCACACAGCTCACAGCAACCTCCAACTCCTGGGCTTAGGTGATTCTCCTGCCTCAGCCTCCCGAGTAGCTGGGACTACAGGCGCCCGCCACAAGGCCCAGCTATTTTTTGGTTGCAGTTCAGCCGGGGCCGGGTTTGAACCCGCCACCCTCCGTATATGGGGCCGGCGCCTTACTGACTGAGCCATAGGCGCCGCCCCTGTCTTTCCATTTTCTCATCCATTCCTTTTACTGTCTTTATCATCCGTATTTTAAATTCCCTTTCTGTCAAGTCCATTATTTCTTTGTAGGTGGAGTCTTTTGCAGTAGCTGCTTCATGGTTCCTTGGGGGAGTTCTTTTATTTTACTTTTTCATGTTGCCTGAATTTTTCTGTTGGTTCTTCCTCAGGTGTTCTTTCTTCTTGTTCTTTTTACTTCTTACTGCCTCCTTTATTTCAAACAGAAGTTCTTGCTCTTGATGACAGTATTTTGCAAAATGTTGCTGGGACACCAGATGCGTAGTGGTTTTTTTTTTTTTTTTTTTTTTTTTTTTTAGGGGATAGAGAGCATAGCCAGCAACCTCTATGGTCCTTATTCCAAACTTAGTCACCTTTGGTGATTGCTGACTATTTCCTGCCAGGTTGGGTTCTTAAGACTCACAAGAATCCTTCAGGGGCAGGTCTCACATTGCCCCCTGACTCCAGTACCTGTGGAGTGCAGGAGTCCCTCAGCCTGTTCCAAGAGTGGAGTTCTGATCCCAGCAGGCTGTGTTTAGGCCCCTGCTAAGACCTTCTCTTGACCTTACCACAATGGCAGCCCCCTGGCCACCGAGACCTTCTCAGTATGGCTGCCTCATCAGCCAACAAACCTTTGGCAAGTCCCCTCCAACCGGCATTCAAATCTTTGCTGTGTACTGTTTGAGTCCTCCCACTCTTCCAAGCTTTCCACTCAACATGCAGCTTCCCCCAGTAACTGAAAACTCCAGAAAGGCTTCCTGCCATCCCGCTACTCCTCCGTGCAGGGCCAGCTGATCCCAACCAGTTGCAATCACTTTCCATCACTCCGGATCATCTGCTGTATCCAGCTCACCACCACCTTGCTGTGCTCCCTGAGCTATCACTCTGGGTAAGGTCCCCACGTCAAGTATGGCTGGGTTCTCTTTTTCCCCAGTCTTTCTAGGAGACCTTAGCTGAAGGATCCTTCTGGTCTCCCATCTTCCTCCACCCCTCTTTTTATGCAATTTTTTTTAAAGAAATTAGGTGAATTGCAGAATTACTTTCTTGTATCCCGATGCTTCCACCCTCCATGATGTCGGTCAGATCCATCCAAGTTCTTCTATGTAATAGTAACATGTCCTATTTTTATCGCTCAGTTTACTTCATTGTGTGAATATATCACAATTTTTTTTGCACTCTCAAAAACAAAGAAGAGAAATTAAGTGATGTGACCTATGAAATTCCCCAAGTTCAAAATGTAGCAAATTCTATCCTCTTGGGGTCATTTGATGCATAATTTCTGTTAATTGATCATTAGATTTAGAGGGTTAATTAGGGTCATGTTCAGTTTTGGGTCAAGAATCCTGTATAAGCAACGCACATTGCACTTCTTGTTACTTCTTAGGAAGAGATAGGTAACATCTAACTGTCCTCTTTTTGGTGATGTAGATCACAGATTAGGTTTAGTCATTCCATTATGATCTTCCATTATAGTATTCCTCATCCAATCTTCCACTTAATGATTTTAGTAGCTAGTGATTAATGATTGTTTAAATCTGTTATGGTGTTTTTCTAATTCTAGCAATTCTTTCGTAATTATTAACAGTAATTCATCTATAAAGAAGAATTTTTCCTCCTGTATGGTTACCCTAAAATATAGTTCCTATGGGAAAGACAGAATTCTTCCCCTGGAATCCCTAATATATTTCAATGTTTTATCATTTGAAGGTGTTAGACACATTTGCTTAATGCTAACACATGAGGACCTTTGAAGGTTGAGCAGAAATAGGAAAAAGAATCAATGCTTGTGTAGGTCAAATCAGTGAGAAAATAGCATTTAATCTACTGATTATGAAATAGTTATTGCATTTTTTTTTTAAAAAAGTGTGCCTACTGGGACATCTATACAGGGAATCTGCAGGGTTATAATACAGAGAAAACACAGAAATAAACCTTGTGCATTTTTCTAGGAACCTTGGCTTAGTGGCAGAAAGTTAAGATTAAAAGTTGCTTGGGCATGCAGAACAGGGAGCTAAAAGGATTCTTAATCTATTTTTATTTGTAGCTATCAACCGGTTCAAGCCCTGTCAGCATCTGTAACCGAGAGATTTCTTCCTCTGCAGGATCCTTCTGTCTTCCCCTCAAAGGGTTATAAGGTACTTGATTTTCACTTGTTTGGTGGGGGAATCATTTAAGGGTGGGGAAAAGTCATTTGCTATAAGGGTTTGTTTGAATGAATGAATTGCTCCTGCAAAACTCTTAGATCAAGATTCAAAGGCAGACATGAAATGATTGGTTCTCTTTCCCAGAGAAAAATTAACCTTTATGGGGCACCTCATTGTTTCTGGACAGATCTCTAAGACCACCCTGCGAGATAGATATTATTATCTCTATTTGATAGATGAGAAAACTGGAAGACTTATCTGTTAGTTGCAGTTAGGTAGTTAAAAGGTTTCTGCAAGAGTCAAACTATGCATCCTTGTCACCTAGCCTGATGGGGATAAGACTAGTCCCAGATTTGTAACACATGCTAGCCTCTAGTATTGTGCAGGCTGGTCTGCTTGTACCCTGTGGGAACCTCCAATTCCTCTACACCTCACTAGTTTTGGAGCATTAGGCAAGGAACTTGCCAGGTCACTGGACTAAATCAGACACCAAAGGGAACTGCCCTTTGCCCATAGACACAATGTCTTGCCAGCTGTAAATTGGCCTGGATAGACAGGAGGCCCACTGACAATCTGGTTCATGACTGCAGTGAGGTGCCAGATGTGGAAACTCTAAGCCAGCTGATCCCATCTGCTGTCAGAACCCTGGCATTGATACTTCATGGTATTAGAGGGGCATACATAATGGATGTATGATGCATTTAATGCTTTAAATGTTTTCTGTTTCATGTTTACATATTTTTAAAATTTTTTAGTTGGTAGAGATCAATAACGCGTCTCTGGAATATACCAAAGTAAGTGAGCGTTTTAAAGCTTCCATGAAAAATTGCAAGATTGAGAAGATAAAGATGATCCAGAACTCAGAGCTCTCGAATAATTTTAGAAGGTTGGTATTGTCCACATTATCAGATTTCCTAATATAAAACTGATGAGGATTCGTTAAGAGATCCATTCTTTAAAACTTAGATTCAGATTATATAAATATAAACTTACATTCAGTGTTTATTTTAGTAATCAACGTTTTCTTCAGTCTCTAGTTGTTTTTTCATTGTATTAACTCGAGCTTCACTGTTTTTTAAAACTTTATTATTTTACAGTTCAATGATTTCGTGGGTATATCATTTAAATATTTTCATAAATGTATTCTTTTATGCCTGCTGCCTCAAAGTTAGTAGCCTTATTCTGAAAACCACTGGAATAAAATTTAAACTGATTGGGATTTAATTGGGATTAATGTTATTAGGTGGAGTAGGGCAAGAATGTTCTCGGTGTTAAATCTCCCATTTCCTGTATTAGGAAGAAAATGCAGATGACCAACAAAACCGAAAAACTCCTGTTTTATGCAACGAGGCGCACCTATGTGGAGTCTATCTGTGCGAATAATTTCAACTTGGTCTTACATGAAACTCATGAAAACAAATATGGAAAAGGTTTGTGCTGGAATAGAGAAGGCAAACTAGTCATGCTTCATACATGCTTCTGTTATGAAGTATATGTAATTAATTAGAGTGGTTCAGCTGACTTGAGCTTGATTGCTGGGACCCAACCCTGCTTCTCTCTTCTGTTTTTTTTCTGGGAGTGACTAGAGTCTTTACATGTTTGCAAACTACTCCATCTGTTGGCTATATTATCAACCATTACTACCCTGTTCTGGCTATGGCTTTACCTAAACCAAGCCCAGGCCTGCAAAGCCATTCGAAGTAGCCTTCTGTTGCTGCAGATGGATTTTAATTAAAGATGGGAAGAAGAGGGCCGTCCCCATCTCAGGCCTCACTGGGTCACCTGGGGCCGAATGTATCACAGTCTGCCTACATGTAAATGCTCCTTCGCTTCTGCATGCATCTCTTTAACAAAAACAAACCCAAAGAGTCACTCAGTTTTAGGGAACCATGAAGAATTCATCATAGTTTCAAAGTGAGCTCAAGTCATATAACTAAAATTAATTTCTCACATAACCCCAAAAGGCAAGAAGTCAACTAGTGATTCAGTGAGCATTTTTGACTGTCTTCTATATGCTAAGTGCCAAGGACAAGTGGGGAACAAGTGTGACATGGCCCCAGACAGATTATTCACATACATAAGTAAATGAGCTTGGCGCCTATAGTTCAGCAGCTAGGGTGCAAGCCACATACACTGGAGCTGGTGGGTTCGAATCCAGCCTGGGCCTGCTAAACAACAATGGCAACTACAACCAAAAAATAGCCAGGCGTTGTAGCAGGTGCCTGTAGTCCCACCTACTTGTGAGGGTGAGGGAAAAGAATCACTTAAGCCCAAGAGTTTGAGGTTGCTGTGAGCTGTGACACCACGGCATTCTACCCAGGGTGACAGCTTAAGACTCTGTCTAAAAAAAAAAATAATAATAATAATAATTAAATGATTGCCAATGTGGGGCTGCTGTAGGGAAAAGGAACAGGCCCTGTGGACACCTAACCTGGCTAGAGAGATGTTCTCAAGGAAAGACATGCAGTTAGTGGTAAGTGGCATGCCATAAAGGGCCATGCCATAAAGAGTTTAGATTTGACTGTAAAGGCCTGGGAAGCTAATGAAAGGTTTCAAGCTGGGGAGTGACTTGATGAGAATTTCATAAGTTTAAATTTAAATGCATCACTGAAACTTACCTGGAAGTTTAGAGGAAGTGTAATAACCATCTTGAGCAATATGTAACACAGGTGAAATTTAAAGGCATCAGTTTCTCAAAGTCTATCCTGTGTCAGAACTCAAACAAATATTTATCCTAGAAAATGAAATAGCCTACGTATGTGTTCCCAGTTTTTGGCCATAGCTTGTTTTGATAGTGACATAATGGGTGCTTAACCTGTCTCTCCACTTTTATAAATAGAAGGATACCGAAACCCATTAAGCATATTTTGATGGTTTGACCTTGTTCCTCACTTGCTATTATTTTTCCTTTTGCTTGGTAAGAGGGGGATGTTGTTGACAGCTAAGAGAACACCCAGGTGCTTCATTAAGGATAGGGGCAAGGGTGTGGTCCATAGCTCATATAGGGCAGGCAAGGTGTCTTGCAAAGATCTTAACCTTTCCCCAGTCCACCTTCCCTTGTGAAGATAAGGAAGTGATCATTCTCCTTGGCCCATTTCTTTATATACAGAATTAGGAGATGTTTTTGTTTGGTTTGTGTTTATTTTTAATGTAGGCTTTCTATCCCCATCTTCCATGATGCTATTGGTACTGACCACCTAGATTAGTATAAAGCATTGGGCCTGCAATCTTTTTTTTTTTTTTTTGTAGAGACAGAGTCTCACTTTACCGCCCTCGCCCTCGGTAGAGTGCTGTGGTGTCACACAGCTCACAGCAACCTCTAACTCTTGGGCTTACGCGATTCTCTTGTCTCAGCCTCCCAAGCAGCTGGGACTACAGGCGCCCGCCACAATGCCTGGCTATTTTTTGTTTTTTGTTGCAGTTTGGCCGGGGCTGTGTTTGAACCCGCCACCCTCGGCATATGGGGCTGGCACCCTACTCAGTGAGCCACAGGCGCCGCCCTGGGCCTGCAATCTTTAACAGGTCAGACAGTTATCCTAAAAGAGGCCAAGTGGTAGATATCAAAGATACTGCTACTGTCTGGAGGGAAACCAAGCCCCCCTGTAGCCTGTGTGAAACTACTGTGGTTAGGCTGGTATCTTACATAAATTATTATTTGACCATGTGTAAGGGTCAAAACATGATCCTGAAAGCATGCCTGAAAACACAGAAGGACTGTGGGCTACACCTGCACTCTGGTAAATGAAGGCAGAAACCAGGCAACTAAGAGAGATGGAAACTAATCGTAGACGACTATTATTCTGGATTAGTAAGAGAGTTGGTAAGTGCCGGAGACTGGGAGCTGCTGATCAGTCTGGAGCAAGATGCTATAAGAACTATGGCAATTAGGGGAAAGCCCTCAACTCAACAGCCAGAGGAGATTATAAGAACTCAATCTACATACGGCTAAAAAGTAGAAGCAAGGTGAAACTAAAAAAAGAAGCACATGGTTTGGGATGATAGCTATCGGAAGAAAGACCTGTCCTGGTGTTCAGACTAGATTCAAGAAGACAGATGGCAAGTACATGAGGCCAGGAAACGTAGTTAAGGGCCAGGGCACTGCAGGCATCACAGCATTTATAAACTCTCCCCATTTTCTCCAGCCCAGACACTTCAATGTGCTAAATGATTAAAAAGAAAGAAACAAAAATATTGTTTTGGGAGGTAATAGACATGTCTGTGTAGAAAACCCAAAAGAGGGTGGCGCCTGTGGCTCAAAGGAGTAGGGCGCCAGCCCCATATACCGGAGGTGATGGGTTCAAACCCAGCCCCGGCAAAAAAAAAAAGAAAACCCACAGGAATCTACAAAGAACGAGAATGCTGGCCTCACAGGAAGTACGGCATGGGTCTCCTGTGCTGATGCCTTCCTCTGTCATCTCTGACTTCTGGTTACTTACCATACCCTAGACCCAGGCTCCCCAGATGACTGAGTCAGAGTCAACTGAATCCTTTCTGACTCTCAGCCTGGAGAGGCCTCCTTCTCCTGGTCTTATTCAGAGTTCTTTCTAGTTGGCAAAGCCCGACCATTATGTATCACAATGAACTTCTAAATCCTATTTTGGTAATAAGCTACCATGATTCTTTGGTTATCTTTATATTCCTTCCAATAATTCTAATTCTCTGTAAACCAAAGGACATGTCTGATAAACAGAAGAATGGTTATGTATTAAGAATTGCAGAGAGAGAGAGAAGAAAGGACCACAATATTTTGGCAATATTTTTCGATTACATCAATAATATTGAACAAATGAAAAATGACTCAAAGTAGATTATAGAAAAGCATCTAGGTAGGTAAAAAAAAAGTTGGGAGAAGAGTGTTTGTGAAGATTAGGGATTGGCCAGGGAAGGCTGGAGATAGCACTTTTAGGGTATGCTAGGAGTGATAAAAGATGAGGCTAGGACTGTAGGTTTGGGTCAGATCTTGAAAGACTTTATAAGCCATGTGTAGGGGATAGATTATATCCAAGGCCACCAGTAAACTTCCCTATGGCTTTACATGGTGACTCTGGCGGCAGGGTGAAGAAAGGATGGAAAGGTCTTAGATTAGAGGTGGAAAGAACAGTTAGGAAGTTATTTAAGAGTCCAGACAAGGCATGGCACCCGTAGCACAGTAGTTGTGGCACCAGCCACATGCACCAAGGCTGGTGGGTTCGACCTGGCCCGGGCCAGCTAAACAACAATGACAACTGCAACAAAAAAATAGCCAGGTGTTGTGGTGGGTGCCTGTAGTCCCAGCTGCTTGGGAGGCTGAAGCAAGAGAATCCCTTAAGCCCAAGAGAATGAGGTTGCTATGAGCTGCGACGTTACAGCACTCTACCAAGGGTGACATAGTGAGACTCTGTCTCAAAAAAGAAAGAAAGAAAAGAAAAGAAAAAAAGAGTCCAGACAAGAAATAAAGATAGCCTAGACTCAGATAGTAGCAGAAGGATAAAAAGAATGTTGGGGCTCCAGGGAGGTCTATACCCTCTACTCCCTTTCCCACGCAAAGGAGTAAGGTACAAGTTTGGCTCTTTCTCAAGTTGGATAACTTGAGAAAATGTAGATTTTGGATTATAGGTATAAGTATGAATTTCTTTCTTTTTCTTTTTTTTTTTTGCCAGGGCTGGGTTTGAACCCGCCACCTCTGGCAAATGGGGCTGGTGCCCTACTCCTTTGAGCCACAGGCGCTGCCCCAGTATGAATTTTGAAAGATTGATATTGGGGACGGCACCTGTGGCTCAAAGAAATTGGGCGCTGGCCCCATCTGCCGGAGGTGACAGGTTCAAACCCAGCCCTGGCCAAAAACTGCAAAAAAAAAAAAAAAAAAAAAATTGATGTTGGGGAAAAAAAGTAAAAATAGACAAATGGAATTGTATCAAACTAAAAGGCAAAGGAAACAGTTGACGGAGTGAAGATGAACCACAGAGAGGGGGAAAAGATTTGCAAACCATACATCTGATGAGAGGTTAATGTCCCAAATACATAAGGAACTCAACTCCATAGCAAGAAAACAAATAACTTGATGAAAAAATGGGCAACGTGTTCTTTTACGTGGGCCTGCAGTCATCTGTGAAAATGGTTCACTATCCTCTTGGCCCAGAAAACTTAGTGAAATCATGTAAATCTTTGTGTTCAATTTAAGAACACCCTTGAAACCACCCAGGATGTCAAGGAAATGTGCATACCAAAATCCATCAAGTATCTGAAAATGTTACCTTATAGAAACAATGTGTACCCTTCCACCATTCCAAGGGTAGAGTTGGGGCTGGGCACAGGGTCAGTGGCCCAAAAAAATAATGCTAAATGTTTGATGCACACGCTTAAAAATTTACTAAACTCACATATATCCTCTGGTCATTGAGCATACCTAGGTGACTAGAACTCCCAAGATGCACTGCTCCACTTAAGAGAGCCCGTGGTCAGATTAACCCAAGCACCAGCTTCCCCTGCTACGTTGAAATGATCCTTACTGGAAAGAAACAAATTACCCCTAAACCAGAAGAGGAGGTTGCACAGAAGAAAGAGATACCTTAGAAAAAACTTAAAAACTTACAGTATGTAGGTGGCACCCGTAGCTCAGTGGGTAGGTGCCGACCACATACACCCAGGCTGGTGGGTTCGAACCCGGCCTGGGCCACCTAAAACAACAATGACTACTGCAACAAAAAAATAGCCAGGCATTGTGGCGGGCCCCTGTTGTCCCAGCTACTTTGGGAGGCTGAGGCAAGAGAATCGCTTAAAGCCCTAGAGTTTGAGGTTGCTGTGAGCTGTGAGGCCACAGCACCCTACTGACGGTGACGTAGTGAGACTCTTGTCTCAACAAACAAACAAATAAATAAATAAATACAGTATATGAATAGATTCAACACAAAATAAATGCAAATAAGAGTTTTAAAAAATAGGTAAAGGGCTTGAATAGATATTTCTCAAAACGGCAGACAAGTACATGAAAAAATGCCCAACATCACTAATCATCAGGGAAATGCAAATTAAAACCACAGTGAGATACCACCTCACACATGTTAGAATGGCTGTTGTGAACAAGAGAAAAAATAAGAGGACATAGAGGAAAGGGTGCCCTTGTAACTGTTAGGTGGGAATGCAAGTTAGCACAGCCATTATTGAAAACTGTTAGGGCGGTTCCTCAAAAAATGAAACATAGAACTCATGTGATCCCGCAATCCCACTTCTGTGTATATCCAAGGGAATTGAAATCAGTACATGGAAAACATCTGCATTATCATGTTCATTGCAGCATTATGCATGATAACCAGAATATCTACCAATGGTTGTTAAAAAACGTGGAATTGTTGGCTGGGCATGGTGGCTCATGCCTGTGATCCTAGCACTCTGGGAGGCTGAGGAGGGTGGATTGCCTGAGCTCATAAGTTTGAGACCAACCTGAGCCAGAGCAATACCCAATCTCTAAACATAGCCAAGCATTGTGGTTGAATACACAGAATACTATTCGGTCTTTAAGAAGAAGGAAATCTGTCATTTTTTTTTTTTTGCAGTTTTTGGCTGGGGCTGGGTTTGAACCCACCACCTCCAGCATATGGGGCCAGTGCCCTACTCCTTTGAGCCACAGGCACTGCCCTTTTTTTTTTTGGAAATCTGTCATTTTTAATGACATGGATAAACTTGGAGGATATTATGCCAAGTGAAATAAGCCAGGCACAGAAAGGCAAATGTGGAATCTAAAAAAGTTGAACTAGGGCGGCGCCATATAGTGAGAGTGGCGGGTTCAAACACGGCCCTGGCCAAATTGCAACAAAAAAATAGCCAGGTGTTGTGATGGGCGCCTGTAGTCCCAGCTACTTGGGAAGCTGAGGCAAGAGAATCGCCTAAGCCAGGAGTTGGAGGTTGCTGTGAGCTGTGTGATGCCACAACACTCTACCAAGGGTGATAAAGTGAGACTCTGTCTCTACAAAAAAAAAAAAAAATATATATATATATATACAAGTTGAACTCACGATGTAGAAAGGAGAATTGTGGTTACTGTAGGCCCTGGGGGGAGGGGGTTAGAAGGAGGAGGAATGAAAGGATGTTGGTGCAACGTTTCAGTTAGAAAGAATACATTTTTGAGATCTATTGCATAGCATTGGTGACTATAGTTAATAATAATGTATATTTCAAATTGTTGAGAGTAAATTTCAAATGTCTCATCACAAAAAATGAAGTGACGAGTACGTTAATAGCCTGATTTAGTGATTCTACATTATATACATATATCAAAATATCACGTTGTACCCCTCAAATATATTCAATTATTATTTACTAATTTAAAAAATAAGTTAGATAATATTTTTTTTTTTTTTTTGGCCGGGGCTGGGCTTGAACCCGCCACCTCCGGCATATGGGACCGCCGCCCTACACGTTGAGCCACAGGCGCCGCCCAAGTTAGATAATATTTTTTAAAAGGAAAGAGTAGTAAAAGAAATGGATACTTCATTTTACAAAATCAGGTTTTTAGGTAAGGTTTACTCTTTTGCTCAGTGGAGAATGATAAAGAGCTCTTGAAGATCTATAATTAATCTGTCCACACAATCATTTTTCCTTAACTTCACAAATCCTTCATTCAGTTAGCATGGATAACAGTAATCAAATAATCAAATCAGCTCTCAGACTTCCTTAAAAAATAAAAAATTTAATTGAGAAGTATTAAAGTAACTCCGTGTCACTGAAAGACATGTACAGTCAGCTTTGAATTTCAGAAAATAGGTATTATGGTTTTATAAAGTGATAATGTACAGTAAAGAAAAAAATGGATAAAATTCCTTTTTACAGATTTAATTCTATTTGCTTAAGTCAAATCTGTCTCCTACCAGCAACTCCATACTATTTATTTTCAACCTTTTACATGTATGACTAAGACTTTGCTCATCTAGAAATGTTAGGTTTTTTTTTTGAGACAGAACCTCAAGCTGTCGCCTTGGGTAGAGTGCCATGGCATCACAGCTCACAGCAACCTCCAACTCCTGAGCTCAAGTTGCCTCCACCTCCCAAGTAGCTGGGACTACAGGCGCCCACCACAATGCCCAGATATTTTTTGGTTGCAGCTGTCGTTGTTTGGCAGGCCCCAGCTGGATTCGAACCCGCCAGCTCAGGTGTACATGGCTGGTGCCTTAGCCACTTGAGCCACAGGCGCTGAGCCTGGAAATGTTAGTTTTATGTAGCATAACTAAAAATATGAAAGTGTCCCCATTACCTATATGTATCATAATATACATTGTATCCCATAAATATCTACCGTTTGTCAATTAACAGTGAAAAAAGGAATGAAAGACCAATGTGATGGGTAGCCTAAATAGTTGTCATAAATGTCCATTCTGGGGTGGCACCTGTGGCTCAAAGGAGTAGGGTGCTGGCCCCATATGCCAGAGGTGGCGGGTTCAAGCCCAGCCCCAGCCCCCCAAAAAAAAAAAAATGTGCATTCTGAAGATCATGTATGTGAATCCTTGGGAGCACCTCAGAATGTAAGGAGTCCTATTTCAGAGTGTGTTGTTTTCTTAACACCAGCCCAGCAAATATGGTGTAGGAGAAGTAAAGAGAAGCTAGAGGCAAAGAACAAGGAGGAAGTTAACAGCTTTCAGTGGGAAAAGAGGAAAAATGGTCTGTACCACACAAACGCCACACAGCATTTTTTCCCATGCCAGGCACATTGATACAGGGGTAAATGATGCTATCCGGCTTCCTAACTCGAGAAAGCAGTCGTTGGTTATAATACTACATATCAGAATTAGTATTTATATTTGTTTAAAATAGATTTGCTCTATCTCTTTCTGTTTTCTCTTTTGAGACAGGGTCTTGCTCTTTTGCCCATGCTAGATCAGTGGCTCACAGCAACCTCAAACTCCTGGGCTCAGGTGATCCTCCAGCCTCAGCTTTCTGAGTAGCTGAAACTACAGGCACCCGTCACCACACCTGGCTAATTTTTTCTGTTCTTAGTAGAGACAAGTCTTGCTCTTGCTCAGGCTGGTCTCAGACTCCTGGGCTTAAGCAATCCTGCCTCAGTGTCCCAAAGTGCTGTGATTACAAAAATGAGCCACCATACCCGTCCTGCTGTTTCTTTAAACCAGTAAAATGTATTGCTTCAGGAAAATCACTTTCCAAAATAGCTTAAACTGTTTAGAAGTTCTGGAACTTGGTAGATGAGGATTGACTCTTTGTGGATATTTAAGAAATAAGATAATGGGGTGGTGCCTGTGGCTCAGTGAGTAGGGTGGCGGTCCCAAATATGGAGGGTTGCGGGTTTGAACCCAGCCCCGGCCAAACTGCAACAAAAAAGTAGCTGGGGATTGTGGTGGGCACCTGTAGTCTCAGCTACTCAGGAGGCTGAGGCAAGGGAATCGCCTAAGCCTAAGAGCTGGAGGTTGCTGTGAGCTGTGATGCCACAGCACTCTACTGAGGGTGACAAAGTGAGTCACCCACACTTTTTTTAGTGTCTCTAAAAAAAAAGAAAGAGAAAAAGAAATAAGATATCAGCTGAGTATAGGGATAGGCGCTGGTAGTCCCAGCTACTTGGGAGACTGAGGCAAGAGGATTGTTCGAGCCCAAGACTTTAAGGTTTCTATGAGCTGTGATGATGCTACAGCACTCTACCCAGGGCAACAGAGTGAAAATATGTTTAAAAAAAACAAACAAACAAAAAAGATAATGACTATATGGTGATATAGAGGCAAGATGGGGTAATACAGAATACAGGCAAGTCCCAAGTTACAAACAAGATAGGTTCTGCAGGTTTGTCCTTAAGTTGAATTTGTATGTAAGTTGGAACAGGTACACTTACCTATTACTTGTAATATCCTCCATTCGTAAGTGTGAGTTGTCCGTCAGTGAGATGTTTGTAACTCAGGGACTTACTGTAAGTGCAAGTTGTATGTAAATGGATGTTTGTAACCCAGGGACTATTTGTACATCATGAGGCACTCATCACAGTGAGAGGTAACACAAGAAGGCCCAGCCTCTCGTCTCCGGTTGTTTGCAGACACTCTCGCAGAGCGGTGTGGGACACGCTGGAATGAGTGAGCTAGTAAAACTGAGGAAATAGCTTGGAAGGGGGTAGTGGCAGCGACAGAGGCAGAGCAGGTGGCCCTAGAGCAGTGGTTCTCAATCTTCCTAGTGCCTCCTAATGCCACGACCCTTTAATATAGTTCCTCACATTGTGGTGACCCCCAACCATAAAATTATTTTTGTTGCTACTTCATAACTGTAATTTTGCTACTGTTATGAATTGTAATGTAAATATCTGATATGCAGGATGTATTTTCATTGTTACAAAGGGGTTGTGACCCACAGGTTGAGAACCGGCACCCTAGAGCAATGTGGTGAGTTGGTGATTTTTGTGTGTGGGTCATTTTCTAATTATCTACTGGCCTCCTTTACATGACCCTAAAAAGATCCTGATGGACCCATTACCTCGACTGTAAGCTTGTCTTGGTGAAATCACACATCAGTAAGAAAGAGGCAACAGCAAAAAAGATACCAAAAGGCAGTTCTGAGAAAAAGCATATGAAATATGCCAATAAGCATATGAAAAGATGCTCAATGTCACTAATATTCTGGGAAATGCATATTAAAATCAGGGGTGGCCGGGTATGGTGGCTCACACCTGTGATCCCAGAGCTTTGGGAGGCCAGCCAGGAAGATCACTTGAGGCCGTAGTTCCAGGCCTGCCTGGACAACACAGAGAGACACTGTCTCTGCAAAAAAAATTTTACCAATTAACTGGGAGTGATGGCATGAATCTGTAGTCCATCCTAGCTACTCAGGAGTCTGAAGCAGGAGGATTGCTTGAGCTCAGAATTCCAAGCTGCAGTGAGTTAGGATTTTGCCACTGCACTGCACCCCAGGCAACAGACTGACACTCTTCCTCGAAGAAAAATATCAGGGTTTTTTTAACACATTAATGGATTAATAGATTGTGGTATATGTATACCATGGAATACCATTCAGCCATAAAGAAGGTGGAGACTTTATGTCTTTTGTATGAACTTGGATGGAGTTGAAGAACATTCTCCTTAGTAAGGTATCACAAGAACGGAAAAGCAAGCATCTAATGTGCTCAATACTGATATGAAACCAATAGATACACAACTACATGCCCACAGGGAGAACAAAATAATTCAATTCAAGGGGGGGAAGAAGGGAATGGGAGGAGGACTGGCAAGCCCTCACCTAATGGGCACGATGTAAGGGTATACAGCACACTCCCTGGGGGAAGGGCTCACCTTGGACTTTACCTAACAAATGCAAACAGTGTAACAGAATCACTTGTACTCTCACCTTAATCTGAAATTTTAAAAACTCTGATTGACTAAAAGTGAAAGGATAGATAATATCCAGTGTAGGTAAGGATGTGGAACAAGAGTACTTTCTTTTCCTTTCTTTCTTTCTTTTTTTTTTTTTTTTAAGACAGAGTCTCAAGGTGTTGCCCTGGGTAGGGTGCTGTGGCATCATAGCTCACAACAACCTCCAATTCTTGGGCTGAAGCAGTCCTCTTGCCTCAGTTTTTTAATTTTTAGTAGAGATGGGGTCTCACTTTTGCTTAGGCTGGTCTCGAAATCGTGAGTTCAAGCTATCCTCCCGCCTTGGCCTCCCAGAGTGCTAGTATTATAGGCATGAGCCACTGTGCCTGGCCAACTTTCTTTATTGTTGATGGTAAAATTGTGAGACCACTGTGGAGGGCAGTCTGCAGTATCCGTCAAAATTTAATATGGTCAGGTCCTTGGACTCAGCTATTATGGTTTTGCAATTTGTTCTACAGAAATTGTTACACAGTCGCAAAGGTGTATTTACTGGGGTGTTTTAATCAGTTGTCTCCAACCTTTTTGGCACCAGGGACCAGTTTTCATCAAAGACAGTTTTTCCATGGACTGGGGTTGGTTAGGGGTAGGGGATTGGGACAGGAGGCAAAGCTCAGGTGGTGATGCCAGCTATGGGGAGAGGCTATAAATACAAATGAAGTTTACCTCACCCGGGAGCAGCTGTAAATACAAATGAAGTTTAGCTCACTTGGCCTGCCTGCTGAGTGGCCTGTTTCTTAACAGTTCAGTCTGAAGCCCAGGGGTTGGGGACCACAGTTTTAGAGCATTTATTTAAGTAGTATTGTGTGTAATAGCAAAAAAAGTGAAATCAACCTACCTTTTCAATGTATGAGTAAATTCTGATACGTTCACACAATATAATACTATGTAACTATTATAAAGTCCTAGCAAGATTTCTAGGACTGAAGTGGAAAAAGAAGTTGTAGAAGAGTTCATATAGTATGATTCTATGCATGAACAAATTAACAGAAAACTATATCAGCGTATATTTGCATATATATGTATATGAATGCATACAAACAGGTATGAAAGTATTCCTACCAAGCCATTAACTGTTGGGGGAAGGAGAGTGGACTTGGACATGGTAGGTCAGTATAGGTGGACTTTTATGTTTTACTTTCGTTAGAACACCATTTACCCAGAATACCCACTGTCTGAGCCATTCAGGATAAGCAATGTTTTTGGAATTCAAACATCTAACTATTAAAAAAAGATTCAAAAAAAGCAAAATAGATGGAAAATGCATTAAACATTTGTTACTATAAATAAAGCAAATTCATTTTACTTATGATGCTCCTTGGGGAAATCAGAATTTGTAATATCTACTCATTGTCTTTTAAATGGCAGAAAAGTATTTGACATTGATAAAAATAAAAAGAGGAGGGCGGTGCCTGTGGCTCAGTGAGCAGGGCACCGGCCCCATATACCGAGGGTAGCGCGTTCAAACCTGGCCCCAGCCAAACTGCAACCAAAAAATAGCCGGGCGTTGTGGCGGGCGCCTGTAGTCCCAGCTACTCGGGAGGCTGAGGCAGGAGAATCCCCTAAGCCCAGGAGTTGGAGTTTACTGTGAGCTGTGTGACGCCACGGCACTCTACCAAGGGCGATAAAGTGAAACTGTGTCTCTACAAAAAAAATAAATAAATAAAAGAAAAAGAGGAAATTTTAACTTGTCTGGAAATTGTTGCTGATCTCCTTGGGTATGGAAACATCAGGGATTGTCTGGGGTTATTTTAGAATTGAGAATGATGCATCAACTTTGTTTAAAAGCTCTGTCAGCGTCAATTCCTTGCCCGTGCTGCACCCCTGCCTTTGACCTTTTCCAAGACTTTCATATCAGTAGTAAATAACTTTTGTTCCTTCAAATGTACACAATATAAAGGGGGCCTCTGCTTTGAGTATCTTTGGCTCATTGGTTCTGACTCAGCTCATTCAACTCATCCTGTGTAGGTTGCATAGATGGGTCCCAGTGTCTGTCATCACCACTTGCTTGTGCCCCCGGTGCCTGGCCCCATCAGTGTGAGCCCTGCTCTGTATCGTAAACATTTTTTAAAGTGTAAACAAGTTATGAATATCAGTACGATATTATTGAATATGCTTAGTTCATGCCCCTCATCTGATTATGTGTCAATAATCTTATAAACTATATGTCTTCTTTTATAATTCTTAACCTATTTCCTGATTATTTCTAGGATATTACTTCGCAGAAGATGCCATCTATTCTCACAAAAATTGCCCGTATGATGCTAAAAACATCATTATGTTTGTAGCTCGAGTCCTGGTGGGAAGTTTTATTGAAGGCCATATGACATACACAAGCCCTCCTCTGCACTACGACAGCTGTGTGGACACCAGAGGGAGTCCCTCCGTTTTTGTCATATTTGATAAAGATCAGATTTACCCAGAATATGTGATAGAGTATACTGAAGTAGACAAAGCCTGTGTGATTAGTTAGAACTGATGAATACAGTGTCATAAAAATGCCATAAACATTGTTTCCTTACAGGACCAAATTTTCCCAGATAGTAGTTAAACTTTTATATTTCCTTGCCCAGTTACCTAATGTCTTAGATTAGTGGTTCCCAAACTTTGCTTCACATTAGAATCATCCAGGGAGCTTTAAAAAATTCCAACGTTCAGCTTTGCACCCCATGCCAATTAAATCAGTGTTTCTTAAAGCTCTCCTGATGATTCCAATGTTTGGAAAGTTTGCATTGTTTTAGATGTAACTGGTAATAGTTGATTTCTAAATTTTCGGTAATTGCAGCAGTTTTTCTCCCATCTGCTCATTTAGTTTACTGTATGGCATTGGGTTTTTGTTTGTTTTGCTTAAATTGAAAGAAAATTAATTTGGGAAATTGAGAGAAATCTAATAGGCCTATTGAAATAAGGACATAAGACATTATAGACTTGAATGAAAGATTGTGAAAAAGTTGGGGGGGGTGAGGAAAGCTTAGGGACTAGGGAAAAAAAGTAAAATTGAAGTGCTATTGTAGATGTAACTGCAGTACTATATCTTAGTGATGAAACTTAGTTGGGTCACACATTTCTTTGCCTCTAAACGTATTTAGGGGTCAACCATCCAGGTTAACTTTTTTTGGAACACCAAGTGTGGCTCAGCGAGAAGCAACCTGATGAAGTTAATTGTCTGTTTAGGCTCTTTATATAATTATGACAAAGTAGATATTGTGTCATATGAAAAGGCTTTTATCATATGAGTCTTTTATGGAGGTATTTGTATTTTTAGGGAACTGAGTTGCAGTAACCAGACTCACATGAGCATGACCGATAAACACAAATGCTATGTAGTTGCTGGCTGCGTCAGATGAACCTCACCAGGGAATTAGGAGCAAGCCATCTTTACTGAAGGTCGGGCCCCCTAAGGAGACAAGATTTGTTTCCTGGTGAGCATAGAATCAGATCTAGAAGAAAAATGTCTTAAAGAGGCTTCGTGCCTTCTAGGGCTTCTTTTTCTACATACAGAGGGTGCCAAAAAAATGTACACACATTTTAAGAAAGGACGAAAACTATTAAAATTGTAATACTCAAGTCACGTTTGACTTCTGCAATTACAAGAGATACAAGATACAACATACAAGATAACAAACATTTCTGTTATATATTGAGTATTACAATTTTAATACAGTTTTTTTCCATTGCATATGGATATGCATTTTTCTGGCAGCCTCTGTATATCGGATTATATGGAATCGTGGTACAGTTTTTAGGGACCAATATGTCTTTTCTTATTATGAACCAAGTTATTTCTTCCAATTTTCCTTTTTCTAACATTCCTTACGAGTCAACATTCCCTGTTACAGTTCCTTCCAGGAGACATACCACAGATAATTAATTGGCATTAGAGTGGATTTTATATTAGGCAGATTTTAGACCAATGCAAAGATCTTTTAGAGTGGGGTTCCTTTTCGGCAGTCTTACCCCAAATAGTTATTCTCATTCACACGTTTTTTTTTCCCATGGTATCAATTTTGGATTGTTCATTTTCTGACTTTGTTTGACCCCAATGCCATAGAGGTGCAATTTATCCGGCTCCTTCCAGCTCCCCAGTGGGCACCTGTAGGTGGATATTTCACAGGCATTGCTGACTCAACAGGTCCGAGACAGAACCCTTGATCTGTCTCGCTCACACAAATCATTACTTATTTTCTGTGTACAGGTCAATGGCACCACCATCCACCCTCCACTCAAGCAAAAGTACAGAAGTGATCCTTAACCCCTTGTTCTCCCTCCTGATACACATCTAAGCTAGTCCCAAATCCAGTTTTACCTCTTAACTGTCTCTGTTCCCTTGCACATTGTTCTCTAAAACAATGTACTTAGTAATGTTCTTTGAAAACACAAATCACTTCGTGGACTCACAGTCTCCCTTCCCCACCTCTTACCATTTATTTTCTTCTACACAAGCCACTCTGGGTTTCTTTCAGCCCTGTGGTTCCCATTTTCACCTAGTTCAGTGGTTCTCATTTATCGCTTCTGCCTTTTTTTTTTTTAAACGTCTAATACAAATACGCTTTTATTATCCTCGAACTCCAATTCAGAGGTGATCTGGTTTATCTATGCACAATTTTAGAAATAAATTGAAAATTAAGTAAAACTAAAAATCATATAAAAGCTATATAACTTGGGCACAATCATACTAGGAAATCTAATGAAGTAGTCAGATGTTTACACCTAATTCTAAGGAATACATTTGAACTTAGAAGAAGGGAGGAGGTCAGAAACCATTTTGTACAAAGAAGCATGAGGAAAAGAAAAAGCAGAGATACTAGTGGACATCAGAATAAAAACTAAAGATACAACAACTTACTTGCATAAGATAACACCTATTTGTGTATAAGTGACAGAACGAAGTCACCTTAATTGAAATAAAGATAGCATGCAAGAAAATTTACAGATTACCGAAGCGGAGGAAATGAGGAGATACTATATTCTTTCAGACGAGCTGTAGCTCATACATGAATGTCCGGCGAGACGTTCAAAGTTCGTATAGGGTGCAGAGTAACTTCTTATTGTGAGGAACTGTCCAATGTATTGCGAGATGTTCAGCATACTTGGCTCTCACATACTAAATGCCAGTAGCACCCCCGCCCCCACCCCAACCCTGGTGACAGCCCCAGACACTGTCAAGACCTATTCATTTGCTGAGCAGGTATTTTGTAACATCCTCTTGGTTGTTCTGAGATGATTCATAGATAATACAATTTACTTCCACACATACATTTCTTAAAAAAAAAAAAAAATCAATTGAATGCCCTAACTCTATTATAATGGAGAAATAGAAGGTAAAAATAAAAAGGTAATGAAAATAAAATGAATTTCAATTTTATAAATGCACAGGCATGACTATGCCACATAAGACATGAAATAGATATTTATTCTTACTTACAATGAATAGGTTTATATTTAAGAGCCGATTAGAGGCTGCTTCCTGTGAAGAAGTACAGGAATATGAAAGATTAGAGGTATGGGGGACTCTAGCATGAAAACTGTAGGGTGTTCGAAAAGTTGCCATACACAGGAAAACGGGAAATTGTAGCTAAATGTACCTTTATTTACAAAACATTCTCTGCGTGTTGGCCATCTCTTCCTATACTAACACAGAGTTTTCTCTCCCACTCAATGGCGAACATGTTCCAAGATATCTGTTGTTACAATTTTCCTATGTATGGAGACTTTTGGAACACCTTGTAGTATTAGGGTAAGTCATAACAGACCTTATCTGTGTATGGCAAAGGAAAGAGCGAGATTACCCAACTTGAAATAATAATAGGACAAAACAAATTGCAGATTGTCTCTGAGGAACAAATGAATTGAATTCTCCGAGACAAACTGTAGGGTCCTACATAAATGTCCGGTGGGACATTAGAAAGTCGTACAGGGTACAGAATAATTCTTCGTTGTGTGGGACACGCCCATACACTATAGGACATCTGTTGGCCCTGGCAGCATCCGCTCAATGCTGGTGGTAGTCCTGAGCTATGTTGAGACCACCAACACCCATCCATTTCTAAAACACCACAGTGAGAACCACTGACCTAGTTAATGTCTTAACATCCTCAGATTAGGCCAACTCTTAACTGCATAAGGAATTCTATAGGTTAGTTGCTTGTTTCCTGTACTTGCAGTTTTTATAATATTTTATGCCTTACTTTGTTAATTCATTCATCTATGTAACTTGAAATTGCCTGCTTTTTGAATTGGAATGTAAGCTCTCTGAGGGCCAAATCTTGTTCATTGCACCACACCACATGCCCATATTAATAAAGTGACGCATCTATAGTTAAATTTGTGTTCATTAATTTAGCTGCATTTGTTGAATAAATTAAGCTCAACTATGTATATTTCAGTTGGGTTGTATTGCTTGTTCTTCCGCTTCATTTGAACTGTCTAATAAAAGGAAAGAATTTTGTCCTGCCTTTTTTACTTGCTTTATTTCTAGGTACCTCCAAAGAAATCACCAACCACAGACATCAGTGCACTCAGCTGGGAAGAGATGACATGTTTTGTCCATCCGGTTTTAACATCCCAAGTTTCCGTGACCAAGTAGTCTTTACAGCATACTGCCAGAGTGAGACACAGTGATGGTGACAGAGCTGCCCACCCTTGGTTTGCACATCTTTTGTCTGGGGACTCAGACAGGGAAGGGCCAGAGCTGAAGCTGCTAACACCTTCCTCTGGTCCAACAGGTGGAAACAGGGTCAGGCCAAGCACAAAAGTTAAAAACGTAAATAGTTATCAGCAGAATTATCCAATCTTCAGAACCCTTCTCCACGCATTGTTTTTTAATCCCAAAGGTTTGAGTGGAGAGAGAGCAAGTTCTGTGACAACTGCAGATTCGATAAAGTGAAGGTAAAACTGCTGCTTGACTTGGGCCTCGATATAACCCGATGCTGTCAAAGCACTCCCATTCAAATACACGAAAGTGCTGTGAAACCTAGCAAGAGTGGGTATTTGAGATTACTGGTTATTTTTTCTATGTGTTTATTTACTTCACCTTAGTGCTCCCCCAGAAGATCTGCCATTGTCTGGTTTCTGGGGGACTCCTCAGTCCAGCATTTGGTGGAAGCAAAACTAGATAGCAGTGGCTTCCCAGCCACACCTGAGCTACTGCAAAGGCAACCCTTAGTCCAGTGCCATGTGTGTGGTTACACACACTGGGGTGTTGCCAGATGTGGCTTGGAAAGGGTGCAGGGAAAACAGGCAGGTTTCATTTAGGGGGTTAATAATAGAGTGAATTTACAGCAGTGGTACCAGTGTGTGCCCTGGGGTGACTTGTTCAAAAGCCTGTGCTACAGACATGTGCTTGAGAATGAGCTTCAGAATCCAAGAGGGAGGACATTTCAGGACTTTTTAGGAAATGCTTGAGTCATAAAAGCTCTGGTCTTAAAGTACCCCAATTTCAACCTCCTGTTTCTCTTTCCTAGTTCCTTGTGAACCTGCCCAGCATCTAATGGCTCCTGGTTCTGCCCCAGAACTTCACCTTTCTTAATAACCTGCTCTGGGATCTTTCCTTTTCCCCCTCTATACATTTCCCTATGAAAGGTGTCATTTCTTCCCAGACTTCAGGTTATCACACACTTCTGACTCCAGCCCCTTTACCTCTGCTAAGGAGTCGAATAACTTGCACAAGGTGTTGTGGCTAAAGAGTAACAGAATCAAGACTATGACCCTCAGAGTGCAGCTGGAGAGCCCGCAGGTTAAGTGCGATTATCTGCACAATGGTCTACCTCTCCCCTTCCCCGCTTTCCCCTGTTAACTTCTGGTCTCTTCTCCATACTCTGGCTCAGACTTCTTCTCTACTCTAAATCTTGCCCCTCATCCCTCACCATTCATTGTAGACACGTCACATACCCTTCCTATCCTTAGATGCCTTTAGCCTCTGTCTTCATCATCTTCACTATTCCAGGCCTATATCCATAGCCATCTATATCCATCACCCCACTGTCATCAGTCAGACTTGCTCCAGAACTGCTCTTTCTGAAATCTTTTGTTGTTTTGAGACCAAATCTCGCTCTGTCACCCTGAGTAGAGTGCTGTGGTGGCATGGCTCATAGCAACCTCAAACTCTTGGGCTTGAGTAATCCTCATGTCTCAGCCTCTGGAGTAGCTGGGACCATAGGCGCCCGCCACTACTCGCAGCTAGTTTTTCTATTTTTAGTAGAGATGGGATCCAGAGTGCTAGGATTACAGGCATGAACCACAGCACCTGGACTTTTTTTTTTTGTTTTTTTTTAGAGACAGAGTCTCACTTTATCGCCCTTGGTAGAGTGCTGTGGTGTCAGCTCACAGCAACCTCCAACTCCCGGGCTTAAGTGATTCTCTTACCTCAGCCTCCTGAGTAGCTGGGACTATAGGCGCCTGCCACAATACCTGGCTATTCTTTTGTTGTTGTTGCAGTTTGGCCAGGGCGGGGGGGGGGTTTGAACCTGCCACCTTCAGTGTACGGGGCTGGTGCCCCACCCACTGAGCCACAGGCGCTGCCCCTCACTTTTTTTAAGAGACAGATTCTCTCCGTGGCCCAAGCTGGAGTGCAGTGGCATGATCATAGCTGACGCATCCTCTAGTTCTTGGACTCAAGTGATCCTCCTGCATCACCTTCACGAGTAGCTGGGATTGCAGGCATGCAACACCACATCTAGCTAATTTTTTTTAAAATATGGGGTCTTGCTATGTTGTCCAGGCTAGTTTTAAACTCCTAGGCTCAAGTGATCTCCCTCCTTGACCTTCCAAAGTGCTGTTATTACCTGCTTGAGCCATCCCACAGGTGTCTTTCTTAAATCTTAAATTTCTATATTCTGTGACCCCAGCCTGCCCTTTAGCTCTTAGATTCCCCACATGACTTGCTCTGCTCACATTGGACCATTCTTATCTTCAGCTCCTTACCACTGTTTCAATTTACACTTTCTTTTGTGACAGTCTTGTTCTGTCGCTTCAGAGTGTGTGATCATAGCTTACTACAACCTCAAATTTCTGGGTTCAAGTGATCCTCCTGCCTCATCCTCTACAGATGAGCAACACTATGCCTGGCTAATTTTTTCTATTTTTCATAGAGATGGGGTCTCGCTCTTTCTCAGGCTGGTCTCAAACTCCTGACCCCAAGCAACCTGCCACCTTGGCCACCCAGAATGCTAGGATTACAAGTGTGAGCCTGTAAAATTGACAACTTTCAATCATCCAGAACCTTAGACTTTAAGTCTCATCTACTTGATAAACCTAACAGTGGATTAATCAAATTCTGTTCTTACACATTGGGAGTTTTTAGGAGTACAGTGCTGATTGGATTAATGCCACTCCAAATCAGTATCCACTGGTCCTACCTGTCAGCCTTCTCCTACCCCATGAGTGTTCTCACACCCATTCTGTCTCTTATGCTTAAAAAAGACTAAACAAAACTATTGGGAGGAGTCTTTTCTACTCCTTGGCCTTAAGCCTATGAGATTGTCTTTGCAGGTAGTCCTTGCCTCCTTTTCTCTTCTCTGAGTGGAAGAGGCGTCTCTCCTCCTGTCTGGGGTTAAGTCTTGCACTATGTCCCCTTCTTTCCCACGGTTTTGTGGGCCTAACCCACCAAATTACATTTTCCTTTCTCTTTTTTTTTTTTTTGTGGTTTTTGGCCGGGGCTGGGTTTGAACCCGCCACCTCCGGCATATGGGACCGGCGCCCTACTCCTTGAGCCACAGGCGCCGCCCACCTCCTTTCTCTATTTTCAACATTTCCTTCTTACTGGCTTTTTCTATGCAGCATATAACTATGCTTGTCTTTCCTATAATAAAACACCTCCCTCAATCTCATGTCTAATTATCATTTTATCATAACCTTATTTTTTTTTTGAGACAGAGTCTCACTATGTCACCCTCAGTAGAGTGCCGTAGCATCACAGCTCACAGCAACCTCCAACTCTTGGGCTTAAGCGATTCTCTTGCCTCAGCCTCCCAAGTAGCTGGGACTACAGGCACCCGCTACAACGCCCGGCTATTTTTTGGCCGTAGTTGTCTTTGTTCGGCAGGCCCAGCTGGATTGGAACCCACCAGCTCCGGTGTATGTGACTGGCGCCCTAGCCACTGAGTACAGGTGCCGAGCCTTAAATTTGTTTTTATTGTTGGCGATTCATCAAGGTACAAGAAACCAGGTTACACTGATTGCATTTGTTAGGTAAAGTCCCTCTTGTAATTGTATCTTGCCCCAAAAGGTGTGTCACACACCGAAACCCCCACCCCCCTCCCTCCTTCCCTCTCTGTTCTTCCTTTCCCCCATTCCCCCCCCTCCTCTCTCTGCTCTTCCCTTCCTCCACTCCCCACCATGTACTAGGTCATATCATTATCTTATTTTTAAAAGTAGGCTCTGGTCCCTGGGCTTTTCCAATTTTTGTTGTTGTTGTTGTTGTTGCAGTTTTTGGCCAGGGCTAGGTTTGAACCCGCCACCTCTGGCATATGGGGCCGGCGCCCTACTCCTTTGAGCCACAGGCACTGCCCTCCTTTTTTTTTTTTTTTAGGCACACTCCTCCCTGCAGCATTTAAACATGCTGACCAGTTCCTGCGTGAAACTCTCTTCTGTGCATCCTGGAATCACTCTCATTTTCCTGTAACCTCTCTTTATCAGTTTATATATTAGTCTGGGTTCCCTCAGAAGCACACAGACAAGGACTGAACGTGAGCAGATCGTTTGGGAGGAATCCCAAGAAACACGGGTAGGGGAGTGGGGGGTGGGAGGAGGAAAGGAAGGCGCACAGCACAGGGCTGCTAATGAGCAGGCTGTGGTCAGTTCCCCTAACGAACCTCTGGAACACCATGCAATGTACCTCCAAGTTGTTTCCCCTGAGGAATAAGGAGCTGGGATATTTATCTTCTGTCGGAGAGGCAAAACTCTTCCTGTACCTCTTAGGTTCAGGGCCTTGGAGCCTGCAAATTTAACTGACAGTAGGAGGAAAAGTAACCCCAAAGTTTATTCCTATGCATATGGGCAGGTATGAAAGATACGACTCCCCAAAAACAGTTCAAGACGAGGATTTATATAACTAACTTAGTGGGGAATGGGAGGGGGGAGAAAGGCTTCTGTGGAAACAAGAAATAGGAGATAAGAAGTTTGTTATTTATGCAGGCACTGGTGGTCTTCCCCATTTTTTATTTCATGTCCATAAACACCTGGAGAGGGAATGTACAGCAGCCCCCCTTCGAGAAGCTTCTGCTTTTAGTGAAATAAAGGACTCTTCAAAAAGGTCTTTTTCTGCATTGTTGAATATTAAATGTCTTTGGCTTAAAACAATCTTCATATCGACTGTAGAGGTCTGAGTGGAGACAAAGCCATTACCCAGCATTACTGGTTGAGGGCTCTTTTTGCAGGTCTTATCTTCTTGGTAACTCCAGCCTGCCTCTTCTGCAGGCTTGCTCACTCCTTCTGGAAAAAGGCCTCAGGCAGAGGGTCCAGGGACAGACGCTAAGTAACAAGGGGACATGGTCTAGACCTGACCATATAGCACAACTACCTATTGAGCATCTTACCTTGAATTGTCCACTACAAACTCAACATAACATAAGTTGGGATTATAGTTCCCAAATCTTGTTTGTCTTCTGTTATTCCCTGTATTTTCTCACTTTTCTAGAAATCCATTATTCTTATTGCAGTCAGGGATTTTTCTAAAACACCTACCCTACAATACAGCCAGGCACTGTTTCAGGTGGTGAGGACACAGCAATGAACAAGACAAACGCTCCTGCCTTCATGATCCTGAATTTCACAAATACATAAATAAACAAGAAAGAAGAAAACTGTGTGCTAAGTTCCATGCAGAGACTGAGGAGGTACTTTAGACTGGGACGTCAGGAAAGGCCTTGCTGAAGAGAAGACTCAAGTTCATGGCTGAATGGCCCAAAGAACACATCTAAGCGAGTATCAGGGGAAAGACTATGTTGCTCCTCAGCTGAAAATCCTTCAGTGGCTTCTCAGAATCCTCAGAATTTAAGTGGAAACTTACTAGCATGGCAGAGAAGGTCTTGGGCATCTGGCCAGTTGCCCTTTTCTCCAGCTTCCTTACATTACACGACAGTAACACATTTAATGCTCACAAGCACCTTGTAATATAGCAACTTGGCTGCGTCCTCGGTGGTCTCATTCATCTTTGAACTGTCAGTGAATTAGCAGTTGGCTCAATAAACATTCACTAAATGAGCAAGATGATGGGCAAAAGGGATAGATGCTTAACAGATGTACTGGGCCAGGCCAGTGCTGTCCAACAGAAATAGTGTAAGATAAACCATGTTTATAATTTAAAATTTTCTTATATCAGCATTAGGAAAGTAAAAGCAACAAATGAAATGGTCACAACATTTTATTGCACTGAATATAATCAAAGTCAGTTTAACACGTGATTCATAAAAAAGTATTAATGAGATATTTTATATTTCATTCTTAATTCTCAAAGTCCCTTGCGTGTATTTCACACCTACATCACCTCTCAATTTGGACTATTCGTAAGCGCCAGTGGTACCTCCTCAGAGACGTCCTTTACCTATTTTATCTTCTTGGCAGCCCTTAAGGAGAGGACTTTCAATGATCTTACTCGCTAGCAAGTCTGTTGTGATTCCCCACTACACAAGAGCCACAGGGCTAGAAGTCACTTCCAAGGGTGCCCGGCACAGCAGGTTCAATACATGCTGTCCCCGCCGCGTCCCCCGCAGGGCGGCCCCTCGCCCGGCCTGCCCAGGCCCATCCCCGGGATGTTGGCTGGACACCGTGGACGTGACGGGGAGGAGTCTGGCCGCCCCGCGGTCGGCGCAGCGCGCGCAGGACCCGCAGCCACCGCCATGGCGGAGCCCACACTCTGCTCCTTCCTCACCAAGGTGCTGTGCGCGGGCGGCGGCCGCATGTTCCTGCCGGAGCTGCGCGGCCACGTGGAGCTGTCGGAGGCCTCGCTCCGGGACGCGCTGCGGCGCGCCGGGCCCGACCGCTTCCTGCTGCAGGAGGTGGCGATGCAGGACGGCCTCTGGGACGCCGAGGCCGAGGTGGCGGCCGGCGCGGCCGGCGCAGGAGGCGGCGGCGCCTCCGCTTGGAGGGTGGTGGCCGTGTCCTCCGCGCGCCTCTGCGCGCGTTACCAGCGGGGCGAGTGCCGGGGCTGCGACCAGCTGCACCTCTGTCGCCGCCACATGCTGGGCAAGTGCCCCCACCGGGACTGCTGGTGAGGCGGCGGACCGGGTGGCCGGGGCCGTGGGGGGCGGCGAAGGCGGCGGCGCGACCCCCGTGCGCGGGCCGCAGGCCTAGCCCGCCAGCCGCGGCCAGGACTGGAAACGAGGGGGGCGGTGCGTCCGGGCGGGGGCCGCGGGCTGCAGCTTCTCCCACCCCCTGCTCCCCAGGTCCGCTCCATTGAGATTTCTCAACCACCCCCCGCCAAAAAACCTTCTGACCTTGCCGCTATATCCCTCACACCACGGCGGGTTAAATCAGGACTGGGACTTACTCCACTGGTGCTTTTGAGACATCTGAGGATCCCATGACATCCATGAACCCTTTAGCCAGCTATCGCCTGTTCTCACATAACCACACGGTTCTAGGCCCCGGGCCTGTGTCCTTAGCTTTGATCTAGTCTGACAATCCCTCCCCCCAAACTGAAGCCTAGGTGGTGTGGGTGAGGTGCTGGGTCGGTGACTACCAGAGCTGGCGGGTGAGGTTTCCTCCTGCTGGGGATATTTCCCTCCCTCCAGTGGTTGACTGTGGGGGTGCGCAGCTGTTTGGAGAGGCAAGCGCAGTCGCCCAAGGCCAGATGCCCACCCTCAGTCCAGACCATGATTGAGGGAGGGGTGTCCTTGGCTTTAAGCAGCCCCCCTGAAATGAAAATGACCCTGGGAGAGGAGCTGCTTCAGCCCAACTTTCTTATCCATTAGTGCTTATTAGGCTGTAGTATTCAGGGCCTCTTGAAAATTGTACAACTTCATGTGTAAATGGAAAGCTGCTCAAAGCAAGGAACTTGACAGATAGGCCCTTCTTCACCCGGCTTCTAACCTGGAGTTTTGATCTCCTAGGTCTACCTGTACCCTTTCCCATGATATCCACACATCTGTCAACATCCAAGTGCTGAAAAACCACGGTCTTTTTGGCCTCAATGAAGGTCAGCTGCGGATCTTGCTTTTGCAGAATGATCCCTGCCTTTTACCAGAGGTGAGTCACCACAGAGTCACCCTAATATTGTTACATTTGTTACAAATATTGTTCTCTATGTACTTTTTTGGCTTTTAATTGATGCAGCAACATGATTCAGTTTCAAATACTTAAAACATACCCATTGCTATCATGGTGAAATTACCATGTTTGTTCTAGTTTAGCAATATAAAAAGATTTTTTTTGTATATACAAAATAGTAGGAATGCCAAGAGACACTATTATAAAAATATCTATTACAAGCATTATTTTTTGATCTAGCACAATGATCCTATCATTGACATTCCCATTTTGCCAGAAGAGGGAGGATGTTGGGAAGACAGAGGACAGTTCATAATTGTGGCCCGAATTAACTCTAAGGTATTTCAAGGTCTACAAGGGGAAAAGGCACAAGGCTAGAATATGTAGTATGATTTGAAGCCTTTGGTGCAGATGGCAGAGGCCACACAGCAGAATCTGTAAGACAGTTGGTCTTAGGAGCCACAGGTTTCTTTCTGACATCCATCTCCTTTCTCATCTCAACCTCTGAAGCCAGGTCTGATATGTCTTGGTTGTGAACCAGATGCATTCCAGCCAGCCATATTGCTGAAAGTAGATTGCAGCAGCAGCCAGTGCAGGTTCTTGGTATAAAGGGTGAGGAGAACGGTAGGAGCTCTGAAGCTGGCTCCAGTCCCTGCTGTCTCTCAGAGAGAAGGGGTAGTGCAACTGCCATTTGCCTTTTAAGTTTTTTTTTTTTAAGAGATGGTGTCTCATCCTTGTTGCCTAGGCTGGAATACAGTGGTGCCATCATAGCTGACTGCAGCCTCTAACTCCTGGGCTCAGGTGATCTCTTGCCTCAACCTCCCAAGTAGGCATGTGCCGCCATGTTGTTGCCATTTAATGTTATGGTACTCTTTGAGCTATAGAAGTTTTAATGTTTTCATATAGTCAAACCTGTTGAATCTTTTGTTTTGTGGCTTCTAACCTCATGTCCTGAGCCCAGGCTCATTATGTCCTATTAGACTACTTTGACGTTCTGTGAGCAGCCAATGGGTGGCTGCAGTTGGGACAGGGGTAGGCTCCATCAGCTGGGACCAGAGGTGTGTGCCTTGTGGCACAAACATGGCCACTTAGACAGCAGGGACCACAGACCAGCACAGCGGATGAGGGAAGAATGGTGGCTCACATCTCTTGTATGAAAATGTCTGATGATTCCTTCTACCACTCTCCTAAAGATACAGTACATAATACAGACACACTGCCCACCAAAAAAGACACTAAGATAATTTTGTAAAATTTTATGCTGGCACATTTGAAAACTTCTATGAAATGGACAAATTGCTAGAAAACTACAACTCATCAAAATTAATTCAAGAAGAAATAGAAAGCATGAATAGTCTTACCATTTTTTAAAAAAATAAAAGCATTAAACTAACAATTAGCTAGGGTGGTGATAGGAACCTGTAGTCCCAGCTACTCCCAAGGTTAAGGCAGGAGGATCACTTGAACTCAGAGCTTTGAGGCTGCAGTGAACAATGGTGATACCACTGCACTCCAGCCTGGGCAACAGAGTGAGACCCTTTCTCCAAAAAAGTAAAAGTTAAATTAAATTAAAAACTCAATAAAATCCTAAGACAGTTAAAAAATTTTTATGAGAAAACATCAGGCTTATGTGGTTTTATTGAGTTTTATCACATTATTTTCTTTCTTTCTTTTTTTTTTTTATAGAGACAGAGTCTCACTTCGTTGCTTTTGGTAGAGTGCTGTGGCATCACAGCTCACAGCAACCTCCGGAGTAGCTGGGACTATAGGCACCCGCCACAACGCCTCACTATTTTTTTTTTGTTGCAATTTGGCCGGGGCCGGGTTCAAACCCACCACCCTTGGTATCTGGGGCTGGCGCCCTACTCACTGAGCCACAGGCGCCACCCCACATTATTTTCTATATTAAAATATGTATAATTGACAAAAATTATATACAGTAGGACCTCTGTAAGTTGACCATCCAAGGGACTGTAAACTGATCAACATATTGAGGTGGTCAACATAAGGTAACTAGGTCTGCTGTACTGATATGTATATGGGGTGCATGTCTTGTCTATGAAAGTTAGGTCACCCTAGGGAGGTGGCCAATATAGGGAGGTGATCAGCTATGGAGGTTCTACTATATTGGGGGTATACAGTATGGTGTTCTGCTATGTATTTACATTGTGGAGAGGGTGGAGCAAGATGGCAGACCAGAAGGATCAGTCAGCTGAGCTCTCCTAGAATTACTGGAGAAAAAGAGAGAACCCAGCCCTACCTGGTGTGGGGACCTTACCCAGAGTTGTAGCTTAGGGAGTACAGCCAGGAGGTGGTGAACTGAATACAGCGTATGATCCCAAGAAGTGGATGAATTAGGCAAGTGATTGTGACCTGCTGGGATTGGCTGGCCTCCCATAGAAGGTCATGGACAGGAGGATGCCTTTCCAGAGTTTTTAGTTGTTGGGGGGAAGCTGTGCTTTAGTGGAAAGCTTGGAAGAGTGGGCAGATTTGAACGGTATACAGCAACCAGATTTGAATACTGGTTGGAGTGGACTTGTCATAGGTTTGGTGGCTGGCAGGGTAGCTGGACTGAGAAGGTCTCCGTGGCCAGAGGCTGCCATTATGGGAATGTGAGAAGGTCTTAGCACTGCCATCTTAATTCTGCCTACTGGGGCTCAGAACTCCACTCCTGGGACAGGCAGAGGGAATCCCACACCTCATGGGAACTGGGGTCAGGGGGCAGTCTGAGATTTGCCCCTGGAGGATTCTTGTGAGCTTTGGGATCCCAACCCAGTGGGGTCTGAATGCTGAGTAAACGATCAGGTGATCACGAGGGCAACTAAGTTAGGAATAAGGACCATAGAGGTTGCTGGCTGTGTGCTCCATCACCTTTAAAAAAAACAGCACCACCTAGTGTCCCAGAGACATATTGTCACCAAGAGCAAGGACTGGGTTTTTGGCCATGAGGAAAAGTTTGCCTTTACTCAGGTTGAGGCAACTTCAAGACCTAAGCTCTGAGACAAGGTAATTTGAAGCAAAGGAGGGAGAAGGAAAAAGGACAAGGAGGTGAATAAGAAGAAATAACATATGAGGAGGAACCAACAGAAAAATTCAGGCAACCTGAAAAACCAAGACAGAGCAACTCCTCCAAGGGACCATGAGCCAGCTAATGCAGAAGACTCCACCTATAAAGAATTAATGGAGTTGACAGAAAGGGGATTTAAAATATGGATGATAGGGCTCAGTGGTTACTGCACAGTGGTTACTGCACCAGCCACATACACAGAGGCTGGCGGGTTCAAACCTGGCTGGGCCAGCTAAACAACAATGACAACTGCAACAAAAAATAGCTGGGCGATGTGGCAGGTGCCTGTAGTCCCCGCTACTTGGGAGGCTGAGGCAAGAGAATTGCTGAAGCCCAGAGTTTGAGGTTGCTGTGAGCTATCATGCCACAGCACTCTACCAAGGGTGATATAGTGAGACTTCTGTCTCAAAAAATAAATAAATAAAATAAAATATGGATGATAAGGACAACAAAAGGAATGGACGAGAAAATGGAAAGACAGAAACAAAAGTTGGATGAGAGATATGTAGAATATAGAAAGGATATGGTGGAGTTTACGGAAATGAAGGAGACAGTCAGGAAATGTGAAGATGTAGTAGAAAGTATCAAAAATAGGTTAGACCATGGAAAAGAAAGAACCTCAGAGCTAGAGGATAAAGTTAACCCAGGTAGTTAAAGAGGCAGAAGAGAGAGAAAGCAGAACAGGGGCTTAGAGAACTACGAGACTCCATGAACCAGTCAAACATACGAATAATAGGGAAAGAAGATTGTCCCAAGGGAATGGAAGCCTTACTGGAGACTAAAGACCCTGACACTCCTTTCAGAGGGATAGTGAACCCCAGGTTATCTCAACTTAGAGCTTCTCCAAGACACATTGTAATGAACCTGTCCAAAATCAAGATGAAAGAAAACATTCTGCAAGCAGCCAGGAGTAAGTGCCAACTGACCTACAGAGGTGGATCCATTAGAGTGACAACAGATTTTTCACCTGAAACCTTCCAAGCCAGAAAAGAATGGTCACCACCTTCAACATTCTTAAACAATACATCGTGATACAATTATCACAAGCTAATTAATGTATCTGTCACCTTGCATAGTATTATGTTTTGAAGAGGACATTTAATATCTATTCTCTTAGGGGTTTTCAAATATATAGTGTGTTATTATTAACTATATTCATCATGCTATATAATAGATCTCCAGAACTTATTCATCTTGTCTAACTGAAACTTTGTACCCTCAGACCTATATCTCCCCACTCTCCCCTAAATGGACAGTTTATTCTAATTTTTAGAGTAAGTCTAGAATCTATTTTCTTGATCTCCTTAAACTAGTATCACACTATTTAAAACAGTTTATAGTACAGTTTTATTGCTATATTTTGAGACAGTGTCTCGCTCTATCACCCAGGCTACAGTGTAGTATTATCATCATAACTCCCTGCAACCTCAAACTCCTGGGCTTAAGTTATCCTCCTGTCTCAGCCGCCCTGGTAGCTGGGACTACAGACCCACTTTACCATGTCCTCCTAGTTTTTTTTTTTTTTTTTTTATCTTTTTTAAAGATAGGATCTTGCTATGTTGCTCTTGAACTCCTGGCCTCAGGTGATCTTCTTGCCTCCACTTCCCAAAGTGCTGGGATTTCAGATGTGAGCCACTGTACCCAGCCTATATCTTTTTTTTTTTTTTTGTAGAGACCTAGTCTCACTTTATGGCCCTCGGTAGAGTGCCGTGGCCTCACACAGCTCACAGCAACCTCCAACTCCTGGGCTTAGGCGATTCTCTTGCCTCAGCCTCCCGAGTAGCTGGGACTACAGGCGCCCGCCACAACGCCCAGCTATTTTTTTTTTTTTTTGGTTGCAGTTTGGCCGGGGCCGGGCTTGAACCCACCACCCTCGGTATATAGGGCCAGCGCCTTACCGACTGAGCCACAGGCGCCGCCCCCCAGCCTATATCTTAATATATGATAGTTCAAGTCTCTATGCCCCTTACTCTTCTTTTACATTTTTTGTTGAATCAATGCTTATTTCCTTTTTTATTTTATTTATTATTATTATTGTTATTATTGAGACAGAGGTCTCATTTTGTCACCCTTGGTAGAATGCTGTGGTATCATATCTCAAACTCTTGGGCTCAAGTGATCCTCTTGCTTCAGATTTTCATTTTTAGTAGAGATGGGGTCTCACTTGTTTCCTTTGTTAGATACGTTTTAGAATTATTAAATGTCAAAAACTACTTTATAGAAATTATTTAGGCAGAGATAGGAATTACATTAAAATTATTAAACTTAGGAGTTCATTTTAGAGAACTAGAAGCATTATAGATATAATGCTTTTTTGTTTTATTTTGATTTATTTTGCAGTTTTTGGCCGGGCTGGGTTTGAACCTGCCACCTCCAGCAAATGGGGCCAGCGCCCTACCTCGCTGAGCCACACAGGTGCTGCCCTGCTTTTTTGTTTTAAACCAGATCATCTGTATCAGGTAGCATTGCCCACATTTTTTTATTTGATTAAATGCATTCTTATAATATCATTTATTAATAACGTGTTCCTCTAGTCTCTGAATCTTCTGTAAACTGACAGATCTGGAGGTTTGATTGGATTTAGGATTGATTCTGTAACAAGACTTTTGTTTTTTTAAAGTGTGAGGCACATTAGAGTGACTGACCATCGCCCATCCCCAGGAGGGGCGTCCTGGGATGTCAGACTTTCGTGGTCAACTCTGGACAGTTGTGTTTTCTGTTGCGTTACATGAGGAAGTATGTCATGTCTTGTCATCTTTTTGTGCATGTGCGATGCAGACTGGTTTCAGGGTAGCCAAGCTGATCCATCATTATAAAGCTCTTGTTCTTGGTTTGTCTGGTTCTAATGCACGTTTCATTAGTTGTCCCAATCTAACTTTAATAGTGCTCCCTCGCACCCTCAAAGATGCTCTTGTCTTGATCATAAATTATGCATTTGTGTTACCTGTTGTGGCTGGTTTCCTTGGAAGCAGAGCCTGAGGCAGGGACTCAGCTGTCTGAGATTTATTAAAGGTGGGCTCTTCAGGAAAACCCAGTGAGGGAAGCAGGGTAGAGGGAAGGGAGAGCTATAAGGAAGGTGAAGTCTGGCCTTGACTGGATTCCTGAGGATTACACTGCAGAATTTTTCTACCGTTTTTTCTTTTTTTGAGATAGAGTCTCAGTCTCACTCTGTCGCCCTAGATAGAGTGGTGTGGCGTCATAGCTCACAGCAACCTCAAACTCCTGGGCTCAAGTGATCCTCTTGCCTCAGCCTCCCAAGGGACTATAGGTGCATGCTACCACCCTTGGTTAATTTTCTATTTTTTAGTAGAGACAGGGTCTCACTCTTGCTCAGGCTGGTTTCTAACTCCTGAGCTCAAGCAATTGTCCTGCCTCAGCCTTCCAGAGTGCCAGGATTACAGGGGTGTAATTGTAACCAAGCAATTGTTCTAGTTCTGAGTCAAGGGGGCAGCCTTTTGTGCCTCCACCCCAGTCACTCAGTTGCTATAGGCTCTGGAGAGGAGGGCAGGGCTCCTGAGTGTCTAAGGTAGGAGCCAACATTCACAGAGGCTGGGGCACACTCTGCATTGTCAGGCTGTTATCCCAAAATATGAACAGCCATTGATGATCATAAGACACCATCTAATCTTCAGTTTAGCTAGAGAAGCTGTGGTTTATTAGCTTAAAAGACACAGTAAAAAGTAATGTTTCAAGTGTTGCCTCTTTTCCTGTATCAGGTATGTCTGCTGTACAACAAAGGCGAAGCCCTCTATGGATACTGCAACCTCAAGGATAAGTGCACCAAGTTTCACGTGTGCAAATCCTTTGTCAGGGGAGAGTGCAAACTTCAGACCTGCAAACGGTCCCATCAGCTCATTCATGCTACGGCCTTGAAATTGCTGCAGGACCAAGGACTGAATATTCCAAGTGTCGTTAATTTTCAGATAATTGCTACCTACAAGCATATGAAGTTGCGCAATATGCTTGAAAATAAAGGTGGGTATTTCAGGTAGTTCAGACATGATCAACGAATGATATGGTTTTGAGATTCTTCACTGTAAAGACTTAAGAACAGTAATGTGAAAGTGAGTCTGGGAATAGATTACTTCATATATTAATTGTGGCGTAGTCCTTTGGAAAGCTTAGAGCAGTCAGCATTTTATGATAAAGAACTGTGAGTCTAACCAAAGTGGGGAAGCAACATTTATTTTCATCATTGCCACTGCTAGGTAATAGAATCTGCCCAAGTGTTTGAGCAGTGTAGCTCCTTGGTAAGTTGGTGGTCAGGAAGCAGGAAGAACAGTCTTAACAGCTTGATTAGGAAAAAAAGGAGAGAGATGGGCTAGTGACTAGGAAAGTAAGGATAAGGTGGGGGTGGCGTTCTTTTATGAAGTGCAATTAAAGGGTTTTCTTTTTTAATTTTTTAAGTAATTTTAACCACATTACAGGAGAACTTAGAAAATAGACTAGAAATAAAAATCACATATGCATCTGCTCACTTTCATCTACAGTACTTGTTAACATTTTATTAGACGCTTTTCAGTCTGTATTTACAAATGCTAACCCAGTTGTGCTCAAACTGCGCATTAGTATTTCAAATTTTCAGTTTGCATAGTGTCATAAATATCTTCCCATACTGCTACATAGTCTTTTGGACCTATTTTTCTCTTTTGGACGTTTTTAAAAGTCTGCAAATTATAGTTAGGTGTTCTTTCAATTTTAAAACATATAGGCTCCTTATTCTATTACATTTGTTTATAGCTGAAAATCTGGGTGGTAGGCTTAGAGTTGCTGTTGGGAAAACCAGATAAGATATATCCATGTTAGAGCATTTCTAGGGAACCCTGAGGGGTGGCAGGGACCTTCTACTCTGTGGCATGTCTGGGGCCTGTCATTATCTTCCTCTGGTCTTGTTTAGTGGGTCTCTTACTAAATCACTATGACATAGTGCTTTTCTGCTTGCTATTGAGATACATGTATATACTCAACATCTCTGTCTCTTGTTCTCTCTGTATACGTGTATGTATGCATGCACACACACACACACATATATATATACATTTCTTTTTTAAGCCAAGGACATGAACTCTCCAAATCGAGGGTGTTGGGAGTCTTGTCTGAGGTGTGGTTAGCTGGGCTGTTGCTCCCAATGTAAAATAAAACTTGGTGTGTCTTATGAAAATTCATCCCTTTCTTCTTTTCAGATAACTCAGCCTCTTCTACTGAGCACTCACAGGGCCTTGAGAAACAAGGCGCACAGGTGGCTGGAGCTGCAGAAGCCAGCCCTTCAGCTTCTGTCCCTCTGTCGGCCAAGAAGCCCTCCCCAGGTAAACCTTAAAGAGGGTCAGTGAACTAAGAAGACGCTTGTCAGCTCTGAAAACGAGGTTTCTGTTGAACTTTCCTTTGTAAGCATTCATTCATTTAATCATTTCTTAATAGTGGTCATGATAGTATCTACCTCACAGCGTGTTGTGAGAAGTAAAGAAGATGGAAAAGGAGAAGATAGCAGACTTGGAGGATAATATCAGGGATGGGCGGTTGGGGCTGAGGTTGGGAGTTGAGCTGGCGGAGCGGAGAAAGCCGAGTGCAGATGGGGTTAGTCCTGCAGACGGCAGCTTCTGCCTGCAGTTCTGAGTACTTGTCCTCACCGGGGTGGATGGAGCTCTTCAAGGGGCGAGTTTCTGCTGACTTCTGTGGTCCAGCCAGTGTTTTTCTATATGCCCAAATAGCACAGTTTACATTGTGGTCGTAAGCATAGCATATGTACACTTCGTACACAGTTTTTTTACTTAATGCTTCATAAGCTTCTTTCCGTGTTTGTTCATGTTATCATATGTAATCATTTTTTGAACAGATACAATAATATATCATAGTTTATTTAACTACTTATTCTGGGATATTTTAGTTCTTTCTAACATTTCAAGTATAACTTCTTTCTTAAAACTGGTAAAGTATTGAATTTTAAGGCTGTTCTTTATATTTACTTAGCTTATAGGTGTTAAATGATACTATCTTTTACATTTTTAAAAATAGATATGTGAGTAGTTTTCTGCATCTACTTTCTACCCTGTTTCCCTGAAAATAAGACATCCTCCGAACATAAGACCTACTTACAGGAAAGATAAGATGTCCCCTGAAAATAAGACCTAGCGCATCTTTGGGAGCACACCTTATCGGGGAAACAGGGTATATGTCTATTTTGTCATTTTGTACAAGGCCTTTTATTAAGGGGGCCCTTCCCTATGCTGATGTGCGTGGCTTTTAATGAGTCTCCTTTATTTTCATAAAAGGATGTCAACCACACCATGCTCAGAGGATATCCAATTTTTGTATCTCAGCCAACTCTACCTTTGGGTTCTTACCAGAGATTTCTACCTCATTCTGTCTACTTTTGTTTCTTTCTTTCTTTTTTTTTTTGAGACAGAGTCTCATTATGTTGCCCTTGGTAGCATGCCATGGCGTCACAGCTCACAGCAACCTCAAACTCTTGGGCTTAAGCTATTCTCTTGCCTCAGCCTCCCAAGTAGCTGGTGCTACAAGTGCCCTCCCCAATGCCTGGCTATTTTTTTGTTGTTGTTGCAGTTGTCATTGTTGTTTAGCTGGCGCAGGCTGGGTTCGAACCCGCCAGACTTGGTGCATGTGGTGAGCGCCATAACCACTGTGCTACGGGCGCTGAGCCATTCTGTCTACTTTTCATCTTTTACTGAACTCTCACCAAAGCCCAACTTCCATTGTTTGAAGGATGTGAGGTTTGACCATTCCTCTACATCGTATCTGTTCTTTCTGTGGATCAGGATGGACCATCATAAGTCTATATACCTCATTTCCCCCTTTCCTCTCTCTCCCTACGCTCCTCCACCCTGCCCTCCACCCACCACGCTATCCTCATCAAGCTGCGTAATTTCGATTTTTTTTGTTTTCATCAAAGGGTACCACAAAGAAGCAGTCTTATGAAATCCTTTACTGTGTTTATCATAGTAATAGTCACAAATGTTGTTGTGTAAAGTTTTTTTTTAAATTTTGAATTAATATGAGGGTATAAATTTTTAGGTTATATTGTTTTTACTTCTACAGTAAAGTTCAAGTTGTAGTTGAGCCCTTCACCCAGGGGGCGTGCCAAACACCCTCACATTGTGCACATTGCTGTAAAGTGGTTTTTTGAAAATATTTAACTGTCAAAAAAAAATTTAACTGTCCTGAAATGACATAACATTTGAGAAATAAGACTAATGTAATAAGTTTTCATAAAGCTAAATGTTGAAATATTATCTTTTTGATTGGGTAAGAATGCAAAGATGTTCTTTTTTAAGTAAGAACTGGCTATGTTTTCTCTTAATGGACAGTTATGTAATTTGTGTTAATCTTTTTATTTTGGTTGTCAACAACAGTATTTCTGAAAGCTCTTATGTTCTACATATTTTGTTTCTTTTTTTCTAGTTCTGATTTCTCCTGGTGCTAACTTTTTAAAAAATATTTTTACATGAATAATTATCATTTACACTTATCAGTTTACTCTGTGTATTTGTGTAGTAAGTCTCACTATGTTGCCCTTGGTAGAGTGCTGTGGCGTCACAGCTCACAGCAACCTCAAACTCTTGGGCTTAAGTGATTCTCTTGCTTTAGCCTCCCAAGTAGCTGGGAATAGAGACACCCGCCACAATGCCCAGGTATTTTTTTTGTTGTAGTTGTCGTTGTGTGGCAGGCCCGGGCTGGGTTGGAACCCCTCAGCCCTGGTGCATGTGGCTGGTGCCTTAGCCGCTGAGCTACAGGTGCTGAGCCTAGTTAGTCATTTTAAATCCTCAGTGGGAACATTATGATGTATAAATGCACACCCCTCATGTTGACGGACTTGGTAGATGTTTCACATTTTTGTGTCCTTTTCATGTGTTTATCATTATGCTCGCATATGTGGAGTTGATCCTTTGTGATCTTATAGTTGCAATATTTTATCCAATTCCATAATATTCCATTTTAATCTTAGTTCTGTGGGTATTCATTCTGTAAAAATATTTTACACAGTCTTGCCTGTCTATCTTATGTTTGTCTTATGATTCAGCTGCTAGAGAGTTATCACATTACAACTGGAAATGAGTTTCCTTTGGTGATTTATTGGTGCTTATGAGGCAAAGCCACATATCTATAATAGACTCCATAAGTCCAACATATCCTAAATTGAATTATCAATTTTCCTCCTTATTGTTACTCCCTTATTTTTTAATGTTGCTGCCGTCTACCTCGTAACACAAACCTGCATAAAAACTGCAAATCGCCCTATACTCTTCTTTCTCCTTGTCCCTTGTGTCAAATTGGTTACCCAGTGTTAGAGATTTCTTTCCCTTCAGAAGCTTCCCAAATGTTTATCCCTCTCTGTCTCTTTCTTTCCATCGCCTACACACTGCCTTGTTTCAAACCCTCTTCACCTCCTGCATATATTTCAAGGATGCATAACTCAGTGGTTTTCAAGTTATGTGTCGTGGGAGTTTTTTGTAGGAGGTGCTAGGTTTATTGTAGAAAGTGCCCTGTCCCACTTCAATGATGGTAGCCCTGTTTTCATTTTTAACACAATGGGCTTTTGAGAACTTCATTGGTCTCCTTATCATCCTCCTCTTTGCCTGTTTCCATCTGGCTGCCTGGTTGATCTTTTGAAAGCAGACAGAATGATATTTGCATTTTTGGCTAAAACCTTCCTCGGTCCCCATCATGCTGGGTAGAATTCATAAATTCAGCTGCTTTCAAGGAGCAGAAGGGTGAGTTAAAGGGATGAAGTGAAGTGGATGGCAGAGAAATGGGACAAGGGAGGAAGCACTGTGGTGAATGGCTCTGAAGCAGTGTTTCTCAACCTTACTAATGCCACGGACCTTTAATACAGTCCAAAGGGGTCCTGACCCACAGGTTGAGAACCGCTGCTCTAAAGGGAACACCTGCCTCTGGTTTCCATGTGGGAAGATAGGCTGAATCTCTTTCTCTTTTTCTAGACAGAGTCTCACTCTCACCCTGGGGTTGAGTGCTGTGGCATCGTGGCTCATAGCAACCTCAAACTCTTGGGCTCAAGCGATCATCCTGCCTTGGCCTCCTGAATAGCTGGGACTACAGGTGCCCATATCAACAATAGTTTTTTCTATTTTAGTGGAGACAGGGTCTCATGCTTGCTCAGGTCCGTCTCAAACTCCTGAGCTCAAGTGATCGATCTACTGGCTTTGGCCTCCCAGAGTGCTAGATTACAGGTGTGAGCCACTTCTCCTAGCCCAGTTTCTCATATTGTTCAGTTTTTTATTAAAAGAAAAACAAAACAAAACAAAAAACAGAAATCCAGATTCTTATGGGAAATGTTCTGAATTTTAAATACTGACTTAAAGTTTTTCAGATGCAGGCCGATATTATATGTACTTGACCTACTTGGAATTTTTGGACTATGCCATTTTGTCTTGGTATCCTCTGTATTTGTAAATGATGTTCCCTCTTTTACAAATGTCATTCCTTCTTCATTCCTCCTGCTTCAACACCTGGCAAATTAGATTCCTCAGAATGCCAGATTGGCCTTTGCTTGCCTCAAGAGAGCCAGGTCTTGTCACATTCTCACAGCTGCCATCATGCTTACTACATTGCATTGCAATTCTGTGTGTTTTTATTCCCTGGTTTTGAACAAAAACATTATTTATTCCCCTTGGTAGTTGTAACACTTGGGAGTTACAACATATTTTGTCATGCAAACGAAACACTATTTGAACCCATTGTTCTTCCCATTTATATTTTTTTCTAACGTTAAGAAATCTTTTTCCCCCTAAGGAAAGAAATCCCCCTAAGATTTCTGTTATTAGTTGTTTTTTAGTGCTTTCATTTGAATTGCCTAGGTCTAAATGACTTGTCTAGGTCTACAGTTAACTCTTTAAGCTTATGTTTATGATGCGTCCTTTACCTTTTAGGTAAAAGCTATGGTTTGCTAGGACTGGCATCTAATTCATTTTTGTGGGAGGTTAGGTAAGGAAGACTTGGGAGAGAATTTGATATCTAAACTAAGTAAGCCATAAGGGATTGGTCAGAGAAAAAGGAAAGGAAAGAAATCCGATTAAGTGATTAAATCTCTTCATTATTGTCCTGTCGCTTGATTTCTTTCATTATATTTTGTTCTTATTTTTTTCTGGGTCTTCTGTGTACCTCATTAACCTTTTCTTGGGTGTTTTATATTTGTCTTGCTGCTCAGCATGGGCGTTTCCATCATTAGAAAGCTATTCATTTGTTTAAACAATTATCTTTTGATGAAGTATCTTTGTTCTAACAGTTTTAGGCGGCCTATTTGTTTTTGTTTTTTTTTTTTTAACTATTAAGACATAGTTGAAAAAGTATCTATTTTCTTAGGTATCTGTATTTTGTTTTAGTGTTTAGTAAAATTGTGAAAAGATATTTTTTGATATTTCTTCATTACATATGAAGTTAATTTTTGGTTTTAAACAAAGGTTCTTTATTCAGATAAGAAAAACAATTTCTATTGTTTGTTAGGAGCTAAAGGCTTAATACAAAGAATTTGTATCTTTCGATATAATTATATTTTTATCATTCTACTCACCAAATACGAATATATAAGCTTTCACAATATTAAGGCATCCTTAAATTCTTGAGATAAATTCTACCTGATTATGGTATGTGTTCCTTTAATGTATTTTTCCTATTTGCTGTACATCTATACATTCACAAATAAAACTCACTTCTATTTCATGTGTGTGCGTAGTAATTTCATTATTATTTTTACTTGTATATGCTTAAAGTATAAATTTTATTCTAAGTACTATTTGGAGTTTTTAAAAATAGATTTGCACTATCTTTTTTGTTGTTGTTTATTTGTTTGTTTGTTTTTGAGGCAGATTCTCATTCCGTTGCCTGGCCTAGAGTGCTCACTGCAGCCTCAAACTCCTGGGCTCTGGTGACCCACTCGCCACAGCCTCCTGAGTAGTGGGACTACAGGTGCATGCCAATATACACCCAGCTGGTTTCTCTATTTTTTGTAGCTCTGGAGTATTGCTATGTTGCTCAGGCTGATCTTGAACTCCCGGCCTCAAGCAATTCTCCTGGCTCAGCCTCCCAAAGTGCTAGGATTACAGATGTGAGCCACTGCACCTGGCCTGTAATGTCACTTTTATTTAAAAAATAATGTATTATTGTAGACTTGAATCATTCTTTCTGTTATTATTTAGGAATATTTTTCTATAATAATTTTTTTTGAATATATAATATCATTGTGGAAATTTAGGGACTGCTAATGTGTTAAGGAAATAATAATTACAGTAATAATAATATTTACTATATAAATATAATCACTGCTAATACTTAAGGGTAATTTTTTCAGTCTTTTTAATGCATATGTTCTTAAATATTGAGGGTATACTACAATTTTACATTATGCTGTTTTGGATTGATATTTTGTGAAGCATTTTTCTACATATTGAAAGCAATCATAATTATACTTGTTGGTTGCATTTTTTAAATATATTATTTATTTTATCATAGTTGTATTATTAAATATTTATTGTTTGCAACATTTTAGTATATAAATCTTTGACTAAATTTCTGATTATTTTCTTAAAACAGATTTCTAGGTGTGAATATTCTGTGCCAGAAGATTTGAATATTATAAAGACTCAAAAAGCATTTCCAAATTGTCTTCCAGAATAGCTATGCCAGATTACACAGGGGAAGGGGGATCACAAGGGGAATTGCCTGTCTCAGTATTCCCTCAATAGCATGTGTTATAAAGCACATTCTGATGAAAGACACCAAACACATTTTGTTTCCAAAGGGGTTCTTCTGGGCCAGTATTTAGAGAAATACGTTGTAATGATTTCTCCTTAATTATATATCCAAGGCTTAGCTATTAATCTGTTTATTATACAATAAGATTATTATATTATATGTATTTTCCTGATGTTTTGTCTTTATTGAGAGTTCTTTTTTGCTTTACATTTGCTTTGTCAGTTTTTTTGTAAACTGATTGTGCATTCCCCTTATAAAGGCAATGTTCACATGGTGTCTTGGGTGCTTGTTCTCAGGTATTTATCTCCTGGATAAATTGTCAGTTTATTCAGAAGAGATACTGCCTCTGTATGGAGTGCATAGTAAGCTGTCACTTTGATGACATGTTTGCTAACTTGAGTTGACAATACCTGGTTTCAAGATGAACTTAGAAAACTTGGAACTGTCTCAGGTAAGACCTTCTTTTGCCTCACAGTTTTCTCCAGGTTCATAAAATCAAGCCAGAAAACATGAGCCAATCACAGCTCCTTCGTACAACCCACCATTCTGTCCCTTTCCTCCAGTTAACACTGATCAGAGAGTCCAATGAATGGGCTTTTCCCAGACAGAGATACAGGAAGAATCAGGGCTTATACATAGTGTAGAGATGTATGAGCAAGATAGGTTAGGTTATGCTGTAACGATAAGACTCCCAATCTCATGGTTTGTAATAACAAAGATTTCTCACTTTCATAATCAGTTTCAATTCTGTTCCATGTTGTTTTCACGTTGGGACCCGAGTTGACTAAGGAGCCTCTATCTGGACCAGTGCTGCTATCCTAGCAGGGGAGACCACAAGCTGGCCCTTCAATCATCTACTCTCATTGCATTGTTCAAAGCAAATGGTGCGGCCATGCTGCGCTTGACAGGGTGTGGATATATGATCCTACAGGGCACTGCAGATGGCATAGCCAAGCTTATCAGTGGACAAGGATGATAATGTCCCATCAGGAGGGGCAGTGAGTATTTTTAACATAATACGGAGGAAGGTATTCCTTCCACAGGAGGAAGCTCAGACAGTGGCCTTTCTTGTGCTGCCCTGGGGAGGCAGTCTCCTTTATGGATGCTGCAGAATTTCTGATGTTGGTGCACTTTTATTGCTTCAACTAAGATGTGGCAAACAGTGCCAATATTCTGACAACATAAGCAGAGTTCTGGTTTCTAGCCAGAGGGAGAGACCCAGACCTGCACTGAGTGCCTTCCTTATTCAGGAAAGACATAGATGAGAAGCACAGAGTGGGGTGTGGATAAGGCGAGGGCGACCCACTGTCCTCCAGGGGAGGTTCCTGGGACAGTGGGGGCACAGCTTAGGCACCCTTCCTGCTGCCTCATTTCTTAATCAGCAGAGGCTCCCTGTGAAGCAGAGTAGTGAGTAGATTGATGCACTATGGAAGGTATTTATAATCCCTGGTTGAATTCGCAAAGCCTGGGAAAAGCGTGTTGGGAAAAGGAAAAGCTCATAGAAGTTTGTCACTGTACATAGGGTGGAATTTTAAAAATAATCACTTGGGGGAGGCACCTGTGGCTCAAAGGAGTAGGGCGCCAGCCCCATATGCCAGAGGTGGCTGGCTCAAGCCAAGCTCTGGTCAAAAACTACAAAAAAAAAAAAAAAAAAAAAATCACTTGGATTTAATAACTAGAAAAATATATGTTTAAGAATATACTTGATGACCTTAATGAGAATTAAAAATAGCATACCACTGCCTAAATGGTTACCAAAAATTAATAAAATCAAATACAATTTGTTTAATAAAACAGAATAAGTCAGCACACAAAAATCCCCAAAACAACAAAGCCAAATAGAATGTCCAAAACAAAATAACAGAAATAGGGCCAAACATCACAACTATCCACTTTATCAGACTTGTAGTTAGTTGCAAGCTGTAGAAAGCCATGCCAGTGTAAGTAAATAAAGGAATTTATTGTAACAGTATTGGGTAGTTCACTCTTCTGGAAGAGCTGCTGAAAAAAGCTTGGAGGCTGTGCTGCCAACAACCACACTCGGAGCTGTGCCTGAGAACCAAACCACTAAGGCACCACTACCGCCCCAGCATAGGATGCAGCAGCTGGTACCACCAGCAACAACGGGGCCAGATCCCAGAAGCTGAACTGCTGCCACCCACCATCCAAATGGATTCTGTGCAATCTTTCTTTCTCTTGGAAACGAAGTCATCAATTGACTTGGAGGCACTGTTCTGTTTTTTGTCTCTGAGAAGAGGCATGACATTATGCTTGTCCTATGAGATCTGAATCTTTGACATAGATGAAAGGTTTATTTCTGCTTCAAAATTTTTTCAAGTGAGAAGACAAAGAGATGATATGTCTTATAAACATTTGAGTGTTTTACACACTTAGCAGTCAGAGATTGTCCAACCCTCCCTGCACCCCCTCACTAATGACTATACATCACAAAATAACTTAATTGGGTATTAGGACAAGCAAATTTTCCCATATTCAGAAATGTCCTTTTTCATTTTTACATGACCCTGTGGGATTAGTGTGTATGGAACACACTCATTTTACTTGGCTCTGTCCCATGGCCTCCATGTCAAGCAGGGATTGATGTATAAACAAGTGCATAAGTGCATTCATCGTTGGTAGAACCATGAGTATGCTGTGATTGGAGCAGTTGTAACCTAAATCACCTAGTTAGGGAGTTAGTTATACAATACAAAAATGTATGCTGATCACCTTTATCCTTCCCTCCTCTTTGATGATGATGGCTGCCAAGGGGTAATTTTCTGATTCCATAGTTTTCCCTTATTTACATATATACAGGGTGGCTAACACTAAGTTCATGTCAATTTGCACAAAAACTTATGGCCACTTTATATATATATACATATACATATTCAGTGTGAACTCATGGATTCCTTATTCAATGGTTATAATCTCTTGTCATGATTTATTTATTTAGAGATAAAGTCTCTGTCACCTGAGCTTTAGTGCAGTGAAATCATCATAGCTCGGGTGGCGCCTGTGGCTCAAGGAGTAGGGCGCTGGTCCCATATACCGGAGGTGGCGGGTTCAAACCCAGCCCTGGCCAAAAAAAAAAACACAAAAAAAATTTTAAGAAATCATCATAGCTCACTGCAACCTCAAACTCCCAGGCCTCAGCAATCCTCCCATCTCAGTTTCCCGAGTAGCTGTGACTACAGGCACTTGCCACCAAACCTGGCTAATTTTTAAAAATTTTTTGTAAAGACAGGGTCTTCCTATGTTGTTCAGGCTGGTCTCAAACTCTTGGCTTCAAGTAATCATCTTGCCTGGGTCTCCCAAAGTGGTAGGATTACAGGTATCAGCCACTGTACCCTTACTATTATTGTTTATTTTGATACACAAGTTGGTTTGTATTTGTCCAGTGGGGAGCCCTGCAAGCTAGTTCCTGCGTCTTGTGTCTTTTTTATAGGTCCCTCTCATTCTTTGAGGATATCTTTACTTTTTTTTTTTTCTTTTTTTGAGGCAGAGTCACACTCTGTTCCCTGGGCTAGAGTGCCATGGCTTTAGCCTAGCTCACAGCTCAAACTCCTGGGTTCAAGTAATCTTCCTGCCTCAGCTTCCTGAGTAGCGGAGACTACAGGCGAGACCACCACACCTGGATAATTTTTCTATTTTTAATAGAGACAGGGTCTTGCTCTTGCTCAGGCTGGTCTCAAACTCCTGAGTTTAAGTGATCCTCCCACCTTGGCCTTCCAGAGTGCTAGGATTATAGGTGCAAGCTACCAGGTGGGGATGCCTTACTTTTTTTTTTTTTTATAGAGACAGCGTCTCACTTTACCGCCCTCGGTAGAGTGCCATGATGTCACAGGACTCACAGCAACCTCTAGCTCTTGGGCTTCTGCGATTCTCCTGCCTTAGCCTCCCGAGCAGCTGGGACTACAGGCACCCACCACAACACCCGGCTATTTTTTGGTTGCAGTTCAGCCGGGGCTGGGTTTGAACCCACCACCCTCGGTACATGGGGCCGGCGCCCTACTCACTGAGCCACAGGCACCACCCGATGCCTTACTTTTTGACATGAGTTTTTTCAGGTTCATCTGTTCTTTCCCAGCCCTGGAATAAACTATTTCTGAAACACCCCAACCTCCCGTTCCTTTCAGTAGAGAATGGAGTTTAAACTGGAGATCTGCATGAAAGGCAAGGTGTGTTCATAGTAGCTGTAGGGCAGAGGCCCCTGGTTCTAGTTCCTATTAGCTGATGGGGCTTGGAAATGGACACACACACTAACACACGTCCACATACACAATCAATATCCATTTATATATCTAGCTATTCACATTTATAGTAAAATCCTTGAGGCTGGCCTGGTGGCTCAGGCCTGCAATCCTAGCACTCTGGGAGGCCAAGGCATGTGGATCCCCTGAGCTTAGGAGATTCAGACCAGCCTGAGCAAGAGCAAGACCCCATCTCTACTAAAAATAGAAAACTTACTGGGTGTTGTGGTGAGTGCCTGTAGTCCCAGCTACTTGGGAAGCTGAGGCAAGAGAATCTCTTGAGCCCAAGAATTTGAGGTTGCTGTGAGCTGTGATGCCATGAAACTCTACCCAGGGCAACAAGAGTGAGACCTTGTCTTAAACAAAGGGAAAAAACCAAACTCTTGAGCTCATATTGCTACAAATCTAATGCAACCCCACAGCCTTCATTCTCTCCTTCCTCCTTTCCCTATTTGTAAGCCTCTTCTTTTACAGTGAGAAAACCGGCTCCCATTGTCCGTAATATGTTTACTTAATTGTTCAATATTAGAACGTATGGAAAAGCAGTTTCAGAACTGGTAAATTGTGCTTCTGTAAAAAAGGAAGCCTACTAACAAGAATTAAACATTTGTTTATTGGTCATTTTATCTTTAAACTGGGGTTATATAATCCAAATAGAGTGAATAGAGTGTTCAAAAGTTAGTTGGGTTTGGTTAGTTCCCCTGTCCCCACCTTCACCCCTGGTCAGTATGGTTTATATTATTCATTTGAAATATAATTTGGTTCATTTGCTTCTGTTTGTGTTAATTTTGTGATGCTCACATCTTGGTTCTTTTTCTTTTCTTTTTCTTTTTAAAAGTATATGAACATTAAGGTGGTTCCAGAAGTTAGGGTTACACGCAAAGGTATATTCAGTAAAGAGTCATTGCCCCCCCTCACTCCCTCTGTTCTTTCTAACCCATTTTCACTCACTCCCTGTAGGCAGCTGCATGGGTCAGCTAGGGATGCCAAAACAAAATACCACTGACTGAGGGGCTTCCCCTGGCATTTATCTTCTCACAGTGCTGACTCTGATGTTCAGTAAACACTTCTAGCCCAGACCATCTTCCCATACGCCTTGTGCTAGCTCTGAAAGTCTTTTGGTTTAATCAGATAGTAGATGTTACTGTGTTTTGCCATCCCACACAATTTTCTGCAATTAAAAAAAAAAAAAAGAAAAGAAAGAAATACCAGAGAGAATATCATGATTTTGGAGTTTGGAATCCAAGTAGAAAGTCAGAGGAATTGAAATAAGTATCTTTAAGATACTTAAAGCTAATATTTCTCATCAATAGTGATAATTATAATAGCTTCCATTTATTGTAGCTTTACTGAGAGACAGGTACTATGCAAAGTCTTTTTATTTAATCATTCATTCATCAGAACAGAGAGGAGTTACATCAATACTGCCTTTAGACCAGGGCAAGAGAGGCCGCCATCTTTGGCCTCTGCTTTAGAGGGCTGCTGATTTATGCCATTCAGGCCCCAGGGAAATGCCTCTCCACATCACTTATCCCATGTCCTGGAAGCCAGGGGTGACTGCTTCTGGATACTCTGCAGGTCTGTGGGTTGTACTACTGCCAACACTAGAAACAGACATGGGTTTGAACTTTGCAGAGATTTTCATGGTGGAAATGTGCAGGTCAGCCAGAGCTAATTAATGAGTCAGGCCCTGCCTTTCAGAAGGCATGCATGTAACAGCTTCCAGCGAAATGAAATATCTTTCCCCAGCAGTTTCTAATGTCTGTTTTCCCTCCTTTGCATTCAAATCAGCAGTTCTAAAGGTACTCACAAATTGAATAGTATTTGCAATTGTGCACGGAGGCAGGAGAACATTTTGCACTATGAAACAATATGTGTGTTGAATATATATTCTTTTTTTTTTTTTTGAGACTTGCTTTGTCACCCTCAGTAGAGTGCTATGGTATCATAGCTCCCAGCTCAAACTCTTGGGCTCACCCTCCCAAGTCCCTGGAACTATAGGCACTTGCCACAACACCCGGTTATTTTTTAAGAGACAGGGTCTTGCTCTTGCTCAGGCTGGTCTTGAACTCCTGATCTCAAGCAATGCACCCTCCTTGGCCTCCCAGAGTGCTAGGATTACAGGCATGAGCCACCGCGCCTGACCAATATTTATAAAGTAGTTTTCTATGTAAGTGATAGGCAGGATATCAATTTCTTCCACTAGGAATTACATTCATATTGAATGTAGAATTGAATACAGCTTTGTGCTTTATATAAAAAGCACAAAGGGAAAGCTGTATACTTTCCCAGTATTTGAATACAGCTTTGTGCTTTATATAAAAATGTCAAGATTTCATTAAGTTTTCAAAATATTAAATGGGGAGTTTCATTTTAGCTGAGGATATAGGAAGTCACTAGAAAAAGTCAGATAATTTACAAAATCATAACTTTTCATTGAGTCCATAAAAGAGCTATAGTCACAAGACAACCAAGGTAACTGAAATCCAAAGAGTGACACAGCCCTACAAGGAGAGAGGTGACACAAAGACAGTTTCACCTTTGACAGACTGCAGGGAAAGAGAAGGCCCCAGTAGAAATGAATAAAATGAAATGAACTGAAATTTTAATGAATTATTAAAGGCCAAGCATAGGCCAGCATGTCAATTTGTAATAGCTAATAGCAGAGAATACTGGGAAAGTTATGCAAGAACCACCAGGACAAATAGTCTGCAGTCATTAATAGGTAATCTCCTCCACTCACCGCCCCCCCCCCACACTTTCAAAGTTAAGATGATCCCTTTGTTATAGAATTGTTTATGAACACAGAAAAAGATGAAAAGAAATGATAATGTCCAACTGGACAATGACCTCAAGGCTGGTGCTATCATAGCCTGCCAGAGGAAGGCTATCTTGGAAAACAAGTTGGCTATATTATAAAAAGTTTTTAAAGTACGCCTGCTTGTGATCAAATAATTCCAGTTGCAGAAATGTGTCATATGATAATAGGAAAAAGTATGTAGAGGGATTTATTTATGAAGTTGTTTATATTTGTCAGGGTCCTGGCACAATTAAACTAGAAAGGCAGGGAGAATTTAATAAGGACTATGTACAAAGGCATGGGCATGGTTAAGGGAAACCAAGGGTGGTAGCACCTTACCACCCCAAGCATGAAGGTGCAAGGAGAGGAGCTATAACAGGAGCTTAGGGAGAGTAACCACAGGAGGGAATCTCCAACCAGGTGTTATGGTCTCTAGTTCAAGGACAGAGCCAACTAGTAGCCCTTTGGAAAGAGAACTGGGGCAATGAATACCCTGATCTCTCCTTTTTTTCCATCCTTGGATTTCTTTTGGTGCCTGTCATTGGCCGAACCCACAGGAAGCTGGAAGTCAAAGAAGACCATGATACAAAGGTCAGCTCAGGGAGTTCAAAGGGCACCCCAGTAAATTCAAAAGTCAGCCCCCCAGGAGGTGGAGCAAGATGGCAGCTGAGTAACAGCTTCCCTGCAACTGGGCATGGTGAGTCTGGGGAGATAGGACTCCAGGCATCTCAGGCTGGTGGGATCTACCTATGATCATCCCTTTGAGGATACAGGGAATCAGCAAGGGACTTCTGGACCCCAAGAGGAGGACAAAAACAGTGGAAAACTGGCAAGTGGTTGTGTGTGTTTGATCGACCTAATCCTGCTGGCAGCCATAGGTACAAGCAGCAGCAAGACTGCAAACGCCTTACCTGTGAACTGTTTCAGTGTTTTTGGACTTGGCACTTAGTTGAACTGCCTTGGGGAGAGCTTGAGCAGGAGTGCAGAGAACTTTGGGCATTGTCTAGGGCCCCAGACTGAGCCGCTGAGCCAGACAGAGCTAATAGTGTTTGGCTGTGGGCCGCAGGGAGCCATTGTGAGAGAACTGCCCGGGCAAGCTCTGCCCTCAGGGTCGCAGAGCAAGGATTGGCAGGTGCTAGAAACCTAGTGACTGACCAGCCTAAAGGCGGTGATTGAGCTGCCTTACAGCCTTAACCCTCAGGAGCAGAGTGAGACCGGTTCTGGCACACTGGAGCCTTGGGCTGTTGCCCTGGGTAGAGTGCTGTGGTGTCACAGCTCATAGCAACCTCAAACTCCTGGGATTGGCGCCGCCTGGACCTCCATAAGAGCTGTGCTGCAACCCCCGACCCACGACCAGAGCCCGCTGGGCCTCCAAATGCCCTGACCAGGAACTGCGGGAGCCGCGCAACCCTGCGTCCTCCCTCCTGTAACCTCCCTGCTTACACACCAGCCCGCTCGTCTGGCCAGGGACTCTGGTAGCCACGTGCCCCCCCAGAACCCTCCCTGCCTCTGTGCAGAGCCCTTCTCCTGGCCAGACACTGCTGGAGCCTTGGGCTCTCTGTGCCAAAGTCACTGGGTGCCAGGCACTCCCAGAACAGTGCGCAATACCTCCCACCCTAGTGCTGGATCCGGGTGTATCACACTCTGGAGCTGCTTCCACAACCAGAACTCCCTGGCTGGGGCATCCCCAGAGGAACTACACAGGATCACTCCCTACAAAGATCCAGCAACAATAGAGTGATCCCGCTGGGGTCTAATCTTGGAGAGACACCTCCCCAACTCTGAGGACGGCCAGAGGCAACAGTGAAAAACAATCATGAGGTGAAATCAACAGAAAAACTCTGGAAATGTGAATAATCAGAGTAGATCAATTCCCCCAAGGATCAATGGGGCAGACACAACACAAGATCCCATGCACAAACAAATAACTGAGATGTCAGAAATCGAATTCAGAATCTGAATAGCAAATAAGATTGAATTAGAATTCCAAGCAGTAACCCAAAAGATATCTCAAGAATTCAACGAATTCAAAGACCAAATGACCAAAGATTTTGACACATTGAGACAAGAAGTTGCAGCCCTCAAAGATCTGAGAAACACAGTAGAATCCCTCAGTAACAGAATGGACCAAGCTGAAGAAAGGATTTTCAACATTGAAGACAAAGCTTTCAAACACTCCCAAACTCTCAAACAGGAAGAGAAATGGAGGGCAAAAACAGATCACTCTCTTGGAAAGCTCTGGGATAATTAGAAGAAAACCAATATTCATCTTATAGGGATCCCCGAAAGCAACGAAGTGGCTTCACAAGGCACAGAGTCTCTTCTCCATGAGATTATGAAGGAGAACTTTCCAGACATGCCAAGAGATTCTGAAATTCAGATAGCAGACAGTTTCAGAACTCCAGCATGACTCAACCCAAATAAGACATCTCCCAGACACATCATAATCAATTTCACTAAAGTTAATATAAAGGAGAAAATTCTGAAAGCAGCCAGATGAAACAAAACCATCACCTACTAGAGCAAGAATATTAGAATAACTGCAGATCTCTCTGCTGAAACATTTCAAGGTAGAAGAGGATGGTCATTGACTTTTAATCTCCTAAAACAAAATAACTTTCAACCCAGGATCCTGTAACTAGCTAAACTGAGTTTCATTTATGATGGAGAAATTAAATACTTCAATGACATTCACATGTTGAAGAAATTTGCCACAACTAAACCAGCTCTCCAGGATATTCTCAGACCTATCCTTCATAAAGACCAGCACAATCCTCCACCACAAAAGTAAACCCACCCAGAAAATTTTGATCGAATTCCAAATTCCACAGTCGCAAAAGGATTAAAAATGTCCACCGGACTCTCGAAAGGCTTATCAATATTCTCAATTAATGTGAATGGTTTAAATTGTCCTCTAAAGAGGCACAGGTTGGCTGACTGGATACAAAAACTCAAGCCAGATATCTGCTGCATACAAGAATCGCATCTTACATTAAAAGACAAATATAGACTCAAGATGAAGAGGTGGTCATCTATACCCCAGGCAAATGGAAAGCAGAAAAAAGCAGGCATTGCTGTCCTATTCGCAGACGCAATAGGCTTTAAACCAACCGAAATAAGGAAGGATAAGGATGGACACTTCATATTTGTTAAAGGTAATACTCAATATTACGAAATTTCAATTATTAATATTTATGCACCCAACCAGAACACACCTCAATTTATAAGAGAAACTCTAACAGACATGAGCAACTCGATTTCCTCCAGTTCCATAGTAGTTGGAGATTTTAACACCCCTTTAGCAGTGCTGGATAGATCCTCCCAAAAGAAGCTAAGCAAAGAAATTTTAGATTTAAACTTAACCATTCAAAATCGGGACTTAACAGATATCTACAGAACATTTCATCCCAACAAAACTGAATACACATTCTTCTCATCAGCCCACAGAACATACTCCAAAATCGACCACATCCTAGGCCACAAATCTTACCTCAGCAAATTTAAAAAAAATAGCAATTATTCCTTGCATCTTCTCAGACCATCGTGGAATAAAAGTTGAACACAATAACAACAGGAACCTGCATAGCCATACAAAAACATGGAAGCTAAACAACCTTATGCTGAAGGGTAGATGGGTTATAGATGAGATTAAGAAGGAAATCACCAAATTTTTGGAACAAAACAACAATCAAGACACGAATTACCAGAACCTCTAGGATACTGCAAAGGCAGTCCTAAGAGGTAAATTTATAGCATTGCAAGCTTTTCTCAAGAAAACGGAAAGAGAAGAAGTTAATAACTGAATGGGAATTCTCAAGCAACTGGAGAAGGAAGAACACTCCAACCACAAACCCAGCAGAAGAAAAGAAATAACCAAAATCAGAGCAGAACTAAATGAAATAGAAAACGAAAGAATTATACAACAGGTCAATAAATCCAAAAGTTGTTTTTTTGAAAAGATCAACAAAATAGATAAACCTTTGGCAACCTAACCAGGAAAAACAGAGTAAAATCTCTGATTTCATCAATCAGAAATGGTAACGATGAAATAACAACAGACCCCTGAGAAATTCAAAAAATCCTTAATGAATACTACAAGAAACTCTACTCTCAGAAATATGAAAATCTGAAAGAAATTGACCAATACTTGGAAGTACACCACCTACCAAGACTTAGCCAGAAGGAAGTGGAAATGTTGAACAGGCCTATATCAAGTTCTGAAATAGCATCAACTATACAAAATCTCCCTAAAAAGAAAAGCCCAGGACCAGATGGCTTTACGTCAGAATTCTACCAAAACTTTAAAGAAGAACTAGTACCTATATTACTAAACCTCTTCCAAAATATAGAAAAAGAAGGAATACTACCCAACACATTCTATGAAGCAAACATCACCTTGATCCCTAAACCAGGGAAAGACTCAACAAAAAAAGAAAATTATACACCAATATCACTGATGAATATTGATGCAAAAATACTCAATAAGATCCTAACAAACAGAATCCAACAACACATCAAAAAAATTATACACCACAACCAAGTGGGATTTATCCCAGGGTGTCAAGGCTGGTTCAATATACGTAAATCTATAAATGTAGTTCAGCACATAAACAAACTAAAAAATAAGGACCATATGATTCTTTCAATTGATGCAGAAAAAGCTTTTGATAATATCCAGCATCCCTTCATGATCAGAACACTTAAGAAAATTGGTATAGAAGGGACATTTCTTAAACTAATAGAGGCCATCTACAGCAATCCAACAGCCAATATCATATTGAATGGAGTTAAATTGAAATCATTTCCACTTAGATCAGGAACCAGGCAAGGTTGCCCATTGTCTCCATTGCTCTTTAACATTGTAATGGAAGTTTTAGCCATTGCAATTAGGAAAGAAAAGGCGATCAAGGGTATCCACATAGGGTCAGAAGAGATCAAACTTTCACTCTTCGCAGATGATATGATTGTATATCTGGAAAACACTAGGGATTCTACTACAAAACTTTTAGAAGTGATCAAGAAATACAGCAACGTCTCAGGCTACAAAATCAACACCCATAAATCTGTAGCCTTTATATACCAACAATAACCAAGGCGAAAAAACAGTCAAGGACTCTATTCCTTTCACAGTAGTGCCAAAGAAGATGAAATATTTGGGAGTATACCTAACAAAGGACGTGAAAGATCTCTACAAAGAGAACTATCAAACTTTCAGAAAAGAAATAGCTGAAGATGTTAACAAATGGAAAAACATACCATGCTCATGGCTGGGAAGAATCAACATTGTTAAAATGTCCATACTACCCAAAGCAATATATAATTTTAACGCAATTCCTATTAAAGCTCCATTGTCATATTTTAAAGACCTTGAAAAAATACTTCGTTTTATATGGAATCAGAAAAAAAACCTCAAATAGCGAAAAGATTACTGAGCAATAAAAGCACAGCAAGAGGAATCACGCTACCAGACCTGAGACTGTACTATAAATCGATAGTGATCAAAACAGAATGGTATTGGCACAAAAACAGAGAAGTAGATGTCTGGAACAGAATAGAGAACCAAGAGATGAATCCAGCTACTTAGTGTTATTTGATCTTTGACAAGCCAATTAAAAACATTCAGTGGGGGAAAGATTCCCTATTTAACAAATGGTGCTGGGTGAACTGGCTGGCAACCTGTAGAAGACTGAAACTGGACCCATACCTTTCACCATTAACTAAGATAGACTCTCACTGGATAAAAGATTTAAACTTAAGACATGAAAGTATAAAAATACTTGAAGAAGAAGAACAACAACAAAAAAATACTTGAAGAAAGTGCAGGGGAAACTCTTGAAGGAATTGGCCTGGGTGAATATTTTATGAGGAGGATTCCCCAGGCAATTGAAGCAGTATCAAAAATGCACTACTGGGACCTGATCAAACTAAAAAGCTTCTGCATAGCCAAGAACATAGTAAGTAAAGCAAGCAGACAGCCCTCAGAATGAGAGAAAATATTTGCAGGTTATACCTCCAATAAAGGTCTAATAACCAGAATCCACAGAGAACTCAAACATATTAGCAAGAAAAGAACACGTGATCCCATCTCAGGGTGGGCAAGGGACTCAAAGAGAAACTTCTCTAAAGGAGACAGACACACAATCTAAAAACACATGAAAAAAAGCTCATCATCCTTAATCATCAGAGAAATGCAAATCAAAACTACTTTGAGATATCACCTAACCCCAGTAAGAGTAGCCCACATAACAAAATCCCAAAACCAGAGATGTTGGTGTGGATGTGGAGAAAAGGGCACACTTCTACACTGCTGGTGGGAATGCACACTAATACGTTCCTTCTGGAAGGATGTTTGGAGAATACTTAGAGACCTAAAAATAGACCTGCCATTCGATCCTATAATTCCTTTGCTACGTTTATACCCAGAAGACCAAAAATCACAATATAACAAAGATGTCTGTACCAGAAGGTTTATTGCAGCCCAATTCATATTTGCTAAGTCATGGAAGAAGTCCAAGTGCCCATTGACCCACGAATGGACTAGCAAATTGTATACCATGGAATATTATGCAGCCTTAAAGAAAGATGGAGACTTTACCTCTTTTATGTTTACATGGATGGAGCTGGAACATATTCTTCTTAGCAAAGTATCTCAGGAATGGAAGAAAAAGTATCCAATGTACTCAGCCCTACTATGAAGCTAAATTATAGCTTTCACATGAAGGCTATAACCCAACTATAGCACAAGACTATGAGGAAAGGGCCAAGGAAGGTGAAGGGAGGGGGGAGGTTAAGGTGGAGAGAGAGTAATGGGTGGGCCACACCTACGGTGCATCTTAGAATGGGTACAGGCGAAACTTACTAAAGGCAGAATACAAATGTCTACATAGAATAGCTAAGAAAATGCCATGAAGGCTACGCTGAACAGTTTGATGAGAATATTTCAGATTGTATATGAAACCAGCACACTGTACCCCTTGACTGTACTAATGTACACAGCTATGATATAACAAGAAAAAATAAATAAATAAATAAAAATTAAAAATGGTGCCTCCATAAAGCTGGAGAATTAAAAAAAAAAAAAAAGTCAGCCCAGTGATTTCAAAGGTCAGCTTCCTGAAGCAAACTGAATTATAGGGAAGGGCAGAGGAGGGACTGAGGGCTAATAAAAAGATTTAGCACAATGTTTGATGCAGCATTGTTTATGATGGTAAAATATTAGAAACCACTTGAGTGCCCAACATTAGGGAATTTGCTGAACAACTTGTCATGTCTTGGAATTTAAACCACCATTAAAATTTAAGTTTTGGAAATATTATTTACTAAGGTGAAAAGATGTTCATAATATATTGTTGAGTGAAACAAAATTTTATGTACAGTTTTCTTTTTATTTGTACAGTTTTCTATCAGTATTGTGTGCAAGTATGAATTTATACATTTAAAGTGTCTAGAAGAATATACAATTTAATGTTAACAATGAGATATAATGTTCTTTGGGAATCGTGAGATTACAGATTAATTTAATATCCATAATTTTACTTCTCTGCATATTCTGTTTTTTTCTATAACATGTAATAAAAAATTAAGGTTCTGGGCGGCGCCTGTGGCTCAAGGGGTAGGGCGCCGGTCCTATATGCCGGAGGTGACAGGTTCAAACCCAGCCCCAGCCAAAAAAATAAAATAAAATAATAAAAAAAAATAAATAAAAAATTAAGGTTCTTTTTAGAAAAATGAGAGATGGCATGATCCCAAATTAATTCTGTTAATTAAAGAGATGCTTTTCTTAACACTGATAAGGAAGATTTCTTAAAATTTCTATTAGAAACCAATTTCATTTATGAACATAGTAACAAAATTCTTATATAAAATTTCAGCAAAGAATTGAGAAATGATAATATCATTATATATTAACCTAGATGCTAATTACTAGATTAACTTACCTAATTAACTTATTTTCATACCACACAATAAAGAAGGTATTAACATTTCTATTTTTAGATGGAAATCAAGGCTTAGAAAAACAATGCCTAAAGTTAAATGGTTATTAAATGATAAAACTGTATTCAAAGTCAGGTCTTTTTTGTTCTCAATCACTAAACTTGATTAAGTAGAACATACCATGCCCTGACTGAGAAGAACTTACCTCCAAATGTAAGACTAGCAGATCACAAAGAAAATTCTGAATGAGTGCATGTGTATGGCTTTGTTTGTTTTTTTTTGTTGTTGTTGTTTGTTTGTTTGTTTGTTTTTTTCAGAGATGAGGTCTTACTCTGTTGCCCCAGCTAGAGTGCAGTGGTGTAATCATAACTCACTGCAGCCTGGAACTCCTGGGCTCAAGGGATCCTTCTGCCTCAGCCTCCCGAGTAGCTGGACTATAAGTCTATGTCACTATACCTGGCATATACTTATTAAAAAAAGTAAAAAAAAAAAATTTTTTTTAGAGATGGGGGTCTTGTTGTGTTGCCCATGCTGGTCATGAACTCCTGGCCTCAAGTGATCCTCCTCAACCTCACAGCTTCCTGGGATTACAGTTATGGAGCCACTGACCCCAATGAAAATTTGAATGTATTATATCACATCAACAGAGTGAAGGGTGAACACTAGAACACGAGTTTATAGACACTGCAGAGGCATTGTGTAGTATTCAATGAACTTTGATCAAGTAGATATTTTGCTAATTTGGTGTCTATGTCTTTAAAAGCAAAAGTCAACATCACATTAATTATAAGTCAATTAATCCCTATCATAATTATTTAGAATACATTTAGAGGGTGGCGCCTGTGGCTCAGGGAGTAGGGCACCAGTCCCATATGCCAGAGGTGGTGGGTTCAAACCCAGCCCCGGCCAAAAACCACAAAAAAAAAAAAAAATGATCATCTAGAATACATTTAGAGAATATAATCATTACTTTAAGAGGGCAAAACATGGTTAGAAATTCAATCATTCATTCAGTAAGTATTTACTGAGCATACTATGTGCTAGGCACTGTTCCAGGTGCTGGGCATATAGTGACAAAGGATAATAAGAGCTAACACTTACGTGTTAGGCTTTTTTTTAAGTGCTTTTATCTACTAACTCATTTAATCTTCATACAACCTCCTGAGGTGTTTACATTTTTCCATTTTACAGATGTGGAAACTAAGGTACTATGTCAGTGGAGCTTTGAGACAAATGCAGATAGTGTTGGCTCAAGGGTCTGAGCAGTTTGACATTGTGGAAATGCTCCTTTCTAAACAGAAAGTAATGGTTTCTGTCTTCATAGAGATTGTGATGTAGTAGTGAAGACAGACATGAATCCAAACACAGAATTAAATATATAATTTCAAGTTCTAGTAAGTGCTGAAAAAGAACAGGCCAACAAGAATGATTTATTTAAATGGAGGCAGACAGTCAAGGCAGGCGAGGTGAGGAAGAGCCCACCAGGTGAAGGGGGAGGTGAAGGTCAAAGCCCAGCGGGTTGGGGCGGGAAGAGGCCCAGGGGAGGAACCTGGAGGGATGGCTGCTCTGGCTGGACTTCCCTGAGAACCTTTGCCCTGGCATGCTGAGCAATGCATTTTATTGACAAAGTGATGGGGGAGCTTTGGAAGTTTATTTGTACATGTTCGAAGTGTTTATTTTCAGTGCAGATATCTTTAGGTTTTATTCACCCAGTGACCAGTCTGTAGTGCATATGGGGCTCCCTCAGACATCTGCTATGGTCGCAGATGGTGGCTGAGTCCAATCCTGTCCTAAGTCTCAGGCAGAGACTGTCCCAGTGATTTATGGGAATCATGAATTTCCAGCTGATTATCAGGTTACAGGGACCCAGCACTAATCACTGTGCTACGGGCGCCGAGCCACATATGTGGATATTTAAATTAACTAAAATTAAATAACATTATAAATTCAGTTCTTCAGTTGCATTAGCCATACACAGGGTACCTGATAGCCATTTGTGGCTAGTGGCTACTTCACTGGACAGCACAGATTTACAGAACAGTTCCACTATCTTATAAAGTTCTTCTGGAAAGTTTCTTAATTTCGTCTTTAAAACAGTGGGTGAATTCCACACACAGTTGTCTGTGGGCAGATAATTTTATCATTCAGCTTCTCACAGTTTGCATCCAGAGCTTATAAAATCCAATTTTGGTAAACATGCTTTATTGTTCAGAGATTGTTATTTCCTAAAAGGCAGAAATGGTGTTTTCCTCCATTTCGTTGAGGGGCCTTAGACTGCTAAATTTAATAAGCATTTGCTGGTGCCAATTACCGTACCTTACTGAATTGTACATAAGGTCAAACCAATGTCATGTCTGAAATGGCCTTTTGTGTCTTTAAAACAGTCTTTGCTGGGTGTTTCATGGTGTGTAGAAGAAGAATCTAGCACTTCTTGACTTGAAGTTTGAGTAGTATGTCAGTGTAAGGATGATAAGGAGATGCCACGGTTCCTCCCTTGTGTCCCTACCAAGGAACTATGGACACAAGGCTCCCTTTAGGTTAATTCACTACCTCGGAGGAGCCAGGAGGGGAGATTAGTCTGGGGAGATAAGGGAAGGCCTCCTGTAGAAGTGATGTCCCCAACTAAAGGCTCAAGAACAGATGTCTCTTTCCTAGCAGAGTGTTCATTTAGGGATATGAGCGGGAAAGGAGTTTTCTAGAGAAGCAGGGCAGTTAGTGTGGGTTTGGCTTTGGTTATTCATGGAGTAGACCCCAACTCATGACAAGATGGGAGACCAAAGAACTGAACTGGACTGTTATCGTTATTCTCATTCTGAGTTTTAGCCAGAGTTGGTGAGTTTTAGAACATAGTCATCTGTGAGTTGGAGTTCGTGTAATGCCAGAGAATGAGGGTGATTCTAAGAATAGCTTTCACCAACTGTTGCCGGGATTCTAGTGTGGATGTTTGGCAGGCCTTGGGAGAGCTGCCAGTGGGTTTGGGGCTATAGTAGGAAATGACCATGGAGAGTGTGGGCAGGGGATTGGACCAGTTGGTCTGTGGCAGCTTGTGTGTGTGTGGGGGGGGGGGCGAGGTTGGGGATTGGAGGGAAAGAGGGGAGGGAAACTGCATCAGAAAGACAAAGCCTGGAATCTGCCTCAAGAACATTCTTATTTGCCATTATTGTTGCCAAATTGGGCAAGAGGGACAGACAGCTCCAGCCCAACTGATGCAAGGCAAGGATCATGGTTTACACATTGTAGCTGTGCTCGCCTGCACTCTGAGAGAGTTCTCCCTCCACAGGCTTTCCTGCCAATAGGCAGAAAGTCCTTCCTAGTGACTGAAGCAGTTATTAGTTCAGATCATGGATGGTCTAAGCGCTTTGGCTTGGCCTGACCTTATCCTACTTATTTGCTCTTTTGTCCCCAAATTCCTTTAAACAGTTTTTCCACCGGTTAAGCCGCAGCCCCATCCTCCGTCATGCTCTGCCCATTCTTCCTTCTCGGCAGTACACCCTCTTTTCCTCTTCTTTCTCCTTCCTTTAACAAATGTCACCATTGTTTCCATTGTTCAAGATTCAGCTTGAGCCCTGTGAAAACTTCCATACCTACTCTAGCTCACACCTGTCTTTTCCCTTTTTTGGCTTTCATATTTTAGTCCAAATCCTGCCATCGAACATGAGGCTGATGATGTCGAAGGGGGAGAAATCACTTTAGAGGCCACCTAAAGCCTCTCCTCTAATTCACCTATTCTTTCTCTCTTTTCTTGAAGGAAGACATTACCTTCTTCTAAACACCTGTAGCTGCGATTCAGTGAGTAGGGTGCTGGCCCCATATACCGAGGGTGGTGGGTTCCAACCCGGCCCCGGCCAAACTGCAAAAAAAATAGCGGGGCGTTGTGGCGGGCGCCTGTAGTCCCAGCTACTCTGGAGGCTGAGGCAAGAGAATCGCCTAAGCCCAAGAGCTGGAGGTTGCTGTGAGCTGTGATGCCACAGCACTCCACCGAAGGTGATAAAGTGAGACTCTGTCTCTAAAAAAGAAAAGAAAAGAAAAGATAAATTTAACAGCATTATCAAAGGAAAGAACAGCCTCAATTCTATTCTCTTAATGTAACAACTTTAAGTATTGCACAATTCCTTCCCAGTCTTACATATTGTTTTGTATCAGTTCATAAACCATTTTATACTTAGTTTTTTCCCCACTTAACATTATAACCCAACGCTTCCTATGTTTTTTCACAGTTATTATAACAGAAGTGTAACATTTCCTCTTCTTACTGTACTGCAGTTTCATCAAGCTGCTCTCTTGATGATGGACATTGGGCTTCTGTCTCTGCCCTTTCAAAGAATTACATGTTTCTCCTGATCCCTCACTTTCTGTGGTCTCATCATTTCTCAGCTGCTCACCTTTTCACCCCTTGCTACTTGCCTCCCCTGGCCAAGCCTCCATCATTTCAACACAGTTTGAAAGTCCTTCAAAAAATTAAGAATAGGATGATCATGTGACCCAGCAATCCCAATTCCAGGTATATATCCAAAGAAAATGAAATCAGTCTGTCAAAGAGATATCTGCAGCTCCGTGTTCATTGCAGCCCTGTTCATAGCAACCAAGACAGGAAGTCAACCCATGTGTCCATCAACAGATGAATGGATAAAGAAAATGGGATATATGTACACAATGGAATATTATTCAGTCTTAACAAAGAAGGAAATCCTGTTGTTTGTGACAACATGGATGAACCTGGAGGACATTACATAAAGTGAAATAAGCCGGGTACAGAAAGTCTCTTTTTAATGATCATGTGGTCATTGAATCCAAAGAGATCTTCTCCCTCCTATTGTCTCTGACATTGACTATTCTGTTTATTGTGAAACTTCCTTCCCAGGCCACTGATGACAACACGTTTCCATTGTGCTTCTCATCTTTCTCCCTGGATCTTTCTCTGCCTTGTTCATCGACTCCTCTTCTGGCTTTCCGGAACGAAGTTCTTTCTCGAGGGTTCTCCCTGGCCCTCTTTTCTTTTCTTCCTTCCTCTCTTGATGGCATGGTCATTTACTCTCATATCTTCAGCTAGTAACTCTGTGCAGGTGATTCCCCCCAGCCCCCCGTGGCCACATCTTCTGAGTCCTTGGAGCACGTTGGTCATTGCTGGTGTTAGCACAGCTCCCTGGGGCTGGCCCAGACCTCACTGCCAACACACTTACCACTCAGTGCTCCATCTTTCCTCCTCATCCGCCTCTCCAGAAGATTTCCTTCCACATTGAGTCTAAAAACTTCTGATCATCTGGGACCCTTTTCTCTCCCTGTATCTCACCAGTAAATTTAGTATCCAGAATGTGTATCATCTATTTTCTAATTCCCATCCAAATCCACCAAGTTTTTATTTAAAAAAATGAAATACAAAGGCAGTCTATACTGATGTTAAAATTCAAAGGCTATAATTTGTATCAATCACGTACTATTATTGTAATCAGATGTATTGTTACATAGTGCAGGAAGTGAATATTTTTCTTTATACATTGATTCCCTCAAGTCCTCTCCAAATTCTATTCTTTTACCTAGTGGCAAATACCATTTATACACATACTATTTTTTAAAAGAGAAATTGCAATTACACTTTTTTCATCAACAGGATTATCCTATATGGGATCTTACTGTCCCTACCCCCATGTAATATGTGAGTCTTCCATGTAAGACAGTAGAAAGTCCAGAAATAAATCCACATATTTTGAAAGTATAAGGTCAATTCAATGGTGAAAAGATTTGCAACAAATGGTGATGTAACAACTGGACATCACACACACAAAATTAACTTTAATCCTTCAATCTCTCATAACATACAAAAGCTGACTCAAATGGGTCACAGACATAAACATAAGAGCTAAAATATTAAGTTTCTAGAAGGAAACATAGGAGAAAATACTTGTGACTTTGGGTTAGGCAAATATTTCTTAGAACATAAAAAGCATGAGCCAAAAAAGAAAAAAAAATGGATTTCACCAAAGTCAAAAAAACTTTTGCTTTTTGAAATCTACCTATGCTATGCTCTTTGAAATGAAATATACCAAGATATGGTCTTTAAAATTCAGAGAATGAAAAGATAAGCTATGGACTAGGAGAAAATATTCACAAAACACACATATCTGATAAGAGACTTGTGTCTAGAAGATACAAAGATATTTGCAACTTGGTACTAAGAAGACAAATAATCCAATTATAAAATGGGCAACAGATTTGAATAGATACTTCACCAAGGAAGACATATCAATAGCAATTAAACACATAAAGGTGTTCAACATCATTAGTCATGAAGAAAATGCTGATGAGATTTTAAGACCAGGATGAGCTATCCCTACACACCTACTATTATGGTTCCAATTTAAAAAAAAAGACAAAACCATGTGCTAACAAGGATGTGGATTAACAAACACTTTTATACCTTGTTGGTGGGAAGGCAAAATACATCCCACTTTGGGAGACAGTTTGGTAGTTTCTTACAAAGTTAAATTTCCATTTACCACTTGTCTCAGCAATTCCACTGCTAGGTATTTATTCAAGAGAAATGAAAATGTATGCTCACAAAAAAGATCTGGAAACAAATGCTTTTAGCAGCATTATTCATAATAGCCAAAAACCCCAGAAACAACCCAAATGCTTATCAGTTGGTGAACAGATAAACGAAAATTATGGTGAACAGATAAATAAAAATTTATGGTATACCCATTCAAAATGGTATATCCATTCAAGGGAATATTACTAAGCAGTAGAAAGAAATTACTGACACATGGTATAACTTGGATGAATCTAAGACACTAAGCTAAGGCAAAGAAAACAGACACAAATGGCTCCATATTGTATGGTTTCATTTATATAAAATGCTGGAAAAGACAAAGTTATAGAACCAGAAATCAGATCAATGGTTAGCAGGAATTGGAGATAGGGTAGGGGATAGACTGCAAGCTGGCACAAGGGAACTTTTAGGGCAATGGAAATGTCTCATACTGTGAATGTGGTGGTGGTTATAAGATTTCATAGATTTGTTAAAACTCATTGAACACATAAAAAGGTGAATTGTAGGGCGGTGCCTGGGCTCAGTCGGTAAGGCACCAGCCCCATATACCGAGGGTGGTGGGTTCAAACCCAGCCCTGGCTGAACTGCAATCAAAAAATAGCTGGGCGTTGTGGCGGGCACCTGTAGTCCCAGCTACTCGGGAGGCTGAGGCAAGAGAATCACTTAAGCCCAGGAGTTGGAGGTTGCTGTGAGCTGTGTGATGCCATGGCACTCTACCAAGGGCCATAAAGTGAGACTCTGTCTCTACAAAAAAAAAAAAAAAAAGGTGAATTGTATCCGATTGAATTAAATGACTGAATTTATTTGGTTGAATTAAAAGAAAATAAAAAAAAAACATACATATTTGAAGTAGACTTTCTGCACTAAGAGGAAAGCTGATGTAAAATTTTAATAGATAAGCCAAATTGTCCTCAGAAATAGCTATACCAGTTTTCACTCCCACCAGAAGAATTTTGGAGTGCCTATTTTAAGATTCTTTGTTTTTGAAACAGAGTCTTACTCTGTCACTCTAGGTACAGTGCCTCTGGATTCTAGCTCACAGGAACCTCAAACTCTTGGGCTCGAGCAATCCCTTTGCCTCAGCCTCCTGGGTAGTTGGGACTACAGGGGCCTACCACAATGCCTGGCTAATTTTTACATTTTTACTGGAGACAGGGGTCTCAATTTTTTTCTCAGGCTGGGCTTGAACTCTTGAGCTCAAGCAATCTACTGGCCTTGGCCTTCCAGAGTGTTAGGATTACAGGCGTGAGCCACCTCGCCTGGCCTTCTAAGATTCTTGCACAAATGAATAATCAAAATTTTAAAAGTATCATCTATTTGACAGTGAGAAATGTTAGGATCCTTGATACTTCATGCATGCAAGGTTAAAATCTTGTCCTAATTGGTCTCCTCATTTGCAGTCTTTTCTCCCTCCACTTCATCTTATATATTGTTAATAGAGTAATCCTTCTTGCACTTAGTTCTAATAATATCTCAAAAAATCTTTAATGATCCACCATCACCTGTAAAATTAAGACCAGACCCTTCAGCCAGATCATAAAGCCCTCCTTGTTCTCCTCTGTACTATACCCAAGTCACGTATCTGTCTTATCCCTTTTAGTAAGTGATTAGAAAGGAGGACTCTTAAACCCTTAGCTCAGTGGTTCTTTTTTCTGACTACACAGCAGAATCTTGGGGAGCTTGTAAAAGACATGGTTGCCCCAGCCTTTTCTGCAGAGATCTAGATTTAATTGATGTGAAGTGTGGCGTAGGGGTGTCTTTTTTATTTTTGGAGTCTAGGTGATGTAAATTTGCAGTTAGAGAAGTGAAGTGCAACTCCAGCTCATCTGGCACATTGGCGAGATGCATCTCCCGGGTTCCTGCCTTAATGTCTGTGCTCATACCATCCGTTTTCTTCTCCTGGAACACCTGTCTTATTCTCTTTAGTGATCCAAACCCTCCCCATCCTTTAAGGACCCCTAAGGCTCAGCTCATATGCAGCTCTACATGGTTGCTTTGCATAATCCCTCTGGCCAAATATGGTTTCTCCCTTCTTTGACATTTTTTATAAACTTCCTTCTGATGTTTGTCATGTTCTACTTTATGATATAGTCTTTTTTAACTTATTTTTTTTCCTTTAAGACTTTGCGTTCTTTGAAAAAACTGTAGCTAATTAACTTTACTGATCACTTTGCATACTACTTTACAGGGCACTTACTTAGTAGGGGCTCTGAGTAAATACTTTTTTCTTTTTTTTAGACAGTGTCTCACTCTGTTGCCTTGTGTTTGAGTGCTGTGGCATCATAGCTCACAGCAACCTCAAACTCTTGGGCTCAAATGATCCTTATGCCTCAGCTTCCCAAGTAGCTGCCACAATACTTGGCTAGTTTTTCTACTTTATTTATTTATTTATTTATTATTATTATTATTTTTTTTGCAGTTTTTGGCCAGGGCTGGGTTTGAACCTGCCACCTCCAGCATATGGGGCTGGCGCCCTACTCTGTTGAGCCACAGGCGCCACCCAGTTTTTCTACTTTTAGTACAGACAGAGTCTTGACCTTGCTCATGCTGCTCTTGAACTCCCAAGCTAAGCAATCCACCTGCCTCAGCCTCCCAAAGTGCTAGGATTACAGGTGTGAGCCACTGCACCTGGCTGTAAATACTCTTTGAATGTTTATTCTAGCTTCTTGTTCACTTTATACAATTGCTCCCTCGCCTGGCACTCTCTTCCCCAGATATCTCCATGGTTTAGTGTCATCTTAATGGAGTGATCATCCCTGACTACTCTATTTAACACAATAACACTGTCCCTTTCCACACTTCCTTTCCCCCTTTGTTATTCTCCAAATTGCTGTCATCAGCTGAATATCCACTCACTTCCTCATCATCTGTCTCCTCTCGCTGGCATGTGAGCCCCCTGAGGAAGGGCCTTTGTCTTGTTCACTGTTGTACCTCCAGAGCCCACTGCAGTGCCCAGCATATACCATAGGACCTGCTCAAGAAAGAGTCATTGAATTTAATGAGCAAACTTTATGGACATTTATTTCATTTTGGATAATTTTCTTCACAAACTACAGCTAGGCAAGGCAGGCATGTCAAGTTCATCATTAGATAAGAACACTCAAAGTTTGAGAGTGGGGTTAAGCATTTTATCTAAGTTCATCAACTTTCATGTGACAGATTAGAGCACAGAAGTCAGCTGTCCTGATTCCTAGTCCAGGGCTCTCACCCTTCAGCCATCCTCCTGCTGTTGACTTTGTCAGTTCTTCCTTCCTACTGTTATCCAGACCCACCCCTAAGAACTGAGGAATCCAAGCGGAGAGTGAGAATGGAGGTCACACACCACACATCCAAGTATGAAGTTATGTGCCAAGCAAGCAAAATATGTACATATACCTTCATTGTGACCTGGTGGGCTAGGTTCAAAGGCAGAATTCTCAGACTCCTTGGACTTGTGAGCAGGAACATGGTGGTCGGGTTGCAGTATGAACATGGAGCTTGCCAGAGCTTCTCTTCCCACCCCTGGCTCTCCACTTCATTCCTATAGGCTTCATGTGCACATCTGCAGCCATGCTTCCTACAGGTCCAAGTTCTGGCATTCTCCTGGGAAGAACTACTCCTTGGCCACCCCTGGGGACCAGACGTAATACCAGCTGTTGGTCCAAGCTTGGGAGGACAGATTTGAAAAAGAGGCCATATAGGCCAGGAAGTGAGCCTGGGACTGAATGGGCAGAGAATTCTTGAGCCCTGAGTCTTTGAGCATGGGGGAAAGTGGGCTCCTGGTGGGAGTGTTTCCCTGGCTTCCTAGACGTCCTGGGACAAGGGGTGCAGTTGGAGGAGGCCCAGAGTGGGGACCCCTAAAGCCCAGGAAGAGCCCAGGTCTAAGGGAGGAGCCTAGGTCTAAGGGTCTTGGGGACCCAGGGTAATTCTCCTCCTCCTCCAGAGCATGTGTGGTTTAACTAGAAAACAGGAGATGAGAATTCCAGTTTGGGCTGAGTCTTACGGAAATAAACTAAGCTCTATGACATGTTTCTTTATCTATAAAATGAAAATTGGATGAGATAATCTCTAAAATTCTTTATAAAAGATTCTTCTTTTATAACACCCCTACAGCACTAATGGTTTCTAGTAGATGCTCAGAAGCCTTTGCTAGATTTATTTGTTGCATAATTTGGTAGAAACGCCCTAAGGCTTTGTCTTATCTTTTTTTAAAAAACACAAATGTGTGTAGGTGTGTGTATTTATATGTGCATGCACACACAACCTCACCACGTGCCTTGTATTACTCACCCCCTCTTAGGCTGCAGTCACACCACCTACCAACATTTCTGTAGACATGGATGTAACATTTAGTTTTATGCCTTCAGAGCTGGGAGACTAAAGGACCGGAGGGATCTCACTTGCCTTAGAGAGTTGGTGCCCATGAGTCAATGCTATTAGCTCAAAGTTCCGATTTTTATTTTAATTTCCAACTGATGTCAATCCCTTCTGAATGGTGGGGCAAACATTTCATTGTCCTTGAGTTGGCTGAGAATGGAGAGGGAGTGTCCTGACACCCCAAGGTCTGATGTAGGCAGAAATGGGCAAGGTTCAACCTTCACTGGGGGAATGGATGCTCTGGTTCAAATCAATAAATGTATAATGAGGGTTTACTGGTGCTTTGGGAGATCATAAGCAGGATGATCCCATATTCCATCTTCATGTTAATTTAATGGGAGAAGCAAAGTATAAATTCATAAAAGGTAAAATAACATAACAGGACAAGACAACTCAAGAATTGCCCTAAGACAGTGGTTTGTGCTCCCATATCTTTATACCAGCAGTTCAGAGAATGACAGAAAATAGGAGAATAAGAAGTCCCAGATTTAGGGTCATGACAATCCAGAGACTGGACATGTCTCAAAGAGCAATCTCCACATAGGTACTTACCTGAGTGTGAGTTACAGACAATGTATACAGAGCTCTGTTCAGGATGGGGGTAAGGAGATGGGGTGGGGAGCAATTACTAAAAATAGGTGCTCTTTAGGATAGGGGCATAATGTACAAAAAAAACTAAGAACATCAACAAAAACTATCTTTAATTCTTATTTTCCTTGAAACTAACAATAGGTATAAGTACCTAGAAGGAGGAATTACTGATTCTTTAATAATCTCACCAGTGTGAATAGATTGGAGTTGCAAGGCTATGCCTGGTGGGGGACCAGACGGAAGGGTCACCAGGATCCTTTGGTGAGTGTACACGAGTCACATCTTCCCCTGTCCACCATAGTTTTTTGGACAATAAGATAGTGTTTCCAAAATAGGAGGGAAGGTGGAGCAAGATGGCGGCTGAGTAACAGCTTCCTTGCAATTGGGCATGGTGAGACTGGGGAGAGAAGGCTCCAGGCATCTCTGGGCTGGTGGAATCTGCCCAGAAACATCCCTTTGGGGACACAGGGAGTCAGTGAGAGACTTCTGGACCCCATGAGGACAAAAAGCAGTGGAGAACTGGCAAGTAGTTGTGTGTGTTCATTTGGTCTAATCCTGCCAGCAGCTATAAGTACAGCAGCAGTGAGCTTGCAAACTGGAAAGGCCTTACCTGTGAACTGTTTTGCTTTTTTTTGGACTCACTTGAACTACCTTGGGAGAACTTGGGTGAGAGTACGGAGGACTTTAAGCATTATCTAGGGCCCCAGACTGTGCTGCTGAGATGGACTGAGCTAATGGTGTTCGGCTGTGGGCCATGCGGAGCCATTGTGGGAGAACTGCCTCAGCAAGTTCCCCCTTCAGGGTTGCAGAGTGAGGATCTGGGTGGGAGACCTTGGGCGAGTAATATAGTGACTGAGCAGCCTAAAGGCAGGGACTGAGATGCCTTACAACCTTGGCCCTCAGGGGCATAGAGTGAGACTGGTTTTGGCACACTGGGTAAGTGGACAGCCACCTCAGGAATGATCCCAACTACAAGTGCATTCCTGGGAAAGCTTCTGCTTAGCCAAGGTTAACAGTTTAAAGTACCTTTTAAGTGGGCTGAGGAGAGATTTAGGCTCTCTACCCTGCAGTGTTTGAGAAATCAGCAGAAGCCTCCAGTCTCCATCTCATATAGCCGCGCCAGCATTGCGATTAACATCTCATAACCCAGAAGATCACCTGTTGCCCAGATAATATTCAGCAAGATATATATTCTTTGTTTTTTTTTTTAATTTCAACATTTCCCCCCTAGTTTTTTTTTCTTTCTTTTCTTTCTTCATTTTTCTAGTTTAAGTATAATTTTCCATTGTTGCCTTTTTAACAATTAGAACTTCATTTTTGTTAGTGTTTCTACCCCTATTATTTGGTTTTTCCTCCCAAATTTTATCCCATAAAGTTTTCCATTTGCTTGTTTTGGTTTAATTTATAGCATTTTTGTCTTTCCTCTCTACTTGGTAAAGGTGCAGTACTGTGTCTGAGGAGGCTGGCAAAGAGCTGCTGACCTCAAGGGAACCTCCCAACTCGGCACCCCACCAAAGGTTGGGTCAAAGTACCCTCCTGTACACCTACATTGCTCCTATCTCCCTCTTTCTGTGCCTCTCTTCTTTTTGTCAATATTCCCTTTTACTCACCCCCTCCTTTCTTTTTTTTCAAAATCTTTTTTCCCTTCTTACTCTTTAATCTTCTCATCCTTCTGGTCCTGTACCAAAATGACTCATTAAAACCCTAGGCCAGAGGCACAGTAACTTAAAGGGCAAGAGGAAGTGAAAGGAAAATTAGGGCAAGGAAACAGGTAAAAGAAAACTCATGAGGAAGAACCAGCAGAAAAAATCCTGGCAACATGAAAAACCATTCCAGAGCAAACCCCCCAAGGGACCATGAGGTAGCTACTGCAGAGGATTCCACCTATAAAGAAATGTTAGAAATGATAGAAAGGGAATTTAGAATACATATGATGAAAACAAGGAAGGAAATGCTGGAAACAATGAAGGAAACTGCTGATAAAGTGGAAAATAACCAAAAGGAAATCCAAAAACAGAATCAAATAAGAGTTGAACGATATGAAGAATATAGAAAGGATATATCAGAGCTGAAGGAACTGAAACAGTCAATTAGGGAACTTAAAGATGCAATAGAAAGTATCAACAACAGATTAGACCATACAGAAGAAAATCTCAGAGGTAAAAGACAAAGCTCTTGAGATAACTCGGATAGTTAAAGAGGCAGATAAGAAGAGAGAGAAAGCAGAACATTCACTGACAGAATTATGGGACTTTATGAAAGTGTTCAAATATATGAGTTATAGGTATCCCAGAAGGGGAAGAAGAATGCCCCAGGGGAATGGAAGCCATACTAGAGAACATTATAAATGAAAATTTCCCAAATACAGCAAAGATTCTGACACACTCCTTTCAGAGGGATATTGGACCCCAGGTCACCTCAACTCCAACAGAGCTTCACCAAGACACATTGTGATGAACCTGTCCAAAGTTAAGACAAAAGAAAAGATTCTTCAAGCTGCCAAGAGTAAGTGCCAGTTGACCTACAGGGGCAAATCCATCAGGGTGACTGCAGATTTCTCTAATGAAACTTTTCAAGCAAGAAGATAATGGTCATCTACCTGTAATCTACTTATACAGAACAATTTCCAGCGCAGAATTCTATATCCTGCTAAGCTAAGCTTTAAAATTGACAGAGAAATCAAATCATTTACTGATATGCAAACATTGAGGAAATTCGCCACAACAAGACCAGCTCTGCAGGAAATACTTCAACTTGTTCTACACACTGACCATGACAATGGATCAACAGCAAAGTAAGAAATTAAAGGATAGAACCTAACTTCCACAATGATGCAAAAGATAAAACTAAGCAAAGGACTCTCACAAAATAAGATGAATAGAACACTACCACACTTATCAATTATCTCAATAAATGTTAATGGCTTGAATTCCCCACTGAAGAGGCATAGATTGGCTGACTGGATCAAAAAACATAAGCCATCCCTTTGCTGTGCGCAGGAAACACACCTAGCTTCAAAAGACAAATTAAAACTCTGAGTTAAAGGATGGAAGGCAATTTTTCAGGCAAACAGAATTCAGAAGAAAAGAAGGGTTGCAATCTTATTTTCAGATACATGTGGATTTAAAGCAACTAAAGTCAAAAAAGACAAAGATGGTCACTTTATATTGGTCAAGGGAAAAATACAACAAGAAGACATTTCAATTCTAAATATTTATGCAGCCAATTTAAATGCTCCCAGATTCTTGAAACAGACCTTACTCAGTGTGAGCCATATGATAGCCTATGCCACCATAGTAACAGGGGACTTTTAACACTCCTCTTACAGAAATTAAACAAAAATATAAGAGACTTAAATGAGACCCTGGAACAACTGTGCTTATTCATATAGAACACTCCATTCCAAAGATAAAGAATATTCATTCTTCTCATTGCCCCATAGAATATTCTCCAAAATTGATCATATCCTAGGACACAAAACAAACCTCAACAGGATCAAAAGAACTGAAATTTTACCTTGTATCTTCTCAGACCACAAGGCACTAAAGATGGAGCTCAACTCTAACAGACACATTCAACCCCACACAAAGGCATGCAAATTAAACAATCTTCTGTTGAGTGACAGAAGAAATAAAAGAGAAAATCATTAACTTCCTTGAGCATAACAACAATGAAGACACAAGCTACCAAAACCTGTGGGATACTGCAAAAGCAGTTCTGAGAGGAAAATGTATTGCTTTAGATGCCTATACTCACAAAACAGAAAGAGAGCACATTAATACACTCACAAGCCATCTTATGGAATTAGAAAAAGAACAATCTAAGCCTAAACCCAGCAGAAGAAAAGAAATATCCAAAATTAAATCGGAGATCAATGAAATTGCAAATAAAAGAATCATTCAGAAAATTGATGAAACAAGGAGTTGGTTTTTTGAAAAAATAAATAAAATAGATAGACCTTTGGCCAGACTAACTAGAAATAGAAAAGTAAAATCTCTAGTAACCTCAATCAGAAATGATAAAAGGGAAATAACAACTGATGCCACAGAGATATAAGAGATCATCTCTGAATATTACCAGAAATTCTATGCCCAGAAATTTGACAATGTGAAGGAAATGGATCAATATTCGGAATCACACCCTCTCCCTAGACTTAGCCAAGAAAAAATAGAGTTCCTGAACAGACCAATTTCAAGCACTGAGATCAAAGAAACAATAACAAATCTTCCAACAAAAAAACTGCCCGGGGGTCTGGATGGCTTCACACCAGAATTCTATCAAATCTTCAAAGAAGAGTTTATTCCTGTACTGCAGAAATTATTCCAAAAAATTGAGGAGGTAGGAATCTTCACCAACATGTTCTACGAAGCAAACATCACCCTGATACCAAAACCAGGAAAAGACCCAACTAAAAAGAATTTCAGACCAATTTTACTAATAAATATAGATGCAAAAATTCTCAACAAAATCCTAGCCAATAGATTACAGCTTATCATTAAAAAATTCATACATCATGATCAAGTAGGTTTCATCCCAGGGATGCAAGGCTGGTTTAACACACACAAGTCCATAAGCGTTATTCAACATATTAGCAGAAGCAAAAACAAAGGCCAAATGATCCTGTCAATAGATGCAGAAAAAGCATTCGATAAAATCCAGCATCGTTTTCTTTCTTTTCTTTTTTTTTTTTTTTACAGTTTTTGGCAGGGGGTGGGTTTGAACCAGCTGGCACCCTACCCCTTTGAGCCACAGGTGCTGCCCCCAGCATCCTTTTCTAATTAGCACACTGAGGAGTATAGGCATAGGTGGCACATTTCTTAAACTGATTGAAACTATCTATGACAAACCCACAGCTAATATTTTACTGAATGGAGTAAAACTGAAAACTTTTCCTCTTAGAACTGGAACCAGACAAGGTTGTCCTCTGTCACCCCTACTATTCAACATAGTGCTGGAAGTTCTAGCCAATACAATTAGGCAAGACAAGAAAATAAAGGGCATCCAAATGGCAGCAGAGGAGGTCAAAATCTTTCTCTTTGCTGACAATATGATCTTATACTTAGAGAACCCCAAACACTCAACCATAAGACTCCTTGAAATCATCAAAAAATACAGTAATGTCTCAGGATATAAAACCAATGTCCACAATTTAGTAGCCTTTGTATATGCCAATAACAGCCAAGATGAGAGGCTAATTAAGGACACAACTTCCTTCATCATAGCTTGAAAGAAAATGAAATACCTAGGAATATACCTAACAAAAGAGGTGAAGGACCTCTATAAAGAAAATTATGAAATCCTCAGAAAGTAAATACCAGAGGATATTAACAAATGGAAGAACGTATCATGCTTATGGCTGGGAAGACTCAACATTGTGAAAATGTCTATACTTCCCAGAGCAATCTATCGATTCAATGCCATCCCTATTAAAATACCAACATTGTACTTTCTTTTTTTTTTTTTTTTGGCCGGGGCTGGGCTTGAACCCGCCACCTCCGGCATATGGGACCGGCGCCTTACACGTTGAGCCACAGGCGCCGCCCGCAACATTGTACTTTCAAGACTTGGAAAAAATGATTCCGTGTTTTGTATGGAACCAGAAAAAACCCTGTATAGCTAAGGATAGTTCTTAGTAATAAAAACAAAGCCGGGGGCATCAGCATACCAGATCTTAGGCTGTATTACAAAGACAGAGTGGTCAAGACAGCATGGTACTGGCACAAAAATAGAGACATAGACATTTGGAATCAAATAGAAAACCAGGAAATGAAACTAACATCTTATAACCACTTAATCTTCCATGAACCAAACAAGAACATACCTTGGGGGAAAGACTCCCTGTTCAATAAATGGTGTTGGGAGAACTGGATATCCACATGTAAAAGACTGCAACTGGACCCACACCTTTCTCCATTCACAAAAATTCATTCAAGATGGATAAAGGACTTAAATTTAAGGCATGAAACAATAAAAATCCTCAAAGAAAGCATAGGAAAATCACTGGAAGATATTGGCCTGGGGAAAGACTTCATGAAGAAGACTGCCATGGCAATTGCAACAACAAAAAAAAATAAACAAATGGGACTTAATTAAACTGAAAAGCTTCTGTACAGCTAAGGAGACAGCAACCAAAGCAAATTGACAACCTACACAATGGGAAAGGATATTTGCATATTTTGAATCAGACAAAAGTTTGATAATTAGGATCTATAGAGAACTCAAATTAATCCACATGAAAAAAGCCAACAATTCCATATATCAATGGGCAAGAGACGTGAATAGAACCTTTTCTAAAGAAGACAGATGAATGGCTAACAAACATATGAAAAAATGCTCATCATCCCTAGTTATTAGAGAAATGCAAATCAAAACCACCCTGAGATACCATCTAACCCCAGCAAGAATGGCCCACATCACAAAATCTCAAAAGACTGCAGATGTTGGGTCGAATGTGGAGAGAAGGGAACACTTTTACACTGCTGGTAGGACTGCAAACTAATACAACCTTTTTGGAAGTAAGTAAGGAGAATCCTCAAAGAACTTAAATTAGACCTCCCATTTGATCCTATAATCCCAGTACTGGGCACCTACCCAGAAAGAAAAAAATCCTTTTATCATAAGGACACTTGCACTAGACTATTTACTGTAGCTCAATTTACAATTGCCAAAATGTGGAAACAGCCCACCAACCAAGGAATGGATTAACAAGCTGTGGTATATGTACACTATGGAATACTATTCAGTCATTAAAGAGGATGGAGACTTTGTATTAACCTGGAGGGAAGTGGAACACATCATTCTTGGTAAAGCATGGAGAAGCATGAATCCTATGTACTCAATTTTGATATGAGGACAATTAATGACACTGGGGGTGGGGGAAGAGGAGAGTAGAGAGAGAAAGAAGGAGGGAGGGGTAAGGGGGAAGGAAGAGCAGAGAGAGGGAAGGAGGGAGGGGCTGGGGTCTTGGCGTGTGACACACCTTTTGGGGGCAAGACACATTTGTAAGAGGGACTTTACCTAACAAATGCAATCAGTGTAACCTGGTTTCTTGTACCATCAATGAATTCCCAACAATATAAATAAATAAATAAATAAGATAGTGTTCCCCAGGACGGTGCAGTGGCTCACACCTGTTACCCTAGCATTCTGGGAGGCTGAGGTGGGTGGATTGCCTGAGCTCAGCAGTTCAAGACCAGCCTGAGCCAGAGCGAGACCCCCCCCCCTCTAAAATTAGCAGGGCATTGTGGCAGGCACCTGTAGCCCCAGCTACTTGGGAGCCTGAAGCAAGGGAATTGCTTAAGCTCAAGAGTTTCAGGTGTGATCTGTGACTCCATGGGACTCTACCTTGGGCGCTGAAGTGGGACTCTGTCTCAAAAAAAAAAAAAAAAAAAATTTATATATATATATAACAATGATGTTCCCATACACATCTTTAGCACACCAACGGGATGCAATGATTCAGAAGTATTAATTCCTCCTTCCAAGACATTTAAACCATCGGGCGTCTTCAGAGTCACATGCCCGGCACATAGTAGGTACTCAACAAATCTTAACTTCCTTCTTCACGTTCCTCATTTGCCTGGGGACTCCAACCTCAAATTACTTCGGGCATTCACTCCACGACCCCCGAGCGCTGGTTTGGGTGGGAGTCGTGGTCCCTCCAGCTCTGCTCCAATTCGGGCCAGCAGCCGCCTGGCGAAGGCCTACTATGCGCGGACCCGAGAGATGGTGGGACCTCTTGAAGCCGAAAGCATGTGTAGAGCTGCGCGCGCGCTTTCCTGAGCCCTTTACTGCACGCTGGGTTCTGGGGAAATGAGCCTGACTCTCCCCCGCTTTGTCCCCTCCGCAGCCCCAAAGCTGTCCCACGAACGCAAGCGCTCCGCTCACACCTGCTGCCCGCAGGGCGGGAGAGGAGGAGAAAGAGGCCCGCTGCCCTCCGGGTCGGCCAGACTCCCGGCTCTGGCCCGTGCGCGCGGGCCTCCCCGCTCCGGGAGCCCCGAGAAAAGGTGTCCGGGAACCCAGGGCGGCGGGACCCTGCGCTAGGTGCGGGGCCGGGGCGGCGCCAGACGCGTCCCCCGCGCCCTCTTTCTGGAGGCGGGTCCCGGAGGAAGGCTGGGCACCGGCCCCGCCGCCCCCGCCGCGCCCGTGCCCCACGCCCGCCGCCTGGGCCGCCCCACAGGCAGGCGCCCGGCCGGCCGGGAGGGGGTGCTCGCCTCCCCGCGCCGGGCCCGCGCGTTGCCGGGCAGCGGCTCCGAGGCTCCGAAGGGGGCGGAGCGGCGAGGCCGGCGTGCGCCTGGCGGCCCCTGTCCGCGGTTCCGGCCCCCGGCCCGCCCCCGCCTCGCCGGCCTCCCTCCGCGCCGGTGCGCGGCGCCGGGTCCCAGCCACAGCCGCAGCGGCCGCCCCTCCGGGCTTGAGAGCGCGAGCCGCCAGGCCGGGCCGGAACGCCGGCCCGGGACCGCCGGGGGCGCGGCGCCGACGCCAAGGCGCGGCCATGGAGGGGAAGCCCCGCGCCGGGGTCGCGCCGGTCCTGGGGCCGAGCGGCCGCGGGCCTTCCGCTCGCCGCGCCTTCCGCCGCCGCCCCGGGCCGCTGCTTCCCGGGCTCTGGCTGCTGCTGCTGGCCCGGCCGGCCTCGTGCGCCCCAGGTAAGTCCCGCCGAGACCCTCGGGACGCGGCCGCGACCCTGCCTGCCTTGATTGCTGTTATTTTCAAAACCCGGCTTTCCTCGCCCAGCTTCTTTTATTCTCCAAGGCTCTCTCGCCCTTCTTTCTGGAGATGCTTTTCCATTCTTCTTGGGCCCAGCGAATAAAGGCACGGAGGAAATAAATAAATAAATAAAAGGAAAAAGCGAGCGGCTTCTGGCCAATCTTGCTAAAGGTCTGCAAAGCTGTTCTCTTGTTATCTATGAAGCCTGAGGCGGGTCTGGTGGCTTCATCTCAGAACATGCCTTATTTTTCGTGCAAATGCAGGCAACTGGGATGGAATTTGTGCAAGGCTGTGTGTATGATGTGGCATATCCAGTGTTTTGGAATACTTTATTGTTGGGATGAAGGGGTACGTTCGGTGTATGCTTTGAAACAGTATTGCATTACCAGGAAGAGCCCAGCGTCCCCCAGATGCAGGCAGGCCGGCCGTGTCCCCCAGTGCACCAGGACACAAAGAACATTCAGAGAAAACCTCTTGGAAAGCTCCCTGGCTATGAATCTTTCCAGGGAAATAGCTATTGGTGTTAGTTCTGCAAAAGCATTACTGTATTAGTACAATGGAGTGTGGAAATATTTTGATTCTTAAGTGTCAGGACATGAAAGGAGAAAGGATTGATTTTATAATGATGCAATTTAGTGACTGTTCATCAGCATGGAATTAAGAGGCAGGATTTATGAAGAAGCATGTGGGTGTGTTTTGTTGTTGGGAAAATGATTTAATTCCTATTGCTTCTCTAAAATGTTTATTTGTCCACCCTGAGTATATATATACACAAGCTGGCCTGGAAATCATCTCTGAGCTGACACACAGCAAGTCAGTGATTGCCCCAGTGTATGCACTTGACCAGTTCCAGGGCGGAAAAGGAAAGGTGGGATGAGCAGCTCCGAGTGGAGAGATACTGCACACTGAACAAAAAACAGCCATGAGAGCTACTTAGAATCCTCCCTTCTTGTGGGAGGAGGGCCAAAAGGCTGCTGAGTGGCTTTGGAGGGAGTTGGGACACGTTTGAAGGTGTCCCTTGGACCTTGCTGTTGGAACTACAACCGGTGCCACTTAGGGAATGGTCTACAGGGATCACAGAATGCTTGCTTAAGAGGAAACTAAGGCAGAGGAGGGCCTAGTTCAAGGTCACAGTCATCTCTTTACTGTTGCCCCTGCTGTTGTTAACCTGTAGACATACACATACCTGAAGCCTCCCTAGAGCTTTCCCATAGCTCAGTAGCTAGCTGGGGTTGACAGAGTGTGTCTCTTTTAGGCAGTATACATCTAGTGCAGACGATTTGCCTAAACCTAACAATTTAGGTCTCTGTCCTGCTTCCTGTAAGTTCCAGTGCCGTGTGTCCAAAGGAGAGGAGATGATCATGCAGGTACTCTTGGCTGTAATCAACAAAGTAAGCCCCTCTGATAGTAATGGACTCATCTGTCATAGGACACAGCATACATTTCCTAAGTACTTCCGTGTACCAGGTGCTGTATTTTATATAGGTGATTATGAGTTAGGATCGTTATCCCCATTTTACAGATAAAGAAACTAAGGCTTCAGGAATTTAGGCTGGTTTGGCTCCAGACTCTATGATAGACGTAACCTCCATGCTTGACAGCTTTCCATTATGAGTGTGGCCATCTGGATATACTGCAGAGGTTGTGGAGAATTTAAGTACTTCTTTTGATAAATTTAAAATAAATAATGGAACTGTTTATGCTCTACCTCCCTAACTTTCCCTTCCTTAGAAGTGCTTTCCCATTTCCCCTCAACTTCCAATACAAATATTCAGCCTGGAGGCATGAAATGAATTACATTTCCATTCTAGAGCTGACATCGTGGAAGCAGAGACTCCATCCTTTGGCTATTCTGTATATTGGGCTCCTCTGGTTTGCACAGCTGCTTCCAACCTGGGTAGTAGACTAGGAACCAAGAAGTAGAGGGTGTGGCTCAGTCCTTAACGATTGGATGGAAACACAAGGCAGTGGGTAGGCAAGGAAAGGCAGGGTTCTTAGGGGTGACCTGTGGATGGCCCTGCCCCTGTCCTTAAAGGTGTGAGGAACGATCTTGCTGGAGGGTCGCTTCATAATGTAGCTGGGCTTCTTGCAGGAAGCCTGGGCAGTAGCTGCTGATCCTGGAAAGAGGTTACATTTTGCTTGTTCGGCCCCCATCTCCTCTCTGTGCCACAGGGACCCTCTTCCTTCCAGCATGTTGTATTTTCACCAGCAGAATGGGAGGGGCCTTGCTGAACGGCTGTGCTGCTTGGTGCTCTCTAAAGCAGGGCTAGTCAGAAAGTGGCTTGTCTTAATCCTGGTTTGGATTTCCTGTGTGAGGCAGCAGTCCCTTCCCGGGCTGTCTGAAAACTACCTCCTTCAGCAGGTCTCTCTTTTCTGGTTAACTTTTGTTCAATAGAGTCCACCTTCCAGACGGTGCCCTTATTACAGTGTTTAGTCCGATTTCTGTGCTGTATTGATTTCTTGCCTATTTCTATGTCATTCAGCATTTTGAATCTGCTTTTTAAAAAGAAACATAAGTTTGGTCTTGACTGTCCAATATTGTGGAAAAAACTTGTAATACTTTGGACTTACTTTTGAACACAGTGCTTTTAGGGAATCAGCTACCCATAATATAAAAAGAATCACACCCGATTTCTTCACTCTGTTCAGAGATAAGTCTTTTTGAAAATAATGCTTATTTTGGCACTGATAGCCTTGTTGAGAATTTGGAAATTACTGAAAGGTACAGAAAACAGTCACCCATAATCTCACAGCATATAGATTAACACACGATAGTCGTGTCTTTTTTTGTGGTTAACATTTTTAAAAATGAAAATAGAATTATATACACAGTTGTATTTACTACTGTTTTCACTCAGTATTTAACTTAAGCGGTTTCCCACTCATTAAATACTATTTGAAAGTAATTTTCTATCCTAATTTTTAAATTATTCCTTTATTTTCAGATTTTTTGTATGTTATAAATAATGCTGTGATGAATAGCAACATAGATATAGCTTTGTATTTCTTTCTTTGTGTAGCTTTTTTTTTTTTTTGCGGTTTTTGGCCGGTGCTGGGTTTGAACCCGCCACTTCCGGCATATGGAGCCGGTGCCCTACCCCTTTGAGCCACAGGCGCTGCTGCCCTATTTTGTATTTGTATTCTCTGAATTTGTATTTTTGTTCATTTATCTGTTATGGTATATATATATATATCTAAATCTTTATATATTGTGTATTATAAGGATAGCAACTATTTTTCCTTCTGTTTGTTGCGTTTTCTCCTTTGAAGAATTAAAAAAAAAATTTTACAGGGCAGCGCCTGTGGCTCAAAGGAGTAGGGTGCTGGCCCCATATACTGGAGGTGGTGAGTTCAAACCTGGCCCTGGCCAAGAACTGCAAAAAAAAAAAAAAAAAATTTACATAATTTTACAATTCAAAAATTTGGTATTTTGATTGGCAACATCTGCCATTTTTTTGTAATGTTTCTCATTGCTATAATACTTAAAGCATGTTAAATTTTTATCTCATATAATGTGCAATTTCATTATTGACCATTTCTAAGTGAATGCTGGTTATACTTTGTGCGTGGGTTTGTATCCTGTAAACAAAATCTTAGGGAAATGTTTCAAAGATGAGGACCCTAGAGCTCCTGTATCGATATCATTTGGGGATGTGGGGATGTTTGTTAAGAATTTAGATTTCTGGGGCTCACCTTTAACTTGAATTAGAATTTTTGATGATGGGTGCCTGGGAATCTTCATTTTACTAAGTTTGCAGCTCATTTTTAGGAACTTTACGCTTTGGAACTGCAGATCTAGATATTGTAAATCCAGAAACTGAAAATGAATGGTATTTTTGAGATACAGTAGTCCTTCCTTATATGACGGGTATGTGTCAAGACCCCAAATGGATGCCTGCAACTGTGTGTAATACCAAACCATATATAATGCCTAACGCGTGTACATGTTACTTCCTGCACTGTGTGTCCTCGTAGGCACATGATTACAGTGAATTTATAAATGAGGCACAGCAAGAAATTTACAACAGTAATTAAAAATAGAATAATTATAACAATAGACTGTAATAAGAATTATGTAAATATGGTCTCTCAAAATCCTGTGATATTTTTGGATGGAGGTTGGCCTCGGGTAAGTGAAACCTGATTGCTGCAAACCATTTAATATCTTGCAGTTGGCTTTTGCTGTTGGAACAGTTGACTTAACATTGCTACCTTGAAACCATTTTCTGTTAAGTCTTATTTGCTTGGTTTTGTTTGGGCTGGGCGTAAGGGCATAGAGAACTGCATTTTAAATTCTCACCCCTGGCCACTGGGAACAGCTGCTGCAGTCCTTGTCAGGAAATGACTTGCTTAATCCTGAAAACAGAACCTGGCCAGGGAGTTGTTTAAAGTCACTAGGGACCTGAGCCACAGGTTTTCTATCAGTGCCTTGAGTAATAGAGGCAGCTAATTACTGTCATTATAATTACACCAGGTTGATTTTCCTAGATAGGAAGATGCTCTTCTAACTGATCTCGTTTGCTTTCAAATTGTGACCACCCACCTTTCATCTGGGGCTCACAATGATGTGATTTCTCTATTTTGTGCTTGGGCAGCAGGATTTGTTGAAAGGTGAGTTAGAAAACTGGCCTGTATTTCTATCCATAACTGACTTTGTGGCTGTGGACAACTTATCTTGTCCCGGCTTTCATCATCAGCGTAACTGGGAAATAATTAGACTATCTCCAAGTCTCCCTGTTCCCACAGCCAGGACATGTACTTTGCTTCTCTTATTTTTTCTTTTTGTCTCTTCCTTTTCCCCATCTCCTTTGATAATGCTTTAGGTATGCTAGTGCTGTGGCTTGGCTTACGGCTTCAGGCATTACTTCTCATTAGTGAAAGTTAATCTTGCTACCCAAATTGTGGTCCGCATCAGCACTGCCTGGAAGCTTATTAGAAAGTACAGAATCTCAAGTTGCACCCCAGACCTTCTGACTCAGAATCTGCATTTAATAATATCCTCAGGTGATTTCACACTATTAAAGTTCAAGAAGTACTGGGCTGGGCAGTAGTGCTTCCTCTTCCGGCCTCTAGGACTAGGTAGTGTTAGAACGTGGGAGGCTGAGTCAGCCTGGACTAGCTCTGGAGCTAATCCAGATCCCCAGAGACCTACCTTTGGGACTGAATCTATGTGAATAGTGTATAAGAGCCTTGTTCCATTTGGTCAGGCAGCTTCAGAATAGAATGGGTAGACCTGCCCATTCATTTTTTGTGAACCATGTTAAAATACTGAATACTGCCATACCAGGTGGGAAGTAGCTGCTGTACCACTTATTCCTTACTCCCTACCCCCAAGTGCCTTGGGCCTCCCTCCTTTTCTTCTGGACTCTTCTTCTTTCCCTCCCTATCTCACCAACATCCGGCAGCTGAACGGTGAATGCTTAGCACCGCATTCCCCTCAAGGACTCTGCTTTAGTCTTTTTAATAAAAACCCTTCTGACAGGTGTGAGGTCCTATCTCATTGTGGTTTTATTTATTTAGAGTCATGATCTTGCTCTGTCACCCGGGCTGGAGTGCAGTGATGTGATCATAGCTCACTGCAGCCTTGAACTCCTGGGCTCAAAAGAATCCTCCCACCTCAGCCTCCTGAGTAGCTGACATTCTAGGCATGCACCACATCACCTGGTTAATTTTTTTTTCTGATTTTTTTTTTTTTTTTTAATAGAGATGGGTTTTCACTATGTTGCTCAGCCTGGTCTCAAACTCCTGGCCTCAAGAGATCCTCCTGCGTTAGCTTCCCAAAGTGTTGGGATTACAGGGGTGAGCCACTAAGCATCACTGTGGTTTTAATGTGCATTTCCTGAATAATTAGTGATGCTGAGCATTTCTTCTTCTACCTTTTGGCTGTTTCTATGCCTTTTTTTTTTTTTTTTTTTGTAGAGACAGAGTTTCACTTTATTGCCCTCAGTAAAGTGCTGTGGCGTCACACAGCTCACAGCAACCTCCAACTCCTGGGCTTAGACGATTCTCCTGCCTCAGCCTCCGGAGTAGCTGGGACTACAGGTGCCCGCCACAATGCCTGGCTATTTTTTTGTTGTTGCAGTTTGGCCGGGGCTGGGTTTGAACCTGTCACCCTCGGTATATGGGGCCGGCGCCCTGCTCACTGAGCCATAGGCACCGCCCTTCTATGCCTTTTTTAAAGAAAGTCTGTTCGGTTTACTTGCCCATAAATTTAGAACAGCATCTGTCTAATAGGTACCTTGCTCGTGTTCCATTTACTGTTTACCTGTGTTGAGTGTCATCTGTATGTTTATTTATGTATTCATTATCTCAGATCCAGCACTTTAAAAAAGTGTATTGGTGGCCAGGTGCAGTGGCTCACAGCTGCAACCCTAGCACTCTGGGAGGCTGAGGTGGGTGGATTGCTTGAGCTCAGGAGTTCAAGACCAGCTTGAGCAAGAGCGAGACCTGGTCTCTAAAAAATAGCTGGGTATTGTGGCAGGTGTGTGTAGGCCCAGCTAGAGGACTGTTTGAGCTCAAGAGTTTGAGGTTGCTGTGAGCTATGATGCCATAGCACTCTACCTAGGGCAACAAAGTTAGATCCTGTCTCAAAAAAAACAAAAAGAAGTTTATTAGTGTATTTAATGGTGGTTGAAGTCACAGACGTGGAAGACACAGGTAGAACACCTGTAGAGCCAGGCAGGTGAGGAGAGTTGTTACATGGCCAAGTGATCCATCATGTCCGATACTACTGTAACTTTTCACGACGGATGCCTGAATTCACCTGGGGTACTTGTTAAAAACCCAGACTTATGGGCAGGCTCTGCTGAAACAGGTGATGTCTGAAGATTTGTATTTTTGAATGTTCAACAAATTCTGTAAAATAATTCTTTTTTTTGAGACAGAGTCTCCAGTTGTCACCCTCGATGGAGTACTGTGGTGTCAGAGCTCACAGCAACCTCAAACTCTTGGGCTTAAGCGATTCTCTTGCCTCAGCCTCCCAAGTAGCTGGAACTACAGGTGCCCGCCATGACACCCGGCTATTTTTTGGTTGTAATTGTCATTATTGTTTAGCTGGCTCAGGCTGGGTTCGAACCCACCACCCTCAGTGCATGTGGCTGGTGCTGTAACCACTGTGCTATGGGTGGCAAGCCAACAAATTCTGTAAGATATTCTTAGGCACTGTGAGGGTTCAATTACTTCCTACAGGTTAATGGTGGCAGAGGGGCTGATGGAAGTTTTAAACCATGTTATAGATTTGATCACATTTGTTGGTTTCAAGAAAAAATCAGTGAAAGTACAGCGGTTGGAAGTTTAAGAAAGAAGAGAGGGAACTGATGAATGATTCGAAGCTGAAGTTCATGTGGGTAGGCGGATCACCCTAGGAAGGGTTGGGAAGAGGTGGTATTGGGAGGAGATATTGGAGGGGACTGGGGAAGGTCGGGAGTGATGTCCAAGGTGATGGAAGACTCTTGTCTTGAGGCCAGGTTACATGCCATGTTATTTTCGTCTTGTAGCCTTTGACATCCAGTGTGGCCAGGAAAGGTGAGCCTTGAATCAGGGCTGAGGAATCATAGGGCAGGTGTGAGAAGCCGAGGGGAACTGAGGGGGCTGGCTGGAGATGGGTGTGAGGAGGGAAAGGAGCAGTGCACAGAACTAGGACTGGGAGGAAGCGGGTGCGGCTGATGCCCCAGGGCAGGCGTGTTGGGCGGGAGGGGTGAGGGCTGGAGGGATCTGTGTGCTGGTGTGCCCTTTTGGAAGGGGGTCTCCTCTGGCTTGGGTATTGTGTGTGACCCAGGATGGGGAGTCAGATATTGAAGTGAAATGTGGAGGAAGGATTTTGGGGAACAATCTCTGTGACTGTTATATTTGCCAGGAGTGAGGGAGAAAGGACTGTGAGCCAGGCGCAACATCCATGAACACAGGGCAGGGACCAGAGGACCATCCATGATGAGGAGGAAGTCTCTCTGGGTCTGTCTACTTTGCTGTCAACGCTGACCTGGCCTCACTTGGGCTCCTATTGTCTTTTCTCTGGGTTACTGCTGTGGCCTCCACTTAAGCTCTCGCTCTGTTCAGTTTGTCTTCCATCTTCAGCTGGAGGGACAGGAACAAATGTGGTCATGTCTCTTCCTTCCTGCTGGAGCATCTACAGTGGCGCCCGTGGTGTTCAGGATCCTTCCAGTCTGGACGGAGGCCTGTGCTCTCTGGAGCTGGCTGGGGTGGGTGTTAGGTGGATCTAGGGTGTGAGAAAATGGACATCGTGGGTGCAGGGTATTCAAAATGTTGGTGCTGAAAGGGGCCAAACAGGTCCTTCCTCCAGGAGAGGGGACATGATGTGATGTGAAGACTGAGTTTTGCCCTCCCCAGGCTGAGGTCCAGCAGTGGATTTATGGCATCGCAACCCCTGGGGATGGCTTTTGTGGTGACAGACAGCTGCTGATGCATAGGGCCCCGCCCCTCCAGAGCTAGCTTCTGCCTCTTCGTGGGGCTGAGAAATAAGGTAGGACATTAGGAGAGGGAAGGGGAGCGGTAAGGCACAGGCCGCCTGTGCAGGTGAGGAATTGGAATCAGCCCATCTGGGCTGGGGCTGGACAGGGAGGGCAGGAGGGGAATCTCTCAGGGGTTGGAAGGGGTGGGATCCAGAGGAGAGATGAAGGGATTCATTTTAGAGAGGAGGAAAACAGGAAGAGAATCAGGTGGCCCATTCTGGGGACAGAGATGTACAGAGGAGCGGGTGGCTAGTCACGGAGTATGGTAGGTGAGGTGATCTGTGGAGAGGAGTGTGGGGTGGTGTGTGGAGCTTGAGAAAATGCAGTTGCTTCCAGAAGAGATTGAGAAAGATGAGTGAAAGAATTGCCAGGCAGCGGCAGGGCCCTGGTGAAGGTGGAAGGCCTGTTTTGGTCTCAGCCAGGGTGGAGCTCTGCTTGCTGCTCCAGCAGCCCTAGATGGCCCAGAATCTTGATGGAATGTGACTGGGCCACAGTGGCCCTACGCTGTCTAGGGGCGGGTGGTCAGGAAGGCTCCTTGCTCCCGAGATTGGCTGGTGAGTCCCAGCCCTGCAGAGCTACGTGGAGACTCTGCTTGCTGCCGTTTTATTTTTTGTTCCCTCGTCTCGTGTTTGGGCCTGCGGAAGGAAGCCTTCACCACTCACTGTTTTGGGTGCTAGGATTAATTTTGGAGCCTGACAGTCTGAAGAGCTGCTTTAAAAACACTGGGTAAATATTGCCAGGGAGCTTTCAAAGGGAAAGGCCCCAAACATACAAAACAAACGATCTTACGGAGCCAGCTTCCCGGAGAACTTGGGCAGAGCCCCAGAGGCAGGTATCAACTGGCGGGCTGGTGCGAGGTCTATGCTGCTCCTAGCGTGGGCTATGGATCTGCGGCATCAGCCTCCTGAGAGCTGGTTAGAAATGCAGAATATCAGGTCTTGCCCCGGACCTGCTGAATCAGCCTTTCAGAACCATCTCTGAGCCAGGTGTGGTGGCTCACATCTGTAATCCCAGCACTTTGGGAGGCCAATGCAGGAGTTTGAGACCAGGTAGGCAACATAGCAAAAACCCCGTCTCCACAAAACATTAGAAAAATTAGCTGGGCGTGGTGGCGTGTGTCTACTCCTAGCCACTTGGGAGGCTGTGGCAGGTGGGTCAGATGAGCCCGGAAGTTTGAGGGTGCTGTGGCTGTGATTGCACTACTGCTGTGCTGCAGCTTGGGTGACAGAGGGAGACCATGTCTCAAAAGAACAAACCAAACAAAAAAGCATCTCCCCATGATTCGTATGAACACTAAGGTTTGGAACACTTTGAACCACACAGTTTCTCATTGAAATTGGGTGTATTTCAAACATTTTGATTGTTACCTAATTAGCAGAGAGTCCGTAGTGGTAAAAAGCCAGCTCAGATTTCAAGTCAACTGGGGAAAGTGTGAGTGTAAGCAGTAGCAGGTTCAGAGCTGGCTGTGCCGCTCTGAGAACTAGTCCTGCTCCGTGTTTACCCATAGGTTCTGAGGGTGTTCACAGGGCTTTTGTCCAGTCCTGATTTGCCAAACTGGTCTCAGCAGGTGTCAGGGTGGCTGACTACCAAGTGCCTGTGAAGCAAACAGGTGTGGAGAGCGGGGTGGAGAGGGAAGCAACCCAGTTGTTCATCAGGAGATGAACAGTTACACACAATGTGCTCCAGCCACACAGTGGAGTTATCATTCAGCCTTAAAAAGGAAAGGAGATTTTAACACCTGCTGCTGCAGTGTGGATGCACCTTGACGTTATTAGGCTGAGTCAAACGAGCTGGTCACAAAAGGACAAATGCTTATGATCCCACTTACACGCGGTCCCTAGTGTAGTTAGAGCTATTGAGACAGAAAGTAGGATGGTGGGTGCTGGGGGAGGGGACACAGGGAGTTGCTGTTTCGTGGGTATAGAGTTTCAGCTTTGTGCATTGAAGAGTTCAGGAGATCAGATGCAAGGCAGGGTAAGCTATTCAACATGAGGGAACTCCACACTTAGAAAGGTTAAGATAATAAATTTTAAGTAAATTTTATGTTGTATGGGGTTTTTATTTAAACCTGTTTTAAAAAACAGCTACATTGGAGTGGCAACTAGCCGATAGGCTCACCAGAGTGGACATTGGTCAGAGCTAGGTGCACATGACAGGTGTTTGCCTTGGGAGCTGGCTGGAGGAGGCATATGACAAGCTGAGATGGAGGGACATCTGTGCAGATTGCACAGGCCGATCTGGAGGAAGGGCTGCAGTTTTTATCCAGGCTCTGAATAGAGTGTTAGGAATTTATAAAATGAAATATTTCTTTCTAGCCCTTAGAATTGGACTCTTAAATATTTTTATGCATTTTGAGAATTACCATAGCTTCACTGGCATTTTCCTGATTATAAAAACAATGACATGTTCATTGCAATAATTTGTACTTCCTCTTCCCCCTGCTGGGAACATTCTTATCTCAGGTATTATCTATACAGTTTCTTCTACCCTTTAGGTCTCAGCTCAAATCTCCTGTTATCAGAGAGGCCTTCCCACACCCCATTTTAAAAAATTTTAGCATCCGCGTCTGTAATTCCTCTGTTCCTGCTGCTTTATTTTTCTCCGTGACACTTAGCGTTATCGTGTGTGTATCTTTCTGTGTGTCCTTTCTCCCTCCCTCCACTTGGGCAGACTTGATCTGTTTTGTTTAGTGTTGCTCGTCCTTGCATTCTGCAAGTCTTTCTCGAGTGCCTGCTCTGTGCAGGTACTGTGCTGGGCCCGTGGGCTACATCCCTGGACAGAGTTAATTATGCAGTATGTTACTGGGTGATAGGTGCGGTGAATGACTGGAGCAGATGAGCAGCTGGAGACTGAGAGTTGCAGCTTTAGTCTGGGTGGTTAGGCAGCCTCGTCAAGAAGGTGGCCGTGTTAGTCTGGTCAGGCTGCCATAACAAAGTACCACACTCTGAGTGGCTTGAACAGCAGAGATGTATTGTCTCCTGGTTACAGGTCCAGGATCAAGGTGTTGGCAGGGCCATGCACTCTCCAAAGGTGCTAGAGAAGGACCTACTCCAGGCCTCTCTCCTGGCTTCTGGTGGTTCTGGGCATGGGGCAGCTTAACTCCAGTCTGTGTGTGTGTGTGTCCAAATTTCCCCTTTTCATAAGGACAGTCATGTTGAATGGGACCCACCTTACTCCAATATGACCCCATCCTAACTAATCATATCTGCAGTAACTCTTTTTTATGGCAGGTCACATTCTGAGGTTCTTGGGGTTAGGAGTTCATATGAATTTGGGGGCACACGGTTTAACCTGTAACACTGTCATTTAAGCTAAGATTTGAAGGAGGCAAGCCAGGTGGGTGTTTGGGGGCACAGTGTTTCCAGAAGGTGCAGTAGCTGGTACAAAGGCTTTCAAGAGGGAGCATGCCTGGTGGCCATTGTGCCCAAAGCAGAGGGTGGGGGGCGGCAGGTGTTTGAGTGTGAGAGGAAGTGGGTGCTGGCGGTGGATGATCTTTGAGGGTTACGATCACAGGGTGACTTGTAGAATGTAAAATTTGTTGCACATTAAATGAATTCGTGCAAAAACGGTGTAAATTGGAAAGGAAAAATCACCCCAAATCCTACCACTTAGTGACAATAGCTGTGACGTCTTGCTGTCTTTCAGACCTTTCCCCCCACACATAAGCACGTGCACACGCACACAGACTAGTAGTGTCTATCTTACTTGTGCGGCAACTTGCTTTTTTCCACCTCCAACTGTGTCATGGAATTTTTGTGCTGTCAGGAACTACAGATCCACGTCATGATTTTCTTTGATGCGAGGGATGTTCTGTATTCATTTAACTGGCTCTCTGTTGATGGATAATTGTATTGCTTTTGACTTTTGCTGTTATAAGTAAACATTGCTATGAGCATCCTTGTACATGTATCTTTACACACTTTTCTAATTATTTCCTTAGAATAAATTCCCAGAAATAGAATTGCTGGACTAGGCAGTATGCGCATATTACATTTTGATACATATTGCCAAATTGCTCTCTAGAAAGGCCGAAGCAGTCCACAGTCTCTCTAGCAATGAATCGGATTGCCAGTCTTGCTTTCACGCTCTGTAGTATAGGCTCTTACCCATCTTTATTACCTTTGCCAAACTCACAGGTAAAAGATATCGCTGTTAAAGTTACATTTCTGTGGGTGGTGCCTGTGGCTCAGTGAGTAAGGCGCCAGCCCCATATACCGAGGGTGGCGGGTTCAAACCCAGCCCCGGCTGAACTGCAACCAAAAAATAGCCGGGCGTTGTGGCGGGCGCCTGTAATCCCAGCTGCTTGGGAGGCTGAGGCAGGAGAATCGCGGAAGCCCAAGAGCTAGAGGTTGCTGTGAGTCCTGTGTACATCATGGCACTCTACTGAAGGCGGTAAGGTGAGACTCTGTCTCTACAAAAAAAAAATTAAAAAAAAAAAAAAAAGTTACATTTCTGTGATTGTTAATTGGCATTTGAGCCTTGCTTGCCGTCCCCTTTGTGCTTCTTCCTCTAGTCCTGTCCTGCAGACATCTCAGGTCCGTCCTGGGAAGAATAATAATACCCCACAATTACAGAGTGCTTGCTACGTGCCACACATTACGTGTGGCACGATTCTTTCTTGTTTAATCTATAAATTCCATAAGGTAGGTATTATCATTATCCCCCATTTACAGAGGAACAAAGTAAAGCTTAGAGGGGTTCACTGACTTGCTTAAGGTCACACAGATAGCAAGAGCCTTCCTAACCCTGGAGATGGGCAGATGCACCCCCAGCCAGGGTCTCCTCTCTTCTAGCTGTGTTTGAGAATGGCTCCCATTGAAGTGTCTCCTCACAGGCTTTATTTGCCTACCAGAGTGAGCCATGTGGGTAGAGCCATAGTCAGAGGCATCTGTGGCCCCCAGTAGCCTCCTGCATGTGTCAGAAGCCCTGACTGTGAAGTCACATCTTGGCTTAGCACTGAGAAGTTGCTCTCCAAACATGGATATGAGCAATGGACAAAGCAGGTTTTGGGTAAGGTACATTTTAGTTTTATTTCAGCAGATTAGACATTTTAACAATAAAAATACTCAAGCTAAAATTCATATTATGAGCCATATTCCATTTCCTCTAGCACAGCGGATAATATTTTTCTCAATACTGAGTGACTTTTTTTTTTTTCTTTTGCTGATTATTTTTTCTCAGCTTGGTTATCATTCTTCTTTTTTTTTTTTCTGTCATGCCGAGAAGTTTTTATTTATTTATTTTTTCTTTTTTTTTTTTTTTTTTTTTTTAGAGACAGAGTCTCACTTTATGGCCCTTGGAAGAGTGCCGTGGCCTCACGCAGCTCACAGCAACCTCCAACTCCTGGGCTTAAGCGATTCTCTTGCCTCAGCCTCCCGAGTAGCTGGGACTACAGGCGCCCGCCACAACGCCCGGCTATTTTTTGGTTGCAGTTTGGCCGGGGCCGGGCTTGAACCCGCCACCCTCGGTATATGGGGCCGGCGCCTTACCGACTGAGCCACAGGCGCCGCCCCATCATAGCTGTGTACATTAGTGCAATCGCCTGTACCCATTCTAAGATGCACCATAGATGTGGCCCCACCCATGACCCTCCCTCCACCAAAACCTCCCCCCTCCCTTCCCCTTCCTTGGCCCTTTCCCCATAGTCTTGTGCTATAGTTGGGTTATAGCCTTCATGTGAAAGCTATAATTTAGCTTCATAGTAGGGCTGAGTACATTGGATACTTTTTCTTCCATTCCTGAGATACTTCGCTAAGAAGACATTTTCTTTTTTTCTTTTTGGTTGTACTTGCCATTGTTGTTTGGCAGGCCCAGGCTGAGTTTGAACCTGCCAGCTCTTGTATATGTCCTGGCCACTGAGCCACAGGTGCTGAGCCCCGAGTGACATTTTCTTACGGCATCTCCTCTTTCATCATGTCCTACCTCATACATGGTTTTGATGACATTTCTGCTTCGTTTTGACTATGGTATTTCTCTGAGGTTTGTTTCTGACGGCACAGTGTTGTTGTAATACATCTTTTTTGTTAATAAATTAACATTTACCCCTGGTTTAAAATCCATTTCTTGTTAACTTTGTAATTTTGGTGAGAGGAAGTTGAGGCCTTAAAAGAAGTACCTTGCTCAAAACCAACAAGTGCAGCCCGCTGTCCTACTTTGTTTTGTTTTATATGCCCCTCGAGCCTTTTTGGGTTTTCATAAAACACAGTGTATTAATGCCTTGAGTGCTTGCCGAGATCAGGTGTTAAAGTTTAACCTTTTTAGTCATTTTCAGAAAGCCTAGGCTTGCAACTGTTCTTTTTTTTTTTTTTAATCACAGTTTATATCGACTTTACTCATTGAAAGCCTTCAGATTCCTCTGCTCTCTCTTCCAGTTCAGTGTTCGGCTTCCCATGAGAAGAAAGCATGATATACTTTAAAATAAATGGCCTCGCATTCAGGTAAGCTAGTTACACTGCAGAAAGTGGCTCTGGGCTTATGGCTTCTAACACCCACTTGGCAGATCTTTCTCTTCATCTCTTTCTTGCACCTTTTGAATTTTGTCCGATTCTGGAAATTTTGCTAACCCCAGTCCTATATTTCATCCTTCCATCTTGGCCCTAGATATTCCAGTGCTAGCTTCTGTGGCTGCAGGCAGATTAGGTGCGCAGTGGTCCCATGCAGGCGTGTGTTACTCGGCTAGCATTTGTTGAGCACTCACTAGCGTGGGCTGAGTGCTGTGCTTGGTGTTGTGATACTCAGGTAAACATGGCAGCCAGGTCACGGCCCTCAAGGAACTCAGTCCAGGAGAGAGATCTATGCATAAATTGCCATCCAACAGTGTGCTCAGTGTTGTCATAGAGGACTGCAGTAGTGGTGCAGAAAGGGAAATCACTAACGGTGGGTATAGGACCAAGGAACTGTGGGGGATACTTTGTTTTAAGATGGGGTATAAGATGGAGCATTTTTTCAATGCTGAATTGGAATATCGTTTCAGTTACCTATTACTGCATAACAAAATCACCTCAAAACCGAATGGCTTAAAACGACAATGATTTATTATTTATCATGATTCTGTGGGTCAGGAATTTGGACAGGGCTTGGATAGATGATTCTCTTGCTCTTGAGACTTGGCTGGGGTCACACACTTGGCCGCATTTGGTTGGCACCGCGACTGGGCTGGCAGGTGCCTGAGGGTTTCACTCTCGTGTCTTGGATCTTGGTATTCTGCCACACGTCCTTATTTTCTCTTCCCCAGTGGCTAGCTCGGGCTTCCTGATAGCATGGCAGGACTTCATATTGGGCATCTGACTTCATATTGGGCAAGAAGCTACCGGTCCTTTTTAAGATCCTGGGCTTAAAGATTCCTGAAAGAAGCAACCAGAGCTTTGCCTCTGCTGCATTGTGTTGGTCAAACCAAGTGACAAGGCCAACCCAGATTTAAGGGGCAGGAGGGAATCGGAGCAACCCGCGATGGGCTAGCACACGCTTACAAATTGATGGTAGTCACTTTTGGAGATTAGCTGCCACAACACAAAATTATTGAAGGTAATGCAGAGAAAGGTTTCATTACTAAAGGAAGTTCTCAGAAGAGCCAGGAATAAATGATCATACTAACAGGCACACTACTATGGAGTAGCTAACTAAAACTGAAATGTGCACTTACCATATGCCAGGATTAAAACAATCCCTATAGGGGCAGCGCCTGTGGCTCAGTGAGCAGGGCGCCGGCCCTGTATACTGAGGGTGGCGGGTTCAAACCCAGCCCCGGCCAAACAGCAACAAAAAAATAGCCGGGCGTTGTGGCGGGGGCCTGTAGTCCCAGCTACTCGGGAGGCTGAGGCAGGAGAATCATCTAAGCCCAGGAGTTGGAGGTTGTTGTGAGCTGTGTGACGCCACGGCACTCTACCGAGGGCAATAAAGTGAAACTCTGTCTCTACAAAAAAAAAAAAAAAGATATTAAAAAAAAAATCCCTATAGAATTAAAACAACCTTATCAGGTACAGTTATTAGCCCTATTTTACAGGTGAACAGCCTGATTTACAAGAAAAAGTAACTTGCTTTAAGTTACATAGTTGGTAACTGAGAGAGGACAGAGTCAAACTCTAGCATATCCCTGGACAGGAATGACTGTGCCTCTGAGACAGGTGAGAAGGACAGAGGGATGGGTGCAGCGGTGGGTGGATGATTCTATTGAGGAAGTTGACGTCAAGTAGCCTAATTTTCTTTCTGATGGCAGCATGGTCATTGCTTAAGTGAGATAGGCAGCAGCAGGTTGGGGGGGTCTATGAAAAAAGTGGTTTGTAATGATCATATCTGTGGATCATAGAAGGAGGAATAAAGCAGGAGGCTATAGAAGGGTTGTTGAGTGGCCAGGGGCCTGGTGAACCGTTCCTGTTTGGGAGTGCCTGCCTTTGGTGCTGTGGGGGCTGGCAGCCTTGTGTCAGGGTGGAAAAGGCTCATCACAGGCTGCTCCTAAAGTGGCTGTTTCAGCCCATGATAAGAGTCTAATAGATCTGTTTTTTGCCCAGCTGCTATCATTGCACAAGTCTGTGTAGATTTCCCCTGGAGCTTATAAAGAGCAGCATTTCCACCATGGATTTGAAAACAAGAATGCTGAGATCTCCTTGCACACACCCTATGAATGTTCTTTGACCTTTAATTGAGTGCTCCTCCTGTGCCAAACTTCAAGAGTGCTCCTAGGACAACTTAGAATGGATTTTATCCATCCAGTGTGGCCCCAGAAGAGACCCAGAAGGATCTGGTCATTGGATGGCCAAAGGATGTGGGCATTGACTATCACATAGATCAAAGCGAAGGGCAGGTGTTTCCTGTTCCTTGGGCTATAGTGTTGATGGCCCACAAGGGTCTGTCTGTCACACGACTGCGCAGGGAGAGGTTCTAAGGGCACTGGGGGGAAAGACTGCAATTTGCATCTGATCCATCCCTCTTAATTGCCTGTATTGTGTGGGGTTTGCAGTGCCCTGCAGTTTCCTAGCATGCTTATCATCTGTGTTCCTGAAGACTTTGCTTCATAATAGTTTGCTCTCTTTGCAAAATCAGAAGATGCTGCCACGTGTCTTTCTAATCCTGCAGTGCCTTAGAAAGTGTTTCTCAAGAAAAGCACATGCATGGTGGAAAGAACAGCTTTACTCTCAGAGGCTCCCGATGCCATTGCAGCCTCGCTGCAACCTCACTCCAGCCGGGGTTTTTGGGAGGTTCGGCCCTTTGCTGGTGTTGAAGCATTTTAGTGTGTGCTTTTTGACACATCATTTGCACTAGCTCCTCTGCCACAGAGTTCCATGGGGCAGATTTTATTTCTTTGGACTCCAGTGGCTCAGTCCGCCTTTGACCAGCTGAAGTTGGGCCTTTGATCTCCGATTCACCCTGTCTTGGAGTAATTTTTTGACATGTTAAGGCCCAGGAGTCTTCTCTAGCTTTTGCCCTCTAGTTCTGAGAACTGACTCGATCCAACAGGCCATGACATTGGAATTGAAAATTGTTAGTCCTGGAGAAGAGTGTTTCGAGAAGGGTCATGTCTGATTCAGGCACAGTTGCTCTCTGATCATCACAAGTGAGATTAGGTTCACGAGCAGTTCAGCTCTTAGGAATTTACCAAGTTACAACTCTTTGACAGTAAAATTTGCATAAATTTATAAAGAGATTTGGTAATGGATCCTCTAATCCAGAAAAGAGTAATGTTCCTAACTTAATGTAAATTTAAATAAATTTTAATTATGACCAAAATTGCATGACATTATATCATGTTGAAATAATTGATAACCTGACATCAGGGTTTAAAATGATCTGGGTTAGTTTAATTGCAGGCTTTTTGTGGGAAATAAACATAAAGATCCTTTGTTCTGTGTGGTTTGGGCTTCTCTGCTTAAAACCCCCCACTCCCTTTTCCCAGTGGTGGGAACCCTGTTAGCATCATCTTATTCCACAATGCCCAACACAGTGCATTATGTGAGAAGGTGAATATGTGAATGTATGGATATGTGGTACCTTTTCTAGCTGCTTACGGTCATGATTTGTGGTGCTCTCAACGTTTTGATGTTTGTTTAATTGCCATGTGGGAATGAATTAATATACACTGATTTTTAGAAAATTCTATATGAGAACTTTTGGCCCTAGTGCAGAAACAAATCGTGTAATTTGTACACTTAACCTGGATAGGAACAGTTTCCATACCGTGCTGGTTTGTTTGGATTGTCTTGGATTGTTGTTGTGTGATCCTGGGCAAGTAGCTGCCATCACTGTTAGGGGTGGCGAGGCAGAAGCCAGTCCTCTCTGGACTTGGGAGAGGAAGAATAGCTGGTGGACAGTGGAATGACAGTAAACTGAACTGAGGAGAGAGAAATTGAGTTTTAAATGACTGTCCCAGGCAAGGTTCTGGTCCTGGCAATACTGTCTGTGAGAACTCCTGAATCGTAGGACTTTATAGCTGGAAAGTTGTGAACATATTCATATGCATGTCAATTTCCACTTCTGTGGCCCTGACAGGCTGCCCCAGGGCCTGCCGCATTGGGATCCAGGCTGCAGGAGTTGAAGACTGTTCCTTCAGGGCACAGCTAACTGGATAAAGTTCAGCCTTCTTATTCTGTTTGAGATTCACCTTTTGGGAAGGGAACCTTGGGCTTTGGATAGGTGCTCATCCCTTGGCCGGGAGAGAATGAGCATCTTGAGTGAACGTGGTACTTAGATCATGTGCCATGATGAAAGAATGAGACTGGGGGGAGAGGTACTGAAACAACAGATGTCCACTCTCGTGGCCTGTGCTTATGAGTCACATGCCCACTCCTGCCCAGCACGTGTACATGTGCGTGTGAATAATCACAAACACGTGCATATATCCAGATGACAACACTCAGGCAGAGTTGAGGAAAGACTGAAATATGTATTCACAGTCATCTTTACAGAAGAATGCCCAGCACAGACACGTGAGTGCATAAGGAAGTATTGAGTACAAGTACGTAGGTTAATGGTATTATATGTGGAGATAGATATGCGGAGAAATACTGAAATACCGACACACTGTCTGCACCTGTAGCAAAGTGCATGAGCACTTGGAAAGGAAGCCAGGCTGAGTAGAAGGGGTGAATAAATGGGAGAGAACAAGGGGACCGCAAAGGTAAGGAGGGGTCAGCAGTGACTCGGGGGCACCAGGATGGTCCATGTTACATGGTTTAACACAGTAGTTGGCCAACATCAGTAATCTGACTTTGGCTTTCTGCTTGAGTCCTTATTGATGGGCCTCTTGGCTCTGTCCCGTGCCAGTGTGTTCTCTAAGCACGTCTGATCAGAAGCAGAGCGATGCTACGGGGGACGACGTCTCTGGTTTCTTAGGTCTTCACTCTCACTCATCTGTCTGTAGTGGTGGAATAGCCTCTTCCCCGCCTTTCCTGCCCCACTTCTGCTGCTCCCCTACCATGCTGCTCTGGCCACGTGGTCGTTCCCCCTGTGGGGACTGCACTGAACTGTTTGTGCGCCTCTGCGCCTCCGTGCACACTGTTCCTTCTGCCTGGAATGCCCGTTCTCCTCCTCATTCACCTGATTCTACTCCTCCCTCCAAGTCATCTCCTCCAGGAAGCCTTCTAGAGACCCCAGAGTGGTTTAGATGCCCACTGTCCATGTGTGCCCTTACATAGCCCCGACACCTGTGTTGTAATTGTTCCTAATTACCTCTTTGAGGGCAGAGATCTTGCCTCTTCACTCCATATTTTCACCACCTAGCATTGTGCCTGGCTTAGAGCAGGCCCTCAATCAATGTTTGTTGAATTGCTTAATGGCCAGTTGAAGGGAGGAATGATTCTACGAGTGAGCAATGGAAGGTATAAATGGTTGAACGAGCCAGAATAAATAATGCCTTGGTGAATTCAGTACTGTGTGTCTTCTCCCTGGACTTGTGAGCTGCCTCATAAAGCTGGGTTTCCTTTTCTCTTTTCTCTGCTCCTTGCCTGCTTTATCCTCCTGAATCCTAACTCAAAATGCTTTGTCTGTCTTGGCTTTAGGAGTCACCTCCGTGTGTTTGGACTTCAGAACTTCATCTTCATCCCAGACCAAGTCCATGAACTTAAAGAATGATTCTTTGTCATTTTAAACTCAATGCTATCAATGGCTGAGTTTGCTGCATGTTGAATTCTTCTCTGTTGGGATTAAAAAAAAAAAAGCTTGTGTCTGATTATAAATGATATTCATTTTTATAGATTCTTTGGAAAATGTAGAAACATATTTAGAAGAAAATAATCATCTTCATTTCTGCCACCTAGCAGTAACTATTACATAAACATTTCGATGTGGGGGCCGAGCGAGGTGGCTCATGCCTGTAATCCTAGCCCTCTGGGAGGCCGAAGTGGGCGGATTGCTTGAGCTCAGGAGTTGGAGACCAGCCTGAGAAAGAGCGAGACCCCACCTCTAAAAACATAGACAGGCGTTGTGGCAGGCGCCTGTAGTCCCAGCTAGTTGGGAAGCTGAGGCAAGGGAATTGCTTGGGCCCAGGAGTTTGAGGTTGCTGTGAGTTATGATAGCACTCTTCCGAGGGCAATGAACTGAGACTTGGTCTCAAAAAAAACCCCAAAATCCTCAAACCCCCCCAAAACCCATTTTAATGTGCATCTTCCTGGCCTTTTAAAATGTATATACCGGGTGGATGTATAGTTTGTGTGCAATTTAAAGTTACGACTATTTTAAAGTGCACATAAACTCTGTAATAGACTTTTTTTTTTTTCACAAAATGGGATCATATAATTTTGCATCTTGCAATTGTGTTTTTCCATGTCATTGTATATTCTTTAAAATATTTTTAACAGGGGTGTTTGGCACACTTGTGTGTGTGGGACATAACCACAGAGGGACTCTCCCTAACAAAATAAAATATTTTGACCTTGTTGTTTGTACCCTCACATTAACCCGAAATAAATTTACTTAAAAAATATTTTTAATAGATGCATATTGATTTGTAGAAAAGAACGTTTAAAGCCTTTTATTATTTGGCATCTTTATTAATAACTCATTCATGCAGTTGTTTACATGCCATGATGAGCCTCTTTGAACATGGATCTTTGAGCTTCTGATTTATTTCTTTTAGGGTAGGTTTATAGAAGGAGAAAAATTGAGTCAGAAAGGATAGACTTTAAAGGATAAAAACCCCGTGTGGGTGTGTACATCAGAATGCTTCCCAGAATAACTATTCTAAAATATGTCCTGTGTTGGGGGTTTTAGAAATAGATTTATAGTTTGTGTAGTTCAGCAATTTTCCAGAAATGGACTACCTGAACTGTTGTTTTTCCCAGCCCTGTTGTCTTTTTGCGTTCTGTGAACCTGTGTTCCCATAAAGGAGTTGCTACCCGACACAGGAAGACCTAGGGCCTGGATGCCAAGGTGGATGGCAGGAGGTGACTTAGCTGCACTGGGGGCAGGAACAGCCAGCACTGTTGTTTCCTGAGGGGCTGATGGTATGATTTCGTGCAAAAGGACACGAGCTGGAGGGACTCAGGGCTCCTTTCTTGGAGTCTCAATAATGGAAGTCTGCTCATCTTTCAAATCTCAAGCAGATTTGTCTTTCCTTTTCCCACTTTGAATTATAGTGATTTATTTTTAAAAATTGTGGTAAAGTACATATAGCATACAATTTTATCATCTTAAACATTTTTAAGTGTACAGTGGCATTGAGCTCCTTCACCTGGTTGTACCCCATCACCTCCATCCATCTCCAGAACTCTTTCATCCTGAAGAATCAAAACTCTGTCGCCACCAGTCAACAACTTTCCATTTCCTCCTCCACCCCCGAGCTCCTGGCAGCCACCATTCTGTCTCTGAATTTGACTCTCCTGGGTACCTCCTGTGAGTGGGATCAGTGTTTGGCCTTCTGTGCTTTGTGGCTCCTTTCACTCAGCACAATGGTCTCCGGGTTTACCCATGTCGTAGCATGCGTCTGAATCTCCTTACTTTTTAAGGCTGAGTTCCATTGTATGTATGAAATGAATGAATGTTTATTCATTCTTGGCCAGTGGACACTTGGAATGGTTGCTTCTGCCTTTCAGCTATTGGGAATTATGGTGATTTATGTTTTAATTCTGTTTTTGCCACCGGGCTCTGGACACCATAGGCCAGGACAGGGCCCAGGGTGTGGACTTATCCGTGTTGTCATTGCTGTCTCCCCGTCCCTCTGCCCCCACCCCCCCCACCCGCTTTTCTTTCCCTGCCTCATCTTCAGTCCTCACCATCTTGTCCAAGGTGGTTTGGTGTCTTCTGCCCCACGTGAGTTTTCCTGCAGTTCTCACACAATGTCACCCTTTTTCTGAAACTTCAGCATCTCCAAATGGTCCAGAACTCTTTTTAGGAAGAGGCAAAGGCTTCCATGAGCCAGGAGGGTCTGAGACAACATTTAGAGGGGAGACCCAAGAGGAAAACTGACCCTGGCATCTTCTGTGGGAGGTGGGCACTGAGGCAGAGGAATGACCCGACAGACAGCAGGAGCCTGGCCGGCTTCCCCTGGCTGTTGCAGAGAGCCTGCACTCTGGCAGGCGATGGCTGTTCAGGGCGCCAGCTTGTTCAGTAAACTCCAAACTGCTTATTTTGACGGTTCAGGTCTCCTGTTGTCGGACCCCACTCTTCACCCCGTTTCCCAGCGATGTCCCTGTGGGAACACCTCGAACTGCCCCCTCTGTTTTGACCCTGCCCCCTGGGCTGTGTGTATTCTTTCTTCAGCATCTGACTCATGCTATTTTCCCCACTGGCAGCGCCTGCCCAGGGTCCCCAGCTTTCGAAATTCTGGCCACGTTCAGCGCAAAGTTCACCTTGTATTTTTACTGATGGAATTAAATTCCTTCAATGCACTCTGTTCTTTTAGCAGTTTTTGTCTATGACTGGCTGTTCATTTGCTCTTGTTAGGAGCTCAGTATTATTATTATTATTACTCTAACATTTTACCCACATGTCCTTCCCTCCCTCACTAGCTTACTAGCCCCTTGCTAGCATTTTGCATAGTAATATTACTGTTGATTATTAACGTGTTTCATTGAAGATCAGATGCCACTTATAGTGTGAGGCACCATTTATTTTCTATACTCCTGAGAAGGAAAGAATCATGACGAGAAAACACTACCATTTGAACTGTGGCACACCACTGATTGTAAATGTATCCTGATTTCAGATATCTTAAAATGGGAAGAAAAAGGTCATAAAATGGGTGAATTCTAATAGGTATTAAAAAAATGCTTTTTTAGTTTCTTTTGGTTTTTGTTTGTATTGTATGAAGATAGATGAGAAAACTTATGCACATTGCAGGAAAAAGCCTTAAAATTTTATTTCTTAAAAAAATTCCTAATTCCTGTTGAGGCTCTTCTTGGGAATGTGGATCACATAATGTTATGGATCCACATTCTTTCCCTTTTGAATTTAGCGCATTTAGTGTAATATACATTCTTTCTCGAGGCGCCTTTCCTCATCTTATTTTATTCACGTTTTCTTTTCACCATAGCTTTTCTTTATCACTATAGCTTTTTTTTTTTTTTTTTTTTTTTGCAGTTTTTTTTGGCCAGGGCTGGGTTTGAACCTGCCACCTCTGGCATATGGGGCTGGTGCCCTACTCCTTTGTTGTTGCCCTGGGTAGAGGGCGGTGGCATCATAGTTCACAGCAACCTCAAACTCCTGGGATCAAATGATTTCTTGCCTCAGCCTTCCAAGTAGCTGGAATTACAGGTGCCCACCACAATGCCCGGCTAATTTTTCTATTTTTTTTTTTTTTTTTTCAGTAGAGACAGGGTCTCCTTCTTGATTTGCCTGGTCTTAAACTCTTGACCTCAAGCAATCTACTGGTCCCAGCTTCCCAGAGTGCTTGGATTACAGGTGTGAGGCACAGAGCCTGGCCTTCTCTATAGATTTTTAAGCTTTTTTTTTTGTTTTTTGGTAATGTTTTATATAGAGGGGGTAACCCTTTGGTTTTTAAATTTTTTTTGTTTAGAATTATTTATTTTTATGATTTTTGCTATTATTATCATACTTGAAAGAGAGATGAAGCTGCTTTCAAAACCAGAGTGATACCGAACAGAATTTGAAGCAATAAAATTTGATCCTGTCTGGTCCTAAAGAGTAGCTGACTCATTTGTCCTTACTGAGGACTTCTCTGTCACTGCTCGCCTTAGTCTCCGCCTAAGTATTTGTTCCTTATCTGCCTCAGGGCCCTTCTCAGGCTTTCCTTTTTTTCCGACTGGATGTTAATTACCAAGGTTTCCCACCAGTTTGGGATGATCCTTGTTTTAAGGGCCTTCTAGACCTTCTTGATAGACCCTTGGGGGTCTAAAAATCTTCTCAAGATGATCACCACGTAACGGAATTAATAAAAGAAAGAGCTAGTGCAGGCATCCTCAGACTTTTCAAACAGGGGGCCAATTCACTGTCCTTCAGACCATTGGTGGGCCGGATTATAGTTTAAGAAAACTATGAACAAATTCTTATGCACACTGCACATATCTTATTTTGAAGTAAAAAACAACACGGGAACAAATAACAATTCACACCGCTTCATGAGGTCCTCGGGCCATAGTTTGAGGACGCCTGAGCTAGTGTGTCTAATTCCAAATGGAAACTTTAATGTGTGAGAAATACATTTTTAGACTGGATTATAAATATTTTGCTGCAGAGGACCTAGTAGGTGATTATTACACTAGCAGTTGGTTAGAGCTTCAAGCCCTGGGACTTCACATCAACTATTTATAGCTCCTACTGCTAAGCTATCAAGGTCCTTCATGAACATCGCTTGATATGTAGGGTCCTCAGTTTATTCCTGGGAGGTACATTTCCCCTGGGTTTTGCTAGTTGAGAAGAGCGGGAACAAGACAGAAGTTTGTTTTTATACACCCTCAAACTTGTTTCCCCTTAGGAGTCTTGATTGTTAGAATACTCACTTGCCTTAGCCTGATTTCTTTTATGTTCCTGATTTTGTTTAGACTTAGAATCCTGAATTCTTAATTTTCTAGATTGCATTATTCATAATTATATTAACAGCTGGCATTGTTTTTGAAAGCTTGCCACATTTTAGTCCAGGTGGCTCTTGACCTTCTGCATGTTATAGTCACCTGGGAAGTTTTAAAATTCCAGCCCACCAGCCAAATTAAGTCAGGATCTCTAGGGGTGGGATCCTGGTATCAGTAAGGTGCTGCAAGTGTGAAGTACAGCCAGAGTTAGCCCCTTCCCTGTGCTATCTCGTTTAATCCACGTAAGGACCCTGGGAGGCGTGTGTTCTTTTCCTCATTTTATAGAGAGAGATATGGAGGATAGGAATGATGAAGCTAGCATTCGTGGAAAGGTCAGTCTAGTTTGTCAGATTCCAGAGGCCCTTCTTTCAGTATACATTAGTTATACACTGCAGCCAGACTGTTTGGTTAAAAGAAAACAATTGAGTTATGCAATATTTATAAAGGTAACGCTTCTGTGGCTATTTATGAAGGGCTTTTAAATTCCTGGATGTTGTGCAGACATCTAAAGTCTGGGTAGAGTGCCGTGGCGTCATAGCTCACCACAACCTAAACTGTTTGGCTCAAGTGATCCTCTTGCCTCAACCTGCTGAGTAGCTGGACTACAGGTACCCGCTGTAATACCTGTCTAATTTTTCTGTTTTTAGTAGAGACGGTGTGTCCCTCTTTCTCAGGCCGGTCTTGAACTCCTGAGCTCAAGGGATCCTCCTGCCTTGCTCTCCCAGAGTACTAGGATTATGGCGTGAGCCACGGTGCCTGGCCAACATCAGCATTTCACATCAGCATTTCACATGTATGAACTCAGATTGTCCTAAGATGTTCCTAGAGTAATGACTTGTTAAGTTGTGTGGACCTTATTAAAATCTGTGCTCATTTTTAATCAGTTTTGAAGGGAAAGCAAGTGTCATCGTCTAACAAGTGGGTTTATAGCATAAGCCAGTGAAGTTCATCTGGGAGCAGTTTGCTGAACTGCGGAGATGGACATGGACACTGTCTAGGGCCAGCCTAGTGTGTGCAGACAGAAAATACAGGGGGGGAGTATCAACCCTGCATTCAGGGAAGGGAGAGAAGGGGAAAAGAAATAATGGTGGGTGTGGCTACGAGGTTAAGGAGAAAACATGCTAGAGAGGGGGGGACCCTAAAGAGCAGGAGAGGAAGATGTGAAAGAGGGCAGAGTCCTTGAGCCTTGGGTTGTGTGAGTTTGGGATTCAGGTTACTCAGAAGGAGGGTGGGTAGGTGGAGGCTGCAGCCTCCTCCTAGGAGGAGAGGGGCAGACTGGGGATGAGGAATACATACAGAGGTGACTGGTGACGGAGCAGGGCTGAGGTGAGGGTGAAGTGGCCGGGACCTCGTGTGAGATGGTGCTGATAGCCTCAGTAGCAGAGGAGAGAGGATCTGATGAGAGTGTGAGGTTTCAGCCCCTGGGGAGGCCCAGAGTCCAGAAGCTACAGTGAGGAAGGAGCTCCTAAGCTGTGACATAAATGCAGAATTGGGCCAGAGCTGGTGGGCCATGCCACCTGTGCCTTCAGCAGTGCCTGAAACCACTGGGAAGATGTGTCCCTTTTTAAGAAACTGAACTCATATTGAGGGCTGCCCCAAGTGTGAAAGATAAATTTGAAGCGATTATTCTTTTTTTTTTTTTTTTTTGTAGTAGACCTCAGAGAAGCGATTATTCTTATACCAAGTAGTCTTTAAATGGCAAGGGTCCCCTAAGACACCTAAATATAATTTAGATTCTAGAGGTGGTTTCTGTGCTGCATTTCAGTAATTCATCTCATGACACAAGTTAAGGCTCCCAAAGTATATTCCCCTTTCTCGTGGACTAGTTTGTCTAGAAGGAAGATCGTTCCTTTTCTCATCAGCTTAGTCGAGTGGCTTTCAAACTATGTTTGGTGGATGATAGAAAATGCTTTAAAGGGGCGGCGCCTGTGGCTCAGTCGGTAAGGTGCCGGCCCCATATACCGAGGGTGGCGGGTTCAAACCCGGCCCCGGCCAAACTGCAACCAAAAAATAGCCGGGCATTGTGGCGGGTGCCTGTAGTCCCAGCTACTCGGGAGGCTGAGGCAAGAGAATCGCTTAAGCCCAGGAGTTGGAGGTTGCTGTGAGCTGTGTGAGGCCACGGCACTCTACCGAGGGCCATAAAGTGAGACTCTGTCTCTACAAAAAAAAAAAAAAAAATGTTTTAAGGATTTTGCAAATTTAATGGAAATGTAGTTAATAATTTCTATCTTTTACCATGAAAGTATAATATATATAGAAGTATTCATATCAGAAGTATACAGCTTGAATTTCTGCAAACTGATTATAGCTAACAATGCCAAGGTCAAGACACAGCATTACCTGCCCCTTGGAAGTCTCCTTTGTGTCCCCTCACTGTCACTATGCCCTGCCCTTCCCCCAGAGTAATGGCTATCCTGGTTTCTAACAGCTGAAATCTTAAATTAGAGTGTGCTGGCTGGGCTTTGGTGGCTCACGCCATAATCCTGGCATTCTGAGAGGCTGAGGCAGTTGCTTGAGGCCAGGAGTCCAAGATCATCTTGGGCAATATAGTGAGATCCCATCTCAAAAAAAAACAAAAAACAAAAACACAAAAAACAAGAGAAAGAAAGCTTAGCTGTGGCATGTGCCTATATCCTAGCAGCTTAGGAGGCTGAAGCAGGTAGGCTGATTGACCCCCAGGAGTTTGAGATTGCAGTGAGCTATGATTAACTCACTGCCCTTTAGCCTGGGCAACAGAATAAGACCTTGTCTCAAAATAAAGTAAAATTTAAAAAAAAAGCAAGCAAGTAATGCTATCATATATAAATTTTAACACAACAGAGACCACCAAAGTGTTAGCTTATGTTGCTGGCATACATAACTTGAAGATGGTGGCGCTGGGCACAGTCTTGAATTGAGGTGTGTTCGCTGGTCCCGTGACTTTGTACAAGCTGTCTCCGTTCCTTTCTGAGTTGGCTCAGATGTATCGGCTTAGCTTGGTGTGTGGGACCCACCCATGGATCTGTGTGAGCCTGGTGTGTCATGGGCAGTCTTGTGACCTAGTGTGTCAGGGGCAGTGTCGTGAGCCTGGTGTGTCATGGGCAGTCATAGGTTCTGGGTGCTCCTGGGCCCTGAGTTCATGCTAGGGCATGCAAGTGATTGTTGGGTGACTTTAGGAACTTTTAATCTTAAGGCAAATATTTCCTGGTATTCTTCTTCTTCTTCTTTTTTTTTTTTTTTTGCAGTTTTTGGCCAGGGCTGGGTTTAAACCTGCCACCTCTGGCATATGGGGCTGGTGCCCTGCTCCTTTGAGCCACAGGTGTTGCCCCTGGTAGTCTTCGTTTAAGCTTAAGCCTGAAGGAGTGGTTTAGTTGTTTTACAGAAGTTTTTTTTTTTTTTTTTTATGTTGAAAGAGGTACCCGTGTTTAAAAATTATGAGTTTCTGTGTTTTCTTGACATGGAGCCCACTTTGCTGAAGTGAGGCAGCTTGATTTCCTGGAATTCATACTCTTTATTCTTCAAGGTTTACTCCTGGGGCTCCTCTCTCCCTGGCTGCTGTAAGAAGCATTTGTGTTTTAAGAGTCTTCAGATATTGCAAAGTCAGGACTTGAAGAAAGGACTGAGCAACCTATTTTCTGGCACATATGTTATGTAAATCATGGATCACAAGCTTCCATCCAGAATCACCATATTGTATTTTCTTATCATTTTTATTTATTCATCTTTTACTGACTAGGTCATACTTTCACATGGTTCAAAATGCAAAAGGCAGAAAATTATAAAGTGAAGTGTCCCGCTCACCCCATCGTCCAGCCAACTAATTCCCCTCCTTGAAGGGCCCAGTGTCTTGTGTATCCTTGTGGAAATAATTAATGCAGATACAAACAAAAATATGCGTGTATATGTATCCCTTTCACACAAATGACTTACCATGCTCACTGTCCCGTATCTTTTTAAAAATATGACAACATATCAGTACTTAAAGAGCTTCCTTATATTCTGTTATATACATTGTCACTCTAGAAGAATTTTTCAGATGATTTGAATTTGGATGCTTGAGGTCAGGAACATTTTCCCAGAGCCTTGCCCTAGGCTGCCCTGAGCTGATGTGTGCTACCTGTCTTTGCCCCAAGGCACATGGGTTTGCCCTGCAGGCCCTAGCCAGTGTCAGATACTGACCTAAGTTCTGCTTAGGCTGTGAAGCCCTTTCCAAAGTGTATCTCAGTTATTTTTGAGAAACTCTATTGCTCTTGAAATCGCACTTAGTTGTCTTGCCACCCCAAGAATTTATAAGTTCCTTGTGGTTCTCTTTTTATGCTTCTATGATACCTAGCAGTCTCCTTGGTCCTTAGTAGATGCTCCGTAAATAAACATTAACTTGATGAGCCGGGATGACTTGACCTCTGTTCACTCCGAATTGGTTTTCCCTTTGAGTGTTGGTTAAGATGTTAGCAGAGTCCTACAGGTTCGTGTTAGAAACCTGCCTCTTGTCTAGCTGCGTGGTAAGGCAGAATAGGCTTGTGCTCTCCACAGTGCAGACTGGTATCTGAGGACAGTGGGGATCCCATGACATGAAGGAGTGGACAGTGGGTTTGTCACCTGTTTGTTGTCTTTCAGTGACGTGGGATAGGTGGAGGTGACAAGTGCTCTATTAAGTAGATTTTCAAATTATGTGAATGTTTCCAAGGTTTATATAAACAATTTTCCCTTACTAGACATATGGCTCAAAATGATCTTTTTTTGAGGGGGTGAAGACCTGTGGGCTGAAGACAGTTTTAACAGCACAAACACAGCATTGGAGAAATGAGGGAGCTCTTACTCCCAATATGAGCTCTGTGTCAGCCTCATTATGTCACAAGACAGTGATCGTACCTGTGTGTTTATTAGGGCTGTGTAACTAGGTACCCCAGTCTGGGTGGCTCAGGATAACACAAGTTTATTCCTACACAGTTTTGGAGGCCAGAAGTCCAAAGTCAGGGTGTTAGGAGGGCCGTGCTCCCCTGTGGGCTTTGGGAAGGGCCTCTTTGCCTCTTCCATCCTCTGGCACTTGCTGTCAGTCCTTGGTGGTCCTTGGCGGTCCTTGGCTTGCAGCTCTAGCCACATGTCTGTCTTTTTCTTGTGTCTTCACATCATCTTCCCTCTGTGCTTGCCTGTACCCGTGTCCAAATTCTCCCTTTGTTAATGACCTCACTTTAACTTGATTGTCTTTGTTGAGGCCCTGTTTCCAAATAAGGTCGCATTCTGAGATAGTGGGTGTTAGCGCTCCAGCTTCTGCTTTGGGAGACATAATTCCTCTCATGAGCGCACCTAATCAGATGTGATGAGAAGTCAGCCCCTTAGTCCAGCTACCTGGAAGGCTGAGGTGGGAGGATCTCTTGAGTCCAGACTGGGCAACATAGACCCTATCCCCCAAAATTAAAAAAGAAAACCGAGGACCCTAAATATCGAAATTCATCAAGATGATTGAAGTATAGCTCACATCTATAGTTACTGTCAAGGACCTCTGGGTACATTTGATTTTGCCTTTAGATGTTAGCAAGTATAATCACGAGGTTACTTATTGGACGTCTCCTTCATTTAAAATGTAGTTTTGTGTATGGTGTGTAAGTTTCTTTTTTTTTTTTTTTTAGGTTTTTTTTTTTTTTTTTATTGTTGGGGATTCATTGAGGGTACAATAAGCCAGGTTACACTGATTGCAATTGTTAGGTAAAGTCCCTCTTGCAATCATGTCTTGCCCCCATAAAGTGTGACACACACCAAGGCCCCACCCCCCTCCCTCCGTCCCTCTTTCTGTTTCCCCCCCATAACCATAATTGTCCTTAATTGTCCTCATATCAAAATTGAGTACATAGGATTCATGCTTCTCCATTCTTGTGATGCTTTACTAAGAATAATGTCTTCCACGTCCATCCAGGTTAATACGAAGGATGTAAAGTCTCCATTTTTTTTAATGGCTGAATAGTTTCTTAATGTAAAAACAGTAGTCTGTGTGTATAGATTTTTAAGTGAAGTATATATGTAAGTATGCTTGGGAATGTTTTTATTAATGGGTTTGTGTGACCCATCAGTCTGGAGACCATCACCAGGGCTGTCTGACCAGTGGGGTCAGGTACATGCACATCACAGCCCCACATTTTACTAGCATATGGCCTTTCAGGTTTCTCTACCTTTGTAGCTTCAGTTTCTTCATTTGTAAAGTGGGTTGTTGGGGGAGAGTAAGTAATACGATGCCTGAAAAGTGCTTAGCATTGAACTTGGCATACAGTAAGCAGCCAATAAATGTAAGTTATCCTGGATGTTAATAAGTTAATTTCTTGTGCTCCATGCCAGCTTATTTTATTTAATATTTCCTCTTGGGGAAATTGGTCAACACAGGGGCCACAAATTACGTAAAAAACTCAACCAGATGAACAGTGATTCTATACTGACGGACTTAGAAACAGTGAGATGGGCGTGGATGGGAAGGAGTTTAATCTTATTCCCTTCTGCTTGGTATGAACATGTTGGTAAATAGAATCCAAGCAAACGCACTACTGTGGTTTTCCTACACCAGTTGGCAGTGTGGGGGTTGGGGTGACTTGGGGGTTGTTGCTGGCTCCCATTAGCCTCTCCAGGCTACCCAGTAAAGATGCCTTGAGCCTTAGAGGTTCTCAGTTGGGCGGCCTCCCCTGCAGAGTTCCTGGGACACTCCTGAGCCATTTCAGACAGTGGGGTGGGGTGGGGGATGGGTGTCAGGGTTTCCAAAGAATGGGGGACCTCTAGATGTCTCTGTATGGGACTGCATTAGGCCTTTTTTTTTTAAGTTAAAATTTTGTTTTAGAATATCACTGATCTATGAGAGACTTTTCTTTCCCGTCCTTACAGCTAAGGAAAAGAAAGAGTAATTGTATCATGACAGTAGAGTCGTTTAAATTCTCACTGAAGATGCCCTGTGTTTCTTATTTAAATGGCATCAGTAATCAAGAGTCGTTTTCTCCTACAGGCCGCTGATTCCTCTGCAGAAATGAACGAAGTCTTGCATAACAAGCAGAAAATGATGTTTTAAAGAAAAAGTTATAACCAGTGTTTAAAAGCAGAGAATAAAAACCCCCACTCAGTCAGTGTTAACTATGAGTATATTATGTATCATTTGGTTTCTTTTTTTTTTTGTAGAGACAGAGTTTCACTGTACCGCCCTCGGTAGAGTGCCATGGTATCACACAGCTCACAGCAACCTCCAACTCCTGGGTTTAAGCGATTCTCCTGCCTCAGCCTCCCGAGTAGCTGGGCCTACAGGTGCCCGCCACAACACCCGGCTATTTTTTTGTTGCAGTTCGGCCGGGGCTGGGATTGAACCCGCCACCCTCGATATATGGGGCCGGCGCCTTACCGACTGAGCCACAGGCGCGTATTATTATGATAGACCAGTTAAAAGGAGAAAAGGGAGATGTGGAGAGAGCTGGATAAGAACTTGGTCAGTGGGACAGGCAGGCAAGGATTGGAGAGAGATGAGGGTTGGGGAGAAAGAGAGCAGGGAAGGGGAATTTGTAAATTCGGAGATGAGGGACCCTGCTTAACACTTTTTTTTTTTGGCCAGGGTTGGTACTGACCTAGCCTGTAGATATATTTTTAAATTGCTACATCATATGAAAAAAAATCCTTTATAATCTCATTTAAAAAATAGTCTTTTTAAAAGATGATTTCAGTATACCTAGAAGAACATATGTTAGCAACCTAGTTTTAAAGTGGAGGTGGTCAGATGGCACCATTGACTTTATGCTTTAAATACATAAAATTGATAGATGAAATATGAACATAGAGAACTAAAAAGGCTCATCAGTCTCAACAGTGATCACCTCTGTGGCCCAGGAGTGGTGTAGAGCTGCAAAGCAGTTAGCTGGGCCAACGTCAGCTTCTGCCAGGTGGAGGGGCTTGGTTTGCACAGTGTGGCTGAGAGCTGAACACAGCAGATGCTAAGGGCTCAGAGCTAGTACCTTAGACAGCAGTTGTCAGCCTGCTCAGATTGGAGTGTTAATGAGGAGGTGATTAACGCCTCCCTTTCAACACTCTCTGGGAACTGGCTAGTAGGGCAGGGATGGAATGTTTTAGAAGGGGCTGGGGCAGTGTTGTGTGTGTTAAAATGTGCACATTCCTGGGCTCCACCCCATCAGAAAGTCTGGGGAGAAGAGGTGATTTTGAGAGCAGGACCACTTTTTGAGAGATACCGTACTAGTAAAAAGGAAAGTCAACTTCAGAAAAGTAAGATAAGGGTATTTAATTCATACCTAGGGGTTGTTCTGTTTGAGTCCTCAATTAATGAACTTTTAAAAAAATTGGCAAAATATGCATAACATAAAATTTGCCAGTTTTAACCATTTTTAAGTATACAATTTAGTAACATTCAGTATATTCACAATGTCACCACTGTCTAGTTCCTTTGCCCCCGCCCCCTTGTCCCTGGCAGCCATTAATCTGCTCTCTGTGTCTATGGCTTTGTCTGTTCCGGATATTCCATGTGGAAGGAATCACACTGTATGTGTTTCGGTGTGTGCAGCTGGCTGCTTGCCTTTAGCATAGCGTTTTCAAGGTTCATCTATGTGGAAGCACGTGTCAGTCTTCATTCTTTTTTTATAGTCAGATAATATTCCCTTGTATGTATATACCACCTTTTGTTTATCCATTCATTAGTTGATGGACATTTGGGTTGATTTCACCACCTGTTGGCTATTGTGAAAAGTGTTGCTATGAGCACTCACGGTACCTTCATGTATAAGTTTGTGATTGAAGGCCTGTTTTCAGTGTTTTTGCATGGAATTAGTGAGTCATGGGGTAATGCTATGTTTGACTTGTTGAGGGACCACCAAACTCACTTTCACAGTGGCTGCACCATTTATGTATGAGAGTTTCAATTCTCTATATTTTTGCCAACATTTACTTTCCATTTTATAAAATATGGCCGTCCTACAGGTATGAACTGGTACACGTTGTTACATTGTGATTTTAATTTGCATTTCCCAAATGACAAGTGATGCTGATCTTCTTCTCACGTGCTTGTTGGCGATTATATTGCTTTTGAGTTAAAAGTTATTCAGATGCTGGGGTGGTGTTGGGAGGAAGCATTGGGAAGATGTTGGTCAGAGGATACGAAATTTCTCTTAGGAGCAGTAAGTTCAAGAGATCTTTATAGCATGGTGTTAATAATTACCAATTAATAACAATACATTGTAATCTTGCAAAATGCTGACAGAGAAGATTTTAAGTGTTCTTACCACAAAAAGATAGCTATGTGGGCTAAAGCATCTATTAATTAGCTTGATTTAGCCATACCACAATATATATATGTTTCAGAACATCGTGTTGTACATGATAAATATATACAGTTTTTCAAATTAAAGGAAAAGAATAAAGGAAAGAAATCGTTTTAAGAAGTTGTTCATTTGGGTGGTGTTTTCTTAACACAGGTATGAGTTTTGTGTGTTGTGCCTGGGATGGCAGGTGCTGGGGACACACAGACCAGGGCATTAGTCCTGCCTCTCTGGCTGGGCTTTGGGCCCACCAAACATGGTGTGCCTTTTTGCCCTGTTGTAAAGTGGGGATGACAGAGCCTTCTCTGGAAGGCATTATGAGACGCAGGGGGCACCCATAAAGCATCTAGGTGCTAAGTGAGCACTTTGGAAACCTTGTCATTGTTTTCACAAATGAGGAGATCTGTTATTATATCCCTGCTTCTCTCGTGGGCCTGGCGGACCGCCTTAGCTTCCACAGTGGTGGAGGGTAGACAGTCTGGAGGGACACATGCTAATTGCCCATCTGTTGTGTGAGGTCCCAGGCAGCCCTTAGTAGGTTGGGGTGGAGTGGCAGGCAAGTCTTTTGCTCCGTTGTATTCCTGGCTTCAGTTTTCTGGATTCAGGTCCAGCCTCCACCTTACCCTGGCAGGTAAAGTTGTGAATGTATTATTAGTCTGATGCCCAGGAAAACTAGTCCCTGGAAAAGTTTCTAAGCTGATCATATATGTTGTTGGGAGGCTAGGTACAAGGTCCTTCAGTGGCAGCACCCACATGCAGTAAGGGTGCAGAGCTGACCCCAGGACCTGGCCTCATGCCCTCCTGGCTTTGGTGTCCCAGGTGTTACCTTCACTGTTGTTTTAAGCTTCCCAAGTCGACGGGCATGTGTTGAGATCTAGTGAGCAGAGTTTTCAAACTTTGAAGCTTTTATTAACATATAGAATTATTTTTTTTCTTATAATTATGAACATTTTTATGTAGAGCTGTTCAAGAAAAATAATTTCCTTTGCAAACTCTCAGTACATCTCTCCAGAGAGGCAGTGTGGTACTATGGCCAGAACAAGGGATTTTGACAGCAGGTGGATCCGGGTTGAGCCCTGGATTTACTACCTGCTGGCCGTGGGACTTGAACAACTTACTTAATCTTTGGAGCCTTGAACAACTAACTTAATCTTTGGAGCCTTACTTAATCTTTGGAGTTTCTTTGCCAAGGAAGTGAGAAGTGTTGTGGAACTCCACACCTGGCATAGTGGTCATGAGTCTATAAATCTCAAATTGACCATCACAATATTTTTATTATTATTATTATTTTTGAGACAAGAGTCTCACTACGTTGCCCTCGTTACAGTGCAATGGCGTCACAGCTCACAGCAACCTCACACAGTTCTTTTGCCTCAGCCTCCCAAGTAGCTGGGACTATAGGTGCCTGTCACAATGCCTGGCTATTTTTTTGTTGTTGTTGCAGTTGTCATTGTTGTTTAGCAGGCCTGGGCCGAACTTGAACCCGCCAGCCTCAGTGTATGTGGCCGGCACCGTAACCACCAAGCTACCAGCATGGAACCCATCACAATATTTTTTTAATGTGGTAAAATACACATTACATGAAATTTACCATCTGAACTGTTTTTAAGTATATGGTTCAGTGGTATTCATTGCAACATTTCTAAGGTTTTCTAATTTCTTTTTTTGGATGTGATCAGCCTCCCTCTTCTTACTGATTTCCTGAAAGTTGCCCCTGAGGACCAGTCTCAGCTTTCCTTCCCCACCACCCCATCCCCACTTCCCTTTCTCCATCTTCTTACAGTGAGGCTGGGCAGTTCAGTGGAGTTATAACTGCTTTCCCAAGCTTGAAAGTTCCCTAACCCAAGGAGAGATATAGGCACCTGTGAGGCTTGGCTATTAATAGAGGATTTCTCAGGATCATTAAATGATTATGCTGATGGCATTAACTAGCCTCTGTTTTTGGAGGGAGGAAGATTCTTCTGTTCACACAGGTATTTGTTTATTAATACTTCTCTGAATGTGGGATAGGGAAGAAAAGAATTCAGATTCTTTTTTGCTGTTTTCCAGAAAATCTAGGTAAGGGATTTGGGAAGAAGAGGAAATTGAAACTGTTTAACTGTCGCATTTTAAGGTTATTTTAGTACTTCATTAATCTGTCCTTTGTGAAGGGACTAAAATAAATGTTCTGCTTTGGAGATATTCTGATGTTTCTATTTCCTCCCTCTCCTCCTTCATAAGTGTCATAATTTCCAAGATCTACCTTTTTCTTGATTCACTTTCCTTTTGGAACTTAAAGTTTGGGGAAGGAAGGCTTTCGTACATTAGAGTCAGTGATTTATCTATAATCTTTTAAAAGTACAGTATAGGAATCATTATCTTTGTATTGAATTTCTAATCAGGTGACTTATGAAATGTTCTTAAACACACACAATTATGTTACTGTTTCAGATACCAAGTAATTATTATGCTTTCTCTAATTATACCTTTGAACGTAGGAATATCTTTAATTAATGCTGGCTTTGAAAACCTATCCTCTCTAATGAAATAACGTATTTAAGCAATGATTATCAGTAATTGCTTAATTATTAGGTAAAGACTTGGTAGAAAGCCTTGTAAAGATGGAGCAGGCTGTCACCTCCTGCACTCCTGATAAACTTCAAGTGGGACAGCCAGAAACTAGGCATCTAGTGATGCAACAATCAGTAGAAAGGACCACCCAGAAAATATTTTGCCAAAAAACGTCAGTCTTGAATCTAATAAACCTCTTGCTCTAACCGCCAGTTTATAGGACATTTAGAAGAACCTATTAAATTGACACTGTGAGAATATAGTCAGCCACATAGAATGTGGGCTGTTTATAGGGATAAATGATCTTTCTTTAATAACTGAATATTGAGAGCTTTAAAAACGAAAAAAAAGGAGAAAACTGTTATAAAGTAAAAGAGACTTAAGAAACTCATGAACCAAAGCAATGCGTTTACCTTGTTTGGCTCCTGATTTGAAGAAAGTAGTTGTACAACTGTATAAAAATATTCTGAGGCCATCCAGGAAATGGGTAAGTAGACGATATTAGGAGTTATTTTTAATTTTGTTGGATGTGATAATTATATTATGGTTGTGATTTTTTAAAAGTCCTTATAATGGGTTCTGGTCTTTCAACTTTTTCATAAGTATGAAGATTTCATAAGTATGAAGATTTCATAAGCTAAAAATTTCAAAATTAATTTATTGGTAATGTTTAAACATTTCATTGTAAATGGAAAAAAACAAATAGAGAACTCTTCAGACTGGTGAGACTTCAGTTTTAGAAAATTGCCTTTTGGCTTCTTTGTACATTTTATCTGGTTAGTTTCTTGGCAAATTAGTAGTTATATGAACTTCATGTTGTTCCTCATCCTGAAGTCCCATGGAGCCCTCTAATAAACAAAGAGAAGTCATAATTATAGATACTTAGAGAGTTAATTCTTTAGATAATTGCTAATCAGTAGGCTCTTCATACCAATAAGCAGGGAGAAGACAGAGTTTGGGTGAGATTGCCAGTGAATAGAAATAAATTATGTAAGGATAAGGGTAATTTGTGTGCTTGACAAAATTGGGTTATAGAAGTATATGCAAATAGCACTCTATTTGGTATATGTCTTAGTCTGTTTAGGCTGCTATAGCAAAATACCTTACACTGGGTAATTTAGAAACAACAGAAATTTATTGCTCACAGCTCTGGAGGCTGGAAAGTCCAAGATCAAGGTGCCAGCAGACTTGATGGTGTGTTCCTCAAGGATGGTGCTTCTGTATGTCCTCACGGGCAGAAGGGGCAGACAAGCTCCCTCAGGCCTCTTTATAGGGACACTAATCCCATTCATGAGGGTAGCACCCTCATGACCTAATCACTTCCCAGAGTCCCCACCCCTGGGGGTGAGGTTTCAGCAGATGCATTTCAGGAGGATGCAGACACTCAGACCACAGCAGTATGATCGCTAACAGTGGCAGAACACCCTTAAATGAATGTTTCACTGTAGGGTTGGAAGTCGTACTCTGCTCCCCACCCCACTTCCTTGATGGTGTCATTTGACTTCAATGATCATCTTTATGCAGATAATTACTAAACTGTATCCTTGGCCCAAATTGCCCTCTTGGGCCCTCGAATCACATTCCCATCCACCCCTAGTTGGCCCCCCTGCCTTCCACGTGAGCCTCAGGGGGCCAGGCTTGCCTTCGTGGTCCCACATGGGTTTCACCAGCCATTTCCACACCCACCCAGCTCTTTCCTGCTTCAGACTGTTGCACACACCACCCACTGTGCCCAGAGCAGCCTTCCCCTGTCCTTCTCTCTTGGCTCCCCCTCTTTTCTCCACCTTCCTTATGTCATTCTCCATCACAGCACCTTGCTCACCTGTAAGGTCATGAGCAGGGGACCTTTCCATCTTGGTTAACCCCTCATACCCTGTGTTTAGCTCACATGGTCAGTAGATCTATGTTGGACTCATGAATAAATGAATTAACATGGTAGACTGTGGGCTGGATGTGGGAGACAGATCGATGAACGAACAATAGAAAGTAGCTGACAGTCTACCGGGGAGGCCCAGGAGTGCACTGGGAATATGACCGAGGGGTTAGGAGAAAAGCACAGGCTGGGATCGAGGAAGATGGAAAAGGGGAGTCTGGTGGTTTCAGGAGTTATGGGAAGAAGGAGGGGAGGAGCCTTTGCAAAAGCACCTCCGTGAAGGAGCGTGCTGGGAAGCGCAGTGTGGGCTGGTATGAGCAGGGGATGCTGGCAGGACAAGGTGGGGACAGGGAGCTGGGGATACTTGTCTATCAGCTGAGGGCTTTGGCTTTCTGAAGGCCAAGAACCACTGAAAGATTTAAGAATGAGGTGACGTGGTTGGATTATTTGTTTTCTTCCCTTTCGTGAACCTGAGATACACAGTGTACAGCAACAGTTCGATCAGGCCAGCATGTTAGAACACTCTGGATGGATGGAGGGGCTGGAGGAGGCTCCAGAGTTTAGGGTGGGAGGAGACCACAGCATGAACTCATTCTGGTGGCTCGGAACACACACCTCTGTTTAGGGATAGGACAGTTACAGAATTTCTCAGCACGGTTTCTCATGGCCCCTACCCCCAGGGGCCATGCAGGGGGTGGTCACACGTACTTAGTGACACAGTCTGCACAAGGTAGAGAATGATCATGCTGGGGTTACCACCACCCTTTGCACTCTGGCCTTGACCCCACTCAAGAAGCACTCTAGAGGCCATCTAGAAGGTATGTTCAAGTGCTCTGGGAGCTCTGGAACCAAACTCAGAGTGAGTGAGGAAACAGGCCACGTCTGCAGTCTCAGAACACCTCTGCCCGCTGCACACGGGTGTGCTGGAAAGCCCTCCGGCCATGGGCATTGTGCGGCCCCAGATTAAGTGGTGGCTGTGTGGAGGGAGGGACGTGAGCTGTGTTGGCACTTGAAGGACCTGGCCATGAGCAGGAGTTAGTCATTGGCAGAGAGGGGAAGGTCGAGGTTTGTAGGAGTCTGCTGGGTACTCAAGTGGAGCTGTCTAGTGGACAGTTGGAACTGTGACTCCAAATCACCTTCGGCTTTTCGTTCTGTCTCGCCCCATCCATCCCACCAGCAGCTGAGTTTTAATTCATTTGGTCTCTGACTTGGAACTTGTTTCCCATTCCCTTTGCTGGCCTAATCGAATGCCTCGCCCCATCGCCTTTGTGTATCTGTGAGCGCCGTGGGGTGTGTTTTGTACTTCTCTCAGCTCTACTGCGTTGATTTTTCTGCAGGATAACTTTGATTAAAAGGCTACTTTACTCAGAATGTCCAATGGCTCCCCATTGTCTGCTGCTGTTCTCATACTCCTGAGCCAACTTCTCTAGTATTCTCTCCAACCAAGTGGAGCCACTAGTTTGTCATGCAAACACATCCCACTTTGTCCAGACTTGGTGCCTTTGTCCTTCCAGCCAAAATGACCTCTCTCTCTCCCTTTTAAGCCTCCTGTTCCCTTGATATCAAACATGAGCTTAATTTAAAGCTGAATTAAGGACTAGGCTGTTTACTGTTTGTTGGAGTTAGACCCCCTGGTGAGGCCATGTATCTCTGGGTCCGTTGTTACAGGTATGTGCGCTGGTGTGGATGTCCATCGCTGCAGGGAGGGAAAGTACCTTGTCATGCTTAGTCCTGGGACGGCGTGTGCTGCTCTGCTCTGGGTGTAATTGGAGACAGGAGATTATCTGGGAGCTGATGGTGTCCCTTTTCCCTGTTGTTATGGGACTGTGTTTTGAATTATTTTAGAAACAGATGGCTGATGGGGAATTCTTTTCTACCTTTGTTCTTGGTGAATTGAGTATTTAGTTTGTTTTGGTTACTTCAAGTGCTGACAGCCTTGCTTTCTAGATTGGCAAAAAAAGATTGCATTTTGTATAGGAAAGAATAAAACAAAACAAAGTGAAACAGAACATCTTCTGATGAATACTCTGTACCCTGCCTTGAATTAAACCAGCATTTTAATATCCTTATCTCTTCAAATGAGAAAATCATGCAAAGAGAGACTCCCTAAATCACAACAGGAAGCCTATACTGATGTTGTAAGTATAATAATATGAATGTTTAAAAAGCCTTTCAGTACCATTATTTCAGTACTATTGGGTGGCATTCGTTTTCTGAGGTTCTGCATGAGTTCTCGTCATGTTTTGGTGAGGTCACTAGTTGTTATCTATGTCCCCATCTCAGAAGAGGAAAGGGAGGTGTGACTAATTACAAAGGATTTTCCCAGGGGAACTGAGCAAGTTGAAGATAGAACAACATCCAATTTTGTTCTCTGTGGAATGTTCTGGAGATGATGGCGCTGTTGTCCTCTCTCTGGATTGTATTGTATTATACCAGTGCTAGAGAGCTGTGCTGTTTATTAGCTGAGATTTTTCTAATGAAAAGTGCCCACTACTGATACACTGGCTATTTGTAATTTTAGAGAATCACCTTTCTCTTGCTGGGGAATCCCTTATCCTGTGAGGGTCAGAGGGCCACAGGGTTGATGGGGCCATGTGGCATGTGTCTTAGGCTTGGCCTAATCCAGACACTCCCATCTGAATTCTGGTTTTTTTTTTTTTTTTAATTTCAGACTAATGTATAGGTACAAACGATTAGGTTAGTCCAAGTTGTATTTGAGTCCATTACCTAGGAGGTGTAACATATACCCTTGTATTGTACCCATTAGGTAAGACCTTACCAAATCCCCAGAACATACTCCTAAGTAAAGTAATCACAAGAATGGAAAAGCAAGCATCCAGTGTACTCAATACTAACGTGAAATCAGTAGGTGAGCAGCTGCATACTCATACAAGAAAAAAAGAAACACAAATTCAAGTGATAGGGTGCAGGTGGAGAGGAGGAGGGAGGGGGTTTGGATTTTGACTTTTGAGGGGAGAGACCAGGAAGCAGAGGAGTGGAGAGTCCATGGGCAGCTCTGCCCGGGCAAATGCATCTGTGACGTTGTCATGGACTCTTCCCGCAGCCAGACCCCAGTGGGCTTCTCAGGGGCCCAGTTTCTCTTGGCTTGTGACTGCTTTTTGAACTTGAGAGATAAAAATAAAACCCCAAGCCCCTGGCTCGGCACCTGTGGCTCAAGTGGCTAAGGCACCAGCCACATACAGCTGAGCTGGCGGGTTTGAATCTAGCCCAGGCCCGCCAAACAACAACAATGAATACAACCAAAAAATAGCTGGGCATTGTGGTGGGCACCTGAAGTCTCAGCTACTTGGGAGACGGAGGCAGGAGAATCGCTTGAGCCCAGGAGTTGGAGGTTGCTATGAGCTGTGATGCCATGGCACTCTACCCAGGGCGACAGCTTGAGGCTGTCTCAAAAAAAAAAAAAAAAAAAAAAAAAAATCCGAGGCCCCCTGCCAGCTGAATGGACACTCTCTTGGCCAAAGTCCTAGAATGGAATTCCTAGTCACAGGAGGATGTCAGCATGGATACACCTGTAGCTTATACCCCTTCCCTGGGTAGCTCCTATGATGCTATTTTCCCTAAGGGCTAAACAGAAACCAGCCCTTTGGGAAGACTTGCTCTGGCGCTGATTTCTGCTAACCTTGTGACTGCTCCTCCCTTTCACAGTTTTGATACATCCACCCATAAGTGTTCCTTCCTGATAGACCACCGACTCGGAGTGGTTGTGTTGAGTTCATGGGAGGCTGTGCACTGAAAGTCTTTGTGGCCTCTGCTTCTCATTTGACATTAGAGGGCCGAAACGCCACCATTGGCTTATGCTAATGCTGCCATTTTTTGGACATGTGGCTCATTAAGAGGCATGAAGCTCATTCATGCGAGGCATGTTTCTCCCTTTGTAAATACTCATAACCCCTCCTGTGCTTGTTAAATGGACGGATTTGGTCGTCCCACTCAGTGTAAATTCATGTTCCCTTTACTCCTCCCTCCATGTGCCTGTTTCCAGCTTCTGGCTGGAGGCTGCACTTCCAACCTGCCATAGTGGCCACCACAGGCTGCAGCCCTTTATGGGAAATAAAGCTCTTCTTTACACATTTGTGAACCACGTCATCCTTCAGTTGATGGACCCGTGTCTTCTGGTTATTCTGCGGACCCCCTGATGTCCTTCCGTTGAGTTTCCCTTCTGCTCATGCAGCTAGGGTTGTTTCTGTTGCATAGGGTCGTATAGCCTCCTGCTTGAGAAGTCAGATGTCAACACCCACTTCTCGGGGTGATTTTCAGGTATCCCATATCTTGTTAGCAGACAAGGGAACTCTTTTTTGTTCTTGTCTGAAATGGCCATCAGAGTTGTTAGATGTGAGAGAAGACGATGGCTTGCAGTGGTGTATTTAGAACTTTGCTGTTTACACTGTGAGCCACACCCATATAAGACAGCAGGCCATTCAGTTCATAAATGTATGTGTTCTGACTGCTCTGCCGGCTGCTCCCTCCTCTCTCTTTCTGTCCTCAGACACCCCTATTCCCTGAAACAATGATCTTGAAATTAGGCCAATTAATAACCATATAGTGTTCAAGTGAAAGAGTCATATGTCTCTCCCTTTAAACCAAAAGCTAAGAATGATTAAGCTTTGTGAGGAAGGGATGTCAGCAGCCAAAATAAGCCAAAGCTAAGCCTCTTGCACCAAATAGCCAAGATGGGAAGGCAAAGGAAAAGGTTCTTGAAGGAAATTTAAAGTGCTGTTGCAATGGACACACACTGATAAGAAAGTAAGGCAGCCTTATTGCTGATATGGAGAAAGTGTGAACAGATAGAAGATCAAACCATCCATACCCTTCCCTTAAACCAAAGCCTAATCCAGACCAAGGCCCCACGTCTCTTCAATTCTGTAAAGGCTGAGAGAGGAGAAGAGGCTTCAGGAGCAAAGTTTGGAGCTAGCAGAGGTTGCTTCATGAGGTTTAAGGAAAGAAGATATCCCCATAACGTAAAGTGCAGCGTGAAGCAGCAAGTGCTGATGGAGAAGCTGCAGCAAGTTACCCAGAAAACCAAGATTATTGATGAAGGTGGTGGCACTAAACAGATTTTCAGTGTAGACAACACAGCATTCTATTCTAAAGAAATATCATCTACAACTTCCCTAGCTAAAGAGGCAAAGTCAATGCCTAGCCCTTTAAGCTTTAAAGGACAGGCCGATGTTCTTGTTAGGAACTAATGTAGCCACTGACTTTAAATTGAAATCAATGCTTATTTACCCTTCCCCAGGGCTCTTCAGAATTATGCTAAGTCCGTTCTACCTGTGCTCTAGAAATGTCACAACAAAGCCTGGATGGTAGCACATGTGTTTACAGCATCGTTTACTGAATATTTAAAGTCCACTGTTAAGACCTACTGCTCAGGGAAAGATTGCATAGCTAATTAATGGTACACCTGGTCACCTGAGAGCTCTGATGAATATGTACAAGGTGACTAATGTTGTTTTCGTACCTGATAACACTCATTCTGTAGCCAATGGATCAAAGAGTAATTTTAACCTCATAGTCTTCTTATTTAAGAAAAACATTCATAACGGTGTAGATACCGTAATAGTGATTCCTCTGATGGATCTGGGATTCACCACCATTCCAGATGCCATTAAGAGCATTCATGATTCATGGGAGAAGGTCAAAATGTCAACATCAGTAAGAGTTGGGAAGAAGTTGATTCCAATCTCATTATGAGTTTGCGGGTTTGCAGATCTCCTGGAGGAAAGAACGGCAGATGTGGCGGAAGTAGCAAAAGACCTAGGGTTAGAAGTGGAGCTTGAAGGTGTGACTGAATTGCTGCAGCCTCACAATCAAACTTGAGCAGTGAGGTGGGCGTCCTATGGATGAGCAAAGAAAGTGGTCTTTTGAGATGGAATCTACTCCTGGTGAAGATACTCTGAACATCATGGAAATGAAAATGAAGGATTTAGAATATTCTATAAGCTTAGTTGAAGCAGCAGGCTTTGAGAGGATGGACTCCAATTTTGAAAGTAGTTCTGTGGATCAAATGCTATCAAATAGCAACACACACTGCAGGGAAGTCTTTATGAAAAGAAATGTCAGTTGATGTAGCAGATTTCATGGTTGTGTTGTAAGAAATTGCCACAGCCACCCCAGCCTTTAGTAACCACTGCCTTGATCATTTAGCAGCCACGAAATTGAGGCAAGACCCTCCACCAGCAAAGTGATTAACTCACTAAAGGCTTAGATGATCATTACATATTTTAGTAATTAAATATGTATTTTTTGAAACTAAGAAAGGTTTTATCGTTAAAATAGCAGCAACACACATCCAAATACTAGTGCTCGAATCCTCTCAGTTTTTTAAGAGAGAAAACTACATTCAGGTTTCAATTAAAAACTGGAACGACTGAAGAATGACAACTGCTTGTGACACAGGTACAATCTGTGCTTGTCTGAGAAGTCATTCTGTGTTTCCATATCGGTGGGAATGCAGGGAAAGAATGAAACAATATAAGACAAAATGGCAGGTGCTCAAAGCCTAAGACCCCTTCTCCACTCTAATGTGCTCTTGCTTTATGTTTGAAAATTAACCAGCATGTCATTTTACAAGAAACTGTAATATCAAAGAACACTTCCAAAAAAGTCTAAAATAGATTCAAGGTCACTACTAGACTTATGCAGGGAGGTCAGTGAGGGAAAAATGGTTGGGTTCTCAAAAGCCAAATCTCACATAATGGCAGGCACTGCCGATGCCGTCTCAGTACAGGCTGGTCGTCTTCATGATGCGCAGGAACTCCTGCTCATTGACTTCACCGTCTCCATCTTGGTCAGCTTCATCAATCATTTCCTGCAGCTCCTCATCAGTCAGGTTCTCGCCCATCTCCTTGGCTGCGCGTCTCAGGTTTTTGAACGATATCGTCCCAGTTTCATCATCATCAAAGAGCTTGAAAGCCTTCAGGATTTCTTCTTTGGTATCTTTCTCAGACATTTTCTGAGTAATTACGGTCAAAAATTACTAAAATTCATTTTCCCTGCCCCTTCCTTATCAATTTCACTTACCATCTTCTTGATTTTTTCTTTCTTGGGTTCAAAGTGCAGGGCCCTCATCACCACCTTAAGTTCCTTAACATCTATGGTCCCAGTTCCATCAGCATCAAAGAGATCAAAAGCTTCCTGGATTTCCTGTTTCTGCTCTTCAGTAAGCTCAGGCTTAGGACTCATCCTTTTTCGCTGGGCACTTGATGTCATGTTACCCTTCTTAAAGTTGGAGGCCATAACCAATGAACTCTGCTGCTGGTTGTTGCAGCAACCAACCTATCTAAAATATTTTTAATTAAGGTATGTATGTTGTTTCTTTAGACATAACACTATCACATCCGTCAGTGTTTTTCAACCTTTTTTATCTCACTGCACACTTGAACCTATAAACTTCTGTGGAACACTTCAATTATGTTGATCAAATAAAAGAGGAAAAAATAGAATATACTTACTGTGCTTTGAACTCCTTTTGAAAATAATTTCATTAGGCGTGGCACCCATTGCACAGTGATTACAGCGCCGGCTACATGCACCCAGGCTGATGAGTTTGAACCCGGCCTGGGCCACCTAAGCAACAAGGACAACTGCAACAAGACAGTACCCGGGGGTTGTGGTTGCTGCCTGTAGTCCCAGCTACTTGGGAGGCTGAGGCAAGAGAATCACTTAAGGCCAAGAATTTGAGATTGTTGTGAGCTGTGAGGCCACGGCACTCTACCTAGGGTGACATAGTGAGACTCTGTCTCAAAAAAAAAAAAAAAATTAATTAATGATCTTTAAAAGTTTTCGCAGCACAACTAACATCCTCTCAGGGCACACCGGTTGAAAATCGCTGGCACATGTAATCATCTACAGTGTAGTGTAAACATCGCCTTTATCTTTGCTGAGAAGCCCCAGAATCTGTGTGACTCGCTTCATTGTGATACTTCATTCTGTTGGTCTGGTACCTAGCCTGTTATATCCTGGGGATATGCTTTATATCAAGAATGCCTTTAAATCAGAAAGAAAAACACAGACAACCCAATAGAAAAGTGAGCAATAGAAGAGAGAAGACCCTAGAAGAGGCAGCGTGACTGGCCAGCAAACAAGAAAAAGCTGCTCCACCTGGTGTAACCACGGAAATGCAAATTAAAACTGTAAAGCTTCCCACAAGCCACTGTGGAAGCCTTCGGACAAGTATTGGTGAAGATTCGCAGCAATCTGGCTTTCATATATTGCTAGTGGGAATATAAATTCAATCACTTTGAAAAATTACTTAAAAATTGCAGGTGAACGTGTCATCTGACCCAGCATTTACATTCTTATACACTGTGCGTATGTCTATAATACATAGGGTTGGATAATTAAGTTCACGAACTCATCCCGGAAAAAGTGCTACATACCACATTGCTGAATATCATTATGGTCACCTTCAAAGTACCCCCCTTGATCATCTTGTATGTGCATCAAAAAGTGGGTAAGAAAGTTTCTATTAGAAATGCTTGTGATAAAAATTGGCAGTAGTCCAACTCTCCATCCACAGTAGATGGATACATTTTTATTTATTCATAGGAGAGAATTCATGTTAACATGAAAATGGAAGAATTGTAACTATTGGCTGGACACAGCGGCTCACACCTATAATCCTAGCACTCTGGGAGGCCGAGGCGGGAGGATTGTTTGAGTTTAGGAGTTGGAGGATTGTTTGAGCTTAGGAGTTGGAAGCCAGCCCCATCTCTTATAAAAATAGAAAAATTAGCCAGGCCAGGCTTCGTGGTGGGCTCCTGAAGCCAGTCCCGGCTACTCAGGAGGCTGAGGTAGGAGGATTGCTTGAACCCAGGAGTTGAGGCTGCTGTGAGCTATGCAGACACTATAGCACTATAGCCTGGGCAGTAGAGTGAAACTCTGTCAAAAAAAAAACAAAAACAAAAACACAAAAACAAATTACAGCTACATACAACAAAACCCATGGATGAAATCTAAAAAGCAATGTGGGGTGAGAAAAATAAGTTGCAGTAGAGTACACATTCCATTTTGATAAAGTTTAAAAAGATACAAAGCTGAAGACTTTGGGGAAACATACGTGTGGCGAGACCGTAAGTAAGACAAGGATACGATAAATTCAGAATGTCCTTGTCATCCCCGGGGAGGGAAGTTACTGGACAAGGGATATGCTAGGGCATTACGGGTGATGGTAATACTCTGTCTTTCTCACCCCCAGGTGATCGTTGCATTATCTGTAACTGATGTGTATGTATATTTATAAATAGTATTTCTTTTTTGTGGCTGGGGGACAGAGTCTCACTATGTCACTCTGGGTAGAGAGAGTGCCGTGGCGTCACAGCTGACAGCAACCTCCAACTCTTGCGCTTAAGCGATTCTCTTGCCTCAGCTTCCTGGGACTACAGGCGCCCACCACAACTCCCAGCTATTTTTTTTTTTGTTGTTGTTGTAGTTGTCATTGTTGTTTAGCAGGCCGGGCTGGGTTCGAACCTGCCAGCCTCGGTGTATGTGGCCGGCGCCCTACCCACTGAGCTACAGCACCACCTACATAGCATTTCTTATCCACTTGATATTTGATAATAAAAGCAGTACCAGTCAGAGGAGAGGGTAACCTGGTAGGAGATTTCTTGGTGTACATTTGGGGTTGGAGAAGGAAAGGGAAGACACTCTTTTCTAAACCAGGGAGAAAAATGAAAGGCAGGGAAGGGGAAGGAGTACGGTGTTCATAATGCCATTAAAAACCTCCTTAGGACAACCTGAGAACTAGGAGAATAAAAGTTTCTGAAGACTTGCTAAGTTGGGTAGCAGTTTAAAGATTGGCTAGTTTTTTGTTCGTTTGTTTTTCTTGAGACATAGTCTCACTCTGTTGGCCCAGGCTAGAGAGCTCTGGTGTCGGCTCTCTCAACCTCAAAGCCCTGGGCTCAGGAGTAGCTGGGACTACAAGTGCCCACCACGATACCTGGCTAGTTTTTTTTTATTTTTAGTAGAGTTGAGGTCTCACTCTTCCTTAGGCTGGTCTCGAACTCCTGGTCAAGCAGTCTGCCCACCTCGGCCTCCAGAATGCTATGGTTGCTGGTGTGGACCACCACGTCCGGTCTGAGGACTACATTTGTTTTTAGATTCTTAGAAATTCTGAGGGGCTAGGGATCTTTGTCTTGTAGTAGATTTAATATCCACAGGGAGTTGAGATGACTCATCATGTTTTGGAAACTCCCCACAGTTTAGCAAAGAAGCAAAAATAGTGGTGCTATTTGGACTAAAGCTTTTTAGAGGTGCCGTCCCCCGGGTTTCCTAGGCCAACCCTCAGAGGAGTTTTTTCCCCCATTGCTTGTGCCAAGGTGTGAGCTGTCCCCAGGTGGCCCAGGGTGCCTCCCAGTCCGAAAGCCTTTGCATAGATTTCAGGAAATAATTTAGGATGATTTTCAACTTAATTTGTTCACCAACAATTTTAATTCAGTGGACTGATTTGACAGAACATGGTGTGGCGCAAAGAGTATTCAGCCTCAGAGAACATGTGAACCTGCCTCCCTGGGCTGGCGCTGGCCCTGTGTGCTATTTTGAGCAAGTCAGCTTAAACCCTTTGAGCCTCATTTGCACTGTGAGGGGATTGGCCTAGGAGATTGAAAAGTCCATGATTCCATGATTGACTACTCTATTTAGGGACGATTTCCAGATAGAAAAATATGACTTAAAAAAAATGGGTAAGAACCCCACATCATTTTGCTTGTGTTAGCCTAAGACAAGTTCCTAGAGATGGCTAGACTCCTCCTCCTTATGTTTAATCACTGAATTGGTGTGGCCGGGCGGCAGGAGCACGGGCCAGTTCCAGGCTGTGACACCCAGCATGGCCAGCACCTGGCCCAGGACAAGAGTGTGGTAGGCACCCTGTAAATATGAGTCATGTGGCCTAAATGGCTGAAAGGCCTTGGAGCTGGCGGCTCGGAGCGAGTGGCAGCAGTGGCTGGGCCACCTGGAGTGATGCAGGAGCCCAGAGCCATGTCCTGCGTGTGGGTGTCACAGTCTGAGAGGCACTGTGTCACCCCAGCCCTTTCCTCTTTCTGTCCTCAAAGAGAGAACCTTTCACTCTTTAGTGAACAAATGCTTTAGAGCTTGAAAATTGATCTCCAGGGCTTGAAATTAGAGTCCCTGATCCCTTTTATGTTATGAGAGAGACTCACCTGGGTTCCTGAATTAACTACAGGAGTAATCCCCCATGGCACTGCAGCTGCTGTCTCTTCAGAGTGGCTTTCTCTCTCCTGGGGCTTGGCCCAGAGAGAGAAAGAAAGCAAAAAAGCATCGCAGCTTGGCACACCTTCCATTTCTTAATAGGAAGTTTTTGTGCCTTCCATTTTCTAGTCACAATTTTTCTGTCCTTTTGGTCACTTTGCCTTTCCCATTCCCTGTCCTTGAAATACAGAGTTGATCTAATTCTAACTTGCTCTGGTTACTTGGGTTCATAAATTAGCCCCTAAACGTTGTTTTTCTTTGTTATTTTATTTCTTGCAGCCTTCCGTTTCATTTGCAAATGTGTTTTTGATTCAATTTATTTATTTATTTATTTATTTGAGGTATTACCCATCATTTTTAATGTGGTTTGAATTTCATTCCAGCTGCAAACATTTGCCTAGGCACTAGGAGGTAACAATTTCAACTATGTATTTTTAAGTTACAAAGGTTAGGAGATGGAGAGAAATACAGGTTAGTGGGGTCTCTATTTTCCAGCAGGAAGTTGAACTGGGGGGTACTCAAATTCAAGAAGATGGCTCAAGTTTCGTGGAGTCTTCAATAAAGTTGGCAGCAGGGTTGAGAAAAAGCAAAGAGGATAGCTTGTATTCCCCATTTGTTTCTGCAGGTAACTGGGGCTCAAAGACTTCAGTAGGATTTTTAGCACCTTCTAGTGGACAAGAAACATTCAGGGCTGTATAATCACGGTCACTGAAATCTGGTGAAACGTACGATGGATTCTTCAGATCATCCAAAAGAAAGTCTTTAGAATCTTAAAGTCTTTCTTCAAGGCCATTTAGCAGCACCTCATCTAACTGGAAAAGCACGGAATTTTTCATGTTTTGCACCATCTGCTTATATTTTCCCCCATTGGCTTCGTGTGGACTTTCCTTCATTTTTCATTAAACTTATATTATCTATTTCTTATTCAGCACCCACATTGAGTAAAGTTTCAGTTTCCCTTGTCATCAGCTTTTGAAGTTCAGAATTGGATGGCTCACTGACATGATCAGAGTCAGGATTCATTTTCTTCCTAGATAGCAATGACTTTAGATCCATCATACTAGCTTCCGTACAGCATTCGCATCTCATCCCTGCTCAGTACAGTGGAACATTGAGGATCTGATTTGTCTTCAGTCAACATTAAATCATTGACTTGGGAAGAAGACACTAACTCCAAAGAAATACTTTTAGTTTCATGTCCAAATAATTCAACGGTCATTAGTCCCTGGATATCTGGTAAAACCAAGTCCAAATCCAGGTCCAGTGATTCTTCACTCACGGATATACTCTGCCTTGACATTTCAGGTTCTTTCCCATCTTTTCCACTTGCTTGATCCCCAGATGAAACAAAGTGTATGGATTCATGTTTCAAAGTAGACAGGACACGGTCAAGGAGACCTTTATTTTTGCCTTCAGCAAGTGTATAACCATTGTTTAGTATCTCCGCAGCTTGTTTCCTCTTCTCTGGTGGAACATGGAAATACTGACAAGCACATTTGGAAGCTGAAGCTGCAGATGAGACTGGAAATGACCTTTCTCTATTCAGGTCTACTATGTAGTCTCCACTCATCAAACTCAAGATAAACTGGAGAATCTGTGTGAACAGCTGCTGTTGCTCACAGTACTTCTGTCTCAGATTTGTCATTTCAAGCCAAAGGGTTGCCTATTCCTAACAATGGCAGCAGAAAAATGTTTCATAGAAAGCTGGAACAATTAAGCCTCTAGGCCAGTGAGTTTACCTGAATATCTTACTTCCACATCTAGAAGACTACCCCTGCTGAATCTGGAGTGTCTGGCGGATTTTTGCTAGGGCGGGGCATCTCATGGGCTGTGGGGAGTTGTGCTGAAACTCTAACTCTAATAGAGGCAGGGAATCACAAGGGGAGAGAGACTTGCCCCATGTTGGAAAGAGCATAGTGTGGGACCCGCACCACTGACCACTGGGGACTGTGGTGACACCTGCCGGCACCCCACCTGCTTCTGCTACCCCTGGGGTGCTGGCCACCAGCTCCCCGCCCAAGTCCTGCGACCTGTGAAGCCTGCAGCCAGCGGCCTGATTCACTTTAAAAAGGATCTTGCTCCCCATTCAGATCTCATATTTCAAAAACCGATTATATTATAGCAGAGTTTTAAAACAGATAGACAAAATGATGCGTCCTTAGGAAAACTTTTCCAATTTATATGATACACAGTGTGACAGAATCATGATTTTGTGAATCTTTCATTTGTACCATCAGTATTTGTTTAGATTTTTTTAACCATATGTTTGCCATTTATTCTTAAATTTGTAAAATTTAAACCTTTACTATAGAGAAGAACAGTTGCTGTGGATGTAGTAAATATGTTTTTTTGGTCCACGCTTGGAATATGACAGGTAAATAAAAGCATTTAGACAAGGAATCCTAGAGCTAGGTTGTATAGAAGACAACAAAGTGCCTGTTATATTTTCATGAGTTGGGGTTGGAGGCGCACACCTGTAATCCCAGCACTTGGGGAGGCTGAGGCAGGAGGATCACACGGAAGTGGGAGTTCAAGACCAGCCTGGGCAACACAGTGAGACCCTCAGTTCTACACAAAAAGAAAATAAAAAGAAATGTTCTCTTTCTTGTGTTGTTTATTCATTTTTAAAAGTTGTATTATGGAGAAAGGATTATGCTCCTTTTAACACATTGCTGACTGGGCACGAGTTACCCAGTGACATGGATAGTTTCTGTATAAAATTGCTAGTCCACAATGTATTAACGTAGCAGCTGTTCCCTGATTTCATTTCTTCTAGGCTTAATTCCTGGTTCTTCCCAATTCAGTCTGTTTTATTCTTTCTCCCCTCCTCATTTCTCAGGTGCTTATAATATAGAATCACTTAGGGCTTCTAACATGTTAACACATTGTTAACCCGTCAGCAATTTGTTAAGGAAGCAGTTTATATCTGGTGGAAGTTTGTGACTTTCAGAGGCTCAGGGAACCATCCAGAAATACTTTATCTACAGGACTACGTATTATTTACAAATTTTAGTATAGACAGACAAAATCTATTCACAGAATTTTGTCTGAGTTCTTGATTTCCATCTCTGCTAGCGAGTCACCAATACCTCTGGCTACCCCTCTTTCAGCTTGTGTGCAATTGTAAAAGCTACTTTAATTCCATATTATAAGTCTTCTGTAAACTCACAAAGTACAGAGCAGTATTGTTCATTGGTACTATCAGTATTTGTTCAGATTTAACCACATGTTTACCATTTATTTATTCGTAAGTTTATTCCTTCTTAGCTCTTCCTAGGGTAATCTTCTTGCAGGATACTCTTGTTCAGAAGCTCCTTCACTGAGGTCATCTGTTGGTGTAACCACTTTTTGTTTGTCTGAAAATGTCTAAATGTCTTTATTTTATGTGTTGGAGAGTTTTATTGATTATTTGGGTCTAAGATGTCTAAGTTATTTTTTCTCAGCACTCAGAGGGTTTTGTTTCCTTGTCATCTGGCTTCAAGTTCTGTGAAGGAGTGATCTGCTGATTTAATTGCTATCCCCTTTTCTGTAATTGGTTTTGCAATTTCTATTTGTCTTTGATGTTCTATGGTATCATCCTGTGTATGGGTATGGGCTTCAAAAAAATTTACCATGCTTGAGATTTCTAGGTCTTTCTGAATTAAGTGATTCATGTGTCAGTCATTAATTTTGGAAAAATATATATATATATTTTTATCTTTTTTGTTTTTTGAGACAGAGTCTCACTTCGTTGTTCTGGGTAGAGTGTCGTGGTTGTCCCAGCTCACAGCAACCTCCAACTCTTGGGCTTAAGCGATTCTCTTGCCTCAGCCTCCTAAGTAGCTGGGACTACAGGCACCCGCCACAACGACCAGCTATTTTTTGGGTGTAGTTGTCATTGCTGTTTGGTGGGCCCAAGATGGATTTGAACCTGCCAGCTCCAGTGTCAGGCACCAAGCCAATTTCGGACAATTCTTAGCAAATATTGTCTCTGTTCCCTCTATTCTTTCTAAAACGTTGATCAAATGTATGTTAGACTGTCTGAGCCTATCTTCTACATCTCATAACTTCTCTTTTTTCTCTGTTGTCCACGCTGGAGTAGCTAACTGCAACCTCAACCTCCTAGGCTCAAGCGATCCTCCCGCCTCAGCCTCCAGAGTAGCTGGGACTATAGGTGTGAACTACCACGCCTGGCTAATTTTTCTAATTTTAGTAGAGATGGGGTCTTGCTCTTTTCCAGGCTGGTCTTGAGCTCCTGAACTCAAGAGATCCTCCCCGTTTAGCCTCCCAGAGTGCTCAGATTACAGGTGTGAGCCACTGTGCCTGGCCAGCTTCTCTTTTTTTATGTTTCTCATCTCTTTGTTACTCTCTCCCCACTCTGAGTAATTTCTTCTATCCCCCGGTTCCCTAAGTCTTGATTCTGCTATGTCTAAATTGCTATTTTACATGTATATTGAGTTAGAAATTTTTAATTTTAGTATTTTTTATATTTTTAAATGTTGTTTCTTTTCCAAATATTACTGGACAGTTTTCATAGTCTCTTGCTTGTTATTCATGTTTTCAGTTTCCTCTTTATTATTTCAAATGAATTAAACATACTTTAAGGAATGTATCCGATAATTTCAACATCTGAGGTCTTTATAGAAATGATTCTGTTTGTATGGGTATTTTTGTATTTTACTTTTTTGGTGGGGTTTCTCTTGACTTTTAGTTCACTTGTGATTTCTAAGAACGTGCTCATATTTGTTGCAGCCCTAGCTCCAGGCATACTCTGATACCTGGCTTGAGAGTGTGTGCACTTTTGAGGATGATTTGGAGACCAGGTCCACTTCAAATGTTGATCCTCAGCCTATACTTACTAGGACCATGCAAATAGTATAGGTTCCAAACTTGGGGAGACTTTGTATTTAGTAGTTGGACAAAGTCAAAGTTGAGACCAATGCTCTTTTTTTTTTTTGAGGGGAGCTTTAACAATAGAAATTTATTATCTTACAGTTTTAGAGGCCAGAAGTCTAAGATGGGAGTGTCAGCAGGCTATGAGGGGGAATGTGTTCCGGGCTTCTCTGGCTTCCGGTGGTTTGCCGGCAAGCTTTGGCGCTTCTTGTGATCAGATGCGTCACTCTGATCACTGCCTTTGTTTTCACATGGTGTTCTCCTTCTGTGCGTGTCTGTGTCCACATTGTCCCTTCAAAAGGACATCAGGCAGGTTAGATGAGGGACCTACTGTGGTATGACCTCCTCTTAACTAATAACCTTCACAATAATCCTGTGTCTGAGTATGGTACACTGTCAGGTCCTGGGGGCCAGGACTACAACACAGGGGTGTCTAGGGGGATACAGTTCAACCTGCAGCAGACTAAACCCAGACTAAACCTCTTAGTCTGCGTTTTCCCCAGAAAGCAGAGCCTGAGATGAGGGTTCATGTGCAGATATTTTATTCCAGGACCTGATCCCAGGAAACAGAAGTGAGAGATTGGGCAGAGTTCAGCCGGGAGGAGGGAAAGTTAGCCCAAGGTGTTCTCAAGCCAGACCCTGTTGGAGACAGATACTTGTCTTGCTGTCCTGAGGGCTGGATATTTTTTTCTTAGTTCACTCTTTCCCTGAGGGTATGACACTTTTTGAGCCTCCACTTGTGGAAGATGGTCTTCAGATGGGTGCTCTGCTTGTCTAGGCCAAATCCTTGCCCCTCACTCCCCTGTGGCCTAAGCACCAGGTCATCTGGTCCAGTGACCCCTTGGCCGTCTGTGTACTTCAGTGCCCAGTCACTGCCCCTGTCCAGCCCCTGCTTGATGCTTGTGCTCAGCGTGTTCACCCTATTGTCTTGTGGGCTCATCCAGTCACTTCAAAGGAGGTTTTAAAACTTATATTATTAACTGTTCTTCAGTGTTCCGGAGTGGACGGTTTCATTCTAGTCTGCTGTATTGTCAGAAATAGAATAGAAATAATTCACTTAAAGGAAAAATAATGTGAATTTAAGATGATACCACTTGTGTCTTGATAGACTATTGGTGAAGAGAAAGGAGAGACTTGCTCATGATGGTGGCTCAGTTAGGGCCCAGCCTGGGCTACAGTGGACTGTCCTGGGCCCTGGACCTCCATCAGTGCCTGGGCTGTCACTTGTCCTGCTTCTCTAGGCACCTGTTGTGTTTGAATGATAGGTGGGGATACATCAGTGTATTGAATAAGGACAGCTGTCGCAAGGATAAAGAATACGAAAGTTTGAATGGAGAATAGGATGACTTAGGCCCATGTCAAAGCTTGGTATCCTCATACACCATTTGTTCATTCGTTGCACTGATGTTTATTGAGCTCTTATTTTATGTTATTCACTGTGCTGGGAGTCTAATGAGCAGACAGTGAATTTCAGTGGACGTAATAAGGGATATGACAAGGAGAAGCCTGGGGAGAGGCACTAACCCACCTCTGGAGGGTTGAGGAAAGAGGTCGTATCAATGCTGAAGGACCCGGAGGAGTAACCCAGGTTGAGAGTTGGGGGAGGAGGATGTGCATAGTCATCAAGGCCTGAGAGAATCTGGGTTTGGAGAACTGCAGGTTGCTCATTTGTCCAGAGCACAGGAGGGGAGGACAGAGAGTCGGGGTGGGCTTGGGCCTTCAAGTGGGAGGCCTCGGGAGCTGTGTGTGGGAGCACCACTGGGGAACTGAGCACCTCTCCCCCTGGGTAGCAGGTGATGCCGTCAGACTGGTCTTGTTCATGCTCTTAGGGGCCAGCTGCTATCATGGAAAGAAAACTCATGGGCTTTGGCATCAAGGCAGCCTTATGTTTAGATTCCAGCTCCACTGTCTGGTGGCCCTGTAATTGGTTTGTTTACCTTCTCTGAACCTCTCTTTCTTCATGTGATGGATGGGGAAGAAAGGACTAGACAGCCTCCCCGGCTCCTCCTTTTCCAGTATTGTGCAGTTCTATTGGGATGAGTCTGCATTGTTAGAAAATAAGAGGCAGGGTGGCGCCTGTGGCTCAAGGAGTGGGGCACCGGTCCCATATGCTGGAGGTGGCAGGTTCAAACCCAGCCCCGGCCAAAAACCACAAAAAAAAAAAAAAAAAAGAAAATATGAGGCAAAAATATGTAAATGCAGTATATACACCAACCTGCACGGCTTAAGTACAAATGGTTCAGGTTTTTGAATATTTGCAGGTATCATCTTGATGGCAATTTCTGGCCTCCAGCTAGCTGTTTAACTTCTACGGGTCATGGACATCCACAGCGAATGGATGTTTGTTGAATGAATGAATTTTCACTCCTGAAACAAAACGTTAGCAGTATGTATGACTAATCCAGCTTTGATTTTCTTGATAGATCAGCTCTCTCCGGAACAGCACAATCTTTCTCTCTCCTCCGAGGAGCTCATGCTGAAGAGAAGCCCCATGCACAGTGCTGCACAAGTGGCCTTAACAGAAACTGCCCCAGGGTCCCAGCAGAGCAGCTCTCTCCATGTCACACCCTCTCCATCTGCCACTACGTTTTTTAACCAAGGAAAACGGACCCAAAGTACAGCGGATCACAGCATCTTTGTGGCTAGTTACATGTCAATGACAAGTAATGAGGTGGCCCTGGATGAAGATGAAATGGATAACTTCCTGCCAGAGGCTCACTGGGCCACCCTCCGGGTAGCTTCTGCAGTGCAGTATACCAGAGTCAGCTCGCCACGGCTGCCTGAGGGACCCTCACAACCCGTGCTCACTCTGGCATCACCCGTGACCTCTTCACAAGATAAAGAAGTGACATCAGCCTGGCAGACCCCAGTGCAACAACCAGCAGCACACGCTGAGCCCCGCACTCATTTCAGCGCCTTTCAATCAGCTTTTCCCACCTCTGAGGGCATAATTCCAACTCCTACCAGGAATTTGGTGCTTTATCATCCTGATATTTACAGTCAGTTATCAAGAAGGACTTTGCCAGAGATTGTGGCTTCTGTAACAAAGGAAGCGGAAACCCCCGTCCTTTCTAGTTCTGGGTCTTCAGTGCCTCGACAAGTAGGCGACAGCTTTACCCACCACCTGTTCCCCTCCTGGGGGGAGGTCTCACAACCTCCAGAGGAGGTCTCAGCCACAAGTACAGTTAGATACCCTCCTGTGAGCGCTGTGTTGAGTCAAAGCCTGGAAGAAGCCATCTCTCCAAGAGCGTCCCCTGCCGGGGCGGCGTCACACACTGCCCTTGCATTCAGCAGTCCACGTTCTGCCTGGTTTTCAGCTCCCCTTGCATTTGTACCCTTTTTGACCCAACCCGCTGATGTTTCATACAACCCCTTTCTTCCCAGTGACTCCAGTGAAATGTCAGAGTTGCTTGGCAGTTCAGCGGTCCTTAGTCACGTGGACGACCCTCATGTGCTGAGCCCAGTGTCTCCATTCCGGCCCTACACTTGGTGCGTGTCCTGCAGCGTGTTGTCACCTCGGCAAGTTCCGGCCACCAGTCTTGTGGAGAAAGACGTGGGATCAGGGGATGGTGCGGAACCCCTGTCCCTGACCATGTTGGAGCAAAGAAGCGTGACTCCACCGAGCAGTGTCGTAGAGGACTTCACCGAATTTGAGGAAGACCCTCAAGAATTCAATACGCTTTTCCCCTCGAGACCCATCGTCTCACTTTCCTCTAGAACTGTGGAAATCTCAGACGTTGGCGCTTCAGGTGAGGTGGAGATGAACAGGGTTGTGACCATGCCCGTGTACCCTTCCCACAGCCACCTCTCTGCTCCAGCACCGCCTGGTCCTACTGCTGCCCCGTCCTCTGTTGCTGAAGCCTACGCCGTGCCACCCAGCGTGAGCCCTGCGTTTTTCTCGGTCATCACCAGCGTTCTCCTGGACTCATCTCTCTCTGTCACAGCAAACAAAAACACACCCTTGGCTGCCATCAGAGACCCGAGTCTTCTTCCTTCTTATAGTTTGGTTCCTTCAGTGGAGCCTTCATTTTTCTCTGACCAAGAAGCTACCACTATTTTAGAACACAGACCCGGAAGCATTTTGGATTTTGCGTCTAGCTTTTCCTCAACTCCCCCTCTGGGGTTCAGCAGCTCCGTCCCTTCCCTGTTGGAAGCACTTGCTTCTCCGTCTCTGATGTCAGGTGACTCGTCACCCTCCCTGTCTCAGTCTTTTTCTCCCTTGGTGGAGGCATTCCCGTTGTCCAGCTCTATGGATTTGTGGTCACCTCAGCCTTCTCTTCTTAATTCCACAAGTCTCGAGTTTCCTCAGCTCTGGCCGAGTTCAGACCTGCCTTTATACCCTGCCACTTTCCTGTCGAGTCCTTCTGACACGTCACCACCATCAGGCTTTCCCTCTGGTTCTCCCAAGTTCCCTGAAGCATCAAAGGTCTCCCTGACAAATTCTGAAGCTCATTTTACCTCAGCTGTCACTGAAACTACCTCCTGTTTTGAGTTTTCACTCATTTCTTGTGAATCTGTAGTCACCACACTGGTGCCCTCCAGCTCTGAGCCTGTCCTCGGCATCCTGACTGCTGGGACTCATGTCACGTCGACGGCTTTCCCTGTGACACCTGTTTTAACTGAGTCTTCCTTGTTCTCAACTCTGATGCCTTCTGATGACAGAGTCCGTGCCACAGATGGCCACTCGTCTGTCTCAGCCTCTTTCTCCAGAGCCATTCCCACCAGTACAGCGTTATTCACCGATGTGTACCTGTCATCTGCATCCTCGTCTGTCTCTGAGGGGACCCCCTCACCTCTGCCGACAGAGCTGATTGTCATGGACCCGAACACCTCTGCTGAGCCGGGCTCCTCTGACACCAGTGCTGCCACTGCTCTGCCCACTGACACCACCCTGAATAGCAACACCACGGGTCAGAGCTCCCGGGAGAGCCCTGCTGCACCCCCCCTTCCCTCCCTGCGTCCTGTGACCACCTTCACTTTTGAAGCAACGGTGGACACTCCAGCGCTGGCTACTGCCAAGCCCCCGTATGTGTGTGATATCACCATTCCTGATGCCTATTTGATCACAACTGGTAAGTCTCTGGTTCTCCCTGGGAGGGGCTGGACTTTCTAAGGTGCATGTGTGCAGTGCTCCTGAGATTCAGAATGTCACGGTCACGTGTAGGCACTGGGCTGGGGTAACTCCTGGGATGCGATCCTCCGTGCTGTGCCTGCCTTCGTGGGTTCTCAGACAGTTAGCTTCTGTTTCCTCAACTATTAGAGCTGATGGTGGGACCTATTGCATTGGGTTATTGTCAAGATTTAAATGCGTAAGTGTGTGTAAAATACTTAGTTCAGTGCTTGGCACATGGGAAGCACCCACAGAATATTACATGTTAGTAGTTGTAATAAGAGCAAATCAAAGATTTTAATGAGCCCTAGAAGATTTTGGGGGCATCTTTGGTCTTGGAACTCATAACCCACCGGCTGTGTAGATAACACAATTAAAACACTTCCATGTTTCATTCAAGCAGTGAGCTGGTCAAGTGTGTAAGGGCTGCCCTTGCAGTTTTTTTTATTGATTTACTATTCTTGCTCATCCTTGAAAGATGGGTGCACCTTGCTCTTGTCGATTCTTGTAAATGTTACTTGAATCCTGTGGAAGGAAAAATGAAGTGGCTTAAACTTCCCCTGAATCCGGTCACAGGCTTGCTCCTCTTCCTGACTGTAGCCTGAGTTGTGTGGCCACTGTGACCACAGCACACTGGCAGACAGCCCAGGACATGCCTCTTTGAGGAGACTTCCTTCAGGGCTGACGTCCAGCAGCTGGACCTAATGCTGACAAACCCTGCTCTGGGGTTGATTTGGGTGGGGGCGGAGGACAGAGGGAAGACGGGCGGAGAAGATGGCAGAAGAGTTAGAGGAGTGGACCAGGAAGGAGTGGAGAGTATGGAGGGGAGATGGTGAGAGAACATGCCTGGTCTTCTCCCTCCGTGCTGAGGGAGGCGGGCCGCAGAGCCCCCTCTGAGTAGCCCCTGCTCCCCATAGCCCAAAGGGAACCACTTGCTAATTCATGTGATGAATGATTATTGAGTATTTAGCATGTGTGAGATGCTTCTAGAAGTTTTAAGGGATGCTCAGATGAATAAGCCATGGCCCCATCCTAGTAGGAGCTCAGAGCCATGTTTTTCTGGTGGCTGCAATAAAAATGCTTAGAGTTCTCTAGGAGCGCCCGTTTGGGGTGATCAGGGACAGGGTTGGAAGAATGTGAAATCGGAGAGTAGTGTGTGTTGTCATTTGGGTGTTTTTAACAGCTTTTTGGAGTGAAGGTTGCGCCCGCTGAAAATGTATAGTTTCAGTGAATGTCCAGAGTTGTGCATGGGTGTCCATACTGTTACACTGTATTTTTTAGTGGAGGTAAATGCCATGTTTTGCTTTCCGTGACACCTTTGACCCAGAGGAAGGATGGTTCATTTCCAGTCTTCCTTTAGATTTGACCTTGGTTTCTTTGTAGTAATTACCCATTAGTGAGAGTCCAGAGAGGGAGTGGAGCTCTGGAATGAAGTAGGACCACCCTGGATGCTGTTGGTCCATGGTGGACTCTCAGGAAGGCCCTTGGCCATGAGCAGCCTGTGACAGGTGGCTGCCCTGCCCGCACAGAGCCTTTCTGACTCTGCATCCCCTCTGGAGGTCTCCTTTGCCTCTCTCTTGTTAGCTCTGGACATTTTGGGAAACATCTGCAAGATATTCCTTTGCTGAAGATCCCTTTTCCCAAAGACTCAGGTCCTTGTTTCCCCACGTGCAGTTTCACATCTTACTCAGATTAGCTATCAGAGGCGGAGGCCACAGTGATGGCCCTGGGGGCCGTGCAGAGTTGCCCTGGGGAGGAGCTCCTGAGTGATTCCTTCAGTTGTAGGCGGCTCCTTGCAATGTGAACTTCCTGTTCTCCTCATTATCGTTTTCTGTCTCTGACTTCCCACTCTGCCTCTCCTCTCCAAGTTCAGCTGTTGAGACCCTCTCTCTCTCTCCTTCTCTCCTTCCTCCCTTTCTCCTCCTGCTTCCCTCCCCCCACCCTCGCTTGCTTCTTTACACACGGTGCCTGTCCTGCTTTCTGCCCTTTCCCCTCCCCTTCCCACACATTTTGTCTTTCCTTTAGAGTCCACACCATATTCTGTTCCCCGTGGAGCCTGTGTGGGCCTTGCTGAGTTGGTGTGACCCAGCAAGGTGATGGGCTATGGATTCATTCTAATGGGCTCATGAACTAAAGAAGCCCCCCCTTTAAAAATCATTTGGATCACTGATTCACAGGAAAAACTGTCAAATATTACTTAAACATTTGTTTTTTAACAAATGAAGGATAAAGAGTATTCTCTTTCCAGTTTTAGAATTTAAAATAAGGAAATGTGAAACTGAATAATAATATCAAAGATACTGCAATTTTACCTTATGGGAAGTTTATGGCCAAGGTAAGAAAAAAACAATGGGGAAAAGAGCAACTGAGAAACGTGCTTACTTATTAGAATAGATTCTTTTTTTTTTTTTTTTTTTTTTTTGAGACAGAGTTTCACTTTGTTGCCCTTGGTAGAGTGCTGTGGCATCACAGCTCACAGCAACCTCCAGCTCTTGGGCTTAGGTGATTCTCTTGCCTCAGCCTCCCGAGTAGCTGGGATTACAGGTGCCTGCCACATATTAGAATAGATTCTTATGTAAAGCATCTTAAATATGAAAATCTTTGAATAGAATTAGACTTTAGTATGAGAGGTATTTTATTTCCTACATAAGAATTGTGAAAATCTCCTCCCCCGATTTTATTTGTGGTAAAAACTCTTCAACTTCTGCTTTGAAAATATGAGATAGGAGACCTCATTTTATAGAAAAAGACATCATCTAGTTTTGTTGAGTAACATGTTAAGGCCTTTTAAAGTGTGTGTGTGTGTGTGTTTTCCCTGAGAGCTTTTAAAGCCTCATGTTTTACCATTAGGGCCATACCCAGGAGACAGCCTGGATCTGTCCAGGTAAAAATAAGAACTAGGAGCTCCTTGTCCCCTGGCTGGGTTGTAGTGCCTGATTCCTAATCTTACCTACCAAAGGCAAAGGGGGTTCTGTGCACAGTGTCCCCGCTGTTCACCTGGTGGTGTCACAGTCTTCCCTGCTACTCCTCGGTAAGTAGTCAGAAGCAGTTAGATCCTCCAGCTCTGTTCTGACCTGGTCTGGGCCTTATTTTACAAAGAGACTTTTGCAGCTGCTAACATACTCTGGCATGGAGCTGGGGTCTGGAACTGGGACGCCATCATTGTTCACAGTGACACTAAAATGCATTTGATGGTTGGCTTTCGTTTGTAGTGCTGGCCAAAAGAGCCGTGCAGGAGTACATCATCACATCCATCAAAGAAGTGCTGAGGATTCACTTCAACCGTGCAGTGGAGCTGAAGGTGAGTCCCGGGGAGCATGAGTCCTGATGGGACCAGGGCAGACAGGGCCTGGAGGCGGGCTGGAGGCAGGTGATGGTGTCTACGGAATCATCCGCCTTCCTCTCTTCCCTCCGTAGTCCTGGTTAGTTCCTACTCATCCCACTCTAATGCTGCCATATCAGGGAAGGCTTTCCTAACCCCAGACAAGGTCAGGTATAGTCCCTGGGGAGATGTTGGCAGAGTTGGAACAAAAGGGCTCTCAGGCCAGAGGTGGCAGAGTCTGGGGCCATAGTGTTTTGCTTTCCTTAATGTCCATTAAAGGACTTGGATTTGAGTTTAAATAAGATTTTAGAGTGAGTACGTGAATATCTTTCTGTGTACTTAGTGAGACACAGTCCCAGATCTTTTCCTCCCTGATGTGCCTAGAAAGCCATGCTTTATCAGAGATGTGACCTCCAGAACCAGGGGCACGGGTGGCTGTTAAGTGGGGTGCATCTGAATTTACATGTGCTGTACGTATAACACACCAGATTTCGAAAATGAAGTGAAAAATGAAACATAAACTATCTCAATTGTTTTTTTGGTATTGACTGCACATTGAAATAATATTTCGGATACATTGGATTAAATAAAATGCATTTAAAATTAGACTGTTCTTATGTTTTTTAATGTGGCCACTAGAAATTTAAAAATTATGTTAAGAGACTCCTACTGTATTTATTTTGGACAGGCTGGGCAGTCCTGCTCAGTGGCATGTGTCCCCTTTCCTATGTGGCTTAAATACAACAAGCACCTTGAATTCTCCATAACTCATTATTCATTTCAAGTGATTGACTGCTCTTTCTCTTGTAACTCCCTGCTGTTTTGAGAAGGTTGGCAGAGAGTAAAACGAACAACGAAAATAAAGTGATCATCTATGAAGCACCACTCCTTTGCTGGAAACTACCAGTTTATTTTCTTACTTTATTTATTCTGCTAACACAAGTTCTTCTAAGTTTAAATTGTCTTTTGTATTTTTTATTTCCCCAGGTTTATGAACTATTCACTGACTTCACTTTTCTGGTAACATCTGGGCCTTTCGTTTACACAGCCATCTCAGTCATAAATGTACTCATCAACAGTAAACTGATGCGTGATCAGTCTCCTTTAATCCTGTCTGTGAAACCTTCTTTCCTGGTGCCGGAGTCCAGGTTCCACGTTCAAACAGGTGAGGCAACGGAGCATAGTTGTTTTCATTTGTAAATATGATTTAATTTTATTTTTAAAAAGTTTAAAAAAATTGAGAACCATTTTTTAAATTTATCATTTAATTAAGATGCCCTTTATTATTTATTATGGCAAGTCTCAAGCATCCACAGAAGCTCAGAGGATGGTTTAATGAACCCATGTGTACCCCTGGTGTGGCTTTTACAATTTTCAGCTCCTGGCTAGTCTTTTCAAATCTATACCCATCTCTGCTTCCCCTCCTCTCACATTATTCTGAAGTAAACCTCAGGCATCATAGCATGTCATTGATAAATATTTCAGCCATGCTTCTAAAAGATAGACTATTTAATGTGTATATATACGCACACACATATGTACACACATACGTATACATCTGTCTACAATATCATCACATCCCCTAGAGTTACTGGTAAAATTCCTTAGTATATGGTATTTACCTTTTTATTAGGAACATTTTCAAATATATAAGCAAAAGTCAAGAGAAAAACATATTAAGTCCACATATACCCATCACTAAGCTTAAAACATCACCAACATTTTAATTTAGTTTTTTTTTTTTTTTTTTTTTTGTAGTTTTTGGCTAGGGCTTGGTTTGAACCCGCCACCCTCCGGCATATGGGGCCGGCACCCTACTCCTTTGAGCCACAGGCGCTGCCCTAGTTTTTTTTTTTTTTGCAGTTTTTGGCCAGGGCTGGGCTTGAACCCACCACCTTTGGCATATGGGGCCGGCGCCCTACTCCTTTGAGCCACAGGCGCCGCCCTGTTGTTTGTTTTTTGAGGCAGAATCTCACTCTTTTCCCCTAGGTAGAGTGCCATGGCATCACCATAGCTCACAGCAACCTCAAACTCTTGAGCTTGAGCAGTCCTCTTGCCTCAGCCTCCCAAGTAGCTGGTACTACTAACAATTTGTTTTGTCTGTCCGCCATGAACTTTTTTCGAAGACGTTAGAGTGTTTGAAAGCAATGCTAGATATCCTGTCACTTTCCCCCATAAATACGTAAGTGTTCATCAGTGATGAATTTATATGTATCGGAAATGTTTCAGTCATTTGCATCCTCTGATGCTCACATTTTATCCTGGGTATTTTAACATTTTAAAATGATTCCAGTCGCCTTCATGTTGCCTGTATTCACTTGGTACAAAGCTCCTTCTACGTTTCAGTGGGATAATATATACATAGAAATGGCACATCACAGGGCTTCATCCCACGCTGTGGATGAATTAGTTGACTTAGATACTATTTTTTCCCCCTCTTTGTTCCTTAATACATGAGAAGTACCTTGTCGTGGGCCTTTGATGGCTGTCCTTCTTTTCAGTACTTCAGTTTGTGCCTCCCAGTGTGGACACTGGCTTCTGCAACTTCACCCAGCGCATCGAGAAGGGCCTGATGACAGCTCTCTCTGAAGTGAGAAAGCACCACCAGGGGACGTACAACCTCACAGCGCAGGTGAGAGCGGCGCTGAAGGCGGAATGGAATGCTTTAGCCTTCACAGGGGTATATACTTCCTAGCGTTTCACTGAAGATGTGCTTTCCTCTCTCCAGTGGAGGAAATCTGGGATCATCCCTTCCTATGGGACAGGGTCTGTGCAGCTCGAATGGGCTAAGCGTCTGTGAAGGTTGTAGAGCAGCGATCCCCAGGGAGCTCAGATAGGCTGAGCTGAAGAGATTACCATATGCAGGAAATACAAGAATGTTCCAAAAAATCTAATATCCAGTGGGGGAATGCCTCCGTGGAATGGCAGTCCCACGTTATGGAATACCGGGGGATGCAGTGTTTTGCTCCTGACACGGCATAGCCACAGTCAGGACTGGCCCTGTAAGTGTGTATGGAAACTGCGGATGTTTCTACATTTCTTTTTTCCCATCTCCATTCTTCATGTTCTCTTTCTGAAATGGATGTCAATTTTGGCTCTTCTGGATCCACCTTCCATGTTTATTTTTTCTTCATACTTTCCATCTCTTTTATTCTCTGTTTTTACAGAATTGTTAGACTTTGTTCTCCAAGTCATTTAGTCTTCAGCTGTGTTCATTGTATTATTCAGTCCCTCTATGCATTTTTTTCTTTCAGCAGTCATTTTTTTTTTTTTCATTGCTCTTTGCTCCCTTTTCATTGCAGCCTGTCCTGCAGTGATGCGGGATCGTCTCGAATGTCACCTTGAAACTCTCTGTAGACGTTATTTAGAATTAAAAAGAAATTATCCTCCATTTCCTAAGTTCCCTTAGTTTTCCCTGCAGTCTGTGCTCTGTGTATCCACCTTGCTCATTGCTTCTGTGTTGTTAGTTTCTAGAAGTGTCTGGAGACGGTTGGTTGGTGGTTAGGAATGAGGGACCAGCTTGTTTGTGTGGGTAGCGCATGTGGCTTCGTCTTCAGCTGTGGGGTCTGTTTCTGCACCAGCCCCTCCTTTTCATGGGAGAATTCTTCAAAGTGCCAGGTGCTGTGTCCATGCAGGACTCTTGACGTGGTCAGAGCCAGACAGAGAGCCCTTCTGTCCACTGTTAAGATAAGGCATCTTTTCCCTGGGGATGGGAAACTTTAGTGTGTTCTCAGGGAGAGCTAACCGCTTTTTTTTTTTTTTTTTTTTTGGTTTTCTTCCCTTCTTTGTTGTGTGCACTAGAGTTACCTCAGCCTCTGTCCAGCTTTTGGCTTAGAGCCCATGCCCACCATGGGTCTTAGCCCTCATAGGCAGGCAGTTCATCTTCCCCAGGGAGCAATTCTTTGGGCTATTCTGGGTGAAGATGTAGCTGCTGCTGGCACCTCTGTGTTAGGCTGGGTGTGGCAGTCAGGAAGGAGGGGAGGGCAATTGCCTCAGCTCTTTGGAACACAGACTCTTAATTAACTCTGCTGATGACCATGTGGCAGCCCACTTGCAATCTCCTTCCTGCTGACCTCTGCTGCAGAGCCCCCGGGCCCTCGTGGGCAGAGGCCTCTGAGCTCTGCTGTGGTCTGCGCCCGTGTGTGTTTTGGGTCTCTGTTACCTCTGTTCTGGTTTATATCAGTATGATCCGGCCTTTCTCCGTCTTCCAGAAGTTTGACAGAATCTCTGGTTTTCTTCCAGTTTCAGTGCTGTTGTGGAGTTATTTCCCTTTGTTCAGCTTATTGTTATTTCAGTAGGATTTGGGGTGAGAGGGAGAGAGGGAGGGCTCTAAATACATGTGTTTAGTTCCTCCCTTAATGTAAGAAACATTTTCAAAAAACCGAGCGTGGAAAGTCATATGAAAGGAAACCAGGTTAGAAAGCCAATTTCTCTTCCTTTAAAAACTTTATCTCCTTTTAAAAAACATGAGAGAGAAATCCTAATCGAGCTTCCCATCGAATGTTTTAATTTATTGCCAAAGCTTATTCTGACTTCACCCTTTCAGATCTTGAATATCACCATCAGTTCCTCGAGGGTGGCTCCTCGGCGGGGCCCAGTGAATATTATTTTTGCTGTTAAGAGCGCGCAGGGATTTTTGAATGGGTCAGAGGTGAGCGAACTGCTCAGGAACTTGAGCGTGGTGGAGTTCAGTTTCTACCTGGGATACCCAGTGCTGCAGATTGCCGAGCGTGAGTACCGTGCTGCTTTGATGTGATATTTCTGTTGCTGGACCTCTTTTTAAAACTTTCTAGAGGTTTCTTTCTTTCTTTTTTTTTTTTGACTGCTGTTTTGGGTTTATAGCAAATATGATTGGAAGGTTCAGAGATTTTTCCTGTATGCCTCCTGCTCCCACATATTTACAGCCTCCCCCATCATTAACACCCCCCACCAGAGTGGCACATTTGTTAACAATCCATGAACCTGCACCCACACGTCGTCATCACTCACAGTCTACGTGAGGTTTCACTCTCGGCATTGTGCATTCTCTGGGTTTGGATAAATGTGCAAGGGCATGTATGTACCATTATAGAATCATCCAGAGTAATTTCATTGAGACCTTTTCATTCAAAGAAATAGTGGACTGAACTCCAGAATATAAATGAGATAATATCGGAATTTCTCACATTCAAACCAGGGGGTTTCACAAGCCCTCCTTACCCACTCCTTACCCAATAATAGGGGGGTCTATGATTCTCTTCTCAGAGTAAAGGGGCACTGTTAACAAGTTCCCCAACTCTGGAAAAAGACAAAACTGTGGGGATGGAGAACAGATCTGGGGTGAAGGATAGGAGCTTTCTAAGTTTGACTACAAAAAAGGTAGCAGAAGGCAATTTGAAAGGGGGATGATGAAACTTTTCTATATCTTCATTGTGGTGATTATGCAACTTCATGCATTAACCAAAACTGCCTGCCATAAAGGGTAAAGTTTACTGTGTCAATTTTAACATAAAAATAATAAATGAAAACAAAACCTTTCTTTAGATTCACGTGGTACGTGAAAGCAGCAGGGGAGATGGGAGGAACGTTTTACTTCAAAACCCTGTAGAATCCAGGGTTGAAGTTAGGCAGAAAATATACACGTATCAAATTCTTTTTCAAAAGGAAACAACCAAATGGCCTAATGATTTTTAATGTATTTCAGTCTATTGTTTTTTTTTTTTTTGTGGTTTTTGACCAGGGCTGGGTTTGAACCCACCACCTCTGGCATATGGGGCCAGCGCCCTACCCCTTTGAGCCACAGGAGCCACCCCAGTCTATTGTTAATTAAACTAAAAACAATAACTTTACCAGTTATTCTATATAAAAGTAGACAGGGATAAATTTATTTTTTTCTTTTTTGAGGCAGAGCCTCAAGCTGTTGCCTTGGGTTGAGTGCTGTGGCATCACGGCTCACAGCAACCTCCAACTCCTGGGCTGAAGCGATTCTCCTGCCTCCATCTCCCAAGTAGCTGGGACTACAGGCACCTGCCACAACGCCCGGCTATTTTTTGGTTGTAGCCATTTTTGTTGTTTGGTGGCCTGGGCTGGATTTGAACCTGCCAGCTCAGGTGTATGTGGCTGGCGCCTTAGCCGCTTGAGCCACAGGCACCGAGCCAAAAAATTGTTATTTACAAATAGCAACTTAAAGTTGTGCTTAGTGCTCTTATGGCTAAGGTAGTAAGTTTGCTCAACAGCAAGAGTACACCAGGATTGTGTGACGTCCAGGCTCTTTACCCTGAGTCGTTGCTGGGCAGGCCTGGAGCTGTGAGGAGCACACTGAGAGGATGCCTTGCTCCAGACTGGTGACGTCTGAAGGAGCACTGACCTCTCTGTGCAGCAGTGTCCTGTGATGTGGCTTGAGCCAGCCCTTTATTTCTTATTGTCCCTGTCTTCTTCCTTGAGACCAGTGTGCTCAGAAACTACCACTCCCTGTATTTTCATGCTAATTTGGCATTTAGTTCTTTTAAGTTCAGAGCTAAATAGTAGTATAGGAAAGACAATGTGGTCTGACTTTGTCGTAAACATCATGTTGTTTAAATAGATTTTTCTCCTTCTCTCTTTTCCTTCTGTAGCCTTCCAGTACCCACAGCTCAACTTATCTCAGCTGTTGAAGTCCTCTTGGGTCAGAACAGGTATGTTTAACTTATGTAATGTTTTGGAAACTGTAAGAAGATGAAGTCTGTGTGGGCATATTGAAAAGGATACTGCCTTTCCTGTTTCCTAAATTTAGGGCAAAATGTACCTTAAATTCTTGGCAAAGAATGAATGAGAAAGGGATTCACATTTGGCTGTGGGAATGTATCCCACTGAGTTATGGCACAAAAAGGATTGGCTTTCTTTAAAATTCATACATCAAGCCCAGGGCAGAGTCTAATAGGAACTGACAATCCTCTGACCCAGAACAAGATGAGGTTCAGAAGCAATGACCTTTTTTTTTTTTTTTTTCTCCCTTGAAGTATTATTTATCTGATTGAATAAGAACAAGCAGGGTGGCTTGGTGAGAAAATAGGAAGCTTTTGCTTGTGTTGGGGACTGGTTCAGATATTCAGAACTATGGCATTGGAGATCAGGGTTTTCTAAGCTGGTACACGAAAGTCTAACAGACAGTTGCGTATTAAGCAGGTGGCCAGCGTTTGGGCAGCACAGCCACGTGGTGTGAGAGAGAACGTGTAGAGTAGCTTTAGTCCCCTTTAGGGGGTTCCTGGACCTACATTTCAAGTTCTCATTGCTTAACGCACAATATTTCCTATAAAGGCCCCATCTCTTAGGATGATACATTAGTCCCATTTTTCCAGATAATTTATGTAGTGATTAAGTAACTTGCCAGTGGTCGTATCTCAAAGAGAATTGAAACCAGTCCTGGTTGCCAACCACATGCTCCAACCTCCAAAACCACACTGAGAAGCTGATTGTCTGCTTAGATAATCTTGTCTAAAGCAGGTAACTGAAGATAGGTGGGCACCCTTTTTTCAATGTAGTTTGAGTCCAAGTCTTAAGACAAAGATATGAACTCACACTGTTTGCAGAAGTTCTGACACAAGTGGAGACAGAATATTTGATCCTGGGTAGGTGCTCTTCCTTCCAAAGCTCCTGCAGAGCAGAGTCCCTGGGACTTCTGGCCACCAGTCTGGGTAACACTCAGAGCTTGGAGCCATGGATAAAAGCTGTATTTCCTGGGCTCTCCCTCTTCCCACTCACGTTTTCCCATTTTAATGTCCCTTATCTAGGGACTGGCATTTTACAGTAATTCTGCACTTATTTCACCCTCTCTCAAGTGTGCTCACACTTGCTCTCTCTCTCTCTTACACACATACAGACACACACACCCTCTCTTTCTTTCCACCACTAACTTGTTTTGGGTGCTGTGTGTGTTTCCTTTCAAATGTAGTTCTCCTGGGTGTTGTGGAGAAGCAGCTCCAGAATGAAGTGTTTCAAGCCGAGATGGAGCGCAAACTGGCTCAGCTGCTCAGTGAGGTTCCCACCAGAAGGCGGATGTGGAGAAGGGCCACCATCACAGCAGGCAACAGCGTGGTGCAGGTACTCTAAGGGGTCAAAGAAGGAGGGGGAGAGGAGAGGCAGCATGCATGCCGACCATCTAAAATCCTCTATTTCGATGCAGATTTAAAATGCCAGGAGGAAATTCTGATTTTGACTGATTGCTGTATTAGGTAGCAACTGAATATGGCTGCACATATCAGTTCAGCTGGTCTAGACAAATTACATACCAAGCCCTCAGTAAGTGGCTGGTATAACATAGACCTTGGGCAGCAAAGCAGAAGAACTGTGTTACTAGGTTGCCATGCTCTATCACGTGACCTTGTTTTTAAAGAGTAGTTTTTAATTAACAAAAATGTAGCCTCTTTTATGGAATGGTAACTACTCTTGAGAGCATCATAGAAGTTATTCAGCTGGAAGAGACCTGAAGAGATCAGAAAGAAGGAAATTTTCCGTCCACCGTTCTAACATTTCATTCTCGCTGCCTCCTGCCAATCTGATTGTCTCATCTCACCCCAGATCGTCTTCACTTTGGTAAACTGGCAGACAGGCTACAAAAGACAGATTTGTTTGAGTCAAAAAGTGACCCCTTTTAAAATGGACATACTCCAGAAAGTTGGAGGTTGGGGCTGTCATTTACTTCCATTTCCATATGAATTATGTGGATTCTTTTTTTTTTTTTTTTTTACCAACTGCTGACTTGTCGAGCTATGAAAATGGGATCATACCTGTGGTGCATCTTACAGGGGTATTTGCAAAACTTGGTAAATGTAGAATGTAAATGTTGTGGCACAGTAACTGAGATAATGCCAGGAAGGCTATGTTAACCATTGTGATGAAAATGTGTCAAATGGTCTATGAAGCCAGTGTATGATGCCCCATGATCATATCAATGTATACAGTTATGATTTAATAAAAAAAAAAAAAAGAAAGAAAATGGGATATTTAGAGCTACAGCATTTTGGAAACAAAACACCAGGGTAGAACTCTGAAGGGCAGGGTGTGGCCTGGCGGGCCAGGTGGGGAAGTAAGTGGGTAAGAGGCATTAGAAAGATGTATTACTGGGTGGAGGGGTGTGTGGCAGTTTTGCCTAGAGTTGCATCATGATTCTCTGACTCTCTCCCATGTGTTCTCACTCCCTCTTTGTTTCCCCTCCCGGAAACGTGGTTCTTAAGTTTCTAAAATTGTTCTTCGCCAGATGCAGTTAAGTTATGGAGAAGTTTGGGAGTAACCATTAAACAAGTATAAAACAAAGAATAAAAATTAAAATATATCATAAAAGCTTTGTCTTATGTAACAGACCTAGCTTTGTGGAGCTCAAGGTCTGCGTATGGGCTAACTTATGCACATAAAACAGAGGGCACCATAAAACTGTGTAATACGGTGTTAAATTATATGCTCAGACTTCCTACGGAAGAATATGGATTTGTGAAAATTAATGGAGTTATCTGGGTGCCATGTGAAGATTATGTACAAGTCTATTCTGCTTGTCTTCTTCTATGGGAGACCACATATGAGGGTGCAGACAAGGATTTGTGTAGTAAATGCAGTACGAGGCTCTTCTTAATTTTAAGAATGAAAATGTTGAAACAACCTAGGTGTCCAGGAATCAGGGGGCATGTGTAAATAAGTTATAGTAGATCTGTACATGTTGGAATATTATGTAGCCATTTAAAAAAATGAATGGTATACAAACATGCTCAAGGGAAGAGAAGCTATAAAAGGCTACCCTATAATCCAAGTATTAATATGAAATTCATGGGAAAAAAAGAACGAAAGTGATTTTCTTCAGTTGGTCGAGTTTCAGGTGATCAGGTGATTTTCATTTTATTCTTTTCTGTGTGTGTTTTTCGAAATTTCTCCAATGGGCTATATAAGATACGTGATTTTAGTTAGAAAGTAATTTTATTTATTTATTTTAGTTTTTACTTTTTTTGAGACAGGGTCCCACTCTGTTGCGCCGGCTAGAGTGCCATGGCATCATGATAGCTCATAGCAACCTCAGATTCCTGGGTGCAGGTGAACCTCCTGCCTCAGCCTCCCAAGGAGCTGGGATTGTAGGTGCCCACCACCACACCCAGCCAATTTTTCTATTTTCTTTTTTTTTTTTGGTAGAGATAGCGTCTGGCTGGTCTTGCACTCTTGGCCTCAATCAATCTTCCTACCTTGGCCTCTCAAAGTGCTGTTACTATTGGCGTGAACCACTGTGCTCAGCCTAGAAAGTAATTTTAAAAATGAAATTGAAAATGTTAGCTAAAGTGAAGACTCCTTATTATCAGGGTTGTATGGTCCAGATATGAATCTGATTAGCAGTCACCTAGAAAAGACGCTGGAATTAGATGTTACTGACCGACCTGCCCACTGGGTATCTCAGTCTGTGTGGCTGTAAATGAGTACCTGAGGCTGGGTAATTTATGAAGAAAAGAGGCTCATTTGGCTCATGGTTCTCAGGCTGTACAAGAAGCATGGTGCTGGGTAATTTATGAAGAAAAGAGGCTCATTTGGCTCATGGTTCTCAGGCTGTACAAGAAGCGTGGTGCTGGGTAATTTATAAAGAAAAGTGGCTCATTTGGCTTGTGCTTCTCAGGCTGTACAAGAAGCCTGGGGTTAGCATCTGCTTCTGGTGAGGGCCTCATGCTGCGTCTGCTCATGGCAGAAGGTGAAGGGTAGCTAGCGTGCAGCGATCACGTGCTCTCTCAGCAGCTAATGGAGTGAGAACTCAGTCCTGACTCCGGGGAGGGCACCAAGCCATTCATGAGGGATCCACCTTCATGACCCAAACACCTCCCACCAGGCCCCAACTCTAGCACCAGGGATCAGATTTCAACGTGAGCTTTGGAGGAGACCTATATCCAACCGAACTTGTAGAATCTTTTTTTTTTTTTTGTAGAGACAGAGTCTCACTTTATCGCCCTTGGTCGAGTGCTGTGGCCTCACACAGCTCACAGCAACCTCCAACTCCTGGGCTTAGGCGATTCTCTTGCCTCAGGCTCCCGAGTAGCTGGGACTACAGGTGCCCGCCACAACACCCGGCTATTTTTTGTTGTTGTTGTTGCTGTAGTTTGGCCGGGGCCGGGTTTGAACCCGCCACCCTCGGCATATGGGGCCGGCGCCCTACCCGCTGAGCCACAGGCACCGCCCCCGAACTTGTAGAATCTTAAATCAAAGTTGGCATCGCTGGATATTTGAGATTGTGAGTTATATAAGAAAAAAACCATACTTTTAGAATTTATCAGGACTTTTCAGCACAATAGATAGTTAGGCACATAGGTAGAGGGACAGGAGGGCTCCATTTGAAAAGCTGATGAAGATCAGTTACCACAGCAGGGGTGTGGATGAGGGTGTAGGTGGTGGGAGAGGGAAGTGGGCTAGAAGCTGGCCTTGAGACAGCGCCAGAGGGCAGGACACCTGAGTCCTCAAGGTGAAGTGTAAAGAACACTGAGGGATGAGAGTCTGGACATGTGTTGCTAAGACTTTAGAAGTGATCTAGGAGTTCACGGTGAAATCTTGAAATTATTGGTCTGTCAGAAGTTTCCCGTGGTGAAGGAGGAGTCTGGCGGCTGTGTCCAGAGCAAGTGTGGTGTTACAGATTGTACCTGAGGACAGTGATGGCAAGTATAGAGAACAACAACTTCAGTTGCATGTGTGAAATAAAGGGCCTGGAGTCCTCACTGAGCCTTTTCTCAGGAGACCAGTCCAGTGTTTTGCTGGAGTAAAGGAACAGTAAAATTGTTGCATAGGCTGGGCACATGGGCTCATGCTTGTGTGGCAGGCCAAGGCTGGAGGGTTGCTTGAGGCCAGGAGTTCCAGACCGGCCTGAGCAATGTAGTGAGACTCTATCTCTACAAAAAAAAAAAAAAAAAAAAAAATTAGCCAGGTGGGTTCGTGCATGCTTGTGGTCTCAGTTGCTTGGGAGGCTATGGTGGCAGGATCGCTTGACCCAGGAGCTTGAGGCCACAGTGAGTTATTGATTGGACCACTGCACTCCAGCCTGGGAAACAGAGTGAGACCCTGTCTCTTAGAAAAAAAATGTTGCACAGTATTTCAGAAACAAAATAAAAAGCTATATTTATGCAAAACCATAAGAAGTTACCTGTGCTAGATTTCAAAGTACTGAGGCCAAAGGAATGCCTTTTAGAAGTTTTGAGATAAATTAAAGTACTATTAGACCCTCGAGATGATGAATTTCTGAGGTTTATTGTCCTTAGCCCAGTGTTTCTCAGCTGGGGGAGGAGGATTTGGCCCTCCAGGGCACATATGGCAGTGTCAGGGGACATTTTGGATTGTCATACTGGGTGGTGCTGGGAGGGGCATGCACTCCTGGCGCCTGGAGAGCAGAGGCCAGGGAAGTTGCCAGCCACCCTGCTGTGTTCCCCTCGGCTAAGTATTTGGCCCAAAATGTCAAGAACTCCGAGGTTGAGAATAATAAGGACATGCTGATAGATCAAAGGAGACTGGGAAGAACCATTAATAGTTCCTGAGAACCAGGGATGTACCTAACCCCATGGTGACTGGTGGGAGAAGGATGTGGTGAGTACGTTGGAGCCCGCTGGTGACAACTCTAGACGGGGGACTCGCCAGCCCTGTGTTCTGCGTATGCTCCGTGTCCCTTTTGTCATAAAGAACATGTGGAGCAGGACAAAGGATGTTTGCTATTCTGTGTGGAGGAGCTTTGACTTTAACTGTCTCTCATCTCATCCAGAGAGAGTGTCCTGGTGATTCTGGGGCCCTGAATGGCGTAAGAAGCTTGTTATGAGGACCCAGTCAGGATTAAGTGACCTGAGAAAGGGCATCTGGAAACGTGAGCTTCTAGGATGCTAATGGTTTCTGTTATCTTTCAGGTGGTGAACGTGTCCAGGCTGGAGGGAGACGACAACCCTGTACAGCTCATCTACTTTGTGGAGGATCAGGACGGAGAGAGACTCAGTGCAGTCAAGTCTTCAGACCTGATTAACAGGGTCGATCTCCAGAGAGCAGCCATTATCCTGGGGTACCGGATTCAAGGCGTGATTGCCCAGCGTAAGTTTGTGAGGTGTTGCCATCTGGGCCATGCTGGTTCCAAAGACAGCGTGTCCTGACAGTGAGCTCTGAATATAACACATTCTCGTGTGTGTGAGACCCTTGTTTTGGAGTGACATTGATGTAAGATGCCAATTGTTAAAATTCATTCACTAAGACCTTCTTTATTGTGTATTTCAATCCCCTGAAGTCGTAGCCTGCACTGTTTTTCCTACCTCACTTTTTGTATTCACGGTGGTAGAGCGATTTATAGAACTTAACATCTGTCCCCGCACTGGTACTGTTTCTCTTTTTGAAAACTTGGTCCTATGTAAAATAATGTGTTGGCTTTGTATTTCTTCCAAAACCTTCTGTGTCATATTCTGAACGTTGGTGGGGACAGTTGAGTCACTCGGGAAGCTGGGAGGTGTGCTCTGGACTTACTGGCTTCCTTAGGGCCTTGTAACACAGAGTCCTTGACCCTTACACTGCTCACTCCTCTTTCTCCCCACCCTGTCCTCTTACCACTGGGCAATTTAGAAAGAGGCATTTTGATACTTTGTTATTATTGTTGGAAGGTCTTGGCTCTTGCCGACCTGGCAATGACTGCTCTCAGTACCTTCTTTTCCAGCTCAGATTTTGGCTGTGTAAAACCAAGAACAAGCGGAGTCATGGAAGAGTCTATTTCCCTAAATATACCTTTATGAGTAAGACTGCTATTTTAATGTGGATGTTTTTCCCTTATGATCCAGAGAGCAGTCCTTGTAAGAGCACATTGACACTCGCTCCCAGTAACAAGTAAATGTTTAGAAGGAATTCAGCAGCATCAGAGAATATTGAAAGAGTCTGCAGAGAACATGTAGGAGACAAAGGCAGTTTTTTTTATTAAGTCGTTTGTACATAGATCATAAATACATTTATGCCATTATGGGATTCAATGTGTTGATTATTTGTACAAATTGGAGTGCTTACATCCTACTAATCAACATAGCCTTCACCTCTTTACCCAATTACAGCATTAAGACATTTGTGTTCTATACCTGATAGATCCAACTTGTACTTGCAATGTGCTCCATAGGTGTGGTCCCTCTACTAACCCTCCCTCTATCAACCCACTCCCCTCCCTTCCCCTCTCCCTCCCCTTCCCTCCTTCATCCTAAGCTATAGTTGTGTTTCATTTTTCATATGCAAGTGTGAGTGATTATAAATTGGCTTCACTGTAGTACTGAGTACATTGGATATTTTTTTCCGTTCTTGAGATACTTTACTAAGAAGAATATTTTCCAGCTCCATCCATGTAAACATAAAAGAGGTAAAGTCTCCATTTTTTTTTTTAATTTTTTTTTTTTTATTAAATCTTAGCTGTGTACATTAATGCGATCATGGGGCACCAGACACTGGTTTTATAGACTGTTTGACATATTTTCATCACACTGGTTAACATAGCCTTCCTGGCATTTTCTAAGTTATTGTGTTAAGACATTTACATTCTGCATTTACTAAGTTTCACATGTACCCTTGTAAGATGCTCCGCAGGTGTGATCCCACCAATCACCCTCCCTCTGCCCACCTCCCCCCTCCCTCCGCTCCCTCTCCCCCTTCCCCCTATTCTTGGGTTATAACTGGGTTACAGCTTTCATGTGAAAGCCATAAATTAGTTTCATAGTAGGGCTGAGTACATTGGATACTTTTTCTTCCATTCTTGAGATACTTTACTAAGAACAATATGTTCCAGCTCCATCTATGTAAACATGAAAGAGGTAAAGTCTCCATCTTTCTTTGAGGCTGCATAATATTCCATGGTGTACATATACCACAATTTATTAATCCATTCATGGGTTGATGGGCACTTGGGCTTCTTCCATGACTTGGTGATTACAAACAAAGGCAGTTTTTAAAAAACGACATCTTTGACGCGACCACACCCATGGAGCATATGACAAGGGTACAAGTCAAATCTTTCAAGTATAGAACATAGATATTTGGCACAATAATCAAGTAAACGAGGTGAAAGCTATGCTGATTGGTTTGATCTAACCATGTCAGACTGTATAAAAAAAAAAATCAGCACATTATACCCCACATATGCACGAACGTATTCATGATCTATGTGTATTTGACTTAATAAAAAAAATGACATCTTTGAAATTATCCTCAGTAGTAGAAGGATTAATTAACATCTATCCACCCTGAAACCTTAGGGGAGTAGAGTCTGGTGAGAGCAAGTAGAAGGTTCTTTCTGAAATCTATACTTGTCCTTTGAAGCCAACTAGGATGAGGGCTGACGGACACACTTTCTCTGTTCTGTGAAAGATGATGGGTGAGTTTAAGCAAATAACCAGTGGCGGTTTGTGTTGTGTGTTTGTGATGTGATAGCACAGTAGTGTGTTCTCTTCCAAAGCAGTGAGGAAGAAAATTACAAATGCCCTCCCTTACTTTTCTTCACATGTGATAGGTCTGGTTGTTGAAGAGTTAGCCTGCTCCTGCCACACTCTTAACATTTTTAAAAAAGGTGACTTGCAAGAAAATGTGGGCACCTTTCAAATTTTCCCCATCTGGTCTTTCACTTCTCTGTCCTCAGTTTTGTACTGAAAAGCACATGGGTAACATTCCTAGAGTTTGGGGGTCAGTGTCAGAAGAAAGCCTTTACCAGCACCAGGGCAGCCCTGGGACAGCCCTGAGGACATGAGTGTCAGGGCTGGTTTGGTCAATCTGTGCCTCTCCAGGGTTTCACTGGGTTAGAATAAGAGGACTGCCTCATTTTCTCACATTCTTGGTTTGATTATGTTACTACTACTATATTGTCAGTTGTTTCTATTCAAAGTGAGCTACAAAGGCTGGTGCGGTGGCTCACGCTTGTATTCCCAGCACTCCGGGAGGCCAAGGTGGGTGGATTGCCTGAGCTCAAGAGTTTGAGACCAGCCTGAGCAAGAGTGAGACCCCCTTCTCTAAAAATAGCCGGTGTTGTGGCAGGCGCCTGTAGTCCCAGCTACTCAGGAGGCTGAGGCAAGAAGGATCACTTGAGCCCAAGAGTTTGAGGTTGGTGTGAGCTCTGATGCCATGGCACTCTCCCGAGGGTGACAAAGTGAGACCCTGTCTCAAAAAAAACCAAAGTGAGCTCCATTATATATAAACTATATTCAGGCCAAATTAAAAAATACACACGTTTAGCACTTTGCTGCTCTTTGCCAAGTTTCCCGTGCAGTCTTTGCTCTCCTTTGTGCTTTTTGTCACAGTGCATGGAAGGCCTGTACCCTTGCCTGTCCCTCTCTTAGAGGTCTAAACCCAAATTTAACCAGCATGTGTTTCTGTGGTCATATCTTTGAGCAGATACATTTTGATCCCCTAGCAGGTAGTCACCATCATAGGATATGACAGGAACATAAGACTTAGTCCCTGCCTGTGACAGCTAAAGTGTATTTGAAAAGACAAAGCTTGGTGTCATGGGCAGATTAATGAGCAAAGTGGTGTGGTGTATCAAGACGATCCATTTATGTAATAAGAGGCATTTCAAAAGAGTAATAAGCTTCCATTTTCAAAACAAAGGCAACGAGAACAAAAGGCTGACTTAGACAAGGGAGAAATTGGCGTTGTCATGGGGAAGTTTTTATGAAGCGGCCTTAATGGCAGAGTTAGGCAGAGAGGAGGGAGTGCTTGGGTTACAGACAGTGGTGGCTGGAGCCTGGGTGGGAGACGCCCTGGAACCTTTCGGGGAGTAGAGTCTGGAGAGGGATGAGCATAGAATGGTGAGGAAGGAGCTAGTGAAGACATTGAGGAGGATTTGAAACAGAATCCTCCAAGGCCAAGAGCCATGAAGGGCCCCCTGGGGTGGGGTGGGCACAGCGGTGTGGGAGGGAGATTGGCAGATGCCAAATGAGTAAGATGTGCAGTCATGTAACTTAAAAATAATAGTGATGCCTCATTTCCCTTTCCCCCAGCCCCTGGCAACCATGGTTCTTTTTGCTTCTGTGAGTTTTCTCCTAGATCCTTCATATATGTAGAATTGCATATTTGTCCTTTTTTTTTTTTTTTGAGACAGAATCTCACTTTGTTGCCCTGGGTAGAGTGCTGTGGCATCACAGCTCACAGCAACCTCAAACTCTTGGGCTTAAGTGATTCTCTTGCCTCAGCCTCCCAAGTAGCTGGGATCATAGGTGCCCGCTACAGTGCCCAGGTATTTTTTGGTTGTAGTTGTCGTTGTTTGGCAGGCCTGGGCTGGATTTGAACCCACCAGCTATGGTGTATGTGGCTGGCGCCTGTAGCTCAGCCACATACACCATATGTTTTTCTGTTTTTAATAGAGATGAGGTCTCACTCTTGCTCAGGCTGGTCTCAAACTCCTGAGCTCACGTGATCCACCTGCCTCAGCCTCCCAGAGTGCTGGGATCACAGGCGTGAGCCACCGCACCTGGCCTTAACATTTGTCCTTTTGTGACGGGCTTGTTTCACTTAGCATGTTTTCAAGGTCCATCCATGTTGCACAATGTACAGAATTTCCTTTTTCCTTCCTTTTGAAGCTAACTGACATTCTGTTGTAAGCATATACCACATTTTGTTTATCCATTCACCTGTCAATGGCTATTTGGGTTGTTTTAATTGTTGTGGCTATTATGAATAATGCCACCATCTTTATTATTTTTTCAATTGCTAAGGTGGAAATAACCAGTTGCATCTGTGCTCATGTTATGTATTCTTACTCTATTTTGGTTTGTATATAGCACTAGTATCGTACAAAAGTATTTAGCGTTATTTACTTGATAATTTTCCCTTTCCCCTACTAGAACCTGCGCTCCTTTAGGGGCTCTGCTGGTTCATTGTTGGGTCTCAACCTTAGAACTGTGTCTGGCATCCTTAATAAATATCTGCTAACCAGAGAAACTGAGTGGTGAGGGAAGGTGAAGAGGGGAGACTTCTTCTACAAGCCTAGTTCACGCTCCTGTACCGCCATGTGGTCGGGAGGGGGTGATTCCTGTTGACTTCACGCAGTGGTCAGGGTTGGGGTCAGGACTGTGTTCTGGCGGAGCCGCGGCTTTTCTCTCCACTTTAGAACAGCAGCTCTTCTGGACTCAGCATGCTGCAGTGGGAATTTAGGAGTGATCTAGGAGAATATGTTGGAAGTCAGGAGACCTGGAACTAGCCTGGCTTTGCCATTAAATTAGCCATATACATTTATTATTTTATTTTATTTTGACTTAAGTTTTTTTTGAGACAAGAGTCTCACTCTGTCATCCTGGGGTTGAGTGCCATGGCCTCAGCTCACAGCAACCTCAAACCCTTATCTGTCATTGTGACCCCTGAGGTATTCTAGATGTGACATTGTATATTGTATTTGTTTACTTGGTCATGTTTCCTGTCCTCAGGAGATTATAACCTGTAACTGGTTGTCTTGAGCTGAAATGCCAGGGCTTCCCAAGTTTTTCATAGAAGACAAGTGCAGTCCAGCACATGAGTTAAGAAGGAATGACTGAAAGCCTTTTCTTCCTTGTTCGCAGCTGTGGACAGAGTGAGGAGGGCGTCTCCGGAGTCCCAGAGCAACAACTTGTGGGTCATCGTTGGTGTGGTCATCCCGGTGCTGGTGGTGACGGTGATCGTCATCATCCTCTACTGGAAACTGTGCCGCACGGACAAGCTGGACTTTCAGCCTGACACCGTGGCCAGCATTCAGCAGCGTCAGAAGGTAGGAGGCAGCTCCCTACAGTGTCCCCATAAACAGGTTTGTGGGGCGGCAGGGGTGAACTGACTTCGTGCTGTTAAGGAAATCCTCTGGCTTTGTGGGGGGCATCTTTTTCTCTTCACATCCACTTCCTGAGACCCCGGTTCTTCTGGAGTAATAAATATAAATACAGTCCAGGCACGTGAAGCTATGTAGTGGCTCGGATGGTGGTGTGAGTTCTGGGTTCTACTGTGATTTGATTTTCAAGAGGATCAGTTAGAAAATCTCATCCATTCTGTGTATGAAATCTCACCTATTTTATATTGTAGCCCTGGATATTTTCAGAGAATAAGAGCCCCAGGAGATTCCCTCAGATCTGTGTATCTCTGTTTCATACACAGCTCCCTGGGGTAGCTCCTTCATTGTCTGTCTCTCATACTGGAAGCCCACTGATGAGTCTTGACTAAGACCACTTAATCATTAAAAACTGACAGTACGTCCTTAAGCATGTTAACATTTCAGAATAGATGAATGGACATCTATTTGCCCGTCTTTTGCTGTATCCCGAGTTGTCTTTTGAGTGTTGGTCTACAGAGTGGAATTGTGTATAGTCTTCCTTGTAATAAATAAAACCCAGAATGTGTATCTCCTGCAGTTTCCAGTTTGGGTTTCCTTAGAACAAAACCATCTGAGTGCAAAATTCTCTAGATCTTTTCAATACCCCCACCCCTAACTCTGCAGACTTTTTGAATTAATTTGCCTACAGCTAATTTTATAGCATTTTTTTTTTTTAGCAGCCTGTCTTTCATGTGTGTTTCCAAAGCATTCAACTTAGTTTTTATAGAAGCAACAGTTGTCTTGTCACACATATGTTTCAGCAGTTTCCATGATATTTGACTGTTACATTAGGTTTCAGAGCATAGAAATCAATCGACTTTTGGTTAGCAGCTTGTACACCTGATGTGAGCAAAAACATGCCAGAGGGCTAGGGAACTCCCTGGCGGCAGACAGCACAGCGTGAGTGTCAGTCAATGTGTTTGCCAAGGGAGGGGAAAGTGGTAGTCTCCTGTGTGTGTTAACATGTCCCCTCTGTGGCTCTTAATCTTTTTTTTTTTTGGTAGAGACAGAGTCTCACTGTACCGCCCTCGGGTAGAGTGCCGTGGTGTCACACGGCTCACAGCAACCTCCAACTCCTGGGCTTAAGCGATTCTCTTGCCTCAGCCTCCCGAGTAGCTGGGACTACAGGCGTCCGCCACAACGCCCGGCTAAGCTCTTAATCTTTTAGAAGCTTCACTGTGCTCTAAAAGTAGCAAGCAAGCAACAGCAAAAGACCAAGGAGTAAAAGATTGCCCTTACTCTGATTGCCTCAGTATAAAAAATATTCTGCAGTTTACAAACTCAGACCTGTTGAATGAAAAAAATAAGTCAACATCTTACATTTTATTTTACTTCTATAAAAGTAGATGAAGAGATTTTTTTTCTTACAAATCAACCAAGAAATGAAAATCTTGAGCAAATTGCAAGCTCATAGCTATCAACTGTGTTATATGAGCATTTTATACATAAATGTTATATTTGTTGCCTGTCTTTATTATTCACATCGCCTGCTAAGATTGTTTTGTTTTTGTTACTCTAGTGAATGGCATGGAAAAAACCTGGAGAAAAGTGCTCTATTCACTAAATGATTCATAGTCTGAATCTCATTGTAATAAGATCAACAATAGGCTTGGAAATGTTTTTGTTATGAAAGAGTGTTGTTGTTACAGAGCGCGTTAAACCGTCTAGATGGTTGTGTGTTTAGGTTTTTCATGGTCCTAACATGAATACTCCTTGCGGAAGTCCGTCTGTTATCTGTTATTTGAATAAACTGTGGACGGACAGCATCTTTTGGGTTCAAAACAGAATATTTCCCAAGCTTTCTCTTCTTCTCACTTTTATTTCCTCAACTTTTTCATGTCCCAGATGTTGCTGTAAATCAAACGGACAGTTTCAAATATATCTTCCAGCCCGTGGAGCTGCTCTCTTTCTTCCACAGCTACAAGGATCGGTGCATACATCTTTACAGCATTTACAGGAAAAGTCTACACAGCGGGGCTCCTCAAAAGAATAACTGTCTTCTGAACCTGTTAGGAGGGCCAAAACCTTGCCAATATTGCAGAAGCTTAGTCTTTTTTTTTTTTTTTTTTTTGCTGACACAGTAACCCGCTGTGTAGATCTTATGTTTGTAAGAGGAAAATGAGGATCTTCATTTAGTTCAAAAACAAACGTCTCTACTTCATAAGTGTTTCTTCTGAAGTTGTGTGGCCACAGTGAAGGGCCTCTAACCTCGTCCTCAGGGCAATTTGCTGAGATGTTGGCCTCCCCATTACCGCAGGAGCTTTCCCTGCTGGTGCAGCTCTGTTTTCTCTCTCCTTTCTGCTCTCCCCAACCCCCGACAAGCATCACCACTACTCTCTGAAATCCTTTAGCAAATCCCAGAGCTGAGAACATCTGGAAACAATAAATCTGCTGACCTAAAATTCACACCCCTTCCCCCTTGTAATAAGGAAACCTCTTCAGATTGTCTGGAAATAGATTAGTTTTGAAATACAAGAGAGGGCGGCCATTCTATCTTGTTTTGAGGTAGGACTTTTTCTTATTTCCAATCATCATGAAAAGAAAACCCATGCACGTTTCTTTTCTGTGTTTTCTCTTTAATCTGTAATCCAAAGTCATCATTTGTTACTCTTACCTAAAAAACTCCAACTGGGATCCTCCACACTGTGAATGGCACTGGCTGGACGCCACTGGCCCCTGGGAGCTTGTTCTTGCAGGTGGGGACAGTCCACACCTGATTCCTGGTGCCTGGTGGTGGCTCTTGACCACCCTCAGCTGCTCCTAAGGATGGTTTCTCTCTCTGCAGGCAGCCAGGTGGAGCTGCCTTGGACACTGGGTGTCACTCACCAGACACTGATTATTTGATCTGAGTCAGGCAGGTCTAGGCTAAGCTTCAAACACAATAGCGTGTGAGCTCTGCCTTCAAGGGCATTAGCCGGGGAGAAGGACATCCAGGAGGGAAGGACGTCTCAGGTGTCCAGGGAGCTCAGAGGAGGTAGAGCATCTCCACCTATTGAGGAGGTGACACGGGGCTGGGCTGAAGCTTCAGGGTGGAGGAGGTGAAGCCAGATGAAGTGGGCTCTGCAGCCGGGATGGCGAGAAGCATTGGAAGGCAGGAGCAAAAGTTGGAAGGAAGGACAGCAGCCAAGAACCAGGAAGCAGAGACCCAGGCCCTGGGGGATTTTCAAGACATAGAAGGGATTAGAAATGGCGCTGTAGGCAGTGGGAGCCATTGAAGGGTTTTCAGTGCCTGAACATGCTTCTGTTTGGAACTGTGCCTTGGGAGGCAGCATGAACAGTGGATGGAAGAGAGGCTCAGAGAGGGCTGCTTCCTTCTCAGGCAAGTCCAGCTCTTAGGACCCCCTGAGCCCCTGATGTGTAGGTGATTTCAGACCGTGCCTCGTGTGTCCTCTGGGTGAGAGAAGCCACTGTACTGAGCGTCACTGAAGACAAACAGGTGGCGATAACTTTGCCTTGTCTTCACCTTCTAAATCGGAACAGCCTGGTCCTGGTGGTGATTTTCCACAAATCGCGTCAGTCAAGTAATAAATACTTACAGTGGCACTTCTCCACGACGGCTCGTTCTCATTCAGACACTTTGGGATTTGCTCTGTGCTTTCTGTTGCCATCTTAACTGCTCCTTCCCAGGGGGTCAGGCTAACCGAGTCCCGGGACGTCCCCATGTCTTATTCCACCTGGGCCTTATTATATTTACGGCCCATGTGTTCATGTTCATCTGACATCCCCTTTGTCACTTGGCTGACCTGCCCCAGCAGCCTCCCTGACTTGTCACTGACGTATTCCAGTGGGGCACAGTGTGACCTGTCTCCTCTGTGATAGATTTAAGAAAGAAAGAACAAAAGAGCCATCCTTCTTCAGAAATAACTTGGTCTGAATCTGAATATTGAAGACTCTAATTCATCTTGGCCCTTCTGAAATACTGATTGAAGCTGGATGTGGAAGCTGGAGACACAATACCAGCCAGGCTTAACTCTGGGTTTTATTTTTAAAGAAATGGAAAAACTAGAAAAAATGGATCAGAAAACAGAGATAAAACAAAAGGAGTTAATTCCATCCCTGGGCAGGAAGGGAACAGTGTGTCCTATGATGTTTTTTTTTTCCTTTCTGGGTATAGATGGCTTTTGTTTTGTACGTAAGCACAGGATAGTTGCCAAATTTCTATTGTCATAAAAGGTGGTGACTCACCCAGCCATGCGAGGGTCTAATGGATTTATACAAAGATGTTAGACCAACAATAAGCCAGCGGGACTTGTATATTTTGTTTTTGACATGTACTCCTTTCTTGGTCCCCTGTAACATCCAGTAAGTTTGGTACTTCAGCTGTTTTGAAATTCATTCATTCATCAGATATTTATTGAAGGTCCACCATGGGTCACATCCTGTTGCTGATTTACAGAATATTGTATCTAAATTCATATTTATAGCTATGACTGATGCCTGCATACTCTTTGCTATTTATATTAACTGCCTGATTATTTCATCAACCGTCAGCAATAATAATGCTGTCAACCTCATTTGTATGGTCCTATGGAATTTATGACGCATTTTCATGAGTACTGTCATGGTTGTTTCTTACACGAGCCCTGAGAGTTTGTCAGGGAAGGAATCTGGTGCCTGTACGTGGGCTATGCTGACTGTACTGGTGGCAGCCCTGTTTGTATTTTTACGTCATTCACTTCGGGTATGCTGGCTTAGAGGAGGCCGTCTGTCACTCCTCCTTCAATTTCATTAAAGCAAAACACTTAACTCGTAAATGAGATTGTTGCCCAGTCATTAGAAGCATTCACTTTCTTACTGGGAAGTATACCAAAAAGGATTTTAGCAGGATTTACTACGTGGTGGTGGTGGTGATTCAGTGACTTTTTAGATGTCTGTTATTCTTTCACTTAAAGGCACTTTGTTTATGAGGCTAAAATGAGGCGCATCTGGGGGTCAAAGCAACCCCATAAAATTCGAAATTGCTCATTTTAGGATTTTTATCATCAGCTGTGTATATTTGGTGTCAAATTTCAATTTTCTCTGCCATAAAAAAGCTTGACAGATGGACACTAGCTGGATTAGTAATTTCAAGATGAAAATAAAATTTATAATTATGTATTTTATAAATCAGGCCAACATATCAAAGTCTAAAAGAGAAGACTTCATCCTAATCAAATGCTACAGGTTTTTTAAAAATTCAGGATTTACCTTTTATCATAAGGACACTTGCACTAGACTATTTATTGAAGCTCAATTTGCAATCGCCAAAATGTGGAAACAGCCTAAATTCCCACCAACCCAGGAATGGATTAACAAGCTGTGGTATATGTGCACCATGGAATACTATTCAGCCATTTAAAATGGAGACTTTATATCATTTGTATTAACCTGGATGGAAGTGGAAGACATTATTCTTAGTAAAGCATCACAAGAATGGAGAAGCATGAATCCTATGTACTCAATTTTGATATGAGGACAATTAAGCACATGGTGGGGGCGGGGAAAGGGGAGAGCAGAGAGAGAAAGAAGGAGGGAGGGGGCTGAGGCCTTGGTGTGTGCCACATCTTTTGGGGACAAGACACGATTGCAAGAGGGACTTTGCCTAACAAATGCAATCAGTGTAACCTGGTTTCTTATACCCCTAATGAATCCCCAAGAATTAAAAAAAAAAAAAAAATTCAGGATTTATTTCCTAGCTGGCCTAAGTTTTCAACTTCCCATACATACATAGATGCTTTGCTTGTAAGAATGTGATTTAATCTTTGTAGAAATTTTTAACAAAAGAGGAAATAATATTGGGCACATAGATACGAAGTTTACAAAAGGCACATCCGTGATTGCTTGTAAGTACATTATTTTTGGAAGAACCCAAACATGATGCTGTGTAGTTAATCTAAATCAAATAAGTACATGCAGATAACAAGTAAGCAGAGAAGGGGTTATGAGGTACTGTGACCAAGAGATCTGCATTCAAATGACCTGGACGCAGCCTTGCAGTGTCCAGTAATTGTTTAAAAGAGGTTAATGAAAACATTCTGCAAGTCTGGGTAAATGTTCAAGAAGGTATATGATACCAACTTAGCTCCAATATTTGTTCCTTTGATTTGAAGTTATAATTTTGATCTTTCCAAAGTGCACATGGATATTTTTACTTCTTTTTCCTTTTGATGCAAAACATGAATGGCATTGAGACAACTGAATGAGACCCAGTGAACAAGGGTGCTGGCTAAGCTCTTTCATTTCTGGGAATGGTGGTGAACTTGCAGAAAGTGTGTACTTCTTGGCACATTGGGGTTTCCCAGCACACTGTGGAACAGATTTTGAATAGTCTACTTTTTTTTTTTTTGAGTCTCACTCTGTCACCCTGGGTAAAGTGCCGTGGCATCACCGTGGCTCACAGCAACCTCAAACTCAGGCTCAAGCGATCCTCCTGCCTCAACTTCCCGAGTAGCTAGTTTTGCTATTTTTTAGTAGATCCTCCTGCCTTGTCCTCCAGAGTGCTGGGATTATAGCTGTGAGCCACTGTACCCAGCCCCGTTCACTTCTAGGTCAGATAAAGCACAGAACCTTGTCATGACCTCAGAGGTGAGATCGGGCTTTTGGGATTTCTCAACTGCTGAGCTCTTGGCTTTGTTCTCGGTGGATTCTTCTGTGGGGTAAAGTGTGATCTGATGGGTGGGAGATGGTAGAGGTGATGCTGGCTGTCCCCTGTGCAGAATATCTGGATTCCCATCCCAGGGTGGGCTGAATTATCCTGTTTCTTGGTTACATTTCTCCCTTAGTTCTCTAAGGGAGGAAGAAAGGAAGCCATATGTCAAGTTTACTGTGTCTTGATTAAGAGGGTCTGCCAAGAGTTGCGTTTTGAATTGTCTTGTAACTTGATACTCCAAAGGTTTTCTACACCTCTGGACAGAGCACCGTAGGAAGCTACTGCATGGGTAAAAGTGGGAGCAGGACTCTTAGAAAGAGATGATAGTTCCAAACCTTTCATACGAATGATCAAACACATCTATAGCCCAGAATGAAGGAAGAGGGGGAGCGGAGGGAGAAGACCGGGTGGAGGAAGGCTACTCCGTGGGACTTCATCTATTGTGCATAATGCAAGGGTAACGTCAAATCTATGAAGAGTACAGTATAAATGTCTTAACGCAAGGATTAAGTAAGAGAGGTTGAAGGCTACGTTAACCAGTTTGAAGTAAGCATTCCAAATTGTATATAAAATCACCACATTGTACCTCATAAATGCATTAATGTACACAGTTATGATTTAATAAAAAAATTAATTAATTAAAAAAAAAGAAAGAGATGATAGGAGGTGCTGATCCACCTCTGGGTTGGGGAAACAAACTTACCCTGGGGGTGGGGGAGGCCAGGGAGTGGCAGATTTGGGTTCATCATTTGCAAAACAGTATTTCCAACCTCCGTGTATGCTCACAAAGTGCCCAAGTGATAAGGTGGCCTGCTCCTATAACATGAGCTCATTAATCAGAAGATACAGGGATGCCACTCAGCCTTTTTGTTTCCAAGCAACATTTTGTAAACTGTATTTACTGTGAGGTTTGTCCCCCTCTGCTGGTGCAAGTCTTCATTGCAGGCTGCTTTTCTTCCACCTGTGGACCCTGGTTTTGTTTTGCTTGAAAAGCCTCAGGTCGCTCATTTGTGCTTAAAGGTCACTCGAGTATGAGGAAACCTTTTGCTTCTATCTTAGAATGTTGTCTAAAATAACTTCTCTCTGTTTGGCCTTTGTCTTGTGCGGGCTAGGACTCTTTGTGAGTGTGGATGCAGCCTGGCGGGGAGGGCTGTGGTTCGCATGTGGCGTTCCTGTTGAGGAAACCTCCTGGGACCACTGTTTTATTTTATTTTATTTTATTTTTACTTAAGTAAATATATGTTTAACTATGTACAGTACTCACAACTCAAAAATATACAGTTAAGCATGTTAATGTGCAGAAAAGTTGGCATTTTGCATGTAACACTTCAAAAATTTCTAGAAAAACCTTTACCTCAAAAAAATTATACACCAATTTTCCAAAGTACTGTAGCTCCCTGACTCATTTTGTCTCAACAACCCAATTCGATATCCAAATTGTTAGGCATGAAGTAACCAATATACTGAGAAACAGCACTTTTCTTTACAGCACCAGAAGCTGCTAAAACCCCACATCTGGGGTCTTTAAAACATTATAACAAAGCCCCTTTCACTTGCCAGTCCTGGACGACAGACCCTGTAGCTCCCCCTCATCATCGCTGTCAGCATTCTCCTCTTCCTTTTTCTAAGTTCTTTGATGGTCAGATTCTCTTTAAGCTTATTTATTTCATCCTGGCGATTCCACAGCTTTTCCACCAGCGGTAACGCTCTACCTGCTCATCCATCTCCCCACCCTGGCGGTCCATCCATCCCTCTTCATCCTCTTCAGCAGCTATGGCTTCAGAAATAGTGTTGACCTGCCTCGTGGCTTTTTGAAATTCGCCCCATTCTTTGTCCTTCTGATCCTTTGGGGCATCAACCTTTCCTACCCTTGCATCAACCTCAGGGTCATCAAAAACTCCTTCTGGTAATGCTTCTGCAGTGTTTTCTCTCCTCTGCAATACTTTTTCCTTGTATTTCTGCTTTCTCAATTGATCCTGAATGAGGAATTGAGGGGGCTTTGGGAGGATTTGTAAGGAAGCAGTCGTTTGGCAGCACACTATTGGTTACCTCCCATGAGGAGGAAAGTGAAGGGTCCTTGCCTTGTGCAACAAGTGGCTGTTTGCTGGCGTCCCTCCTTTTTCATTCTCCTCCCTCCTCCTCCTCGTCCTCATCCTCATAATCGGGAGTAAACTGAGTCCCGAAGGTATACTGGAGGTTGCTCTGGTGGACTCCTTTACCTTTCTGTCAAAGTTGGTAGGCAAAGCGGATGTGGAGGGCTGTACCTGAGCAACCCAGCAGGCCATCGCGCTCTTGGAGTCTTGGCCGTCTGTGTCTGATGCCTTCCTCTTGGCGATCTGGGGTGCTGAGCTGGTGGACGGACCTTGGCTGGCTTCGTTCGCGCCTTTTGGCTTGGCCACTTTCTCTCAGTGCTGCCTTCCCAGGACGTGAGTCTGCCACACGAGCTCGCTCTTAACTGGAGTGTTACACAGGGCACAACTCAGTTGCCCCACACACTTGTACGTGGTGAATGGAGACTATCCGTTTCTGGTTGGCGCTCAGATGCTGCTTCTCCTTCATCAGCTGCTGCGGTTCTTCATGCTTCACCACCTGCTTCCCCACCGGGTCCGAGAGGAGTTGGAGGACCTGGGACCAGTGTTATTTTTTGGGTTTTGGGTTTTTTTGTTGTTTTTTTTTTGCAGTTTTGGCTGGGGCCGGGCTTGAATCTGCCACCCCTGGTACACGGGGCTGGTGCCCTACTCCTTGAGCCATAGGCAGCATCCTGGGACCGCTGTTATTTGCAGTTTCTCCTGTACTCTGGAAGCTTCATTGAGGGAAACTGTTGATACCCACGTTGGGTACTATTAGGGTCATCATAAATGTCACAAAAAATGGTGCCACACTGTCCACATTTCTGTGCACCTCCGAGTGTCTTTCCTGTCTTGCCGTTGTCCTGGAAACAGAGGCCTGGAGTCGAGTTGCAGGCTTGTCGGGTCTGGTCGTGGGTTTGGTGCTGGGTGGTATGTGTGTCCCTGGGGAGGGTTCCTGCATCTTCCAGTGTGAGTGGGGGCCTTTGTCAAAGACCCCTTTCTCCTTCAACTTTGTGCTTTATTACAACTGTTCATTCCTTTCTAGAACTTCTTTTATTCCCTTTGCTTCTATTACATCGAACTTTCCAAGTTCTTTTGTTGGTTGAAGTTGCGTTCTATTTTCTTCCTTGCTTTCTTTTCCTCCCCCTTTTCTTTTTATTTTCTTTTAATATATAGAGATAGGGGTCTCACTTTTACTCAGGCTAGTCTTTTTTTTTATTATTATTAAATCCTAGCTGTGTACATTAATGCGATCATGGGGCACCATACACTGGTTTTATAGACTGTTTGACACATTTTCATCACACTGGTTAACATAGCCTTATTGTGTTAAGACATTTATATTCTACATTTACTAAGTTTCACATGTATGTACCCTTGTAAGATGCACCGCAGGTGTGACCCCACCAATCACCCTCCCTCTCCCCATCCTCCCCCCTCCCTCCCCTCCCTCTCCCCCTTCCCCCTATTCTTAGGTTGTATCTGGGTTATAGCTTTCATTTGAAAGCCATAAATTAGTTTCATAGTAGGGCTGAGTACATTGGATACTTTTTCTTTCATTCCTGAGATACTTTACTAAGAAGAATATGTTCCAGCTCCATCCATGTAAACATGAAAGAGGTAAAGTCTCCATCTTTCTTTAAGGCTGCCTAATATTCCATGGTGTACATATACCACAATTTATCAATTCATTCGTGGATCGATGGGCACTTGGGCTTTTTCCATGACTTAGCAATTATGAATTGGGCTGCAATAAACATTCTGGTACAAATATCTTTGTTATAATGTGATTTTTGGTCTTCCGGGTATATACCTAGTAGAGGAATTATAGGATTGAAAGGCAGATCTATTTTTAGATCTCTAAGTATTCTCCAAACATCTTTCCAAAAGGAATGTATTAATTTGCATTCCCACCAGCAGTGTAGAAATGTTTCCTTTTCTCCACATCCACACCAACATCTCTGGTCTTGGGATTTTGTGATATGGGCTAGTCTTACTGGAGTTAGATGATATCTCAAAGTAGTTTTGATTTGCATTTCTCTGATGATTAAAGATGACGAGCATTTTTTCTTATGTCTGTAGGCCATGCGCCTGTCTTCTTTAGAGAAGTTTCTCTTTAAGTCCCTTGCCCAGCCTGTGATGGGATCACTTGTTCTTTTCTTGCTTATATGTTTGAGTTCTCTGTGGATTCTGGTTATTAAACCTTTGTCGGAGACATAACCTGCAAATATATTCTCCCATTCTGAGGGCTGTTTGCTTGCTTTACTTAGTGTGTTCTTGGCTGTGCAGAAGCTTTTTAGTTTGATCAGGTCCCAATAGTGTATTTTTGAAACTGCTTCAATTGCCCAGGGAAGTCCTCCTCATAAAATACTCGCCCAGACCGATTTTTTCAAGGGTTTTCCCTGCACTCTCTTCTAGTATTGTTATAGTTTTGTGTCTTAAGTTTAAATCTTTAATCCAGTGAGAGTTTATCTTAGTTAATGGTGAAAGGTGTGGATCCAGTTTCAGTCTTCTACAGGTTGCTAGCCAGTTCACCCAGCACCATTTGTTAAATAGGGAATGTTTTCCCCACCGAACGTTTTTAATTGGCTTGTCAAAGATCAGATAATGGTAATTAGCTGGATTCATCTCTTGGTTCTCTTTCTGTTCCAGACATCTACTTCTCTGTTTTTGTGCCAGTACCATGCTGTTTTGATCACTGTTGATTTGTAGTCTAGTCTGAGGTCTGGTAGCGTGACTCCTCCTGCTTTGTTTTTATTTCTGAGTAATGTTGTGGCTATTCAAGTTTTTTTCTTATTCCATATAAAACGAAGTATTATTTTTTCAAGATCTTTAAAGTATGACAGTGGAGCTTTAATAGGGATTGCATTAAAATTGTATATTGCTTTGGGAAGTATGGACATTTTAACAATGTTGATTCTTCCCAACCATGAGCATGGTGTGTTTTTCCATTTGTTAACATTTTCAGCTATTTCTTTTCTTACGAGTTTCATAGTTCTCTTTATAGAGATCTTTCACATCCTTTGTTAGATAAACTCCCAAATATTTCATCTTCTTTGGCACTACTGTGAATGGAATAGAGTCCTTAACTGTTTTTTCAGCTTGACTATTGTTGGTATATATAAAGGCTACCGATTTGTGAATGTTGATTTTGTAACCTGAGACACTGCTGTATTCCTTGATCACTTCTAAGAGTTTTGTAGTAGAATCCCTGGTGTTTTCCAGATATACAATCATATCATCTGTGAAGAGCGGAAGTTTGATCTCTTCTGAAGAGCAAAAGTTTGATCTCTTCTGACCCTATATGGATACTCTTGATCGCCTTTTCTTCCCTAATTGCTATGGCTAAAACTTCCATTTCAATGTTTAAGAGCAGTGGAGACAATGGGCAGCCTTGTCTGGTTCCTGATCTGAGTGGAAATGATTTCAATTTAACTTCATTCAATATGATATTGGCTGTGGGTTTGCTGTAGATGGCCTCTTACCAGTTTAAGAAATGTCCCTTCTTTATCAATTTTCTTAAGTATTCTGATCATGAAGGGATGCTGGATATTATCAAAACCTTTTTCTGTATCAATTGAGAGCGTCTTATGGTCTTTGTTTTTTAATTTGTTTATGTGCTGAATTATACTTATAGATTTACATATATTGAAACAGCCTTGAGACCCTGGGATAAAACCAACTTGGTCATGTTTGATGCGTTGCTGGATTCTGTTTGTTAGGATCTTGTTGAATATTTTTGCATCTATATTCATTAGTGATATTGGTCTATAATTTTCTTTTCTTGTTGGGTCTTTTCCTGGTTTGGGGATCAGAGTGATGTTTGCTTCATAGAACGTGTTGGGTAGTCTTCCTTCTTTTTCTACATTTTGGAACAGGTTGAGTAATATAGGTACTAGTTTCTCTTTAAAGGTTTGGTAGAATTCTGATGTGAAGCTATCTGGTCCCGGGCTTTTCTTTTTAGGGAGGTTTTGTATGGTTGATGCTATTTTAGAACTTGATATTGACCTGTTCAACATTTCCACTTGATTCTGGCTAAGTCTTGGAAGGTGACATGCTTCCACGTATTGGTCAATTTCCTTCAGATTTTCGTATTTCTGAGAATAAAATTTCTTGTAATATTCATTAAGGATTTACTGAATTTCTGAGGAGTCTGTTGTTATTTGATCTTTGTTGTTTCTGATTGATGAGATTAGAGATTTTACTCTTTTTTTTTCCTGGTTAGGTTAGCCAAAGGTTTATCCATTTTTCTGACCTTTTCAAAAAACCAACTTTTTGATTTATTGATCTGTTATATAATTCTTTTGTTTTCAATTTCATTTAATTCTGCTCTAATGTTGGTTATTTCTTTTATTCTGAGTTTGGGGTTGGAATGTTCTTCCTTTTCCAGTGGCTTGAAAAGATCCATTAAGTTGTTAACTTTCTCTCTTTCTGTTCTCTTGAGGAAGGCTTGCAGTGCTATAAATTTCCCTCTTAGGACTGCCTTTGCAGTATCCCAGAGGTTCTTATAATTCTTGTGTTCATTGTCGTTGTGTTCCAAAAATTTGACAATTTCCTTATTTTTTTTTATTTTTATTTTTTGTAGAGACAGAGTCTCACTTTATGGCCCTCGGTAGAGTGCCGTGGCCTCACACAGCTCACAGCAACCTCCAACTCCTGGGCTTAAGCGATTCTCTTGCCTCAGTCTCCCAAGTAGCTGGGACTGCAGGCGCCCACCACAACGCCCAGCTATGCAATTTCCTTCTTAATCTCATCTCTGACCCAGCTATCATTCAGCATAAGGTTATTTAAGTTCCTTGTTTTTATATGAGTATGCAGATTCCTGTTGTTACTGAGTTCAACTTTTATTCTCTGGTGGTCTGAGTAGATGCAAGGAATAATTTCTATTCCTTTAAATTTACTGAGGTTAGACTTGTGACCTAAGATGTGATCGATTTTGTAGTATGTTCCGTGGTCTGATGAGAAGTATGTGTATTCAGCTTTGTTGGGATGCAATTTTCTGTAGATGTCTGCTAAATCCAAATGTTGGATGGTTAGGTTGAAATCTAAAATTTCTTTGCTCAGCTTCTTATTGGAGGATCTATCCAACACTCCTAAAGGAGTGTTGAAATCTCCGACTATTATGGAGCTGGAGGAAATCAAGTTGCTCATGTCTGTTAGAGTTTCTCTTATAAATTGAGGTGCATTCTAGTTGGGTGCATAAATATTAATAATTGAAATCTCATACTGAGTATTACCCTTAACAAATATGAAGTGACCATTCTTATCCTTCCTTACTTTTGCTGGTTTAAAGCCTATTGTGTCTGCAAATAGAATTGCAACACCTGCTTTTTTCTGATTACCATTTGCCTGAAATATGGACGACCATCCTTTCACCCTGAATCTATATTTATCTTTTAAGGTAAGATGTGACACTTGTATGCAGCAAATATCTGGCCCAAGTTTTTGTATCCAGTCAGCTAACCTGTGCCTCTTTAGAGCACAGTTTAAGCCTTTCACATTGATGGAGAATATTGATAAGTCTGGTAAAATTTTGGGTATTGAATTTTTTGAAAGTCCAGTGGACATTTTTAATCCTTTTACCACTGTGGAAGTTGGAGTTTGATCAAAAGTTTCAAGGGCCATAAAGTGAGACCCTGTCTCTACAAAAAAAAAAAGTTTCTGAGTGAGTTTACTTTTGTGGTAGAGGATTGGGCTGGTCATTATGGAGGATAGGTTTGAGAATATCCTGAAGAGCTGGTTTGATTATGGCAAATTTCTTCAACATATGAATGTCATTAAAGTATTTAATTTCTCCACCATAAATGAAACTCAGTTGAGCTGGATACAGGATCCGGGGTTGAAAGTTATTTTGGTTTAGGAGATTAAAAGTCGATGACCACCCTCTTCTGGCTGGAAAAGTTTCAGCAGAGAGATCTGCAGTCATTCTAATATTCTTCCCTTTGTAGGTAATGGATTTCATACGTCTGGCTGCTTTCAGAATTTTCTTCTTCATATTAACTTTAGTGAAGTTAATTATGACATGCCTGGGGGATGTCTTATTCGGATTGAGTTGTGCTGGGGTTCTGAAACTGTCTGCTATCTGAATTTCAGAATCTCTTGGCATGTCTGGAAAATTCTCTTTCATAATTTCATGGAGAATGGCCTCTGTGCCTTGCGAGGCCACTTCATTACTTTCAGGGATTCCAATGAGGTGGATATTAGCCTTCTTCGATTTATCCCAGAGCTCTCTGAGAGAATGATCCGTTTTTGCTCTCCATTTCTCTTCCTCTTTGAGAGTTTGGGAGCGTTCAAAGGCTTTGTCTTCAATGTCAGAAATCCTTTCTTGTGCTTGCTCCACTCTGTTACTGAGGGATTCTACTTTATTTTTCAGATCTTTGAGGGCTGCAAATTCTTGCTTCAGTGCGTCAAAATCTTTGGTGGTTTTGTCTTTAAATTCATTAAATTCTTGAGACAACTTTTGAATTTCTCCTCGAATTTCTAATTCTGACTTTTGAATTGCTCCTCAAATGTCTAATTCCAAATATTCCTCCATTCTATTAATCTTGTTTGCAATCCAAATTCTGAATTTGATTTCTGGCATCTTGGCCAGCTGTTTATGAATGGGATCTTCAGTTACATCTGCCATATCTTTCCTTGGGGGCGGGGGGGTTGATCTATTCTGGTTATTCATGTTACCAGAGTTTTTCCGCTGATTCCCTCCCATGATTATTTTAAACTGTTTGATTTTTCCCCTGGAACTTTGTCCAGGACCCGTACTGTGCTATGGCCTGAGAAACTGTGACCTGTTTGGTGTGGTGGGGCTAAGTGGTTCTGTCTTGTTTTCAACTGGTCTCTGTCCAACCCTAATGAACCAGTTACTCTGGGTTGAAGTCTCAGCTGTGGAGAAATAACCAGCAATTAAGTTACCCTGACCCCCCACAGGCAACAATTGGAAAAGGAAAATCAAACCTTCCTACAACCACATACCCAGGGCACCACTTGAATAGTCCTCAGGTGATTGGCTCAGTTCAAAAGGTCCAAATCAATTGTCTCAGTCAGCACCTGTCTGAAGTGGGAGAGTTTAAAAGGTCTCTGGCAACTGGATCGCAGGGGTCTGGTGACAACTCAGATATGACTTGCTCTGGTGCTCTGTGAAGTCAGGAGGACCCACCCAGTAAATAGATTAGTCTGGGAAGGTTGATGCCTCCTTCCCCACCTTGCACCTCTGTCACATCCAGTCACTGATAGCCCCGCAGGGATGTCACCTAGTTGCCTCTTGTGAGCAGATACTCCAGGGGTTTGCACCTACCTGAATCACAAGGAAATCTATATCTGCTCAGCCAGGCCCCTGTTTTCTGCCTCTATCTAGCAGGGGGAGGTGAGGCCTGACAACCTTGGGCGCTTGATGGAGGCTGGGGGGTGTTCACTCAGTTCCAGCCCTGCCCCCGATTGATGTTACTGACACAACAGAACAGAACAACTTTGTGGGAATTTGTTTCTGTCCCTGCTAAATTCCCCTGCAGGAGGGAAGCTGTTTTGAGTTCCCAGAGCCTGTGCCTCAGGCCCTGTCTTTGTTCCTGCAGGTTTGTATTCGCAGCACGGTTAGGTATCAGTTCTAGCCTCCTGCCTTCCTTTGTCTATAGGCTGACGATCCCCTGAGGGCCGGGTGCATCTTAGGCTCAGTAAAGTGGTCCTCTGGGTCAGCCCTGCCCTGGGAATTTCCTGGCTCTGCACGTGCGTTTTCTAGTCCCCGAGCTCCATCTAGGCCAGTACCACCTCAGGCAAACCGTTTACTCACGGGGCCTGCGTTTCCGTCCCAGATCTGTTCCGCAGTGGTTGCCATCTGAGAAGATGCCCGGCCTCCTCTGGTTGCCCAGGGAGACAGGGGGTGTGTCTTCGGAATATCCTGGAGTGAGCCCTATAGTTGCCAAAAACGGCTGCTGCTCTGCGCTTCGGGGCACTGCCGCTCCGGTGTGGTTCCCTGTCAGCCGACTGGCTTCTCCTCACTCCCGTGCCGCAGAATCAGCACTGACCAGCTGCAGTCTAGGCCCTGTCCACACCCCTCGAGGAAATCACCCAAGAATCTGGACTCCTGGGGGACAGGCCTCCAGACCTCCAGTGAGAGTGGAGGGGAGTGCTGGGAGCTCAGAATTTCAGGTAGAGAATATATACAGTATTATACTGTTTTATGCCTGGCAGGAGAGCACCATGGCACCCTAGTAGGGGAGGTAGGTCCAGTTTTTAGAGGGTCTCTCCCATGGAGTGTAGTGGGAGGACCTTAGAACTCTGCTTGTTTGTTTGTGGGGCACTCTGAGCCATTCTCATGGGGGAGGGGACTCCCATCCGCTTGGTAATGGATTTTGTACCTTTTGTTTGTATCCTTGGGGTCACAGCTCGCCTCAGTTGGATTGATGTGCGTTCTTCAACCTTCTCTCTTGGTGCAGCTCTAATCCACCAGCTTACTTGCTAAATTTCTGTCCTTTAACTCTCCTTTTGGATGGAAGCCTCCATTTTGGGAAGAAGTTCTTTATCAGCTCCCTTCTCAGGCTGGTCTTAAACTCTGGAGCTCAAGCAATTTTCCCTCCTCGGCCTCCCAGGTGCTGGGTGTGAGCCACTGCGCCTGGCCTCTTTTCCTCTTCTTCCATCCAGATGACTAGATATTCTCCAGCGCTACCCATAGAATCTGTATTCATCTTGAAATTTCCAGTTCCCTACATGTCACCTTCTGTACGGATGGCTCTCAGAGTCACCTTGCAGCCTGAAAGTGTCCCCCAGGAAGTGATTGCCTGTCTCCTGCTATGCTGAGCTACTGTCCTTGGAGGCCTTTCCCGTCCTTTCAATGTAAGTATCTTTAAAGGAAAGCCTGTCCTTTTATCCCCTCAAGTCTTCCTTCCTTCACAAGCTGTCTCTTTCTCTTAATGTCAGGTCCACTGTTCAGGATACCCTGCCTGAAATGTTCAGATCATCACCAGCTTCTTTTTCTCCCTTTGCTTCTTGTGTCTATTAGCTTCCAGATCTTTCTGCCTAATTTCTGGAGCTGCTCATTCCTTCTCATTTTCGTTGCAAAGATATTGGGCTCGGGTCTTTGTGATTTCGTGCATGTGCTATTGCTGGACCCTACTGCTGGTCCTTTGGGGTCCTGTCCTCTTGGATTTTGGAAGTCTGTCTGATTAGGGATGTGTGAGTATGGTGGTTGTCAAATTGGCCGCAGGGCAAGCTCTGGAAGCTGGTGTTTTGGGGGGTCCTCTGTGTACAGGCTCAGCTTCTCTCTCTCTCCCCTCATCCTGACTCATCTAGTGCAGCTGATGCCATCTCTTCCCAGGCTTTAGGTGTTCTCTGGTCCCTGACACAATCTAGAACGTGCTGTTTGTAGCCTTCTCTTTCTAGTTCCAAGTTCTGTCTGTCCTCGGATCCTAGATCAAGTCCCCATTTCCCTGTAAGGAATATCTCACCCCTGCTGCTGTCTCTGGATTTGCATGGCTCGTGGTATGCCCTGTGACAAAAGGGTTAGCTGCTATCTTGGAACGTCCTTGTGTTATGAGCTGGCTATTTAATCCTGTACTTGTGTTGAGTCTTTGACAAGTGCCTGTCTTCTCACATTCTAGGTATAAAGTGTGATGTTTTAGAGCTGCTTATTGAATTGGATTGGTGGAACTGTCATCACAGTCTTGGCTCAGAAGGTGGGTTCCTCTTGTCACCCTCAGAATTCAGATGAATGATCTTGTGTGTATTTGTGTATTTTAGCTGCAGATCCCTAGTGTGAAGGGCTTCGATTTTGCCAAGCAGCATCTGGGTCAGCACAATAAAGATGACATACTGATTATTCATGAGCCAGCACCACTGCCGGGACCTGTGAAGGACCACACCACGCCCTCTGAAAACGGAGATGTGCCAAGCCCGAAGGCGAAGGTCCCCTCCAAGAATGTCCGTCACAGAGGAAGGTTATTATTGGGATTTCTGTGTCCGCCCCTGTGGCAGAGCATGTTTCTGTGTCAGAAGGGGCTGCATCTGCAGCCTCGGAGACTGATGACTTGCTCAGAGTTGGGCACGGACCCACTCTAAGGGACCAAGGGAGGCCGTATGATTTTTCCCCCAAAGTGTTGAAGATTATGAATCACTATGATGGCTTGGTGTTCTCTTTACATTTGATTAGAAATCACTCAGCTTGAAGGTACATATTCTGAGGGGAGTATGCCAGGCCCCATGGAGATAGTACCGGCAGTAACGTATAAGGAGTATGGGGTGCACTCAGCCAGTACGGGCCTCATTGCCTTGCTGGTGATGCCGGTGGCTGGCGGCGACTTCATTGCTTTTTCTCCAGTGACCTTCATCAAGTCCTCCTGGGCTTGTTTTGTTTTTCTCCGGCTGCCCACAATGTCACCCGGGTGGGCGTGTTGCATGGGACTCTTCACAGCCTCCTCCCTGCCAGTTTATTTTCTATTTTTTTGAAGTAAAGCCCATGGAGGATTGCTTCTTAGTTTTCCATACTACCTGGTGATCCCTTGGTGGCCTCTGATCCCATAAGGAGGGTTGCGGCTGTGTTGTTGAGGACAGGGTTCGGAAGCAGGCTCTGTTAGGTTGAATTTAGATTGTGGCACCATCTGGCTTTGGCTGCTGAGCCTCACTTTGTCAGCCTGCTTGTAAGCTTTGCAACTCTAAGTCCTGATTTTTCTGCTAAGATCAGAAAAGTATAAGATCATACTGATATTTGAAACAATGTCATAATTTTTATCTGAATCAGAAAGCCCACCTCTGCAGTTCCAGCCTTGTTTTAAGCATGTAACGGATATTAGAGCATGATCTTTACAAAAGAAAATCAGTTATGTAGGGAGATGCTATTTGCTTAATTATTTTGCAGGCTAAGAAAAAACCAAATCCTTAAGGATGTTTTAATACCCTAGGAAAATTTTGCAAAGTACTTTTTCTCTTGCCTGGTAGTCTCATTGTTAAGTTTTGTCATGACAGTTCAGTGGTCTGCACAGCAAATACAATGCTCAGCATCCCTCTGGGGCACCAGAATGTCCTGGTGCTTAAAGTTGCTATTGAGACCAGAGAGCCCAAGGAGACAGGGTGCTAACTAATGAGGGATTTCACCTAGCCTGGTGAAAGCTGGGTGCTGTGTTACCATTGCTTTTGATACATAGAATCAAATCTCAGTGGTGGTCATTGCCTTAGTGTTGTAAGTGCTGGACTTATTTGGGGTGACTGCAGATCTATCCTAGCTTCTAACCCTGAACCGGCCCTGAACCCCATGTCCTTTTTGAGCCAATTCATGTTAGACCTAGACTGTCCATCTCCAGGAGCTGGGCCTTGGGCCCTGCTGGCTTCAGGACCCTCCTCCAGATGGACACTTAGTTTTCTAGCCTTCACTGGAGTGTGGTCTGCTGAGCCGTTTAGTAAGCCACGTTAATCTGTCTTTAGGACGTCACTGTATGGCGTGAATGTGATCCCTGAAGACGCTGTGTCATGAAGTAATTTTTCGTTTTTACTAGTTTTGCCCGGACACCTGATTTCCATATCCAAGTTAATGTAACCTTTTTCTTTTTGTCCTTTCTTATTTCTAATGTTTGCAATTTATTTTGTTTCTGCAGAGTTTCTCCCTCAGATGTGGACTCAACGGTCAGTGAGGAGTCCAGTGAGAGAGATGCAGGCGATAAGACTCCAGGAGCGGTCAGCGATGGCAAGTCCCACAGAGCCCCGCCGAGCGGTCTGTGACTCTGCCTGTTCTTCACCTTGAACGTAGTTATTAGGAGATTCCAATAGGCTAGAGGTCTACCCTGCTTCAAATACTAAAAGTAAAAAAATCTCTTTTAAAAAGTCTGCAAAATGAAATATTCATTTGTATAGTGAGTTTTTCAGCCTGGTCTGTCACCATCTAACATTGTATTGGTGTCTGCCGTGAGGCAAGGGACTGGTTTCAGAACTTAGGGATCCACTGAGGTGTATTTTAGGCTTAATCAGCTCCCTTTGTTTTAGTTTAGAATCCTAACAGTTTTCCTGAATGTCAAGGAATGCTAACAGCTGAATGTCAAGGAGGAATCGTAGTTTGAAAAACTACCCTTAGGATTCAGTGACTTTCTTAGGAACTGAGTTAAGGGTTCCACAGCTGTTAGAAAGCTGGTTATTTATCACAGATCCAGGCCCAGTAAGTTTCATTTTTTTCTTAGATCTTTCTTCCAATGGGCAGTTCAGGTCTCAGACGGTTTAGCATATTTGCACTGGGCGTTGCACACAACTTCCTGGGCCTGGTATGGCATGAACTTCACTTGAGTTCTATAATAAAACTATGCCTGCATGTCTTACTAGACTTGGGAGCATTTTTGGCATGGTGGCAATGTAGGCTGGTTTTGTTTTCATAGGTTCTGTTAAATAAATATGCTAGTATAGCTCTTACATTTGCAGGAGCTTTAGTTATATTTCAGGACTGGGTTTCAGTAATGTAGAAATAATTGGGAAGCCTCATTATAATGTTTTAATAGTAATTTTTATACTTATTTTTTCATCATAAATTTCTGTGTATGAAAATGAAGTGCAGAGTGAACTGTGTTCTACAAATTAGCAGATGCTGGATGGAAGCCCAAGGGCCTCTTCCATCACTGACATGCTGTGGTCTTGCGCATCTCCGCCTTGAGGCTCCTGTGAGACTAAACTACTGATCCTTGAGATTCCTTCCCACTCATTGCTAGCTGGTTCTTGTATAATGTTAAGAAGCACCCCCTTAGAATAAGGGAGGAATTTTTTCCTTTGGATCCAGCTTACAGAATCTTAAAAATTATTTAACACCATCGTAACAAAGTGCACTGTTTCAGATAGACAGGATTTAAATCTGGTTTGGGTCCCGAAAGAAATATTTAAAAAAGAAAAAAAAAATAGCTTTCGATCGTCTCAGTTTCTGTTCATTGCTTATCTGAGAAAACCTTGCTTTTAAGTGCCTGCATGTAATTCCTTCTGATAGCATTACAAGAATAACAAAAATCAAATGCCATTCTCAATGCACATTCAGAATCCAGGTAGTAAGCATTTCAGCTCTGGGACAGATTGTTGACTGTGGCTCAGATTCAAGGATCCACAAGAGAGAAGTGAGTCAGATATTTCTGTAAATACTAAAAGCTCAGATGCTGCTATTATAATTTGAAGAGATACCAGAATCTGTACATTATTTTCATGTTTTAGGAAGATAGTTTTCTCACTACATATATCAATTCACTTTTAAAACTTTCTTAAAAGGTGCCATACAATAGCTTTAATGCTGCCATAAAGGTATTTTATTGTTTGCATAGAATTTAAATACCCTATAAAAAGATTCTGAGGTTTTATCATGGCTTTGGGATTATTTTATAATTCACATAAAAATTCTTCTTTTGTTGCAAGTCATAATGAAGTTAAAATTAATGGAGGCAGAAGGTGTATTGAGAAACATTCTGGAACCTTGTTGCCCTGTGAGGTCAGTCTTCCTTCTCACCACTGTGGGGACCATGGCCACCAGCTCTCTTTAGGCTTCTTGGGCAAGATTTTTGTTATTTATTTATTTATTTATTTTTTTGTAGAGACAGAGTCTCACTTTATGGCCCTCGGTAGAGTGCTGTGGCCTCACACAGCTCATAGCAACCTCCAACTCCTGGGCTTAAGCGATTCTCTTGCCTCAGCCTCCCGAGTAGCTGGGACTACAGGTGCCCGCCACAACGCCCGGCTATTTTTTGGTTGCAGTTTGGCCGGGGCCGGGTTTGAACCCGTCACCCTTGGTATATGGGGCCGGCGCCTTACCGACTGAGCCACAGGCGCCGCCCTGTTATTTATTTTTAAGACAGGGTCTCACTCTGTCACCCAGGCTGGAGTCATAGCTCATATCAGCTTCCTGGGCTCAAGTGATCCACCTGCCTCAACCTCCTGGGTAGCTGGGACTACAGGTTCCTGCCACCAGGCCCAGCCTTTGCGAGGCTTTCGATGGCTACCCCAAGTCATCTGGCATTTTAAAAGCCCACTTCGCAGTGCAAGCTGAGTAAAGACCCTTGTTGCTTCAGTTATAGTGAATTTGTGATTGTGCTTTATTCTTTTCCCAGCTGCCTTTTTTTAGAAGGAGACATGAGGCATACTTGCCCTTACAGTAGCCATCCATGGACCCTTAAATGGTTATTTACTCAAATGTCACTGTGTTCATAGTTAATTGCTGCTTTAAAATAAGTCACATCATTCCCACTGCTTACTCTTACTAAAGACGAGATGGGAAAAGATGAGATGGGTGGTAATAGTTGCTGAACCCGCGCTCACTCTCGCTTCTTTATCAGTTTACCAAGTGTTCCTTTTCATGGTGAGAACACTAGGAATATATCAAGTAGATAAGGACTGCAAAATAACTGAGTATTTTTCTACTTTTTTTTTTTTTTTTGAGACAGAGTCTCACTTTTGCCCTTGGTAGAGTGCTATGGTGTCACAGCTCACAGCAACCTCCAACTCTTATATGCTCAAGCAATTCTCTTGCCTCAGCCTCCTGAGTAGCTGGGACTACAGGCGCCCGGCACAACACCCAGCTATTTTTAGAGGTGAGATCTCGCTCTGGCTCAGGCTGGTCTCGAACCTGTGAGCTCAGGCAATCCACTGGCCTTGGCCTCCCAAAGTGCTAGAATTACAGGCGTGAGCCACCACACCTGGCTATTTTTCTACTTTTTAAGTAGTTAGAATTTCATTAATTTGAAATCCACAATTCCAAATTCTCGAATTTCATGGGTATACTGAGGTGACATCTACTTTTGCACATGCTAAAGAGTTTGCAAAGCAAATTGATAATTTTAATGAGATTGGTTCCATATAACGTCAGAGTTTTTAAAGTAATTATGGAGTACCCAGGCATAAAATTATTAAGATCGTAAAGTCGAATTATCATCTTTTCATGAAGGTAGATTCCAGGGCCTTCTTCAAAGTAAACTTACATAAACTTAGTTGTGGTAACTGTAATCATAGAGTTTTATCCATTCAGCAAGTGCTTACTAAATGCCTGTGATGTGTTAGGTGCTGGGGATGCAGTGAGATCAGTGTGATTGCTGCTTCATGGGGTATTAAAATGGTCACATGCATTAATAAAGATGTGACTATATTTACCTACAGATAATGAATATTTCTTTAAAAATGTTGCTTTGTCATTTCAGTAGTTCAAATTGACCATTCTTCTGCCATTCTGCTTTGTTGATATTATCTTATCTTACACAATCCTATACAGCAAAGTTCTTGTCTCTTTGCAGAAATTTATCTTTTTCTTGTTTCTGTTTTAATCAGGTAAAAATTGTATATATTTATGGTACATAGCATGATGTGTTCTTATTATAATAATTATTATTTTGGAGACAGAGTCTTACTCTGTCACCCGGGTAGAGTACAATGGCATCATCACAACTCACAGCAACCTCAAACTCTTGGGCTCAAGTGATGCTCTTGCCTTAGCCTCCTAAGTAGCTGAGACTACAGATGTCTTCCTATTTTTAGTAGCGATGGGGTCTTGATCTTGTTCAGGCTGGTCTTGAACTCTTGAGCTCAAGTGATCTACCCACCTGGGCCTCCCAGAGTGCTAGGATTATAGGCATGAGTGACTGCACCCAGTCTTTCAATTATTTCTAATTGACACATAATTGTACATATTTATGGGGTACAGTATTCTAATACATGCATACAGTGTGTAATGTTCAAATAATTAGCATATCAGTCTCCTCAAATATTCATCGTTTCTTTGTTTTGGGAATGTTCAAAATCTAGTCTTCTAGCTATTTGAAAATATACAACCAATTCCTGTTAATTATCATTACCCTACTGTGCTGTAGAATGTTAGAATGTATTCCTCCTATCCAGCTATGCTCTTGTATCTGTTCACCAGCCTTTGGCCATTGGCCTTTCCTTGCTACCCTCAGTAAGCACTGTGTTACCCTACCGTCTACTGCCATGGGATCGACTTTTCTAGCTTCCACATACGAGCGAGAACATGCCGTGTTTTAATATCCTCCAAGCTCATCCATAGTTCTGCAAATGACAGGATTTCATTATTTTCTATGGCTAAATAGTGATGTTTTGATAAATGTATACACTGCAGAATAGCTAAATCAAGCTATTTAACATACGCATTAGTTTATATTTTTTGGGGGGATGAAAACACTGAAAATCTCTCCTACCTATTTTCATATGTGCAATATATTGTCATGAATTGTGGCTCCCATGATGTATAATAGATTTCTTGAGTAGTGTAATTTCTTATTATTTATAAAAATAATATTTGAAGGGGTTTTAATCCAAAGTCCCTACTTGCCTTAAGGCCAGATTCACACAGCATTAATCTTTGTATACATTGTACTTTCTGTTGGTCATTATTTTCTGTGCATTTTGTTTAAAAAAAATCATAGAATGGGGTGGTGCCTGTGGCTCAAGGAGTAGGGTGCTGGTCCCATATGCCTGAGGTGGCGGGTTCAAACCCAGCCCCAGCCAAAAACCACACACACACACACAAAATGATAGAATGTAGCCGGACGTTGTGGCAGGTGCCTGTAATCCCAGCTACTTGGGAGGCTGACGCAAGAGAATCGTGTAAGCCCAAGGATTTGGAGGTTGCTGTGAGCTGTGACACCATGGCACTCTACCGAGGGTTAATAAGTAAAACTCTGTATCAAAAAAAAAAAAAATCGTAGAATGATTAGGAACTTACAAAAACCCATATTACAAATGGGAAAAAGAGGAGCTCCTCTTCAGCCATTTCAAAGGGCTGAGTTGCAGACATTGTGGAGCCTGATTCTTTTCTGCACTTCTTACCCTCCCTTCCTCCACTTAGAGGCCCAAGCCTTGTGCACCCCTTGCTGCTTCTGTTGCAGTTGGTGACAGCTGTGACTGCAGTGGGGAAAGGCTGGGCTGGGAGTGTGGACAGGAGCCCAGGCAGGGCTGGTGGCACGTTATAGGAAGGGCCTTTTCTCCTCTGCCACCTTTGGCTCCCAGAAACGCAGAGCTCTCTGCCACCCTAGAGGAAAGTGATCTCACCTCTAGCTATCAGCAGCTTAATTTAGGGCTACTCTTTGTGACATTTGCTGTAACTTTATAATTTGGTGAGCAAGTCTAGCCTATCTGGTGAAGCTAATGATCTCCCTTTGGGCATTGTGCCTGCAACTTGAGTAGCTGCCAGGCACAGGAATGGCGGTGCCTGGCTCTGGTTGTGTTGTAGAGAGTCAGGCTCCTTCTAGGCCTGGGGCAGGGAAAGAAAGCCTGAGAAGAGACAACGGTGCCTCCTTACTAAGAGAGACATCATTTATTCAGTCATAAAAGTAGTTTCTAATGGCTTGGGATAACAAAGGAATATAATTCACATTGAGAGAAAATTCAAAGACTTCCACGTAACTCATGTGCGTTCCTTCTATGAAATAGCAGCTCTTCTTTCTTACTGCTTTGCTCAATTCTTTGTCTTTTTTACACTGAGGAGAAAGCTCTATATTTTTCACCTATGCTTTTGTTTAAAAACGGTTTCTGCATGCTCTTATTCTTCCTGTTGGACTGCTGGCCATTTATTTTAAAGTGGCATCCAGGGGACTGTTTGTGGCTGGTAGATGGAAGGAGGGTATCAGTTGATCTTTCTAGCATAACTAGTTTATCTCTCTTTCCTTTTTCTTAAAACTAAAGTTTATGGGATTATGTTTACTTTACAAATAATATTCATTAGAGAAAATTCCATTAATAGGAAATACAAGACATAGGAGAAGAGCACCCATTATAATAAAATTCAGTCTCTGTTAACATTTTTGTTTCTTTTCTGTCCTTTTTTTTTTGAGACAGAGCCTCAAGCTGACCCCCTGGGTAGAGTGCCATGACATCACAGCTCACAGCAACCTCCAACTCCCGGGCTCAAGCGAGTCTCCTGCCTCCGCCTCCCAAGTAGCTGGGACTACAGGCGCCCACCACAGTGCCCAGCTATTTTTTTGGTTGCAGCCATCATTTTGTTTGGTGGGCCCGGGCTGGATTCGAACCCGCCAGCTCAAGTGTATGTGGCTGGCGCCTTAGCTGCTTGAGCCACAGGCGTTGAGCCTCCGTCCTTTTTCTATACGTTTAAGTGTCTTCTTTTCACAGGTCTCATTAGCTTTTTAAAAAAATTATCTTGGTAAAATATACATAACTTAATATTTTACCCTTTTAACCATTTTTGCATGTACTCTTCATCTCTGTTTAAAGTGAGAACCGATTCTCTGTAGGCAGCACCTTTTTCTTATGTGTCTTCAACTTTTTTTTTTTTTTATTAAATCATAGCTGTGTACATTAATGCGATCATGGGGCACCAGACACTGGTTTTATAGACCGTTTGACACATTTTCATCACACTGGTTAACATAGCCTTCCTGGCATTTTCTTAGTTATTGTGTTAAGACATTTATATTCTACATTTACAAGTTTCACATGTACCCTTGTAAGATGCACCGCAGGTGTAATCCCACCAATCACACTCCCTCCACCCATCCTCTCCCTCCTTCCCCTCCCTCTCCCCCTACCCCATATTCTTAGGTTATAACTGAGTTATAGCTTTCATGTGAAAGCCATAAATTAGTTTCATAGTAGGGCTGAGTACATTGGATACTTTTTCTTCCATTCTTGAGATACTTTACTAAGAAGAATATGTTCCAGCTCCATCCATGTAAACATGAAAGAGGTAAAGTCTCCATCTTTCTTTAAGGCTGCATAATATTCCATGGTGTACATATACCACAATTTATTAATCCATTCGTGGATCGATGGGCACTTGGGCTTTTTCCATGACTTAGCAATTATGAATTGGGCCGCAATAAACATTCTGGTACAAATATCTTTGGTCTTCAACTTTCTTTTCTTTTCCAGTTAGAGCAGAAAGGCCAGAAGTGGTCATTGTGTACAATGCCTGAATGCCCTTAATATCCTTGTGTTTTGTTTTCTCAACTGATATTTCATTGTCTTGGCAATAATTCCAGTGAATTCCCTCATAGATGATAGTGGAAGTTCAGAGCTGCTGTAAATGTTTTTCTAAAAGTTCTGTGAAAAATAAAAAGTCGGGGGGAGGGGGAATAAAAGAAAAACAATAAATACAAGTTGTGTGAATTATATATTGACTATGGCTGCAATTCCAGGCTGCTCATGTCCTTTACTTTTTCTTACTGAAGATTCTGTAGCATATTAAGACAAAACAGTGCAATTTTTGAAACAAAGTATCATATGATTTTCTTACTTACTTTCTAAAGGTATTTGTAATTTTGAATGAAACTGGAAGAGACAGTATTCAACCCCAGACCATTTAAATAGTGAAATGTCAGGTACCTGTCACTGGAGTGGAGATGGTCAGGGCTGATCAAGGATTCTTTAAGGAATGATCCATAATTTGGATTATTTTCCTCTTCCTTTAAGATGGCTTTGTGTATACATTTTTGCTTTTTCTTCTGTTCCAGGGCCACCACTACCTAGCTCAGGGAATGAGCAGCATTCCTCAGCCTCCATCTTTGAGCATGTGGATAGGATTTCCCGCCCCTCAGAGGCCAGTCGAAGGGTCCCCAGTAAGATCCAGCTGATTGCCCTGCAGCCCATCCCAGCACCTCCAGTTCAGCGCCCCCTCCCAGCCGACAGGGTGGCAGAAACCAACAAAATCAACAAAGAGGTATTTGTTTTTTATTAAAAAGTACATCATTAAAAATACATTCTGATTTGGTCAATGATTGAAAATGAGTGAAAGGTACAACATCAGTGGATTTCCACAGACGTGAGCTGCTGTCAAGGATTCTTGATTTAAAAGATCACATTTTGTGTGAGATCAGGTACTGTTGAAGGCATGGTAGATGCTAGGCAGATGTGCAGAAGAGAGTTAACCTCTCCAACCCAAAGCTTCCCCCCTTAGAAGGTCCCACATTAGTCCTTCTTCTGATCCCCCCATTCTTTAAGACCTAGTTCAGGTGCCGTGTGGCTGGTGGCCAGTGTCTCCATTTTTGTACATGTCCTTCTGGGGTGGGGGAGGGGGTCTCCTGTCAGGGACTCGTTTGGGTAAGGCTGGGTAGTTAGCAGGAAGTGGCTATTCTGCTGCATGATGCAAGCATCTTCTCCGCATCTGTCAGTCTTATTTAGAACTCTTAAGGAGTGATACGAGGTATGGAAAATACGTATTCCTAGGGCATATTATATCTAAACGTCAGGCGTATGTATCTTCAAAGTCATTGCTGGCCCGTTTCCAGGGTTTGATCTCCCCCACCTCCCGATGATGTTAAGAGATCCCCCTCCAGGGCACCGCACGGTGTTTGGGAATAAAGCTTATGGGGGTGGCAGGACATCCTGGAGCCTGCAGACAGTAGGTCAGGGGTGGGGCAGAGGAAGGTATTTCAGGACCCCTGAGGCCATCCGTGGCCGTCTGCCCCCTTTGTCCCCCCACCCCTATTGCTCTTGCTCAGATCCAGACCGCGCTGCGGCACAAGTCGGAGATTGAACATCACCGCAACAAGATCCGACTGCGGGCCAAGCGGCGTGGACACTACGAGTTTCCGGTGGTGGATGACCTGTCCTCCGGTGACACCAAGGAGCGACACCGGGTGTACCGCAGGGCGCAGATGCAGATCGACAAGATCCTGGACCCCACGGCCAGCGTGCCCTCGGTGTTTATAGAGCCCAGGAAGAGGTGGGCAGGCGTCCTGTGCCAGGCAGCCGAGGCGGGGGCACACAGGCGCTGTGGGGTCATGGGAGCCCAACCAGTGCCCCTCTCTGCTACTGCAGGGCTTGTGACACAGGGGCCCCGTCCATTTTCTCGCACAGGTATCGGAGAACAGGTTAGAAAAGGTTCCTAGCAGAAAGGCTGGAGGGGCTTCTGGGGGGACTTGGGTCCTGCCCTGGTCCCCTTTGTGTAGAGGGCAGCTGCTTCCTTCTGTCCTTTGCACCTCCACTCACCTGAGAACGCCGTCTCTGGATTTAGTTTGTCTCTTCAAGTCTAGCTTGTCTGAGGCTGCACTCCTCCTCTCCATCTCAAAGCTGCTCCTTCTGTGGCTTCCTGGCCTCTTCCAGGCCGGTGGGTGGTGGACTCATTTGTTTTATTCCAGTTGCCCGCAACGTCTTGGATGTTAGCGCCCACCCCAGCCTCCCAAACTCCCAGCCCGTGACACGGATGCATTTTCTTTAAACACTGCTCTCATTATGTCTTTCTCTGCTCAGATCCTGAGATGGCTTTTCTTACCTGCCATGTGGAACCTGTGCCCCTATTGCAGGCAGGGTCTGTCCCTTCCTTCTAGCTCTTTTCCACTGGCAGCCACAGATAGAATCGCCACCAAGAAGGTGGTCGCCTCCTAGTCCCCGTCATTCACCTGGGTTCACGCTTCTGGTCCTGCATGCTTGTGCCTGCCCCTCTCATCTGCCTCTCACACCCTCCCTGGCTCCAGGTCTTAACTGATCAGACCCAGTTCAGGCCCTGCAGAGCCAGCCATGGTATTGCTAGCTCATGGTGACCTCTCCCTTTTCTGGACATCTGAACATAACCGACAGATCTCTTGGTCATGTATTGCCTTGTGATCTCTGTTAGTCCGTGTGTGTTGATACGTCTGTTGTGGCAGGCTCTGAGCTTCCTTAGAACAGAAGCTGTGCCCTACACTTCATTTGTATCTTACAGGGTGTTTGCCGCAGTGACCAGCATGTTGGTACTCAGGAAAATATTTTAGCCTTTCCTTGAAAAGCCAGTAATGACAAGATTTCTTAGGAAGATAATTTTCTTTCTTCCTGACAGTTCACGGATAAAACGGTCTCCTAAGCCACGCCGGAAACACCAGGTCAATGGCTGTCCTGCCGATGCTGAGAAGGACAGACTCATCACCACCGACAGTGACGGCACTTACAAAAGGCCTCCTGGGGTCCACAACTCTGCCTACATTGGATGCCCAGTGCGTAACGCTGACTCCTGCTTCTGGAATCGGTGGGGTGGGTCTTAGGAAAATGTGTTCATGTGGGAGGAGAAGAAACGGGTGGTGGCTGCTGACTTTTGTGGTAGCTGTGTCTTCTGTGCTAGGGCCAGCTGGGTCACGAAGTACGTGGGTTGGGATGGTCACCCTTTGTCACCCTTTCTGAGGGGAGGCTTGAGTTATATAGCCACAGGGCTGCTGAGTGATGTCTCTGGAAACATACTTGGTGTTTCTCCTTTCTACGTGTAAGCTTCTCATGGGATTCAGGATGGAAACTTCTTGAGGTTAATTTCCCATAGTCAGAGGGTTGTTTGGGTTTCTTGATGATAGGAGAGGTATTCAGGGTTTTGTTCCTTCCTCCTACCCCGTAAGTGCTAAGAAGATAGTGTATTTGCTAATGCATATGTTTTATTCTTATGGGACAAAGAGCTTAATGGAAATTAAGAGGTAAGGAATGAATCGTTTTTTTTTTTTTTTTTTCAGACTGAAAGGGGTACTGATAGCGTTTCTTGAAGTGTTAGAGGCAAACATTGATAGCATTAGGACACATATACACAGACCCCCTGAGTAGGGAAGAAAGAGCCAGCCTCACTGAGGGGCTTTGTCCAGACACTCCTGGACAGAGGGAGAGCAAGACGCAGCTAACTCCAGCAGCACCTTGGAAGCACAGTACGCTCCTAAAGTCCTGTGCTGGGGACACGGGATTCCTCTTGCCGGAGACAAACTCACCGAGCCATCCCTGTTTAGAGAGAATTAGCGAAAAGCACATCCTTGGAGATGGGATTTGTGACTTACATGATCATTTTAGGCAGAGCTTATGCAGCCAGCCATTTCTTCCTGTTTTTTATTTGAAGTTTGTATTTTTCTCCTGAATTACACAAGTAACCAGCACTGAAAGACCTTAAATAAAATTAAACATGTATGCCAAAGAGCCACTGATGTGGGGCCTACATACCTGTAGAACTGAATCATGATCATCTGAAAGAACCAGACTTTTCCTTGGGACCTTCCTATACTTCTAATATCCTAAAGACCGTGGCCTTCGTAACCTACTCATGAGGATGAGCATGCTTCCAGGGAGCTGGAAGTTCTGCAGATTAGACTGTTCTCCTCCTCAGGAGAACAAATGGAGTAGGATCTGTTACTTTCTGAATGCTGAGCTCCCAGGTGAGCTGCCAGCTTACTGGCAGATCTCACATTAGGTGGTGCTCTTGTGCTGGGCCTGGGTTTTTGGAAAGGTGTTTGGGTATCTGTGGTGCTTGGTTTGATCTGGGGAGGGCTGTCCCCCTGGAATTCCCCAGGTGGTCACCTGGGGGGTTCTGTCTGTCTGAAGCAGGGACTTCCTGTGGTGTGGAGCTAAGGAATAGAACGAAGGACAGTGTCCCTTCCCTCTTCACTTCCATGGCCAGCCTGGGCTCCTGCTCTTGGGGGGTCTCCAGGGAGCCGTCTCAGTCGCTGTCTTCTTTCCTTACTAGCCCTGAGCTCCTGCATTGAGCACCACTGAGTTTTGTGTGAGGAATAACCCTGTTGTTTCGTCATTTGCCTACCTCAGTGACCCTAACTCAGGCTTTTTTTTTTTTAATAGTGGCTCATGCCATCTCTTTCTTCTTTTTTTGCTTAGCAGAAAATGCAGAGGTTCTGCCTTCATTGGGTAAAAAGAAGCCTTTTCCTGGGGACTAGCTCAGTCAGCTGCTTGTCTTCAAGGGCTCCTCTTTCAGATTGCCTAAAATATCAGTCTTCCTCCAATGGGCTTACTTTTTACTCACTCTCCCTAAACATTCTGAAATGCATACTTTCAAAGATGGTGCCTTTCTCAGAACTCACCTTTTCTTTTCTTTCTTTTTTTTTTTTGAGACAGAGTCTCACTCTGTCGCCCTTGGTAGAGTGCCGTGGTGTCACAGATCACAGCAACCTCAAAGTCTTGGGCGTAAGCGATTCTCTTGCTTCAGCCTCCCAAGGAGCTTGGACTACAGGCACCCGCCACAACGTTTTTTGTTGTGTTTTTTGGTTGTAGCTGTCGTTGTTTGGCAGGCCCGGGCTGGGTTCGAACCCGCCAGCTCCCGTGTATGTGGCTGGCGCCCTAGCCACTGAGCTACAGGCGCCGAGCCAGAACTCACCTTTTCTAAGTTTGTTTTTCATCCTCAAGATCATACTAGGGATGTACTACATGCTTTTGAATTACTTTGAGTTTTCTACTTTCCACTGAAAATATCTTCTAGGGAATACTTTTACACTTTTGGTGGAATTGCAAAGTAGTACAGCCTCTTTGGAAAGAAGTATGGAGAATCCTCAAAGAGCCTAAAGTAGACCTTCTAGTTGATCCCATTATCCCATTACTAGGTCTCTACCCAGAAGAAAAAAAAAACATTTTATCATAAGGACATTTGTACTAGAATATTTGTGACAGCTCAATTTACAATTGACAAGATGTGGAATCAGTCCAAATGCCTATCATCCCAGGAATAAATTAACAAACTGTGGTATATGTATACCATAGGATATTATTCTCATAAAAAAATGGAGACTTTACATCTTTTTTTTTAATTATTATTATTAAATCGTAGCTGTGTACATTAATGCAATCGTGGGGCACCATACACTGGTTTTATAGACCGTCTGACACATTTTCATCATGCTGGTTAACATAGCCTTCCTGGCATTTTCTTAGTTATGTGTTAAGACATTTACATTCTACATTTACTAAGTTTCACATGTACCCTTGTAAGATGCACCACAGGTGTAATCCCACCAATCACCCTCCCTCCGCTCACCTCCCCCCTCCCTCCCCTCTCTATCCCCCTTCCTCCTATTCTTAGGTTATAACTGGGTTATAGCTTTCATGTGAAAGCCATACATTAGTTTCATAGTAGGGCTGAGTGCATTGGATACGAGACTTTACATCTTTTGTATTAACCTGGATGGAATTGAAACACAGTCTCCTTAGTAAAGTGTTACCAGAATGGAAAAGCAAGTACCCAGTGTACTGGACACTAATATGAAACCAGTAGATGAGCAACTACACGCCCACACAGAAAAACACTTAAATTCGAGAAGGAGACAGGGGAAAGGAGGGAGATAGGCGCGCTCTCACCCTACAGGCACAATGTAAGGGTATATGACACACCTCCTGGGTGAAGAGCTCAACTGCAACGTGGACTTTACCTAACGAACACAAACAGCTTAACCTAATCATTTGTACCATTATATTAATCTGAAATTAAAAAATATATATATCTTCTCCTTGGCCACAGAGGGTATTGGATCTCCAGCCAAGGCTTACAGACCTTCTGAGGCTGGAAAGGCTGTTCTTTCATTGGTTCCCTGTTTTGTCTCTTAGAGTTTACCCAGTGTATACATGTCTTCTGATGACGTTTTGCTCATAAGGCACTGTCAGACTCGTGTTACCCAGAGAGTGAATAGAGATACCTCCATTTTAAGGACAAATGATTTTTGAATAAATAATTGTCACTGTTGACTGTTATTAAGTAGCTATCATGATAGGTATTATAACTAAGTAATATAATATTTATAATTGTGGTGTATATATATATATATAACACATAGTGTTAATATGGTGGAGACTTTGACCTTTTTTAGGGGTATGTAGGGCTATTTATTTTACTCTTAATAGTCAGACTGCTTTGCTTTTTGGTTTCTCTATAGAAAGTTGACCAGGTTTTTCTAATATATATTTTGAAACATGTTTTTTGGCTACTCAGGGGCTTTTTTTTTTTTTTTTTTGTAGAGACAGAGTCTCACTTTACTGCCCTCAGTAGAGTGCCGTGGCATCACACGGCTCACAGCAACCTCCAGCTCTTGGGCTTATGTGATTTTCTTGCCTCAGCCTCCCGAGCAGCTGGGACTACAGGCACCCGCCACAATGCCCAGCTATTTTTTTGTTGCAGTTTGGCTGGGGCTGGGTTTGAACCCACCACCCTCGGTATATGGGGCTGGCGCCCTACTCACTGAGCCACAGGTGCTGCCCTACTCAGGGGCTTTTAATAAAAATGTATGCTTCCAGGTACTAATGTGCATTTCTAATAGTTGAGTTTTCCTGAAAGCAAGGAATGTTGAATATTTCCACGTTTTTTGTTTTTTTCCCAATTCAAGCCTTTTTCCTCCATGAAATGTAATGTACTTTCATCAGTGGGGTTATTTTTTCATTCTTAGGATAAACATTTTCCTCAATGTCAGGAAAATTCTGTTTTGGTCCCAGAGTTTTGTTTTAGGGTCACCACAAAAGCTTCTGTGTGATTCTTCTTTCCTTTATCTCCCACATTGTAGTCAGATCCTGACCTCCCTGCGGCTGTGCAGACACCGTCCTCCGTGGAGCTTGGGAGGTACCCAGGCCTGCCCTTCCCCACCTCCCAGTACATCCCACCCCAGCCGTCTATCGAGGAGGCACGCCAGACCATGCACTCCCTCCTGGACGACGCCTTTGCCCTTGTGGCCCCTAGCAGCCAGCCCGCTGCCAGTGCTGCAGGGGGAGGCTCCGGGGTCCCACCTGGCCTGCCCATGAACAGCACCCCTTCCCGGGAAGAGAGGAGAGCCACCCAGTGGGGCTCCTTCTACAGCCCAGCCCAGACGGCCAACAACCCATGCAGTGTAAGTCCTGGCTTTCTAGAATTCTCTACTGGCAAGATGTTGGAGTTTTGTTGCGTGACTGCCTCTCTTTCAAGCTTCCTAAAAAACTCTGGTGTATTTGGTAAGATTTAAAAAGCTTGGATGATGAGTCTTAGTTTGTATTATCTTCTACTAAGTTAATTCTTAAGGTTGGAATCATCCTTTTACGCCACTCTGATACTTGGTTTGTTGAAGAATGGAGGGGAATTTTTATGGAAGCACCTTCTGGTTCCCTCACAATGTCATGAAATAGAGGTGGGGTAACTGTCAAAACATGTTGTCATTGATGGCTCTGTAAAAGGTGCAGTTTAGGATATACTCAAATTGTTTAACTTCTTGTGTAGCCATCTTGGGACTGCAGCCTTTGAGGCTGTGGGAGTAAAAGTGGCAGCCTGTGCATGGGTGAGCAAAGACAACCCTTCTCAAATGTCTACTTTCCATCTTAGGAGTTGACATTTCTGCATCTCATCCGGCTTTGTTATCACGCGTGTTTTTCCTGTTCCGTCAGTCCTTTGGCATTTACCTTCTTACGACATGGAAAAGTAAAACTCGAGTAACACAATTATTAATTTTCTGCTAATTGCTGGTAAAATGATTAAAAGATTTGACTCAGGAAAGAAATTAAAAGGTCACAACAATTTAAATTTATTAGTCAGGGGCTGGGCACAGAGCTCATGTCTATAATCCTACCTCTCTGGGAGGCTGAGGTGGGTGGATTGCTTGAGCTCAGGAGTTCAAGACCAGCCTGAGCAAGAGTGAGACCCCCATCTCTACTAAAAGTAGAAAAACTAGCCGGGTGTTGTGGCAGGTGCCTGACTACTCGGGAGGCTGAGGCAAGAGGATTGCTCAAGCCCAAAAGTTTGAGATTGCCGTGAGCTATGATGCCACGGCACTTTACCTAGTGTGACAGAGTGAGACTCTGTCTCAAATCATTTAATTAGCCAGAGAGTGTTTATACTGTGGCCCTCTGATTTTGTTACCCCCATTGAGGTGAAATTGGGTGGCCATAAGAATATGTTAAAATAATATTTTTTCACACTTGAAATTGGTTTGAATTTTCCAAACAGATCCTCCTCAAAGCATTGTTTCCTCCAGGCATGCTTTAGAACAGTGCGTGTAACCACTACCATGTGAGTGGGGGTGGGGGGTACCATTCCATCTAATCATTGTTTTTAATGTTAAAATGCAGCTTGTTTCCACAAGAAATATTAAACTACTTCAAAATTATAGCTGGTGGTTTATAATCTTTTATGGTAGTTTATAATCTTCAAATGGACGATAAAACTCAGTGATAACTCTTGGGCTTACGCGATTCTCTTGCCTTAGCCTCCCAAGCAGCTGGGACTATAGGCGCCCGCCACAATGCCCGACTATTTTTTTGTTGCGGTTTGGCCGGGGCTGGGTTTGAACCTGCCACACCCTTGGCATATGGGGCCGATGCCCTACTCACTGAGCCACAGAGGTTGCTGTGAGCCGTGTGACGTCATGGCACTCTACCCAAGGGCGGTTACAGTGAGACTCTGTCTCTACAAAAAAACAAACAAACAACAACAACAAAAAAAACTCAGTGATAAAATAAATGTGCATACAGCTGCTATCTGGTTGCCGTAAGCTTTTCTTACTTCCTTATTCACTTAAATATATTACAGAGCACCTGCTGGATTCCAGGTATTCTGCCAGGTGTTGGGGACAGAGTAGTGCACACCACAGGTCTTACGTTCTGCTAGAGGATATGTGGACAGTCAGAATAGCACTTCTAGCATAGGAGGTAGGTGCTGTGGCAGGGGAAAGTGATGATGGTGGAAGCACTGAGCTGAGCCTTTAGGTATTTGAGAAGGATTTTCTGGACAAAATGACATGTAAATGGAAGTCTGAGGTTATTAGAGGTTGTCAGTTGAAGGAGAGTTTAGGTAGTGGAAAGTATAGCAAGGCGCAGAAATTAAAATATCTGAGAAAGACTTCTTCTGGGTAAGATGGAGAAAGAGTCTGGATTTACCTTCCTTCTTGAAACAACTAAAAAAAAAAAAAAAAAACTGGGCTGGGCGCCGTGGCTCACACCTGTAATCCTAGCACTCTGGGAGGCCAAGGCAGTTGGATGGGCTGAGTTCACAGGTTCGAGACCAGCCTGAGCCAGAGCGAGACCCCATCTCTAAAAAGAAAAAAAAAAAACAGCCCAGCGTTATGGCAGGCGCTGGTAGTCCCAGCTACTTCAGAGGCTGAGGCAAGAGAATCACTTGAGCCCAAAAGTTTGAGGTTGCTGTGAGCTATGATGCTACAGCACTCTACTGAGGGTGAAAGAGTGAGACTCTGTCTAAAAAAAAAAACTGAACAGAATATATGGGTTTTCCCAACATTGGACTCAGAGTAACAAAGGGCAGGGATCAATGATAAATGAGTTGAGTCCTACTATTATTTGCCTGTCTTATGTCTGGAGAGTTTCTAGTAACAGTGCAGGGCGGGAGACCCCACACAGAGGTGGTGATTTCCCTGAGTTGAAGTAGAGTCGGAAGTCTAGAGAGGAAAAGACTGCTGGTTCACAGTAGGGGTACAGAAGAGCCCAGACGTGCGCTGAGAAGGAATTCTAGTGATCTGCAGACACTCTTCCTCTGAGGACTGATCATTTTAGGGTGTAAAGCAGTGGTTCTCAACCTTCCTAATGCCGCGGCGCTTTAATACAGTTCCTCATGTTGTGGTGACCCCCAACCATAAAATTATTTTCATTGCTACTTCGTGAAGTAGCAACTTCAGATGTTGAAGCCATAACCCCAATGTGACTATGGTGATTAAGGTTAAATGAGGCCGGGTGTGATACTATCCTAACAATCCAGGGTGGGAGGATCGCTGGAGGTCAGGAGTTCAAGACCAGCCTGAGCAAGAGCAAGACCCTGTCTCTACAAAAATGTAGACTACACGCCTGTGGTCCTAGCTACTCAGGAGGCTAAGACAGAAGGATTACCTGAGCCCAGGAGTTTGAGGTTGCAGTGAGCTATGATGGTGCCACTGTACTCTTACCCAGATGATGCAGTGAGACTGTCTCTCAAAAACAAAAAAAGTTAAATGAGGCTTTAGGGTAGAGTACTGATTTGATAGGACTATTGCTCTCACAAGACTAGGAAGAATCCCTAGAATGTTCTTTCCACCATGTTAGGGCACAGTGAGAGGGCAGCTGTGTGAGCTGGGGAGAGAGCCCTCACCTAAAACTGAATCTTTTTTTTTTTTTTTTTTTTTTTTTTAGACAGAATCACACTTGGTCACCCTCAGTAGAGTGCTGTGGCATCTTAGCTCAAAGCATCCTCAAACTCTTGGGTTCAAATGATTTTCTTGCCTCAGCCTCTGAAGTAGCTGGGACTACAGGTATCCACCACAATGTCTGGCTATGTTTTAGAGACGGGGTCTTGCTCTGGCTCAGGCTGGTCTCGAACTTGTGAGCTCAGGCAGTCCTCTTGGAGTTCTGGGACTATAGACATGAACCACCACACCTGGCCTCTAAAACTGAATCTTGCTGGAACCTTGATCTATGACTTTTTTTTTTTTTTTTGAGACAGAGTCTTAAGCTGTCGCCCTGGGTAGAGTGCTGTGCTGTCACAGCTCACAGCAACCTCTGACTCTTAGCTTAAGCGATTCTCTTGCCTCAGCCTCCCAAGTAGCTGTGACTACAGGAGCCCACCACAACGCCCTTTGGGCTCCTGTAATGAGAAGCTGAAGCAAGAGGATTCTTAAGCCCAAGAGTTAGAGGTTTCTGTGAGCCATAACACCACGGCAACTGTGTTGCAGTTGTCATTGTTTTAGCAGGCCTGGGCTGGGTTCAAACCTGCCAGCCCCTGTGTATGTGGCTGGCACCCTACCCACTGAGCTAGGGGCACCACCCATTGATCTATGACTTTCCAGCCTCCATAACTATGAGAAATAAATTTTGTTGTGTTAAGCCACCCATTCTAAGGTATTTTGTTATAGCAGCCTGACCAGCCTAATGCCATTCCTTTCCCAGTCGTCAGTAGAAAACCACATAATGCATGGAATATCAGAGTATTCAGAAGAATTTTGCTTCTGTGGTGGAGAGAAAGTAGCCCCAGATTACAGCTACCATGGCTCTACCTAACAAAACATAAAATCTGAACCCAAATGAAGTTCAAGAATATTGAAACACAATAATATCCAGTATCCAATGAGGTGAAATTTATAATGTCTGCCATCAAATCAAAACTAAACAGTCAAGCAAAGAAGCAGGAAGGTGACAGAGATAGAATTAGTAGACAAGATGTTAAAAGAATTATTAGAATGTGAGTTCCATATGTTTAAGAAACTAAAAGAAGGATTGAACATGCTAATTAGAGACACTGAGGATATTAAAAGGTACAATTCAAATTTAGAGATGAAAACTACAACATCTGACATGAAAATATAGTAGATGGGATTAGTGGCAGATTACATATTGCAGAAGAAGAGATTAGTGGGCTTGAAAAGATAGTAGTAAAAACTTTACAACATAAAAAAAGAGAACTGATAGAGTAAAGAAATGAACAGAGCAGGCCAGGCGCAGTGGCTCACGCCTGTTGTCCTAGCACTTGGGAGGCCAAGGCTGCTGAATTGCCTGAGCTCACAGGTTCAAGACCAGCTTGAGCCAGAGTGCGACCTCGTCTTTCAGAAAAATAGCTGGGCATTGTGGCAAGCACCTATAGTCCCAACTACTTGGGCAGCTGAGGCAAGAGAATTGCTTGAGGCCAAGAGTTTGAGGTTGCTGTGAGCTATGACTCCATAGCACTCTACTGAGGGCTTCAAAGTGAGACTCTGTCTCAAAAAAAACAAAAAAACAAAACAAACAAAAAAAATGAACAGAGCAATAGTGAACTGTGGCATGCTTTCAAGAAGACTAATACCCATGTAATTAGAATTCCCAAAGAGAGAGGAAGAGATAAAAAAAAAAATAATAATGACCAAATCAATATTGAGAAAGAAAAACAGTGTTGGAGGGATCACACTTTCTGACTTTAAATTATGTTATAAAGCTGTAAAAATGAAAATGATATGGTACTAGGATCAACAACAACAAAAAAACACAGATTGAAAGAACAGAATAGAGAATCCAGAAATATCTGGTCAACTAATTTTTGATATGGGCACAGCAAGGATGCAGTGGGGAAAGGACAATCTCTTCAATAAATAGTGCTGAGAAAGCTGGATTTCCACATGCAAAAGAAGGAGATTGGAGTCTTACCTCACACCATACACAAAAGTCAACTCAAAATGGATTAAAGACCTGACTGTAAGAACTGAAGTTTATGACTATAATGAAGTCATAAAACTCCTAGAAGAGAACACAGGGGAAAGTTACTTGATATTGGCCTTGGCAATGATTCTTTGGGTGTCACACCAGAAGTTCAGGCTACAAAAACAAAAATAAACAGATGGGACTACCTCATACTAAAAAGCTTCTGCGCAGCAAAAGAAACAATCAACAAAATGGAAAGGCAACCTGTGTACTAGGAAAAAATATTTGTAAGGCACATATCTAATAAGGGGTTGAAATCTAAAATTTTATTTTTTAAAAAACCTGAACATTTTTTCCAAAGAAAAAAAATTTACCAACAGGTATATGGAAAGGTGCTCAAAATAATCATCAGAGAAATACAAATTAAATCCTCTATGAGATCTATGAGATATCACCTCACACTTAATAGAATGGCTATTATCTAAAAGGTAAGAGGTAACAGATTTTTGGCAAAGGTGGGAAGAAAGGGGAACCCTCGTACGCTGTTAACGGGAATGTAGATTGGTAGAGACATAAGAAACAGTATGGAGATTCCTAAAGAAATTAAACATAGCACTCCTTGATGACCCAGCAATCCCTCTTCTGGGTTTATACCCAAAGGAGATAAAATCACCACCTTATAAAGTTATCTGTATTCCCACGTTCACTGCTGAACGTGAGCCTTAGTCATAATAGCCAAGACATGGGAACAATGTAAGTGTCCATGGACGGATGAATGTGTAAAGAAAACGTGTGTTATGTCTTCTTTGGAAAAAATGTCTATTCAGGTTCTTTGCCCATTTTTAATCATCATTGGTTTATTTGGGTTTTTTTTTGCTATTGAGTTATAAGAGTTTTTTTAAAAATAAAATTTTAGAGATTAATCCCCTATCAATGAAATATTATTAAACCTGAAAAAGGGGATCTTGTCATTTGCCACAACTTGGATGGACCTGTAGGACGTTATGCTAAGTGAAAGAAGCAGACACACAAAGAAAAATATTACATGATCGCACTTACATGTGAAATCTAAAAATATATATAAATGAGAAGGTCAATGGGCGGCGCCTGTGGCTCAGTGAGTAGGGCGCCGGCCCCATATGCCGAGGGTGGCGGATTCAAGCCCAGCCTTGGCCAACTGCAACAACAACAATAAAAAAATAGCCGGGCGTTGTGGCAGGCGCCTGTAGTCCCAGCTGCTTGGGAGGCTGAGGCAAGAGAATCGTGTAAGCCCAGGAGTTGGAGGCTGCTGTGAGCTGTGTGACGCCATGGCACTCTACCCGAGGGCGGTACAGTGAGACTCTGTCTCTACAAAAAAAAAAAAAAAAAATGAGAAGGTCAAATATGCAGAAATAGAGAACAAAACCCAGAGGTGAGGGAGTGGGAGGAAATGAGGAGGTTGAGGTCAAAGGATACAAAGTGGTGGATATTCAGGATGAATAGGTCCAGAGAGCTAATGTACAGCAGGAAGACTGTAGAAATTTTTGTTAAATAAGTAAATTTTAGCTGCTTTTGTCACAAAAAATAACTATGTGAGATGACAGATGTTAATTTGCTTCACTATCATTTTTACTATCTATATGTATCCCATAACATCATGTTGTAAACCTCAAACATGTACGGTAAAATTTATTTAAAGAAGAGAAATAATGGCCCCCAATTTTTTGAATTGGTGGGAACTGCAAATTCACAGATCTGCAAAGCTCAGTGTGAACCCTACGCACATGCATAAGAAACAGGAAGAAAACTCTACTAAGAACGTTGGTTAAAACAGGCGATAAAGATCTTAAAAGCATCCAGGAAACAGGGACACTTTACGTACAGTGGAACAAAGGTAAAAGCAGAATATTCCCTGTCTAGAATACAGGAACTGAAAGGAAAAAAAGGTCAACTTAGAATTTTATATCTAGTGAAAATATCTTTCAAAGACTAAGGTGAAATAAAAACTTCTCTGACATGCATTGTAAGAAATGTTATAGGGGCGGCGCCTGTGGCTCAGTCGGTAAGGCGCCGGCCCCATATACCGAGGGTGGCGGGTTCAAACCCGGCCCCGGCTGAACTGCAACCAAAAAATAGCTGGGCGTTGTGGCGGGTGCCTGTAGTCCCAGCTACTTGGGAGGCTGAGGCAAGAGAATCGCTTAAGCCCAGGAGATGGAGGTTGCTGTGAGCTGTGTGATGCCACGGCACTCTACCAAGGGCCATAAAGTGAGACTCTGTCTCTACAAAAAAAAAAAAACCAAGAAATGTTATAGGAAGACCTTCAGGCAGAAGTAAAATAATTTCAGATCCGATGAATATCTAGATAAATGCGTAATATCTAGAATATCTGCATAAATGAATAGAATGCACGGGAAATGTAAATTTGTGGGTAGCTATAGAAAACGCTCTTCATCATTTAAAGCTTTTCAAATGCTAATTGGTCAGGCACCGTGGTTCTTGGTGGCTTAGCACTTTGGGAGGCTGAGGCGGGCAGGTGGCTTGAGCCCAGGAAACCGTGATTATGGAGCTGAGGAGCACTGTGATCCGCTGTCTGCAAGCTAGAGACCCAGGGAAACCCAGGAGGTGTAGTTCAAAGTCCTGAGAGCCAAATTCCAGTCCGAATCTGAAAGTTTAAGAACCAGAAGCTCCAAGGGCAGGAGAAGATTAACAAATGTCCCAGTTCAAGCAGGCAGGCGGCTCAAGATTCAGAGTACAAGTCCAACCTTTTTCTTCTGTTCAGGCCCTCAGTGGAATGGATGACGCCCACTCACATCTGCTTTACTCAGTCCACTGATTCAAGAGATGATCTCTTCTGGAAACCTGTGACTGAAATGCCCAGAAATAACGTATCATCAGATAACTGGGCATCCTGTGACCCAGTCAAGTTGGTCCATAAATTTAACCATCATAGTATGTTCCAAACAGGGAAATGACTTCTGGCTACATAGTGCAGGGTGGGCAGTGAGAGTGGTGGACAGGAGTCAGGAGAGGAAAACGGGGGAGGCTTCCTGTGGTTAGAGGGCCCACATCTCATCCGGGGGGCAGGGGGCATGGCTGCACACGGTTTTGAGCAGCCAGAGACGTAACTGGTTATGGCTCTTTGAAAGACCAGTCTTATTTCAGAGTGGAGAATGGTTGTCAGAGCGTGAGACAACACAGGACACCATTGTGGCACTCTTGGTGGGAGGGGTGCCACACCTGGTGTCGTGCAGGGCAGGGACTGGAGAGGAAGACCCTGCCAGGCTCCCGCAGGATTCGTTGCTGACGGCACCGAGCCAGTGCGGAGGAAGAGTTCGATGATGCAGGAGAGTGGACGCCGGGGATCCGGAGCACCAGTGCAGGGATTAACTTTGGAAACGAGGGGATATATTTCTTCCAGTTTGATGGTAGAACAGAAGAAAGGTTGGGTGTGGTTAAAATCAAGTTGCAGTTAGTGGCAGGAAGTTGAGGACCAGCAGAGAAGGCAGAGGAAGAAGGCAGGAATATGGCAGGGCAGGAGGCTCGAGGAAGAATAGCGTCAAAACGCCAACCGGGGAGAATGAGAGGAAACCGGTTAGGACCGACGCCTTAGCCTTGAGGCCCTGCCATGAAGTTACAGTGGCACAAATTGGAGTTCTCTGCTTTTGTTGGTCAGCATGTAGACGCCCAGGTGCAGGCACTGGGACGGGACTGGGGCTTCATGAGACGAATGTTGACAGAAGGGACTGTGGGTAAGAGAGGTGCAGGCGAAATGGAGAGGGTCTGGGAAGGTGGGAGCATTTAAACATGCTGGAGCCTGGGTGACTTTTCCTCCTGAGTCTGTCCTCTGCATTAAACTCATTGAAGCCACCATCCTCTCTCAACAGGGTTATTGTGATAGCTTCTAATTGTCTCCCTGCCTCTGGTCTCAGATATCAGCAACTGATAAGTAAAATGGGGGGTGTCAGCGCTGGGTGGGCCAAGTAGCTGAGGTGTGTCGTCACGATGACAAGAGGACTTGTAATGAAGAGGAAGACCCACCAGGAGCCACTTTGCGTCCCCTTGAGTTTTCCAAAGGGAAAGTCTCCGCTCACTCTCTGACCTGATGTTTCTTTGTCACCCCTCTCTGCTCCCAGGCATATCCTGGCTTCCGCGGACTGCCAGTGGCTCTCAGCCAGCTCCCTCTAAGTACAGTGTAATTCTGGGGCTGGGGTTAGGGGCCGTATCACCCCTAACCCCAGCCCCAGAATATTTTGTTTTCTTCCCTTGGCCACAATTTTGCTCAGTGCATAGTATGGTTTTGCTCTTTTATTTGCCTCTTGTTAGGGAATTTTTAGCAGTAATTTTTTTTTGACAGATTTGTATCAAAATAAATTTCTTATTTGTTTATTGTTCACAGGTGTTGGGGATTAAAGATTTCATAACAAGGCTTTTAATCTACTCCCTTAACTGTCAATTCAAATCCATAATAAGATTTTTTTTTTTTTTTTTGGAGACAGAGTCTCACTATGCGCCCTTGGTAGAGTGCTGTGGCGTCACAGTTCATAGCAACCTCTAACTCTTGGGCTTAAGCGATTCTCTTGCCTCAGCCTCCCAAGTAGCTGGAACTACAGGTGCCTGCCACAACACCCGGCAGTTTTTTGGTTCTAGTTCTCATTGTTGTTTGGTAGGCCTGGGCTGGATTCGAACCCGCTAGCTCCGTTGTATATGGCCGGCGACCTACCCACTGAGCTACAGGCACCGAGCCGCATAGTAAGATTTTTACAAGCATTGTTACGCAGTGGTCTTCGCATTGTGAGTTTTGATGTTGCCCTCCTGATGGATTTTGATGAGAATGATAGCGGTTTTAATCCAGTGGAAAACCAGAATCATTGGCTATGGATATGTAATATAATTTTGACATATTTACAAATTGGTTGTAAAGTTACTGATCACCCTTTATTTATGACTTCTGACTGTAGTCAGGAATGTGGATTTCAGGGTGCCTCCAGTTACCACCTGCGCCTTTATTTACCACCTGATGGTAAATTCTTGCTCTTTCTTGCCAGGTATAGGGGTGTTTGTTCTGCATCAGTGAGTTCGGCCACTTGGTAGGTGGTATTTCCACTTCCTGGGTGGAAGTTAAGCTCTTTTCGGAGTAGTCCTCTCCATAGTGAGTATGGGGGCCTGAGCTAAGGTGCTTTACAAGCCGACCAGACTGCTTTACCTTTGGCCTATCCTAGACTCCATTAATCATTCAGTTTGCTGCCTTTATTCTTTTGGCCTATTTTTTAAACTGAATAGAAAGAAGAGAGGCATTAAAATGGGATTTTCATTGACATAGCTGATTAAAACCTTCACATTCAATTATGTCTCCACAGCAACCTCCAACTCCTGGGCTCAAGCGATTCTTCTGCCTCCACCTCCCAAGTAGCTGGGACTACAGGTGCCTGCCCCAATGCCCAGCTATTTTTTTGGTTGCAGCCGTCATGGGCTGGATTAGAACCCCCCAGCTTAGGTGTATGTGGCTGGCGCCTGCTTGAGCCTGTGATTTTATTTTTAAAAAACCTTTTCTTCAGGCATGTAATCTCTAGAAACATGACATCCTTCTTCTGACAATAGAGTTGAACTGTCTAGTACGATGATAATATAACAGGTAATAAGTGGACAGCTATATTTCATTGTTTTTCTTTTAGTTTGTCACTTAGACCTCCTGAGATCTTGATAGGTAAACTGGTAAGCCTGGATATTTTTAAAAAATAATTTTGCATCTGAATATGTTTTATTTTTTTTTATTATTATTATTTTTTTTTTGTAGAGACAGGGTCTCACTTTATGGCCCTCGGTAGAGTGCCGTGGCCTCACACAGCTCACAGCAACCCCCAACTCCTGGGCTTAGGCGATTCTCTTGCCTCAGCCTCCCGAGTAGCTGGGACCACAGGCGCCCACCACAATGCCCAGCTATTTTTTTGGTTGCAGTTTGGCCGGGGCTGGGTTTGAACCCGCCACCCTCGGTATATGGGGCCGGCGCCCTACCGACTGAGCCACAGGCGCCGCCCTGAACATGTTTTAAAAATCCACATTGTGGGCTGGGCGTCTGTATCCCAGTGGTTAGGCGCTGTCCACATGCACCAGGGCTGGTGGGTTCGAACCTGGCTGGGCCTACTAAACAAACAAACAAAAAAAAAACGGGTGTTGTGGCAGGCACCTGTAGTCCCACCTACTAGGGAACCTGAGGCAAGAGAATCGCTTGAGCCCAAGAGTTTGAGGTTGCTATGAACTATGATGTAACAGCACTCTACAGAGGGTGACAAAGTGAGACTTTGTCTCAATTAAAAAAAAACAAACCAGCTTGGTGCCTCTGGCTCAGCGGCTAGGGTGCCAGCCATAGACACTGGAACTGGTGGGTTTGAATCCATCCTGGACCTGCCAAACAACAATGACAACTACAACCAAAAAATAGTTGGGTGTTGTGGCAGGCACCTGTAGTCCACTTGGGAGGTGGAGGCAAGAGAATCGCTTAAGCCCAAGAGTTTGAGGTTGATGTGAGCTGTGATGCCATGGCACTCTACAGGGTGACATAGTGGGATTCTATCTCAAAAAAAAAAAAAAATCCAAATTGTGCTGACAACACACAAGCCACTGCGAATAATCTTTGTCCAGTGTCATATTTCACTTTAATTATTCAAAAAAAGAGTAGCAGCGTCTTTTCCTTTTCTTCCTTCCTTCTTCCACAACTTATTTTGCCTTTCCACCTTGACTTATTTTTTACCTCAGTTGGGGAACTGCATCTCTGCTAAGAAGATGTAAGCAGAGCGGGTCAGAAAGGGAAGTAATTTGACCTCAGCTTCATATTTGATAATCCCCTCAGAACTCTGAGTCTGGAGATCATTATATCTTCTTGGCATAAAGAAAGAGACCCAGGACGTTGAGTAGCTTGGCCAGTCTGCCTGACTGCAAAGCCTTTTCTCTTTTCTCCACAAAGTAGAGATTTGTATATAGGGGAAAATCTGGTTTGGGGAGCCACAGGCAAGGTAGAGCATTGGTGAAGAACTTGGCCTTTGGAGTCCAAAAGACTTTAGGAAGAAGTTACCTAACTGCTTTGTGAGTTGGATTCCAACCATAGAACAGAGGCAGAGAGCCCTGTTTTACTGTTGTGGTGAGCCTGAGTTAATGCTTACCTGGTGCTTATTACAAAATATGAGTTCGGTAAATGACAGCTTCTCAAGATAAAGATGTGGCAGTGGAGCAAGGCTGACTTAGACCTTACCCCGGAGCTTCTGACCACAGGCAAACCATCCATTCTCACTGACTACAGCTGGATGGACTCATCCAAGGTTATTGCTCTCCTGAAGTACCTGATTCTAAAATAGTGTCACAGTTTTTGAAAAGAGATGTTGAAATAAGAGTCCCATGTATGTTAGGGATAGGATAGGTTGGTTTCCTAGGGAATGGGAGGTATGTTTCTTTAAATCATGTGGCGTATTGCTTTAGACAAAGAATACTTGGCTAGTTCAAAAAAGAGTTGGTTGAAGGATACGGGGACACCCAGTATAAAAGGTCTGCAACTGAAGGTGCTGCCTTTAGCTTTTCAAGTCTCTACAGTTTCTGGTTTTCTTTCTGTTCTTCCTCTTTTTATAGTATTCTACAGCATGGTACACATTTGATAGTTTGTTGCTTAAGGTATTTGAATTGCTGCTGGGCACTCACCGGATCTGGTGACGTGGTAGCTCAAGTTGGTAGTCATCTGCGTTGAATGTGGCCACTTGGGCCTGCCCTTTTAGCTGAAGATGGAGGTTTGCGGAGAATGGAGCCTTAGGAAAGAGCAGGCACAGGAAGTTTGCCAATTATGTTTTTAGTTAGATTATACAAAAAAAGGAAAGATCTAGAAATTAGTTGTGTTTTCTGGAGCCTGGCAGCCCAGTTCCCCAAACTGAAACATGTAGCATTATTTGATGGCAGAGTGCCCCGAAAGCAGGATGAGATTTAATGAGAAAATAATTCTCTTGAAAGTTGATCCTGCCAAGCTAAATTTATAAGTTTGCTGTTGTCACTCTATAATAAACATTGGATATTAATCTTCATGTTTCTCTTGAATTTCTTCCAGAGATATGAAGACTATGGGATGACTCCCCCATCAGGCCCATTGCCAAGGTAAGGTTCTCAAAATGAAGTATATTATCACTTTCTCACATAAGCTGTTTTTTTCAAATTTTGTAAACACATTTATTTTAGCTAGTGTGAGCAGATGCAAAACTCTGAGTTTTGTATATTCTCTTTAACTAGAAGAGGAAGGGAAAAAGTTGGAATTTAAGTTCTGCTTCCAGCCGTGACAGACTAGATAATTTAGACTAGTCCTCTTGCTGAGTATAACTGGAAAAGCTGAGCAAAATATTAAATGTCTTTTAAAAACTCAGAGAAGTAACAGGGCAGTGAAGCAGTATGGGGCCAAGGTCCAGGAAACTCAAGAGAGATGGGCCCTGCGTGGGGCCACTCTGCTCCCAGAGACATCTGTGAGTTCCCTGGGAAGCAGCTGAGAAGCCAGACGAAGTTTTTGACAGACGCATGTTGCTGGGAGAGCAAGGAGGAAAGACCTTGGCAAACATCTCGAGGTTTTTGAGTCTGGACCCTTAGGTGTTATTGCCTAGAATAAGAATGAGTTGTGCTAGATCGGTCCCTCGATCCCTCGGGAACTAAGGCTCAGCTTTGAAAGGTCCCCAGGGATGGCTTCCCGGCAGAAACAGCTGTAAATCCCCTTTAGAGGAAGATAATGTCACTGTGGGGTTTCCATTGTTCTACAGTGTATCACATACATGCACACATCCAGGTGAATATGAGGGGAAAAGAAAATCTAATTTTAAACAAATCAAGAGAAACAGACAATAGAAATGGAACCACAGGAGGTCCAATTATTGGGGTTCTCAAACACAGATGTTAAAATAATGAATGTGCTTAGTAAAGTTAAGGTCCATTGTCCCGGAAGGAGTTGTTTTTTAGGATAAATCACTAAAACAATGCTAAAAGAATACTTAAGTATAAGATTATAAGGAGGCAAGGGCGGTGCCTGTGGCTCAGTGGGCAGGGCGCTGGCCTCATATACGGAGGGTGATGGGTTTAAACCCAGCCCAGGCCAAACTGCAACCAAAAAATAGCTGGGCGTTGTGGCGGGCGCCTGTAGTCCCAGGTACTTGGGAGGCTGAGGCAAGAGAATCGCCTAAACCCAGGAGTTGGAGGTTGCTGTGAGCTGTGTGACACCCTGGCACTCTACCGAGGGCCATAAAGTGAAACTCTGTCTCTACAGGAAAAAAAAAAAAAAGATTATAAGGAGTAATAAAATAATTTAAAAATAACCCAAAAGAAGGTAGGAAATGGGAGAAAAAGAATATAGTTTTGGTAGTATTGGCAGGACATACAGAAAGGCAATCATAATATGATAGAAATCGAAATTCAAATATGAAGATAATTATAGTAAATGTTAATAACTAAATATTCTAATTAAAAGACAAATGTTAATTGGATATAAAACTATATTTGGCTTATGAAATACTTAAAAATATGAAGATGCAGAAAGGTTACAGATTTGAACAACATAATTAATCAATTTGACCTAATTGACTACACAGAACACTAAACTCAATAACTGTGAAATAGTCCTTCTTTTAAAATACATTTTAAAAATTTACCAGATGCCGGGGCGGCCCCTGTGGCTCAAGGAGTAGTGTGCCAGTCCCATATGCCGGAGGTGGTGGGTTCAAACCCAGCCCTGGCCAAAAATCACAAAAAAAAAAAAAAAAAAAAAAAATTTACCAGATGCTGGGCCATAGCAAATCTTCACAGATTTCAAAGAAGTGAACTCACTCGGAGCATATTTGCTAGCCCTAGTAAAATTAAGTTAGAAACAGTAACAAAAGATATTAGAAAATCCCTATGTTTGCTAGTTAATCAGCATCCTTCTAAAATAATCCCTGATACTCTGAAGAAAACACAGTGGAAATTAAAACCTAACCTAAAATGAATAATAGTGAAAATGAAACATACTAAAAGTTGTGGGATATAGCTATAGCCATGTTTAAGGAAGAATTTATTGCCTTAAATCAGCAGTTCTCAACCTGTGGGTCGCGACCCCTTTTTAACAATGAAAATACATTGCAGCATTAGGAAGGTTGAGAACCACAGCCTTAAGTGAATACATTTGCAAAGGAAAATGACTGAAAATCAGTTATCTAAGAATTCTTCTCAAGATGTGAGAAAAGAAGATCCAGGCGGCACCTGTGGCTCAAAGGAGTAGGGTGGCAGGTTCAAACCCAGCCCTGGCCAAAAACTGCAAAAAAAAAAAAAAAAGAAAAAAGAAGATTCAATTAAACTTGAAGGAAGGAAATAAAGATAATGACATATATAAATGAAATGGAAAATAAATACCATGGTAGAAAAAATCAGTAAAGCCAAAAATTCTTTTAAAACTAATAAAACTGATAAACCTCTGGCAAGTTTGATCAAATAATCTGTATGACATATTATCTATAAGAAGAATGGAAAAGATAAATTAATCCAGATTTCATAGACATTAACAAGGTTTAGCTGGGTGTGGCAGCTCATGTCTATCATCCCAGTTGCTCAGGAGGCTGAGGAAGGAGGATTGCTTTGAGGTCTGGAGTTTGAGTCCATCTTGGATAACATAGTGAGACTTCTTTCTCTAAAAAGAGTAAAAATTACATGGGCTTGGTGGCACCCTGTAGCTCCAGCTCCTCAGTGGCTAAGGCAGGAAGATCACTTGAGCCCAGGAGTTTGAGACTGCCAGTGAGCTGTGATTGCTCCATTGCACATCAGCCTGGGCAACAGAGTGAGACTCCGTCTCTTTTATGAATTCATTTTTGTTCATAAATTTGAAATGGAAAAATTCCCAGAAAGAAAAATCCTGAATCGTCATATAACTATTTAAAAAATAGAAATCACTATTAAAATTCTTCCCCCAAAGAAAGCTCCAGGCCAGGTGGCTTAAATAGTGAATTCTGCCAATTGCTGAAGGAAGAAAAGGTGCCAGTGTTATACAAACTCTGTCAAGAAACAGAAAAAGGGGCCGTGCACAGTGGCTCACTCCTGTAATCCTGGCACTTTGAGAGGCCAAGGTGGGTGGATTGCCTGAGCTCACTGGTTTGAGACCAGCCTGAGCCAGAGTGAGACCTCCTCTCTAAAAATAGCCGGGTGATGTGATGGGTGCCTATAGTCCCAGGTACTTGGGAGGCTGAGGCAAGAGAATCACTTGAGCCCAAGAGTTTGAGGTTGCTGTGAGCTATGATGCCACAGCACTCTATCGAGGGTGACAAAGTAAGACTGTCTCAAAAAAAAAAAAAAAGAAAAGAAACAAAAAGGGGAACTATCCCCAGCTCATTTTGTGAGACGAGATCACCTTGATGCAAAGGACAAAGACAAAAGTGCAAAGAAGAAAACATCCAGGGCCAGTTTCTCATGAACACTCAGAAGAAAAACATGAAAGTAAACATCAGGGGACATATCTGGCAATATATACAAAAGAATATCACATTGCAACCCAATTGGGTTTATTCCAGCAATGCCAGGGGGATTTAGCATTTAAAAAAATCAAGCTGTGTGATTTATTACTTCAAGGAGAGAATAAAGGAGGAAGATTTTCTCATTTCAATAGATACAGCATGTGATGAAATTCAACATCCATTAGTGGTAAATATCTAAGCAAACAAAGAATAGGAGTGAATTCTATTCTGAGCAAAAGCTTCTGGGCAAATATTATTTAATGGTGAAAGGTTAAAAGCCTTCCCTGAGAACAGGAGCAAGAGAGAGATACCTGCTCAAGTTACTGCTATTCAAGATTGCCCAGGGGTTCCTAGCCAGGGTAACAAGGCAAGAAAAAGAAACAAACAAAGGAAAGAATTAAAAAAATGTAAGAATGGCTCGGCGCCTGTGGCTCAAGTGGCTAAGGCACCAGCCACATACACCTGAGCTGGCGGGTTCGAATCCGCCCCGGACCAAACCAAACAACAATGATGGCTGCAACCAAAAAATAGCCAGGCATTGTGGTGGGCACCTGTAGTCCCAGCTACTTGGGAGGCGGAGGCAGGAGACTCGCTTGAGCCCAGGAGTTGGAGGTTGCTGTGAGCTATAATGCCACAGCACTCTACCCAGGGCAACAGCTTAAGGCTCTGTCTCAAAAAAATTAAATAAATAATAAATAAGAATAATAATTTATTCGCAGATAATTATAATTTTGTGTCATCAAATCCTAAAGTGTCAATACATTAGTTGTTATAATTAAGGGAATTTAACAAGATCACTAGCTAGCAAGACACCTAAACTTTAAGGTAACTAAATATCAGATCAGTGTACAATAATTGTTTCATTTCTATACACAAGCAACAAAAAAGAAAGAATTTTCAAAGATACCACTTAGAAGAGCATTTATTATTTATTTTTCTTTTTTTTGAGACAGATTTTCACTATGTCGCCCTGGGTGGAGTACCGTGGTGCCACAGCTCACAGCAACCTCAAACTCTTGGGATTAAGCGATTCTGTTGCCTCGGCCTCCCAAGTAGCTGGGACTATAGGCACCCACCACAACGCCCAGCGCCCAGCTATTTTTTTGGTTGTAGTTGTCATTGTTTGGCAGACCCGGGCTGGATTCGAACCCACCAGCTCTGGTGTATGTGGTTGGTGCCCTAGCTGCTGAGCTATAGGCACAAGCCTAGAATAGCATTTAGAAATAAATAACACTTCAGAATAAATCTTCCGAAGATGCTTAAGCCTTGTAAAGAAAGATGTTCATGGATTAGACAACTCAGTATTTTTAAATGTCACTTCTCCTCAAGTGAGCTGTAGATTTAATGTAATCCCATTCAAATCATAGTAGTTTCTTTTTTTAAATATGTGTAAACTGACAAGCTTATTCTAAAATATATATGGACCTGCATAGGGTCAAGAATAGACAAGACACTTTGAGAAAGAAGACTAAGATGTTAGGACACTTCTAGATGGTACGAATTACTGTTGAGTGGGTAAGACGGTTTAGTATCACTGTGAGGCTAGACACGTGCACCAGTACGCCACACACCTGTGGACGTCATTGGTTTACCACAAAGATGGCATTGTGGTAAAGCAGCGACTCTCAGAAATCAAACCCAGCCGTCCCTTCCGTGACCAGAAGACTCACAAAAGTAGGAATGTTATGTTTCCTACTTACTTTTTTCTGTTACTTTTCTTTATGCTTGCTCATTTTCAGAGGGGTTTCTTTGTTTTTCCCCACCCTTCCTCCTTTTCGCCTTTGTGGGCCAAAGCTAAAAAGGTAAGAGTAGTGAGGAGAGCTTAGGTGAAGCAGCGGTGAAGTCAGAGACAGGGGACCATGTGCTCTGGTCTGCACGGGCTAGTCCCATGTCACCCATGGCTTTATTCTCGAAAGTGTTCAGGTGTGGGCAATACATTTTATGATCACCCAAGTTAAAGGAATGTAGCGTATTTGGGTTACACACAGTGTAGGATAAAGGTGATGCAAATGTGGGGGGTGGGGGTAGGAAGAATTGAGTGAAGGGCAAGAGCTAGTTCATGAGTGGATGGCTCAGAGATTGTGGGTAGGTGAGGTGTGGGCTCCAGTTTCCAGATCTTGAAGGAAGAGCGTGCCTCATGTTAAGCTCTTAGATCTGTCAAGTCAGAGATGACAGACGTCTCTTTTCTGAGGCCAATCTAAAACAATAGCAACTATGTAAAGAAAGCCACCTCCATAGCCTGGGTTCTAGTTTACGAGGCACACTTCAGAAACAACACTGCAGGGTGAGTGCTGGTCAGTCCCGGTTCTCACCACACTGGCTTCATCGGTTAATTACTGTTTCACTGTCATTTTCATAGAACTGTCGTCAACTGGAACCTTTTTTTATTCTTGAATTTTCTTCAGAAGAGTGGTTCTCAGGATGGGGTCTTTGAGACCCTTTCAGGAGGTCTAAGCTATTTTTGTAATTTATTAGGATGTTACTTGCCTTTTTTTTTTTTAATTATGTTGACACTTGTGCTAAGGTGCAACAGCCATGGTGGGGGAGACTGCTGGTCCTCAGTGTCGGTCCAGGCAGTGCCAGACTGGATGAGCAGGGATTGTTTCTTCACTGCAGTGTGATCGAAGTTAAAAACACGCACACCCAAAACCCACCAGTTTTATGTTAGCACATCCTTGAGGAAGTAGTACAAATTATTAATTTTATAAAAACTAGACCCTAGTTGTTAACAGTCTGTGTGAAGGAAGAGGAAATACCCTGTATGTATAAAGCATTTCTGCTGAATACAGAAGTTTTAAGGCAAAGCCCTTGCTCCGTGTTTGGAGTTGAGACTGAACTGAATTAACTGCTTTTGTGCTTTTGACTTGAACAAACAGATGTCGTATTAAGACCAGAGTGTTTGGCAGACATTGTCTCAAAAATGAACAAAGTGAGCCAGTCACTTGAAGGAAAGCAACTGACAGCATTTGGTACTAAGGATAAAATTGAGCTTTCAAGCGAAAATTTGAATTTTGGAAACTTTTGTCTGCTGCATTGAAATTGACAGCTTCCTAGTACCTAAAGACTTTTCTAGATGAACTCAGTAATATTAATGAATAGGATATTTGATACTGCAGAATGAGATATAATAAAATTGGGATGTGTATAACTCAGTGAACTAGTATTTTCCAAATGATGGATGTCATAAAATCACGCAAGGGTTAACGATCATTCAAAGTGCAAGGTAGAATTGTGGGTTTTAAATGTAACAGAGTACAAAAAAATTCATTGATGTTTCAGATGATATTATTTCAAATTCTGCATTGCAATGAACCCCTCAGGACCTACCCTATTGAGTTTTGATGTGGTATCAAAAAGAGTGTCTGAAATACTCTTTGAATATTATCTGAAAAGGCTTTTAAAATCTGTCTTCCTTTTCCAGTTCTTTCTATTCTGTGAGGCAGGATTTTCCTCCTCAAATAACTTATAGCAGCTGATTTAAGGCAAAGTATATGAGAATCCAGGTACCTTCTACTAAGGAAATATGAATAAAATATAAAAGAGTGCCACTCTTCTCACTAATTTTTTTTTGAGGAGGAGAAGTTAGAGAATTTAGTTAATTTAATAAAAAATATTGTGTTAATATGTAATAAGTTTATATTGTTTTTATTGACTTTAAAATAAGTATTTAATAAAATTATCAACTTTAATTTCTAGTATGGTGACTATTGGTAGAGTTGGTGATTTTATGAGTAGAACAGGTTGGAGGAGTACTTTAGCACACTAGTTTCCAGAGTTGGTGGGCAACAGAATCATCTGTAGCGTTAGAGATTGTGTTTGAATTTGTCTGGGTGTGGCAAGGGCATCCCATGTTCATTTTCCCTGGGTGGTGCTGATAAGCAGCAGGGTGACAGCTGCAGTGTTAGCGAGAGGCCAGAGATTAACAGGCCCTGGAACGTCAGCTGTGCCTCCATTTGATCTGGAAGGTAAAGTATTTCTTCCATTTTTTTTTTTAAAGACAAAGTCTCACTTTGTCGCCCTCCATGAAGTGCTGTGGTATCATAGCTCACAGCAACCTTCAACTCTTGGGCTTAAGCAATTCTTTTGCCTCAGCCTTCTGAGCAGCTCTACAGGTACCCACCATAACGCCTGGCTATTTTTAGAGATGGGGTCTCGCTCTTGCTCAGGCTGGTCTTGATCCTGTAAGCTCAGGCAATCCAGCCACCTCGGCCTCCCAGAGTGCTAGGATTACAGGTGTGAGCCACTGCGCCCAGTAGCCTTTTTTTTTTTTGATGGAAAAAATGTATCTAGTCATGGGACAGAGATTGGTCAATGTCAGCTGTCCTCCAGGCCTGCTCTCAGTGCCGGAGATAGAGGCAAATAGAAGTCCCTGCCGTCAGGGAACAGGAAAAATGTGTTCTGGCCTCTGGGAAAGGAGATGGCTGAGCAGGTAGACACATGGGCTGGGGTGGGCCTAGTGGGTCTCAGAGCTAGGGCTTGGTATCCTGATGCTCATGTGTGCTTTGCCTTCAGGCCAAGTCTTGGCTCCGGTTTGCTGCAGTCTTCAGAGTTGGCACCTCCTGAGTCCCAGCAGCCGCAAGCAGTGGCCGAAGCCCCTTTTGCTGCCCGTGGGATCTATACTGAGGAGATGCCATCAGTAGCCCGGCCTCGGCCTGTTGGGGGCACCACAGGTACACAAGACTGTTTAGTTGGCATTTCTGAGCTGTAGGACTTGTGCTTTTTGGCTAACTTGGGGAAGACCACATGTCAGACCTTCTGGAGCACTGGTGTCCAGCATGCAGCAGTCTGGTCCCCTGGGCAGGGCTGTTGTCCCTCGGATCCTATCGGAGATAAAGGCAGGGCCCTGGGAAATGGAAAGTGGCTGAGATCCCCAAGGCTGACAGCTACTGATCTCCTGAGCCAGCCCCTTCTCATGTAATTCTCAGCATGCCGCCTCCAGAAGAAACATTTCTAAATCTTTACAGAAAAAGGAAGAGCGGTCTGAGCCCTTGGCATGACATGAAAATGTGTTTGTTTTAAAGAAGTTTGCTTCTCCAGCTTGTAAGGGGCAGCTGTCAAAGTGCTGGACAGTGACAGGAGGGAGATTTTTGTTTTCTTTTGTCACTTTGGGGAGGGCACAAGTGCTGTTTTCTCCTAATACCCTAACACCCCGTTTTCCACTTCCACCTTGTTAATCTTCTTCCCTTCTCTTACTTCCTCGTCACTTTTTCCTGCCCTGTGCCCAAGTCTTGCCTCCTCTGCTACTACACACAGGCAGAGGCAGTGGTGTGAGGCCTGTGAGAAGGCGTGGCTGCTGTGGCACTGTCCTAGCTCCTTTCTGCTCAGTCAAGTCCTGATTAAAAGAATTATCTTAGGGGGCAGCGCCTGTGGCTCAAAGGAGTAGGGTGCCAGCCCCACATAACGGAGGTGGCAGGTTCAAACCCAGGCCCAGCCAAAAATTGCAAAAAAAAAAAAAGAATTATCTTAGTGTGGTTGCTGGGTTACTAGGACAGCTTTCACCTGATGATGTAATAGCAAACAATTACATTTTCTGAAGTGACCTTCTCATCACTTTGTCATTTTTGTGTCTTTGCACACAGCTGCTTAAAAAAAAAAATTAGGATTTAAAGGATTTTGCTTTCACTATTCCCTGGACTTCAGATACAATTTTTATATTTATTTTTATCTTTTAAAGACAGAATCTCACTCTGTCTTCTGGACTAGAGTGCAGTGGTGTCATCATAGCTCACGGCAATGAACGGTGAATAGCTGGGATTACAGATGCATACCACCACGCCTGGCTAATTTTTCCATTTTTTATAGGGATGGGGTCTTGCTGTGTTACCAGGCTGGTCTCAAACTCCTGGCCTTCAGCAATCCTCCCCCCTTGACCTCCCAGAGTGCTAGTATTACAGGCATGAGCTATACCCAGTCTCAGATAAAAATTTATACAGCATATCTCCATATAGGAAATAAAGTTCCCAGTTAATGTTCTTAAACGTATTTTTTTTTTTTTTTGTAGAGACAGAGTTTCACTTTATGGCCCTTGGTAGAGTGCCGTGGTGTCACATAGCTCACAGCAACCTCCAACTCCTGGGCTTAAGTGATTCTCTTGCCTCAGCCTCCCGAGTAGCTGGGACTACAGGCGCCCGCCACAACGCCGGCTATTTTTTGGTTGCAGTTCGGCCGGGGCCGAAAAAGAGGTGCACCACCCTCGGTATATGGGGCTGGCGCCTTACCGACTGGCCACAGGTTGCTGCCCTCTTAAACGTATTTTAACATGCTCAATTTCTAGAAATTTTGAAGCCAGAGAGAAAGTAGATTTTGTTTTTAAAAATTCTAAAATATATTTATTAGTCAATGTTTATAATTTGGTTTACTTATAAAAGTATAATAGTACATTCAATGTAAAGAAACTGGACTTTTTAAAGACCACAATTAAAATTTAGAGATTACATTTATTTTTTCTGTATTCAATTTTTTTGATTTTAGAAATAGAGTTATAAGCACCTGTATCTTAACAATCTAACTTCTCTTAGTTTTTGTCAGTTTTTGAGACACATGTAAATGAGAAAAGGACGTACTTTCCAAATTTTGTTAAGGTAAAAGAGAAATAAATGATGTTTTCTGAATTGAATGTCCTCAATAATTATAATTAGATTAGGAATGAATTTATTTTCAGAAAATGAGTTGAAAAGAAAAGGAAAAAAATGTTTGTCTGAGAGTTTTGTTTCAATTGTTGAACCCAGAATAAATCCTCTTCAAATGCTTGATGTTCATAAGCAATTGGTCTGAAGGTCTTTGTAATTCCCTAGATTTTCTTTCTTTCTTTTTTTTTTTTTTTAGAGACAGAGTCTCACTTTGTCACCCTCAGTAGAGTACTGTGGCATCACAGCTCACAGCAACCTCCAATTCCTGGGGTCAGGCGATTCTCTTCCCTCAGTCTCCCGAGCAGTTGGGACTACAGGTGACCGCCACAACGCCCAGCTATTTTTTTTGTTGTTGCAGTTTGGCCGGGGCTGGGTTCGAACACACCACCCTCGGTATATGGGGCTGGCACCCTACCCATTAAGCCACAGGCACCACCAATTCCCTAGATTTTCAAATGTAACTATACTTTATAGTTGATTTCCCTAATAGGTCCAACAGAAGTCAAGTGGAACAGCTAAGAGACCCCTTCCAGAACCATAGCAAGGGGCAGTGCCCAGCAGGGCTGAGCAGGGATTCTTTTTTTTTTTTTTTTGTAGAGACAGAGTCTCACTTTATGGCCCTCGGTAGAGTGCTGTGGCCTCACACAGCTCACAGCAACCTCCAACTCCTGGGCTTAAGCGATTCTCTTGCCTCAGCCTCCCGAGTAGCTGGGACTACAGGCGCCCGCCACAAAGAGCAGGGATTCTTACATGGCATTGTCTGAGACTCTAATTGGTACCTCCAAATTATAGGTTACTCCTTTGTTTCCTAAAACTTCAACTCATAACTGGTTGATACTATAAAAGCGATACTATTTCATTTGTGAAAGTCAGTTGGTGCTTCTAAAAGAGGTGCACCTCCTAAAAGAGGCTGCCTCCCTCACCTCTATGTAGTTTAAAAACAGAGTTTCTGTTTCTGGTACAACTCTGCATACTTTGAAAAATTCTTAAAGTTATCTTACTGTATTTTTACAAAAGCTCAGAGTCACTCATTTATTTTCCCCATTCATTTTTTCATTTTCCTTTTTGAAAGCTGAATCTTTAAAGACAGGAAGTGTTACATGTTAAATAATTTATTTTCCTATTTTCTGACTTTCTGGAGAATATACACATTTATAATGTCAATCAAGAAAGTAGTTCATATTGGGTGAGAGGCTAAGGAAAAAAAAAGTAGTGTAGGCGAATTTCAAATTTGCAGTAATTGGTGGATATTTTTCCATGATGGTCTTCGAGGAGATTCTTGCATTTTGCATTGCCTGTTAGCTGACAAAATAAATAATGTACCCCCCCCCCCATCTTAACAAGATTTCCTGTACTTCACAGGTGTTTTGGTCTGCAGCCAGTTTTGCTTCTCCCGTTAATTGTTGTGTATTTGAACCTTGCTGGCAACACGGCATGTATCCTAACAAAATTCAGATCTTTTTTTTTTTTTTTAATCTCAGATTAACATGAGGGTACCAGTGATTAGGTTACAGTGTTTGCATTTGTTAGGTGACTTCCCTGTGGTCATTGTGTCTCTCACGCAGGAGGTGTACCATATACTCCACCCTTACGTTGTGCATATTCAGTGGGAGCATGACAAAGATGTATTAATTTTTAATCGAAAAATGTAGAAGAACATAGAAATCCCATCTATCAAACACTTGAAGATTATTATTTTTGATAATTAATCACGAAATTATGTAAACATTTGTTTGACTATAGAAATGTATCAAATGTGTATATCTAAAAATGACCAAAAAGAAAATAGTACCCAGGGAAAAATTTACAACAGGTTGTGGCCAAGAGGTATTTTCGTTAGAGAGTATAGCTCATGGAAATTGATAAAGGGGCAAAGAGAAGATCAGTGGGCAAAGGATGAAGAGAAAGAATTCAACAAGAGAAATTTATATGTGTGTATATCGTAGAAAAGTAAGCGTAGAGAAAGGCCCAATTTTGAAAATGATTTAAAAATGCGAATTAAAGCCACTGTGAGGCATCATTTCAGTTGTGAAATTATTTTTATAATAACATGGTAAAATTAGCATATTCTTCATCTGTACAATGGGATAGTGGTACTTATCTCTTGAGTTTGTTTGGCTGATTAAAGAAGATGACAGATGTAAAGTACTCAAAATAGTGCCCGGCATGTCATAAGCTTTCAATAAATCGTAGCTCCCATTATTCTTAACACTATTATATTTTTGCAGTGGTGTTGTAAATCATTAAACTTCCGCAAAGTGGTTTGGCAGTAGGATTCATGGAGCCTCTGATTTGGTATTTTCACTTCTGGGAATCTAGGCTCACTCCCTAAAATCCAAAATAATGGGGGGACAACTACATATGCCAGGGTATTTGTAATCATAAAAAATGTTAGCTCTCCTAAATACCCAGTGATAAAGGGATGCATTAGTAAATGTGCAGCTATTTAAAATAGAGAGAGCCAGATGCAGAGAGGTTCATGCCTGTAATCAGAGCACTACGGGAAGATTGAGGCCAGGAGTTTTAAGACCAGCTTGGGCAACATAGTGAGACTCTGTCTCTGTAATTTTTTTTTTTTTATTAACTGGGCGTGGTGGCACATGCCTATAGTCTTAGCTACTTGGGAGGCTGAGGTGGGAGGATCACTTAAGCCGGCACTCCAGCCTGAGTGACAGAGCAAGACCCTGTCTCTAAAAATGAGTAAACGAATGAATTTAAGTCATAAAAAGCCAGAAAGGAGGAACTTAGGATTTACTGGTTGTCTCCTATATGTTGAACGTGAATTTTTTTATCCCTCAATTCTTGAAATAACTCACAGAGGCATATTTCTATCCTCAATGGAGAAGTACAGGGTCCTGTTGGGGCTCAGGGTCACGCAGCACAGGCAGCTGAGCTGGGCTCCATGTTAGATCACGGAGGAGCCTGTTCTGTGATGTTATATGAATAAAGTAGGAGACAAAATTCTGTCCAAATTACGATTCCAGCTGCTCTTGTGGCTTAACACAAAGGTGTGCTGCTCACCCTGTGCGATTGTTTGCACCTTCGGAGATGATGGGGATTGCTGTGTGGCGTCTGTGGCTCTTTGCAAGGTTTGCTCAAGCTGCATCTGTTGGGCAAACAGTAACTGATAGTCCTGACAACGGTAACACCGTTAGGGATTTGCAGTGACTGACAGGGGCTCCAGTATGGTGCATTGCTCTGACCTGTTATCAGTTTATGTCCAGCTATATTTGTAGGGAAGCTCTTTTTTTTTTAATGTAGTTGATTCATGAGGTTGTTAATTAGCCAACCAGAGCAGGAGCAGTACTACACTTACAGATGGAAGAGGCTGCCTCCCTCTGCTCTGAGAATGCTCAGGGTCGTTGCAGTACCACTCTGAGCATCCTGGGTGGAACAGCTGATCTCAGGGGCCTTTGGTGGAAATAAGTACTCTATTTCATAGTGCTTACAGATTAATCCCTTAATTTGCAAAATAGGGATGTTTTCCATAGGCCACAAATAGGTGAAGGGGAAACATACTGGTTAATGCCTGGCTTACCCAGGCACGCTGGACCTGGATGCCTGAGTGTAGGAGAAGTAGCTTCAGAGAATCTTCTGGCTTTGCCATAGGCATACCTCACCGACAAGGCTAGGGGATGGTTTTAATTGTGCTAGAGCTAAATTACAGAAACAATATAATGAAAATGTACCTTAATATTCTGAATTCAAATGAGTATATAACTTGCCTTTTAACAGAAAAGGTGTATTATATATCCAGTTCCTTGTGAATCTCATAGCCACAAGCAGAAAGAGGCCAGGTTTTAATCTCCTTTACTCCCCTCCACTTCCCTGTTTGCTCACAGTTTTTAGCATCTGACTTTTGAAAAGTGGCTCCAGAGCCTTTCACTCCATTTTCAATAAATGAGCTCATTCTTTCTTCCAAACTTTACAGAAAGGAAGGGAAGGTGCCCTCTACTGTGCTCTTTATCCCAGTCCTGATGGCCAGTCAGGAAAAGAAAAGCATCACTGTTAACTTCTGGATTAAAAGGAAATAAAAGCCCAGGAACCAAGATCTTGCCATCTGTTTTTCTTACAAAGTGTCATCTCTGGACATAGGATTGGTGCCGAGTTTGAACCGTGTCCATTACCGCTTGTCCTTAACGGGATGCAGTGGTCAGAGCTGACAGTGTCTTTCTTGGCACCCTCTGTCTCCCTCTTATGAACACTGACCCGACCTCTCTGCTGTGTCCCTTCCAGGCTCCCAGATCCAGCACCTGACCCAGGTGGGAATAGCGAGCAGAATCGGGGCTCAGCCGGTGGAAATCCCACCAAGCAGAGGTGGCCAGTACGGAGGGCCAGGCTGGCCTTCATATGGGGAAGATGAAGGGGGCCGGAGAGAGGCCGTGAGTATCTTGTGTTTGGGTTGTTATTAAAAACGTAGACATAATCACTTAATTTAGCTGCTTCTGCTTTGGGGCTCCCTTTCTGAAACTTTTCTTTAAAAAGGTTTTAATCTCCTTTATTGCCCTCCACTGGTTGTGCTTTTGCTTATAGTTTTTAGCATCTGGCTTTTAAAAAGTGTACAGGTTTTCTCGAGGCAGACTTCAGACTTGAGTGAATTTGAATCTATAGGTGATGAAAATCTGTGTGATCTCTATTTAAATACTCATGACCTTACCTCCCATTTGTGCTTCATTGTGGGCTTATTAGTGTCATTTGCAACATGACCACCTCGAGTAGGTGATTTTGTAATAAGCACACAGTTTGGGGTGCTTTAAGGCATGCAGTGTCTTTTTGAAGCTTCTGTTACTCACTATGGACACAGATTATTTCCACAAGTATTTTCATTTATTTTTCTCAAAACTTTTTTGTCCTCAAGAGGTAAATTAATGTATGAAACCAAAATGTTACCTTTTGTTTTATCCTTATCGTTATGCTACAACTTCCCTGGCATTTCTGTGCCTTGCCAGCTGACATGGTAGATTCTTCTGTGGTTGGATGCTCTTACTCAGTGAGAGGAAATTAGCTTTGAATGTGATTCTCCTGCTTGTTTTTGCTTGGGAAGTACAGTAACATTTGCCATGTTTTTCAGACACACATGCTTGGACATCAAGAGTATTCTTCTTCACCGCTATTTCAGGTGCCAAGGACTTCAGGCAGGGAGCCCTCAGCTCCTCCTGGGAACCTCCCCCACCGGGGGCTGCAGGGCCCCAGCCTGGGTTACCCCACCAGCTCCACAGAAGACCTCCAGGCTGGCCACTCCTCGGCCTCTCTCATCAAAGCGATCCGCGAGGAGCTCCTCCGGCTCTCCCAGAAACAGAGCACCGTCCAGAACTTCCACAGCTGATCGGGGGCACCTGCAGATTTGCCAAGTATCCGCTTCCCGTGGAAGCAAGACCCAAAGGAAATCAACTGAGAGGGTGTTTGTAAGAGGAACGAGCATCTCCCAAGAGAGCTGCCCAAGTAAGGGAGCAAGTTGCAATTTCAGAAGATGCCATAAGTCATGTGACAGCTCATGATACTTTTACTGTGTTGGCAATTTTGTGAACACTTGGGTTCAGGCATTCAAAGTTACGTACTTTGGCCAACAGCCAACAGCACTTCACAAAAACAAAACACAAACCCAAGCTAACAAAATTACTAAATTAGTCTCCTTTATTAAAGGCAAAAGATTAAAATGTGTAGATGGTACGAGGATTACAGGAATCAAGTGTTCCCGTGGGATTTGGTCTGATGTGTACTATGAACCTGCTGCTTTGTTTTCTGAGAAAAGAGATTTGAAGACATTTTATTAACAGCTTGATTTCCCTCTTTTACTCCATAGGAACTTATTTTAATAGTAATATTAACGGCAAGAATACTGTTTGGGAATTTTACAGAGCTACCAGTGAGAAACCAAATGATAGGTTGTAAAGCCTGATGACTCCAAACGAAGCCATCACTACATTCTTCCTCCTTCTGGTGCTACCGCTCCAAGGGCCCCATCACCTTCATGTCTGAAATGGAGATTTGGCTTTTCCAGTGGAAGGATATGTTGAAGGTTCCATTTTGTTTGAGGTGGGGGAAAAGGTTAACATTTATTTGGTTATTCAAATTACATATCATAGTTCAGATTTACATTTTTTAGTTGTGTTTGCTGTTTGCTAACTGGGCACATACAGCCCCTGTCTTAAAGCCCGTTCTATAGAATGAGGCTTTCGAGAGATCCTAACCAATCCTTGCACCCTGCTGGTGATTCGCTCACTAATTACGTTTGAATGGGAAGTCTTATGTAAGCAGAACTTAACGAAATTCCTAGGACCACCAAATGATTATGACTGCATCCCTAGCAATTGCATTCTCTGTGTTCAAGACCCGGAAATGAAATTGAGTTTGGTTCAGCCTCTCTGTAATGAATCAAGAAATGTAAAGAAGAGCTTTGAGACCACAGAGAAAGGAGAGAGCTGCTTCTCATGTCTGATTTACTGTCCCGTTACTCTGTTGCGTGACTATTAAAACTATTTTGGGCACTTTGGGTTTGAGAGAGAATCATCTCTGTTAAGATCTACTCCTAACGTCACCATTTCCCCACTTTCCAAATTATGGTAGGGACGATAGCAACAAGGGCCATTGTGTTTTCTGGTACCTGAGTGAAACTCAGAAGAAAAGCAGGCATAGATAAGAGATTTTCACTTGGAACCTCTTTTTATTAGATCAACTAATACAGTCATGAGTCGCTTAATGATGGGGATACATTCTGAAAAGACTGTTCCTAGGTGATTTTGTCATGATGTGACAGGAGAGTGTACTTACACAAACCCACGTGGTGCAGCCTTCTACACACCTAGGCTATTTGGTGTAGCCTCCTGGGCTACAAACCAGTACCTGTGTTACTATACTGGATGCTGTAGGCAATTATAACACAATGGTAAGTATTTGTGTATCTAAACATAGAGAAGGTACAATAAAAATACAGTATTATAATCGTATGGGGCCATCTTCACATAAGCACTCCACTGTTGGCCAAAACATTATGATGGTGCATGACTGCCTTCTAACTAAGTAACAGACGAATGGGTAGAATTTGAGGCTGTGACTAATCTAATCTGTTTATATGTGTCAAACTTTGAGAACTGAAAATAGCTAAAGCAGATTTCCAGCCTGTTAACATTGGGTTTCAGAGTCATGATTCATGACTTCATTAATGAATTAAGCCTGTCATACACACTTAGAGTCTTACACTGTGGGGACAGTTGGTTCTGGAAAAGAGAAGAGGTATAGGAGAATAATCTTTTGAAGATGTTGGATAAAGGGCTGGCAACTTGCTGTCAGGAAGTCGTCAGAGGCTCCAAATAGTGTGGGAGAGAAGGCCCCCACTGGGCTTGATTTCTTATCTCTTGTTCTTGGTTTAACACCAGGCTTTCCCCAAAGTGGAGGATTCTCTTTGCAGGAAGATTAAATTCAAATTGGCACAGGGAATGCTGCCTCCCCGGTCAGAGTGCAATGGTGTCATCAGAGCCCACTCCAATCTCAAACTGCTAGACTCAAGCAATCCTCATGCCTTAGCCTCCTGAGCAGCTGGGACTACAGATGCACACCACCATGCCTGGCTAATTGAAAAAATTTTTTTTGTAGACATGGGGGTCTCGCTAGATTGCCCAGGCTAGTATCAAACTCCTGGCCTCAAATGATTCTCCCACCTTGGCCTCCCAAAGTACTGGGATTACAGGTGTGAGCCACTGTGCCTGGCCCCAAGTAGAATTTAATTATGGATACCCTACAATAAATTCAAATTGTGTGACAGCAAATGGAATAATTGGCCCTTTCTCTCCCATTCTGCTTGATATCATAAAAAAAAGGCTAACTTCTTAGTACATTGCAAAAAGGAGTGTTTCAAAGGGGCTCGACTGCAACAGGAATTTTGATGCCTTTCAAACTATCATAAAGGGATTCTACCTGTATTTTTATTCTTAGAACCAATACACCTTTAAACAGATGTCAAGACCAAAGATGACGTATAATAAACAACTGAGATTGTTGCACGGTGTGAGTAGGCCACATGGGGTCACAGCACTCTGTCGTTGGTAGTAAAGCACACTCAGTTTGCACATTTCCTGTAAAAACTCGCTGTGACAGTTTTACCAGTCACCATACTCAGCCGGTTGAGCACTCAGTTAATGTTAATTAAAAGAAGGGTCCTCATTTTGATCATATGTGGCTTTGGAGTTCCATATACTGAGACACTCTAAAGTGAAAAGCTAAATTTTATGTCTGCTCTTTTTTCCTATTTTAAAAATTGTAGTGGTAACACAATTGAGTGTTACCATTGATTGTTATAAATTGAGTCAAAATGTTTGGAGAAACGATTTTTCGCAGTCTGCTTTGTGACTAACTCGCTGTGTTTGGTTCCTCTTGTGAACCTCATTCTCCCTATCAGCCAAACAAGAACAGACCCCACCACCACCACCTCCCAAGATCTCTAGTTATGAGAATCAGATCCAATCCTGTGTGCAAACAAACATCTCTTGAGGAATGTGAAATGCTGTGTGGATGCCTGGGATGGGTGGTGTGATCTGCTGTGATCTTCCAGTGACTGGATTTATACACAGGTGTCCAGAGCAAGGCTGCAAGGCCAGTGTGACTTACCTTCCTTGCTCCTGTTTTGGTTTTAACTATATGTCTTTCTCCACTAATTATCAAATAGCCTTTGTTCAACATCTTTCTGCTCCTGACTTTCTGCTGTTTCTGGCATGAAATAACTCAGCGGACATTGAGCCCTGCTTTCTGAGATCTTAGCATGTAAGATAGTACAGATGGGTATAAAAGAAGGTGATACAGACAACTGACGTGGTTTAAACACCAATAAAATTTATTCAAAGTACATAAGTGCATTAGGCACCCAGAAGAAGTCGTAGCCATTGCATGTTTGGAAATGGTGGGATCTGGGGAACAAGTCAGCTTCAGAAGCTGCTTTGATGAAGACAGGGAAACAACCCAGGCAAATGATGAGATGATGTGGGAAGAGCTGAGAGCAGACAGTGATGTAGAAATTGGGTGAAGCCATCATTGAAAGTGAACTTGATCCTCATTTGATGCAATATGGGGACAAAAATCCTTAAATGTATAGTTTAGGGAGTTTTCTGTAGGAGAAAGGTGCTGGGAGAATATGTTTGTGAGGAAATGACAAGGTCTGTGAAGGTCAACAGAGAATGTGCTGCAGTGTGGGGGAGGGAAGGAAAGAGGATGAAAATGATGGTCATGACACCGAACATTGTTACTTAGAGTAGATTTCATTGATCAGGGTCAGCCACTTGGCCATGCTAAATCTATTGTAGAGCATAGCAGGCTATAAGTAAATATATTCAGCTTCTTCACTACTACCTACATGTTTTTCTCCAAATTTTATTTTAGTATGTTTTGGTTTAGGGGGTGGGAGGGGTGGATGGTTTTTAAGCCGTGGGTGTTTACCAAGCAGCTATTTCCAGGCATGAGGCTTGTTCTGCAAAGCAGAGGCGAAGGTGTGCCCAGAAAGATTTGGGCTGAAATAGGTAGTTAAGTGCTGTGGGAACCTCTTGTACCCCAGGGACAGGGTCAGTTTCATTGCCTTTGCACAACCTCTTTGTGAGCGCTGCCACTCTGACACTGGTATGCGTTGCAGTCATTCACAAGTTCATAATTAAGTCTGTCTTACTCCTTTCATTCAAGTTCCTTAGATGTGAATGAATTTGTGGGCTGGAAAGAAAGCTGGTTAAGGTTCTGGGCAGGGGGACTCCGCTCTTCACTCCCATGTTGACTTTAGTAGGATTTTTGTCATGGTCAGTCTTTTCTACCTCCAGAGCAAGGCTCCCAAGCCAGTCTGAAGAGCCTGCTTATCCACATTTGCTCTGGGCAAGAGCCCAAGGAAGTCCACTTCTGTACCGTGTGAACGCAGAACTACATTTTGATGGTATGGTCGATAGAAGTTCGTTTTTACACTGAATCCAACACATTACTAGACATCCTTATAACAGATGAGAGGGGTTTCTATGAGCACCTGCTGTAACATACACATAAAATATAGATTTATGTTTGTTACCTAATGAACAAAGAGTGTGCACATTTGGGGTTTCTTGGGTTTCTTTTGATATTCTTGGAAGTGATTGTCAGTGTTTAGGATTCTGTTTTTCTACTGTTAAGACTTGAAATTGAAAACTAAAATGTTAAAGTACAGTGCGAAGTCCATGCTTATATGTGTAACAGTACACTTGACAGTTTGTCTTAGACACAGCAGCATGGCAACTTAGGAAAAGAATATTAAATGCCTTTGGAAACGTGAAACTAAGTTAGGAACCAGTGAGAAAGCAAGAGAGCAGTGAATGTCTTAATCTGGTGCACTCTAGTCCAGATCAGTTTCCCACAGGGTAGATAATTGTCTAGGCTCCTTCCTTTTCCTTCTTGCTCCAGGTTTTTCAGGGGCTGCTTCACTTCGAAAGAAAGAGTAACTATGTAGAAGGGGCAGATAAAAGAAATTGGAGTGATGTGAATCTCGTGGTCCCTGATTACACAGAACCTTTCTGGACTGTTTGGAGCATCATGAATAATCTTTTCTCATGCCTCCCAGACTTCTAGTATTCATGACTTGACTTCTTAAGTGTGCAACTTGGAAATAACACAGGGCCAACTTCAATCCAGACACCCAGTACTGTCCCTCCTGTAGATGTGGGGGAAGAGGAGGGAGGTACGAGAGGGATTGGGGCTCCCATCTGTTAATTCAGTTGCTGTAAGCATCAGACGACTTGTTTCAGAAAAGGGCTTAGAAATGCCATCCACCTGACCATCGTCCAGAGCATCACCTGGGAGGCTGGAGATGAGGTTAACATGAGCATGAACAGGAAAGGTTGCTCAGTAGAGCCACTGTGGGATGCTGACTTGTTTCCTCCTACATTGTCAAGGTCCATGTTCTTCTGACTCTCCCTGCACCCCCATCCCTAGATTAAGAGATTAATGTACGAAAATGTGCAGAGCAAATTGAAGCCATCTGTGGCATCAATCCTGCAACTTGAACTTGACAATCATGGTTTGCTGGTCACAAACAGGCACTTAAATCTCAGTAAGGGTATATGATTTAGTAATTGAACCTTCCCTTCTATTTGTCGTTTATGTTTCTACCCTTTGATTAGCTGCACTGTTTTCTAATGTGCTGTAGAGTTTTTGAAATAATTTATGCAAGTGTTTGGTTTCCATGTTTACAATTTATACAGCTTTCCTAGCATTTTAAATGGAAATGTCAATAAATGCTATGAAATGGTGTCCAAGTGATATTTTCTGTTTATTTCCTTTGCAACGTGATTCTCTTCTCATTTGTAAAACATGAAAAGTTGGATGAGGTGATTTTTTTGGTTCTCTTAATTTCGTGTCCCTGTCCTTAGTACTTTCACATTCCAAAGAAGGGAAGTTGAAGCTATTCAGTGTATGGAATTTGCAGAATTGTTTCCACTCCCATTTATGGTGCCTCTCCCTTCTACTCACTGTTTTGTTTGATTGCTATGCACTAATCAAATTGATGCGTCTACTAAGAACAGATTCATCTTAGGATTAAAAGATTAGGATTCTATTATAATTTAGAAAGATGAATGAGAAGACTAAAGCCCATACAATCTTGAAAGGCAATAGGGTGAACTTGGAGTTGTTTACAAAACCAAAGAAAATAAGAACCCTTTGGAACTTAGGAAAGCAAAGGGAACTCAAGGCATAGTGGAACATCTAAATGACATGTGGGATCCCGGATGGAGTCCTGGAATGACAGCAGCAACAGCAGAGGACACTGCTGAAAAAACTCATGAAATCCAAATAAAGTCTGTAGCTAAAGGTCTTATACAAAGGTTAATTTATTGGTTTTTCTAACTTCAATGTTATGGGAAGCTCTGCAAATGGTATACAGAAACCCTCTTTTTCATTTTTGTAGCTTTTCTCTAAAAAAGCTTTTTCTCTAAGTTTAAAGTTATTTAAAATCATAAAACAGCTAATGTAGCTCAGACAGAGCCCTGGGGCTTCTGCAGACTAATAACGGCCCTATCCACGCATCCACAGCCCAGGACCTGCCGTACTTCTCAAGGCCCGCAGCAACCATGGATGTTGAAACCACTGTTAACAATTGCAAGTCTCAGCACAAAATCAGCCTTCAAGAAGGTGAGTTCATAGGACCAACCAAAAGGAGAATTCAAACCTAACAATTAGAGAAACTAGAGCAGTATGAAAGAGATCTTAAATGATGTTTCAGATGTTTAAAGGGGTTAGAAAAGACCAATAGCAGAAGAACAGGGTATTATAAAAGTTTAAGCAAATTTGAAAAGGAATTTTTTTTTGAAAAGGAATTTTAAAAACATGCACATGTAATGGTCAGATATTCTAACATGTGAGACATCTGTTATTAAAAAATAACAGTTTCAATCTTTATACTTTAAGAAATAGAGCTTTAGGTAAAAAATAACAACCCATTAAAATCACAGTAGACACTAAGTGACATTAGTTTCTAACATTAGTGACTAACATTATCCTGTAAGATTTTACATGCTCTGAATGCAAACGGATTGAAAATGACAAAACCAGGGAGTTACTGCAGGATAGAAGCAGCCAGCTAAAGCTTCTAAGAAAGGACAGGTTTGTCCCATGCCCAGATCTTGAACATTGAGTTTAAATGAAAATAGATTTGAACCATAATTGATGTTTCTTGTCCTCTTCCTCTTTGTACCTGCCAAGCAGAGATTAAGGTAAAAGAAAAAGAATAACAAGAGAAAGAACACTGGTTCAGTGCCTGAATTAGATAATTCAACTAATGAAATGTTCTTGTTGGACAATGCCCAATTTATCGAGTATCTTTCTTCCCCCACAGATCTCAAACATTTTTCTTGCCATTTCAATTCCTCCTGGGATAGATGAGGGTGGCGTGTGTTTGGTTTTTCTACTGTTAAAAACTTGGAAAAATTAGCCGGGCGTTGTGGCGGGCGCCTGTAGTCCCAGCTACTAGGGAGGCTGAGGCAAGAGAATCGCGGAAGCCCAGGAGTTAGAGGTTGCTGTGAGCCGTGTGACGCCACGGCACTCTACCCAAGGGCGGTACAGTGAGACTCTGTCTCTACAAAAAAAAAAAAAAACTTGGAAAAATTATAGCCACAAGTCTAGGTAAACCGCATGTGTGTAGCTAAACTATTATTTATTGTACTTGTGCCAAAGTATAGCATTATAAAAGTGTAAAACACAGAACCTATTGGTACAACTCATATTGCAAAGTTGTTTCAGAGTGCCTGGGTTGTGGTTGGTTCTGTCAGTATTTTGAAAATATGCATTAGTTAAGGATAGGCTTACCTTGGAGATACTGCTGATTCAGTTTCAGATCACCACAATAAAGCAAGCCATGAAATTTGTGGTTTCCCACTGCATGAAAGTTATGTTTTCACTAATACTGTAGTCTATTAAGCATGCAGTAACATTCTGTCTTTAAAAACTGTACGGGCCTCAACTTAAAAAAACTTCGTTCTTAGAAAATGCTAATGCGTACTGGAGTCTTCCCCAGTTTTGCTGGAGGAGGGTCTTCCTTCTGTGTTGATGGCTACTGACTGATCTGGGTGGTGGTTGCTGATTTGAGTGGCTGTGGCAATTTCTTAACATAAGACAGGAATCAAGTTTGCCCCATCAATTGACTATTCCTTTTTTTTTTTTTTTGAGACAGTCTCACTTGGTCACCTTTGGTAGAGTGCTATGGCGTCTTAGCTCACAGCAACCTCAAACACTTGGGTTCAAGTGATCCTCTTGCCTCAGCCTCCCAAGTAGCTGGGACTACAGGCACCCGCCACAACACCCGGCTATTTTTTTGGTTGCAGTTGTCATTGTGCACCTGGCTATTTTTTAGAGACAGAGTCTCACTCTGGCTCAGGCTGGTCTTAAACCTATGAGCTCAGGCAATGCACCTGCCTTGGCCTCCCAAGTGCTGGGATTACAGGCATGAGTCACCATGCCCAGACAATTGATGCTTCCTTTGATGAAAGATTTCTGTGTAGCATGGAATGCTGTTTGGTAGCATTTGACCCATAGTAGAACTTTCAAAAATTGGAGTCAATCCTCTCAATTCCTACAGCTTTTTTATCAACTAAGTTTATGGAATATTTTAAATCTTTTGTTGTAATTTCAGCAATGTTCACAGCATCTTCACTAGGAGGAAATATCTCATCTCAAGAAACCACGTGCTTGGCTCATCCATAAGAAGCAACTCCTCTATTCAAGTTTGACTACGAGATTGCAGCAATTCAGTCACATCTTCAGGTTCCACTTCTTCTTTTTTTTTATTTTTTTGAGACAGAATCTCAAACTGTCATCCTGGGTAGAGAGCTGTGGCATCATCGCACACAGCAACCTCAAACTTGGGCTTGAGGGATCCTCTTGCCTCAGTTTTTTTTCTATTTTTGGTAGAAACAGGATCTCACTTTTGCTCAGGCTGGTCTCGAACTTGCCAGCTTAAGCAATCCACCCGCCTCAGCCTCCCAGAGCAGTAGGGTTACGGGTGTGAGCCACCACACCCACCTCAGGTTGCACTTCTAATTCTAGTTCTCTTGCTATTTCCACCACATATGCAGTTCCTCCCTCCACTGAAGTATTGAATCCTTCAAAGTTAACCATAAGGGTTAGAATCAACTTCTTTCAAACTCCTGTTAACACTGATGTTGTGACCTCTTCCCCTGAATCATGAATGTTCTTAATGGCATGGTGAATCCTTCCTGGGAAATTTTCCATGTACTTTTAATAGATCCATCAGAGGAATTACTGTCTATGGTAGCTATAGCCTTAAGAACTGTGTTTCTTAAAGTATACCACTTGAAAGTCAAAATTCCTTTTTGATCTGGGGCTGCAGAATGAATGTATAGTTTCTAAGACTGAAAACAACATTAGTCACTTTGCACATCTCCATGAGAGCTCTTGGGTGACCACGTGCATTGTCAAAAAGCATTGAGCATTCCTTTTGAAAGGGGTTTTTTTGTTTTTTTTGAATAGTAGGTCTCAACAATGGGCTTAAAATATTCATAACCATGCCATAAACACAAGTGCAGTTTTCCAGGCTTTACTGTTCCATTTCTAGAGCAGAGTAGATTTAGCATAATTCTTAAGGGCCCTAGGATTTTCAGAGAAGTCAATGAGCACTGGCTTCACCTTCAAGTCACCAGCTCCATAAGCCACTAACAAAAGAGTCAGCCTGTCCTTTGGAGTTTCAAGTCAGGCACTGACTTGACTTCTCTAGCTAGGGTAGTCATACATGGCATCCTCCAATAGAAGACTGTCTCGTCTACACTGAAAATCTGTTGTTCAGTGCAGCCACCTCCATCAATAATCTTAGCTAGATCTTCTGGATCACTTGCTGCAGCTTCTCCTGCAGGTTCACCTTGAACTTTTATGTTACAAAGATGACTTCTTTCCTTGAACTTCATGAACCAACATCTACTAACTTCCAACTTTTCTTCTGCAGATTCTTCGCCTTTCTCAGCCTTCATAGAATGGAAGCAAGTTAGGGTCTTGCTCTGGACTTGGTTTTGACTTAAGAAAATGTTGTGGCTGGTTTGATCTTCCATCCAGACTAAAACTGTCTCCATGTCCACAACGAGGCTGTTTCCTTTTCTTGTCACTGGTGTGTTCACTGGAGTAGCGCTTTCCATTTCCTTTAAGAACTTATTTGCATTCCCAGGGCGGTGCCTGTGGCTCAAGGAGTAGGGCGCCGGTCCCATATGCCGGAGGTGGCGGGTTCAAACCTAGCCCTGGCCAAACAAAAAAAAACAAAAAAAAAAAACTTATTTGCATTCCCAATGTGGCTAACTGGCATAAGAGACCTAGCTTTCTGCCTATCAGCTCTCCACATGCCTTCCTCACCCAGCTTTATCATTTCAAGCTTTTGATTTAAAGTGAGAGATGTGTGACTGTTCCTTTCACTTGAATACCTAGAAGCCATTGCAGAGTTATTGACTGGCCTTATTTCAGTATTTGTGGTGTTTCAGGTTATAGGGAGGCCCAAGGAGAGGGAGAGAGGAGAGGATGACTGGTTGGTGCAGCAGTCAGAACATACATTTATCAATTCCAAATTCTCCATCCAAAATGCCCAATGGCTCAATGCTGTGTTGCCACAAATATTTTGTCTGTAAAAAACACAGTATCAGCAAATTAAAGTGAAGCACAATAAAAGGAGATATGCCTTTATAGGAATTTTGATTCTATGACGTGAAAAACCTGAAATCAGTGGTCTTAAGCATTTGAAATCTCCAGGATGGTTTAAAAGAAACTGTTAGGGCAAGGAGTTAGGGGAAAAGGGCTTAAAAGCTAACATGGGTTGCTGCCTTTCAGTGCAAATGAGTGTCAGTCTTTTTGTCCAACAGCAGTTCTGCACCATGTCTGCCTTTGAAGAGCAGTGGGGATGCCCTGTAGTTAGCAGGATCCAGAAGTAGCTATGTTCCTCAGACCCCCCTAAAGCTGTGAGAGACTAGAGTGATCACTGCTTAGATCTGAGTTCTAAGACCCAGTGTGTGTTTGGATCTTGGTATTACATTTCCCAGATATTGTTCTTTCTGGGTTTCTTGTGAGATAAATTTGATACACAAATTAGTAGTACAGTTAATATTTTTAAAAATGACCAATTTAAATTAGAGCATCACACGGTAGCCTGTTCCATTCTTTTATGGTCAAAAAGACAGAATTAGTAAAAATAAAATAAAAACCAGTATACTCTACCACCCGAGAGAGATGCTGGCTTCCAAATTTTAGTAAATTTTGGTCTTTTTTATTTTAACGAATAAACCTCAGCCAAGTTTCTCTTGTTTGGTGGTTGGGACTGGCCAGGGTGTGGTGCTTTGTAATCAGGTTGGATGCCAGAGCATGCGAGGGACAGAGGGACAAAGGGTGAGAATGAGGATCCATCAGGAGGTGTCCTTGGGGATCTCCAGCAGCAGTGTTTCTACTGCTGGAAGAAAGTGGCACCTGGCAGCTGGACCATCACCCTGGTCCCCACTGCTCTGTGCCTAATGCTGCACTGCCCTGGAGGGCACTGTCCAGTGACCTAAATGATTTTTAGGGGAATGCAATGGTGCAGCAGTTCCATGGTAGCTATAGCCTTAAGAAATGTATTTTTCTTGGTCTTAAGAATTTCACGCAACAGCAACTGGTGCAGCAGTTCCATGCATTTCATGGAACTTTGCAGGGCTTCCCAGGGCTTGTGGCTGGGACAGAGGACTTCATGGCTAGGCAGGCCATGTCCAGGAAGTGGCACTCAATGACCGGCCTTTGGCTTTAGTGCCAGACAACCAGGAGATGTCAGTTTGCAAACTCCCCATCAGGGACCCTGTGAGGAATAGCCACCTCTGGGTCTTCCTGTAAGTGCTCCTGGATATTCAGTCACCTTCTCATAGTGAGTGCACTCCTGCCACAGAGGCTGCCCCACTCCAACTCCCCTGACATGGTAGGATGAGCCAGGAGGAGCATAGCAACCATTTTTGTGTTGGGGCTCAGAAACTGACATCCCAAAATATGGTGCTTTGACACACTGAACAGAAGACGGCTTCAGTTCTCTCTGTCTCTCCTCCTGCCCACTTCCTCTTCTGCCCCAAAGCACAGGATGAAGTTGCTCCCTGAAGTTCTCTCCTCTGCCTGAAGTCCACACTCACCAAAGAAGAAGAGAATGACCTCTGGTCCCTTCCCTGAGTTTTAATTAACTAAACTATCACAGGGAGGAAGACAGAAGGCTGTCAACAAACCAGGACAGACTGTTGTCATAAACCATTGTTTGCTCTGCGAGCCCAACAGACTCTGTCCCCAGGCCATTGTATGTTCCTCAAACCCATTGCATTCCCCTAAAAATCATTTACTGCCTCCTGAAGGTCATCCTCACTTCCCCACTCCCTTTCCCCTAAAAAGAAGGGTATGTAACTATGTGTAGCCCACTGCATGGTGGGGTAATTGCCCTGTGATTTCTACCCTTGCACCTAATATGTTTGAGCACCATTTCTCCTATTTATCTGCCTTTTGTCAGTTGATTTTACAGTGAAACTTCAGATGGCAAAGAGGGAGTTTTCTCTTGGCCCTAACATCAACAAGGCCCAAACTATGCTTTGGCCTATGACAAAGTCCTTCATGCTTCACTGGCTTTTGGGATAATTAAAGTTTCCACCTTCTGTGGTTTTTGGCCCCTGGATCTCAGAGGATGGAGTAAATATTTGTGTGCTTGTCACATTAATGAGTTTGGAGTTATTGAATTTTCAGATGCCTCACAATCGTATTATAGAAAGATCATATTGCGATAGAAGGCAAAAATCTCAATTCAAAATGATGTCAACAGGCTATAAGAACAGGGCCAAAAATCAACAAAATTTCATTTATTCTGGTTGAAGTCCTAGGTTAAAAAATAACCTATAATATTGGGAGACTGAGGTGGGTGGATTGCCTGAGATAAGGAGTTTGAGAATAGCCTGAGCAACAGCGAGACTCTCTCTCTAAAAATTAGCCTGTGGCAGGTGCCTGTAATCCCAGCTACTTAGGAGGCTGAGGCAAGAGGTTTGCTTGAGCCCAAGAGTTTGAGGTTGCTGTGAGCTATGATGGGACAGCACTCTACTGAGGGTGACACAATGAGACTCTGTTGCCTCAAAAAAAAAAAATCTACAATATACATATGGGACTTTACAGGAAAGATTTGAGGATGTTAACCGCCATATTGGGGATCATTAGGGGCACTGGGGTTTTTAAAGATGAACCAGCCATGGACCTTATTACTAGAAATGCGGTGGCCCAGCGAGGGGAGGTGAGAATTTATCTCTGGCTGGTTACTTGAGGAATTTAGTGGCCGTGGTTTGAAAAGACTGTTTATGAATTAGTTAGAGAGACTGCAAGAAGGGGCGCCAGAACAGCAGCACTGGAAACCATTTCATTTGAGGAAGAATTCATGAAACCAGGTATTTTCTGTATGAATTAAAAGCTTGTAGGAGACACAACTGTCTTCATGTGTCTGCAGTGTTGATATGAGAAAGGGGACAGAGCTAATACCTTGTAGAAAGCAGTTCTTGGTCTAGTTCAAAAAAATTAACGATGATCTCCAGAGTCATTCCCTGAACATCAGGTGAGAACTTCCCTCCCTTGGCGCTGTCCTTGTCACCTGCATGTCCTCCTATCTTGGCCCAAAGGCCTCCAGCCCTGCTATTTCTTTTCGAAGACTCTCAGGAGCCTACGAGGTGGGAGGGGAGGTACTGGACGCCTGGAAGGGAGACCTGCTGTGGACAGGAAAGTTTTCTGAATCCACAGGAAATGGAGTTCCCGTTCCAGCTCCCACCATGGTCAGCACACTGGGAAAATACTGCATCCCTCCAACCCATTCTACTTGGTTATACCATAAAATGGGGTTGGCGGAGGGTGGTACTGTTTTCGTATGTCTTGGAAAAGCTATGAATTTAGAGGAATTATTATTTTTTTTTAAATGCACTCCTACAGTTAGAACATGGTTTGTTACTTGAACATAGAACAAACAATATTAATTCCAGTGTTAAGAATTTCACACAACAGCAAATAAATTCACTGAGAACTGACCAGATTACATGGTAACACTTCTGGTACAGGTGAATGCGTTCATTTAACAAATGCTGTGGAGTAAATGCTTGCTACGCTGTTGTAAGCCCTGTTCAGAATACTCTGGGGTATAAGACAGACAAAGGCCCTGCTCATCTGGTAATCAGTGACCATGACCAGAGCAGTCTCAACAAATTGTTGGAGGAAGACGCTGGGGTGGAGAAGAAAGGCAAACGACTAGGAGGTATGAATGGAAAGAACAGCAAACTTAGACGCTCTTTCAGTAGTTTAGCAGAGAAAGGGAACAGAGAAATGGGGTGGTGACGGCAAGGTAGAGATGTTGGGTACATGAGGGATAAGATAAGATGTAGGACACACAGTTGATTTCAGATAAACAAGGAAGGTGGTGCCTGTAGCTCAAGTGGCTAAGGTGCCAGCCACATACACCAGAGCTGGCAGGTTCCAATCCAGACCGGCCTGCCAAACAATGACAACTACAACCAAAAAGTAGCTGGGTGTTGTGATGGGTGCCTATAGTCCCAGCTATTCGGGAGGCGAGGCAAGAGAATCAATCGCTTAAGCCCAGGAGTTGGAGGTTGCTGTGAGCTGTGATGCTATAGCACTCTACCCAGGGTGAGAGCTTGAGGCTCTGTCTCAAAAAAAAAAAAAAAAAAAAAAAAGATAAACAAGGAGTACTTCTGTAGTTTAAGTGTGTCCCAAATATTGTATGTGACTCACGTACTAAAATACTATTTATTTATCTGAAATTCAAATTTACTTGGGCATTTGTATTTCTATTTGCTAAATCTAACAGCCTTAAAATGATTGTGACCAGATTTTTGCATGCTGATGGGAGTAGTCTAGGGAGTGGAGGAGGTGCCGAATAGTGCAAAACACAACCAAGAAAGTGAAGGAACTGGGATGCAGAGCATAATGGCCAAACAAAATGGGAAAACATTGCACTCAGGCAAAGAATCGGTCCAGTCAGTTGATGTGCAAAGACTGACAACCTTTTTGATTCTGGAAAAACAAATTCCAAGTAAATATGTTACAATTTCTTTAGATTTATAAGGTCTGAGATTTAGTAGACACCAAAAATGTTATTTCACAGCAAATTATCTAATTTTGTGCTTTTTAAAAGGTAAACTCTGCTTTATTTTTCATGGCTAGTAAGATACATTTGGATTAATGGTGTCTATTAAGTGGCATTAATACAATGGCTGAATGACGTGGCAGGATTTATTCTTTTAAATTTGCTAGGGTGTGTTTTATGGCCCAGAATATGTCTATCCTGATAATATGTTCTGTGTAAGTTTGAGAAGAATATATATTCTGCTGTTGTTGGATAAAGTATTTTACAAACGTCAGTTAAATCCAGCTGATTGATGGTGCTGTTCAGTCCGACTATGTCCTTACTGATTTTCTGCCTGCTGCATCTGTCAGTTACTGACAGGGGTGCTGAAGTCTCCAACTATAACAGTGAATTAGTCTATTTCTCTTTGCAGTTCTATCAGTTTTTGCCTCACATATTTTGATGTTCTATTGAGAGGTACCCGCACACTAAGGTACACACATTGGCTCCTTTATCATTGTATAATGCCCCTTTTTATCCCTGATAAGTTCCCTTGCTCTAAATCTGCTTTGTCTGAAATTAATACAGCTACTTCAGTTTTCTTTCCATTAGTCTTAGCACAATACATCTTTCTCTATCCCTTTACTGTTAATCTGTCTTTATATTTAAAGTGGGTTTCTTATAGACGACATATAGTTAGGTCCTATTTTTTCATCTGCTCTGATAGTCTCTGTCTTTTAATTGACAATATGTACATTTACTTTCTTGAACAGTTTTTATTACAGAATATCATATGGCTGGATCTGGTGGCTCATGCCTGTAATCCCAGCGCTCTGGGAGCCTGAGGTGGGTGAATTGCCTGAGCTTGGGAGTTTGAGACAAGCCTGGGTAAGAGCAAGACCCTATCTCTAAAAAAAATAGCTGGGCTTTGTGGCGGGTGCCCATAGGTCCATAGGTCCAGCTTCTCAGGAGGCTCAGGCAAGAGGAGGGAGGCTGAGGCAAGAGAATCACTTAAGCCCAAGAGTTTAAGGTTGCTGTGAGGTATGATGCCACGACACTTTAGTGAGGGTGACAAAGTCTCAAAAAAAAAAACAAAAAAAGGAGAATATCATATGAGATCATGCGGAATGAAAACAGTAAAACCATACATATGATGTCATACCAGATCAATACATTTACTGTTTTCTCGTGGTGTGTTCATTCTTTCTGAAAAGAGTCAATCTTGATCAGTTTCTTATTTTATTTTATTTTTTTTTTGTAGAGACAGAGCCTCACTTTACCGCCCTCGGTAGAGTGCTGTGGCATCACACGGCTCACAGCAACCTGCAGCTCTTGGGCTTACATGATTCTCTTGCCTCAGCCTCCCAAATAGCTGGGACTACAGGCGCCCGCCACAATGCCCGGCTATTTTTTTGTTACAGTTTTGGCCAGGGCTGGGTTTGGGAACCACCACCCTTGGTATATGGGGTCAGCGCCCTACTCACTGAGCCACAGGCACCACCCCAGTTTCTTATTCTTATTACATGTGTAAGTGGAGAAAGCACTCTCAATGTTGGCTATGCCGCTCAGCATACCTGAGCATTTTTCCATAGCAATTGTCTTCAACTACATTATTGGATGCCTGACATCATTTTCTTCTGGAGTCTCTGCAATTTTGGTGCCATCCTCACTTTCTTCCATTTCTTCTTCTGCTTCATGCACTTTTACATTGATCTGTACTTTAGTCACTATCGCTTTCTTCTTCCATTTCATCAGCTGCTTCATGCACTTTTACATTGATCTGTACTTTAGTCACTATCGCTTGGAAAATTGCTTTGGGGTCAGATTCATTATAGATTGCCACAACAAAACCTTACTCCTTGAATTTTGGCATGGAAGAGGGACAGTCTGATGGGGCAAAAATATCATGCTCTTGGGTTATGACAAATCCAACTTTCTTTTTTTTTTTTTTTGTGGTTTTTTTGGCCGGGGCTGGGTTTGAACCCGCCACCTCCGGCATATGGGACCGGCGCCCTACTCCTTGAGCCACAGGCACCGCCCAACAAATCCAACTTTCTTGAAGCACTTTGGTATCCTTTTTGGCTGAACTTTATTCCAAGTAGAACCAATACAGAGGACAGACCCAGAGTGTTAACTGATGTCGAGGACGAAGTTGCTTCTGCAGGCGGACCAAGGTTTGTGTCTTAGTATGACTCATTGGAGGAACTGGGCCCGGTCATATATTTTAAATGTTTTGATGATATTATGGTCAAGAAGTTGGATTTTTGAGGTCATGTTTGGAAGTAGAAATTTCAGTGTCACATTTATGAGATGATTCACTTGTGGGTGACCAGGACGGGTGTCTATTGTCAGTAGAATAGATCCTTTCTTCTTCATTTCCTGTCGATACCCCTTGCCCACTCCTCAAATAGGGTACCAGTCCATGTACATTTGTTTGATGTCCAAGTGACAGGGCGGTCTTTGGGCTTCAGGTTCTTAAATGCGCGTGGCTTTGCTGATTTAATCATCAAGGGCTTTAGCTTCTCTCCAGTTGAGCTAGAACAAAACAGAACTGTGAAATGTTCTTTGGAAAGTTTTCTGCTCTTATATTTGTCACCCTTCATGATGAGACTTCTGTCAGGTATTGACAGAGTCCACATTCGTCAGCACTAAAGATGTCACTGTGTTTGAAGCTTCTAATGAGGACCAGAACCTTTTTGATGAATCCTTCCATAACTGCTATTGGAACTTCATTGGATTCACCACACAAGACTTTCTGGGAGATCTTGTGTCATGGTTTAAATTTCCTCTTGATGCTTGGAAATCTGCCACCCCGAATTCTTGTACGATTTTTTTTTTTTTCAGCAACATCTTGGATGACTTCCCCAGGGAGTCAGGTGTTGACTGCCCTCATTTATTTGAACCAGCTTAATGTGGTTTCATGGACTTCATCACTCCCCATTCCTCCCTGCTGACTCCCCCTCCCCAGGTAGCTACGTCTGGATGGGAATGAACTGTGCAGTGCGTGGTGTGTGGCCCCGGGGCTGGCCTCTCCAGGGCGGGATCCCCCCCTTCTGCTCATCCCAGGGAGGCTGCCTGGGTCTGCTAGAAACTGTGTTAGTCTTTGTTCCAGTCTGTTAATGTGGGGTGAGGAGGGCGGATGGAACCCTCTGTGCTGGGTTAAGGCCTAGTGGAGATGAGGCTCAGAGAAGCCGGCTAGAGTTTGGCCAAAGAGAGAGAGAGTCCTCAATGCTGTGCTGCTGTGGAGGTGAGCACAGAGCAGGCTACAGAGCAAATAAATAAACAAATAAACAAAACTATATAGTTTTAAAAACCAGATATGGTTCCACACTTTAGTGTTTAGTATTTTATTTCTGTTTACACCTATGGCATTTTGATACAGAAATGCCCTATATGATACGGACTGTGTGTCACATGCTCTGTAGCTGTGCTGAGGACAGGGCAGATTACTAAGGGTGAGAAGTCCATCTACTATTAGGCTTTATTAACTACTGTTGTGTTAAAGAAGGAAGCTGTTAGATCTCTGGAAGTTGATGCTAACTTTTCTTCCTCAGATTAAAAATTTTTTTTTTTAAATCAGGCCCAGGCAAGAGTTTGCAAGGCCAGTGCTCTAACCACTTAGCAACATTGCCCAGGCTGGATTTTCTTTGCTTTATTGACAGGTCCTTGCTTTGCTATTACTACGAGATTCCCTGCTGAGAAGGAGCATCTGGGAAGTAGAACCCCCAAATTCTCTGTCTTTCTTTCTTGGGGTTTCAAAGAAAAGAGCAGCTATTTAAATCTAGTTTATCTTTCCGCTTGTGCCAATGAAAGAAAAAGCAGTGCACAAAATGCCTGCGTTTGAATGTGACACGGCAGAGGCAACGCACACTCACTTCAAAAATCTCCAGGTCTCTCCAGACTGGGGGGATCTCAGACACTAGGTGCAACTGACTGTTCGCTTATTAGAGCAGCAGATGAAATCTTACCAGGAGGTCTGATACAGGAAACAAGAGCCACCCTGCTCAGGTTGAAAGGATGACAGACCTCAGGCCCGACCCTTCCGCGACAGTACTCAAATTGCTCCACAAGCTTTACAACTGAGCTCAAAACCCCTGATTTGGTCCCCTTGTTACATTTCCTCCTTAGCACATGGGTGTCAGTGGCATAAAGGGACTTATTTCTGTTCACACTGGCCAGAAATAAATCTTAATTTCCCTCTTCTTAGCTAGTACCCTTAACACTGTGTCATGTGCTGTTATATTTTGAAAATGTTTGCAGACATTAAATCAAAGTATGTTTCTTAATGAACCTTTACATCTCTTGGGAAAGAAATCATCATTTTGGGAACTCTTTCCTTAAATTTACAAATGGAACTCATACTGATGTCACAAAATGTGTCAGGCATGATTATAACACTTCTGTACACATGATCATTTAACACTTAGGAACCAGAAATCCATCGCATTGGACTGATTAAACATCTGAGATTTGGAAGTTATCTTGGGAGACTATGAGAGGACTCGGGTGATCCCTTTTGTTCCTCTTGTCAGAGAAATTTACTTGGATTTTTCTGAAAGGGGATTTGAATAGCCTTGAATCATTTGCCTCTTTGAGAAAATGTGTCTTTCCAATATGGGAGATCTCTCATTTTTCTTTTTTGTATTGTGATTATTTAGAGTTTATCCAATAAATGTTTTCTTACAGAGGGCAGAAACTGTTTCATAAAGAGTCTGATAAACCCACCGTCCCCTCCTCCACTGGATCAGTTCACCTCTCTGTGCTGAGGGGTAATGGATATAATTTGCTGAGAGAGTAGGAACTAAACCACTGGCTTCTTCAGAAGTTGGTTATGTCAACCATGTGGAGAAACATGGAGGTTCCTAATGCAGGGTGACAGTCATCATCAGTCATCCAGGGCAGGGACCCTCTCATTCATTCTTCACTCACCCGTTCACTTACCGAACACATGCCAATGGCTTACTTTGCCCCCGGGGTAGGAGGACAGACATGATTGGGAAGAGGCCTATTCCTGGTGGCTGCACCTCAGGGCACAGCAGAGGTGCCCTAAAGCACCAGCTCCAGGTCCCCAAGACACACAGGGAAGGCTCCAGACCGATCCTGCAGGAAGGGCCTTCATTCCTGGGGTGGAGTAGGAGGGCAGCTGTCCCAGCAGAGAAAGTAGCAGCAGAGAAGCTGAAGATACTAGAAAGGGAGTGGGCAGTCCGAGCCCTCACTGTCCGATGTGCTGGGAGAGGGCTCTTGAGGGACTGACAGAGGGACTTCTAAAAAGAGCTGCGGGCCAGGCTGAGAAGTTGGAATCCTGAGGAGCCAAAGACAGGGACAGCAGGGAGGTGACAGCTACTCCGTAGCTGCCCTCTGGGAGTGGCGAGCTGTGGGGGATCCAAAGGCATGAGGACAGAGTGAAGACTCCCCACCCAGCCTAGGGGAAAAGGCAGGGACAGGAGTAGCGGCCGGACTTGGGGGAGAGGGGATGTGTCAAGGAGGATCCCACATTTTAAAATGACAGTTAAGCCCTGGATTTAGGTACAACAAGGGAGCCAACAACCTGTTTTTAGTGAGGAGGTTTTGAGCTCGATTTTGAATGCCCTAGCTAAAGACAAAATCTTATGTTTCCTGGACGCCTGCCTTGGCTTCCGGAAGAACAGTGTGGTGAGAAGTCAGCAGCTGACCCGGCGCCTGTCTTGAGAGAGGAGTTTATCAGAGAAGACCTTGCCGCCTTCAGAGTTAGGTGTGGAGGCGGAACTGGCCTTATTTGGATCTCTCTTTCCTTCTTCCTTCCCTTTTAAAAGTAACTGCAGTTTCAAGGCGAAAATGACTTTGAGATCAGAGAAGCCACCTTAGCACTAGTCCCCTACCCGCTATCCAGGCATTGGTGGCGAACCCGTTCCTGGGCCGGGAGTCTCAGTCTCACACGGCCAAGTCCTTGGGCTCGTCTGGAGTTAGCTTCATGAGTTTGTCCACACAGAGCAGGATGAGGGTGAGAAACCAGAGACTCCAACCCACAGCCGCCGCGATCCAGCCGTGCTCATCCACTCCAGCGTGGCAACACCGGGCTGCGCGCGGGCAGAAGTCGACGTCTGCCGGGCGGGAGAGACAGGGACCATCAGTTCATTAATGGGAACGAGGACCACAATAACACTCTGCTGCCACTGATGAGCACTGAGCCGATGACTGCCCTGTGCTGAGTGCTTTACACGGCAGCGCCCACTCTTCACTAAGTGGTAGGTACAACTCTCATTCCTGGTTTTTTTTTTTTTTCATTCCTGGTTTATATGAAGAAACTGAGTCTGCAACTTGCCCAGTTTCACAAGGTGGCAGAAGTAAAACTCAAATCCAAGTCTGCAAGAGTCCAAAACCGTATTCTCAATCTCTGCATATTCCTGCCTCTTCCCTTCTTTTTAAGTGCCCATAGGTTAATTCAATGAGGGCAAGATAAAGGGAGCCAGACAAGATCAAGCAGAATTCTCTATTAATTACACACACATTCCAGTGGTTGCTCTATAAATTTCTGAGCTCCTTGCTTTTGGAAATACTCAAGAAGGGGAAGAACAGAAATATACAAAGGGTGTCAAAGCCAGGCTCCCCCACTGGGCACAAGTTGGACTAGCTGTTTTTTATGGCCTTTGAACCTCAAAACTTCTTCAAGCATTTAAATCCAGGGCACCGTGGCTCCTGACCTGGGCATGGGTCATTAAAGCCACCTGTGCCAAAGACTGTGCACCTACAAGGAGATCAAAGCCAACACAGTTTTTTCGACCTTCTCTGCAAGCAGTTCTGGGTTGAATCACACCAGTGCACAGGAAGGCCAGGCAGGCACGTAGCCACCTGACACCAGTCAACAGAAAGCAAAGAGGCCTGTGTTTCCCTCCCAGATTCTGGGCAGCTCTGGGGCTGGGGCGTGGGCAGGAGATGCTTACTGGGGCATTCCTCTGGTGTCCCAGCGTCTGGGTGGTGGCCAGTCAAGGTTGAGCTGTTGCTGCTGCTTGCTTCTGGAAGAAAAGACAGGACGTATTCTCAAGTAGTGGGAAAAGCCGTTCTCAGACATGGAGTTTACAATCTTTTGTGTAAGTCTGTAGTATTATGCAAGTGTCGCTCCAGGATAGGTATATTGAGGCTTTATGCAACAAAGCATAAATTCAGTCCCTGTTATGGACTGAATTGTGTTCCCCTGTCACCCAGATTCATCTGTTGAAGTCCTAACTCCAGGCCGGTACCATGGCTCACACCTGTAATCCTAGCACTCTGGGAGGCCGAGGCAGGTGGATTGCTTGAGCTCAGGAGTTCAAGACAGCCTGAGCAAGAGTGAGAACCCATCTCTAAAACTGGCCAAGTGTTGTGGCAGGCGCCTGTAGTCCCAGCTACATGAGAGGCTGAGGCAAGAGGATCTCTTGAGCCCAAGAGTTTGAGGTTGCTGTGAGCTACGATACCATGATACTCTACCCAGGGTAACAAAGTGAGACTCTATCAAAAAAAAAGGGGAAAGGGACGTGAGGGGAGAGGGGAGGATGGGTGGAGGGAGGATAATTGGTGGGACCACACCTTCAGTGCATCTTACAAGGGTACATGTGAAACTTACTAAATGGAGAATATAAATGTCTTAACACAATAACTAAGAAAATGCCATGAAGGCTATGTTAACCAGTTTGATAAAAATATTTCAACTTGTATATAAAACCAGCACATTGTACCCCATGACTGCATTAATGTACACAGCTATTATTTAATTTAAAAAAGTGGGGAAAAAAAACACAAAAAAAGAAAAAATTAAACTTTAGACAAGCAAGTCCAGAGATTGCTAGACTATGTAGCACTTAGAATTGTCCCTTGATTTATAAGCAAGGAGCAGAAAGATTAAAAATAAATTTAGCAGGAATTCTGAAACTCCTGTTAATTTGTAGGGGTGGGATTAAGTTAAGGATCTGAGGAAGAAAAGCCATTCCCTATACTGCCTCCTGTAACCGTCAAAGAATCAGAGATGACCTAAGTCCATACTGTTGCATACAGCAGGCGCTAGCCATTCGAGGCTATTTAAATTTATTAAAATTAGTCACATTAGGCACATTTCAAGTGTTCCAATCGTCATATGTGGCAAGTGGCTGCCATTTGGAAATGCCCACAGATATGGGACATTTCCTCCCTCAAGGACAATTCAGTGCCAAGGCTGATCTAGGTAGATCAAAACCACGAGGTGCTGTTCAATCCGTTCCTTTGGAAACACAAAAAGAAAAGGTTTGAAAACTCTCAAGGCCCTACTGGCTATAGGGCAATGTGTCCTTCAGAGGTGCCTGTTGTCACACAGCTGGTGGAGTTTGGAGGAAAACTATTTTTTAGCTAAAACCATGAAATTACCATTCCAACTAATTTTATGTCACCCAACCCCCAAGCTGCTCCAAAGTCCTGCTTAAAGTATAGTAATTACCTTGATGTAATCTGCTACTGTAAATTATTTACAACTAAATGGCTTAAGAGGTTGCTCTTGATTTGTTTTGGAGAAATTGATTCTTCACCATTCTAGTTTTCCTTGTGACTCAAATAACTTCCTTGGCCCTGACTTTCATCTCACCTCTACGCTTGCCATGCAAACGGTCCTCCTCCAAAGCTAGCAGGTGGAAAAAACCTAGTGAATTGACTGCTACTGTTCAGTTAAACTGTATGAAATTGCCATTCTTAAAGGTCGAAAACGGTGCAGTATCAGCAATTTTATATGGTTCAAATGGAATAGCCCAGATGGAAATTCCTAGGAATTTAAGCATCACCATCCTTCCTTATTAGCACAGCCAGCCAGTCAGCCAGGGCCCCACCTGGGATCACTTACAAGGGACAGGTTGCTGGGAAGACCCAGCAGTTCAGTGCAGTTACATTTGTCAATTATTTTTTTAAGCCTTTGTCATCAGCAAGACACTGCGAGGGTAAACAGAAAGAAAGCAAACACTCTCATTTGGGGAGGGGTGAAGTTGGGAAATGAAATCAATGTGCTAACCATAATTGCTGACGTTCATTGCATGTTTACTACGTGTTATTTTTAAGTTCTCTATGTGAAATCATACCATTTCCTCTTTATAACAACCCTATAAATAAGTGCTCTGAGTATCCCCATGTGATAAATGGGACAATTGGGCACAGAGAGGTGAGCACGTCCCTTCAGGTCACACAGTGGTAAGCTGTGGGAGCCGGAGTGGAGCTGGTGCCCTGAACCTCCCTGCCAGGCCTCCTGCAGGAGACACCGAAGGTGAGAGAGGGAGATACAAACTTCCGGGGGCCGGAGGGCCTGTCAGGGAGCAGGGCAGATAGTGCTCTGAGGGAGCTGAGGCCAAGAGCAAAGCCAGGACACGAGATGCAAACCAGCCCTCCGGCCTCCGTGAGATGGGCTGACCCAGCACGCCCAGCGCCCTAGGAGGAAGGCATGTGGTAGACAGCGGATGACAGCTTTCGTGGTGGGTGGGTTTTGAGAAGGTTGCAGAGGCAGCTCTGGGGGCTGGGAGGGACAGAGGACCTGAGGGGCAGGGATGGTAGACAGGAGTGTGTACAAGGAGGACCCAGGGGTGTTGAGAAGGAGTCTTCCAGACATAGCTGATCAAAAGATGCAGTTTCAGGCCAGTGTGGTCCCCTGATGGGTGAGAATCTGGCAAATTGCTTTTTCTTCTTTCTTTGTGGCAGAGGCCAACAGAGGCTGCTGCTCCTATCCTAGCTGAGAGTTGAGTATTTGATTTCCGTCTTAGGCAAACCCACGACCCCCACCTAATCCATCAGATGAGAAAGTTTCCTCTTTCCTTTGTGCAAGACCAACCCTGGCCAAGAAATCCTCACCCTCCCCTTTTCTACCCTCCCACCTCCTTCCCTCCCCCTTCCCTGCAGGGGCCAGAATAAAGCTCACAACTTTACCTGCCCAGCAAGCCCGGTGGACAGAGGCGCAGGCCAGGCTGAGGAGCAGGGCAGCCCAGGTGGCAGAGGTGAGGTGCTGCATGCTGGCCAGGGAGGGGTGTGTGCCCTGCGTGGCCACCTCGCTACCAGCCCGTGGGAGCTGGAAAACAACTCTGCCAGGGTGAACTTCTGTCTGCGTTTGGGGGTGGAGCAAAGGAAACTTCACCTGTCACACCTCACCCCTCTGGAAGGGACGCCAGACTGTTGGCTGAGGGGAGGAAAGGAGGGGCAACTTGTGCCCTTCTCCCCTGAGCGCAAATTTTGCCTCTATTGAGAAAGAAGGGGAGGAGAGGAGAGGAGACTGGTGTCCTATGGTCCCTTGTGGATTGCCACTGTCTCTGCAGGAGTGGCGTGAATGCCCTACTCCATTCAGCCTAGGATTTGCTGAGCACCTACTGTGTTCATGGCACTGTGCTAAAGTCTGGACAGCCCTGCTCTCAAAATGCTTTTGTTATAATCACACATTCTTACAACCTGGAGTAGTGTTTCAGGAATGACTCGGGAAGGACAAAGTACTTCGGGTTTTAGAGCAGGAGGCCACTTCTGCTAGTGGGAGACTTTATAGAAGAAAGCGACATCTGACTTATCTTGAAGGATGAATAGAATTTTGACAGCCATAGAGGGGAAAAGGGCATTGCAGGGAGAAGGGACAGATGAGCAAAGCCCAGAGGTTAAAGTGGTGCTCCGAGGTCCACTGTGACCACAGGACAACTAAACACAGATGGGTTGTGGGGGGAAACAGGTTTGTGGCCTGAGGTGCAGGTGGGGCGTTTGAAAAAAAGGGAAGGTTTTGTGAAGATTCTGAGCTGAGAAGTAACTTGGTGGGGGCTCTGCGTTCAGTTTAGTGAATACCCACCGCATATCTGAAAGGCATCATCCTTGGTGTTTGAGACCAAGATGACAGAGACGTGATCTCCACCTTTGAGGACAGCCCGGTCAAGCAGTGGGACCAGGCAGAGAGCCCGGGGATGCAAGATACAAGACTCAAATGCAGAGATCTTCCCCGTCTAAGAGGGAGTAATGAGAGCTGCCTGAGAGGCCCTGGGGAAGGAATTGTAGCGGAAGTGACGTGTTGTTGTGTGCAGGTGGGAGGTGATGGGCTTTCCAGGGGAACGGACAGCGCGTGCACAGGCGAGAGGGTGGTCTCTGTGTCCAGGTCTGCCGCATGGGGACGTGTGCGTGCTGAGTGTGAGGGATGGCATTAGCCCTGTGGAAGGACAGAAGCCACATGTGAGCTCAGGACGAGGCTGTCCTTACCACGGGCAGGTGCTTCTACTATAAAAATTTGTGCAAAGGTATAAATTAGTGGTGGCCCTGTGTTCCTGGCTTTGACCAGGAAGTGCTTCAGGAAGGTGTGAGCTTTGGGCAGTGCACAGATCCAGTTTAGGCCGCCACTGGTGGAATGTTAAATAGTTACCAAATGGCCACCACATGCCAGGCCTCTAGCAGCGTGAGTTAGACCACACAGCTCTGCCAAGATCCAGGGAGGGAGATGGACAAATAATGACAATGTGATGGGATAAGTGTGGCGAGGAGGTCGCGACAAAGAATGGGGAGATCTTGGAAGAGGGCCGGGAACTGAACTGGAGGATTCTGAGAACATTTCACAATGGAAGTGGTGTCCTGGTGCGGTCCCCAGGCCCAGAAGCAGGGAACTGTGCATGCCTCAGAGGATGAACTTGTGCTCCTTGACTGGGGAGTAATAAGTGATTTACTGTCCTGGGGGAGGTGTCTAGTTAGACTAAGAACAGATTGGAAATGGTCCTGAATGCCACACAGAGGAAACTGGGGTGCCATCTATAACGTGGACCTATTTGTATTTCTGAAACATGGAGGTTTGATCTGAGACCCACAGGCCTGGATTCAGTGAGATCACCAGGTACAAGATGCTATCAGAAAAGTCTTGCCACAGATCATAAGGGCCTTGAAAGAAGAAGTTAGACTGAGATGGACAAGAGGAAGGATGAAGTAGGAGGCATTTAGGAGGCCAAATCAACTGAAGGGAATTCAGGAAAGGCAACCAGGATGAAGGCAAAGCTTCTAGTGGGTTGTGAAGTGAGTGGCGGCGGAGCCAACTTGGGACTGAATTTTAGCCCTGCCCTGGGACTGAATTTTAGCCCTGCCCTGGACAAGTTACTACATACTTCCAAGCCTCAGTTTCCTTATCTGAGCAGTGATAGGACTGTAGTTTTTATTGCAGAGGTTGTGAAGACTTAAAATAATCCACATAACGTCCTTTGCTCAGTGTAATAGGTGACAAGTCCTATACTCAATAAATATTGGTCACTATTTTAAAACAAGAGACATAATACGGGGTGGCGCCTGTAGCTCAGTGGGTAGGGTGCTGGCCCCATATACTGAGGGTGGTGGGTTCAAACATGCCCCAGCCAGCTAAAACAGCAATGACAACTGCAACAACAACAACAAAAGCCGGGCGTTGTGGCGGGCACCTGTGGTCCCAGCTACTCGGGAGGCTGAGGCAGGAGAATTGTTTAAGCCCAAGAGTTGGAGATTGCTGTGAGCTGTGATGCTACAGCACTCTGCTGAGAGCAACAAAGTGAGACTCTGTCTCAAAAAAAAGAAAAGAAAAAAAGAGTCATAATACATAGGAAATACCTGAGAAAAGGGAGAAAGCATTAAGGAAAAATAATGCTGTTTATGTACTGATTTATTTATATCCCACCTTAGTCCACAAAGGATTTAAGGAAGTGTATTTATAATTACCAGAACTAGATAAAATAAATGTAGCCAGGGCTCAGTGCCTACTGCTCAGTGGTTAGGGTGCTGGCCACATACACTGGCACTGGTGGGTTTGAACCCAGCCCAGGCCTACTAAACAACAATGACAACTACAACAACAACACAAAATAGCTGGGCCTTGTGGTGGGCACCTGTAGTCCCAGCTACTTGGAAGGCTGAGGCAAGAGAATCACTTAAGCCCAAGAGCTGGAGATTGCTGTGAGCTGTGACGCCACAGTACTCTACTGAGGGCAACATAGTAAGACTCTGTCTCAAAAATAAATAAATAAATAAATCTAGCTGGGCACACTAGTTCATGCCTGTAATCCCAGCACTTTGGGAGGCTGAGACACAAGGATTGCTTGAGGCCAGAAGTTCCAGACCAGCCTGGTAAATGGTGAAACATTATCGCTAAAAAACAAAACGAAACAAAAATTAGCCAGGTATGCTGATACACACCTGTAGTCCCAACTACTAGGGAGGCTAAGCCCAGGAGTTCAAGGTTACAGTGATTAAGCCATTGTACTGCAGTCTGGATGACAGAGCAAGACCTTATCAGTAAAAAAGAAAAAAAAAATTAAATTTAAAATAAATGTGAAGAAATGAGACAAAAAGAAATTTAGGGTAAGAAATATAAGATGGGCGATGCGTAAACTCACAGTACAAAATGCCCTATGTGTTTTCGTTTCTACTTTTTGACCATGTATGTTTTCTAAGCTTTCCAGCAGATAGTTGTGAACAGAATAACATGATCACGTATGTGACTCACGGCTGGAAACAGGAGGAGAGGCACAATTGCTTTTGATACAAAAACCAGAAAGGAATTTTTCCAGTCAGACCCCACAGATAGGACAATGCTTAACACAATGAACACAGCGCTCAGTATTTGCCTCACAGCAAACCCCACGGTGAACTTCATAGGGCATCACTGATTTATCCAGAAGGCACTAGAGATAATAGCAGTGCCTGGAATTTTCAAGGGACTTAAAAATTCTTGAGACCTGAAAAAAATGTTCTCAGATCCAAAATATGAACAAAGACAAAAAAGCTGGGCAAAATAAATCTTTACTTCAAAAGCAAAGTTTATGATTCATTTCAAACAGTTTAAATAGAAATGATTTAATGAGGGATGTTGGGTGCATTTTAATAAGGTTTAATGTGTGCAGAGCACATCCTTTCCCTCCTAAACGGCCAGAGCCTGGGACTTGAAGAGATGAAAATGGCCCTGCCTGGAGTAGTCCTTGGTGGATTTAACAACATCTGCAGGCCTAAGCCGGCAGCATCTTATCAGACCATCTCGGAGAAAGCTTTTCTGGGAAGCTGGATGTGCTGGGGAAGGGTAATGTTTTGTCCCTCCTTCCCTTTTTATCATTATTATTTGATCTGAGACTATTTTAGAGGAGCTGTTTGCAGGATAAACATTCTCTTATCAACAGATGGGAAGGACTTTGTTATCCTAAAATAGGACCAGGCCACTGATAACTGGTTAATTCCCAAAGAAAGAGTTGCAAGGTAACTGGCTTACCAGTGTCACCAGTATCAGCTGTTTTCAACAGGCCTCCACCTACTAACTCGGTGGGGCCAGTTTCCTCACTCAGTGACCCTCTTGCTCATTCTGTGGCAGGTTTACTTTGGAGGGTGTACCAGGAAGTTGAATTGCTCAAAGCTAGATGTTCAGAGGGTACTTTCTTAAGACTTTTTTTTTTCAAAGAGTTGAGACAGGTATTTGGTTACACTTACCTTTTTAAAAGTTCAGGTTAAAATGTGGGCAGGCTCCATGGTGGCATTTGGGATGGGGTGGCCTAGAGGATGGGGCTCCAGGCTCTTCACTGCCTCCAAGTTTTATCTGTCATCCTGATAAGGTATTGTTTGAAAAAGAAAAGAAGGGGACAGAGTGTTTTCAGTAGTCTGTGGCCTGGAATGGCTAGGATCTATGGCAAGAATACTTTTATCTGAAAGAAGCTTCTCTTTTGTGATTCTGATAGATGCTTTACCACCTGTCCGTCTCCACCGGCCTTGGAACTGGGGCTCTCATCTCCAGTTAATATAAAATCTGTTCGGAGGGGAACTGTGGTTCTGTGCCTGGATTCTCTAACTTCCTAACTCTTCTAACGTCACTGTGGTTGATGGTTCTTCTGTGAGTGGCTTTGTTGGGATCCTGTTCTCATAAAATCATGTCAGGTGCTGGGCCTTTGAGGGACCAAAACGTGTAGACCTGGGCCCCAGCTGTCCTTATTACTTTGTGGAGGAACTTACCCTCACTTACTGTCGCTCAGTGATGGCTCTATAATTTGGAGAGAATGAGGAGGGTCCCTTTTTTCTTTTCTTTCTTTTTTTTTTTTTTTTTTGAGAGAGTGTCACTCTGTTGCTGAGGCTAGATAGAGTGCTGTGGCATCAGCCTAGCTCACAGCAACCTCAAACTCCTGCCTTCAAGTGAGCCTCCTGCCTCAGCCTCCCAGGTAGCTGGGAGCCCTCCACAACAACTTTTTCTATTTTTTTAGGGACAGGGGTCTCATTCTTGCTCAGGCTGGTCTTGAACTCCTGAGCTCAAGGGATCTTCTTGCCTCAGCCTCCCAGAGTGCTTGGGTTGCAGGTGTAAGGTACCATACACAGCTGAGGAGTGTCCTTTTAAGAAAAATGGACAAAGTCCAACCTTGACCTCAGCCCATAGAGTTGCCCACAAGGCCAGGAAATTGCCATCTGGAATCATTTTTGAACAGTTCCCAGGATAATTTATCAGCTTGTTCCTATCAGAATTGCCAGGGGAGGCGATGACAGTGTGTGGCCATGGTAGACGCTGGGGGTTAAGAATGATGGGCTTTCCTCTTGGCTAAAGCTGCCTCTCACCGGAGCCCTCACTCCCTCCCACCTTCTCTGAAGTGTATTTCTTAACTTCCACACATACAAGTTGGAGGCTTTCTAGTTATTTTTCTGTTCTTGACTTTCAGCTTCATTGCATTGCGATCTGCCCACATACTTTTATGATTTCTGTTTTTTGAGATTCCTTGAGAGCCATCATATGGCTGACTTTTATAACTGGCGGTGCTTGACGAGTGTGTGAGGTCCAGTTGTGGGGCTCAGTGCTCTGTGTAAGTACATTAGAGCAAGAGAGCTGTGTGGTTCAGACTTCCGTATTTTTGTTAAAAAATTTGGTCTGCTTATTCTTCTGAACACTAAGACAGATGGTTTCTCCTCTGTTGTTTTGTCAATTTTTGCATTAAATATTTAAGGCTGTAATTGAAGTACATACAAATACAGAATTGTGACACTTTCCTGGCAAATTTAACTTTCTTTTAAAAATGATTTTGTAATATCCCACTCTATCCCTGGTGATGCATTTTGCTGTAGAGTTTACTTTGCCAGATATTGCTATAGCTATACTCGTTTTCATTTGTTTCGTTTTGCCTCCTAAATATGTTCCATCATTCTACCTTAGACTTTTCTAAGTCTTTCTGTTGGATTTTTTTAATAACCCAGCCTGACCATTTTTTCTTTAATTTGGCCACTTGATCTGTTTACATTGCGTGTATTTCCCTATGTGTTTAGGTTTAAATCTATCATCTTACTGAGAGTTCTCCGGTGTTTCCAGCTCTCTTATGTTCCTTTTTTCTTTTTTCTCACTACTTTTGAATTGCACTTTCTGTTATTCCATTTTTTTTAGAGACAACCACATGCATTTTTAACATTCCAAAATCTAATACTAATTGGCACATTTACCATTTTCACAGATATGTGAAGACCTTGAAAATTTAACTCTGTTTGGCTCAGCACCTGTGGCTCAAACAGCTAAGGCGCCAGCCACATACAACTGAACTTGCGGGTTCGAATCCAGCCCGGGCCCACCAAACAACGATGGCTGCAACGAAAATTAGCCAGGCATTGTGGCTGGCGCCTGAGTCCCAGCTACTTGGGAGGTGGAGGCAAGAGAATCGCTTGAGCCCAGGAATTGGAGGTTGCTGTGAGCTGTGATGCCACAGCACTCTAGCCAGGGTGACAGCTTGAGGCTCTGTCTCAAAAAAAAAAAAAAAGAAAAGAAAATGTAACTCTGTTTAGTCACTTTATTATAGACATATATATGTTAGCTATATACATAATTTTAACGGAATAAGTCATTGTTATTATTTTATAAGTGAATACGTAAGTGAAATCTATTTAAATTCATTCACAGATTGGCCAATGTGTTGTTCTGGATTCCTTTCTCCATGTCTAGTCTTCCATCTGTAATCATTTTCCTTTTCTTGAAGAATACCATTGGCATGCCCTCCGTGGCGTGATTAACGTTCTCAGTTTTTGTTTGTCTGGAGATGTTTTTATTCTTCATTCTTGAAAATTATTTTCATTGTGTGCAGAATTTGAGGTTAGCAGATATTTTCTTTCAGTGCTCTAAAGGCACAATTCTATTTCTTTTGATGTCTGTTGTTTCTATTGATAACTGTTTACTTAATTGGGGCTCCCCTGTAGGTGATTTGTCTCCATTTTCTTTGGCTTTTGTTGTTGTTTTTGAGACAGTCTCACTCTGTTGCTTGCACTGGAGTGCAGTGACATCATCATAGCTCACTGTAACCTCAAACTCCTGGGCTCAAGCAATCTTCCTCCCCCAGCCTCTCAAGTAACTGGGACTACAGATGGGTGTCACCAGATCTGGCTAAGTTTTAAATTTTTTTGTAGAGATAAACTTACAGTGCTGTCCAGGCTGGTCTTGAACTCTTGGTCTCAAGTGATTCTCCAAGGTGCAAGCTACCATGCCTGGCCCTCTTTAGTTGTTATGAACATTTTTTTTTCTTTCTTCTTTTGGGGAGGGGGACAGAGTCTCACTCTGCAGCCCTGGGTAGAGTGCCATGGTCTCATTATAGCTCACAGCAACCTCAAACTCCTGGGTTCAAGTGATTCTTCTGCCTCTGTTTTTTTTATTCTTTTCTATTTTTAGTGGAGACAGGGTCTTACTCTTGGTCAGGCTACTCTTGAACTCCTGAGCTCAAGCAATCCACCTGTCTCAGCCTCTCAGAGTGCTAGGATTATAGGTGTGAGCCACCATGCCTGGCCATGAAGATTTTTGTTTTGCCTTTGGGTTTTAGTACTTTTATGCTGATGTGCTTAGGTATGGATTTCTTTTTATTTTTCTTATTTGGAGTTTATAGGCAATGGAATATGGAGTTTGATGTCTTTGATAAGTTTTGAAAAGTTCTTAGCCATTAAATACTACTTCTGTCCCTTTCTCTCTCTCTTTTTTTTTTTTTGGCCGGGGCAGGGTTTGAACCCGCCACCTCCGATATATGGGACCGGCGCCCTACTGCTTGAGCCACAGGCGCCGCCCTCTCTCTTTTTTAAACTTGACATGTTTATTAATTAAACTATCACTTAAATAAAAAAAGTGCATAGAAAATAAACATGTTTTAAAACTCCTTTTTTTTCTTACAACTACGTATAGTTTTTGCTTTTACATTCACTTTCTTAGAGAGCTTTCAGCATTATTATTTTTGAACTATTAAAGTATTTTTCTTTATACCTGTCACAGGGAGTTAACACTGATGGACTTTAGACACATTTTACTTTTAATTTTTTTTTTTTTCTCTTTTTCTCTAACCAGAAACTTGGAAGAACACAAGGAAAAAAAAAAGATCTGTTATACATGATGAAGTTGTCAATAAATGTCTTATTTCTAGAAAAGAATGTGACTCTGATACATATAGTTAGACCTTTCCAGTATATCCTTTAATTTTCTTATCTTCCTCTTCATTCTCCATTTTTTTGTTTTCCTGTATTTTATTCTGGTTATTTTCTTTTGAAAGTCTCTTTTCTTTTATGAAGTCTCTTGTCATCTGTGTCTAACGCTCTTTTATAACTATGAATTGGGTTCTTAATTTTAATAATTTTAGTTTTAGGGTGGCGCCTGTGGCTCAAGGAGTAGGGCGCCAGTCCCATATGCTGGAGGTAGTGGGTTCAAACCTAGCCCTGGCCAAAAACCACACACACACACACAAAAAATAATAATAATAATTTTAGTTTTAGTTCCAGAATTTCTACTTCATTCTTTTTTATACATATTTTTTCCTTTGCCAAACTATTTAGTCCTGTTTTCCATCTTCATGAACTGAGGGAACATAATTATTTAAAAATCCATTGCTGATAACTTCAATATTTTCTGCCCTTCCTCCCATCATCTCTTTCTATTGTTCATTATTTCTGCTGGTTTTCATTCATGGGGTTATGTTTCCTGGTGTACCTGGTTATTTTTATAGTGTGTAAAATTGTGATTTCACACAAGGATTTAATTGAGACCTAGGACGACTTTACTTTCCTGTAGATATGCTAGATATGCTTTTTGTTATTGTTGCTTTAATCAGATGCTTGGGGGCAAAATAATCCATCATCATGTCAGTCTCGTCTCAGTAATTGAGAGGATTTATGGCTGAGCTGTAGACTTTCTTTTTTTTTTTTTTTTTTTGTAGAGACAGAGTCTCACTTTATGGCCCTTGGTAGAGTGCCGTGGCCTCACACAGCTCACAGCAACCTCCAACTCCTGGGCTCAAGTGATTCTCTTGCCTCAGCCTCCCGAGTAGCTGGGACTACAGGCGCCCGCCACAGCACCCAGCTATTTTTTGGTTGCAGTTCAGCCGAGGCCGGGTTTGAACCCGCCACCCTTGGTATATGGGGCCGGCGCCTTACCGACTGAGCCACAGGCGCCGCCCTGAGCTGTAGACTTTCTAAGTGTCATTTTATTTTGATCACTTTTCCTCTATGGTGCAGCTCTTTCGAAATTTTTTCCCCAAGGAAAAAATAATCAGAGGTGAGCCCTAAAATATATGTCCAAGTTTCTTCGTCTCAACATTGCACTGTTTATGGCTTGGCGCCTGTGGCTCAAGTGGCTAAGGCACCAGCCACCTACACCTGAGCTGGCGGGTTCGAATCCAGCCCAGGCCTGCCAAACAACAATGGCTGCAACCAAAAAAAAAAAAAAAAAAAAGCCGGGCGTTGTGGTGGGCGCTGTAGTCCCAGCTACTTGGGAGGTAGAGGCAGGAGAATCGCTTGAGCCAGGAGTTGGAGGTTGCTATGAGCTGTGATGCCATGGCACTCTTCTGAGGGTGACAGCTTGAGGCTCTGTCTTAAAAAAAAAAAAAAATACACTGTTTATAAAAGCAAAAGCTTAGAAGTGGCTTATAATAGGATAAAAAGATAACTATTAGAAGTGATTTTTTTTGTTTTTTTTGGAGTTTTTTGCTGGGGCTGGGTTTGAACCCACCACCTCTGGCATATGGGGCCAGCATCCTACTCCTTTGAGCCACAGGCACCACCCATAAAAGCGATGTTTTAGAATAACATTTAATTATTTGGGAAAACACTTGCCATATTATACAAAGCAGAAAGAGCAAGATAGAAACCTATATGTCACTATAATTCCAGTTTTGTAATATATACACATATACAAAGAAAAAAATTTGCAAAGAATCCATTTAAATGTTAGTAGTGGTCATCGCTAGGGTATACAGCTTTGTGTGGTTTTTCTTTTCTTTTTTATATGTTTGTATTTCAAAAAATTTTTTTTTCAAAAATTTTTAACAATGTATATTACTCTTATAATCAAGAAATAAAATAAAGTTAATACATTTTAAAAGGGTTTTCACAGGAAATCAATACAGTCACAATTTAGCAGATAGAAAACAGTACCTGTCCAATTGCCTGGGGAAATTTTTCAGTGTTAAAGAATCATCTTTTTCATTTAAAAAAATCTGAACTTTTAAGTTTCATATGGTGTAGAGAACTGCTTATCAATAGCCTTTGTGCTGAGAGTGCTCAAAATCTACCATAAGACGTGCAAACATATCCAAGAATGTTCAGGATGCAAAGAAGAATAGAAACACGATACAGAGAAAACATAGAATTTCAGTTAGAATCTCGATGTTGGGAAGGAACTTCAGCATCCATCTGGCCTAATCCTTAACCTAGTAAGAATGCCCTCCTACAAAAAAAGTAGTATGTTATGGAGTTTGGAATAGCTGCATGTGACCTGTGCTGCCTCTCAACCTTCTGCTTAAATGCCTCAAGTGACCAGTTTCTCAGTCATTTTTAAGGCAGCCATTCCTCTGTGAACTAGGTCTATTATGAAAGTTCGTGAGTTAGTAGCATCAAACAGGTAAGGGCATTTTAAGGAGATGTTTAAATAAACAATTGGAGGAAAGGGCCTTTTCAGCTCTGGGACTCTGTGGTGGATGATTTCTGGCTCACTGCAATTAGTCCTATCATTGGCACAAAATATTTCTGTTGGCAAAACAGTGCTTGTGGTCAGATTCGTTTTTTTGTTTAATAAATAGAGATGTGAGTTCTCAAAGAGTAACTTTAAGCAAAGGTTTTTGGAAATATGCTGCAGGTTTGTGATAAACATTCAGCCAATTTTTCTTTTCTAGTTTCATTCACTTAAAACTGAAAGGAACCAGATGGTCATGTCGGAGATGGTTTGACTCTGTCTTCTCGACATCCAACTTCTCTCCTACTGTGTTTGGTCTCTTTTGTAACTTTCCTTCATTCTCTGTCTCTCTCACCATCATGTTCTTTCTCTCTCTTTCTCAGATTCTTTGTCCATATATTTTATTTTATTTTGAGACAGGGTCTCACTCTGTCACCCGGGCGGGAGTCCAGTGGCATGATCATAGCTCACTGCAGCCTGGAACCTCTGGGCTCAATTGATCCTCCTACCCCAGCCTCCCACATAGCTGGGACTACAGATGTGGGCCACCCCACCCCCAAGCTCCCTCATATTCTCTTGTTGGCTTCTCCAACACAACGAAACCCGAGTCAGAAGTCCTGGATTCTAGTTTTCGTGTTGTCACCTCCTGTGTCACATAACTTTGATGTCAATGCTACCCGAGAGATAGGGCGAGGACCATCTAGGAAGAGAACATGGGGGAAATGCAGAGGAATGGAGCCTTCCGTCCTCAAGGGAAGACCCTTGGCTGGGGTCCTCAGGGGTCCTTAGAGGAACAAATGATCCCCAGAAGGGTTTTGCTGGGTACAGGGCCGAACACAAAGGGCACTGAGTCCTGCAAGAAATCAACTGGGAAGACCAGTGTCAAGAGTCCTGTGTTCTGCTCCTGGCTCTGCCAGCTGTTAGCTGTAGGACCTTGGGCAAAGCACCTCTCCTCCACGGGCTTCTGTCTTCTCATCTCTCAAGTAAGGGGCTTGGGTTAGATGATCTTTGAGTTTTCTTCTAGCGGTAAAATCCCACGCATCTGTGCTCTGTGTAGGATATTAAATGGAGAAAGATGAGAAGTAAGCTGGTATATTTAAATTCCTTTCTTTCTTCTGTAGAAAGTGGAGGTGAAAGTTATGAAAAGAAAACTCGCTAGTGTAGTTTAGAGTAAATATTATAGAAAAGGCAAACAATGGGGGAGGTGCTCCCAAGTGAAAAACTTGGGCTGTAGATGAAAAGATCCACTTAGGACGAACTCCAAGGCATTCTGTTCTCTTCATGATAAAATGTTCTTTTGTTAAATCTCATTTCCAGTTTGTGATGTGGCAAGTGAAGACAGGAATGAAAAGCATGTAAAGCCTCCATGCTGGAGAGAAGAAGAGAACCAGAGGCAGGATCAAGGCACGTGGAGGCAGAGAAGATGGAGGGGGGGATGCACGAGGGAAGGTCTTCTGAGGAAGGAGGTGGCCGTGTGCTGAGGGGCGGAGAGGTGGAGGGGCAGAGGGGATGAGATGGAGCTGGAGATGTAGCTGCCTGTGAGAGCCACCAGGGAGGCGCTGTGTCCCTCAACGTGATCTCTAGCACAGAAAGTGGCAGAACCACAGTGAGGGTCACATAAACGTGGGATGGCACCAGTGTGAGCTGAGACACATTGCCGGAGAAGGTCGTGGCCAGGAGGACGTGGAAATGTACATGGCAGGGTTGATCCTGGTCCCAGCATACAGAAATTAGATCTTAGTGTGCCAGTCCACAAAGTCTTGACTATTACTGTCAGTGAGTTGCATTTAGTTGTGTGTGCACATGCTTACGTGCACGCTTACAGTCGGAATTGAGTGTCATTCCCTCTCGTTTTAGCAACCTCAAATCACTCTTGTCTGTCTTGAGCACTTTCTCTATTAGTGCATATTATGAAGGATTGTGGATGATGGGGTAAGGGCCTGGCCAGTGCTGGAGAAGTGTTAGGCTTAAGTGGATTGTGAAATCAGTTATCTGAATGAAGATGATCTAGCTGGATTTCAGTTCAGAAGAATTAGACCCTGTTTTTGGAAAAGTCAGACTGGTATTTTCTACCTAAACTATTATTTTTGGATTAAGTTCCTTGCAAGATTTTTTGCTTGCTCTCTACTTAGGCTTTTTTATTTTCTGAATGATGATGATCTGTAAATTGATCTTGTACAGCTGAACTTGTGGTCGTGCACAATCTCCTCCTAATCCTGGGTACAAAGACACGGGGTACAGGAGGCCCTCTGTTTAAAGGAATGTCCACTTTAAAGTGATGTAAGTGGAATGCTCAGCTCTTCACCCTCAAGAGCCATTTTATAGAAAGTCCTTGGGGCATGAAACTGCCTTGCCAGAGACCTTCCAGGACAAGTTAAAGTGGCTACAACTGGCAGTATGCCCCAGATTTGTCTAGAGAATGGGGACAGTGATATTAAACACTGAATGTCAAAAACGGGTTTTTTGGGATAATATAGAGGATTGGTTCTGCCGTCATAAAGTTGTTTTTCTCAAGACTTAATGCTAAATTTAACTGTTATTTGCCTTCATAGCATTGTGTTGGGAATTTTGAGCATCTATATGATGATAAATAGGAGAATTACTTGCTTTTTTAAAGAAGTCAGTGTGGGGCAGTGCCTGTAGCTCAGTGAGTAGGGCGCCAGCCGCATACACTGAGGATGGTGGGTTCAAGCCCAGACCGGACCTGCTAAACAAAAATGACAACTCAACCAAAAAATAGCCAGGCATTGTGGTGGGTGCCTGTAATCCCAGCTGCTTGGGAGACTTGAGGCGAAAGAATTGCTTAAGCCCAAGAATTTGAGGCTGCTGTGAGCTGTGACGACATGGCACTCTACCCAGGGTGACATAGTGAGACTCTGTCTCAAAAATGAATAAATAAATAAATAAATAAATAAAAAGTCAGTGAAAGGACCGGTGTGGTGACTCACACCTGTAATCCTAGCGCTCTGGGAGGCCAATGCAGGAGGATCCTTTGAACTCAGAAGTTTGCGAGGACCCTGAGCAAGAGTGAGACTCCATTCCTACTCAAAATATAAAAACTAGCCTGGCATCGTGGTGGGCACCTATAGTCCCAGCTACTTGGGAGGCTGAAGCAGGAGTATCACTTGAGCCCAGGAGTTTGAGGTTGCTGTGAGCTGTGTGTTGACACCACAGCACTCTAACTTGGGCAACAGAGTAGGACTCTGTGTCAAAAAAAAAGTCTGTGGGGCGGTACCTGTGGCTCAGTCAGTAAGGCGTCGAGGGTGGCAGGTTCAAACCTGGCCTCAGCCAAATTGCAACAAAAAAATAGCCGGGTATTGTGGCGGGCGCCTGTAATCCCAGCTACTCCGGAGGCTGAGGCAAGAGAATTGCCTAGGCCCAGGAATTGGAGGTTGCTGTGAGCTGTGTGAGGCCACAGCACTGTACCAAGGGCGATAAAGTGAGACTCTGTCTCTAAAAAAAAAAAAAAAAAAGTCTGTGACACAAATAAAGAATTAAGGGTGTTCCCTCTGGCTTTGGATGAGTCATTTAGCCTCACTGCTCCTTACATTTCTGCAAAAGACTGGATTGAACTCCTTCTTTGTCTGCTCCTCTCCAGTCACCATAAGTTGTTTGGGGGCCAGAGCTGTGTTTGGTTCCTCTCTCCTCCTTTCCCTCTTCCTTCACTCTTGAGATTCACAGTAGAGAACTCAGGAAGTTGATTTTACTTTTGGACAAACTGGATTGTGGTTGCTAGCACTTTCCCCGTTCCAACTCTGCACGAGGCAGCAATGTTGTGAAATGTTGCCCCTAAAAAATTGAGCTCAGACAGGAAACTTCTAGAGACATGTAAAGGATGTCTTTGCATGATTCAAAGGGATCATCTCAAATGTGCATAACAAGTGAGGAAAAGTAGAAGTTCCCATTTTTTAGATGTGCTTTGCAACTGGTGCTCAAGGAATTTGGGGGAAGAGTTATCAACTATCTCTTCCCTGGGAGACGTAAACAAACCCCCCTGCTGGTGCTTCCTTTTCTCTTCAGCTCCTGCTCTGCTCCCTCCTCTTCACAGCCTGAGATTTTCCAAGAGTTGTTTGTTCTTGATTTTTGTGTGCCTCTGTTCTTTACCAACCACTGATTTGCTCACTCTCCAGTTCTTGTTTTGAATTTTGTCCCCTTCACTCCATTTAGTTCATTAAAAATAAAATGTCCAATTCCGAATCAAAAATTTTGTTTTTTATAACTCAAGCAAGAAGCAGCACAAATAATCAAAGTATGCACCTAAACTATAGACAGTTTGGCCATCTTTTTTTTTTTTTTTTGAGACAGAGTCTCACTGTGTTGCCCTCAGTAGAGTGCCATGGTGTCACAGCTCACAGCAACCTCAAACTCTTGGGCTTAAGCGATTCTCTTGCTTCAGCCTCCCAAGTAGCTGGGACTACAGGTGCCCGCCACAGCGCCCAGCGATTTTTTGGTTTTAGTTGTCATTGTTGTTTAGCAGGCCCGGGCTGGGCTCAAACCCGCCAGCTTTGGTGCGTGTGGCCAGTGCCCTATTTACTGAGCTACAGGTGCCAAGCCCAGTTTGGCCATCTTAATGGTAGCTTATGTATACCAGCAGCAAAGAAGCCTGGTGATGAAATTGTGAAAGGCATTTTCCACAGCTTCTTGAGACTGGAATATTTTCCCTTGCAAGGAGTGGTCCACCTCCCGGAGGAAGCGGTGGTCAGTTGGTGCAAGGTCTGGTGAATGTGATGGATGACAGTATGTTTCCAGGTCCAGCTTTCTTCATTTGAGCAGCGTTTTTTGTGCCACATGTGGTTGAGTGCTGTCTTGCGAGAGGACTGGCCTGTCTTTACTGACCAGTCTCGGCTGCTTACTCTCAGGCATCCTCATCATGTCATTTACTTGGTTGCAGCAGACATCTGCTGTAATTGATTGACCAGGTTTCATGAAGCTGTAGTAGATCATCAACAGACACCATCATTTTTTTTGGGCAAATACTTGCTTTTGGACTGTGTTCTGACACTTCATCTCTATGCAACCATTGTGCTGGACACTTGCGATTATCCAAAAGAATCCATTTTTCATCACAAGTAACAATACAGTGACAAATGGTTCATCTTTATGTTGTAACAGCAAAGAAAGGCAAACTTCAGGATGATTTCTCTTCTGATGCTTGTTTAATTCATGTGGAACCCATTTATCCAGCTTCTTTACCTTGCCAATTTGTTTTGAATGGGTCAGTATCATTGGAATAGAAACATCAAATCTTGCTGCTAATTCATACGTAGGTTGAGATGGATTCACTTCCACTGCAGCTTTCAGCTCATCATGATCCACCTTGGTCTCAGGTCATCACATGGTTCATTTTCAAGATGAAAATCACCAGAATGGAACTTTTCAAACCATCGATGTACTATGCATTCATTGGCCACATCCTTCCCAAATACTTCATGATATTTTGAACTGTATTAGTTTCACAATGTGACTCATATTCAAAAATAGTATGAATTTTTGACTTATCCATGCTTTCAAAAAAATTGCTCTAGCAAAAAAATTTGAGGCCGGGTGCATTTTGGAAGGATAAAGCTGGAGGGTCACTTGAGCTCAGGAGCTCAAGACCAGTCTGAGTAAGGGCAAGACAGTCTCTACTAAAAAATAAAAATTAGCTGGGCATCCTGGCATGTGCCTGCAGTCCCAGCTACTTGAGAGGCTGAGGCAGGAGGATTGCTTAAGCCCAAGAATTTGAGGCTTAAGTCATCTATAATGACGTCAATGCACTGTACCCAGGGTGACAGAGTGAAACTGTCTCAAAAAAAAAAAAAAAAGCCCTGAAAGATAATCACAAGCCAAAACATAAGCTTGAAAGAATGAGGATGTACTTTCAGAATAGAAAAATAACTTGCAAAAAGTGGCAAAGTGAAATGTTGTAGATCAACTACCAAACTTAGTACTTAAGAAAATCAGACGTTTCTTACTTAATAACCTGATAGATCCATCATGTCCCCCTTAGCCACAGAAGCTTCTGAGTCCTCCCCTTTATGATCACTCCATGATTCTTGAAACATTTTCTTCTCTTGAGTTCTGATTCTTTTGGTCATCTTTTTCCCTTTGTTTCTTGTCTTTCTGCCCTTTCTGGTCTTGAGATCCTTGAGGTTCTCTATCTTCAGGCCTGGACTTCTCTTTCTTCCCCTTTGTTATGGGTTGAATTGTGGCCCCCTTCAAATTTGTAGGCTGAATTCTTAACCTTGAATACTTTAGAATATGACTTTATTTGGAGGCAGCATCTTTGCAGAGGTAATTGATTAAGGCAAGTTTATACTGGAGTGGGGTGGGCCAGTCCAGTATGACTGGTGTCCTTATAAAGGGGGGAGACTGGACATAGACACACACAAGTGAAGATGAAGGTGGAGATTGGAGTGATGCCTTTGGCAAGGAGCACCAAAGATTGTCAGGAAACCACCAAAAGCAAGGGGAGAGACAGGAAACAGATTCTCCATGCCAGGTCTCAGAAGGAATCAAGCCTGCTGACATCTTGATCTCAGACTTTGGCCTCCAGAACTGAGACAGTAAATTTCTGTTGTGTAGGCTTGGCACCTGTAACTCAGCGGCTAGGGCGCAGGCCACATACACTGGGGTTGGCGGGTTCAAACCTGGCCAGGGCCTGCCAAACAACAATGACTACAACAACAACAACAAAAATAGCCAGGCATTGTGACGAGTGCTTGTAGTCCCAGCTACTTGGGAGGCTGAGGCAAGAGAATCACTTAAGCCCAAGAGTTTGAGGTTACTGTGAGCTGTGATGCCACAGCACTCTACCAAGTATACATAGTGACACTCTCTCAAAAAAAAAAAAATTTTTTTTTTTTTCTGTTGTGTAAGCCACCTGGTTTGTGTATGTTGCTGTGGTGGCCATAGCTAACTAATGCACCTTTCTACTCTGCCCCCCAGACTAGTGGTTCTCCAATGCTTTGGTCTTGGGGCCTCTTTACACTGTTAAAAATTTTTGAGATCAGGAACAAGGCAAGGATGTCCTCTCTCACCATTCCATTTCAACATTGTGCTGGAAGTCCTAACTGAAGCTATAATATAAGAAAAGGAAATTAAAAGTATACCTATTGGGAAGGAGAAATAAAACTATATTTACAGATGAATTAATTGTCTATATAGAAAATCTGAAAGAATTAACAACAAAGAAAACCCTCCTGGACTAATTTTTTGTATAGCAAATTCCCTTTTCTTTTTTATTAAATCATATATACATAGATCATGAATACATACGCCTTTGTGGGATTCAATGTGTTGATTATTTGTACAAATTGGAGTGCTTACATCCTACTAATTAACATAGCTTTCACCTCATTTACTTAATCACAGTGTTAAGACATTTGTGTTCAATACTTGATAGATTTGACTTGTACCTTTGCAATATGCTCCATAGGTGTGGTCCCACCTTAACACGCCCTCTATTGAACCACCCCCCTCCCTTCCATCCTCCACCCTTTCCCTCCTTCATCCTGGGTTATAGTTGTGATTCATCTCTCATATGAAAACGTGAGTGATTGTAAATTGGTTTTATAGTAGTACTGAGTACATTGGATATATTTTTTTCCATTCCTGAGATACTTTACTAAGAAGAATATTTTCCAGTTCCATCCATGTAAACATAAAAGAGGTAAAGTCTCCATCTGTTTTTAAGGCTGCATAGTATTCCATGGTATACATATACCACAATTTATTGATCCATTCATGGGTCAGTGGTCACTTGGGCTTTTCCCAAGACTTGGCAATTATGAATTGAGCTGCAGTGAACAATCTGCTGCATATATCTTTGTTGCCATTGAACAAATCCCCTTTACTTCCTACCTGCCCAGAAGGCCCACCAGAAACAGTTTTCTTTTAGCTGGCATGACCAACAATGCACCTTCACAGTCCTACCTTGGAAATATATCAGCTCTCTAGCCCTGTGTCATAATTTAGGTTGCAAGGATCTCAATCACCTTTCCCTTCCACAAGATACCATGCTGGTCCATTACATAGATGACATTGTGCCAATTGGACCCAGTGAGCGAGAAGTAGCAACTATTGTAAACTTTTTTCTTTTTAAGAGACAGAGTCTCACTTTATTGCCCTCAGTAGAGTGCTGCGGTGTCACAACTCACAGCAACCTCCAACTCCTGGGCTTAGGCAATTCTCTTGCCTCAGCCTCCCGAGTAGCTGGGATTGCAGGTGTCCACCAGAACGAGTGTCTATTTTTTTGTTGCAGTTTGGCCTGGGCCGGGTTCGGACCCGCCACCCTCAGTATATGGGGCCAGCACCCTACTGACTGAGCCACAGGCACCTCCCTATTGTAGACTTTTTGATGAGATATTTGGGGGTCAGAAGGGAAATAAATCAGACTAAAATTTAGGGACCTTCTACTTCAGTGAAATTGCTAGGGGTCTAGTAGTATGAGGCATGTCAAAATATCCCTTCTAAGATGAAGGATAAGAGCCTCTTTGGGATGTGAGGCAATATATTTCCCATTTGGGTGTATTACTCCAGCCTATCTCCTGAGCACTCAAAAGGTGCTCATTTTGAGTGGGACCCAGAACAAGAAAAGACCCTGCGAATAAGCCAAGGCTGCTGTGCAGACCGCTCTGCTCCTTGGGCTGTACGTTCTGGCAGTTCCAACAGTGCTTGAAGTGGCAGTAGCAGTTAGGGCTATCACTGTCTTGGGTCAGCCCCTATAAAGGAATCGCAGCACAAGCCCTTAGGATTTTGGAAGAAAGCACTGCTGTTCTCCGCAGGTAATGACTTTCCTTTGAGGAACAGTTCTTGGCCTGCTGCAGGGCCTTGGTAGAAACTAAATGTTTGACCATGATCTACCAAATTACCTTGAAATCTGAGCTTCCCTGTATGATGTGGGAGTTACCTCACTCATCAATCCATAAAGCTGGGTGTGCACAGCAAGATTACATCAGCAGATAGGAGTGGTATGTATGTGATTGAGCCCAAGCAGGTAAGTTACAGGACAAAGTGGCCCAAATGCTGATGGTTCTTAGTTCTACTACACTGGCTTTTCTCTACCAGCCCACACCTGTAGCTTTATGGGGAGCACTGTACGGTCAACTGACAGAGGAAGGCAAGGCAAGGGCCTGGTTTGCAGAGGGCTCTGCACCATAGTCAGGCACCATCTAGAGTGGACAGCTGCTGCACTTCAGCCAGGACAGTGATGAAGAGAAATCTCAATAGATAGCACTTTGGACAGTGAACATGGATGTGTACTTTGCTTGGAAGGAGAAAGGACCAGATGTGCAACTCATGGGCTGTAAGCCAGTGGTTTGGCTGGTTCTTCAGGGACTTGGAAGGAACATGATTGGAAAACTGATGACAAAGGAATCTGGGGTCAGGTACAAGGGCTTGTGCCTATAATTCCAACACATTGGGAAGCCAGGGCAGAATTGCTTGAGGCCAGAGTTTGAGACCAGCTTGAGCAACATAGAAAAAAAAAAAAAAAGAAAGAAAGAAAAGGATATGTGTGTGTGTGTGTGTGTGTGTGTGTGTGTGTGTGTATGTATAATGTATTTAAATGTATTTTTTTTAAAGAAATTTGGGGAAGAGGTATGTGGGTAGACCTCTCCAATAGGTGGGCAAAGGACATGAAGATTTTTATGTCCTGTGTGACTGGTCATGAAAGAGTGACCTCAGCAGAACAGGACTTTAATAATCAGGTGGATAAAGTGACCCATCCACTCATACCAGAGAGCTTCTTTTCCAGGCTACCCTGTCATTGCATAGTGGGCTCATGAACAAGGTGTCCGTGGTGGCAGGGATGGAGGTTTTACATGAGCTCAAGGCCAGGCTGGCTATGGCCCCTGCTGGTGCCCAATTTGCCAGCAGCAGTGACAACCATGGAGCTCCTCATATGATCCCATTCCCTGGGATCAGTTGATAACACTGGACCACTTCCATCATGGGAAGGGCAGTGTTTTGTTCCTACTGGAATAGACACTCACTCCAGATATGGATTTGCTTTTCTTGCATACAATGCTTTTGCCAAAACTACCATCTGTGGACTTACAGAGTGCCTTGCCACCATCATGGCATTCTGCACAACTCTGCTTATGATCAAGAAACTCATTTCATAGCCAACAAAATGTGGCCTTGAGAACTCATGCTTATGGAACTCACTGATCTTACCATGCTCCCTGCCATCCTGAAGCATCTTGCTCAATAGAACAGTGGAGTGACCCTTTGAAGTTACAGTTATTTGCAACACCAGATAAGTGGCAACTCCTTACAGGGCTAGGTAAGATTGTTTGTGCCCTGAATGAGCATCCAACGTGTGGCGCTGTCTCTCCCAGAGCCAGGATTCCATTATCAAGGTGTAGACATGGGAGTGGCACCAGTCACTGTTATTTCTCATGACTCACTGGCAACATTTTGACTTCCTGTTCCTGAGATTTTTTTTTGGGGGGGGTTGCTGAAGACCCCAACCTGGTCTGGGGGTCAACAGGGGAGACAATGCTGGGGGAAAAATCACGAGACTTTACACGAACTTAATGTATAATGTCTGAGAGTCTGGAGAGGCATACATTGACTCACATGCCATGGAGGCAGATTGGATCAATACAGCGACTTTCTGACTTCTCAGAAACCTTTCATTGATCTCTAACACAAAGCCTATATGCAAAATGCAAAGATGCCAAAAGATCTTCCTGGAGACTTCCTGCCCAAGTCCCCAGAGAGATTGGATAGAAGGAAAGACTGGGAACATAGGGTAGGGAGTTGTTAACAAAGGGCCAGTTATGTATTTCGAAAGGGGGAGGAGAAAAACAGTTTCATTTTCAAAGGGCAAGCAAGCCAGGTTCCCTAGTCTAACTGCCAATCAGGAGTTCAAAGGACTGACTCTCTCCCCGTAGGGGTGGCCTTAGCGACTTTGCTCTGTTTAGAGTACATCTGGCTCCTTTCATCTTCTGTGGTCTTTTTCTTTCTTGAGACAGAGTCTCACTTTGTTGCTCTTGGTAGAGTGCTGTGGCATCATAGCTCACAGGAATCTCAAACTCTTGGGCTCAAGTGATTCTCTGGCTTCAGCCTCCTGAGTACCTGGGACTACAAGTGCCTGCCACAATGCCCAGCTATTTTTTAAGACAGAGTCTTGCTCTTGCTCAGGCTGGTCTGAAACTCGTGAACTCAAGTAATCCACATCACTCAGCCTCCCAAGTGCTGGGATTACAGATGTGAGCCATAATGCTTGACATCTTCAGTGGTCTTGATGAGTCCCCAGGGATGGCACGTCTGCCATGCTTCCCATCTGCCTGCTTTTCCTCCTACTCCCTTAGTAGAGTGCTGTGGCGTCACAGCTCACAGAAACCTCCAGCTCTTGGGCTTAGGAGATTCTCCTGCCTCAGCCTCCTGAGCAGCTGGGACCACAGGTGCCCACCACAACACGTGGCTATTTTTTTTGTTGCAGTTTGGCCAGGCCAAGTTTGAACCCACCACCCTCGGTATATGGGGCTGGTGCCCTACTCACTGAGCCACATGCGCCACCCTAGAGGTCTTAGTTCTAGAGGGAGGAATAGTATCACTAGAAGACACAGCAGTGACCCCACTGAAGTGGAGTTAAGGCTTCCACCTTAACATTTTGAGTTGCTCATGTCTCCAAGTCAACAGGCAAAGGAGGGAGTTGTGCTGTTGGATGGGGTGATTGGCCAGAGTACCCAGGGAAAGTGGACTACTAGTCTACAATTCATGTAAGCAAGAATATATGTGGAATACAGGAGATCCTCTTATGTTGTTTCTTAGTATTACCATGCCGTGTGATTAATGTCAATGGGAAATTACAACCCAATCCAGGCAAGACTCCAATGTCCCGGATCTTCAGGTGTGGAGATTTGGGTCACCCTGCCAGGTAAGGAACCATGGCCAGCCAAGGTGCTTGCTGAAGGCAAAAGGAATATGGAATGAGTATTCTGTATTATAGATAGTTATAAATCGCAGCTATGACCACATGACAAGTTCCAGAAGTGAGGACTATTAATTGTCAATGAGTATCTCCTTATTTTGTTAAGAACACATCTGCATGTGTTTATATGTGTAGGGAGCCAGCCCCTACATGACCCATGAGTGTCCTCAATGCTCGGCGGTGAAGAGGGAATGATTAAAATAAAGAAAGACAATAGAAACAGAGTAGAATTTATAGAGTAGGCCCCAGGAGGTCAACACTCTTCATGTTGAGACACAGCAAAGACCTGGAACTCCCGACGCCCTTGGTTTTTATTATTTCTCTTGATTAGTTAATGGGTGTTTGCAGCAGCAACAACGTATGTCATCTCTGTGGTTTTTTTTTTTTTTTTGTAGAGACAGAGTCTCACTGTACCGCTCTCCGTAGAGTGCCGTGGCGTCACATGGCTCACAGCAACCTCTAACTCTTGGGCTTACGCGATTCTCTTGCCTCAGCCTCCCAAGCAGCTGGGACTACAGGCGCCTGCCACAACGCCCGGCTATTTTTTTTTGTTGCAATTTGGCCAGGGCTGGGTTTGAACCCGCCACCCTCGGCATATGGGGCCAGCGCCCTACTCACTGAGCCACAGGCGCCGCCCTGATCTCTGTGGTTTCTTGTGCCCTAATTCTGGATTACCCACCCAATAACCCTTTAACTATTTTTATTACTTTTACTTCTTCTTCTTCTTTTTTTTTTTTGCAGTTTTTGGCTGGGGCTGGGTTTGAACCCGCCACCTCTGGCATATGGGGCTGCCACTCCTTTGAGCCACAAGCACCACCCTACTTTTACTTCTTAAGATACTTATCAATCACAAACAGGATTACAGAAAACAAAAGAAATGGGAGCATGCATTTTGGAGCTAGATGCCACCCAGTTAATCCTTTGTTGATGACTTACTCATCTTCAGGAGCAGGGAGGAACAAAGCTGAATCCTCTTATCTCACACCCATAAGAACTAATCTTTCTTGCTCAATGAGTCAGCTGCATGTGTTGTCCTAAAGTGTTCCCAAACCCTTTCAGGCCCCCAGCCAGGGCCTTGTGGACCTTTTTCCTGGGGTCCTTTCGGACTCCAGCTAGGCCCTTGCAGACCTTTTCTTGAAGTCCTTTGATGTTCTTGCCAAGCTGTCTCATGAAGCCCCTAGTTAGTGTATTCTTTTTGGTGGCTCATGTCCTTGCCCATTCTCCTGCATACCTGACCCCGATCACACAGTCTTTTGTATAATCATTCCATTGTTATATCAATCTAACTCTATTTCCATAATCCTAACTTCCCTACCCACATATACATAATTGAACAAATATTTTTGTTTTTTCTTAGTCCCTTATGTAACACAAGATACATTGATTTGATATTAGTTTTTAAGTATTGTTAATTTTACACCATAGTATTTAAGTTACAGGGTATCAAGAGAAGAGTAAACATCACTCGAGAAGTTTACCTCCTCTTCTGGAGAAGAGATTTGTGCACTGTTAGTTGCATCATATTAGAATTATGACCCTGTTATTATCTTTATTAGGAGATGAAGTATGGTTTAAGGAGATGTGTGTGTGTGCCATGCTGATAAGGATAGGATCTATGATGGTTACTTTTATGTATCAACCTGAATAAGTTAAGCAATGCCCATGTATTTGATAAAATATTATTTCTAGGTGTTTATGTGAGGTTATTTCTGTAAGAGATTAGCATTTAACTGATAGACTGAGTAAAGATCACCCTCATCCGTGTGGGTAGGCACCAGCCCATCCATTATGGCCTAAATAGGACAAAAAGGTGGGAGAAGAGAATTTGCCTCCTGGGGGCTGGGTGGCCTATTTCCCTACCTTTGAATACCAGTGCTTCTGGCTCTCATGCTTTTGGACTTGGATTGAGACTTACACCTGCAACTTAAGCATTCTCACCCCACCATTCTCAGGCCTTCAGCCTCAGACGAGACCCAGGCCTTGGGTCTCAAACTGCCTTATACCACCTGTACTCTAGCTTGTGGAAAGCATATCATGGAACTTTTGGCCTCCATAGTAGAATGAGCCAATTCTTACGATAAATCTCCATATTCGTGGGGAAACCATGACTGATATATTTGCCACCTGTATATCCTCATTTGTGAAATGTCTCTTCATGTCTTTGGCCCATTTTCTAATTGGATTGTTTTATTTTTATTTTATTTTTTTTTTAGAGACAGAGTTTCACTTTGTCGCCCTTGGTAGAGTGCTGTGGCATCACAACTCATAGCAACCTCCAGCTCTTGGGCTTAGGCGATTCTCTTGCCTCAGCCTCCTGAGCAGCTGGGACTACAGGCACTTGCCACAATGCCTGACTATTTTTTGTTGCAGTTTGGCCAGGGCTGGGTTCGAACCCGCCACCCACGGTATATGGGGCCGGCGCCCTACTCACTGAGCCACAGGTGCTGCCCTGTTTGATTTTTTTTAATGTTGAAGTTCATAAACTCTATAAATCCTAGATATAAGTCCTTTATTGAATACGTGGCTTGGAAATATTTTCCTCTAGTCTTTAGATGAACTTTTTATCCCCTTAACAGGGTCTTGTCACGGCAAGAGGTTTTTTGTTGTTGTTGTTTGTTTGTTTGAGATGGAGTCTCATTCTGGGTAGGTGCTGTGGCATTATCACAACTCATCACAACCTCAAATTCCTGGGCTCAAGCAATCCTCTTCCCTCAGCCTCCCAAGTAGCTGGGACTATAGGTGCCCTCCACAAAACCTGGCTTTTTTTATTTGTTTGTTTAGTAGAGACAGGGTCTTACTCTTGCTCAGGCTAGTCTCGAACTCCTGAGCTCAAGCAGTCCTCCCACGGTGGCCTCCCAGAATGCTGGAATTATAGGCACAAGCCATCGAGCCTGGCCTCAGCAAGATTTTTTTTAATCATTTTTTTTTTTTTTTTATGAATCATGCTTTAGGTGTTATACTGAAGAACTCACTACGTCCTCAGTTTTAAAAATGTTCTACTATATCCCTTCTAAAAGTGCTTCAGTTGTACATTTAAATGGAGCTATGATACAGTTTGAGTTAATTTTTGTATAAGAAGTGAGAGTTCGGTTATGATTTAATTTTGGCCTATGGCTGTCCAATTGTTCCAACACTGTTTGCTGACGAGACCATTCTTCCTCCACTGAATTGCTTTCTCACCTTGATCAAAAATTAGTTGACTGGACTTGTATGGGGCTATTTCTGGGCTCTTTATTCTCCTCCATTCATCTGTGTGTCTGTCTTCCCATCAAAGTCACAATTTTGATTACTGTAGCTGTGAGTAAGTCTTCAAGCTGGGTAGAGTGCTTTCACCCATTTTGTTCTTTTATTCACTGTACCTTTGCTGATGCCACCCAGGCGGGAGGAACAGAAATGCCTCTGTACTGCACCCCACGACCTTTAACCTGATCCCCACGTGACCTTCCCCCTCCAATGACAAGGTGGCCTCATTACCAGTGGGCAGTGGTGAAAGCTCTGGTTAGGCCTCTCCTGACACTGCTCCGGGAGTATAAACAAGGGGAGCCTTGTTACCACTGGGTGGGGCTGCAAGTCCAGGCTTCCCACATGAGCTCTGCTGACATGCATTGGGGCGTGGCCACAGTTTTTCCTGTGGTATTTAGCTGGATCAGAGTGATTATTGAATAAATGTTTTCTTTCTTCATAGACTGCTCCTTTCCTGGTCCTTTGCCTACAGAGAGCAGGCTGCCTTTGGAACTTTTCTGCTGCACACGTTCCTGGCATCTGCAGCATTGAGTCTGGAATATATGGGTAGAGTATCCCTTATCTGAAATGCTCGGACCAGAAAGATTTCTGATTTCAGGTAATTTCGGATTTTGAAATGTGTGCACACACATAATGAGATATCTTGGGATGAGACCCAAGTCTAAACCTGAAATTTGTTTATGTTTCATACACACCCTATGCATGTGGTCTGAAGGTAATTTTATTTTTCCCATGGGGACACTGAATAACCTGTACTCTGTGTCTCTGTTTTGACTATGACCCATCACATGAGGTCAGGTGTGGAATTTTCCACTTGTGGCATCATGTTGGCACTGAAAAACTTTCAGGTTTTGGAGCAGTTCAGATTTCAGATTTTCAGATTGGGGATGCTCAACCTGTATGAGGTAAAAAGAAAGCCCAGGACTCACCTCTGTGCCGAGCCTCAGGTCCTGGGGTCCCTGGAAGGCCTGCCTCCCTCTCTCCGTCTTGTGGAGTCTTCTTTTCTTTGCTGTGTATCTAATGTCCAGGGTTTTAATTTTTATTTATTGGGAAGAAAAAGTATTTCTACTCCATTTATCCAGTTACAGAAGCCAAAGTAACATTTAAAAAAACTGTGAACCAGTTACAGCCACTCCCCAGTTTAAAATTTTCCAAGGCCTTCCTAATGCTACAAGAACAAACTCCGTATTCCCACGGGCCCATCAGACCCCACACAGCCTGGCCCCTGCCTGCCACTCCGACTCACCTTGTGTGTACCTCTTGTCACCCCTCTCCCAGCCCCATTGTCCCCCTTTTCTGTTTTTTGTACATGTTAAGCTTTTCCAGACAATAAAATAAATGCCATGTAGTCAATATGAGCCAGAACTCTGGTGTCAAATGACCTGTTGGGAGTAGCTAGGTGACCTTGGGCAAGTTTCTAGCCTTTTTGTGCCTATGTGTCCTCATCTGTGATATGAGAATAAGAAAGCCACCTACCTCACCTCGTACAGTTACTGAGAAGATGAAGTGGATCAGCACACATGGCCTGCGTCACTGCATTCCATCGTGGCTGAGAACAATGCCCAGCACGCAGTCGGCACTCTGTAGATACAGCAGCCACGTGCTGGTTTCACATCTCTGCCCCCACTTGCTGTTTCTGCTGCCTGGCAGACTCCCCAGCTCCTTTTTGCCAGATAAGCAAGAAGAAGCTGGGGAGTCCTTTTAATCTTCCAAGTGTCAGGTTAAATGCCATCTCCTCTGTGAGGCCACCCTTGAAGTAGCCTCTCTTCATTTCTCTGAAGCCTCTCACTCTGCCATTCCGCTTTTCATAATCTGCAATATTCAGGTAACTTATTGGTTGTTTGCTATTTTTCTCTTTCCGCTTAGGTATAAACTTCATAAGGGGAAGAGCCTTGTCTCTTATGTACTGTCCTGCCCGAGTCCTGAACAGAGCTCACAGAATAACCTCTCCATAAAGCTTTGTTGAGTGGATGAAAGAAGTTAGGTGGTTTCCAATTACCCACTTACTACAAATAATGCTACAATGGACATTACTATTGTTATATTTGGTTTACAACCTTAAGATTCTTTTTAGGATAAAGTTCCTAAAGTTGGATTATTGGGACAAAGGATGTGCAAATTGCCTTTCAGAAAAGTGGTATAGTCCTGTGTGCTGGCCTGGCCCATAGAACGCCCCCCACCCCACCCCCACACACACTTCTACTTTCTAAGGAAGCATCTAGTAGCCTCTGAGATTTTGCAGATAAGGACACTGAAGACGTGGAGTTAAGCAGATTCCCTCAGTTCTCGCCCTGTAGGTGGTAGAACTGGGCTCCTGACTTCCTGACTCAGGCTGTAGTCTGACATGGAACCCCCTCCTGCCAATGACTCCCCCAGGAGTGGGAGCTGAATGAGAGGGCCAGGGATGGAGAGAAGAAAGGGGCACTAGGGCGGCGCCTGTGGCTCAAGGAGTAGGGTGCCAGTCCTATATGCCGGAGGTGGCGGGTTCAAACACAGCCCCGGCCAAAAATCACAAAAAAAAAAAAAAAAAAAGAAAGGGGCACTAACTGGGGCCGGGGTCCTCCTACCTCTAGAACCCATCTGAAAGGAGCAGCAGAATCTACACTGCGGATTCCTTTCATGGTTTTTAGTTCTTATCTTCCTGCTTTGCAAATCCTGATTTCAGCCTTTGGAACTTTGCCCAGGGGAGCCTGGATGCTCTGGCAGATGCGCCCTGGCAGGATGGGGGAGTGCAGACATGCTCTCCCTCTGAAGAAAGCTAGCAGCACCTTTCCTATCAGTCCCAGGTACAGACCCCAGGCTCTGCCTCCACTGCCACAGGCTCAAAATTGCTGATCTTTCCCCAGCTACCTACACCTGTTCTCCCTGCAGCCTCCCATGCTAATGCTCAACTTCACACAAAATGGCCAGGCGTGGCTGCTCACACCTGTAATTTGCACTCTGGGAGGCCGAGGTGGATGAATCGCTTGAGCTCAGGAGTTTGAGACCAGCCTGAGCAACAGCCAGACCCCGTCTCTACTAAGAATAGAAAAAACCCCCAAAACTGTCCAGGCATTGTGGCGGGTGTCTGTACTCCCAGCTACTTGGGAGGCTGAGGCAAGAGGATGGTTATGCCCAAGAGTTTGAGGTTGCTGTGAGCTGTGACACCATGAAATTACCAAGGACAACAAAGTGAGACTGTCTCAAAAAACCCCAAACTTATCATAAAATAAATGCTAATTTGATCATGCGCAGGCTCACTGGAAGGGCTTATTGAAAGTGCAAATCTCAGGTGGCGCCTGTGGCTCAAGAGTAGGGCACCGGTCCCATATGCCAGAGGTGGCGGGTTCAAACCCAGCCCTGGCCAAAAACCACACACACACAAAAAAAAGAAAGTGCAAATCTCGGCTTGGCACCTGTAGCTCAAGCGGCTAAGGCGACAGCCACACACACCAAAACTGGTGGGTTCGAATCCAGCCTGGGCCTGCCAAACAGCAATGACAGCTACAACCAAAAAATGTCCGGGCGTTGTGGCAGGTGCCTGTAGTTCCATTTACTTGGGAGGCTGAGGCAAGAGAATTGTTTGGGCGCAGTTGGAGGTTGCTGTGAGCTGTGATGCAACAGCACTCTACTACCTAGGGCAACATAGTGAGGCTCTGTCTCAAAAAAAAACAAAAAAAAAAACATTGCAAATCTCAGACCACCTAGGAAATTTTTTTTTTCTTTTAAGAGACAGAGTTTCACTTTATCACCCTCGGTCACAGCTCACAGAAACCTCCAGCTCTTGGGCTTAGGCGATTCTCTTGCCTCAGCCTCCCGAGTAGCTGGGACTACAGGCGCCTGCCACAACGACCGGCTATTTTTTTTTTTTTTTTTTGTTGCACTTTGGCAGAGGCCGGGTTTGAACCTGCCACCCTTGGCATATGGGGCCAGCGCCCTACTCACTGAGCCATAGGTGCCACCCATGGAAATTTTATTTTTTTAAAAAGAGACTTGGTCTTGATCAGTTGCCCAAACTGAAATGCAGGGGCAGCGCCTGTGGCGCAAGGAGTAGGGCGCCAGCTCCATATACAGGGGGTGGCAGGTTCAAGTCCAGTCCCGGCCAAAACTGCCAAAAAAAAAAACCAAACTGAAATGCAGTGGCACAATCATAGCTCACTGCAGCCTTGACCGCCTAGGCTCACATGTTCCTCCCACCTCAGGCTCCTGAGCAGCAGGGAGTAGAGGTGCCATCATGCCCAGCTAGTTTTTCTTGTTTTTTGTAGAGAGGGGGGTCTCACTGTGTTTCCCAGGTTGGTCTCAAACTCCTGGGCTCAAGCAGTCCTCCCACTGTAGCTTCCTAAAGTGCTGGGATTACTGTGAATCCCTCTGCTGGCACCTTAGGAAATTTGAACCCCTATGGGATAGTCAGTATTAAGGAATTATCATTGAATTTTAGGAGTGTCTGTGATATTCCGTGTGTGTTTGTGTACGCATACATATGTATGCAGTTGTATATACAGAGGGTGCCAAAAAATATACATACTTTTTTTTTTTTTTTGTAGAGACAGAGTCTTACTGTACCACCCTCAGTAGAGTGCCATGGCCTCACACAGCTCACAGCAACCTCCAACTCCTGGGCTTAAGCGATTCTCCTGCCTCAGCCTCCCGAGTAGCTGGGACTGCAGGCGCCCACCACAACACCCGGCTATATACATACATTTTTAAAAAGAAAAAAAACTGTATTAAAATTGTAGCATTCAAGTCACGTTTTATTTCTGCAATTACAAGAGATACAAGATGCAAGATAGCAAACATTATTGGTATATGTTGAGTATCACAATTTTAATACTTCCCTTTCTTAAAATGTGCATAATATATTTTTCATACCCTCCGTGGGTACACACACACACATATATATACATATATATATCCTTATCTTTTAGAAATACATGCTGAAATATTTTGAAAGAAATAATACGATCCATGTATATGGGATTTGCTTCTAAATAACCAGGGATGCGTAGGGGAAGTGGGTGGGATATAGATAGTGAATTCAACAGTTGTCGAAGCTGAGTGGAGCGCGTACGCGAGAGTTCCCTATAAACTACCCTCTGTACTTTTGCAGTTGTTTTCATTTGTCTGTATTAAAGAACAGAAACGCAAAAAGCACCCCTTCATTTCTGAGCTTTCACCAGCACCCAGGTGTGGGTGTGCAAGGGTGTGTGTGTGCTTCCTGGTGAAGCCAAGCTCACTGATGTAAAGGCAGGTGGCTGTTGAGGTCACCCTGAGCACAAGAAACCCATCTTGGGGAGTGCCTGTGGCTCAAGGAGTAGGGCGTCAGCCCCATATACTGGAGGTGGCGGGTTCAAACCCGGCCCCAGCCAAAAAATTGCAAATAAAAAAAAAAAAAAGAAAGAAACCCATCTAATGGGGTCACCCTGCTACTCTCCATCCTCTGCCAAATAGGTAGGATCCTCAGAAGACACCCTGGCTCTTTTTGCCTGGGCCACCTGGAGAGCTGAATTTATTCCATCTATTTTCCTTTAAGGTGTTTTTGAATAATAGCTGTTAACTGGCAAGTGAACTTATATACTTTTTTTTTCCAAAACTATTTTTAAACTTTAGCTCATTTGTACCACATAAAGATGTGCTTTGGTTTGCTTAATAGACACATCCGAATATTGCCTGTAGAGTCCTTGTAAGATGTCAAGGAATCTTGAGCCCAACCCTGAACTACACTGAGGGGCAAGTTATTTTGATTAGGAAACAAAGTCACCTGCTCTTCCTGGTGGGGATGCAAGGTCATGGCAGAGGGCACAGGTGGGGTGGGGGTTGAGCAGGCTGGCCGGTGGGGCAGGTTTGTCCTGGCCCACAACAGGCCTGTGTTGATACAACAGAGCTGCCTCTGTGGCTCAGCTCTGTGGGCGCCTGGGGAGGAGGGGTGCTGCAGCTGGGAGGGCAGGGAGGCCACCTGTGGAGCCACCAGCCCCAGGCCACTTGCAAGCCACAGCTAGCTCCCTACTCAGCACTTTGGGCGAGGGGAGCCACTGCCTGCTCCAGATCCCAATCAGGACTGGCTCGGACGCAGCTGGGGTAAGCAAGGTCTCTAGACTGGGCTTTGGGGCTACGGGAAGGCAGTGTCTTGTGTCTCTTGTCTGTGAACCCCGTGCCTCAGTCACCAGAAAGGACAGAAAGAAGGCTTTGGATTCATCTTGGTGTCAAAAGGAGCAAAAAGAGGACTGGATGATATACTTTTTCAGGGAGTTGTTGGGGGGGGGGATGATGTGTATCCTCTAGTAAATAAATGGGTAACACTTTGGGGATACTTTGTGGTCATCTTGAACTAGACGGGGGTGGGAGTGGAAAACATGGCATTGTCCTAACCTCACAGTTTTACCGCTAGTGGGAACGCAGACTAGTTAAAGAAGCAGTTGTGAACGACTGCTGTGTAGGAGGGGGCCTTTGTTCTCTGGGGTGCTGGTGACAGGCGGGGAAGGCTTGTGGAGGAAGAGGGTCCTTACCTGAGACTGCAGGAAGGCAGGGGCGGGTGGAGGGTGAGGTGGAAGGGGAGAGGCTGAGGCTGAGGCTGAGGCTCCAAAGCCAGGGGAAGACACAGCTCCTGAGGTGGGAGGGAGCAAGGGACACACACAGCGTCTCTGGAGAGCTGGGTTGGGACAGTTGGAGCTCCAGGAGGAGACAGATCCTGCAGCCTATTGTTGGTTGGCTCTGGGGTTTTACACTTTGTCCTGTTGGAAACTGGATTCAGAGACTGGGACGCGGGACAGACTTAGCATCTGGCACCCTGTAGACACTCTACATGTTATAAAGTGAAGTCCACCTGGAGTCTGGTAGTTCTCCCAGGAGACTGACTTAGGGTCAACAGTCTGGTTGCCTGTGACAGGAGGGGAGTCTGTGGCTGCCGCTGCCTCTTGCTTTCACATGGTCTTCAAGGCAGCCATTGGAAAGATCTTCACTTTCTTCCAGCCCCTGGGAGGGGTCCTTCCTGCCATCTGTTTTGACAGTTGAGGTGGTTCTCTCAGCAGTATGACTTTGGTCTATTTGGGAGTGGAGAAATGTTCAGGAGTCAAACCTGCCACACCTGGCAGTTTGGAATGTGTTTTATCTGCCTTGCTGGGTGGCCTCTGATGCAGCTGGGCTCAGCTCCCTGCAGGTGTGTGTAGCTAAGAATGGGCCACAGCAATTGCTATGCACCCCATGGGGTTAGTAACTCTTCTCTGTTTCCAGTTAAACTCTGGACATGCACCTGCTAGAGCATGTTGGATGTTTTATTTTTTTTTTAATTTTTTTGTAGAGACAGAATCTCACTTTATGGCCCTCGGTAGAGTACCGTGGCCTCACACAGCTCACAGCAACCTCCAACTCCTGGGCTTAAGCGATTCTCTTGCCTCAGCCTCCCAAGTAGCCGGGACTACAGGCGCCCGCCACAACGCCCGGCTATTTTTTTGTTGCAGTTTGGCCAGGGCAGGGTTTGAACCCGCCACCCTCTGTATATGGGGCTGGCGCCTTACCAACTGAGCCACAGGCGCCGCCCTGGATGTTTTATTATATTTGAGTCTGTATGTCTGAGACCCCCTCCCAGGAGTGTAAGTCTTTGTCCTTTTATTTTATCAGCCATGTCAACTCATCCTCACACCTGTGTGGTGGAACTCTGTCTTATAGGGACAGTTTTGGCCGACCTGACTTGCAGGTCCACCCTCAACCCAGATGGGTATACCAGGACATACAGATTTATTTCATTCCTGCTGACTACACAGGGGTGTGTTGTATCAGTTTTTTTTAATCATTCCCCTGTTGATGGATATCTAGGTTAAATTGATTTGTTACAATCATTTTATATAATGTTATAAGAAACATTCTTGGGCATCTACTTTTCCATACGTATCTGGGTTTGTCCGGATAAATAGCAGTGGAGATGTTGGGTCCTGGGTATGAATAATGTCAAGTTTGATAGATATTGACAAATGGCTCTGAAAACTAGTAAGTGTATGAAAGGACCCACTTCCTCATACTCGACCCTCCACAGTCTTTAACCATATTTGTATATCTTTTGCCAGTCTGATAGAGGATAAGAAGTGCTAGCTTGTTTTATATTTTTAAAATAAGAGGGATTCTTGTTGGATTTTTTTCCTGTTACATTTTAGTTTAACTCAAAAAAATTTCATCCTAAGGCTTTTATATATTTATCAGCTTAGGTGTCTCTCTCTCTCTTTTTATGCCTGCAGACCAAGGCTGGGCCAAGATGGCGTCTGTGTTTCGAAGCGAGGAGATGTGCTTGTCCCAACTGTTTCTCCAGGTGGAGGCCGCATACTGCTGTGTAGCTGAGCTCGGAGAGCTTGGATTGGTTCAATTTAAAGATGTAGGTACTGCCTTCTTTGGAGATAAGAGGAAGGTGTGGATGGGAATGGACAACTCTTTCTCAACACTTTCTGGTAGTGAGCAAAATCCATTCTGTATGTGGGGCAAGGATCGCCGAGCTGGAATAGATGGGATTCGGTATTTCTGGTCCTTCTGGCTAGGATCTGCAATGATTTGCGAGTCATCCACTAACATTCTGTCTTTCCCTCCATGCCGGTCTCCTCCAAGGAATGCTTTGAAGCTCTGAATGGAATTTCTACAATGTAGATATCACTGTATCTTACTTATTTCCTGTGTAGCACCTTCAAATGTTGGATATATCGAATATGCATGTGGATTAACAAACCTTGTTCTGAGGACCAAAAAAACCTATTTTTCCTGAAAAGGCAGGCTGAAAACCAAGTGTCCTGGAGTCCACAGTTGACTGTGAAACCCAGGACTGAGTTCTGGACTGACATTCTAAGGATAGACTGTCTCGAGTGTGCTGCTGCAGTGGTTCTCAACCTGTGGGTCGTGACCCACAGGAACTGGATTAAAGGCTCGCAGCATTAGGAAGGTTGAGAACCAATGTGCTAGAGTATCATTTCCCAGGGGCAGCATAGAGCCTCACCAACCTCTCAGGGAGTCCAATTTAGAAATTCAGTTACTCTCTTGGTTATTTCCTTACCGTGATCATGGTCAAAGCTAAGCTCCTGCAGGGAAGGATCATGTCTTGCTCTTTTCATCCCTAGTTTCCAGCCCAGGAGCTGACATGAGGCAGGTCTTCGATAACATTTATTGGGCTGAGCCTACAGTCACCAATACAAGAGTTGGATTTTTGCTGATGACTGTGATATAGTCCATGGAGCTGTGCGATTTTCAAGGGCCAATCCTAGTCATGACCCCCTGAGGATTTAGTGGCTGATATGGACAGCCAATGCAACTGGAAACAAGGGTAATTTAGAATTGAGAAGACTTGTTTCTTCTAGCAATGGGAGGGAAGATTTGAGGCATTGGGGGGATTGCGTTTAAGAACACCAAGGTGTGTTTTGCCTACTACTCACCTGTCTTGTGCACAGAAATATTGATTCCTAAGGCAATTCCAGCAACATTCTTGAGCATTAAAAAGATAATAAGTCTTCAAACAAGTACTTCTTGAAAATTAAAAAAAGACAATAAAATAACCAAAAGGAATATATCAAAAGTGGTTGCTACTAATGTAGACCTTGTGTTTTCCCCTCCTAGTTAAATGTGAATGTGAACAGCTTCCAAAGGAAATTTGTGAATGAAGTCAGAAGGTGTGAATCACTGGAGAGAATCCTTCGTAAGACGATTTTTTTGCTTACTGTTCAAATGTGAACTGGCAAGGGGGTGTAAATAGTTTGCAGGACTTAACAAATGTGTCACTATAATACTTTTTTGAGGTGATCCTGAAGTGGGTGGGGAGGTTGGGGATGGGATCTGGGTACTCTGGCAGTAACAAAGGCAGCTGAGCTGAATGACATGCACCTGTTCTGCTTGACCTAATTTTTTTAGTGATGAGAAAACACAGTCACCTTGGGCTCTCTGGGGGGGTTTCATCCCTCAGGTTTTCTGGAAGATGAGATGCAAAATGAGGTTGTAATTCAATTGCCTGAGAAGAACCCGCTGACCCCTCTCCCTCGGGAAATGATTACCCTGGAGGTAAGTCCTTTTACACTTTGCCGGTGAAGGACAGCCATGAAGTCTGTGTCCTTGAAAGCTCTGAGAGCCACTCACAGAGCCTTTACCTGGACGCTGAAAAGATGGAGATGGGTTTGCGTGACTGTCCACTTTTCGGTGTTACTACTCCAGGAAAATCCCAGTGTGCAGTTTTGAGAGTGACCCCTACTAATTCCAGGAGAGGGTTTTTTTCCCTTTTCTTTCTCAACATAGCCCTAGGGAAGCTCATCCCACTTGGAGGAGTGATTTCTTTTGTGCATATACAGGCAGTGAAGTCAATCTCCTACAGCAATGGTTCTCAATCTTCCTAATGCCGAGGCCCTTTAATACAGTTCCTGTGGGTCATGACACAGGTTGAGAACTGTTATCCTAGAGGGAAATGTTTTGGATATTGGCATATTAAAATCTGTCTATTTGAGCCAGGTGCAGTGGTGTGGGGGGAAGGACTGCTTGAGCCCAGGAGTTCGAGTCCAGCCTGGCAACATAGCAAAACCCTATCTAAGAATGAATGAATAAATAATTTAAAACAATTATAAAATCTGGATATTTGGGGAGAAAACTATTAACCAATATAAATAGGACCTCCCCCAAGTGATGCTGATTTTCAGTCTTATCCCTCGTCTTGGGTACCAGCCCTATTAATTCAGCAGCCTTGCTTACCCTCATCCTTTCTGTTACTTTAATACCTGCACCTGTTCGTGTGGATCTGCGAGATGCAACATTGTTCAGGCTTAGGCTTTTGCCCTTCTATCTGAGTTAGAGCAGAAGTTGTCTAGCCTTTCCAGTTTTCTTCCCCATTCCACTCTGGTCTGTCTCCTACCACTGGATTAACTTCTGTCATGGGATTGCCCTATCTCGCCGCTCTCCTGCCTAAGAATGTGCAGCAGCTCCCTGTCACCTGTCGGCTCCTAATCTGAGCACCAAAGCCACTATCACTGTCCTGTCCTACTTCTCAGGTCCTCCACTCTTCCTGGGCTTGTTCCGACCAGACCGTTCTGTGCTTGTCTCATGCATTTCTCAACTCCAAGCTCCTGCTCTGCTGGTCCCTGGCCTGGAGGGCTTTTCCAGTGCACCACCACATTTTTCTTTCTTTCTTTTTAGCAAGGCAGTGACTAATGAAGTCACTACACCACCACATTTTTCTTTCTTTCTTTTTAGCAAGGCAGTGACTAATGAAGTCACTACACCACCACATTTTTCTAGTCTAACCCTGCCTCCAGATTCCCTTTAATTCCCATCTCTTCTGCACACTCTTCTCTGACTCTGCCACAGCAGATAAGTTCTCATTTCTCAAGATTTTCGTTGTTGTCAAGTTTCAATGTAATAAATGATGTAAATGTGATCAATATCACATTTTATAATTTATCTCTAATTCAACAATTTCCAAGCTTCATGGTCTCAGGCACCTTTATATTCTGATTTTTTTTTTTCAGACAGAGTGTCACTCTGTTGCTTCAGGCTAGAGTACTGTGGCATCATAGCTCACAGCAACCTCAAACTCTTGGGCTCAAGCAATCCTCTTGCCTCAGCCTCCCAAGTAGCCTCCCACCATGCCCAGCTGTTTTTTTTTCTATTTTTGGTATAGAATGCCCACTTCTGGATGTTATAAAATCTTCTCTGACTACGCCAAGGCACACACATTTCAGGTTTCACCATTCTAGCTTTAAAATACTTGATTTTGTCTGACATTAATAAGCTTGTTGAGGGGCAGAGCTAGTGTTTGAATGGATCTTCTTTTAATTTTTTTTATGTTTTTGGTAAGGATGACTCTTAGATGGAATAAAAAATATTTAACATGATAATCTCTTTTTTCTTTTTTTTTTTTAGAGACAGATTTCTTACTTTGTCACCCTCGGTAGAGTACAGCTCACAGCAACCTCAAGCTCTTGGGCATAGGCGATTCTCTTGCCTCAGCCTCCTGAGTAGCTGGGACTACAGGCACCTGCTATAATGCCCAGCTATTTTTTTGTTGCAGTTTGGCCGGGACTGGGTTTGAACCCACCACTCTTGGTATATGGGGCCGGTGCCTTACTCACTGAGCCACAGGCGCCACCCCATAGTCTCTTTTTTCATAGGAGACCTTAATCCATTTACATTTATTGCGATTGCTGATTTGCTGGCTTTTTGGGTTGCCATTTGCTTTGTTCCTTTCTTTCCTTTCCTGCCTTTCATCATTTTATTTTTTAGGGTTCCATATTATTTCATGGTTATCAAATTCATTCATTTCCACTGCTATGTAGTGTTCTTTTTATTGAATATAACACATTTTATTCATTGTCTTGTTTTGGTGGACATTTGAATGTTTTTTTTTTTTTTTTGTAGAGACAGAGTCTCACTTTATGGCCCTTGGTAGAGTGCCGTGGCCTCACACAGCTCACAGCAACCTCCAACTCCTGGGCTTAGGCGATTCTCCTGCCTCAGCCTCCCAAGTAGCTGGGACTACAGGCGCCCGCCACAACGCCCAGCTATTTTTTGGTTGCAGTTCAGCCGGGGCCAGGCCCGAACCCGCCACCCTCGGTATATGGGGCCGGCGCCCTACCGACTGAACCACAGGCGCCACCTTTTTTTTTTTTTTTGAGACAGAGTTTTATTTATTTATTTTTATTTTTTTATTTTTTTGTTTTTGTTTTTGGCCGGGGCTAGGTTTGAACCTGCCACCTCTGGCATATGGGACTGGCGCCCTACTCCTTGAGCCACAGGCGCCGCCCTAGAGACAGAGTTTTAGTATGTCACCCTTGGTAGATCACAGTACTGTGACTTCATCATACCTCTCAGCAACCCCAAACTCCTGGGTTCAAGCAATCCTCTTGCCTCAGCCACCCTAGTAGCTGGGACTACAGGCATCTGCCACAGTGCCTGGCTAGTTTTTCTATTTTGTAGAGACAGGATGTTGTTCTTGCTCGGGCTGGTCTCCAACTCCTGAGCTCAGAAAATCCACCTGCCTCAGCCTCCCAGAGTGCTAATATTACAGGCATGAGCCACGGCACCAGCAATATTTTTAAATTATTTCTTCAATCTCACTATTGCATTCCCAAATTCTGGCCAGTATAGAGTTGATCTCATCTATTAGGTTTTGAATTTCAATAGCTCTATTTTACATTTTTAAGATTTCTATATGCAATGGTACATTTCAAAACTATTGAGAAGTGAGTATAGGGCTTGGGGCCTATAGCTCAAGTGGCTAGGGTGCCAGCCACGTACATGGGAGCTGGGGGGTTCGTGCCAAGCCCAGGCCTGCCAAACAACAGTGACGGCTATAACCTAAAAATAGCTGGGCATTGTGGCGGGTGCCTGTAGTCCAAGCTACTTGGGAGGCTAAGACAAGAAAATCACTTAAGCCCAAGAGTTGGAGGTTGCTGTGAACTGTGACACCACAGCACTCTACCCAGGGTGGTATAGTGAGACTGTCTCAAAAAAAAAAAAGAAAAAGAAAAAAATTAAAAAAAAAAAGAAAGAAATGAGTATCATTGTGATGGATGTGTTACTTAGTTCAATGTAAGCATTTCACATTGTATATTGAAGCAGTACCCTGAACCCCATAAATGCATCAATGTACAAAGTTATGATTTAATAAAAAAATAATAAAAGATTTCTAAATATTTCTCTTTTTTAAAAATTTATTGTTGGGGATTCATTGAGGGTACAAGAAACCAGGTTATACTGATTGCATTTGTTAGGTAAAGACCCTCTTACAATCGTGTCTTACCCCCCAAAAGGTGTGGCACACACCAAGGCCCCACCCCCCTCCCTCCTTCCCTCTCTCTGCTCTTCCTTTCCCCTATCCTCACCATGTCATTAATTGTCCTCATATCAAAATTGAGTACATAGGATTCATGCTTCTCCATTCTTGTGATGCTTTACTAAGAATAATGTCTTCCACGTCCATCCAGGTTAATACGAAGGATGTGAAGTCTCCATTTTTTTTAATGGCTGAATAGTATTCCATGGTATACATATACCACAGCTTGTTAATCCATTCCTGGGTTGGTGGGCATTTAGGCTGTTTCCACCTTTTGGCAATATTTCTCTCTTTATATCTACCTGTTATTTTATCTTGGGACATGTTTGTTTAATAGTTCCTGTATTTCTTTTTAGAAGCAATGCCTTTATCTCTCTAAACATTCTTTAAAAAAACTTTTAAAACCTTGTTGAGAATACTCTGTGAAAGGGCAGCGCCTGTGGCTCAGTCGGTAAGGCGCCGGCCCCATACACCGAGGGTGGCGGGTTCAAACCCGGCCCCGGCCAAACTGCAACCAAAAAAAAAAATAGCCGGGCGTTGTGGCAGGCGCCTGTAGTCACAGCTACTTGGGAGGCGGGCAAGAGAATCGCTTAAGCCCAGGAGTTGGAGGTTGCTGTGAGCTGTGTGAGGCCACGGCACACTACCGAGGGCCATAAAGTGAGACTCTGTTTCTACAAAAAAAAAAAAAAAAAAAAAAAAAAAAACAGAGAATACTCTGTGAAAATAATTTCCCCCAACATGATTCTGTGTTCTGACTGTTGATTTTGATGGTGATCTTTCTTACTGTTTATTTCCGAATGAGCCTGGTTCTCTGTGGGTGCTCCCTGTGAAACGTAGATTGCTTTGTTGTTTGATCCCCTGCCTGTGTCCTGTGCTCAAGCTCTTCTGTGTAGCCTTTTTTCACCTGGTTGTCCCTGGCTGTCCAGCAGTTTGGAACTGATGACAGTTTGGAGGGTTTTAATTTTATCCATCATTGAAATGTGTTTGGGGCAGAAGGAATTCTCAATGTGTAATTTACTATCTTCCCTTTTCAGTGTTTTAAATGTTAAATGGGAAGGTTGGGAAGGGATTTGCCTCAACGCTTTGATTTCCCATGAAGCTGCCTTACACTGCCCGAGAGGAGTCCCCAGTCCTCTGCATCAATTCCAGGACTCCAGCCAGCGTGTGCAGGGCCCAGCTGGGGTCCCTCCAAGGTGTTGTCTATTCCTGAACAAGCCATTCAGCTTCAAGTTGTAATATGTTGCACTGAAAACCTTTTTAGACACCTGTTGCAGTTAATGTATATTAGGAATGTCATAGCACTTTTTGCCCTTCTATCTGGCTAACCTTCTTTTTCCTTCCTGAACAGACTGTTCTAGAGAAACTGGAAGGAGAGTTACAGGAAGCCAACCAGAACCAGCAGGCTTTGAAAAAAAGCTTCCTAGAACTGACCGAACTCAAATACCTCCTGAAGAAAACCCAGGACTTCTTTGAGGTCATTATTTGAAGATTATTTACCGATGGGTTCTTTCCTCAGAACCTCAAATTTTCATTTCAAAAAAGGGCTGGTTTGGAATCTGAATAAATCACTTCGTGTTCGATGGCTAGCCCCTTGGTGAGGGAGGAGAGAGCATTTTGGGTGGAATAACTGTGGTGCTGGTTGAACTGAAAGCAAAAATATGATGGTGCTCATTCAAAAACATGTGCTCAAAATGTCCCAGACAGAAGAAGTCAGGACACAGCAGAACAGTTAGTTTGAGCAGATTTCACATTGTCATAGCAAGAGAGTGGGAAACGGTTTTGCTCAGCAAGGAACGTTGTGCTTTCTGAATTATGTTAACTCTGGGGAATTAAGCTGCACTGAAACCAGACTAAAATAGTGGTGCTTTGACTTTCAGACGGAAACCAATTTAGCTGATGATTTCTTCATTGAGGATACTTCTGGTCTCCTGGAGTTGAGAACGGTGCCTGCTTACATGACTGGGAAGCTGGGGTGAGTATGGCTTGGTGTCCTGTGAGTTATGTGTAGATGGTTCTCTTAGCTGGTACCACGGTAGATTTTTTCCCTGAGTGAGTGAATGAAGAATGAACAAATAACCACCCAAATGGTCACTGTTCCCCAGGAATAGAGGTGTCTACAGAAGAATAAACCCAAGTGTAACCTTATTAGTCTGGTGGAATTGAAGGTGGTGTTACCATCTTGTTAGGTAGCACTGATGCTGAATTCTGGAGCCCGAAGAGTGCGATGTTTACTTTGCTTCCACATGGAGAGACATAGAGATGATTGTTATAAGGGTTTCCATGCCTCTTCTCTGGCCTTGGGATAATGCTATGGGGATATATATTTTTTGCTTATCTTTAAACTACTATTTTGGTAATAAAATGCATTTGGAGTTTGCATTTGTAAGTATAATTAGAAATGGGATAGTTTTGCAATCAAGTCATCCCCAACAAGCAGTTATATGGTTTTTATATACATGAAAATATGTGTCGATTCAAAATGGTGTGATTTCATTTCGTGTCTAAAGGAAATAGATGAATTTTGAAGCAGCATTTCTGAAAACTGTGAGTTTGGGATTTGTAATTTTTTATTCAATGGGTATTTGAGGACTTGCTGTTTGAGGGTGTAGGCATTGAATTTGAAAGGAAAAGAAAAAAATGTTGATTGAAAATAAATATGTATAGTTTTGAGTCAGAGTCACGTTGCCTGGGCTAGAGTGCTATGGTAGCCTAGCGCACTGCAACCTTAAACTCCTGGGCTCAAACCATCTTCCTGCCTCAGTGTCCTGAGTTGCTGAGACTACAGGCACCTGCCACAGTGCCTGGCTAATTTTTCTATTTTTAATACAGACAGGGGTCTTGCTTTTGCTCAGGCTGGTCTTGAACTTCTGAGCTCAAGGGATCCTCTTGCCTCCATCTCCCAGAGTGCTAGGATTATAGGCATGAGCCACTGAGCCCAGCTTTGATTGAAATTATTTGATCAGAAGGTAATACAGAATCAGTGTACATTTAAGAAGTAATAAACCAATGAAAGTCACCACTTTGAAGCTGAAAAGTTCGAATCAGCAATTGTCTAATGAGTCAGCACTTTGAGGCCTATATGAAAAGTTTGAGTCAGCAATTACCTGGATAATGGAAAAAAATAGAGATGCATAGACATCAATGTATTTGTTTCCTTCTTAGTATATTAAATTTTTTTTTAAATGCAGAGAGACCATTGTTGAATGTTTGCTCCCATTAGCTACAATGCTGTAATGAACGGTCTGTCATATTTTTAATTGTGATAGTGAATACATAGCACTGGGATGATTAAGGACACTTCACAGTATCAAAGGAAACAGAAGGTCAGAGACACCTGGGGCAAGTCGGGGTGGGACCCCTGCAGATGGAGCTGTGTTGGGATCTGTCCTGCTCCCAGAGTGAATGGTCCTTCACTTCCCAACCCATCTTCACATGCCCTGGGGCCTTCTTTCTGCGTCCCAGTCCCTGTGCCTCAGCCATGTCTTCTCTCCTGACTGTGCAGGTTCACGACCGGTGTAATAAACAGGGAGAGGATGGCTTCCTTTGAGAGGCTGTTGTGGCGAGTTTGCCGGGGAAACATCTACTTGAAGTTCAGTGAGATGGACACACCCCTGGAGGATCCTGTCACGGTGGGAATCTCAGGCTGCAGAAAACTCCCTCTGAAATTTCCCATAGCCCTCACCAGAAGAGCTTCCCTCTCATGGTGTCTTAGGTTTGATGAAGCCACTATCTATTTCTATTATTTATCTCTTCTTTGCTTTCCTTTTTTTTTTTTTTCAAATTTCAGATTAATATGAGGGTACAAATGAACAGGTTACAATGTTTAGATTTGTTAGGTGAAGTCCCTGTTGTAGTTGTGTCCTGCACCCAGGAGGTGTGCCATAGACCCTTCCTTGTGCCCGTGGGTGAGCGAACATTAACTCTCCCTTCTTCTCCCCCAACAACTTTTTTTTTGAGACAGAGACTCACTTTGTCACCTGCTGTTGGTGGACTGCTATACTGCTACGGTGTTGTAGCTCACAGCAACATCAAACTCTTGGGCTTAAGCGATTCTCTTACCTCAGCCTCCCAAGTAGCTGGGACTACAGGTGCCCGCCGTTACAACGCCCGGCTATTTTTAGAGACGAGGTCTCACTCTTGCTCAGGCTGGTCTCTAACTCCTGAGCTCAGGCAATCCATCTGACTTGGTGCAAGGATTATAGGTGTGAGCCAACACACCCGGCCTACTGGCTTTATATTAGTATTGAGTACATCGAATACTTGTTTTTCCATTCTTATGATACTTTACAAAGAAGAATGTGTTTCAACCGCATCCATCCTTTTCCTTTTTAAAAATCTATGAACTGGCTTGGTGCCCATAGCACAGTGGTTATGGTGCCAGCCACATATCCCAAGGGTGGCAGGTTCAAACCCGGCCTGGGCCAGCTAAACAATGACAACTGTAACAAAAATTAGGCAGGCATTGTGGCAGGCACCTGTAGTCCCAGCTACTTGGGAGCCTGAGGCAAGAGAATCACATAAGCCCGAGAGTTTGAGGTTGCTGTGAGCTGTGACAACCAGGGCTTTCTACCAAGAGCGACATAGTGAGACTCTGTCTCAAAAAAAAAAAAAACTTTTTTTTTTTTTGAGACAGAATCTCACTCTGTCACCCTCAGTAGAATGTGGCATCATCATAGCTCACAGCAACCTCAAATTCTTTGGGCTTAAGTAACCCTCATGCCTCAGATTCCTGAATAGCGGAAACTAGAGGTGTGCACTGCTATGCCTGGCTAGTTTTTCTATTTTTAGTAGAGATAGGGTCTCACTCTTGCGCAGCCTGGTCTCATGAACTCCACTGTAGTAATCAAGTAGTCCACCTGCCTTGGCCTCTCAGAGTGCCAGTATTATATCCATGAGTCACTTTGCCCCACCGTGAACTGATTCTTGTTAATACTTCCTCATTGGTTCATTTCTCCAAGAAACTTAGCTATACTTGTTTCTAGAAACTTAGCTGTATGACCACATACTAGGCGGCAGCTGTCTTAGTTATAGAGAACTAAGCTGATTTAGGTCCACTTCTCAAGCTTCAGTATGCACAGGAGCACAGGAATCACCCAGGGATCTTGTTAAAATGCAAAACCTGATTCAGTGGGTATGGGATGGGGCGCGAGATTCTGTAATTCTTACAACTCCCATCTGATGCTGATGATACAGTTGCCAACAGACCACACTCTTCAGACAAGGATTTCAATGGGGACTCTTACCTGAGGGCCACACTTCTAGTGCTATTAATTCCACAGGATGTTGCTTTGTTACCCCTTCAGTTAGTGCTCAAATACACTTATTCTTCAATCACAAGAAACTAGGCTTGTTTCTGAGAACCTATAATTTTTGCACACTAGAGAGAAGCAAAAAATAAATTTTAAGTTTTATTTGGCAAATAAATTCTTCATAATTAAATGAAATTTAAAGAAGAAAGCTTATTGAAAAACACAAAACCCCATCACCCAAATATCTTTATTTTTCCTTTTATACCATTTTTTTCTCTATAGCCACAGACGAGTATAATTTCATGTGATTACAGTACATGTGCAAATGATTTTTTCTGCTCATTATTTTAGATAATATGAGGTTTCCCTCCCATGTTACCATGAATCTTTGGTAAAGATTATTTTAAAATTTGACATTGAGTCATCACTTTTCATGGTCGTGTTTTGACCCGTCAGGGTCATGGTGGTGGATAGAGTATAGAGGAAGTATCTGGAAAAAGATGAGCATTAGCATTGAAGGTCACCACATGGATGTCCTGACTTCAGAGCAGATTCCTGTTTCTAGTGGATCAGGAGACAGGAAAACCTAAGAGATTCAGAAAGGACTGGGGTGGGCTCCATGGGTGAAGGAGCCTTTGGAGATAATGTAAGCAGGGGTGTCCAACCTTGTTTATTTTCTTCTAGTCATTGAAAGAAGAAGAGTTGTCTTGGGCCACACATTAAAAACACAAACATTAACAAAAGTGATGATCAGAAAAAAGTGTTGTGCATAATTTTTGTGATATCTGAGATCATGCATAGCAAAAAACGTCTTCATAAAATTAGCATGTAGGCCACAGGTTGCACACCCCTGAAAGCAAAAGCTTTGAAAAATCCTACCCCTATCTTCAATAAGAAGTTAATTCATTCAATATTAAAATAATAATAAAAATATCCCACGCCTACCTTGTTCCCAGGAGTAGCTTCCAAAGGAAAGATTCATTTTGATATTGTTTTAACAGATGCCTGATCTTTCCACTGAGTTGATGTGACATTATCTGTGTTGGATACTTTATTTCCAACATTTCTCCAGAAAATAGACACTATGATGAGCATCTTTATACATGTGGCTTTTTATTTTCTCTTGAATTACTTCCATGATAACCAAATTCAAAGAAAATATTGTAACATTACTGGCTTAAGAGATGTGAACATTTTTATCGTACCTGATGAGTCCTGACAAATGATTTTTCAGTGACTTTTCTCATCTAGTGCCCTGAATGGTATGTGAATACAGTGGGTTTTATAATTTTACCTTTATCCCTTAATGCGAAAGAATGCATTGTTCGGGTTCACATTTCTTTCTAAACAGTAGAAGGTGGACATTTTCAAACATGTTTGTGGAATATACTCTTCCTTTCTGATGAATTGTTCAACTTGAAACATTCAGTTTAAACATCATTTTAATAGGTAGACTGTGAGTCTACCTGCAAATGTGTGAGTCAAAAATTAAGCCCTGGCTTTATTACCTTTGTGAAGCATCAAACACCCACTCATGCCTGAAACGTCGGTATCGTTGTGTGGATTAACTGTGGTTGGCCAGCTTACCTGTCAGCTGTTTTCATTTTAAGCTTTACCATATCCTCTTCTAGATGTTTTCCTATTTATTATCACCTCTCTAAAGTGTAGGGCTTAGTACTGAATACAAAGTCCAGCCATGGGCCAACCAGTGCAGGGAATACTGAGGCTGTGACCCCAGGGCTTCCTCAGCCTCTGAGATGCTCACAGCCTTGTACCAACTATGAACTGTGAACTTAGATGAACAGGCGAGAGTTTAAGTTTTCCAATTTTGAATTTCTAAATTTGGTAAGACTAAAAATAGGACTTTACATTTCTCTCTGTTACGTTTTAACCAGAAAGAACCCCTCCGCACACACACACTTTTTAAAAAAAATCTGTTCTGGTTTTCAGAAAGAAGAAATTAAGAAGAATATATTCATCATATTTTATCAAGGCGAGCAGCTCAGGAAGAAAATCAAGAAGATCTGTGATGGGTAAGAAGGATAGTTCATGGCCCTTTCATCAGTGATTTGGGTCAGAATTAGGTAAAAAAGACATGTCATATAAAATACACGTGTTTGGGGCTTCTTTAAGATTGGTTAGGGTTTAGGATAACTTTCCCACATCATGCTTTGATACGATGTTGTTAAAATGCAAGTCATTTATAATAGTAGTGAGAATATGACAGAGAACTTGAATAAACCCAATTAAAAGTCACTAGAAGTAGCCGTGTTAGTGATTGCAATTTATCCCTTCATTCCTCTTCTGCTGCTAAGGAGTAGATAAACTGCATGGCTAAGTGCCTGGTTTTACAGAGTCATGGTCTATGCAGCCCCTTAGAAGCAGAAATTACTCACCATAGAGGATATTAGTAGTTTCTGGGAGGAAGAAGAGGCGGGTCAGGCCTGACGTCTATTTACCTAACAGCTCACAGGAGTTACAGCTTGGATAACGCTCATTCACTAACAGAACTGCGGCTTCATAGCATTAGCAAGCTAGAGACAATCTGGGAATCTCTGTCACTAGGACCATTTTCTGATTGCCAAAGAGGCAGTTATTCTAGGAAAGGGTCTAACCAAAGTCACCAAATGACGCTTAGCAGAAATGGGGGTGCAGGGTGCTTTGCAGCAATAACCCATTGTGTCCTTTGGAATGTCTCAAACACAGGTTTCGAGCCACCATATACCCTTGCCCAGAGCCTGCGGCAGAGCGCAGGGAGATGCTGGCTGGTGTCAACATGCGGCTGGAAGATCTAATCACCGTAAGTGAGGGGTTCAGGCAGGTGATCTAATCACCGTAAGTGGGGGGTTCAGGCAGGTGATCTGATGGGGGCGGCACATGGGCTGTTTCCATTTCAGTCCTGTTCCCCGGGGCCTTCTCTGGGAGGCCGACTGGCATGTTTGCTACACCCTTCTGACTGTCGCTATGGAAGATTTCACAATTAGAAAACCGTTCGATAAGTTAAAAATGATGATTCTGCAGGTCAGGAATGCTTTTGAATTGACCACAGTGCTAGTCAGCCTCCAGGCGCCTCCCCCATCTGATAAAAGATCCCTTTTATAGGCAGCTTTGGACCAGACCAAATCTATGACACAACTAACCAGCCAATTTAGTTGAACAACCAGTTCGACCAGTTCTTTTCTCAGTGAATTGCCTGGTTGTTTAAGCCGAATGATTAATTCTGTAAAAACATAGTGAGTGTAGTTTCACCCTGTGAACATCTTCATTTTCATTGTAAAATCTGTCCCCATCCAGGGCGACACTCAACACTTGCACAGTCAGGACACTTTCTTCAAGCACAGCAGCTATGAGAGTGATCACTGAAATGAGCTGGGCCTCCGTCCATCGCAACTTCTCAGAGAGATCCAATAAGAACTTTCTGTTGTGACAGAATGTCCAACGTGGCAGCCTCGAGCGGCAGTTCAGTGCTTGAAACATGCCTAGTGCCACCAAAGAACTGAATTTTTATTTAATTTTAACTAAATTTAAATTTTAGTAGCTGCATTTGGCTATTGTATAAGTCAGCACAGTTTTATAACCTCAACTATGTGTGTGGAAATTAGGGTTGTGTGTATGTGTATGTGTCAAAACTCTTAGGCTAGCATATGGTTTTACCTTCCCAGAAAATCTGTGTTTAGTTTCTTTAATCCTCCTATTCCTTCTTTGTCATTTGTTAGGAAGACTGTGTTTCCTTAAACAAATTACCCTTGAGGTCCTTTTCCCAGATCCTCCATGCTAGATTTTATGGAAATTTCATAGAGGATGGAAAAGAAATGCCTTTAAACTCATACTCACAGTTGGTATAACTTGGGGGGGGCACTTATATTTGGGGGGGCTTCAAGCGGTGAAATTGAGCAGCTTCCCCAGCGGGGTCTTCATCCCTTAACGAAGATAAGTCTTAGATCCCGGCCGAGGCTCAGGCTGTTTATTTGCACAGTGCTCTTACAAGACAGATACCATGTGACAGGAGCAGGCTGGTGACTTGGGCCACATATAGTCAGGAGTCAGGTGACCAACTGACCAGGAGGGTCATTTTCAAGAGACCATTTTCAAGAGGATTCTTTCCCTTTTTATACCCGTACTCAGTTCAGATCTGTTACCATGTGTTTCTTTCATTAAGGGAGTTTTAAGATATTCTTGTAAGGGTAAGCTTTGTTTTAAAGTTTCTGAGATTTGCATCTGAGCTGACGTAGCCTTGTCTCCCTAACTTAGGGTTAGGAAATTCCTAACCTGGGGCTGGAGATCAATAGGCCATGTTGCAGCAGGCTGTTAAGTGACATGTAGTGTCAGGCTTGTAAGTCACTGGAGTGGGTGGGCCTTATGGCTGTCATTAAACCTTACAGCCACAATATGTCTCTTATAATGCATTACGGTAGCCACAGGTGTGGTTACTACATACATGGTTATTGTATCATCAAAACCTAAAAACTAATTCCATTAAGTCAATTCCATGTGGGCCACATCACTCATCAACTCATTGTCATTGATTGGGGAGATTAATGTACATTAATGATTAATGTAATGTAAATCATTTGGCAAATGTATTAATTTCTTAGGACTGCTGTAACAAATTATGTGAATGAATTTCCCTTGTGGTTCTGAGGCTGGGTGATGTGATCACAGTGTTGGCAGAGCTGCACTCCCTCTGAAGACAAAGGGGGGGGGAATCCTCCCCACCTTTTCCGAGCTGGGTGTTCCCTGACTTGTAGACATGTCCTTCCCTCCTCTGCCTCCCTAGCCATGTGGTGGTCTTCCTCGTGCACCTCACTGTCCAAATTTCTCATAAGGGCTCCCCCAATCCATTATAGCCTCAACTTGATTGTATCTGCAAAGACCCTCTTTCCAAATAAGGCCATGTTCACTGGCCTGTGGGGGGCGGTTAGGACTTCAACACATCTTTTTTGAGGACACAATTCAACCCATAAATAGAGCTATGAGGAATTTAGAAGAAAAGAAAGATACAATCTTTGCCTAAAGGTTTTAGCCTCTGGTAGGGGAGATAAACTGCTTCTGAGAGTTGGGGGCTAGGTGAGAGCTGCAGGCTGAGGGCAGCCGGGAGTGGCAGCCGGGAGCCGGGGAAGCTGCTGTGGCCGGGGCCTCCATCTTCGTGGCATCATCAAATGCCTGTGTGTGTGACAGTCCTTGTGTTTCTGTGTGCTATTTTGGGGCCTAGGTCATAACGCAGACGGAGTCTCACCGCCAATGCCTGCTGCAGGAAGCAGCTGCCAGCTGGCACTCCTGGGTCATCAAGGTGCAGAAGATGAAGGCCGTTTACCACATTCTGAACATGTGCAACATCGACGTCACCCAGCAGTGTGTCATCGCCGAGATCTGGTTCCCGCTGGCCGATGCTGGCCGCATCAAGAAGGCCTTGGAGCAAGGCATGGTATGTGGCAGGAGCACCGGGGTGGTGACAGATGAATCTGGCCAGGGAGAGGGCGTCGCCTCCTCTGTCATGTGAACTTTGCGAGTGACTTGATGGTAGGATTGTCTCCATCTCTTAAGCCAGTGGTGGGCATAAAAGAAACTGTTTTTCCAGTGTTTGATAAACACTCAACATGTCTTTGGTCTTTTTTTTTATTTTTTGTTTTTTTTTTGGTTTTTGGCCGGGGCTGGGTTTGAACCCACTACCTCCGGCATATGGGACCGGCGCCCTACTCCTTGAGCCACAGGCGCCGCCCCATGTCTTTGATCTTTAATGAGTACGCATTGAACATTAATGTGCCACTCACTCTGCTAGCCCGAAAATATCATCTGTGATCTCATGGAGGTCACAGTCTAGTGAGAGAGACACAGAACCAAGCCTATGATAATGGCCTAAGCGCGAAGATTCTTGCCGTGTTCCAGCGACCGACGTGCTGAGCTCTGTGTGGCTGATGTGACTCCCTCAGCTCTCTCCATCACCTCTTAGACAGCCAGTCACTAAGCACCAGGAATGGATCTCGGGTGCTACCAGAGCTGCCTTTCTGGAAAGGGACCTGGACGCATGTCCAAGACTAATGTGATTTCAGGCAGGGACGATTGTGGGCAGGAAATCAGATGGGGTGCTGAGGGATAGGGTAGGGAATGGGGGCTTGTCCTGATCCCTTATTCACCCCATTGCTGAAGGAGGGATCCCCCTAAATAGTACAGGGCAGGACACACTATGCCAGCTGGACAGATGAGACAGCTGCTTATTAGTCACGGAACTCATAGCCCAGGGGAGGAGGGCCACACATGCCATGCGGGGCCACACAGGGTGTGCTCGGAACCTGCACATGGGAGCAAAGAGAGTCAGCAGGGCCTGCTGGAGGCAAGCTTTATAGTAATGGGGAGTGGGGGGAGGTGACTTTTTGTTCCTGCAGAAGAATATGATCAGTTTCTTTGAACAATTTCACAGAGTAGCAGGATGGTGAAACCCATTAGGTTGAGGACTGTGTGGGTGGTGGCATCTGATCCCACTGACGGGGAAATGAGCTGGGTGAGAAGCCTCCCCTGCTAGCTGGGTGGCATGTCTGGTGACAGCAGGGAACTCATTCTGTCTGTTGCTAGACAAGTAGCACTGATGCCATGTTAGATTGGGTGGGGCAGGAGGAGGAGACTTCAGGCTGAGGGATCCAAAGTTAACAGCCTTGAGGTGGGAACAGACTAGGAGGTAGGAGCTACCTATCCCCTTAGTGCAGAGGAGGAGATCGGGGCACGGAGCACAGAAATGACTTGGCTACAGTTTTTCAGCCAGGAGGCAGGATTTGAATGCACAACGTGTTCCTCTTAGTCCCCTACACTCCTGTGTCCCCACATCATGGTTCAAAAGCTACTAAATGGAACACTTGGAAAGAGCATTTCCCCAGACCGGGCAGGGCAGGCTGCACTGGAGGAAGTGTGGTCAGTGAGAAGGCTGAGAAGCTGGGGACGGGGCAGAGGGCCTCCTGGAGGCCCCAGGAGAGTGAGGCTGAGAACCATGAAGTCATGTCTGTAGGAACAGGAAGAACAGGGTTGAGAGGGAGAATCCAGGGCTTTTGTTGGGTGACAAATCCCTGGGGGAGTGCAGGCTCCACTAAAGGGCGGGAAGGTCCGGTGGTGGCGGAAACCTGGCTTTCGGGGAAGTTGATGAATTCAGGTTTAGGCTCCTGCATTTTGTGGTGTTGGTGAGACACTGGAGCTTGAAAGCCTAAGCTGGCAATTAGGAGAAAAAACATCAACATTAGGGAAAGAGTCAGCTCTGCTTGGAAGACAGGAATGAATTAGGAAAGCAGATGTGCTCTTGACAGAGAAAGTGGAGAGAAAGGGAAGCCTCGGGGCCTAGAACTGAGGCACCAGGAAGGCATTTGCAGGAGCAGGAGGGTGGAAATTGCCAGAGACCCAGGAATGACTCTCGTCAGCTCTCCTGTGAGATGGAGTGGACAAGTATTGGAAGGAATTAACTCTTCACCATGAGGTCACCAGTCTCAGAAAGGTCAAGAGAGTGTCCCATATCCACCCAGCGAGTGACAGCAGGAGCAGGGACTGCGACATTTGCCACCACCCCGCCTTCAGCTCTTCCCTACATTTGTGTCACATGTTCTCTTTGCAGGAACTGAGTGGCTCTTCTATGGTCCCCATCCTGACCACAGTCCAGTCTAAAACAGCCCCTCCCACATTTAACAGGACCAACAAGTTCACAGCAGGCTTCCAGAATATTGTGGATGCCTATGGCGTAGGCAGTTACCGGGAGATAAACCCAGGTAAGATCAGACGTGTCGCACCACGGGCAGCTTCAAAGTGAAAACTGGGGAAGATGTTTTTCCCTGAGGTGACCTGGGAGGTGAATTTGTTAAAGCTGTGACATTGCTATAGTCTTCCTTGGTTTCCTGATCTCCTGTGCTGTCTTCTATAAATGCCAAGTAGTGAGAGCGTTTTCTTCATCTTTACCTGTTTTCCCTTAAACTACTATCTCACGGGGCAACTGAAGTCAGTTCTTTTTTTCTAATTTCCCTAATAAAAAGAGACCGGGTCTGGCTATGTTGCCCAGGCTGGTTTTGAATTCCTGGCCTGTCAACATGGTGGGATCACAGGTGTGAGCCCCTGCACCTGGCCTGAAGTCAGTTCTTGTTTACCTCACTGATTCAGAGAGGGTCAGCACTTAGCATCTTCATGGTGGGTTCTGCCTGGGAGTCAGAAGACTGGATCTTGGTACCTGGTTAATGAAAGAAAGGGGTAGACCCAATACCCTCTGGCCAAGCAGTGTGTGCTGCTCTGCTCCTGCCTGAGTCCAGTCTAACTTGTCACCTGTAATGCAGGAGCCTTGTTGGTTGAGGGTCCCTGCAGGTAAACTGCTGGTACGGTGTGGTGCACGTCAATGGGAGGGAAACAGGCAAAAGGTGGTGGTGGAAGGAGTATAGAAAACACGTAGAGGGCGGCACCTGTGGCTCAGCGAGGAGGCGCCAGCCCCATATACCGAGTGTGGCAAGTTTGAACCTGGCCCTGACCAAACTGCAACCAAAAAATAGCTAGGCATTTGGCTGGTGCCTGTAGTCCCAGCTACTTGGGAGGCTAATGCAAGAGTAGGCCCAAGAGCTGGTGGTTGCTGTGAGCTGTGACACCACAGCACTCTACTGAGGGCGACAAAATGAGACTCTGTCTCTCAAAAAAAAAGAAAGAAAGAAAAGAAAAGAAAGCACACTGAGGCAGAAAACCACTTTTAAATCCCATCAGACCATGTAATTTGGGGCAAGTCACTTAACTGTTCTAAACTCAGCACGTCTGTGGAGTGGGGAATGAGAATGCCAGCTCCCTGGTGCGCTCGTGTGTGGGAGCCGAGCTCGTGTCAAGGAGACACACCGCAGGTCTGTGGTGGCCTCAAGCTGCGACGGTGTCACCTCCACAGCTCCCTACACCATCATCACCTTCCCCTTCCTGTTTGCTGTGATGTTTGGAGACTGCGGCCACGGGATTGTGATGTTTCTGGCAGCCCTGTGGATGGTTCTCAGTGAGAGACATCTCCTCTCCCAGAAGTCAGACAATGAGGTGGGTGCCACCCTCTGTCTCGCCTCGTTACTTTGAGGTAGGATGTTAAAGTCTGTATGTGGTTTTCACCGTACAAATAACAGGCTTTTGTGAAAAATAAGGAAAAAAGGAAAGTAAAAGAAAGCCAAAATTTAACATAAAACTCTTGGCCAAAAGGTGGTTTGCTGTATTTCCTTTTAGCATTTTTGTTTTTTGTCAGCCTTGAAAAGGCATTGATTTCCACCCCCTTATCTTTTTTTTGAGACAGAGTCTCACTTTGTCATCCTTGGTACAATACCATGGCATCATAGCTCATAGTGACCTCAAACTCTTGGGCACAAGCGATCCTCTTGCCTCAGCCTCCTAAGTAGCTGGGACTATAGGCGCCGCCCACAATGGTGGCCATTTTTGGAGACTGGTCTCACTCTGACTCAGGCTGGCCTCGAACTCCTGAGCTCAGGCAATCCACCTGCCTCAGCCTCCCAGAGTGCTAGGATTATAGGTGTGAGCCATCACACTGCCCCCCACCCCCCTTTTCTAACATTTTTTTTTTATTCTTTCTTATTATAAAAGCAACACATACTCATTGTACAAAATAAAAAAAAAATACAACAATCTAACCATGTAGAGAAGAATCAATATTTTTGGACATCTTTTCAAATATTTTTGTGCTTATATGCAAATACGTGACTTCCAAAAATTGGCTCAAATAGTACATATTATTTGTGGAACAAGCCTGGGACCAGTGTTCTTGTGAAACAGTGACAAACCCTCCCTCTTACATTTGAAGTTCCACCTCCCACGAGGTCCCTTCTCGGAGCATGGAGAAGGTTGAGAGATAACCCAAACCCAAACCCAAGAGTCTGCATTTGTTCAAAGTTTATTAGTTGACTGAAATTAACCAGTTTATGTTTACAATGATACATTTTACAGTGTGGAAGCATGCTTTAGCCGTGTTCTGATCTCAAGACTACCAGTGATCTTTTATTAAAGGTTAACTTAATTAGATGTTAGTTCAGTGATGTCAAGGTTAGTGGGCAAAATCAACCTATGACAGATATAGTTCTCCATGACCAGCTTCACAGATGTAGTTTTCCACGACAGGCTTTGAAAGTCTCAGAGTTATGCTTGAGTAGCTCTTGGGGTGATGATATGCAGCTTCCGGTGTAACCAGAAAGCTCTTCTCAGCAGACGTAGTCAGAGACTCACCCTGATAACGACAAGACCCAAAGTGAGCATTATCCGATCCGTCATAAACGCAACAGTCACGTGAGGCTTCCGCTTGCATGTCGTTCGTTTTCTAGCCCAGGCTGGATGAAGGAGCGTGAGGCTTGAATGTTTTTGTTTCCACAATAACAAATTCCAGTCTGGGTAGGTCTTTCCAGGCTCCCGTGTAAGTTTGAAACAGAAGTCATGGTGTGTGCGCTCTTCCTATCTGGATTCTTGAGTCTGCTCTGGTCATACAGCCGACTGACAGTTGTCCTCTCTGTGTCCCTGTGGCCAGATCTGGAACACCTTCTTCCATGGGCGCTACCTGATCCTCCTCATGGGCGTCTTCTCCATCTACACGGGCCTGATCTACAATGACTGCTTCTCCAAGTCTCTGAACATCTTTGGTTCTTCCTGGAGTGTACAGCCCATGTTCAGAAATGGCACGTGGAAGTAAGTGTGCAGACAGAGATGGCTCACTCTCCGGCCATCCTGATGGCCTTGGGGACTGTTTTCATGGTGGCTGGGCTCAGGGTGCACCTGCAAACTCAACAAATCATTTAGATTTACCTGCTGAACTAAAGACCTTGTGCCACTTCTCTAAACACTGTGCTGGTAGCTGTGATGCACAGAAATACTTTTTAAGATTTCAGCTCTATTGGCTAGCTGGTATGGTGGCACACACCATAGGAGGCCAAGGCTGAGTACAGCCTGGGCAACATAGCAAGACCTTACCTCTTAAAAAATTCAGCTCAATTAAATATGTAGTATGGCATACATACCACATACCAGGCAATATGGAGAAAAAAGGTGGTAGAGCAGGTATCAACTGGGTCTTACGGAGGGAATCACAGAAGCAGGCCTTCCTGGAGAAGAGGGCGGCTCTGAAATAGACTTTCAGCAGGGATCTGAGGTAGAGTGCTATTATGCAGCTAAGCATTTAGGGCAGAAAGCTTTGCTTGACAAAAGGCTGATGCAGATGTTGGGCTGTGTAGAGTCTTGGTTTCCAGGATTCAAGGCTCCAGACTCTCCAGAAGTGTATTTCCTGTAGCTGCTCAGGGAACCTGATTTCAGCACTAAAAAGCAGTGGCTGTGTGTGTGTGTGTGTGTGTGTGGGGGGGGGGGCTCATGCCTATAATCCCAGGACTTTGGGAGGCCAATGCAGGAGGATGGCTTGAGGCTAGGACCACCCTGAACATAGCAAGACCCTGTATCCTCAAAATACAGAAAAATTATTAGCAGCTGGGTGTGGTGGGAACACCCATAGTCCTGTCTACTCAGAAGACTGAGGCAAGAGGATTGCTTGAGGCCAGGAGTCTGAGTGTGCAGTGAGCTATGATGATGTCACTGCATGCTAGCCTGGGGGAACAAAGCGAGACAAATAAACAAACAAAACCCACAAAACAAAACAAAAATGCAGAGAAGAGGGTTAGTTCCCCAAGGCTGGCTCCCTGTATTTGCCCTGTGGCTGACAGAGTGACCGTGTGTGGGGATATAGGGAGCAGCTGGCAAGGACATATAGGGGTCACAGAACAGAGTGACTTGGAAGCCCCCTGAATCCCCATCGTCCACACCTCCCATTTGCATCCCACATTTATTTTATGCAGTTAATGAGACAGACAGTCATCGGAATGGAACACAACCTTTTAGGAAAGAGGACTTTTATGGGGAGGGTGAACAATTTTAGAATTTGAGAGACAGGTAGGGAGAGCTGAGGGACCTGGAGGAGAAGAAACTTTGAGGCAAACAAAGAAATTTTGATGACCTTGTGATTTGGGGGAATCTTAGGCTGTGTGCATCACATGACCTGAGACACCCACAGTCATTTCAGAGCTAATTTGTAAAAGCTACAAATCATAGGTGACATTCTGACGTTTTTCTGCCTAGCCTCTCTGAGTCCAGCTTACATTTGCTCTGCCTCATTCTGGAACTTCCAACTGAAATACATCCAGAAGATGTGTTTGCGAAGGGAAGACTGAAAGATGGTGCAGGCTGAGAGATGTAAACATGTTTTCAATCTACCTTCCATCTTTCAGCTCCTAAGCTGGTAGGATTCTAGAATCTCTATTGATGGAAATCCCAAGGTTTTAACTTGCTCATCAAAACCTACAGTAAACATAAATGAGGGAGACCATAAACAGTCTCATCCAAGGATTTTGCAGTTAGAAAAGATATAATCCAAGCGTCCCTAACAGTTAAAACTGGGAACTTTCCTGAGGGCATTTTAAGAGCTTGATGTTGGTGTGGGGCACAGGCCAGGTCTGAGGGACTGCAGCAATTTTTCCAGTGGGTCGTGGAGGTTCTAATGCATTCTAAGGTTTCTCTGCTCAGCCTAAGTTCCCTGTAGTAGAAAAATAAGCATATATAGAAAATTAAGGAAAAAATGTTTTCCAGAATTACATACAGATGGCTATATTTGTGGTTCTTTTTCTTTTTTTTTTTACTTTGCAATTAGTATCCTAATGAGATTCCTAGAAGAACAAAACTTTCGTAAATTTAAAAAGAAATTACTTTAGTTTTGCTTTTTAGATTACACTCATAGAGATGAGCTTTGAAACATGTTATATGTGCATAATTTTAGCAAACTACCAACATGAAATTTCATTTCCCCCTGAGTGTGACTGTGAAAGGCCTGAGTTAACTGGCTGTTCCTGCTCCCAGACAGGGATAGGAAAGTTGTTCTCTCATGCACATACAAATGACCTCTCCCCCAACTCAGTGATGCTGGAGCCTGGGCCTGGGAGACACTTAGCCACGTGCCCAGGTGTCAGTACAGAAAGCAGAACTTCCTTATCAGTGAGGCAGAGGAACATTACATCACCCTCAGAGCTACAGTCCACAGCAAGCTGGTTTCAGTCATAGCCACAGCCTGGGGCTTGGGCCTACTTCCCTGACAAGTGACAGAGCCCCTCGGCCAAAGACCACCGAAACATGACCCTGGTCACCCATGCATGGATATTCAAAAGGGCTTGGAGGAGTTGCCTGAGTTCAGAGGGTCTGGTTGCTCCGGGTCCATCTTTTTGCCTAGATTAGGGTATGACTGGGATGATCTTGTTCTATCTTGGTTTGTCATAGACACAAGGTGGCCTTGTCTGAGGTTGGTGTTCTGTGAAGTTGTTTGTGTTCAGCAGGAAATACTGGGGCTTAGCGGTGGGTGCTAGGCCGGTTCCCTCCCGTCGGGGTGCCTTTGTCTCTGTGAACACACAGGCGCCTCCCTGCTAAGGACACCCAGCAGTTTGCACTGAGGCACTGGACAGGGGTCTGTGTCTGAAATAGCAAGTCAGGGACGCTGTTCCCATCGTGGTTTGTGGGCCTGGGCCCAGGCTTCCCGACCCCCATCAGTGGCTACCAGAGCCCCTCAGCACCTTCTTGCAGAGAGGGGGAATATCTCTTTGGGCAGCCTGCCACAATTGTCAGCTCTCTGGTCTTCATCACTTCAAGTACTCGTTCCCTGAGTCTTCCCATAGATGCGAGCTTTATTTATTTATTTATTTATTTATTTCCCCTGATATAAGGGTTCATATGATTAGGCTTTTGTTAGGTAGAGTCCAAGTCATAGTTGGGCCCTTCACGCAGGAGGTGTGCCTATACCCTTACATTATACCCATTAGGTGAGAGCTTACCAGAACCCCTCCCCTCCCTCTCCCCCACGTCTTGAATTTAACTATTTTTCTCTATTTGTAGGTGGTAGTTGTTCATCTACTAGTTTCATATTAGTATTAAGTATGTGGGATACATGCTTTTCCATTCTCGTGATACTTACGGAGATGTTCTCCAAATTCTTCTTGAGACAGAGTCTCCCTCTGTTGCCCCAGGTTAGAGTGCCATGGCCTCAGCAACCTCAAACTCCTGGCCTCAAGGGGGGATCCTCCCACCTTGGCCTCCCTGAGTGCTAAGATTACAGGTATGAACCCCCATGCCCTGCCCAGATGCAGGCTCTTAAAAAAAAATTAATTCCTAATGTTCTTACCTTCTTAAGAGTAAGAAATTTTTTCCCTTGACATTCATGCTTCTGGGTGAAAATGGGTCCCAGATTTAAAGACAGTCAATGGAACTGCAATTGTTTAAGGTTATGTTTCACGGAGATCGAAGTCTATATGTAAAAGCCCATTCATCCTTTAGGAGCAGCCCAGTGTTCCCTGGGGAGTCTGCCCTGGCCTGTCCCGGGCCAGGTTTCTGTGTGCTCCCCGGCCCCACTCTCCACCTTTTCTCTTCACTATACCCCACAGGGCTGAGAGCTCTTTGGAAACTTGGACTGTGAACTCCTTGGGAGTCAGATGGTAATTTCCGTAGCTTCAGCACCTATGACAATCTTAGGCACATAGCAGATACTCAATAGCAAGGAGCAGTTGGATAAATGGAATTCATGAGTTGCACCAACAGTTGGGCTGTGGTTGGAAGGTTGATGACTGATAATGCTATAGTATTTTTTCTGCCTCTGATTGATCATTATTTTATTTTTCCCCCCTCCTTTCTTCTTCCGAAGTACTCACGTAATGGAGACGAATTCATTTTTACAGTTGGACCCAGCCATGCCGGGAGTGTATTCTGGAAATCCGTATCCATTTGGGATTGATCCGGTAATAATATCTTCTTTTTATTATTATTATTTATTATTAACGTGAGGGTATAAACAATTAGGTCACAACGTTTGCATTTGTTAGGTAGTTGTGTCCCACACCCAAGAGGTGTGTCGTATATCCTTCCGTTTGCCCTTTAAAAGTGGGAGCACACCAAACCCCCTCCCTCCAACTTGAATTGAAATTGAGTTTTTCTCTTACATGGGCATGTATTAGATCATCCACTGGCTTCATATTAGCATTGAGTACATTGGATACTTACTTTTCCATAATGTCTTCTTAAGTTAAATATTTATTATCTCTTGTTGAAATGTCCTGATAGAGAAGGAAGTGCCAGAACTCGTCAAAGCAGCAAACTTCTATTGAGACAGAATAACTTGTACTGGAGATTTTAGTGACACACAGAGCCAGATTCAAGTAAATGTTCTACCCAAACCTTCTCCCTAGTTCCGGGGTCATTTTCTACACAGTTCTCCAAACACTTGCCCCTTTCTCCATTCCTTACACGCCTGCTGGTTAATGATTGTCTCTTTGAAAGGAAAGTGTGCATATTGGATGCAGCATCCCAGTCAAGTTCCCTACTCTGACATTTTCTCACAGTGGGTAATGGCTCCCCTTTTCCTAAAAACAAGCCTGGATTTGCTTTTGTTTTTGCTTAATTTTACATAGAATTGACACAAGCTTTTTTTTTTTAAGGTATGTGCTTCCTTTTATTTATTTGTTTTCTCTATCTCAGTCAACTAGATTTGCACAAAATTCGAGCAAAACAAAAGTAGTGCTTCCTCGCAGCCTTTTATGTAAAGGGGTTTCGAGGAGGTGCACGTACCTGTTTGTGTAAAGCTGTGCACCGTGATGGCCCAGTGCATACCGCCACCAGGTGGCAGCCTTGTGCTCTGAATGAATATGAGCGGCCTCAAACTGAACTCCGCCAATGCTGTCCACACCTGTTTCTTCTACGCTCTAAATTTGTGGGAGAAAACCTGAGGCCTCAGTTTTAGTGGAGAGTAAAAAGGTCAGGCCCTATAATTGGTTTTTAGTCTTTCATGTCTTGAAAGTCACCTCTCCTCCGTTTTCCTGCGTTCTTTTATTGTCTTCCCATCTCTTTGCCCTCATAAAAACAGAAGCATTGCCCAGGGTCTGTTTATACTTGCCATCCAGGAGCACATGCATTCTAAATTTTACCCAAACTGGTAAAGTCCTAAAAAGCTGTTTTGGAAGATGCAAAGTGCTAAAAACAAATATGAGTTGTTATTTTTACAGACTGGAAGGCTTCATCCTTGGTCAAAAGAATTTTGTGATTAGTAAGCAGGTCATGGGGAAGCATGGAGCCGGGGATGATTCTGGGGTCTGGTTGATTTTCCTACAATTTCATTGTCCCAGCGAACTTCTCTCTTTCCTGCACAGCCCACGTCTACTTCATCAGCAAATCCCATCTGCCCAGTTCTGCTCCTCATACAGAGCTGGACTATGGTATTTCACATTTCAGAGCTAAATGGTCCAAGAGTTACTACTCTGCCTGTCATTTTGTCCCCTGCCCATCCCACCAGTTAGAACAAAAAGAAAAAAATGTCAAGGTGAAAGAGAAGGTGGGATGTTGAATATAATAAAATTTTTTTTCTAGTAATATTTAGAATTTTGAAAAATTTCAGGCTTTTTATCCTAAAGTAATACATACATATGTGTGGTTTTTAAAATACATACAAAATATATCAGAAAATAGGCTTGGTGCCTGTAGTTTAAGCAGCTAAGATGCCAGCCACATACACTGGAGCTGGTGGGTTCGAATCCAGCCTGGGCCTGCCAAACAACAATGACAACTATAACCAAAAAATAGTCGGGTGTTGTAGCGGGTGCCTGTAGTCTCAGCTACTTGGGAGGCTGAGGCAAGAGGATTGCTTAAGCCCAAGAGTTTGAGGTTGCTGTGAGTAGTGATGCCATAGCACTTTACCCAGGGCGGCAGCTGGAGACTCTGTCTCAAAAAAAAAGAAAAGAAAAGCAGGATTGCCTTTCCTACTTCCCCTATTCTTGGAAGCCTATTCTTCAGAAATAACCACTTTAACAGAACATTTCTGTGCCATATTAGTACTTCTGTCACAGATAATTAATGAGGGTTTAATTTTTTATAATGTAAATTTCTATATGTGTGACTATGTTCACCATCTTTTTGTGAACCAAATCACAAAATATTTGGCCTTCATCATAGCTAGCCTTAAGGTGTTTCTAAATATTTTATAATAAATGAACAAAACAAAATGGTTAAGAGCCCCTGCTCTGGAATCAGACTGCCTAGGTTTAAATCTCAGCTTTTCCATTTACTTGCTCTGTGATTTTGAGCAAGTTAACATTTCTGTGTCTATTTCCTCACCTGTAAGATGGATGTAATTTAATAACAGCACTAACTCCTAGGGCTGCTCAGCAGACTAAATTATTATTTTTTTTTTTGCAGTTTATGGCCAGGGCTGGGTTTGAACCCACTACCTCCGGCATGTGGAGCCAGAGCCCTACTCCTTTGAGCCACAGGCGCTGCCACAGACTGAATCATTTTTACATGTAAAAGCCCCAGAACAGAGTCTGGCGCATAAACAAGTTAAATGCTCCACGAGTGTTAGTTGCTATCATAGTGAATTATTTTTTCCTAGGTGTGTAAGTAACTTAATCTTCCTCAGATTATGGCAAATTCCCTTGTCAATAAAATGGGAATAATTGTATCTATCTCATAGAGTTTTGTTAGAATTAAATGAGGCAAATACATCTTAGGAGCTTAGTATGTGCCTGGTACTCAACTCTTAACAGCTTTAATTTATCAGATTTGGCTGGGTGGACAGTGTGCCGCTGCCCTTGCCGTGGGGAGTGCTGCTGGCCAACTAGGCAGGCAAAGGAAGGGCAGCGGGCAGGCCTGGTGCAGCTGAGATGGCAAGGCAGGTGCGAGGATGAAGGGGGGCCTCTGTCTTCAGGCACCTGCTACTGGAGTCCCTTCTCCCACCCTCCCTGCGGCAGTCTTTGTGAGGGGGGTGCCTCTCTGGCAGGTGCAAGGCATTGCAGAGGGAGAGTCAGCGTGAGGTGGTGCCAGGCCGTGCATGCACGTGGTTGGGGGTCATGATGAGTTCTGCACCGCAGCTGTGCCTGGGGGATGTTGGCCCCTAACAGAGGCAGAGAAGTTTGGAGGGAGAAGTGATGCAGGAGGGAAGGTGACAAAGCCTTTATGGCTTTGTTACTTTTGAGATCTATCAGAGCAAACCCTGAAGATGCATCTAGAACACAGTTTGGGATGTGCCTAAGTTCAGCTGGGGTCAGGGTTAGGAGCGAGGACTTGGAATCATTTCCACAGGGTGGGAGTGGAGATGTGGGGATGCTGAGATTTCTGCAGGAAAGAGGAACATTAGTCAGTGAGAGACCACCCAGAGAGCTTGCTTTTACATCAGCTTCATTTGGGCCAGAACAAGTACTTGGGTCCCCCATCATGCCTGTCTGGCAGCTCTGTCTAAAACAGGGGCCACATAGCAGGCAAGGACTGAGTCTTACCCATTGTGCTCAGTAATGCTGGTGACAGGAATGGGTCCTGGAGAAGGGCCTTGGGAAAATGCTTTGTAAGGCGAAGCGCTATAGACATTCAGAGTACAAGGTGGTTTTACTATAAAGGTTCCACATAGTCCTCGGCCAGTGGTCTCCAGAACGTTATTATTATTATTATTATTATTATTTGCAGTTTTTGGCTGGAGCTGGTGCCCTATCCCTTTGAGCCACAGGTGCCGCCCCGTCTCCAGAACATTATTAAGGGAACTGAAGCAATTTCGAGATCTCTCCATGATGTTTCAGATGACTTTTTCATTTTAGGACAGGGGGAAAATCATGTAAGATCTTTGTTCCCAGCTGTCTTCCCTCTATTAAAGTTGCATTTAATAGAGGGCTTTGTCCTTTTCCTTTTTAAGCCTAAAATGCATGCACTGAACTGCACTGAAATTTGAAAATGTGTTCCCAGAGCGGCATACTCAGGGGACCTGCAGCTGCAGCCCCCAACTCTAGGAGAACTTCTAAGACTCTGTCTCACCTGTTCCTTGTCCCTTTCCCATTCAGATTTGGAACTTGGCTTCAAACAAACTCACCTTTTTGAATTCCTATAAAATGAAGATGTCAGTTATCCTGGGAATCGTCCAGATGGTTTTCGGCGTTATTCTCAGCCTGTTCAATCACATGTAAGTGTGCTGTGCCTGTTCTGTCTGATCACACTCCTGACGAGGGGCGGCAGAGCCGCCAGCTGGAACCCACCTCGCTCTGTACAAGTTCCCTTCCTACAGAGAACACTTCCTTAGGCTTAGGCAGGAGAGGCTGGTTGGCCGGAAACGGCAGCATCTCTGATTCTCCTGAGCAAAGTCTCAAAAGTGAGTGCAGCTCTCACCCCGGAAATACTCAAGGGTTCAAAAGGACTGGGAAGCACACGGCCCCCCAAAGGCCTAGGTTGGTGCTGTTTTCAGGCTTGTCTCCCACCAAATGGGCTGAGAAGGACGAAGCAACTTTCGGCCAAGACGCCTTCAGCTTCTGCACCCTATGTGGTGTCATTTCTCCTTCCCGGCAGCAGCCTCTCTCTCACTTCTTGGGCTGTGGATGTTTCCTTGTGTGTTCCTTCTCTTCGGTCAAGGTCCGTCACTGGAAAGCATCTTAAACTTACTTATGTTAAAGGTATAAATGTTCGAAAACAGCTCCAAATGTGCCCATTCGCTCGTGCCGTTTGTGGACATGGCCGCTGACTGCAGTTTATGAGTAGTAGTTTGGACGTCAAGAAATGATGCAAGCTTTGGAGTCAGAAGTTTCAGTCCTGGTTTCAATCCTAGCAGCTATGTGATCGTACAATTGTTGCTTAACGTCTCTGAGGTTATTGTCAATAAAATAGGGATGCGTAGTCATAATGGGTTAGTTTGTTGTGTGATAACAGCCTCCTAATCTCAGTGGCTTAGGACTATGACACATGTCCATCGTGGGCTCACCAGAGCTCTGCTCCAGCCACCCTTACACCAGGCCCAGGGCTGATGGGCAGTCACCACCTGGAACGCTGCTGGCTGCCATAGCAGGTGGCAGGTGGTGAGTTACACATTGACTCTAAAAAGCTTCTGCCCAGGCCGGGCATGGTGGCTCACGCCTATAGTCCCAGCGCTGTGGGAGGCCGAGGCGGGTGGATTGTCTGAGCTCAGAGGTTCGAGACCAGTATGAGCAGCAGTGAGCCAGAGTAAGACCCTGTCTCTACTAACAGCATCAAAAACAGCCAGACGTTGTGGTTGGCATCTGTAATCCCACCTACTGGGGAGGCAACGGGACAGAGCATCGCCAGAGGAAGAAGAAAATGAACAACAACAAAAAAAGAGTACTTCAAACGAAGACGAATGAACAAGCAAGCTGAAATTAAAAAATAAAATAAATAAAATAAATAAAAAAATAAAAGCTTCTGCCCAGAAGTAACACCCACCAGTTCTGTCCCCATTTTTTGCCCAGTCACAAGTTGATCCTCAACTTGAAAAGGCGGAGAAGTACAGTTCTGCTTGCAAAGGCAGGAGTATTTAGTGAGCAAACTGACAAGCACTCTGTAACTACTGCCTACATGAAAGTGCTGTGAGAATTAACTGAAAGATAATTCCGCAAAGGGTTTTTGGGACTAGACTGTCAGTGGCATCATTCTGTCCCAGCTTGGCCTCAACTGTCTTTAGAAGTCCTGTCTGATCATGAAATTACCCAGATAACTCTTGCAGTAGACTAGGGATATGGGGGCATGTCCTGACATTTTCCCTTGGAAGCCCCCATTTTTAGATTTGTGAGACTGTACTCAACAGCAGGAGTTGGCAAAATGCCTTTGTAAAGGGCCAGAGAGAAAGTATTTCAGGCTTTGCAGGACATACAGTTTCTGTTGCAAAAACAGCAGTTCCTTGACTTATTATGGGGTTGTATACTGATAAATGCATGAGTTGAAAACACCATAAATTGAAAATGCATTTAATATATGTAACCGATCACTACCATAGTTTAGCCTCACCTACCTTGAATGTGCTCAGAACACTTAGCCCATAGTCGGGCAAAACTATCTAACACAAAGCCTATTTCATAATATAGTGGTAAATATCTCATGTCCTTTAGTGAATATTGTACTAAAGTGAAAACCAGAATGTTTATAAGGATACCTTCATAGAATCAAAAACAGTAAGTTGAACCACAGTAAGTTCGAGTGTGCAGACTTTTGGTTTCTCCGTGCCACTTGGGAGAAGAAGAGTTGTCTTGGGCCACATGTTAAATACACAAACACTAATGAAAGCTGATGAGTCAAGAAAAAAGGTCTATGCATAATTTTCGTGATATCTGCTGCCACAGAGAAGCAAAAAAGTCCTCGCATAACCTGCATGCAGCCTGTAGGCCCCATTTTGGATACCCCTGAACCCAATTATGGTACCGTAGAGTGAAAATAGCTATAGTCAATATATAAGTGAATGAACATGACTATGTTCCAATGAGCACTGAAATCTGAATTTTATATAATTTGAACGTATCATAAAATATTATTTTTTGTTTGTTTGTTTTCCAACTATTTAAAAATGGAAAAACTATTCTTAACTTCTAGGCTGTACAAAAACAGGTGAGGGTTGGGCTTGATTGGGCCTGTAGGCTGCAATTTGTCGGCCTCTACCTTAGGACAGCCTTAGGGAAAAAGACTTCAAGTCCCCATTCGACATCCTTTCACCTTTGAATGTGTTTGTGTGAGCGAGCGCCGCAAGGATGCTGTGGAACCACCTCCCTGTGTGGGCGACACCTTCTAGACCCGGGTTCCCTGGGAATCTTTTGTGCAAAAGCACTTTCCGATATTCCCTTTTTCTTCTTTCTTATCCATCCATATCTGATTGCTGTTTGCCGGGGGTGCCGCTCTTTGCCAGTAGTGCTATTAAAAAAAAAAAATGAACATTTTGTACTTTGAGAGAATAATTAAGTCCTAATGTTCCCTCAGTGTCCTAACTCATATGTGTGTTTGTTTTCCAACCCCAGATACTTCAGAAAGACTGTCAACATCATTCTGCAATTTATCCCTGAGATGATCTTCATCCTGTGTCTCTTTGGATACCTGGTTTTCATGATCATTTTCAAATGGTGCCTCTTTGATGTCCACGTGTCTCGGCACGCCCCCAGCATCCTCATCCACTTCATCAACATGTTTCTGTTTAACTACAGCGACTCTTCCAATGCACCTCTGTACGAACACCAGGTATTTCTGTTTTCTGTTCTTTTATCCACTTGATCATGTCAAATTTATCTCGTACTTTTACAAGTTATTTGTGAACATGTTAAGATGGCTCAGTCTTGCAAATATTTGCAAAAGTATAAGATAAGGGTGTTATGTCCTTTAAATTTCAAAAGGTCCTTATTCAATAAAGGTAATGAGCCCTGAGGGCCATGGTGCGGCTGCAGCCTCCCTGTAGGAGTAAGACATGACAGAGGTTATTGCTGAGAGGTTGAAAAGTAGCTTGTACAGTGGCCGTGAAGAGACAGTACAGTTCAGGTCGATTGACCTGAAACTGTAAAATGCTCTAAAGTTCGCAAGAATGTAAATTGGCATAGAATCAAGAGGACGAGTCCATCTGTTCACGTGGGGAGTAGGTTTCTAGAAACCATGAACCAAACCCATGTTCTCTGTGCGTCCAAGGCTAGTGGGAGTGATTTTTTTCATCCTCCTTATCAACTTAGTATTTAATTAAAAAAAAAGTATAAATGTGCCATTGGACTTGGATATAAAAATGGCTCAGTAAGAAATTCTTTGATAACACAAATACAGTAGTTTTCCCCCAACCTCTCCCAATGGTTAACCTGATAACATTGTTTGAGGGGGGATTTTTCACTAAAGGGACGCATGTACACAGGTACTGACTTCTCTGGATTGAGCTCTGTGGCTGGTTTCCCAATGCAGGGTGGCCCTTCAGGGTGAAGGTTGTCTGGCCTCGTAAATTCATGCTTCCCTGCAGCCACGCCTGTTCTCACTGGATGAATTCCTATCCATGTTCTCTTCCCCTACATAAGTATCAATAATAATAAAAAAAATGCCTTGCCACAGGGTTTTCATAAGGAATGATTTTTGATAGTAATCAGAGAAGAAACAAGCTCCTTTGTGGCGGGCTGTTACTGTCATGGCGCATGAATGGTAACTGAGTGCCACCCCCAGAATGTTGGCAGCGCCCAGTGTATCTTGAAGCTTCGTTTACTCAGAGCTGGAGTCTAAATGCAAGTTTGTTGTATTTCCCGAACAAGTCTTCTCTTTCAGGCAGAGGAGTCAGATTCATCGTTTCATATGTTAGCTGTTTTCATAGAGAAAGTCCCTTCCCAACATTGCCCTGGCTGTCTCTGAATAGCAAAGGGTACACACACACACACACACACACACACACACACACACACAGCTGGTGGCTTTGTGCATCCTCGGGGGAAAGCCTCGCTGTATGGAAGTGGGCGCACTGCAGTGAGGCAGCATCGTGTGTGGGGCAAGGATGGGCCAGTTCAGCCCGGGTTCAGCGATCCTTTCCCTTTTTTGGTATGTAAAAGTGGAACTAGGAGGGAAGATAGAGCAAATAAAATGTTCTCTCTGTTATCAGGGTAAATCTTGTTACAAACGAGATAATAAATTGCCTCCTGGCATCCTTGGTGGTCACAACAGTTGGAGAGATGGAAGGCTCAGGAAACATTTTTCCTTTTCCTCCAAGCACCCCTTTTCCACTGCTTTTCAATAGCTCTGACTGAGCCTTCTGAGACTTTCTGGTTCTTTCAACAATAGCAGCTGTGACTCACTCCTCCAAAGTGGTCACCAGGGAGCATGTCAACGGGGCCGGTCAGGAGGGTGTGCAGACGTTCTCCCCCAGCATGTAGCTGGGGCTTCTCCTGGGTTCCAGCAGGGGCGTGAAGGCTGTGTCTCCTGCCAATGGAGCTGAGACAGAGGTCAGGAAAGAGTTCCACGTGGGCATCACAGAACTGGTTGGATGACTTACCTACATTGCAGGGATGAATGCTGGGTAGCAATTTTCTTTGAGAGAGAGAAAGCAAGACAGCTCAGGTAATTATCTAATGTTGGAAATATGAAATTACTGATTGAATAATGTTTGTGACTTAAAGTGACCCTAGGACTTTTGGGTATGTTATGACCAGTGAAGCCACAGGACCTGCTACAGTTTTCATCCAGAGCCAGGGAAAACTATCCCCATGGAATAGAATTAATGGAATAAGGGCTGCCTTTATCATGTGTCCTGGGTGCTTGTTCAGAAGACGGGGGACATATGGCACAGTGATAGTAAGGGGCTACTTAGGGATAAAGAGAACGAGTTTCCAATGCCACCCTGTATTAGAGGCTGGGTGTCACTGGACAGACATTTCTCTGTCTGCAAAAGGAATATTCTAGATGTAAAGGTGAATGGGTTCATTGAAATATATTAGCTCCCTCAAAATAAAGTGCTACTGAAATGACCCATATTTATTGTTTTTATCATAAAAAAAATCTCACTTCCTGTGAGGTCACATTAAAATGACGGGATTTTTGGTCTTACAGCAAGAAGTCCAGAGTTTTTTTGTGGTTATGGCTTTGGTTTCGGTGCCGTGGATGCTTCTGATTAAGCCATTTATTCTTAGAGCCAATCATCGGAAATCCCAGGTAAGGGGCATGCGTTTTGGTCTACCCACTGGGCAGGAATGTGACTCCTGGAAAATGGGGGCTTCAAAGACAGTGTGGGGCCTCCCTGCACCTGGAGGGCAGTGGGGGTGGGGGGGTTGCTCCCTGCCCAAGTGCACAACACTCAGCCCTCTGATTTCCACCAAATGATCTATCAGGGGCAACTTCATGGTTGTTATCGCCTGTAATCCTAGCACTCTGGAAGGCTGAGGTGGGTGGATTGCCAGAGTTTATGAGTTCAAGACCAGCCTGAGCCAGAGCGAGACCTTGTCTCTAAAAATAGCTGTGCATTGTGGTGGGCACCTATAGTCCCAAATACTAGGGAGGCTGATGCAAAAGGATCTCTTGAGCTCAGAAGTTTGAGGTTGCTGTGAGCTGTGACTCCAGGGCGCAGAGTGGAGAAACTGTCTCAAAAAAAAGGGCAACTGCATATAAATCTTGTGTCTTTTGGACTTAGTTCAGGGTGTCTACTGGGAGTTAATGATTCATAGATTGTTGTATTAATTAAGAATAAGAGTGTTTTACTATAGTTTTACTTTTTTAAAAGGATATTAAAAGCTGTTTTTCATTAGTATTCTAAAGCGGTGAGATTTTACTGTGTTATGTTACAGATTGTGCCAGGGAATTAGAATAGTAAACACATTCAAATAGGTCAGTTTTTATTTATTTGTGACGTTTTCTCTCAGTGGCCAAGTACCAGTTTCAGTTCACTTCCTCCTTTTGTCTAAACTGTTTCTGAGCCTCAGATTTACTTGGGGGTGTGTGTGTGTGAAGGAATTTAATATATCAAATGGGATTTAGGAAGATTAACGTTCCAGGGGACATCAGGTCTAGTTATGACACACACGTGCTGTTGGAGGGGATCACACTCGCTTCTCGCCATTAGTGAAAACATCAAGTGGAATGTGGGGAGATCACCGGTGTTTTAGATGGTTGTAGACAGGTTCGGATTAAATTCCATTTTTCTAGTGTCTTGTTGGGTTTTGGCTGGGAGGGCAGTAGCGTCAGGGGCCAAGACGTGGAGACACTGGAGTTCGGGAGGGTTGTTCCTCTGCGATGCCCCACTTCTCTGTCATCTGCCTCTCCTCTCGCTGTCTCTTTATCGCTGGCCAGTCTTGACTAATCGCAAAGCCTGGATGGAATGTAATTCAGGTGGGATGTTCATAAAGAGGAAGACAAAGCCAAGGATACTTACTTGTTTGTTGTTTGGTTAGTTGGAGAGATGGAGGTTGGGGTAGATGCCTGTCCAAACAGATCACCAGGTGTTTCAGAGGAAGGTGGCAAATACCTGTTTGGAGAAGTTGATGCAGTTTTTGTTTTTTTTTTTTGTAAACGCAACCTGTCCATAAGCAGGGGCTCACCTGAGCCCTAGGACTCTAAAATAAGAGCTGGTCTTGCTCTTTACACTACATGTGCGGATTTCTCCTGTTACCCCCTGGACAGCTTGAACAGCAGGGAAGGAAAGAGCGAGGGTTTTCTTCGTCTGTCATTGCGGATGGCACCTCTCCATGCACTCTGGGTAGCAGGAGCCCCTGAAGCCTGCTTGCTGGCTGTTTCTGTGGTGCTTGGGTTGCTAGACTGCTGATTAGGGTCCTGGTGGTTCTTATTCATGTTAGAAACGTTACCACCTCCATCGAGAGACAGTGACTCCGCCTCCCTGAAGCCCTGCAGACCTGGCAGAGACAGACCCATTTGTTCTGATGGACCTCAGAGCATCTGAACAGAGCTGCGGTCGATTCACCCTCTTCCGTAACCCAGTTCCGGGGGCCTGGCAGCCCTTCACTAGGGGGCCACCTGGCACATGGCCAGCTCCCTGGGACATCTGTGTCCCACATTTTATTTCTTCTTCTGACTTGCTGCTGGGGACCCAGGTCCCCCAGCCTCCCACCTGTTAGGTCATAGTGAAATAACTTTGCATTTCCATTTAAAATCTTTATATTGGTGTATGTGTTTCCTATGGTAAAATGATTGAAGCACAGTATAAACACCATCACTCAGAAGTGATGAGGGCACTGACCAGCGAGGTGTCACATGGGAGCACGTTCCTGCCCAAGCACTCACAGTGAGGTGTCACACGGGAGCACGTTCCTGCCCGAGCACTCACAGCGAGGTGTCACATGGGAGCACGTTCCTGCCCGAGCACTCACAGCGAGGTGTCACACGGGAGCACGTTCCTGCCCGAGCACTCACAGCAAGGCCCGGGTCTGGGTTTGGACCCCAGTGCCACGGGCCTCCACCCTGCTGCTCTCTCACCCCCCGGGGGCCGTTGTCTTGACAGGAGGACCATATGTGGTTGGTTTGTTTGGAATTTTATGTAAACAGAATCATTCACAGTGTCTTCTGGAAGATCTGACTTCTCTTATCCAATGTTCTAGTATTAATAATTAAAATACTGATACTACAAACATATCATTTATCTTTTAGCACATGTGTTTTTTTTGAGACAGAATCTCACTTATTAACCCTCGGTAGAGTGCTGTGGCATCACAGCTCACAGCAACCTCCAAAACCTTGGGCTTAGGTAATTCTCTCCCTTCAGCCTCCTGAGTAGCTGGAACTACAGGCGCCTGCCACAATGCCCAGCTATTTTTTTGTTGCAGTTTGGCTGGGCTGGGTTTGAACTCACCACCCTTGGTACATGGGGCCAGTGCCTTACCCACTGAGCCACAGGTGCTGTCCAGCACACGTGATTTTATTTTATTTTATTTATTTATTTATTTATTTTTGTAGAGACAGAGTCTCACTTTATGGCCCTCGGTAGAGTGCCGTGGCATCACACAGCTCACAGCAACCTCCAACTCCTGGGCTTAAGCGATTCTCTTGCCTCAGCCTCCCGAGTAGCTGGGACTACAGGTGCCCGCCACAATGCCCGGCTATTTTTTGGTTGCAGTTTGGCCGGGGCCGGATTTGAACCCGTCACCCTTGGTATATGGGGCTGGCACCTTACCCACTGAGCCACAGGCGCTGTCCAGCACACGTGATTTTATTTTATTTTATTTTGTTTTTGAGATAGAGTCTCACTTTGTCACCCTTGGTAGAGTGCCGTGGCATCATAACTCATAGCAACCTCAAACTCCTGGGCTCAAGTGATTCTCTTGCCTCAGCTTCCCAAGTGGCTAGGAGTATAGGTGCCCGCCACAACGCCTGGCTATTTTGAGAGAAGAAGTCTCACTCGGGCTCAGGCTTGCAAGCTCAGGCAATCCACCTGCCTTGGCCTCCCAATTGCTGGGATATAGGTGTGAGCCACTGTGCCCAGCCTATTTTATTAATCTTAGAAACAGGGTCTCTCTCTGCCCAGACTGGAGAGCAGTGGCCTGATCATAGCTCATAGCAACATCAAATTTATGAGCTCAAGCAGTTCTCTTGCCTCAGCCTCCTGAGTATCTAGGACTACAGGTATGTAGTTAATTTTTTCACCTAGCTAATTTTTTCTATTTTTTGTAGAGACACTGTATCACTACGTTGCCTAGTCTGGTCTCACACTCCTGACCTCAAGTGATCTTCCTGAAGTGCTGGGGTTACAGGTGTAAGCCACTGCATCTTGCTAGCATAGATGTTTTTAGAAACTGGCCAGTAGTTAATTCACAATGATTTTATTTCACATGGCAACCAGCTTAAGCACTGTGAGACTTTATTAAGGGGACTGCAAGTATATTTTGACTAGAAAAAAGATAGTCAGTAGGACTCACAAAGCTCAGTGTTGCACTTCTACAAAATTATTCTTTTTTTTTTTTTTTTTTTATAGAGACAGAGTCTGACTTTATCGCCCTTGGTAGAGTGCCATGGCATCACATAGCTCACAGTAGCTCAACTCCTAGGCTTAGGCGATTCTTTTGCCTCAGCCTCCCAAGTAGCTGGCACCTGCCACAATGCCTGGCTATTTTTTTGTTGCAATTTGTCCAGGGCCGGGTTTGAACCTGGCACCTTCGGTATATGGGGCCAGTGCCCTACCCACTGAGCCACAGGTGTTGCCCCTATTCATTTTGTTTTAAATGGTTCATTTAAACCAATTCAAGGATAATGAGCAGAAAAGGCTAAAGCTTAAGGTTGTAAATAGGGAAGCTATCTTCTATTTTTTTCCTTTGGTATTTTCTTCTTTAAGTTGAAGGAAAGAGAAAATAGACTTTGAGGTAGACAAATGTCATGTTAACTTAAGCCACATCCCTCCACAGGAGGCAAGGAACCACAGGCCTAGGGGAAGCTCACCCAGAGCCCCCTCTTAGCACCTGGGACTCTAAAATTCCTGTCCAAATAGACCCACGTCTGGGTCCTACAAAGGCCTTTTCCCTCAGCCTCCTGAGAGCAGGCCAAACTTCTGGCATGGGCACCCCCAGGCCCTTAGGCATTTGTGGGGAGTGTGGGTGGAACACAGATGTTGTGGGCAGGGATGTTACGTGTGTGTACACAAGGCCCTCTGATATGGCAGGAAACTGGAGGTGAGAAGACGGTGTGGTGGTTCATAGCCAGCTCCGCTATGTTGCCCGGGCATGGCATAGAACTTTGAATTTGAACCTGGCTTTCCACATTCTTATGAGAATTTTTTTTTTTCCAAGCTGGAAGGCTAGAACATTTTATTCAGGAGTTTGTTGGCTTGATTTTTAAATATTTCCACACATGGCATGTGGACTTGCATTTTTTACCCTTGCCTAGAGACCTCCAAATGTTAAGTGTACACCTGCAAAAGACAGAAAGGTAAATATATTTTTGTTGCCTCATTTACAGCATCCCTCTCATAAAATCATTCCAGGAAAAACTCTGGACGTGGGACGGTAAGCTTCATAGTAACTCAAAAGAATGATTGCATTCAGTTTTAGGGTAAAACCAGGCCAAACTGAATGGTGACTGGACCTAGATTTTTTTATTTTTTTGCCTTGAATTTTTTTTGTAAGCTATTTTTACAAAGTGTTTGTTTTTTACTTAAGGTAGTACATTTGTGTTGGAAAAGTCATTGATCTCTCTTAGTTAATTCTGGCCAGAGAAGTGCTGCTGCTTAGGTCACAGGCTGTGTCAAAGGTACAACTGGTGGGTTGGGACTGTGCTTATAACACTGCTATTTTAACAACAGAAAGGCACTTTGGTGGGTGTGTTGCTTTGCTATTGAGACCAGGTATAATTTGGCACATTCTGGTGCGCTATTCACACACCTGACTATATGTGCATCCTGGCTCTGCCACGGGCCAGCCCTGCCAGCTGGGTGATCTTAGCCACATTGCTTAACTTCTGGGCTGCAGCTTTCTTCTTGGTAAAACTGAGCAATAGTTGTGCTTGCATAAATTTGTTGTTCCAAAGGTAAAGTGAGATAGTATAAAGCTTAGGGCAGTGTCTGGTGTCTAGGTCATGTTTATTTAGAATCGTGACTCTGAGGGCGAGTTCAGTGCTCTGCATTTCCTTGCTTGTTGACAGCTGCAGGCAGCCAAGATCCAAGGAGACCCCTCTGAGGACGTTGAAGGTGATGGGTCCAGCACTTCCAGTCGGAGGACTTCTGCAGGTGCCCAGGGGGCTCAGAATGACCATGAGGAAGAGGTATTGGTAACTAGACCACCTGAGGAAGACTTCCCATTGTGCACAAACTCTAGATGTGGAACCCCCGCCCCTAGGGCAGGGGCACTCAGCCGTCAAAGTGGGCACAGGCGGGAGAGCGGGGCGGGTCTGGAGGTCCCTGCTGGGCAGCAGTCCTGTTCCTGTGAGTCATGGGAAAGTTCCAGGGAAGAGGGAACATCTAAGAGGATCAGAACAACCAATGTGGGAATATTTTAGGGTTTTAGCCAAGTGCTCTGCTATCTGTGAGTCCAGGTGAGTATCAGCCTTTGCTAGTGACACGAAGGTCTTCCATGTTACTGAGACCTCCTTGGCTCAGAACCACACATGCCCAAGTCTGCTGCCTTCACGGAGATCCCTTTGTGAATTTGTGCATGTGATCTCTGCCTCTCAGGTGCATTTCCTCTGCACCCTGTCTGTGCAGGGCAGCCGCTCACTCTCAGGACTCCCACATGGAGGTGGTGGCTGTTTTTATGTGATGATTGAAGTGGGCACAATCCTGCATCCTGGGCTGTAGGTTTTAGCCTGAGCTCTATCCTAATGTGGGAGTGGGGCTGGGATCCCATGAGGATTAGGGATGCTATAAATTTGTAGTTTATTGCTTACTACAAAAAAGTTTTCATTTGATTGATTAGAATTACTGAAAAATCTGGATCATGGGAATATTTCCCAGCAAGATTCCAGGTTTACAGAGTAACCCATGGTGATGGCTGTTGATCATCCCAAGTCTGTCTGACTTGCTGGAATGTTCTAGAATCTGATCCACATATTTTCTGACACATCAAGTTCCAGTCCTGTCCAGTCCAACCTCCCTTCTCAATTCTTCTATGCTCTCAGTACATTGGGCAATTTTCACCTGTCCATGAACTGGCTCTTGTGGCTGGGCACCCTTGGCCTCCATTCCCAGGCCCTTTTCCCCTAGTGTGAGGGTGCATAGGTCTCCTGGCTTGCGGCAGGTATGTGCATACTCTGCTTCCCCTATCCACACCATGGTTAGCCAAGCTGAAGGCAAAGGGCACAGGCCCAGTCCAGACTGCCAAGTCCGCCCAACACTGATCCCTGCCATGTGTTGGGGCCTCTCAGACTCTGCGTCAACAATTCATACAATAACTCACAGAACTCAAGAAAGCACGATGTTTACAATTATAGTTTTTTGTGGTTTGGGGGAACTTTTTTGGTAGAAAAAGGATAAATCAGAAGCAGCCAAAGGCAGAGGTAATGGGGGTAGAATCTGGGACTGGTGAAGTCCACACTTGAAGCTTGTGTCACTGAGCATGGCACGGGGCTCTTCCAGCATGCATGTGTGGTCATGTGCACATGGAGTGTGGCCAGCCCAGGATGCTCACCCAAGCTCCAGCACCCACAGTTTTTTGGGAGGTTTTGTTAAATGGCAGAGGATTGGTTGAGTGCAGCTTGGTCCCATCCTAGAGATCAGTCCCAGCTCCCCAAGCACGCACACTGGTGATTACCACTGTGACCAGCCCCCATATAAAGTGTCACCTACCCTCCAGGAGTCACCTCATTAGTACCAACTGTCAGGTGTGGTCCCAGGGCCCCCTCACGCCCCCATGAACAACAGAGACTCTTTCACTTGGGAAATGCCAAAGGTTTTGAGCCTACCCCCCAGGAGCCCAAAGGTTTCCTTTTTCATCACGCGCTCCCTCTTGGCCTAGCCTCTCTCTGCCGTCTCACTGTGTCTCCAACATCCCTGTCCCTCCAGTTCTCATAGCTGTTCTCATTGCTGAAAGTCCTTGCTTGTTGTCTTTTCCCCATAACCTTTGACCTCTGCTCCTCCCTGGACGTCTCCCTGCCCTGGACATCTTTGTCCAAAGCTGCCATCTCTCCTGCTTCCTCATCAGTTTCTCTTTTTCTTCTCTTGGGGTGAAGATGCTCCCCAAGGCTGGGAACTCCCCTTTCTGTGGTCTGTCCCTGTTGATCTTCTCCCACAGCTCAGGTCCTAGGTGTCCATTCCAGCGCAGACTTTTCTTCCGAGCCCCCACTCCTCTTCTGCTAAAATATGCTAGAAGAGTCCACACCCATGGCCCCTGACACCTGTCAGTGCTGTCCTTCCAGCTGTTCAGGCTCAAGGGCCTCAGGGCCCCATGTGACTCTGGCCCAGGCTGGGCAGGGGACCTTCCCTGTGTCCCCACAGTACACGTTGGGGGTTGCACTTCCTTGGGGTGGCGCAGGGGCTCTGTCGGCGTGTTCTCCCCACAGGGCTGTGAGCTACCTGAGGGGCAGGGACAGCACCCATCAGTCACCCTGCACCCCGCTCCATCAGAGCATGTGCAGGGAGAGTGGGTTACGCTATCTTCCTCCTTCCCAAATTGGCTTTTTCTCCCCCATAGGCTCTCCCTTCTCTAACCCACTGCTGCTGAATTCATCTCCCCATCACTTTCTGCTCAGTCCCTCATGGCTCCTCGTTGCCTCTGAGCTGTTTTCTGAGCTCTACCTTTAGGTTGCCTTTCCAGAATCTTCAACACTGGAGCGCGATCTTCTCTGCCCCACCTAAAGGAGCTCCCAGTTTCAGCCAAATTGTTTTCTCCCACACTTGGGTTAACACATTGCCCAGACACCTGCGTCTTCCTTACAGGAACAATCTGCTTCCCCTTCACTCAGGGTGCCTCCCCTCCGACCCCCTCGAATCTCCTCTCCCTTCCCAGCCCATCTTCTCTGAACTTTTCTTATCTGCTGCTGGGAGGAGCTGCTGCACACACCCCCAGACCTTATTTATGCTGAGAGTTATCTTTCTCAAGTCTGTCAATATCTGTTTCCCCCTCCTTAGACCCAACATGTCTTAATAGCAAAGCCTGAGTCTTCCTCATCTCCATATCATCGGTAATACCTTTTGTGCAGAAATTACTTAAATAATATAAAATTTAAAAATTCTCTTTCAGTTCAACTTTGGAGACATCTTTGTCCATCAGGCCATCCACACTATCGAGTACTGTCTGGGCTGCATCTCAAACACGGCCTCGTACCTGCGGCTCTGGGCACTCAGCCTGGCTCATGCACGTGAGTGTGCCCCTGGGGGGAGGGCAGTCCGACCTCCCTGGGAAATACATGCAATGGATTTGGAGGTGAAGGCACCTTCTCTGGGTTATTTGTTGTATGTTGTTCAGAAGAATAACTTCTAAGGATGAAGTGACTTTTGCCACACATCTTAATGGCTTAAAATAAAGCATGAAGTTACTGTCTTCTAGCTCTTGAAGCCAGAAGGCTTGAAATCATGGTGATGGTTCTGCAGGCTCTGAGGGAGAACCCGTTCCCGGGCCGCTCCAGCTTCTAGATGCTGCCTGCGTTCTGTGACTTGTGGCCCCTCCTTGCATCACTCTAATCTCTGCTTCTAAAATCTCCTTTTCCCTGACTCTGCCTCTCCTGCCTTCCTCTCACGGGGGCCCCCGTGATGGCACTGGGTGTGCACAGAGAACTCGGGAAAATCTCCCTCCTTCTATGTTTTTAACTTAATCCCATCTGCAAAGCTCCTTTTGCTGGGAAATATAACATATTCGCGGGCTCTTAGCATTTGGATGTGGACATCTTTGCAATGGGAGAACATCATTCAGGACACCACGCCTCCTACAAGGTGCTGACCATTGGGGGAAGGCCTGGATTGTGAGCACTGTGGGAGCTGAGCGCAGGAAGCACTCACCATGGTGGCGAGTGCACCAGGCGGTCCAGGGCCAGTCAGGCCAGGCTCAGAAATGCAATTTTGTTAAAAACCAAGGCAAGGATCCTGACTCCCCAGCTCACTTTGTAAGCTGTGTCTTGATCTCTGTCTGCTCCTCCAGTCTGGTCTCTTGTCAGTTTTCCTCAAGGCCCCACCAGGGCCCAGACATGCCCATTTTATGTGGTCATTGTAATTTTTAGTTGTCAGGTGAGGGTCCCCCGGAAGGGGCACTTACCAGGCTGTTGGCCATCGTCACTATAGAAGAAACACCCATGCGTGCTCTGTGCCAGGCATAAATGATGCCCTTATTTCATGGCAGGGACAATGAGAGACCTCCTGGAGAGGTGAGTTGGGGTGGGAACCCAGCTCCAAGTCCAGATTTTTCGTCACACCTTTCCAGGACATTCCACCTCTTGGATTTCACTTCTCTCCGGGATGAGTAAGGAAGTAAGACACAAGTCTGAGAGCTGGGAGTGAGAAACGGGGGATGTAAAAGGTAGGGAGGTGAGTGAGGGGGGATGAGGCTGTGTCGTGTTTATCCTTTAACTTCTCTGAGTCTTAGTTTCCTTGCCTATAAAATGGGCATATATCATAAACCTAATTTATGGGTTGTTACCAGATTAGTGAGCTAATCTATGTAAATTGCTTTATATTCTTTTTGTCTTGATTCTTAGTCTGGATTCTGCAGGTGGACTTCAGGCAGTCTGTAAATCCCCTGACACAATATACAACATGTTAGGGGTCTATGTGTATATTTTTCTGGGGAAAAGATTCGTGGCTTTCTTCAGATTTCAAAGGGACCTGTGATCACCAAAGAGTGAAAAGATCCACTTTGAAGACGAGATTGAATCCGCCTCGTGCTCTCAGAACCTAGTATGCACCCTGCATGTCACAGGACTGAAGAAATACTTGCCAAAACTTTTTCTGAAATACAGTTAGGATCTGAATCTTTTAACAAACATTTTTAAATGTGAAATACAGCATATTTACAAAAATGCATAAAACTGATATACAATCTGATGGATTTTTTTGTGTTTTGCAAAACAAACACCCATAAAAGCAACCGTTGGTCAAGGAATAAAACAAAGCCAGATGCCCCCAATGGCCCTTCCCCATCCCGACTTTCTTTTCCTCCCCTTGAAGTAAGCACAGTACTGGCTTTTACAAAAACGCTGTCTGTGCTTTTTTTTTTTTTTTTTTTAATTAAATCATAGGTGTGTACATTAATGCAATCATGGGGCACCATACACTGGTTTTATAAACAGTTTGACACATTCTCATCACACTGGTTAACATAGCCTTCCTGGCATTTTCTTAGTTATTGTGTTAAGACATTTACATTCTACATTTACTAAGTTTCGCATGTACCCTTGTAAGATGCACCGCAGGTGTAATCCCACCAATCACCCTCCATCCACCTCCCTCCTCCCTTCTCCCTCCCTCCTCTCCCTTTCCCCCTTCCCCCTAATCTTAGGTTATAACTGGATTATAGCTTTCATTTGAAAGCCATAAATTAGTTTCATAGTAGGGCTGAGTACATTGGATACTTTTTCTTCCATTCTTGAGATACTTTACTAAGAAGAATATGTTCCAGCTCCATCCATGTAAACATGAAAGAGGTAAAGTCTCCATCTTTCTTTAAAGCTGCATAATATTCCATGGTGTACATATACCACAATTTATTAATCCATTTGTGGATCGATGGGCACTTGGGCTTTTTCCATGACTTAGCAATTATGAATTGGGCTGCAATAAACATTCTTGTACAAATATCTTTGTTGTGATGTGATTTTTGGTCTTCTGGGTATATGCCTAGTAGAGGAATTATAGGATTGAATGGCAGATCTATTTTTAGATCTCTAAGTGTTCTCCAAACATCTTTCCAAAAGGAATGTATTAATTTGCATTCCCACCAGCAGTGTAGAAGTGTTCCCCTTTCTCCACATCCACGCCAACATCTCTGGTCTTAGAATTTTGTGATATAGGCTAGTCTTACTGGAGTTAGATGGTATCTCAAAGTAGTTTTGATTTGCATTTCTCTGATGATTAAAGATGATGAGCATTTTTTCATATGTCTGAAGGTCACGCGCCTGTCTTCTTCAGAGAAGTTTCTCTTTAAGTCCCTTGCCCAGCCTGCGATGGGATCACTTGTTCTTTTCTTGCTTATACGTTTGAGTTCTCTGTGGATTCTGGTTATCAAACCTTTGTCAGAGACATAACCTGCAAATATCTTCTCCCATTCTGAGGGCTGTTTGCTTGCTTTACTTACTGTGTTCTTGGCTGTTCAGAAGCTTTTTAGATTGATCAGGTCCCAGTAGTGTATTTTTGAAGCTGCTTCAATTGCCCGGGGGGGTCCTCTTCATAAAATACTCTCCCAGACCGATTTCTTCAAGGGTTTTCCCTGCACTCTCTTCTAGTACTTTTATAGTTTCATGTCTTAAGTTTAAATCTTTAATCCAGTGAGAGTCTATCTTAGTTAATGGTGAAAGGTGTGGGTCCAGTTTCAGTCTTCTATAGGTTGCCAGCCAGTTCACCCAGTTAAATAGGAAATGTTTTCCCCACTGAATGTTTTTAATTGGCTTGTCAAAGATCAAATAACAGTAAGTAGCTGGATTCATCTCTTGGTTCTCTATTCTGTCCCAGACATCTACTTCTCTGTTTTTGTGCCAGTACCATGCTGTTTTGATCACTATTGATTTATAGTATAGTCTGAGGTCTGGTAGTGTGATTCCTCCTGCTTTTTTTTTTTTTTTCTGAGTAATGTCTTGGCTATTCGAGGTTATTTATGAGGTATTTCCATATAAAATTAAGTATTATTTTTTCAAGATCTTTAAAGTATGAGAGTGGAGCTTTAATAGGGATTGCATTAAAATTGTATATTGCTTTGGGTAGTATGGACATTTTAACAATGTTGATTCTTCCCAGCCATGAGTATGCTATGTTTTTTCATTTAACATTTTCAGCTATTTCTTTTCTTAGAGTTTCATAGTTCTCTTTATAGAGATCTTTCGCGTCCTTTGTTAGATAAACTCCCAAATATTTCATCTTCTTTGGCACTACTGTGAATGGAATAGAGTCCTTAACTGTTTTTTCAGCTTGACTATTGTTGGTATATATAAAGGCTACCGATTTATGAACGTTGATTTTGTAATCTGAGACACTGCTGTATTCCTTGATCACTTCTAAGAGTTTTGTAGTAGAATCCCTGGTGTTTTCCAGATATACAATCATATCATCTGCGAAGAGTGAAAGTTTGATCTCTTCTGACCCTTATGGATACCCTTGATCGCCTTTTCTTCCCTAATTGCGATGGCTAAAACTTCCATTACAATGTTAAAGAGCAGTGGAGACAATGGGCAGCCTTGTCTGGTTCCTGATCTGAGTGGAAATGATTTCAATTTAACTCCATTCAATACAGTATTGGTTGCGGGTTTGCTGTAAATGGCCTCTATCAGTTTAAGAAATGTCCCTTCTATACCAATTTTCTTAAGTGTTCTGATCATGAAGGGATGCTGGATATTATCAAAAGCTTTTTCTGCATCAGTTGACAGAATCATATGGTCTTTGTTTTTTGTTTATGTGCTGAATTATACTTACAGATTTATGTATGTTGAACCAGCCTCGAGACCCTGGGATAAAACCAACTTGGTCATGATGTATAATTTGTTTGATGTGTTGCTGGATTCTGTTTGTTAGGATCTTGTTGAATATTTTTGCATCTATATTCATTAGTGATATTGGTCTATAATTTTCTTTTCTTGTTGGGTCTTTTCCTAGTTTGGGGATCAAGGTGATGTTTGCTTCACGGAATGTGTTGAGTAGTCTTCCTTCTTTTTCTACATTTTGGAACAGGTTGAGTAATATAGGTACTAATTCCTCTTTAAAGGTTTGGTAGAATTCTGACATGAAGCCATCTGGTCCTGGGCTTTTCTTTTTAGGGAGGTTATGTATGTTTGATGCTATTTCAGAACTTGATATGGGCCTGTTCAACATTTCCACTTAATTCTGGCTAAGTCTTGGAAGGTAACGTTCTTCCAAGTATTGGTCAATTTCCTTCAGATTTTCATATTTCTGAGAATAAAGTTTCTTGTAATATTCATTAAGGATTTTTTGAATTTCTGAGGAGTCTGTTGTTATTTCGCCTTTGTCATTTCTGATTGATGAGATTAGAGATTTTACTCCTTTTTTGCTGGATAGGTTAGCCAAAGGTTTATCAATTTTTTTGACCTTTTTGAAAAACCAATTTTTTGATTTATTGATCTGTTTTATAATTCTTTTGTTTTCAATTTCATTTAATGCTGCTCTAATTTTGGTTATTTCTTTTCTTCTGCTGGGTTTCCGGTTGGAATGTTCTTCCTTTTTCAGTTGCTTGAGATGTCCCATTAAGTTGTTAACTTCCTCTCTTTTCATTGTCTTGAGGAAGACTTGCAGTGCTATAAATTTCCCTCTTAGGATTGTTTTTGCAGTATCCCAGAGGTTCTGATAATTTGTGTCTTCATTGTCATTTTGTTCCAAAAATTTGGCAATTTCCTTTTTAATCTCATCTCTGACCCAGCTATCATTCAGCATAAGGTTATTTAACTTCCATGTTTTTGTATGAGTATGCAGATTCCTGTTGTTACTGAGTTTAACTTTTATTCCATGGTGGTCTGAGAAGATGCAAGGAATAATTTCTATTCCTTTAAATTTACTGAGGTTAGACTTGTGACCTAAGATGTGACAATTTTGGAGTATGTTCAGGGGGCTGATGAGAAGTATGTGTATTAAGTTTTGTTGGGATGAAATGTTCTATAGATGTCTGCTAAATCCAAATGTTGGATGGTTAGGTTTAAATCTAAAATTTCTTTGCTCAGCTTCTTATTGGAAGATTGATCCAACACTGCCAAAGGAGTGTTGAAATCTCCGACTATTATGGAGCTGGAGGAAATCAAGTTACTCATGTCTGTTAGACTTTCTCTTATAAATTGAGGTGCATTCTGGTTGGGTGCATATATATTAATAACTGAAATCTCATCATATTGAGTATTACCTTTAACAAATATGAAGTGACTATTCTTATCTTTCCTTACTTTTGTTGGTTTAAAGCCTATTGTGTCTGCAAATAGAATTGCAACACCTGCTTTTTTCTGATTACCATTTGCCTGAAATATGGATGACCATCCTTTCACTCTGAGTCTATATTTGTCTTTTAAGGTAAGATGTAATTCTTGTATGCAGCAAATATCTGGCCTGAGTTTTTGTATCCAGTCAGCTAACCTGTGCCTCTTTTGAGGACAGTTTAAGCCGTTTACATTAATGGAGAATATTGATAAGTCTGGTAAAATTTTGGGTATCGAGTTTTTCATAAGTCCACTGGACATTTTTAATCCTTTCACCACTGTGGAAGTTGGAAAAAGTTTACGAGTGAGGTTACTTTTGTGGTAGAGGATTGGGCTGGTCATTTTGGAGGATAGGTCTGAGAATATCCTGAAGAGCTGGTCTGGTTATGGCAAATTTCTTCAACATATGAATGTCATTAAAGTATTTAATTTCTCCATCTTAAATGAAACTCAGTTTAGCTGGATACAGGCTCTGGGGTTGGAAGTCATTTTGCTTTAGGAAATTAAAAGTCGATGACCACCCTCTTCTGGCTTGAAAAGTTTCAGCAGAGAGATCTGCAGTCATTCTAATATTCTTCCCTTTGTAGGTAATGGATGTCTTACGTCTGGCTGCTTTCAGAATTTTCTCTTTCATATTAACTTTATTGAAGTTAATTATGATATGCCTGGGGGATGTCTTATTCGGATTGAGTTGTGCTGGGGTTCTGAAACTGTCTGCTATCTGAATTTCAGAATTTCTTGGCATGTCTGGAAAATTCTCTTTCATAATTTCATGGAGAGGGGCCTCTGTGCCTTGTGAGGCCACTTCATCACTTTCAGGGGTTTCAATGAGGCGGATATTAGTCTTCTTCGAATTATCCTAGAGCTCTGTGAGAGAATGATCCATTTTTGCTCTCCATTTGTCTGTGCTTTTTAACGTAGTTTTATTCCTTGGCAGTTTAGTGTAGTTCTGCATGTTTTTAAATTTATGTGAGTAGAATCATGTCTTTTGCCATAACAAAACACCATATGCAGGGTGATGTACCAATGAACATTTATTCATTTATTTTCTCACAGTATTGGAGGATGGAAGTTCAAGATCAGGCACCAGCATGGTCAGGTTCTGGTGAGGGCTCTCGTCTGACTTGCAAACAGCAGCCTTCTTACTATCTCTTAATGTGGTAGGGAGAGAGAGAGAGACCTCGAGAGGGAAAGCATGCACAAGAGTGGGCTCTGCTGTCTCTTCTTGTTTTTGCTTCTGCTGGTCTTGAACTCCTGAGCCCTAACAATCTACCTGCCTTGGTCTCCCAGAGTGGTAGGAGTATAGTGAGCCACTGTGCCCAGCTTGGTGTCTCTTCTTAAAGAAGAACTAATACCAACATGACCCTCCCCTCCCCCATCTAACCCACTTACCTACTAAAGCTCCCATCTCCAAATACCACCACTTTGGGGGTGAGGGCCTCAATATAGGAATTTTGGAGGGACACATTCAATCCATAACAAGTCATGTTACGGGCTCGGCACCTGTGGCTCAAGCGGCTAAGGCGCCAGCCACATACACCAGAGCTGGTGGGTTCAAATCCAGCCTGGGCCTACGAAACAATGACAACTACAATCAAAAATAGCCGGCTGTTGTGGTGGGAGCCTGTAGTCCCAGCTACTTGGGAGGCTGAGGCAAAAGAATCACTTAAGCCCAGGAGTTTGAGGTTGCTATGATCTGTGATGCCACAGCACTCTACCCAGGGCGACGGCTTGAGGCTCTGTCTCAAAAAAAAAAAAAAAAAAACAAAGCAAAACAAACAAAAAAACAAGTTATGTTATAGTAAATCTGTGAATAATGTGGACATCAGGGTAAATCCCTCCTGTGTAGTTGGAAATCCATGACCGGGCAGTGCCTATGGCTCAGTGAGTAGGGCGCCAGCCCCATATGCCGAGGGTGGTGGGTTCGGACCCAGCCCCGGCCAAACTGCAACAGAAAAATAGCCGGGCGTTGTGGCACGCGCCTGTAGTCCCAGCTGCTCGGGAGGCTGAGGCAAGAGAATCGCGTAAGCCCAAGAGTTAGAGGTTGCTGTGAGCCGTGTGACGCCACGGCACTCTACCCGAGGGCGGTACAGTGAGACTCTGTCTCTACAAAAAAAAAAAAGGAAATCTATGACCATCCCAAACTTAACTACTACTGGCCTACTGTTGACCAGAAGCCTTACTGATAACATGGTCAGTTAATACATCTTGTGTGTTACATATATTATGTGCTGTATTCTTACAATGAAGTAAGCAAGAGAAAAGCAAATGTTATTAAAAATAGTCATAAGGAAGAGAAAATGTATTTGTGATTCATTGAGTGAAATGGATCATTGTAAAGGCTTTTATCTTCTTGCCTTCATGTTGACTAGCACTGGGGGAGAGAAGGAGAAAGGGGTTGGCCTTGCTGTCTCAGGAGTAGCAGAAGTGGAAGAAAATCCATGCATAGTCCAAACTCAGACTGTCAAGGGTCAAGTGTACATGTATTCTTTAGTGTTTTGCTTTTTTGGTATAGATTATTTACTCAGATTCATTCATTTTGCTGCCAATAGCTGTAGTTTGCTTACTTGTATTGGTGATCAATATGCTGCTACATATTTGTCTGGCTTCTTCTTAATGGAAATTCCACCTACCACTACCTCGAGGTGTGCAGATTCACGGAGGTAGTATGAACACAATTCTGCACTTACAAGATAAGCCCCAGTTTGAGGGTGTCTCTCTTGTCTCTTGCAGAACTGTCTGAAGTTCTCTGGACCATGGTGATGAACATTGGTCTTCACGTGCAAGGCTGGGGAGGCATCATTGGGGTTTTCATAATTTTTGCCGTGTTTGCTACCCTGACAGTGGCCATCCTGCTGATCATGGAGGGCCTCTCTGCTTTCCTGCATGCCCTGCGACTGCACTGGTAAGGATGGCTGTCCTGTGGAAGCTTGGGGTGGTGTGGGTAGGGCGGATGGGCAGCAGGGCCAGCCAACTGGGTTCACATCCTGACCGCTGTGTGACATTACAATTTACGTACCTCTTTGGGACCTTATTTTGTTCATCTGTTGGTTACAGTATTTGATGTTATAATATATGCATACATATATAATTATGTATGTTAGTTCTTTTTTGGATGTTAAATGTTCATTTGTTATTATAATTGGCTTTAACATAAGTGGCACCTGCAAGTATTTGTGAGGTGGCCGGTATGAAACGGGCCCCTGGAGGGCACAGCCAGCACACCTGGAATGTTGGCTCCTGTCACTGAGTGCAGGTGTTATACCAACAAACGACTAAATTCTCAAAAGTGGAAACAGAAGGAGGTTGCCTTGAGGAGGAAGGCACTCACGGGAAGCCCTGGACGCCCATCTGTGTCCAGAGACTGTTGGCTGTCACTAGGTCAGAGAATATGAAAATATTTGCTTAGGCCTCTAGTTCTCTCCCAAGTTACATTTCAGCCAAGAATTCTGAGTGTCCTGTAGATGCCCTTAAACTACCCAAACTGTCCTCAGCTTTCTCTCGTGTTTCCACCTCCCTCTGTGGCTACTATTTTATTTATTTATTTATTTATTTATTTATATTTTTGAGACAGTCTCACTATGTAGCCCTTGGTAGAGAGCTGTGGCACTACAGCTTACAGCAACCTCAACTTCTTGGGCTTAAGCAATTCTCTTGCTTTAGCCTCCAAGTAGCTGGGACTACAGGTGCCTGCCACAACGCCTGGCTATTTTGTTGTTGTAGTTGTCATTGTTATTTAATAGGCCCTGGTCAGGTTCAAACCCGCCAGCCCCAGTGTATGTAGCTGGTGCCATAACCACAGAGCTACAGGCGCTGAGCCTGTGGCCACTATTTAGAAGGAAACGTTTTTCTATTTTATATATTGAGTGGAGAGAGTCCCAGCCTCCCCTCCCTGCCTCAACAATGATAGCATTTTCCTCCATGTCATTAAGGGTGTGACAATAAAGCTAATATAAGCTAATAAAGCTAATAGAAGCTAAAATGTAAATGATCGTACATGACATCAGTTGTGTAAGTTACAAAAATGCGGATGAAAGTTCTGTTTGTTCTGCCTCCCAATTTAGACTAAGGATGGAAACGGAAACCCCATCAGATAATGCTGACCCATGACCGGTCTCTTTTGGGGGCAGGGAGGCCTGGAGGAAGGGAGGGGCAGGGAAAGGGAGGTTGGTAAGAGAAGGGGGCAAGAGAAAGTTTTAAAAATCACGGGTGCAATGGCTCCTGCTGGTAACCTTAGCACTCGGGGAGGCCGAGACGGGAGGATACCTTGAGCTCAGGAGTTTTGAGGCCAGCCTGAGCAAGAGTGAGATCTTGTCTCTACTAAAAACAGAAAAATTAGCTGGGCGAGGTAGCACCTGTAGTCCCAGCTACTCGGGAGACTGAGGCAGGAGGACCATTTGGGCCCAAGAACTTGAAATTGCTGTGAGATATGAGACAAGCCCAAGTGACAGAACAAGACCCTGTTTCAGAAAAAAAAAAAAAAAAAGAAAAATTCCCCAGACTCCCATGGTGGCCATTGGCCCAGGGAGCCTTTCAGATCCTCTGCTTGATTTTACAAATGTCTTGCTTCTTCCCTTGACCTGCCAGCCTCTAACTTATGTGTTTAATCCTCCTTTTGCCTACCTCCCTGCCCCCAACAACAGGGTGGAGTTCCAGAACAAGTTCTATGTGGGGGCTGGCTACAAGTTTGCTCCATTTTCCTTCAGACACATCCTGGATGGCACCGCTGAGGAGTAGGCTGTGGGCCAGGCCCCCTGCAGAGGTCTCCTGGCCAGTAAAAGAAGCTGAAGGGTCTTGTCCTTCATGTCAGTGGTGCCAGGCACTCAATGGGAGGATTGTTGTTGGCTAAAGCACAGTGTAAAGCTCTGTGTTATTAGGTTATAAGCCTGGGGATGTGAAGTGATGTAACCACGTCACAGAGGAACTGCCTGGCAAGTTGTTTTGACTTCATGTGGGGTCTCAGTTCCCAAATAATAAAATGATTGAGAAATGAGGGGGAGTGCTAAACCGACGTCTTCTCACAATATTTTAAGCATTATAATCAAGAAAATAAATGTCTGAGTCATTCACTTTTTCTTTAAGATGTCTACATTCAGAATTATTCTATCATGTTTAGTGCTGACAGTCACAGGCGGAAGCTGAGTGACAGCATTACACCAACCATCCCGAAAAGGATCAGGTTTATTTAATCCCCTGGTTTCTCTCTTCCTCAAACACCTTTTTCCTTTGTCTAATGGCTAAGCATTATAAGCTTAAGAACTTTCTCATGAATTTTTCACTCCAGATGAGAAAGAATGTTTTCTGTTGGGAGGGAGGGCCGCTCTCTGCCTTGCTAAATCCTGTGAAATGAAGTGTGACAACTTTGTTTCATGTTGGTGCACAGTACGCCAGTATAACTGGGGGATGGGGAGGGGGCTCAGGTAAGGCTGGTGCATTATTCTCTGAGTCCATGGGCTCCAAAATCGTCATTTTCTTTCTTTCAAATGGCAAGGACCAGATAAGATTTTTTTTTTTTTTTTTTTTTTTTTTTTTTTTGAGAGAAGCTGACACTCTTGCCCATGCTGGAGTACAGCATGCTGCCGTGATCATAGCTCACTATGACCTCTAATTCTTGGGCTCAAATGATCCTCCTGCCTCTGCCTCCCAAGTAGTTGGGACCACAGCCGTACACCACCACAGCCAGCTAACTTTTTTATATTTTGTAGAGATGAGATCTTGCTATGTTGCCCAGGCTGGTCTTGAACTCCTAGACTCAAGTGATCTTCCCACCTTAGCTTTCAAAAGTGCCAGGATTATATGGTGTGAGTCACTGCGCCTGGCCCCAAAAGTCATTTCTTAGGGTAGCTAGACTGACAAATTTCTAAGAGCCCATCAGCTTTTTTCCATTGACCATTTTCTGAATGGCCTTTGTCTAGGTGAGATGATCTCCATGGTAACTATACTGGTAGAATTAAGTGTAATTTACATTTTTTTTAGTGCTTTGCAACTTACAGGGGGTACTTTCACACAGCATCTTATTTACTTCTAAATTTTCACTGTTAGTAAATAAAGTTTCAAAAGAGGTGATCAAATTAAAAATTATCTTTTGGATGGGAATCTTGTCTTCTAAGCCTCCACCTGCCCTCCACGTGGTAGAGTTGACAGGGACCTTGGAAGAGCATTGCTAGTTTAAAGGAAACTTCCATGTCAATACTTATATGGGGTTCAGCAGTTAAGCAAAGGCACGTATGTTTGAGTCCTGTCACAGGTAATTTATCACGTATGCCCTTGGGCAAGAAACAGGGTTGTTCTCCTCAGTGCCAACTGGGGATAATGATCTCCACGTATCTGGCTTGTAGAAAGAATTGGAAAGTCCTGCTCAAGGGGGCAGATGCTCAGTCAGTGATGGCTGAATGGGAAGAATAGACTAAAGCAGTGTGTAAACAGTGGCATAAGAAGTCCATATGGAGGCCAGGTGCGGTGGCTCATGCCTGTAATGCTAGCACTTTGGGAGGCTGAGACAGGTGGATTGCCTGAGCTCAGGAGTTCAAGACCAGGCTAAGCTAGAGTGAGACCCTATCTCTGAAAATAGCCAGGCATTATTGGGAGCCCATGCCTGTAGTCCCAGCTACTTGGGAGGCTGAGGCAAGAGGATCATTTGAACCCAAAAGTCTGAGGTGGTTGTGAGTTCTGATGCCACGGCACTCTACTCAGGGTGTCAAAGTGAGACTGTCTCGAAAAACAAAATAATGCCCATATGCCCTCATGCTGCAATGATAACTGGACAAGTTTTTTTTTTTTTTTTTTGTAGAGACAGAGTCTCACTTTATGGCCCTCGGTAGAGTGCCGTGGCATCACACGGCTCACAGCAACCTCCAACTCCTGGGCTTAAGCGATTCTCTTGCCTCAACCTCCCGAGTAGCTGGGACTACAGGTGCCCGCCACAATGCCCAGCTATTTTTTTGTTGCAGGTTGGCCGGGGCTGGGTTTGAACCCGCCACCCTCTGTATATGAGGCTGGCGCCTTACCGACTGAGCCATAGGCACTGCCTGATAACTGGACAAGTTTTTAGGTTGTCAGCTCACCACTTTCCTCAATAGCTACTAGCTATTTTTTTTTTGAGACAGAGTCTCACTATGTTGCCCTTGGTAGAATGCTGTGGTGTCACAGCTCACAGCAATCTCAAACTCTTGGGCTTAAGTGATTCTCTTGCCTCAGCCTCCCAAGTAGCTGGGACTACAGTGCCTCCCACAACATCCGGCTATTTTTTTTGTTGTTTGTAGTTGTCACTGTTGTTTAGTAGGCCTGGGCCGGGCTCAAACCCGCCAGCCTGGTATATGTGGTTGGCACTGTAAGTGTTGAGCTACAAGTGCTGAGCCAACCACTAGCTATTAATAAAAAATACAGGCTCGGCACCTGTAGCTCAGTGGCTAGGGTGCTAGCCACATACACCTGAGCTGGAGGGTTCAAATCCAGCTCCAGCCTGCCAAACAACAATGACAACTACAACCAAAATATAGCTGGGCATTGTGGCAGGCACCTGTAGTCCCAGTTACTTGGAAGGCTGAGGCAAGAGAATTGCTTAAGCCCAAGAGTTTGCGTTTGCTGTGAGCTGAGACGCCACAGCACTTTACCCAGGGTGACATAGTGAGATTCTGTCTAAGAAAAAAAATACATATATAAAGATATATATATATTTACACACACACTACGCTTAGATGGATGACCAGCCTTTTTCCCTTTAATTCTCACAGCAATGGCTATGAGAAAATGTTTGTGAGAGCAAAACTTTGCTTTGCCCCTTGCCTAGACCTACCCTTTCAGAAATACCCACAGCCTTCCTGAGAATAACATCTTAATTTCCTCCAAGATTTGGCAGCAGCTGCTTTCTGTCTCAAGGAGAAGTGTAATTTCCCCTTTGAAAAGGAATCAGGTGCAGGTCCTCAGCCAAGGGGCCGTGCCTTACGTGTCACTCACTTGCCCAGCATGCAAATAGTTCCTTAAAGAATCCTGGTCCCAGCTGACAGAGGAGGAGCAGACCAAGGGGCAAGCTTCTTGGGAAGGCATGTCCAGAACCCCCTGAGAGCATCAGTGGTCCAACTTCCATGTAAGACGTGGCCAGGGTGAGAGGTACAAAAGGGCCCGGAACTGAAAGTCTTTCCAAGGAACATACAGAGGTAAGAAACTTGTGGGCAACATAGATCCGGATCATTTTTCCTGCTGCTGTTGGGGGTGGAGGGTGGGTGGGAGTGAGGAGTTGACTGTTAGTTTGTGGCTAACAGCAAATGGAACGTGAAAACCTCATTCTTTTTATTGATGATATTGCAAAACAAATTACATCATGCACCATACATAAAATTCTGTTTAAAAAATATCTACCATGGCCCAGTGATTTCTGGCTAAAGAATAAAACCAGTATGGCAAAATACAATGGAATAAAATGTCAACCAGTCCTTTAGAACGAAGGTTAAACTCCATCTGAGCCTTTGCGTTTCAGAGTAAATCCCCAATCTACCAGTTTCTTATCAGGTTTTTTGAAGGTAAGTTGTAAGTTACTTTCCTATTGTAGTTTTTTTAGGAACTGATGGTGGGGGATGGGCAGTCCTCTTCCCCATGTTATTCCCTATTTTCCTGCCTCGGTTTGATTGATCATCCATCCTGCCACAACACCTGGTTAGGAAGGATTTGGAGTGACTTAGGCAACCAGAGAACCGAAGATGTCAACTCAGCCTTTCCCCTATTCTGTTTGGGAGTTAAAATCACAGGCTCTGTCTCTTAGTAATGTTCCTTATGTCCATACTTGAAACATTTTTCCTTTCCTTTTTTTTTTTTTTTTTTTTTTTTAAGTAGAGGGATCTCACTCTATAGTCCAGGCTGGAGTGCTATGGTTCAATAACAGCTCACTGCAGCCCCAAACTCCTGGGCTCAAGTGGTCCGCCTGTCTCAGCCTTCTTAGTCCCTGGGACTACAGGCAAAAAAAAAAAAAAAAAAAAAATTGTAGAAATGGGGTCTTACTATGTTGCCCAGGCTAGTCTCAAACTCTTAGGCCTTAAACGATCCTCCTACCTCAGCCTCCCTAGTTGCTGGGATTACAGGAGTGAGCAACCAGGCCCATCTCTGTCCTCCTTTTTATGAAACTCTAGAAATTAATAAGAAAATACTTTCATACATGCTGGCTAACTTTGAGTCAATGTCTGAACATCTGAGTGTCTTGGCATATAAGCCTTTTAGCATGTGCAGATGTGAAGGCTAAAATCCTGATCGACTCCTGTCAACACCACTGCCCAGACCTCATGCCCCACCACAAGAATCTTGTTAAAAACTAGGGTAGACGCTTGTAATCCCAGCTCTTGGGAGGCTGAGGCAGGTGGATTGTCTGAGCTCATGAGTTCTAGACCAGCCTGAGCAAGAGCGAGACCTCGTCTCTAAAAAATAGCCAGGTGCCTGTAATTCTAGCTTCTTGGGAGGCTGAGGCAAGAGGATTGCTTGAACCCAAGAATTTGAGGTTGTTATGAGCTAAGACTCCACGGCCCTCTACCACGGGTGACCAAGTGAGACTGTCTCAAAACAAACAAACAAAAAACAAAACAACTAGGGCAGGATACATCCTAATAGGGCAGGAACGAGAACTTCCTCTGTTGCAGGTGAAGTTGCACATGTGTTTCTTCTGTTCTTGGCAACTTCCCCTGACATTGGGAACCCACTGGGCCACCACCATCTTCCAGGGCTGTGTCTTGGGAAGATTAGTGGTGCCACTGGCAGGCGGTGAATAATTTCTGCTGGCTAGCAAGGGCCAGGCTTGCTCTTCTGAGGGGGCTACATCTGTCAGCGCTTTTCTCCACCCCACGCACCCCCGGCATCGACGAGGCCTTAGGAAGAACTAAAGTTCAAAAGCTTTTCTTCCTCTAAAGTTTGCTGATTTTGCTATGTAATACAACGTAGAACAACAGGCTCATTTTTAGTGAAAAATATCCATTTCCTTGTGTCTCTCATAAGTAAGAGGAAACGACTGGTTTGGAGACGTTGTAAGGTCTTATTTTCCAGTAGGAATGTAGCACAGGTGAGGTTTTCCCAACACCACTTACGTTTACCCTTGAAATAAAATCAACCTATTTTAGGAACTAAGCAATTCCTGTCTCCCTTTTGTGTAGTTTTTCATTTGATCCCAGTGTGTTCTAAGGACAGCAGAATATTAGCAATGAACACCTTTGTATGTGTTTGGTAACTCCCTAGATACTTAGAAACTTTCCATGTGTAAGTGATTTGTAATTGTGGTGAAATCGTAGAAATGTCTTTGATTCCTTTATTCAGAGATGAGAAACGATACTAACGTGGGTGCTTTTGGTACAATGGGCACAGTGCCATATTTTACAAACATCATTGCATTTAATCCTCATCGCCTATTTAAGAAGTTTATCAGGTAAGAATTGTGCAAAACTGCAAGTAACAGAGGCCAGAAATAACAGTGGCTTAAACCAAAGAGAGCTGTTTCCTTCCCATATACATGCTGTTGGGAGGTGAGCAGTCCGAGGCTGTGGGAGACCTCTACAGTCCTCAAAGTCCAAGCCCTCCCTGTCTTATGCTGGTCACACTTAGCCCAAAGTTCCCATTTTCCCATCTTTCTGTTTGTGCCATGACACAGGATGCCAGCTGAAGGCCAGCTATCCTGTCTCTGACCTCGGGAGGAGGTGGGAGGGAAAGCGAGGGGCACATGAGGGCTCTCCCTGCAGCCCCCAGCACCCTCCACCTGAATCTCATGGCCATCAGCCGGGCGAAAGGGAACACCTGCTATTGAAGGGCAGGAAGCTGTCTCCACCATGGGCAGCTAGGATTAGTTTTATCTGTAGATGAGGAAACGCAGATAGGAGAAACGGAGCCAGTTTAACCTCCGTCTCGCCATGACTGCCGACTCCTTTCCCCTCCCTGACTCCTTCCTACCCTTCCCTCCTTCCTTCCTGCTCTCTCTCCATTCCTCTCACCTTCTGTTCTTTTTCCTTCCCTCTTTCTGGCCTTTCTTCCTCCTTGCTTTCCCATGTTTGTTAATTTAGTTGGTATAAAAATGATGCCTCAAGATTTATTTATTTATTTTTGAGACAGAGTCTCACTATGTTGCCCTCAGTGGAGTGCTGTTTTGTCACAGCTCACAGCAACCTCAAACTTTTGGGCTTAAGCGATTCTCTTGCCTCAGCCCCCTAAGTAGCTGGGTCTATAGGCGCCCACCACAACGCCCGGCTAATTTTTGTGTAGTTGTCATTGTTGTTTAGCTGGCATTGGCTAATTTTTGTTGTAGTTGTCACTGTTGTTTAGGTGGCATTGGCTAATTTTTGTTGTAGTTGTCATTATTGTTTAGCTGGCATTGGCTGGGTTCAAACCTGTCAGCCTCAATGCATTTGGCCAGCGGCATAACCACTGTGCTGCGGGTGCTGAGCCTAAAGTTTTTTTTATTAAAATGTTATCAGTTATCACAAAGATAAAAGCTTTTCCAATTTTATTTACAATTTACACATCCTCTTGTAAACAATCTGTCCATACCAGTTGCCTACGAGTTTCTGAGGAGCTTAACTTTTTTTCCCCTTGTAATAGGTGGCATGTAACCACTATAGACATTTAGTGGGCACTTGTAATATTTTTTGGCAATTTTTTCTTGTTTTAATTTTTGAAGTTGTGGTAAGATAAACAGAACTTAAGATAAAACTTTAAAGTGTAAAATTCAGTGGCATTTAACAAATTCACAACATTGCGCAACTATCACCTCTATCAGACAGGGCCTCTAATGCTAGCCACTGTGTGAACTTCAGGCTGGTCAGTGATTTCTCTTTGGGTCAAGTGTCCATCCCTGGTCCAGTAGGTCATGGCTAGTGAAGGAGAGCAGGTGGGGCATGTGCCATAACGTGGGCCTGGAGACCACGTGCTCAAGGCTTCTTGGGAGTAGATCTCCAGGCCATGGTTACACATATTTGGCTGAGAATAAACCTTTTGAAATTATTATTTCTTTTTTGTTTGTTTTGTTTTTCAAGACAGAGTCTCACTTTGTTGCCTCTGGCAGAGTGCTGCAGTGTTACAGCTCACAGTAACCTCAAATTCTTGGGCTCAAGTGATTCTCTTGCCTCAGGCTCCATGCAGCTAGGACCATAGGTGCCTGCCACAACACCTGGCTATGTTTAGAGATGGGGTCTCGCTCTTGCTCAGGCTGGTCTCGAACCTGTGAGCTCAGGGCAATGCACCTGCCTCGGCCTCCCAGAGTGCTGAGATTACAAATATGAGCCACCACACCTGGCCCCTCTAAATTATTGAAAAGAAAAAACAAGGCTTGGCGCCTATGGCTCAAGTGGCTAGGGCACCAGCCATATACACCAGGGTTGGTGGGTTCAAATCCAGCCCGGGCCTGCCAAACAACAATGACAACTATAACCAAGAAATAGCCGGGTATTGTGGCAGGTGCTTATAGTCCCAGCTGCTTGGGAGGCTGAGGCAGGAGAGTCGCTTAAGCCCAGGAGTTGGAGGTTGCCGTGGGCTGTGATGCTGCAGCACTCTACCCAGGGTGACAGTTTGAGGCTCTGTCTCAGAAAAAAAAGAAAAGAAAAGAAAAGAAACCCAGAACAATGCAGGCCTGCCTGGCATAGGGAATGCTGTAGTTATGCATGTCAACTACATGAGTACCACATTAACAACATATTGGTAGCATGTCAACAACATGCCCATAGTGGTTTATTTTTTCCAAAATAAATTGTTTATGGTTAAATAAAAACATTTTTCTAAAAATTCAAATAATGCATAAAAGCATAGAAAAAAAGAACAAGAACAACATAAAACACCCCAAACCTAAATTCTACCCTGATAGTTAATTCTTACTCTGATTTTCTCTTGGCCAACTCCTAGTCTTTCAGACATGCTGACAGAAGACCTCCTAGTCTGAGGATTCATAAGAGGAGGGGTCCCCCTTACGTTGCCAGAGCACCCTTAACCTTATACCCACATTTATTGCACACACACACCCCCCCCATTCAACTGTAAGTTCTTTAGGGGCAGAGACCCTTTTCATTGTACTGTATTTTGTTTGCGGATGCATAGTAGCATTCAAGAAATATTTGCTAGAAGACTAAACATAGTTCTGAACAATACTTCTCCTAAAATCTCTCATTTATGAAGGTATGCATTTATGTAAAATTTTTATTAATTGGGATCATTATCTATATACACATTGGCAAATGGTTTTCAACACTCTATAGTCTTTCATTTAAGAGCTTTTTTTTTTAAAGACAGAGTCTTACTCTGTCACCCTGGGTAGAGTGCCATGGTGTCATGATAGCTCACAGTAACCTCAAACTCCTGGGCTCAAGCAATCCTCCTGCCTCAGTTTTTCTATTTTTAGTAGAGATAGGGTCTCACTTTTGCTCAAGCTGGTCTCCAACTCCTGAACTTAAGCAATCCACCTGCTTCAGCCAGAGTGCTAATTTAAGAGCTTTTAAGTGGTATTCCATTACAGGGATGTACTATCATTTGGTTAGCCACTTCTCCACTGGCAGGCAGTTAAAACAACAGTCACCATTTTCCTTATACCTGTATCTTTATTTATTTGACTGTCTCATTAGGATGAATTCTAGGAGTGAAAATGCTCAGGCAACATTGTGTGCTCTGATGCCTAATTGCCTTCTAGGAAGGTTGTACCAATTTGTACTCCTGCCAATAGTTTTTGAGTGTCTGGTTCCTTTGCACTTGGTATAAGCAGCCTTTAAAATTTTTGCAAATTGGTCAGGAACAAATGATAACATATTTGAATTTGAAGGCCTGGTTGCAGGTTGAACATGGCCACAGATGTCTCAGCTGCTGTTTATTCTTCTGTGTTGGCTCATTTTCATGCCCTTAGCTTCACCATCTCTTTCTTTCTGACCTACAACAGCTTTTGTAAAACATATATATATATTTTTTTATTTAATCATAACCATGTACATTTATGAGGTACAATGTGCTGATTTGATATACAATGTGAAATGCGTACATCAAACTGATTAACAGAACCATCACCTTACTTACTTATTTGCTGTGGTAAGAAAGTCTTAAGAGGGTCTTGGCACCCATAGCTCAGTGGTTAGGGTGCACCTGGGCTAGTGGGTTAAAACCCAGCCTGGGCCTGCTAAACAACAATAACAACAACAGCAAAAATAGCTGGGTGTTGTGGTGGGCACCTGTAGTCCTAGCTTCTTGGGAGGCTGAGGCAAGAGAATTGCTTAAGCCCAACAGTTGGAGGTTGCTGTGAGCTGTGATGCCACAGCAATCTACCGAGGGTGACATAGTGAAACTCTGTCTCAAAAAAAAAGAAAAAGAAAAAGTCCTAAGAGGGTAATTTATAGCATTGGAAGCCTTCATCAAGAAAACAGAAAGAGAGGAAGTCAACAACTTAATGGGTCATCTCAAGCAACTGGAAGAGGAAGAACATTCCAACCCCAAACCTAGCAGAATAAAAGACATAAACAAAATTAGAGCAGAATTAAATGAAATCAAAAACAGAATCATTCAGAAGATCAACAAAACAAAAAGTTGGTTTTTGAAAAGATTAACAAAATTGATAAACCTTTGGCTAGCCTTACCAAAAACAGAAAAGTAAAATCTTTGATATTATCAATCAGAAACAATAAAGGAGAAATAACAGTGAACACTTCAGAAATTCAAAAAATCCTCAATGATTACTACAAAAAACTCTGTTCTCAGAAATATGAAAATCTGGAGGAAATGGACCAATACCTGAAAGCATGCCACCTTCCTAGACTCAGCCCGAAAGAATTAGAAATTTTGAATAGACCTATTATCAAGCACTGAAATAGCATCAACTATACAAAATCTCCCAAAAGAGAAAAGTCCAGAACCAGATGGCTTCACTTCAGAATTCTACTAAACCTTTAAAGAGGAACTAGTACCTATATTATATAAGCTTTTCCAAAACCTAGAAAAAGAAGGAATACTTCCCAATACATTCTATGAAGGAAATAACACCTTGATCCCCAAACCAGGAAAGGACCCAAGAAAGAAAGAAATCTATAGACCAATATCATTAATGACTATTGATGCAAAAATATTCAATAAGATCCTTGCAAACAGAATTCAATGACACATCAAAAAAATTATACACCATGATCAAGTTGGTCTTATCCCAGGGTTACAAGGTTGGTTCAACATACATAAATCTATAAATATAAGACATCACATAAAATAAAAAACAAAGACCATATGATTCTCATTGATGCAGAGAAAGCTTTTGATAATATCCAGCGTCCTTTCATGATTAGAACACTTAAGAAAGTAAAAATATGTTTCATATTCTGTATTTTTCCTTACCTTTCTTTAACTTTATAATTTATTAAAATAATAAATAACCATGGCAACAATTGAATGGCAAAATGAGTTTATAACAGAAATAATCTCCTGCTTCAACTTTTTCCATCCCTAGAGAAATTTAATTGTTTTTCATTTTGCTGGTGATTACCTTCATAATTAAAACACCATAATTAAACTTTATTTCTTGGTTTACCAACTTATGACAGAATCAATCCATTACTCACTAAGAAAATAATGAGTTCGGTCATAACTTCCCTTTTTGCCATTTGCCCAATATTTTATAGGTATTTTATTTTTAGTTGCTCTCTTCTTTTTTTTTTTTTTTTTTGGCCAGGCCCGGGTTTGAACCCACCACCTCCGGTATATAGGGCCGGTGCCCTACTCCTTGAGCCACAGGCACAGCCCTAATTACTCTCTTATTTTTGTAATTATAGCTATAGTTGTATTTTGTAAACTATACAAAAAACTCAGCGTATTGCCCACCCACCCCTGTGTCTTTCCCCACTGACTGCCACCTCTCACCTTTGTGTATTTTATTCAAAATGCTAGAGGCTGCAACACTCTAAGCCTGAAAATGAATAAACAGCTTTTACTTGTTTTATGGTCAATGTAAATATTGTCACTCTAGGAGCAAGGATTACATGTGAACATTACATTTATTTCTCTAGAGGGCCTATGTCAAGACCAAAAGGAATTCTCTTTTCTTTTATCTCATTGATTACCTAAAACCACACGATTTTAGTTCCCTTTGTATTATAAAAACAAAATATGACATTATGAATCTGCTCTTCAAGAAAAGTATGAAATCACAAATATGAATCTGCCTTAATTCAAGAGCAACAGTGATGCAAGTATCTTGGAGCTAAGACCTTTTGCCAGGTTCTGTGTGGTTAACCATTTGTTTACTGATAAGAGAAGTGAATTATGTAGGATATTTATGACCCACGGAGTTACCTAATCAGGTTAAAACACATGCTTACACCAAATTAAAACTGCTTCTGCCCTGACAGCTTTTCTGTGTTTCCTGCTGTTTAGTACAGAAGTCAAGGAGACTTGCCAAAAATTGTTTTATTACCCCTCTAAAATGTAAACTTTTATGATGGTTAAAATTGCAAAATATGTTTAGATTGTAATGACACATCATAAAACATGACTGGTAGAAGACATTGAATGCTGATTGATGACTGAGCTAATTGTTAAGCATTTGGGTTGTAACTGAACTTAAAATGAACTTCCTGGGATTTAAAAATATTATTTTCTCACCACACTAAATTGTTTTATTCTTTAACATGATACATGGCCAGAATCGTTTTTGGCTTTTTAAATCTGCTGCCATGATTTGCATTATTATTCTTTCTTTTTATTTAAAAAAGTAATAAAAATGTAATTGAGAAATAAGAATAAATATTTGATAAAAAGGAATAAATATAGAATTGATATAATCCCCACACCATACAATTTGCCCATTTAAAGTGTGCAAATCAGTTCACAAGGTTGTACGGCCACCAGCACTATGTAATTCTAGAACATTTTCACTCAGGACCTCCAGAAGAAACCCTGTACCCATAGCAGTCACATCTGTTCTTCTCTGCCTCCAGCCCCTGGAAACCTCTAATGTGTTTTCTGTCTGTACAAAGTTTCCTGTCCTGGACGTTTCATATAAATGGAATCATGCAACATGAGAACTTTCACCTAGAGTGTTTTATTTAGCATAATCTTTTCAAGCTGCATCCATGTTGTGGCAGGTATCAGTACTCACTGCTTTTTATTGCTGAATAATATTAATACTATTCCACTGTATGAGTGTGCCACTTCTAATGTATCCGTTAACCTGTTGATGGGCATTTGAATTGTTCCCACATTAGCTTATTATGAATAGCACCTCTGTGACCATCCATGTATGAGTTTCTGTGTGAACATATGTGTCTCTGTTCCCTAGAGATGGCATAGCAAACATGCCATCAACTGGGCAGCTTCAACGAGAGAAATTTATTATCTCAGAGTTCTGGGGTTGCTTCCCTCTGAGGGCTGTGGGGGAGAATCTGCTCCCTGCCTCTCCTTGCTCCTAGGGGGGGCACAGCCTCTCTCCTTGTTTCTAGGCGTGGCTTGTAGATACATCACCCCAATCTCTGCCTTTATGTTTTCAGCCATTCTCCCAGTGCTCACGTCTGGGTCCAGATTCCCCCCTTATTTTATGAGGACTGGTCGGATTGGATTAGGACCCATCTTGTTCCACAGCGACCTCATCTCAACTGATTACATTTGTGATAACCCTAATTCCAAATAAATTCATGTTCTGAAGTACGGAGGGTTAGATTTTCAACATATGAATTTTGGTAGCTCATAAAAATGTTTTCAATTCTCTGGAGTATAAAGCTAGGAGTGGTACAGACAATACAGTAACTCTGCTGACAAACTGTTTTCTACAGTGGATGTGTGATTTTAAATTCCCACCAGCAATACGTGAGAGTCCCAATTCCTCCACATCCCTGACGCCACATCACTGTCTGGCTTTTTAATTTTAGGGATCCTAGAGGCAGGATGTGGTATCATTGTGGTTTCTATTTACATTTCCCTAGCGACTAATGATGCTGAGCCTCTTTCCAAGTGCTTATTGGCCACTTGTATATCTTCTTTGGAGAAATGTTGATATGTATCTACCCATTTTAAAAATTGGGTTGTCAGCTCGGTGCCTGTGGCTCAAATGGCTAAGGCGCCAGCCATATACACCTGAGCTGGTGGGTTTGAATCCAGCCCGGGACAGCCAAACAACAATGACAACTGCAACCAAAAAATAGTCAGGTGTTGTGGTGGGCGCCTGTAGTCCCAGCTACTTGGGAGGTGGAGGCAGGAGAATCGCTTGAGCCCAGGAATTGGAGCCACAGCACTCTATCCAGGGCGACAGCTTGAGGCTCTGTCTCACAAAAAAAAAAAAAAAAAAATATTGGGTTGTCTTTTTATTGTCAAGTTGTAAGAGTTCTTGATTCTGAATACTAGACTGTTATCAGATAATATGATTTACAAATCTTTCCTCCCATTCTGTGGGTTATTTCACTTTCTTGTTGCACAGAAGTTTTAGATTTTAATTTCAATTTATCTATTTTTTTCTTTTATTACTGTGCTTTGGTGTCATACTTAGGAAATCATTCCCTGCTCATGAATATTTTTACTTATGCTTTCTTGTAAGAGTTGTATAGTGTTAATTTAGGTCTTTGATTCCTTTTGAGTTAATTTTGTGTAAGTATAAAGTAAGGGTCCAACTCCATTCTCTTGCATGCTGCATCACCATTTGTTGGAAAGACTGTTCTTTCCCCCAGTGAAGCCTCTTGTTTTCAGATTTTGATTAAGCCTATATTAGTTGTTTGTTTTTCCATCTAGAACAGCAGTTCTCAACCTGTGGGTCACGACCCCTTTGGAGGTCTCCTGCACATCAAATATTTACATTACAATTCATAACAGCAGCAAAATTTCAGTTATGAAGTAGCAACAAAAATAATTTTATGGATGAGGGTCACCACAACATGAGGAACTGTATTAAAAGGTTGCGGCATTAGGAGGCATTAGGAAGGTTGAGAACCACTGATCTAGAAACGTTTTCAGGTATGGCTAATATTTAATATGTGCTAAGTCTATTTTCTAATCTAAAGAAGGTGATGTTCCTGGTGACCACTTCATTTGTGAAAAGTTACCAAATAAAGGATGCCTCTCAAAAGACTGTTTCAACAATGTCTGGAAAGGGAGCAGTAGTTTTAGAACTGTCTGTCTTCTTGACTTTCAGGCTCCCAGATGGCCCAGGAGACTATTTGTTCTGACTTTTTCCTGTAGGTGAAGATAATGACTTTTCATACTTTCTGTGGTCTCCCTTGGGAGAGAGAATGAGAAGGTTGTATGAGCCATCTCTGAACTTTATTGATCTCTCTCCTGACTGGGAATAGTTATGTCTCTGTCATGGCGCCTAAGAAAACAAAGAATATCTACACTATGGTGTAATTGTTTGTGTGTGTCTTTTGTGTCCCCAGGTAGATTAAAAACTCCTTAGGGCAGGAGACAGATCAGACCTTCCTGCAAAGTCTTCACAGGCGTCCATACAACACAAGATACAGAGCTGGCACTTGGCAAACATTAATGGCCTTGATGTGTAGCTGTACAACTGCCCTTTGGCTGTTCTTATGTTCTGGCTAGAGGAGGGCTTTGTTCAGTTCTTTAAAAAAAACAAACAGACCAAACTTTGTTGAGGTGGAGGTAAAAAAGCCATGCGTACTTAATGTACACAACTTGATGACTTTGGAGGTAAGTGTATACCATGAAACCCCATCACAACCTATGCCATAAATCTAGTGTCTCTCTCTCTCTCTGTGTTGTTGTTTTATTTTTAATTTTTTTATACTTTTGGGAATGAGGGTCCAAATAAGATCCACTCAAGTATTTGGTTAATGTGTCTCTTTTAGTCCATGGGTTCCCCTTCCCTCTTTTTCCCTTGCGGGGTCGTGGATCCTGTAGAACTTCCCACACTTGGGATTCTCCTTACTGCATCCACATGGCGCAGTTTAGCATGTTGCTTCATTTCCTGTATAAACTGGTAGAGCTGCATGCTCGATTTCTTTGTACGAGAACGCCTTGCAGGCAGTGTTGTGCTTTTTTCCTGGGGCACCTTCAGGAGTCACCCATAATGCCTGTGTGTCCATTAGAGGTGTTTCCCGTGGGTTCCCATGTCATCAGCCTTATCCATCTCATACTCAAGTTCTCCCTCAGCCTTTTACCTAGTTTATTAGCCATTGATAGTCCTTGCCTAGATCCATTATCATTATTTTTTGCGTGAAGACACTTTTCTTTTTATTGAGGTAAAATTAAAATATGCTTCAAATCTCCGTAGATGACAACTATAAATGCAAAATATGTAGAGATTGATAAATGTATATACGTATACACAATTCCAGTCTGGGTAGTGCATTTCATCACCCCAGAAAATTGCCTCATGCGTCATAGGAAACCACTGTTTTGATTTCTGTCACCAGAGTTTTGCCTGCTTTGGAACCACTCTATTGTGTCTGAGTTTTTTTGATCAATAAAATGGATTTGAGGTTCACTTATAGTCTGAGTATCCCATTTGTTTCTTCATATTCCTGTTGATGAACCTTTGAGATGTTTACGATTTTTGGTAACATAAGTGCTCTGGATATAGAGTAGATGCATGGTCAACTATTTTTTTAAATTTCATTTTTAATTGTTTAATTTTTAATTATATGGGTACATCATTGTTCATATTTTGGGGTACATGAGATCCTGTGTTATATGTATACAATATGAAATGATCAAACCAGGGTAATTGGGGTCTCTACCCATCACCTCAAGCATTTATTATTTCTTTGTGTCAGGAACATTGGAATTCCACTCTTTTAGTTATTTTGAGACATACAATAAATCGTTGTTGACTGTGGTCACCCTGTTATGCTACTGAACACAAGTGTGGCCCTTATTTTGTTAGGAGTTACAAGGTAGTGATGATGCAATTCTATCCTCTTTCTGCACATATTAGCTGAAATTTAAGAGTAATTTCCTTTCATTAATTTTTGGTTACCTTGATATACAGACTATTACTAGTTTTCAGAATAATGAGTTTGTTTTCTAGCATCCTTCTAAGGTAATAAATGAAGTCTTCATGTTAGTATTCCTGTGAACAAATGGACTTTAATATTGTTGATGTATTTCAGTTCTTCGCAGTCATTACTCTTTTTGATGTCCCATGTTTGGCCAGTGGGGACCTTTTCAATTTGAATCTTGGAATATTTTATCACGACCTTGCTGTGTCCATGCCATGTGCTATAATAAGATATTCCAGGCTCAATTTGTACATTTCCTGTCCCCAGACCAGAATAGGCCATTTATCTAAGGTACCTGGGTTGGTTGGTTTGTTTATATTTGTTTATTGTATATATTTACTATACATAATAAAATATATAATGAATGAATATCGTTATTTCCTATTCAAAATTAGATTATAAGTTTTTTACTTAACTAATTTTATAATTTATCTTTGTCCTCTAACGATAAAAATCTTGGTTCCTAATAATAACATAATTGCTTACTTGCTTTATCCTACTAGTATCAAAATGATATTAATATCATCACTAATGACACAATTACTGAGAACAGTTTGGGATTTCTGTTTGTCCCACTGTGGATGTACAATTAAATTACTGTGTCTGAAAGTCATTTTAAAATACTTCTTTGTGTGGTGAAGCCACTAACTTGCCACCCCTCTTCCCTTGTTTGGTTTGTCTTTTGATTTTTAGAGTTAAGAATCCTTTTCTTTTTAGGGTTTTGTACAGAATGGGGGGGTGGATAATAAGGAGCTCCGTGGGTTTCTGTCAGAATGAAATGAAAATGATGAGTGGGAGAGCCCACTTTGAACACAGGATCTGTGGGAATGTGAAGATTCTTTTCCTGTAGCAAAGCTCATGGTTTGTCCCCGCTGGAGAATGCTGTTATTAAAACTGTCAAGACCCACTTAGGGTTAGTTACTGCCACAGAGGCCTGATTGCCTAATTTGCTCTCTCAATTTAGCCCGATTTATTCTAATTTAGCCATTAAACTCCCCATTTCTCTGGTTCTTCAACATGCCGAATGGTGATAAATTATAAGACCCCATAGACTTTTTTTGTATAGAATACAGGAGACAATCCATGTATGTAAAGTGCCCAGCACAATGACTGCCCTCGGTTACATCCTTAATAAACAGTAATAATCAAAATGCCTCCTATTGGCTCGCCGCCGGTGGTTCAAGCGGCTAAGGTGCCAGCCACATACATTTGAGCTGGTGGGTTCGAATCTAGCCTGGGCCCGCCAAACAACAATGATGGCTGCAACCCAAAAATAGCCGGGCGTTGCGGCAGCCGCCTATAGTCCCAGCTACTTGGGAAGCAGAGGCAGGAGACTTGCTTGAGCCCAGGAGTTGGAGGTTGCTGTGAGCTGTGATGCCACGGCACTCTACCCAGGGCAACAGCTTGAGGCTCTGTCTCCAAAAAAACCCCCCCAAAACAACTCGTATTTATGAAGCATATCAGGACATGCCAGGTGTGTCTATGAATAACTCATTTAATACTCCCAACAACCTTGAAAGTTTGGTGCAATTGTTACATTATCCCCATTTTATTATTATTATTTTTTAATGTTGGGGATTCATTGAGGGTACACAGGAGCAGGTCGTTATCCTCACTTTAGAGATGAGGAAACAGATCTGCAAAGGCCAAATTCTCAAAGCCACACAGAATAAGTAGCAGGGAAAGAATTTAAACACTGACTTGCTTGGTTCCAGAAGCCACGGATGAATGAGGATGAAAATATTTCATTAGATTTTTGTGAAGGCTTAATGAGATCTTGTATGAGGTGCACCCAGCATATGATGCGCTTAATAACTGGGACATTTACTTCTGTCTTCCCTCCTTTAATTCTGTCAAGGAAGCTAGGTGGGGAAATTGAACCACTTAGGAGATGGCAAGGAAACAGACTGAGCCCATTGCCATCATCAGCCTTAGGAGGTTGAGCCTGGGGAGCCCAGAGCCACAGCCACAAGGTGAGATCTCTCAAGCTGTTGCCTAATCCCACCCCCCACCCCATATCAACTTGTCTTTATAATAATGAATTGGTTTTCCCATATCCCGCAAAGTGAGCAGTGCTCCTTACGCATTCCCTTCCCACCGGAAGCTGTTCCTTCCATCCCTTTCCCTGATAGAGTCGAAGACGTTCACCGTGGAGGACGCAGTGGAGACCATTGGATTCGGACGTTTCCACATCGCCCTGTTTCTCATCATGGGCAGCACTGGGGTGAGTTCTCCCTGGAGATGATGTGCGTCTCCACTGCCCACCTCCCTGCTGGTATGTACAGCCTCCCAGCGATTCCAGCTCTGGGCTGTTCACAGCGGGTGGATGGAGGGTGTGAAAGGAGCTGGAGCCCCAGGAGGAGGGTGAGTCAAGGTCACTTCCATTCACTTTTGGCAGGTGTTTGGTTATGAACAAATGAATATTTGTGTCTTTTTTTGTTTGTTTGTTTTTGTTTTTGTAGAGACAGAGTCTTACTCTGTCGCCCTGGGTAGAGTGCTGTGGCATCATACAGCTCACAGCAACCTCTAACTCCTGGGCTTACGTGATTCTCTTGCTTCAGCCTCCCAAGTAGCTGGGACTACAGGGGCCTGCCACAACACCCAGCTATTTTTTTGTTGCAGCTTGGCCGGGGCCGGGTTTGAACCTGCCACCCTCAGCATATGGGGCCAGCACCCCACCGCACTGAGCCAAGGCACCCCCTGAATATTTGTGTCTTTGTGTTTTGGGATTTCACTACTTATTTTTTTAAACGATTTCAATGAAAGTATTAAGAAAGGAGAAAACTGTGATATTATTCTATGTAAAATTTGATACATTGCTCTCATGTTGTGCCTAACAATCACCTGAGACACACGTCATAATTACCACGTCCTTTAAGAGGCACTGGTGAAGGTTCCAATGGGTCCCCTCCAAAACTCAGGTGTTGCTCAAATGATAGTATTAAGAGGTGGGTCTTTTTGAAAAGTGATTATGGCATGGGGTCCTCCCTCATGAACGGGATTAAGTCCCTTCTAAAAGGGGCTTAACGCAACAGCCTTCAGCTCACCTGTCTTCTGCTGCGTGAGTACAAAGTGTCCCTCCACTGCAGAATTCAGCGCGCATGAGACCACAGGACTTGCTGGTACCTTGATCTTGGACTTCCCAGCCCTCAGAACTATGAGAAAATAAATTTCTGTTCTTTAAAAATTACTCAATCTGAGATATTTTGTTAAAGCAGCACAAATGGACTACGACATTTGCCATATGCTATTTTGAGGAAAGAAAAATGACAGCTCAACGTTGGGGCTTTTGCAACAGTAGTGATGTTTGAGGAACTCCAAAACCACTTCTGCTGTCTCCTTTTGAAGGTGGAGTGAGAATATATTAACCCCATAGTGAGATGCATAATGATAATGAGACAGCTTGGATAATTGAAGACAACAGCAATTTGGGGTGGGAGAGTAAAGACAGCTAAGGGGGAGATGAGTGAGAAAAACACTAGAGAGGTACAAAGTTATGATTTAATAATAAAAAAAAGTTGTGAAAAGAAAAACACTAGAGAGCTCTGACCCTCACCACTCAGCTAAATGGTATAGGACTGAGAGTCACATGAGCTGGAGGTAGCACATACGTTCTGATACATAGTTCAAAAGCATGACATTCTCAGAAGTGTAAAAAAGAGAGGAAGGCATGATGTGTCTTAGTCCTATGTTACAAAGAATTATTTGTTTACTAGAGACAGGGTCTTCCTATGTTGCCCAGGCTGGTCTTGAACTCCTGGGCTCCAGCAAGCTCTGACTTTGGCCTCCCCAAGTGCTGGGATTACAGGCATGAACCCGCCCATAAGTCCTATTTTGATAATAACCAAGAATGCAATTCAGAACATTTCCTCATCTGTAAAGTGAAGTCTCTCATAGACTCCACATTTTTAAGATTCAGTATTTCAAGGGGTAAGTGTGCCTGGGTAGGGTTTTACTATCAACTCTCCTCTACCTTCAACCAGGACATCTCATTAGAATAGATGTGCTGGGTGGCGCCTGTGGCTCAGTGAGTAGGGCTCGGCCCCATATACTGAGGGTGGCAGGTTTGAACCCAGCCCCGGCCAAACTGCAACAAAAAAATAGCTGGGCGTTGTGGCGGGCGCCTGTAGTCCCAGATGCTCAGGAGGCTGAGGCAAGAGAATCACTTAAGTCCAAGAGCTGGAGGTTGCTGTGAGTCCTGTGTACTGAGGGCAATAAAGTAAGACTCTATCTCTACCAAAAAAAAAAAAAAAAACAAAAAAAAACAAAGGAATAGATGTGCTGACAGTGGTGGGCCATGGCTGGTCCTGGCTGTGGCCGGTCTAGAGGCAGTGGGAGCAGTAGTCAGGTTTCAGGGCCTCATGTGACACAGATATACAGTGACAGCTTCCATGGCAGCAGAGCATCGTCAGCCCATGAACAGGACTCCTAAGTTCTAGATTCTCCCATGAGGTCTTCTAAGACCTTATACAGTGAAGCTGCTGTGTGCACCCCACCCTGGCTTCTGGCTGCGCCCCTCTCAGCTTTTATATTAGACTGATTTGTTATTGGTTTATTTCCTTCTCCAACACTTTAGAAGAGTGATGTCCTTATTAACATTGACCGAGCTGCTCTATATTACTGAGGGAAATAAGTTTAACAAATCAAACATTTTTTCTGAGATGATTATGATATCTCTTATTCTTGATACTTTTTTGAGCTAAAACATACCAGCCATCCAAACTCTGAACATGACTATAACGGTTGTACTTCAAATTCCCACACATTAGCTAATATCCTTCTGCCCTTTTCATCTCAGGCCTCCAAGTATAAATATTACTATGATAAATCCACATCCTATCAATGTTATCAATAGGACATGTGCCAAACAAATTCATCATTCCCTCCTCCAAAGATGTCAATGTTCATCCCTTCCCGCAGGCACAAGAACCTCGACTCTCTTTCATTCATCCTTCTTCACAATTCTGCACCTAATTTCTCTTATTAATTTCGGTTTACTCTTTCAATTGCTTTCTAGCATTTATTTCCTCTCCTGGGGAGAGAAATATACTCTGTAAAGGATTGCAAGACGGGGACAGAAGAGAATGCTCAAACTTTGTGTCAAAAAAAATAATTAGTAGCACATCCTACACCGTTTACTAACAAGACATTTTCCTGCTGGTGAACTCATTATTTTGATTTTTTCCAGATTTCATGAATCTTTCCTCCAATCCCAGTTTTTTGAGATTATTTGACTATTTCAAAAACCCATCTGCAAGGGATATGCCCTGCAATATTCACGCATTGAAAAGTACCAACAACAGAACTATTAAATAGTTGATCTAGAGGCTGCTGGTTATCTGGGTTCACCCACCAGCTAAGTGACCGACCACCATGGCACCCTCACCGTGCCACCATGCAAACACATGGGTCAGCAAAATCACAAGCAAATACATGCTAGAAATCTTAGGGGACCCTTTTAAGTTCAAACCATAAATGCTACATTTTTGAAAGCCAGAGTTGTGCTATAGTTCTTTGTCCAACTAGTGGTGAGGGGTGGGTTTACCACGGGTGCTCTCTGATGGGGGGGTGGAGAGGAAGTTGAAGCTAGGAAGGATGATGGACAGACAGTGACGACAAGCTGGCACTTAGCCATGGTGCTGTGTCCTGCTTCTTTAAGGTTGTCGAGGCCATGGAGATCATGTTATTAGCTGTTGTGTCTCCCGTCATCCGCTGTGAATGGCAACTGGAGAATTGGCAGGTGGCTTTAGTGACCACGGTGAGTATCTGCTTCATTGTTGTGAATGAGCCAACCAGAGGCCTGGGCTCCTCTTCCCTCATCCCCAGGACTGACCAAAGGATGACCAAAGGCTACCTCTCTACTTGGTGCTTTGGCTCCCTGAGCTTGCGGGCTGAAACCACAGCATGCCTCTTCCCCATTTTTCTTTCCCCCTTCTCCCTTTCTCTTTTCCTTAGACTGCTTGCTTCCCAGATTTGGGGAAGAGTCCAGGCAAGAGAAATGCAAATTAGAAAAGCGACCCTTAAGTCTTAGGTTAGTCATGGTTAGGTCAGAGGTCAGATCACTAAGAAGCTACTAAATTAGACCAATCACCAAATCACCGTCGCTGAATTTTGCTCTTACTCATTCACCTTTTCTCAAAGACCACTGTGAAAAGCCTTGTTAAGAATTGCATGACAAGTTTTGCTACAGAGTGGAATTAAGGCTACTATCCATCACTCTTTCAAAAAAGCATTAAGTACCAACTCATTGCCAGTAGATAGGGTGTGTGAGTGCATGTATGTTAGGAAGACCACAAGCGGTTCCATGCTGCTTAAGTAGCAAGAGAGAAGGAGGGAGTGACGGGAGGTGAGGTTGCCAAGGTAGGCAGGAGCTAGAGCACCTCATGGGCTGCACAGACTCCACTCCGGAGCCACTACCCCCAGTCATGTAAGCCTCCATGCAAAAAATATCTGACACATAGTATATATTACAGTTTTTCCAATTACCATTTTGTAAAAGGCGAAAGATTTATGCGATCTGAAGAGAAACCAGAGTATTCCAATTACCATTTTGTATAATAAAAATCAATTTTTATATAAAAGCATTACTGATTTCATAGTCATTATACATCTCTCAATAGATGGATATTAAAGTACACCTATCATAGAACTGGGTGGGATTTTTTTTTAACTCTTAAGAGGCTCCTAATATATAAAAATACCAGAGCCCAAAGTTGGGGGGTGGAGTGGGGAGCCATTGGAGGGCTCTCATCCTGAGATGCGGTCAGTTTTCAAAGAACTCCCAGGGCTGAGCTAGAGTGTGGGAGGCCAGCAGGAGGGGTGGGTGAGGCTGTGTTCTGGAAGTATTTAGGAGATAGTGTCAGCTAAGGAGGCCAATGAACCCCAGGGTAAGGAGAGAAGGCTGATTTACTTGGGTATTTAAGCTGGTTTTAATGAAGAGAGGGCTTTGTTGGGGTCAGGGGAAAACTTCCCCTTCACCCTCTGAAGTTTCACTAAATAATCAACTGGCAAGAGGCAGATTAATAGGAGATAATGCATATACAATTTTAATATGCACAGCACAGGGGAATTATAGTGGGATGGTTATCTACATTTATAGTCCCTCCCTCCCTCCCTTCCTTCATTCCTTCCTTCCTTTCTTTTTTTTTTTTCATGAATCACTTTTATTCTATACTTTTAGAACAGAGAAAATTTGTATTTTCATTTATTTATTTTTTAGAGGCCGGGTCTCACTCTGTCACCCAGGCTTGAATACAGTGGCACAATCACAGTTCACTGTAGCCTCGAACTCCTGGGCTCAAGTGATCCTCCTGCCTCAGCCTCCTGAGTAGCTGCCTTACAGGCACATGCCACTGCACCCAGTCCCACAGTTTTCTTTCTACAGGGTCGTGATTTTCAGGGTGTCCTTAAAATAATTTTGTCATGGTACATGTGTGCGAGAGCCCCACCTTTGTTGCCTCTCTGTTCCACTTTGTTAGGGTTTCGGTTTAACCCATTTTGATTCTGACAACAAAAGTGTTACTTGCCAATCCTTGTATCTTTAGAGCATGGCTGTAACTCTGTTTAATTATAACTGCTCTGCACCCCAGTTAGTTGTAGATTTGTGCATCTTATTTCCTGAACATGCTGGAGATCTGGGTGTGGCATTTGCATCTGCCACTTGTACAAAATTGTATTATGATACAGTGTTCAGAGTGCTCACCTTTCATGTACGTTTGGTTGTGATTATGTTTCCCAGTGGTGCCTAAGGAGGCTGCTCCTTTAATAGTGGTTGCACCAGTTCCCTTGTTAGATGCATCACAGCTCCAGCTTCTCTAAGTGACTAAACTCACCTATGAGGTGACTGCCGCCTGCTCTGACTTCCTCTCATTCTCATTTCTTTAGACTCTGTCAATCTTGCTCCTGGCTGAGTCTCATCTGACTTTGGGCATCTGTCCCCTGGGCTCACTGGCAACCATCTTGCTGACAGGAGGGTCTCAGGCTGATTAGCGACATGTTCATTTTCCCAGGCTCCACACCCCTTAACTCCAGCTCCACCTTCCCCAGAACGATAACCCCAATAACCCAATGGGAGTTACAGTGGCTACCTGAGAACATAAAGGATAAGGGTGTGTTATATCCCTTGTGCTTGCATATAAGAGAGTTAATGCTAAAGACATAAACCTCATGTGGTGCTTAAATCTAAAAGAGAAGAATCATTTTCACTGTAAAGATAGGCATCTACAGAAAAGAGCAGACCCTCCAAAGGGAGGGATGGCAAAGAGATGGGGGGTGATGCTTGTGGCTCAAAGGGGTAGGGCGCCGACCTCATATGCTGGAGGTGGCGGGTTCAAACCCAGCTCCGGCCAAAAACTGCAAAAAAAGAGATGGGATGAGGGAGTTTTGTCTCTGTACTCTCCCTAACAGGTTACAGAATCAGAGTTCACAAACCTTGGGTGTAACTGTACCAGGTTGCCCAATGCACAGCAAATCGGTACGCAGAGACCCCAAGTTTGAGCAGAGAAAGAGGTTTAATCTTAAGACACCCAAACAAGGAGACAGGAAATAATCTCAAATCCATCTCCTGGAGGAGTTTGGGGTTTGGGATTTTATTTTTTAATTTACAATTAATATTAATTTTTTAAATTATGATTTTAATTACAATTAATGCAACTAAGTTACAATGTTTGCATTTGTTAATTGGAGTCCTTCTTGTAGTTGTGTTGAGATTTTGAGGTGTTTGGACAAGTGGTGTGGTGAAGTGTGACGTTCCCTGACTGAAGAATGAAGGGTGGAGTTGGGGGTCAGGGAGATGGAAGAACTCCATTCTGAGGCTGTTCAATTCCTGGGGGTGGGAGGGAGGGTCTTCAAACTGGTTGGCATCAGCTGTTCATCTGGAATTCATCTTAATTTATCAACAAAAGCCTCATGAGTCCAACGTTGGTGATGCTACCTGTGGGGAAACTGGGGTTGTGAATGGTTAGAGTTATGTGGTTTTTGGCTAGTGAGCAGCCACAAGGCACTGAGTCAATATGTACCCTGACTGATGCTTAATTATAACCAGATTTCTGTTATACTCAGCATGGAATTCTTGTTAACGCTGTGAAAGCAGTTTCACCTGACTAACATAGGCTTTGAATTAAAGTTTCTGTCCTAGAAAGTACAGTGCAAAGGGCAAAATCATGACTTTTGTTGTTCAAGAATACAGAATGGCTTTTTATAGCTCCCTGTGGAAGAAATGCATTTAAGTCTTTCTTATGAAGAGTAAAGAAGAGAGAAAATGAGAAAGCAAAGCAAGCAGCCAAAGAGAAACAGGTTTTCTGCTGCTTTTTTTTTTTTTAAACCTAGAAATGCAAGTTAGTAGCTTGCCTTTGATTACCCTGGAGGTGATCAGTCTGGGCTCTTCCCAAGAGGAAATGCAGTGAATCTTGGGGCTGCTGGAAAGCAGAAAAATAAGCTGTCAGAAGGCTCCGACGTCAGCCTACAACTCGGGCTGAGTGAAAATGCTGCTGTCCAATCCCAGGTCCTCGAATCTTATCAGGGAAGGACAAGCCATTGTGGGACAGGGAAGGAAGATAAACTAGGTTTATCTTAGCATTTATATCTGTTTTGAAAAGCTTTGTAAGTGAATGATTATTTTTGGTGTCTGAAGTTGAGATTTACTTATATGAAGACCGCTGCTGGTGGCCTCAACTCATATAAAATAAGGCAGAGCATGAATGAGTAGAAATTTTTAAAAATTACAGTGCAATCACAATGACACACCTGAGTGGAGGCGGAGCTACCCTCTGGGTTCAGAAGAAGGAAGTGACCTGTGCCACGGACCCTTGTCTCCACACGGTGGCGGAGTCTTCAAGGTGTGGGGTCACCAGACAAGCGGCATAAACACCTGCCTCTGGCATCCTGAGCTCTCTAGCTAACCTTATATGTTAGCAGGAGCGGAGACTTTGTGAAACTCTTCACAAAGTTCTTTACTTTTTTCCCCTGTCATATTTTCAGTCTCCTTGGAGTGACGATGGATGAATGGTAAACGAGGTAAGTTAACACCTTCTACAGACTCTTAGAGAACCATTGTCTCCCTCCCACCTGCAGATGGTGTTTTTTGGCTACATGGTTTCCAGCATCCTCTTTGGCCTCCTGGCTGACAGATACGGCCGCTGGAAGGTAGGTCGGGCCCCACGATGTGATTGGAATTTTCTGTGGCGTTCCTACCACTGTTCCTTGTGAGTGGGCATTTCCTTGTTAGTACCCACATTAGAAAATGCAGATGTTTCCTTCCCCAACAGCACGTTCTTGAATTCCAGGCTTGTGCCCTAATGTGCCATCTCTTTTCGAGGTATCTGCCCCCCACTTGGTCCCCCGCAGTCCAGATATGGAGTTTGAGAAAAGGAGGTGCGTGTATCATGCATCTCTAGGCAGTCTCTGCCAAGAAGGCATTGAGGAGTTGAGGAAACAAAGGCTGAGAGTGGCTCTATTTGCAGTTTTAAAGGTTGGGACTTGTAAATAGTCACGGATGGCTCGGAGACCCCGCCCTTTGAATGGTTTTGTTACTCAGAGGAAGGAGTTGGTTAATACAGAAGGGTGGCTCTGCTACAAGGAGGCGCGAGGCTACCTTCCCATTTATCAATACGTCCACTTCCCCTAACACAGTGGTTCTCAACCTTCCTAATGTCGTGATCCTTTAATACAGTTCCTCATGTTGTGGTGACCCCCAACCATAAAATTATTTTCATTGCTACTTCATAACTGTAATTTTGCTTCAGTTATGAATTGTAATGTAAATATCTGATATGCAGGATGTATTTAGGCAACCCCTGTGAGAGGGTCTGTTTGACCCCCAAAGGGGTCATGACCCACAGGTTGAGAACCCCTGCCCTAACACATCAGTAAGGAGACATGGAAAGGCTGGTTTTGTTCCTTGGGGCGGCCCTATTTCTCTTGGGTGGTTTTCCTTTCTTGCTATCTTTTTTTTTTTTTTTTTTGCCATATTTTAAAAGGTGACCTTTTTTCTTGCAATAGAAGCAGACACCTCTTTGGTCACTTGAGGTTGTTTTTCTCTTAAATGGCTTGGTCTGACTCATTAGCTGCTGGAGCTGCAAGCTCAGACCTTAGAGGCCTTATTTTTCTTTCTTTTGGAGAGTTTTAGAGAGTCGATGGGCCAGATTGTTGCTCAGTTAATTTAGTGTCTCTTAACTAAAGTGACCATGTCTCTATCTAGTCCCTTTAGGCAGCTGGAGTTTAAAAGGGAATCATTTTGATGATTTTGAAGACTCACATCTACTGTACTGGAATATTGTTTGAAGATTTTTTTTCAGACCATTTAGAATAGTCGAGGGCGGGGCCTCTGGTCTCTGTCTCCGTTTTGTTGGATCTTCTTCTCATGAGTTTCTTTTGAAATATTTGTGGTGTAGCGTCATTAAGCACATTTAGCAAATTGCAGACTCATTCTTGGTCTTCTTCAGTATTTTTATGGAAAGCCTCTCAAGGATTATTTCAATTTTCCTTTTTTAGCCATTCATATACTAGTGTGGATTAACTGATAGAGGTCAGGATATCTCGGGTGATAAGTTCAGACATTCGAATCAAATTCCTTTGCAAATCCTATGGGTTTTTAGTTAGATCTGGAAAATCCTTTACAATCTTTTTAAGTTCAGTTTTGGTCCACGATTATATATTCCTGCTGGGTCTCCTCTTCCTGCTACTGTTTTCACTCTGAAAGGGGCGGCCAGAACAGGAGGTTGATTGTAGAAGGAGGCACAGTGCACCGGGGTGATAAATCAGGACATGGAAGGGTGAACTAAACGGACTCACAGGTATAGGAGAAGACAACAGAGGGACAAGAAGAGACTTCCAAGGTTTTTTTCTTTTTTTTCTTTTCTGAGATAGAATCTCATTCATTCTGTTCCCCTGTGTAGAGTGCTGGGGCATCATAGCTTACAGCACCTCAAATTCTTGGGCTCAAGTGATCCTTTTGCTTCCCAAGTAGCTGAGACTATGGGCGCCTGCCACAACACCCCACTAATTTTTATAGAGATAGGGTCTCACTCTTGCTCAAGTTGATCTCAAACTCCTGAACTCAAGCAGCCCACCTGCCTTGGCCTCCCAGAGTGCTAGGATTGTAAGTGTGAGCCACGGCATCCAGCCCCAAGGTTTTTTTTTTTTTAACCCTGAAATAGTTTCTGACGATTTAGTTTACCACGCAGGAGGGAAGCAATTTTTCTTGTATCTCTCTTAGACACTTCCAGATACCATAGAAAGTAGGCCTCTCATTCAATTTGGTTCTAAAAAACGTTTTTTCCAATTGTGCACACAATCTATTAACTTAGAAATTCCAGAAGACCCCTACTTTGGCTATTGTGATTTGAGGTCATCTTGAGTCGTGTGAGTCCATTTACTTAGGCATTTGCATGATAGAGTTCCATGTCCATGGCTGTTACACATCAGTCCAGCTGGTGTTTCCAAGGCAGGTGGCCCCTTGAAGGAAAGCTCAGTTTTTGAAAGGCAGTTTCTCATAATTTTAGACATTCCTCTTCAGAGGTGACCAGAGCTGGGGCTGAATATCAGGTCGAAGAATGTGGCTATGTGAGTGTCATTCCTCAAAGAGTCACCACTAGGTATCCAATTGCTCTTTTATGAGCCTCAAAATCGATGATCATCTTGCAGTGGTGGAGTGTTGAGGTGCCAGGTACCCAATCCTTACATGAACCTTTTGGTGAGCCATAAAGTCCCCACAGGTGTTCTTCCTGCAGGCAGGCCCCCTGAGACAGCTACACATCTCGAACAGATGTCCCAGAACCTCTGTAAAGTCTCTAGGCCTCTGGAACACCCAATCAGACCTGCAGGGACCGAGTGTCTCCTAACTTTGGAGCCTCCTCATGTACCTCTTGATTTGAAAGTAGCAGGAACTGGTCCAAATGAAAAGACAAGTCCAAATTACAAGCAATAGGAGACAGCTGCAGCTTTTAAAGCAGGCCCGGGGCCAGCACGGTGGCTCATGCCTGTAATCCTAGCACTGTGGGAGGCTGAGGTGGGTGGATTGCTGGAGTTCAGGAGTTCAAGACCAGCCTGAGCAACAGTGAGACCCTGTCTCTACTAAAAATAGTAAAACAAAACAAAATACAACCCCCCAAACTAGCCAGGCATTGTGGTGCGCCTAACACATTGTAGTCCCATGTGTTAGGAGGCTAGGGCAGGAGGATCTCTTGAGCCTCAGAGTTTGAGGTTGCTGTGAGCTATGATGCCACGGCACTCTACCCAGGGTGACAGAGTGAGACTCTGTCTCAAAAAAACAATAAAATGAAATAATAAGAACAGACTATGTAATGTTAGGACCCTCAAAAGTAAAACCAGCGCTGGAGGGCCTCCTATAACCTAAACCTCTGTGGGGGGGCAGTGATAGAGAGGGCAGAAATTCTCTGCAGAGCTGTAAGCCTGAATCTCCTCTCCAGAGACAGAAACAGAAGCCCTCAGTCTTAAAAGAGAGGTCGAAAAAGAAGCCCAAATAAAATCTAGCCCTCAACTGAAAGGAAGATAAGTGTAGAGTTTATCTGGGCTTCTTTTTCAAACCAGAAATTTTGACCTGAAGGAATAAACTGCAACAAAAGAAATGTAAGTAGGGAGTTTATTTGGGCCAATGTTAAAATCTGCAGCCCAGGAGTCATAGATTCAAGTTGACCTACATATATGCTCCAATTAGCAGCTGCTACAAGTGGATCTTTAAAAGCGGAGGTGGGGGGAGTAGTTAGGGAGTAGTTCTTAAGTTGTTGAACAAGAATCGACATTGGTTCATTAAGGTAACTTAATCAACTAGCTATATGTGGTTCTTTGTATCACAAATACCAGGAACATGAAGGTGAAGGGTGAGGGTCACATCATACAACTCGGGGTATCATTTTGAATAATTTGTTGTTAGTCTGGAAACTATAGGGATGGGAAGAAAAACAAAATGTCTTAAACCACTACCCTCAAGCAGGCAGGGAGCATGGCTGAAGTCTCCTGCTCAAGACTCTCTGGGCCTGATAAATTTTGCATATTTCACATTACTCAGACTGCTCTGAGCCACTTTGCTTTCTCAGGCTGAAGGATGTGCATAGTTAAAACATGAGAATGTGGGAATTTGCAGGTATAAACTTAAGTAGCTATCCATTAGTTAACTTTGGTATACCTTTGAAATTAAACTACTTGCTCAAAGTCACACACTAAGATAAAGTATCAGGACATAAATTATGTCCTCTGATTACAAACTCAGGTCTTCTTTGATTTCTAGTGAAGAATTCCTCTCTTAAACATAAAGAGAGAAACCTTAAAGAAAAACATTAATAGAATTGGCCCTATGTTTTAAAGCACATAAAATAAATATCATAGGCTCTTGTAAATTAGTATGAAAACACAAATATCTCCAAAAAAGTATACAAAAAAGAATTTTAGTAGAGAAGAAAAACAATTAGGAAACCTCAAAAAAAAAAAACGAAAATTAAAGGGGCGGTGCCTGTGGCTCAAGGAGTAGGGCGCCAGCCCCATATACCGGAGGTGGTGGGTTCAAACCCAGCCCTGGCCAAAAAAAAAAATAATAATAATTAAAGCTAAGAAGTTATCATAAACAAAATTTCATAGCAAGATAAAACTTTTTCCTTATCAAATCCATAAGGAAGTTTTTTCTTAAAGAATCTTGTACTGGCACTCAGAGAGGCTGAAGTAGGAGGATCTCTTGAGCTGAAGAGTTCAAGACCAACATGAGCAAGAGTAGGACCCCAACTCTACTGAAAATAGAAAAATTAGCTAGGAGTGGTGGCAGGTGCCTGTCGTCCCAGCTACTTGGGAGGCTGAGGCAGGAGTCTGAGGCTGCAGTGGGCTACAATGATGCCACTGCACTCAGGCCTGTGCAACAGAGTGAGACCTGGTCTCAAAAAATTATCAAGAGTGTCTTCTCTGGGTTGGACAATCAGAGTTATTTCAATATCTATCTCTTTTTTCTTCTATTTTGTCTACTATGAACGTTTATTCATATCATTAGAGAAAAATCAAATGCCTTAAATTTTCTCCTGATACTCATTTCCACACAGTGCATCATTGTACTCCTAATAGCCTTGTGAATGGACAGGGGACGCTTTCACTTTCTGCAGTACAAGTTCAGGGGTCTGCCCCCAGGAAGGGTGGGTGCAGTAGGGTAGTTATAAAGAACTGTCCAAACGTGGCTTGTCTGGGCTTTTAGACAGTAGCAGGGCATGGCTTGTATTGTGTGATCGTGAAAGACCAATGAGCTTGCTATAAATTAGCTCCTCAGAAGCACATGTGGATGGACTTGAATTACCTTCAGCAGGTGGGTTTTCTCCCTCTCCTCATTGAGGCAGATCCCATTAACAAGTCCTCTTTTGTTGCTTCAGATTTTGCTGATCTCGTTCGTGTGGGGATCCTATTTCTCCCTGCTGACCTCCTTTGCTCCCTCGTACATTTGGTTTGTCTTCCTGCGGACTATGGTGGGCTGCGGCGTGTCTGGCCACGCACAAGGGTAAAGATTTCCCCCAGAGGACCCCAAGTCAGAAACGTGTTCCCTTGCGGCAACTCATAAATACACATTGCTTGGTGGGCCAACAGCATCAATAACTTGCGAATGTGTGGGCTTCACTCATGTTAATCCATTTTGAGCTTTTTGTGTGTTTTTTAAGTGATGGCTGCTTATTTATTTCACTAAGGAGTTATTTCCTCATCGGAATGATGCTTGATGGTGAGACCGGCAGGCTACCAGATGAAGCATGTGTTATCTTGTTTTGTTCCTAAGGCTAATCATTATTTTCTAGATGAATAATATTTTACAGACTAAATACTAACCAAAAGTACCATATTAGGTAGGTAGGTAATGAAAGTGTCAATCTAAACACAGTTTATTAATTTCTTGAGAATTTGTTGCAAGAATTTATTTTGGTCATAAGCACCTGTAACATTTAGGAATAACCATTTTGAAGTGTTGTGACACTAGAACTTAAGACTTGGCCAAAATGAATTTGCCAAACAGGTTGTATTGAAATAGACATCATGAGCTAGGGGCCTGTAGCACAGTGGTTACAGTGCCAGCCACCTGCACTGAGGCTGGTGGGTTCGAACCCAGCCTGGGCCAGCTAAACAACAATGACAACTGCCACAAAAAAATAGCTGGGCATTGTGGCAGGCATTTGTAGTCCCAGCTACTTGGGAGGCTGAGGCAAGAGAATCACTTAAGCCCAAGAGTTTGAGGTTGCTGTGAGCTGTGATGCCACAGCTCTCTATGGAGGGTGACATAGTGAAACTCTGTCTCAAAAAAAAAAAGAAAAAAGAAAAAAGAAATAGACATGATGCCACTTATCTGTCTTCTATCCTTGTATAAGTGTGCAGGATCTTATTTCGCACGGCATGAAAGTTGTTATGCCAAATGTTCAGGTCCTTGGGAGCCGCCCTTAAATTAATAGGACCCCTCAGGTGATTTTTCTCCCGGGTGCCTTGGAGCAAGTTATCCTCAAATACATTAGATGTCAAAGCACCTAATTACTGCTTTGTGTTAGGGAAAGAATTTTTCTTCCCTGGAGCATAAGTTAAGCTTTGAGCTCTGGAGCCCTACAAGAGTTGGGCTCCAACACTAAGCATAATTTAAAACATCCCTCAGGAAATAACTAATAAATATGTTATAAACCCTAAACACTGGTTAATAATGGGAACAGAGAACAGCAACTAGGAAACTGACGAAACATGATTCCATTTATTCTTCTATTCACAAAGTTAACATGTATTTAATTAGAAACCTGTGTTTTGATTGTCGTCATTAGTTGGGAAAACTATTTACCTTCTCTTGAGTGAATTTTAATTTCCCAAGAAAACATTTTGTCAATGCTTCTTTTGGCAAAAAAGGATATGGCTAACAGCTTTTAAATGGTAGAATTTTAATATAACTTTCTGAGAGTAAAAACTGAAAGGGCTTTGGTGGCGTACCCAGAGATGAGACCAGGAGGAGTTAAGGCCAAGTTTAATGGAAGGGGACAGATCTGCCTGGGCAAAGATGGTGGCTGCACTGAAAGTGGTTGGAGACTTGTTTTTATTCTGTTCCGGTAGGCCTTTGTTCTGGGAGGAGATGTTGGGGAAGGGTTTAGGCACCTAACAAAAATGCAAACAGGGCAGCAGTTATAAGTTTATTTCTTACTGTTTCCCAAAGTGTTTATTAGCTGTAACAATTATATTTTCATGTATAATAAACATCTATGTTTTTGAATCCTTTATTCCTGTGATAAGAATAATTATGATTGTTTTTTTAAAAGATTATTTGGTTTTATAAAAACAAAATTATTGTGGGTTTTTTTCCTCTTCCTGTTCAGGCTAATCATAAAGACTGAATTTTTGCCCACAAAATATCGAGGCTACATGCTACCCTTGTCCCAGGTAAGGTAAAACAAAAGTTCTTCCAAATCTTCTGTATTCTGTAGGGTATGATGTACATACAGGCATCCCTCAAGGATATTTCAAGTTTGGTTCCAGATAAATAAAGCAAGTATAACAAAGCAAGTCACACAGATGTTGTGGTTGCTTGGTATATATACTATACCGTAGTCACTTAACTTTGTAATAGCATTATATCTAAAAAATAGGTACATGCCTTAATTAAAAAATTCTTTATTACTAAAAACTGCTAATGATCCTCTGAGCCTTCAGCAGGGAATAACCTTTCTGCTGCCTTGATGTTAATGGCTGCTGACTTATTAAGGAGGTGGTTGTTGAAATTTGGGTGGCTGTGGCAATGTCTGAAAATAAGACAACAATAAAGTTTGCCACTTCGACTGACTCTTCTTTTTGCAAAGGATTTCTCTGTAGCATGCGATGCTGTTTAATAGCATTTGATCCACAGTAGAACTCCTTTCAAAGCTGAAGTCAGACCTCCCGAAGCCTGCCACTGCGTCACCCCCTGAGTTTATGGAATTTTCTAAATCCTTTATGTCATCTCAACAAAGTTCATGGCATCCTCACCAGAAGCAGATTCCATCTCAAGAAACCACTTACTGTCTTTGCTCCTCCGTAAGAGGCAAACAACTCCTCTTTTCAAGTCTGAGCATGAGATCGCAGCAACGCAGTCTCACCGTCAGCCTCACTCCTAATTCCAGTTCTCTTGCTGGGTCTACCACGTCTGTAGTTATCGTGCTTCCTCCACTGAAGTCTTGAGCCCCTCAGAGTCATTCATGAGGGTTGGAATCAGCTTCTCCCAGACTCCTGTTAGTGTAGATATTTTGACCTCCTCCCAGGAATCACAAACAGTGTTTATGTTAAGACAGCCCCGCCTGGCACTCTAATCCTCCGTATTGACTTCCAGTTAGCCACTTGTTCAGAAATAACTCTAAGATTTCTACTTTATCTACTGTTCAATCTTGTTCTTAGGTCAAAATAACCATGACCATAAGTCTTGGCCTTAGGTAGATTCACATAACATTCTTGTCTTTCCTTGAGAAATCAACTTCAATTGTCTACACTTTCCTTCCCTATGCACATGAGCCCTGGGTCTAGGGGTTAATGTTTCAGGAATCCACCATCTCATCTTGTCTCACAACTGTCTGGGATTTGGCTTGTGTTCTTAAGTCTGTACTAAATGCTTCTTTCTGAGAAACGATCTTTGTCAGCCCCTTTCTTCACTCTTTAAGCTTTCACAGACTTTGGGAGGAGGTTTGCATTGACCTGACCTCCTTGGAACAAATGTCCTTGATGGCATCTAGAATGGTGAATTTTTTTTCCAGAAGATTTTCAGTTTCAACACAGAAATCACTATCTATGGCAGCAATAGCCTTGAGAAATATATTTCCCAAATAATAAGGCTTGTTAGGCTAGGCGCAATGGTTCATGCCTGTAATCCTAGCACTCTGGGAGGCTGAGGTGGGCAGATCACTTGAGCTCAGAAGTTCAAGACCAGCCTGAGCAACAGTGAGATCCTGTCTCTAAAAAAATAGAAAAACTGAGGCAAGAGAATTACTTGAGCCCAAGAACTTGAGATTGCTGTGAGCTTTAATGCTACAGCACTCTAGTCAGGGTGCCAGAGTGAGACTCTCTCAAAAAATAAAAAATAAAAATGAAGATATAATTTATAAATAAGAATAAGGTTTGATATTCAAAATTACTCCTTGGTCCATGGGCTGCAGAATAGATGTTGTGTTAGGTATAAAAACATCAATCTCTTTGTACCTCTCTACCCAGAACGCTTGAGTGATCAGGGGCACTATCCATGAGCAGTAATACTTTGAAGAAAATCTCTTTTTTTTTCTTTCTGAGCAGTGAAATCTCAAGCATGGGCTTAAAATATTCATAACCATGCTATAAGAAGATGTGCTGTTATCCAGCCTTTGTTGCTTTATTTTCTAGAGCACGGGCAGAGAAGATGTAGCATTCTTCTTAAGGGCCCTAGGATTTTCAGAACAGCTGATAAGTATTGGCTTCAACTTCAATTCACCAGCTGCGTTAGCCTCTAACAAGAGGCTCCTTCCCCCCCAAAAAGTCAATCTGTCCTTTGAAACTTTGAAACCAGGCATTGACTCTTCCTCTAGCTATGAAAGTCCTATAAAGCATCTTCTTCCAATAGGAGACTGTTTCCTCTACATTGGAAAGCTGTTTTCAGGGCAGTCACCTGCATCAATGACCTTACCTAGAACTTCTAGATAACTTGCTGCAGTTTCTCCATCAGCATTTGCTGTTTCACTGTGTGCTTTTATGTATGGCGATGACTTCTTCCTTAAGTCTCATGACCCAACTTCTGCTAGCTTCTCCTTTCTTCTGTAGCTTCCTCACCTTTTTTAGCCTTCATAGACCAAAGAGAGTTAGAGCCTCACTATGGATTAGGCTTTGGCTAATGGAAATGTTATCCAACCTCTCACACTTTCTCCATATTAACAATAAGGACATTTTATTTTCTTATTGTTCATATGTTTATTGGAGTAGCACTTTCTTTTTTTTTGAGACAGAGTCTCATTTTGTCACCCTCAGTAGAGTGCTGTGGCGTCATAGCTCACAGCAACCTCCAACTCCTGGGCTTAGGCAATTCTCTTGCCTCAGCCTCCCGAGTAGCTGTGGAGTAGCACTTTCAATTTCCTTTGAGAACTTTTTCTTTGCGTTTACGACTTGGCCAGAACTGTTTGGCACAAGAGACCTGGCTTTTGACCTATTTCAGTTTTCCTTGCGCCTTCCTCGCTGAGCGTAATCCTTCCTAGCTTTTGATCTTCAGTGAGAGAGGTGGGACTCTTCCTTTATTTTAACCCTTAGAGGCCACTGTAGGTTTAGTGATTGGCCTAATTTAAACATTGTGTCTCGATGTAGAGGGAGGCTTAAGGAGAGGGAAAGAGATAGTAGAATGGCTGGTTGGTGGAACAGTCAGAACACACACAACATTTGCCATTTTCAAGTTTGCTGCCTTACGTGGCTGCCATTTGTACCGCCCCCAAACAAGTACTATAGTAATACCAAAAATCAATGGTAACTGATCACCACAGAGCTATAATAATGAAAAAGTTTGAAAGACTGAGAATATTACTAAAACATGACACACAGATGTGAAATAAGCACATACTATTGGAAAACAAAAGTACCAAAGGACCTGCTTCATGCAAAGTTGCCACAAACCTTCCATTTGTGTGTATATGGGGAGTGGGAACCAAAATTTGCATTATCTGTGAAGCATAATAAAATAAGGTATGCCTGGACGTACTTTTTTCCTTCTAGTTGATTGCTCTCTGGTTAATACCACTGCCTATTTCTTGGCATCAACCAAAGAGCACTGGGAATGCTTGAAGCCAGAGGTTAAACGCCAAGGTTTTCTGAGCCCAGAGCTTCTATCATCCAACAGTGCGATTTTATATAGAACATAGTAACCAGGAAATATTCCAGAGATAGGTGTCCTCGGAATTACAGAAGCCCAGGAAGGCATCTGGGATAAACTTTTTCACCCTGCTGGGTCTTTAGTGGTGGGCCCCAGATATTACCCTCCTCCGAGGATTCTGCTGTTTGCAAGTCCATAATCTGATTGCACCTGAGGGAACAGGCCATGCTTGCCTTCCCCTAGCTGAGCCATCTATTTGGATGAAAGGATTGGGGCACTTCCTGCCTGCCATTGATTATTGGCTTTGAATTCATAAGGTATATCAATCTACGTGCCCTATACCACCTGTGGTTATCCAAGAACCTTGACCTTTCAGAAGGACTGGGAAAAAGATGACCATTCCCACAGAAACATTATGTATTTGGCAATAAATAAAGCAGTGGGATAATACTCTTATTTGTTGTTGTTGTTATTGAACTTAGTCAATAAAAAAATAAAAACAACCAAACAAGCATTGAAGACTAACTCCATGTTCTTCCCAGCTTTCTTCTCCTGATCTGTAAGACAGTGGCACACACTTTTCATATTTACTGTTTGAATTTTGCAGTTAGTGTAATTTGTGGAGCCTGGTCTTGCTGAAGCTCATCCATGGATATTTTCCCTTCCTCTCACCCTGCCTCACACCCGGTTATCTCTCTTCCTTGCTAGTCTTCTTTTCCATGTCTTCTGAGATTATCCAATCTGCTCCAATGATTTTAACCATCTATAAGTCTATGATCCCCAAATCTTTATCTACAACAGAAAGCACCTCCTTCAACTTCAGGCCCAGGTAGCCAGTGACCTGATAGTCAATTGAATGTCTTACAAATATGAGATACTCTGTGCTAATCACTTCATTTTTCCCTGAATCCTCTAATTTCTGTGTTTCCACTGGCAGTTCATAGTGGAATTGAGCTATTTTCTCAGTTATCTAGGCCTCAAACTCAAGAGCCATCTGTGTTGTCCCTGCCCTTCATCCCCATTCAATCACCAGCCCTGTTAACTCATCTCCTGGTGTCGGACTCTCAATCCGAGTGTCCACCAACAAACCCTGTCATCTTATCTTCAAATATGAGCCAGATCCATTAGTTAAATTTTTTTTGCATAATTAGTATGTGTCAAAATGTATCCATTAAAAATAAAACTTGGCTTGGTGCACAGTGGTTATGGTGCCAGCCACATAAACCAAGACTGGTGGGTTTGAACCTGGCCCAGGCCAGTTAAATGACAATGACAACTACAACAAAACAAGCTGGGCATTGTGGCGGGCACCTGTAGTTCCAGCTACTTGGGAGGCGGAGGCAAGAGAATCGCTTAACCCAAGAGTTTGAGGTTGCTGTGAGCTGTGATGCCACAGCACTCTACTGAGGGCAACATAGTGAGACTCTGTCTCAAAATAAATAAAATAAAATACAACTTAATAGAACCATTTTAGAGCCATTTCATTATGAAAATCCTATTCAGTGCCCCATCACCTGTTACCTGGTTGAATGTAGAAGCCTGTCTGTCTCCTAGGCTAGAGTGCAGTGGCATCATCATAGGTCACTGCAACCTCAATTTCTTGGGCTCTAGTGCTCCTCTTGCTTCAGCCTCCCAAAGTGCTGGGATTATAGGCACCTGCCACCATGTCTAGCTCTTTTTTGTTTTATTTTTTGTAGAAATAGGGTTCTTGCTATGTTGTTCAGGCTGGTCTTGAACTCCTGGGCTCTGGCAATCCTCCCGCCTCAGCCTCCCAAAGTGCTAGGATTGCAGGTATGAGCCATTGCACCTTGCTCTAATCAGTTTCTGAAATAATCTTGTGGTTTTTTTTGTAATAGAATTCTTTCTTTTTTTTTTTTTTCTTTTTTGAAGGTGAGTCTAACTCTGTCACCCAGGCTGGAGTGCTGTGGCATCAGCCTAGTTCACAGCAGCCTCAAACTCCTGGGCTCAACTGATTTTCCTGCCTTACCCTTTGAGTAGCTAGGACCACAGATGCCTGCCACAATGCCTGGCGAATTTTTCTATTTTTGATAGAGATGGAGTCTCACTCTTGCTCAGGCTAGTCTCAGACCCCTAAGATCACATGATCCTCCTGCCTGGGCCTCCTAGAAATCTAGGAGCCACCACATCCAGCCTATAATCAAATTCTTTAGTGACAAAATAGTTATGCTTTAGTGTCTCCAAAACGTCCATTATCTTTCTCCATCTCTGTGAGTAGTATGGAGTTATTGTTTCCTCTCACCTTTAGACAGGTGAATAATGCTTAGGTGAAGGCCCAGAGTTGTTCTAATTCCTAGCCAACAGGCCATAGCAGGCTCCGTGTTATTTGCTTGATATAAAATGATTATATATATAAAATATATATAAATACAAATACAAATATATACACATCAAGTACAAAAACCAAAATGTGGAGCAATATATATAGTTGGAACCATTTGTGAAAAAAGAGAAAACCAAAAAATATCCTTATTAGCTTACATACACTCAGACCAGCTTTGGAAGGATCCAGAAGAAGCTGGTAATACGTGTGTGTTTCCTTCTGAGAAGAGAAACCAGCTGGCAGAGACCTAAAGAGAACATCTTCAGGGTGGCGCCTGTTGCTCAAAGGGGTAGGGCGCCAGCCCCATATGCCAGAGGTGGTGGGTTCAAACCCAGCCCCGGCCAAAAACTGCAAAAAAAAAAAAAAAAAAAAAAGAGAACATCTTCATAATTATTTCCTTTGTGCCTTTCAAGTCATGATCCAGGTCGTGAATAAATGACTGTTACTGAGACTTCATAGGGCCCCAGAGTTTTTAAAGTTCAATGGTATGACTGACTGTCTTTCCAGCTTTGTCTCCCACTTGCAGAAAACAATCTCAACCACGGAGAAGAGACTTGTCCAATGGCGTCCAGGCCTTTAGAGGAGGCCTGAACTGTCTGCTCCTCCACTGAACGCTCTCCCCATCTCAGCCTTAAAGAGAGCAAAGCACGGGGCGGGGTGGCTCCCGAGGGACAGTGCTAAGCTCCAGGGCAGGATCAGCTGTGGCCTTTCCCTTCCCCACCCAGGTGTTCTGGCTTACTGGCTCCCTGCTCGTCATCGGCCTGGCCTCTGTGGTTGTCCCCAGCATCGGCTGGCGCTGGCTCATCCGAGTGGCCTCCATCCCGGGCATCATCCTCATCATGGCCTTCAAGGTGAGTGAGCACCCCTGGCTCCTCCTGTCCTGCCTACCCCACCTGCACACAGCCCTCATCTCCTCCAGCCTGCCTTGTCCTTGCCCATGGGAGTTTTCTCTGATGACTCTCTAACCTTCAACGCTCACTCTCACCCGTTAGTTATTGTTGGCATGTTCTCAGGCCACCATGGACCTGCCAACCTGTCTCCCTGTTTACTCTCTCATCTGTAAGCTGCCCCATTACAGAACCCTCATCCTTCCTTGGTTTCTAGTAGAATTTATGCCTAATTGACTTATTGGTCAAAGACAGGATTGTGTTTTTGGTCACCCACCCTATGAAATGAAAGAATTTCAGAATTCATAACCGCCCTTCCTTGATGGTCATTGATTCTGAGCCTCAACCCCACGCAGGCAGCCCTATAGCAACACATCTGTCAGAGCACGCCTGCCCTCGGGCATGTAGATTTCTATAGTATTTCCCATCTCCAGGCAACCTAACCAAGGAAGGGCTTTCTGACTTTGAGAAGAATTTTCTCCCTTAGAAATTTACTTGAAAGTCCTGCTGTTTTTCTGAAAAACAAGAGATCTATCTACTACTCATGACATCCCATTAAATAAACATTTAAGAATCTGTGTCCCACCAAGCCTTCCCTTCTCTAAATGAAGCAAGTCATTTACCTTCAAGTCTTTTTTAAGACATTTGGTCCCAGAGCCCTGTTAGTTTTCTTCTGGACATGCCCAGATGGTCATTGTCTTCTAGGCCATGAACTGTTGCTCAGAGTCACACCCAGGCCTCTGGGTGCCCTGGGACCAGGGGCTGAGTGGGCCTGTTTGTTGCGCTTGGTGGGCCTGTTGCTTCCTGTGACCAGAACACCTGTCTCTCCTGATGCTGCCCCAGACTTGATTGTTTCTCAGCCAGCTAGATCCCACCTGGGGTTCTTCTGGGCTTGCATCAACTACAACCTTAAGATCTGATCTGTATGAGTTGTTTCCAAGCCTAGAACATGAAATCTGATTGTGTAATTTATGTAGTCTCTTAAATCTAAATTAAATGCAAATATTTAAGCTTCCTCCTTTGTTTTTATCTCTGTATCCTGTCTTCCTTGTCTCCCTAGAGAGGGAGCCAGTGTGGCCTCTTGGCTCTTAAGCCAGACTTTCTGGACCACAGTTCTGGCTCCACCATCCTGGAAAGTCAGCCTCCCACTTTGTGCCTAATGAATAGTACATATCTCATAGGACTGTTGCAAGGATTAAGTAAGATACCACATAAAACTCTTCATTTAGGCTCAGTGCCCATAGCACAGAGGTTATGGCACCGGCCATATGCACCAAGGCTGGTGGGTTCAAACCCGGCCGGGGCCTGCTAAACAACAATGACAACTACAACAAAAAAATAGCCGGGCGTTGCGGTGGGTGCCTGTAGTCACAGCCACTTGGGAGGCTGAGGCAAGAGAATCTCTTAGGCCCAAGAGTTTGAGGTTGCTGGGAGCTGTGACACCACAGCACTCTAGGGTGACAGCTTAAGACTCTGTCTCCAATAAAATATATAAATAAATCTCTTCATTTAGTGCCTAGAACAGTCTATGCTCAATGTGTGTTAACTACTGAGCTATAATAAATAGCTATAAATAGCTATAAATAAATCTCTTCATTTAGTGCCTAGAACAGTCATTGCTCAATGTGTGTTAGCTACTGAGCTATTGCTTTTTTTTAAAAAAAATTATTTTGAATCTTGATCTTCCCTTTAGTTCATATTGCGTATGTACCAGACTCAACACATTACACAATTTTACAAAATATTTACAAAATATTCGCTATATGTTGGCCACCTCTTTGTAAAGTTTTGTAATGAATATTTTGTAAATAAAGGTACATTTAGATATAATTGCCCATTTCCCCCTAGGCATGGTGGCTTTTGGGACGCCCTTTATATTCCAGGGTTAAAAAGATGCATAAGACAGTTTTTTTGCTTGTCTCCACGGTGGCGATGGAGCCTATGGCTACCGGAGCCTGGGGGCTGCGGCTATGGCAGGTCGCTGGCGGCAGGGCGGGTTGGAGATTTATAGCAACATCACCGGCTTCTCACCTGTCACTGACAGACTTGAAAGAAATGCGGAATCATCTCTTTAATAAAGAGAAAAAAAGGCAATTATCATTAACTCCCCGAACTGAGAAGACAGAAGTTAAACATGTTGGAAAAACTGACCCTGGCAGTATCTTCGTGATGAATAAAAACATTTCAACACCTTATAGTTGTGCCGTGCATTTAAGTGAGTGGATCTCTAAGAAGTCTATTTTGGCTCTGGTGAACGGAGAGCCTTGGGACATGTATAAGCCTTTGACCAAGTCCTGTGTAATTAAATTTCTTACTTTCAAAGATCGTGATCCAAGTGAAGTAAATAAGGGTTATTGGCATTCTAGTGCCATGATGATGGGCTGTGTAATAAAGAGGGCATTCAAAGACGAATATGTGGTCAGTTTGGTTAGAGCTCCAGAAGTTCCTGTGATTGCTGGTGCTTTCCGCTATGATGTAGTTTTGGATAAGAGACTTGATGAGTGGATGCCAACAAAAGAGAACCTATGTTCCTTCACAAAAGATGCTCATACTTTAATTTATAAAGATCTTCCATTTGAAACCCTGGATGTTGAAGCAAAAGTGGCATTAGAAATAATTTCAACACAACAAGTACAAAATAGATTCCATAGAAGGGAAAGCATCTCAGAACCCTGTGAGGATAGTTAAGCTACACAGAATTGGTGACTTCATTGATGTGAGTGAGGGCCCTCTTATTCCAAGAACAAGTATTTGTTTCCAGTATGAAGTGTCAGCAGTTCACAATCTTCAGCCCGCCTCTCCAAGTCTTCTGCGAAGATTCCAGGGTCTCTCTTTACCTGTTCACTCGAGAGCACATTTTACAATATGGGATAAGCTATTGGAAAGATCTTGGAAAATGGTAACTGAAGATCAAACTAAACCAAGAGAAGAAAGTGCATCTACCTAACAACTTTATAAAATTTAAATACGTATAGTAAATTAAAATGAGATTTTAAATATAAACAAAAAAAAGACACAGTTTTTACTATCCAGAACCTCCCAGCCAACCAGCAAGAGACAGATATGAATGCAAAAAAATGATAGTGCTAACTAGATCGGGGTAAGTGCTGTAGTGGCTAAAGCTCTGTGGGTGCTCAGAGGTAAGAGTGATTTATTCCTGTGGAGATGTGCTGTTGGATTTAGGCCTTGAGGAACGTAACAGACAGCCTTTGGCTGGCCAGAGAGGGTAGAAGGGGCATTTGGGTGGGCCAGTCATGAAGATGTGAACATGCAGAACATGTTTGGGAGGCTGCCTGGAAAGAGAGGGGTGCTGGCAGGAGGCAGGCTGGGAGGACAAGCTTGTGGCTGGATTGTGAAATGCCTTGAAGACCAACGTCACTGGAGGTATTAGTACTGTAGAATCTCCACACCTGGCCATCTCCCTACATTGCCACTTCTTAACTTGACCTAATTGTTCATAGACTGGACACACAGCACATGTACCTATCAGTACAGCAGGCCTAGTTCCTTATGATGACCACCTCCACAGTTTGACCGGTTTGTTTGCAGTCCCTTGGGTGGTCAGCTCACAGGTTCTACTGTAGCAGGGGACTGTGTTTAAGGAGGGTATTGAGAGATATTTAAAAGGGGACTTCCCACCAAAGGTGCTCTGGGGATGCTGGGCATCAGGAAATAGAGATGAAGCTGGAAAATCAGTTACAAGTGTCAGAATAATCCCAGTGGGAGACCTGAACTTCCCACTGGCCATGGGAATGCAAGGAGATGCTTTTCTGAGAAAGAACCACAGCCTTGACTGAATGAGGCCCGAGGGACAGGGCGTGGTCCAAGTTGATTGGCGGGCTACAGTGGAAGTCCAGGCTGCCTTCTGCATGTGATGAAGTACAGGCAGTCCCCGAGTTACAAACGTCCCACTTAACATCTGATTCATATTTACCAACGGGGGCTATTGGAGACAACCGGTAAATGTACCTGTTCCAACTTACATACAAATTCAACTGAAGAATAAACCTACAGGACTTATCTCATTCATAACCTGGGGACTGCCTCTACAGTATTCAGATACCAGTGGTTGAGGATAATCAGGACTGATTGTCCACCATGCAGGGGCAGAAGCTCCCTGTTACTGTCACCCTTCAGGGCTTGCATGGTAGCAAGGGCAGCAGAGATTTACCGATTGCATCTAAGAATTTCATTGTGTTGACGACAAGGTTCAGGTCCAGCCCTACTAGTGCAAAGCTTGGTAGCAGCTCATTGTCATCCCAGATGGGACTATGAAAGGTGGAATTGACCTTTTTGTTCCAATGAACCTTGAATTCAGCAGAACACCTGCCATTTTTTATGCCTTTAATCCGACTCATGCTCATCCTATCCCAGGAAAAGTGGGACTGGACAGTGACAGCTGTGCTCCTGGGTCTGCAGCAGTTGCCACTCTGATGATCTTTGTAATCTCTGCCCAGTTTATTCCTGAATCTGCTCGGTTCAATGTCTCTACTGGGAATACCCAGGCTGCCCTGGCCACCCTGGAGAGCATCGCCAAGATGAACCGCTCGTTCATGCCAGAGGGGAAGCTGGTGGAGCCCATCCTGGTGAGTTCAGACTTCTGCACCCAGCTCCACTCTGAGCCCTGGGACCTCGGTAAGTGACTCATCTGTGTTTTCCTTGTCAATGAAATGAGAACAGTAACATCTACCTTGCGGAGCTAATCACGTGATTTGGCGTCATCGTTTATAGGTGAGAGAGTGTTTTTTTAATTTTATTTTCTTACACTGGCCTTGTCTTATTTTGATATCAAGGCTATAAATCTCATTACTTGATCTTTTTCACATCTCTGAAATAGTTTATATAAGGTAGGAATTAATTGCCTTCAATGCTTGGTAAAAATTTGCCAATAAAGTTGTTCAACCTGGTATCTGTTTTGGGTGAGGGCACTTGGAGAACTATCCACCTTGGAGCAGAGGGTTGTTTTTTCTTTTTAAAAATAAAGCTGCTTTTACTGTGGTAAAATATACATAAAATTTATCCTCATAACTATTTTTCAGTGCACAGTTAAGTCATATTGAATATATTTATATTGTTCTGCAACTATAACTAGAACTCTTTTCATCTTAAAAAAATGAAATTCTCTACCATTAAATAAAAACTCTCTGATCCCTCCTCCCCCAGCCTCTGGAAACTATCATTCCACTTTTTGTATCTATAAAACTGACTACTCTAGGCACCCACTGCAAGTGGGATCACACAGTATGTGCCTTTTTGTGACTGGTTTATTTCACTTGGCCTAACATCCTTATGTTTAGTCCATTCAAAGGTTTTCTTTTTTTTTTTTTAAGGCTGAATAATATTTCATTTTATGTATATACCACATTTTGTTTATGTGTTTCCAGTCAGTCCTTTACTTTTAACCATTGTGTGTTTCTTATAATCTATAATTGATTTTTTCCCTCCACTCAATCTGGTTTTCTGTGCCTTTTAATAATGAGTTTGATCCACTTAACATCAATTGTGATTACTGGTATATTTTGACTTTTGTCACTTCCTTTGAATTTCTTCATAACTATGTCATTCCTTTTTTCCTTTCTTAACTTTTATTAGATTAATTCAGTTTGCTTTTCCTTCCCCTATATTTCCTTCTATTGGCTTGAGACTTACGCACTCTCTTTTATTATAGAGGCAGACCTTAAGTATTGAAAACATGCACTGTCAGGGTCATGCCCACGAGGCCGACCTCGGTTGAGAGCCAACAGAGGAAATGTCTTTGGGGAAAATCATGAAAATCTACATAAGCTTAAGACATACAGTCTGAGAATCCCTGGAGTACATTATCTCACGCCATGTGGCAGATTGGGACATGGACGTGGGACACGGACGCAATTCTCTGGCTTCTTCAGAAGGCTTTTATTGATCTCTAACACAAAGCCTATATGCAAAATGCAAGGATGCCCCAAAAGATAGGGTTAAAGAATTCCAAGTCCCTAGGAAGAATGGATGGAGGGAAAGGCTGAGTATGTTAACAAATGGCAAAAGCTGTATTTAGAAAGGGAGAAGGGAAGGGAAAACCAGTTTCTTTCTTTCTTTTTTTTTTTTTTTTTTTTTTGAGACAGAGTCTCACTATGTCGCCATGGGTAGAGTTCCATGGAGTCACAGCTCATAGCAACTTCAAACTCTTGGGCTTAAGCAATACTCTTGCCTCAACCTCCTAAGTAGCTGGACTATAGGCACCCACCACAATGACTGGCTATTTTTTGTTGTAGTTGTCACTGTTGTTCAGCAGGCCTAGGCCAGGTTCAAACCTGTCAGCCCTGGAGCATGTGGTCAGCACTTTAACCACTGAGCTACTGGTGCAAGTGTGGGGTGGGGAACCAGTCTCATCCCTGCAGGGCAAGTCAGCCAGGTTCTCTAATCTAACTGCCAATCAGGAGTTCAAAGGATGTAGCCCCACCCCTGCCTCCTGACTTTTGGGCCACAGGGATGGTCTTAGCGACTTTGCCCTTTTTGGTGACCTCTGTGCTCCTTTCATCTTGGGTGGTGAGCCCAAGATGAGCCCCCAGGGATGGTGCGTCTGCTGTGCTTTCCCCTGGATTGAGGCCGGGGCTCTGCTGAGAGATCAGCCTATCTACCTCCCACAATATCTAATATTATTTGGTACCTTTATCTGTCTTCTAGACAACACAAGTACCTTCAATATAATCTTGCCAATTATTATCAACCAAATCTTTTTGCCTAGTATTTGTTTCACTTTGTCTATAAGTGTCCCCAAATTCATCATTATTTTAATGCTAGTGTTTCAGACTTAACATTTTCAGTACTGCCTTTTTCCCCATTGTTTTCCAAATTCAGTCTTTATCACCAGTTATTCCTTGTATCCTCTTTTCTTTCTATAGAGTAAATTCGGTTTATTCTTCATGCTTAAATATTAAATGTTGGATCTGACTGGGTTTACTTGGGTATAGGAAACATGGTACACAGCTATCTTTGTCACATGTAAATGGCAAACCAATTGTGCAGATTTAAAAAAAAAATCCATCCCTTATATATTTGAATCTATTTTTGAATATTCTGTTCTAATGATTTATAGATTCAAATATATGTGGAGATTTATTATATGATAAAGATAACATTTCAAATTGTTGGGGAAAGGATAGACAGGTCTATTATTGGTTGGATATGACTTTTAATTACAGTATTTTATAATACATTTTTCATATTTGATAGAGTAAATTCTCCTGGTCAAATATCTTTTTTCTCATTTTCTTTTTTTTTTTTTGGCCAGGGCTGGGTTTGAACCCGCCACCTTCGGCATATGGGACCGGCGTTCTACCCCTTTGAGCCACAGGCGCCGCCCCATTTTCTTTTTTTTTTTTTGAGAGAGAGCCTCTAGCTGTCACCCTGAGTAGAGTGCTATGGCGTCACAGCTCACAGCAACCTCAACTTGGGCTTAATCAATTCTTTTGCCTCAGCCTCCCAAGTAGGTGCGACTACAGGTGCCCACCACAACGCCCAGCTATTTTTGTTGTTGTTGTTACAGTTGTCATTGTTGTTTTTTAGCTGACCCTGGCTGGATTTTGAACCTGCCGGCCTCGGTGCATGTGGCTGGCACCCTACCCACTGAGTTATGAGCACCACCTTTTTTTCACATTTTCTAAGCTATTTTCTCAGGCCTATTTTTCTAAAACAATTCTGGAGTCACTTCAAGGTTTGCTCACATCTTCCCATCAAAAAAATCCTGTGAGAGTTTAATTGGGTTTTTTTTTTTTGACGTTGCAGGCTAATAGAGAATCAATAGCTTTAGAATACTGAGGATTCTTGTCCTGCTAGAGGTATATTTCCCTACTTAGTCTATGTTTCTCAGCAGCGTTTTATAGCTACTTATGTAAGTCCTGCGCATTTCTTATAAAATGTATTCCTATCCACTTAATTTTTAAAAGTCTTGTGTAAATGCTTTAAAAATTAATATGTTCTATCCGGTTCATCCCTTTTATTTTCTGTGCTGTGTGGCTCATTTATTTTCACGCTTGTTCTCTGAAACAGTTTTATAGCTTCATAGCCCCCTTATCAACAGTATATGCCAATTTCTTCAGTGCTAAATGGCACTTATTCTAATAGGATTCTTTGTGAACTGGTTGAAGTAGCCATTTCTCTGAGGAACAGCAAGAAACATCCTTAATGTGAGATCTAAACTAGCGCTAGGACTTAATACTTCCCAGTGCTTAGCCCCAACATTTGCCCACACCCAGCTCCCACCTTTCTCTCTCCATAGAATGTTTATTCTTGAGACTGACAAGTATGTACATTGCAAACTGACCATGTTGAAAACAGAACTTCTCATTTTCCTCCACTGACCAGTTTCATTTCCTTGTTTCTGTTCCCTCCCTCCCTTCCTTCTTCTTTTCTTATCTTTTTTCTATTTTTTTTAAACTTTTTTTTTTTTTTTTTGGTTTTTGGCCAGGGCTGGGTTTGAACCCGCCACCTCCGGCATATGGGACCAGCGCCCTACTCCTTGAGCCACAGGCGCCGCCCCTTATCTTTTTTCTTTTCTTCTTCCCTTCCCTTCCCTTTCTTTTCCCTCCCCTCCTCTCCCCTCTCCCTCTCTGTACCCTCTCCCCCTCTTCTTCTTCTCTTTCTTTCATGGCAAATGCACGAAACAAAATGTAACATTTTAACCTTTTTCTTTTTTAGAGACAGAGTCTCACTTTGTTGCCCTTCATAGAGTGCCCTGGCGTCACAGCTCATACAAACCTCCAGCTCTTGGGCTTAGGCGACTGTCTTGCCTCAGCCTCCCGAGTAGCTGGGACTACAGGCGCCCGCCACAACGCCTGGTTATTTTTTTGTTGCAGTTTGCCCGGGGCCGGGTTTGAACCCTCCGCCCTCAGTATATGGGGCTGGCACCCTACTCACTGAGCCACAGGCGCCGCCCTTAACCATTTTTAAGTCTACAGTTGAGTGACATTAAATACATTCAAAATGTAACCATCACTACTACTTTTTCACCATCCCAAACAGAAACTCTGTGTCCATGTGGCAATAACTCCCTTGCCCTTCGTAGCCTCCACTCCCCTTTCTGTCTCTATGCATTTGCCTGTTCTTGGTATTGCATAGAAGTGGAATCAGTGATATTTGTGCCTGGCTTATTTCGCTTCATGTCCCCCACCAGCTTGTATTTAATGCTTGTCTTGCTCTGCAGGGAACCAGCCCATCCCAGTGGCCACGTCGCATCAGCTGCCAGGTCCCATTGTGCTTTCACATTTTGCGTATCTTTTACATACATTCTCTTTCTTTGACACAGCCCCCTCTTTGCCTCATGTCCCTCTGATTTTACCCAGCACAATGCTGTCAGATGAATATTCTTTTTCTTTTTTTTTTTTTGAGACAGAGTTTTGTTCTATCACCCAGGCTGGAGTGCAGTGGCAATATCATAGCTCACTGCAACCTCAAACTCCTGGGCTCATATGATCCCCTCATCTCACCTTCCCAAGTAGCTGGGACTACAGGTGTGCCCCACCATACCCAGCTAATTTTTCTTATTTTCTGTAGAGACAGGGTCTCACTTTATTACCCAGGCTGATCTCCAATTCCTGGGTTCAAATGATCTCGCTTTTTCCTTCCGAAGTGCTGGGATTACAGGTGTGAGCCTCCACACCTGCCTAGATGAATATTCTAAAAACATCACACACCACCCCACTTGCTCAGGAATCATCAAGAACCCTCTGGCCCCAGTACTAGTTGAAGCCCAGAGAATCCTCATCCTGGCATTCAAGGTCTCCCACAATCTTTATCAATCAGCCATTGGAGCAAGTGAGTGTACAGATTCATGGCTTGGTGCAAATTTTGGTAGGCGGAGGAGGAAAAGGACAGAATGTAAGGATAAGGACATCTGGCAGAGTGAGAAGGTATCACCACCAAGGAGGGGAATGAGTACAAGGCAGGACAACAGCACAGAGAAAAGCTGCCTGTTCACAGGCTTACAGGGCTGGCGTGGCCACTGGAAGCCAGCTCTGTACTCAGCTCTGCTGTGACTGAGACGGGTCTAGAGCAGCCACAGGCCTCCCTGCATCCCTCTGCTGAAACTGTTCTCTTGGGGACCATGGGGCCATAGCAGGACAAGCAATGTCAAGACTGTCCTCTATGCAGGCAAGAGGGGGTTGCTGTGAGTGTCCCTGACTGGTTTCCCAGGACATCACTAATGATAAATGCCTTCAATCCCACTGCCACCTGGCCTACATGTTTTATGGTGAGGTAGTGTGTGCTCAGTAATAACATGAAAATCATGAGGATTAAATACCCCAAACCTCCCCCATACTGATAGTTGTATTTTGGTAAGATAGTCTCACATTGCTCTGCGGAGTGTTTCCCCTAATTATCAAGCACAACCTAATTGCGGAGCAGAAGACCTGAGCTTACTTCCAGAGGATTAAGAACAAGTCCATTATTCTAGTTTATTTTCGGAATTTCGGAAATAAGCCCTTGTGGGCTCAGAGTTCAGGAAGCTAACTTCTGCAGTATCAGCCAACTTCTGCCTTCCCACCTAGATACTCAACTATTGAATCTTACAGGGCAAGCTCTGGGGGCAGGGGACTAATTAGTTGCTAGGCAAGTGCGATTCAATGGGGGAGGCCATCATGCTTTATAGGGACTAGAACATAATCTTTAAGTGGCTATGCAATGTTGATTATCAGCAGTATAAAAAATAAACATTGTTGCAGAAAAAAGTGTTGATGGATACAATTAACTCACGACTGTGGGGCTAGCTGTATGACCATGAGTGCCCAAGCTTGGCCGGTTTGGGGGTGTGTTTTGTGAATCAGACCCAGGACAGAAACACAGGTCAGCAAGGAGTTCTCTCTGCGCCCTCTTTCTTCTTCCAACCCCCACTGCCCTCCACCCTCTCCTTCTCCCTCCTCCTTCTTCTTACTCCCCCTTCCTCCCTCTTTCCTTCTCGAACATGAAGCTGCAGTATTCTACCCCCTTTTCAATTTTATGCCACTGTTTTCTTATGCAAGCCTCATGCCTTTTTAATTGCAGTTTTGGCCGGGGCCGGGCTTGAACCTGCCACCCCCGGTATATGGGGCTGGTGCCCTACTCCTTGAGCCACAGGCACCGCCCGCCTCATGCCTTTTTAATACAACATTTTTTATTTTCATGTTAATTTTAAAAGAATCTCCTGTCACTATCATGGTTACTTTTTATGTACCCTCCTACCCTGCCCACCTCCTCACCAGCAGTGGTGAGGAGGGAAGAGTGAAAGGGTCTGGATCTTAAGTTCAATGAGTTCTGGTACTTGCCAGTAGTAATAAAAAGCCAAAGATGGAGTGCCGGAGGTGAATGTGTTGAAAACAGTTTTCTGTGGTTTGGGTGAGTGGTCCTCCTGGGAGCTGAGGGGTCATTTCACTGCACCACTCCTCTCCCACATTCTTCTTGTCGTCTACGATCTAATTGGGGACACCTTCCCTCGTTCTGACCCTGCTAAGTGTGTTCTGGATCCCCCTCTTTTGCTACCCCAGGAAAAAAGAGGAAGATTTTCAGACCTACTGGATGCTAAGTATTTACGGACCACATTACAGATCTGGGTCATATGGTAAGAGTGTAATTATTTCAAAACAAGTTTTAAATAAAACAGGCCTCTCCCTGCCCCCAGAGGAAGCCCACTCAAGTAAATCCACTCTGAGTGCTACTGGGGAGAAACACAAGACAGACTCCAAATATTAATCCAGTTATGTCTTATTCTGTAACATTCTACAAACACCACCACCACCATCAACAAAAACAAATACAATTTTCAAAAAGAGAAAAAAACCCTAAATGTCTACAACCAGCTTTTTAAACTTTCCTTATGAACATACAAGCTCAATATCTAACCTTTTGTGGCCTGATCTTTTTCCGTCATCACATGATAGAAACTGATTCTTCAAAGTCACCAATAATCAAATTAATGGAAGGGCCGCACCTGTGGCTCAAGGAGTAGGGTGCCGGCCCCATATACCAGAGGTGGTGGGTTCAAACCCAGCCCTGGCCAAAAACTGCCAAAAAACAAAACAAAAATCAAATTAATGGAATAGACTCATGTTGTCCCTTCTGTGATTCATTTCTGTGCAACCATGACCTTGACTAAGCAAAGATTTCCTAAATAGGATGTAAAATGTGCTAACTATAAGATTATAAAAGATTGAATTTTACTACACTACATTAGGAACTCTGTGCCATAAAATAGCATGAAGAACCTGAAGGATAACCCACCAACTGGGAGAAGAAATTTGCAATGTATAGAGCCAAAAATTGTATATATGGTTATGTGATATAATGATATGTTATGTAATATTATGGTATATATTTTTTTCCAACATGATAAAATAGGCAACCTTGTTTAGAAATAGGCAAGAGACTTGAACAGGCATGTCACCAAAAATGTACACCAAGTAAACATGTCAAAAGATGCTCAGCCTTAAATTCACCAGGGAAATGCAAATTAAAACCCAATGAAGGCCAGGCGTGGTGGCTCACACCTGTAATCCTAGCACTTGGAAGGCTGAGGCAGGTGGGTTGCTTGAACCACAGGTTCAAGACCAGCCTGAGTTAGAGTAAGACCCCCATCTTGAAAAATAGCTGGGCATTGTGGCAGGTGCCTGTAGTCCCAACTACTCAGGAGGCTGAGGCAAGAGAATCGCTTGAGCCCAAGAGTGAGGTTGCTGTGAGTTATGACTCCATGGCACTCTACCAATGGTGACATAGTGAAACTCTGTCTCAAATAAATAAATAAATAAATAAAACCCAATGAGATACTGCTACAAATCCACGAGTCCTCCAGAATTAAAACCTGACTGTACCAAGCATTGGGAAGAATGTAAAGTAATTGGAATTTTCATACATAGCTGTTTAGGGTTCAAAGTAGCACAACTACTTCAGAAAACTGTTTGTTGGTATCTATTACAGCTGAAAAATGTGTATCATATGGCCCAGGAATTCCACTTCTGAGTGTATACCCAACAGACGTGGGTGTTTTTTTCCCCAAAAGACACTGACGTGAATGTTGCACGTGGTGTGTGAGCTGGGCACTCTGCTCCTCCGCCTTTCCGTGCCCTGTGCCTTCCATTCTGATGCCCTCTCCACTTCCCCACCTCTCAGGGTGCTACCCATCCATCCTCCAGCTCTACCATAAGCGTTGCAATCAATTTTCTTCTCTTACTTCCAGGCTGGGAATCTCTTTCGCCTACTATGGGATTATCCTGGCCAGTGCTGAACTGCTGGAGAGGGACCTGGTCTGTGGGTCCAAGTTGAAGTCAAAGTCGAAGGTGGTGGAGGGTGGGGGGCACTCGGAGGAGACTCAGAGCCCCTGCTACTGCCACATGTTCGCCCCCTCCGACTACCAGACCATGATCATCAGCACTGCTGGCGAAATTGCTTGTAAGTGTCCCTCTGCGTGTTGGGTCCCTTCCTGTGTTTTGGGTGGGGGTTTGTGCAATGGAGCCCTAGTCTCAGAGAAGTGTGACCCTGTGACACGGCTCCTTCCTAGGAGAACGGAACAAGTCCCCACATCAGGCTGACCTGTCTCTAGTTGGGATTGGTGTAGGGGAAGAGAAGTGTGGAGAGGGCAGAGTTTTGAGTTACTGTATTATATCGATTCTGAGATGCAGCTTGGCACCTGTGGCTCAAGCAGCTAAGGCGCTAGCCACATACACCTGAGCTGGAGGGTTTGAATCCAGCCCGGGCCCGCCAAACAACAATGATAGCAGCAACCAAAAAAAAAAAAAAAAAAATAGCCGGGCGTTGTGGCAGGTGCCTGTAATCCCAGCTACTTGGGAGGCCGGGGCAGGAGAATCACTTGATCCCAGGAGTTGGAGGTTGCTGTGAGCTGTGATGCTACAGCACTCTACCCAGGGTGGCAGCTTGAGGCTCTGTCTCAAAAAAAAAAAAGAAAAGAAAAGAAAAAAAAATTCTGAGAAGCATTTTTTTTTTTTTAACATTTTAACATCTCTGAAATTGGGCTGTCTCACGATGGCTTGCTGGTTTCAATTGGTAACATTATTTCTGTTTTAGTAGACATAAAATGATGGTCCTTGAAAATCACTGGCACCTTGAATTTGATGGAAAACAGTATAAAATGTTTAAAATAAAGGTCTAGCAAGTTGGCAACAGACATATGTGATATGATAAGCATCTCGGGGACCAGTGCGTATCCTTCTTGAACCCACGTGGGGAAAGTATTTTGAAGGAGCTATGACAGCAATATGACTAGGTTTTGGCTGGAATACTCAAGAGGTTTGGATGAAGTTGCTTTTTCTAAAATGACAAAGAGAAGTCCATGCCAGCGCTGATATATGCCACTTGCATTCCAAGTCTCCAGAAATTGTCTTGTTGTTTGCTTCCCAGTGAATCCTTTGAATATGCTGGGCATTAATTTCCTGGGCAGACGGCTGACCCTGTCCATCACCATGGGATGCACAGCTTTGTTCTTCCTTCTCCTCAATATTTGCACTTCAAGGTATTTTCTCTTTGGTTGCTTCAAAACAAACAAGTTCTATGCCATAGTTTTAAAATAGGGTCTCCTGACCCATGGTGCTCAGTACAGTGGGAGAAGGGTAAGCAAAGAACGGGCAGCTTGTTTGGTGCCTTCCACTCCCAGTTCCTCTTCCTATCGAGCCTGCCCTTTCTTAGTGAGCGTGGGAGACGGACACCAGACCTGGTGTCCTCACTCTACCCACCAGAATATTTAGGGTCATTATATAATGCTTCCTGGAGAAGTGGGGCTGGAGTTGTTAACCAAGTTATTTGGATTAACGCCAAGAGAGTTGAGTGAGCTAAATAATGATCACGGCTGTGGTGTGAAAATTCATTTCACTCTTAATTTACAGGCCTAGAGGGCCTGAGCTATAATTTACATCATTGATGCTGCAAATTGCACCATTTTCCAGGCAACAGGTGTGCTGATCTGGGGGTCAAGCCGGAACAGCCCCCTTGGGGGAATGGAGAGAGCCAGGTGTAGAGTTGGGAGGAGGTTTGCCTCAGGCCCCACCATCGGGCTAATTGAAAAGCAACCCCTCCCCTGGGCTCTAAGCTTTTGGTGGATGCAGCTGGAGCTGAGCCAGGTGAGGTCCCCACTCTGCCTCCTAACTTCCCATTCTCCTGCTTCCTGTCTTCCAGCGCCGGCCTGACTGGCTTCCTCTTCACACTGAGGGCTCTGGTGGCAGCAAACTTCAACACCATCTACATTTACACAGCCGAGGTTAGTTTCCTTCAAGGGGCTGGTTACATCAGGGAGTGCAAAGTGAGCTGCTCGTGGCGGGTGTCCATCCAGAGGTAAGGCATCTCTGGCTTCTGGTGACTTTTAAAAAGATAATAGAAGGGCTCGGCACCTGTAGCTTAAGTGGCTAGGGCGCCAGCCACATACACCAGAGCTGGTGGGTTTGAATCCAGCCCGGGGCCTGCCAAACAACAATGACAACTACAACCAAAAAGTAGCCGGGCGTTGTGGCGGGTGCCTGTAGTCCCAGCTACTTGGGAGGCTGAGGCAAGAGAATCGCTTAAGCCCAGCAGTTGGAGGTTGCTGTGAGCTGTGGTGCCACGGCACTCTACCCAGGGCGACAGCTTGAGCCTCTGTCTCAAAAAAAAAAAAAAAAACAAAAACAGAAGGTTTACAGGCAGTCCCCAAGTTATAAACATTCAACTTACATACAACTCACACTTAGAAATGGAAGCTATTACAGTAAGTTACAAACATCTGACTTACTAGGTAATAGGTAAATGTACCTGTTCCAACTTACATGCAATTAAACTTAAGAACAAACCTACAGAAAACCTAGCTTGTTTGTAACCTGGGTACTGCCTGCATTTGACATGGATTTTCCCCTCTCCCACTCAGTCTCGTAAAGGCCAATCTCATTAGATAGCATGCATGTGGTAGAAAACTCATTGCCCTAATAATTGCTTCTAGAAGTGAGACAGGTGGCAACTCGTTGCTGTTAAAATGCAAAGTTCCCCATTTCTCTTGCTCTCTTTTTGTTTATTTATTTATTTTTTTTTTTTTGTAGAGACAGAGTCTCACTGTACCGCCCTCGGGTAGAGTGCCGTGGCGTCACACGGCTCACAGCAACCTCTAACTCTTGGGCTTACGCGATTCTCTTGCCTCAGCCTCCCGAGCAGCTGGGACTACAGGCGCCCGCCACAACACCTGGCTATTTTTTTGTTGCAGTTTGGCCGGGGCTGGGTTTGAACCCGCCACCCTCGGCATATGGGGCTGGCGCCCTACTCACTGAGCCACAGGCACCAGACTCTCACTCTGTCACCTTGGGTAGAGTGCCATGGTGTCATAGCTCACAGCAACCTCAAACTCTTGGGCTTAAGCGATTCTCTTGCCTCAGCCTTCTGAGTAGCTGAGGCTACAGGCACCTGCCACTATGCCCAACTAGTTTTTTTTTAGTTTTTTATTTTATTTTATTTTATTTATTTATTTATTTATTTTTTTGGCCAGGGCTGGGTTTGAACCTGCCACCTCTGGCATATGGTACCGGCGCCCTACCCCTTTGAGCCACAGACGCTGCTTTTATTTCAAATTAATATGAGGGTATAAATTTTTAAATTACATTGTTCTCTTTTTAGCAGTGATGGGGTCTCGTTCTTGCTCAGGGTGGTCTTGAACTCTTGAACCCAAGAAATCCACCTGCCTCAGTCTCCCAGAGTGCTAGGATTATAGGCGGGAGGCACTGCACCTGGTTCCCATTTCTCTTTGTAAAATTTGAATGTATTTTTTGTCCTTGGTCTTTTTTTTTTTTTTTTTTTTTTTTGTAGAGACAGAGTCTCACTTTATGGCCCTCGGTAGAGTGCCGTGGCCTCACACAGCTCACAGCAACCTCCAACTCCTGGGCTTAAGCGATTCTCTTGCCTCAGCCTCCCGAGTAGCTGGGACTACAGGCACCTGCCACAACGCCCGGCTATTTTTTGGTTGCAGTTCGGCCGGGGCCGGGTTTGAACCCGCCACCCTCGGTATATGGGGCCGGCGCCTTACCACTGAGCCACAGGCGCCGCCCTGTCCTTGGTCTTTTAAAGATCACTTCCTCCTCCACCTGTTATTTGCTCCATGTAGGTTAAATATTAATATAAAATTTATTCTTTATTCATTTATTTATTGATTTATACATCTACTATATGGAAGGTACTGCTTAAGGTAACTAGAGAGTATACTCCCCAATTTAGAAATCTAATATTCCTAGGAATGAAAGAATATTTGCATAGGGAACTTAACAGTATTTTAACTGGTTTTGTAATTTGTGGAGCTAGAGGAAACAGCGCTGCAGGGACTGATAAAGCTGCCTTCCTTCTCATCCGGGAAATGGAAAAGTCCATTCCAGTTAAAGATTTAACATGTTAAAAGCCATTGAAGCCACAGAAAAAAGTAATCTTTCCCTCACACACAGATAAAAATAGAAAATTATGAGATATTTGAAGTATATGTAATACTTCATTTAGTTTCATTAACAAAATCTAAAATTATCTCATGAATATATATGAAACTAAAAAAAATCGAATAACATGGTGTGCTTCTAGAATCATGTTTGGAATACTCAATTGACCATGTATTTTGGAATTTGCTGATTTCAAGGGTCATTTCTAATTGTTTTCTTTTAATATCTATTGTTAAAAAATTTCAAAGAGTTGTACCTAAAAATGACAGCTATTACTCCATCTCTGAGTAATAGATGAAGTAAAAGACTTTATCAGTATTATATCAAATGAAGAAAAGATGAAGCAAAGACTTTATCAGTATTATATCAAAGAAAACAATATCATCATAGTCCGAATCCATTTTTTTAGTTATAGTCAGCAACTTTAATTTTCAGAAAATAACAGTGTTCCCTATAAAGACATTCCACTCCTAGGCCTTCTCCTATAAGTATAGAAGTATCCTCTGAGGTAGGGAAGTATCTTTTTTGCCTTTTTACAGATGGTGACTAATGATGTGGCTCACTAAAGTGGCCACACGCTTTGCTTTAATGAGTTGATAAAAACTGTTTTGTATTAGATAGCATTTTAAAAGTTTCAAAATTTTGAGAAATCATACTTTCCTATAAAGTATTTTCCTTATAATTTATTAAAACTTGCAGATTTATTAAATTTCTGCCAATTCCTGTAAGAATTTTGCATCAAAGAAGTACCAGGCTTGGCACCCATAGCACAGTGGTTACGGTGCCAGCCACATACACCAAGGTTGGCGGGTTCAAACATGGCCCCGGGCCAGCTAAACAACAATGACAACTGCAACAAAAAATAGCTGGGCATTGTGGTGGGCACCTGTAGTCCCAGCTATTTGGGAGGCTGAGGCAAGAGAATTGCTTAAGCCCAAGAGTTTGAGGTTGCTATGAGCTGTGATGCCAAGGCACTCTATCCAGGGTGACATAGTGACACTGTATCTCAAAAAAAAAAATCAGTTAATGAAGTTTTACTATAAATGTAAAAAGGTTACAGCACAAAAGTAGATTATGGCCAGGCATGGTGGCTCATGCTTATGAAATCTCAGCAGCCTGGGAGGTTCATTTGAAATCAACCTGGGCAACATAGCAAGACCCCATCTCTAAAAAAAAAAAAAATTTTTTTTTTTTTTTAATTAGCTGGGCATGGTGGGACATACTTGTAATCCCTAGCTACTCAGGAGAATGAGGTGGGAGGTGATAGAATGAGACTCTGTCTCTAAAAAAAAAGAAAAGAAGAAGAAAATAGTTATGAATGCTAACTATTCTAATAGTTACTAATTCTAATAGTTAGGAATGGTAGGGCAGCTGCCTGGCCTTCTGGTCAGTTCTTTTCACTATATCTATATTAAACATTTCATCAAATCATTACGCTTTGGGGAACATTTTGTTTTCCATTCAGTAGAACCACTTTTATACACTGACAGCTCTGAAGTGGAAATCTTCTGATTCCAGAGCTTATCTGTCTAAAATCATATTTGAAATAATTCAACTAAATATATATTATTGGAATTTGCTCCCTTAAAAGATAAGTTCTAAGTGTTTATATTTTGCTGATATTTATGGCCACGAAAATTCAAAGTCGTCCTCTGAATTCTGTGAGTCCGTTTGTTATTCTACGTATAGCAAAGCCTGGGCAGGGGGGAGAGAAGGAGAGCTCGGGCGGGAGACGCACACTGACGGGCGCTTTCTGTGCTTCCTCGGCAGGTCTACCCCACCACCACGCGGGCCCTGGGGATGGGTACCAGCGGCTCCCTGTGTCGCATTGGTGCGATGGTGGCGCCATTTATATCCCAGGTACAGCCAAAGAGCGTCTACCAGGAGAGTGAGTCTGAGGGAGGGGCAGAAAGAGGGACCCCAGGTCCACTTAGGTCAAGGATATAACCAGGGATTTCTGTTGCCTTCACAAGTTTTCTTAGGGTGCCATTTCCCCATTGCCTGGATTTTGATAGGGAAAGAGGCTAAAGGTCTGTTACCAGCACCCAGTAGGCCAGCAGCATGCACTGCACTGCACTTGGGCTTTGCTCAGCTTTAAACTGGGTATTGTTGGAGAAGGATGCAAAAACAGTGGATGACACAGGAGCCTGGGCAGTGGGATGACCATGGCTCTAACCTTGAGTTAGGCTTATTGTCCAGTCAGTTGTCCAGGGGGGCAAATGAAGATCAGAGAGCAAGAGTGCAGGAAGCCGAGCTGGAGTGCAGGGAGGCACAGGCAAGCCAGGCACAGGCTGGTGTAAGATCTAGGGGTGACCTGGGAATGCAGATGAAGCCTTATTTCAGGAGAGACAACAGAGGCAGAGACAGCAACCTGCAGGGTGCTGTACACCTTGCCTCTCTGCACTGGTCAGTCCTTTCTGGCCACAAGAAACAGAATCCACTTGTTCTGGCTACGGTGGGAAAAAGAAGGGCAGGAATGAGGCTGGTGCCTGGGAAGGCCTGATCTAGGAAGTAAGGGGTCGACAGGGACCCAGGCTGTGTCCTCCTGTTCTTGTTGGGGCCCTGGTCACTCATCTCCTCCTGAGCCTGCAAGCTATGCTCCTATCTCCCCAAGGACCAGTGAGTCATGCCTGCTTGTGTACATGGCAGCCCCATGAATCCTAAACACATGTCCTTAGCTATGACTGCCGGAAGATACTGATTAGTTCTCCCCAGATCTCTAGAAAGGGGCTCTAGTTAACTAGGCCTGGTCAGTCTCCATGCTTGAGCTAGTTGGCCAGGTCTGGTCAGTTGTCCATGCTTGAGCTAGTTGGCCAGGTCTGGTCAGTTGCCCATGCTTGAGCTAGTTGGCCAGGTCTGGTCAGTTGCCCATGCTTGAGCTAAACCAGGTGCAGCCAAGGGTCAGGGTCATGCATAAATGCAGCTGGGGGTGGGGGTTGGGGGTGAACTTTTCGTAGAAAAGGAGTTTTCAAGGGACGAGTAGACTTTAGCATGGATTTCTTAAAATTTAACCGAGGGATTTTGCTGCTACTATTTTTTAATTCTCTTGAGAGCATTTTCTGCATCTATCTAAAAAAAAATACTGGGGCAGCTTTTATCTAGTGCTTTTGCTTTTCAAAATTCCTTTACACTTACTTCATCATTTTTAGCAAAGAACCTAATAGAGAAATATTAACCCTATTACCAGGTGACCTGATGAAGCCTAGTTTATTCCCCAGGCTTTCATCAGAAGTTGAGTGTCTTGGTTCTCAACCATCCAGAACATTTCCCTGGGGCATTTGCAGCCATTTCTCCCAGGAGCCGCACTGCTTTTGGTGGGTGTGTGCATCAGGGAAAAACCCACCAGGTCTCCTAGGGCCACAAGGCTCTGTTCTGCTCAGTATCCTATAGCTGGGTGGGTTCTCAGTTTTTCATAATTGTCAATCGTGTTTCTCTGCTATCATTTGTTAAGTGGAAATCAATAATAGCACCTGCTAGAGAGGTTTGTTCTGAGGATTAAATGAGATTAATAATGTGGAACACTTAGTCTGATGTTGGATACATAGTAAGCTCTCAAAAAATGTTAGCAAATAATGACCACAATGATCGATAACAATCAGGGCTAAATGCCATTCAAATAAATATTTCTCAATAGGAAAAATATTTAAGTCCAGTTGAGTTATACGTGGGTCATTACAAAAGTTTTGAGATACACAAAAAACAAGAAATGTGGGCGGCGCCTGTGGCTCAGTTGGTAAGGCGCCGGCCCCATATACCGAGGGTGGCGGGTTCAAACCCGGCCCCGGCCAAACTGCAACCAAAAAATAGCCGGGCGTTGTGGCAGGCGCCTGTAGTCCCAGCTACTCGGGAGGCTGAGGCAAGAGAATCGCTTAAGCCCAGGAGTTGGAGGTTGCTGTGAGCTGTGTGAGGCCACGGCACTCTACTGAGGGCCATAAAGTGAGACTCTGTCTCTACAAAAAAAAACAAAAAAAACAAGAAATGTAAAATCCGCACGGATGGAAACAAATGAAGCCATCCCAGCAACACTGATAAGCCGCAAGTTGAAACTCACATGGGTGAGTCAGTAAGACACTGTCAACTGTGCTTCTGAGAAGTGAAATAATGAACCATAATAGTCTGTCTCAAAACTTTTGTAGTGACCCATGTATCAATCACTATGCAATTGGGATGTTTTTCTTTCCTTAACAGGTTTGAATTGGGAGGTTTAGAATCCAGGAAGTTTTGTGTCTGTTCTTAGGATATTTGCCTAGGCAGGGCATGGGGTGAGATGCTCCAAGCTGACAGGTGGATTTGGTATGATTGCTGTGTGCTAATCAGTCTGCCTTCCCTTTGAGGTGGTTGTAAAACTTAAGCACTTATCAGAATTACTAGAGTAACTTCATAACTGAAAGATTCCTCGACTCCACCCGGAGATGCTGATTCACTTCGTTCTTCCTCTTCTCTCTTTCCCACCCTTCCTCCACCCCTTTCTCTCCTTATTCTTTTGCACTAAAACAAGCTGTTAAACCAGTTAAAGTAAAATGTTTACATATATCACTCAGTAATATGCTTCCACATTTGAATGACTCTATTAAGTCTAATACAGATGCTTCTTTTAAAATGAATGTCTTGCTGGGTGCGGTGGCTCATGCCTGTAATCCTAGCACTCTGGTAAGCCAAGGCGGGTGGATTGCTTAAGCTCACAGGTTTGAGACCAGCCTGAGCCAGAGTGAGACCTACCTCTAAAAATAGCCAGGCGTTGTGGCGGGTGCCTGTAGTCCCAGCTACTCGGGAGGCTGAGTCAAGAGAATTGCTTGAGCCCAAGAGTTTGAGGTTGCTGTGAGCTGTGATGCCACAGCACTCTACCAAGGGGGACAAAGTGAGACTGTCTCAAAAAATAAAAGAAAATAAAAAAATAAAATGAATGTCTCAAGACATTTAGTTGACAGAAACCAATGATAGTAGAAATAATAGGAGTCATGAGTATGTGGTTCAAGGAAACAAAAAAGGGGAATTTTACTGTTAAAATATTAAAGACTCACTTAAATACAGAGGGACCAGCACAAGGTCTCTATCAGTAAGTCAGGGACTGCCTCCTTCCTTATTCTGGGAAACTTTAAGCAGTCTGAGGCTGTAGCCCTAGCTGGGTGTCTTAATTAGTTCAGGCTGCTATATAGCAAGTACTGGGTGGCTTATGAACAACAGAAATTTGTCACAGATACGGAGGCTGAAGTCTGAGGTCAGGCGGCCTGCATGGCTGGGTTGTGGTGAGGACTCTCTCCCTGACTTGTAGATGGCTACCTTCTTGTTGTGTCCTCACATCCAGAGAGAGGTGGAAAGAATGCTGTATGGTCTTTTTCTTTCTTTCTTTCCTTTTTTTTTTTTGCAGTTTTTGGCCAGGGCTGAGTTTGAACCCGCCACCTCTGGCATATGGGGCTGGCGCCCTACTCCTTTGAGCCATAGGCACTGCCCTGTATGATCTTTGTTTAAAGAGCGCCAGTCACATTCATAGTCCCATTCATGAGGGCTCCACCCTCATGACCTAATCACTTCCCCAAAGCCTTGCCCCCAAATGTAATAATGTACCATCACATCAGGAATTAGGAATTCAACATATGAATCTTGGAAGGACACAAATATTCAGTTCATAACACCAAGCATCCCTGGATTCGGTGGTGTGGAACTGCTGGTGCCTACAAGGTTCGTCCTTCTGGCATATCCACAGCTGTGGGCTTCACCCTGGGTTTGCAGCGCAGGCCCTTGCAGCCCCAGGGTGCATGGCCAAGCTGTGAGGGGTGCAGGGTATGAGTAACACAACCAAGACCCCTCCCTTGAGGCCACACCTAAGATGGTGTCTTGTCAAATGAGACAGTCTAGCATGTAGTCCCAGTTCACAGAAGGCCAAGGCAAGAGGATTGCTTGAGCCCAGGAGTTTGAGGTTGCTGTGCACTAGGTTGATGCCAGGGTACTCTAGCCTGGGGCAACAGGTGACTCTGTCTCAAAAAAAGAAAAGAAAAGCAAAGAAAACCACCAAAAAGAATTCAATTAATTATAATCTATATTTGATGGTATAGAATTGAGGAATTGCGAATAACTTTATTCCAATCAAATGTTCAACCAACATTTATTGAACTCTTGAACTCTGTGCCTGGCATAGCCCTAGTTCTCTTTATTTGCAATAGTCAATAAGTCAGACAAATTGCCAGTGGCGTGCTGGAACTGGCCTGGACAGGCTTGTGAAATTTTCAGTAAAATTTGCAAACTGGTTAACCTCACATTGTTTGAAATTAGCCACAGTGGCAATTGGTATAAATCAGAGCTTTTGGTCTTTTGAGAACTGGCTGTCACTTGTTTGGCAGCACACCACCACAGGGTGCCTGCCCTTGAGAATCTTACAATCAAGTTGGGTACTTTAGAAATATGCAAGTAATTTAAGATAATTTCAGACTGTGATTAGTGCTTCAGAGGTAATGCAATGAGTAAAAGGAGTGACAGGCTTTTCCAGGCCAGTCCTTTCTCTGGAAAGGTGACGTGGCAGTTGCGATCTGAAGTAAGAGGAGCTGACGGTAGTGTAAAGGGAAATAGCATTGCAAGTGGGATGACAGGTGGAACCCGGGCCTTGCGGTGGGACAGGGATTGGTGTGTTCCAGGAATAGAAAAGAGCCGAGTGAGCCCAATGGAGAGAAGCACAGAGACAGAATGTACCTTCCAGGCATATCAAGGACTTTGAATTTTATCTTAGGAACAGTGGGGAATAATTTAAGAGTTCTCAGATGAGAAATATGACCTGTTCTCCTTTTCTAAAAGATCACTTTGGTTGCTATAGAGAGTAAATTGAAAGGAATCAAGGGAGAACAAGCTTGCAAGACTAATTTCATGTTGCCATGAAATTTGTTGACACAAAAAGAGAGATTTCCGAATTCTGAAAGTCTTTCTATGATGACATAAAAAGATATTGAGAAAGATAGTAAACCTGATTGCATAAAATATTTTCACAGGAAAAAAAATTGACTTTCTTTTTTTTTTTTTTTTTTTTGAGACAGAGTCTCATTCTGTCACCCTGGGTAGACAAAATAGCTCACAGCTACCTCAAACTCTTGGGCTCAAGAGATCCTCTTGCTGCGGTTTTTCTATTTTTAGTAGAGATGGAGTCTTGCTCTTGCTCAGGCTGGTCTCGAACTCCTGAGCTGAAGCAATGTGCCCGCTTCGGCCTCCTCCCTTTCAATAAGGATGAAAGGTAACTCCTTATCTTCTAAGGACCTCAAAAAATCCTAATTTAATTGTCACAGCTGCACAATGATTTTGTTGTCCTGTCGAATGTCTGGCCTTCTCCTGAAGCACTGAAAACAATGAATCAGTCCATAGGTGGCACAGAACTTCACAAGTTAATGGGAATAAAAATATATCCATTTAATATTTTCATAAGTGATTTCCAATAAGTAATGGACTTACTGAGAAACTGTATGTTGTCAAAGGTAAACAAAGCCTGGCACTGGTGAAAGCGATATGGACGGGTTTTAATCTGTACCAACTATTGTGGAAGAGAAATCCTGTGTGAGCTGAGCTCGGCTCCCAGTTGTAGGGAGGTGATCGGGTGTTTTTAAGGGAGAATGGGGTGGTGGGTGGCAGAGGCCTGAGCAGAGTCAGGGAAGTAAAAAATTACAAATATCTCTAAGGGGTGTTGGTCCACGTGAAACCCATCTGGGTTTGGTAACTGCTACTTGTCAAAGTTGGGCTCCTGCCTTCCCACAGTGACTGGGGGATGGAGGCCCTGTCTGCAGGTGTTGGCTGGAACAAACAAATTCTTCTGGAAGCCTTGAGTTTTCTCAGGCAGGTGCTATAGGGTAATTAGGGTCATCCTAGGGATGTGGCCTTGGCCTCTTACAACTGTGTTAGTGTTTGTTCAAGTCTTTAGGCCAGGGCTGCACAGTGGCTCATGGATGTAATCCTAGTACTCCGGTAGGAGGACTGCTTGAGCTTGGGAGCTCAAAATAAGTGAGAGCAAGACCTTGTCACTACTAAAAATAGAAAAAATTAGCTGAATGTGGTGGTGTACACCTACTGTCTATAGTTCCACCTACTCGGAAGTCTAAGGCAGGAGGATCGCTTGAGCCAGGACTTGGAGGCTGCTGTGGGCCATGACTACGCCATTGAACTCTGGCTAGAGGCTGCAGTGAGCTATGATTATGCCACTGCACTCTGGATAGGTGATAGGGCAAGACCTTGTCTCAAAAAAAAAAAAAAAAAAGTCATCCCGCTAAGGTTGAGGCCTAGTCAACAAGAAAGCTCACAGAAGCAAGGCTCCTTTGGTCAAGGAGAGGATCTTGTGACTCAAATATGTTTGTTCTTATTTTAAGTGACAAAAGATTTCCAAAGGCGACTTTGACCACACGTGATGTTTTCCTTCCACATTGAAAACACAAACACTTACAAAATAGAATTAAAATTCTCTACTTAATGTTTCATCACTTAAGGATAACAAATACACCTTAATGAGGCTCTTCTCATATATTTTTCTATGTATATATAAACACACATATATATTGTACCTAAATTATCCTGGTTTACAGACAGTACTTTTTATAACTTACTTTGCTACACCTATGTTGCAGACATTATTTGTGTCTAAAGGGCTTAAAATAAGCCCTTTTAATACTGGAAAATATTTTACTGTATGTATACTTCAAAAGCTATGTTTTGATCAGTCAGTTCTGTATTGTTGAATATCTAACCTATTTCAGATATTTTTCTAACATAAGCAACAGTAATGAGGATCCTTGTGCTCACATTTTTATCTAACTATGCAATTATCTCTTTAGAGTAAATTCCTAGAAATTGAATTGAAGGTCAAGGGTCTGCCTGCTCTACATTTTGGCACATGGTGGTGCTATGGTGCTCTTTGGGGAGCTAATGCATGAGAGCCCTGTTGTTTCAAACTGCTGCCAAATGGCTTTCTTCATCTTTCATCTTTGCCAATCCCACAGGCAATAAAAATGATACTTCTTTGTTATTATAATTAGTATTTCTCTTATTAGAAATGGTACTGAATGTTCCCTTCATATTTTAATTGAGAATTTTATCTTTTTTTAGCTTGCCCATTCAGACACTTGCCCATTTTTCAGCTTGGTCTTTAAAACATTGATTTGTGGAGGGCAGCGCCTGTGGCTCAGTGAGTAGGGCACCGGCCCCATATACTGAGGGTGGTGGCCAAACTGTTCAAACCTGGCCCAGCCAAACTGCAACAAAAAAATAGGCGTTGTGGTAGGTGCTTGTAGTCCCAGCTACTCAGGAGGCTGAGGCAAGAGAATCAGCTAAGCCCAAGAACTGGAGGTTGCTGTGAGCTGTGACACTATGGAACTCTACTGAGGACAACAAAGTGAGACTCTGTCTCTATTAAAAAAAAATATATATATATATATATTTTTATAAATATATAAAAATCAAAGTGACAAATCTCTTGTCACTTAAAAAATATATATATTTTTTAATTAAAAAAAAAATGTATGAAGTGAATGCATGCCACATTCTGACCCAGAAATCCCTGCTGAGCCCTCTTTCAGGCCATTGGAGTTTATTGAGTTGCAAGGTCTGATGCAGCAAACAGCTTTATGATTTCCCAAATGGCTAGCTGATTGTCTCAACACTATTTATTGAAAATCCATTTTTACTCATGGATTAGAAGTGTCAGTTTGCTTATGTTTCCACAATTACTTGGCCTATTTCTAACTCACTATTTTAGCCCATTGATCTGTCTGGTTTTGTCACTGTCACATTCTTTTCATTATCCTAATGAGCTTTAGAGCACATTTTCAGAACTGTCTGCTCAAAGCTCACCTCACTGCTCTTCTTTCTCAAATATGCTTTAGAATCATTTAGTTGTGTGCTGCCTCCCGTGTCTGCCCAGATCCTATTAAGATTTTAATTTTTAATCCATTACATGTATTAGCTAACTTAGGAAAAATGGACTTTTTTTCTTACAGTGCTGTCTACCTAAGAACAAGATTTGTTTCTTCATTTGTTCAATTTTCCTTCTGTGCCCCCTTGCTGGGATTTTATTGTTTTCTCCAAATAGATTCTGTACATCTTGTTTATTCCTAGGCATTTCATGGCTTTCTGTTTTCGTTAAAGAGTGTTTTCTTTCATTACAACTTCTATTTTAACATCATGAATAGTCATCTGTATTTAGAAGGCTATTGATCTTTTTGTTTATTGACTTTTAAACAGCCAGCTTCCAAATGTACTCAGAATGGTTTCTCATTTGAGTCTCTGGAGTTTTTTTGACTTAAAATTGCGTCTCTCCTGTGATTTCAGTCTATCCCTTGGTAATGAATGCTTCTAGTCACCATTTTAAGGTGTTTTGGAATCCACACCTTAAAAACTGTGTACTCAGCCCTGTTGGCTATCTCTCTCAAGCCAAAGTCCTCCAAAAGCTTCCTTCTTCTCCCCATTTCCTATTGTCCCCTCACCCCACCCCCTCTAGTCTGTTGGTGCCATCTCTATGCCACCACAATTAGTCTCTGCAGCCTCCTTCCCTCTAACCCCAAAGGCCATTTGCATCTTTCATCTCCCTCTCCCTCCCTCCACGTAGATGACTGCTGGCCACACACTCCCCATGGCACCGCTGTTCCCTCTGCTGGTTTCCAGGAATTGCTTTCTGTGGGATTTATCCCACCTCTGTGGCTGCTGCTGCTCAGTCTCTTGTGACACATCTACTTCAGTTTTATTATTGTAGCTTCCTCCCTCCCTTCCCTTCTTTCCCTCCTCTCTTCGCCCCTCCCCTCCCTCTCTGTCCTGTCACTCAGGATGGAGTGCAACGACATGATTATAGCTCACAACAACCTCAAACTCTTGGGCGCTAATGATCCTCCTGCTTCAGCCTCCCAACTATCTGGGACTGTAGGCACATACCACAATGCCCAGCTAGTTTTTGTACTTTTTGTAGAGATGAGGGTCTCACTATTTTGCCCAGGCTGGTCTCAAACTCCTGGCCTCCAGCAATCCTTCCACCTCAACCTCACAAAGTGGTGGGATTCAGGGGTGAGCCACCACGCCTGGCCTGTTGTGGCCTTTTTATTTTTCAGTGCTAGACCCTTACCTTTTCTTTTTTTGTTTTGTGAGACAGAGTTTCACTTTGTCAGTCACCCTCGGTAGAGTTCTGTGGCATCACAACTCACAGCAACTTCAAACTCTTGAGATTAAGTGACTCTCTTGCCTCAGCCTCCCAAGTAGCTGGGACTACAGGCTCCCGCCACAACGCCAGCTATTTTTTTTTTTTTTGAGAGACAGAGTCTTGCTCTTGTTCAGGCTGGTCTTGAACTCATGAGCTCAGGCAATCCACCTGCCTTGGCCTCCCAAGTGCTGGAATTACAGGCGTGAGAAACCACACCCGGCCACCTTTTCTAATTTTATCACTTGTTTTCATGATTTTAGTTACCAACTACATGCTCAGGATCCCACACTTCTGTCTCTGAATGAGGCGTTATTTCTGAGCTCCAGACTCTGGCGCCTCATCAGCTTCTTCCTGGGCCCACTCCTTTCCCACAGCTTCCGTCAGTGCCTGGCAACACCATCTCACCTGCGGGTCATCCTTCTCTCCTCTCTCCCATCCTCACAGTCAGTCCCCGAACCACATGGCTCTAACCTCCTGTCCACCCCAACCTGTTCATCTTACTGCCTTCTGTCACCAGCAGCACTCTGGCTGGACTCTGCTGGGCTGCTGAGCTGACGTCCCACCTGCATCCTCTCATCCCTCTTCAGCTCATCTTCCTCACTGGACCTGCAGGTCTTGCCGTGCTCTTCCCCACAAAGGCCAAAATCCTCTCTGTGGTTTACAAGGGTCCACCAAGCAGGCCCTGTCTTAGCTCAGGCTGCTGTAAGATACCATAGACTGGCACAGAAATTTATTTCTCACAGTTCTGCGGGGGCTGAATATCAAAGTGCAGCATGGTTGGGTTCTTCTGAGGGCCCTGGTCACTGTCTTCCCATAGTGTCTTTTCTTCCTGCAAGGGCACTGATCCCATCCTGAGGGCCCCACTCTCATCTCATCTGGACCTAATCACCTCCCAAAGACCCCATGCCCACATACTATCATAGTTGGGGCTAAGGCTTCAAAATCTAATTGGGGTGGGGGGCATAAGTAAGTGTTCAGACTATAACAGAGCTTCATATGCACCCTTTCTCCATTTTTTTAGCTACGATCTGGTTCTCGTAGTTTACTAAGAGTAACACAGGTATATCCTCTTTACACTTTCTCTCTTGCTGTTTCCTCACCCTGGAGACCTCTTACCCTACCCCATCACCTCTGTGTAGTCACGGATTCCTTATTTCCTTAGGAAAGCACTGTGATGCCCTAGCCTAACTCTGGTCTCCCTGCTGTGAACTCTTATGGCACCTTGAACTTTTCCTTCAAATCATTTATCAGGTTATAATCATCTATTTATTTGCTATTTAAAATCTGTCTCTTCCAATAGGCTTTAATCCCTGTGACAAGTGGGGTAGTACACATTTTGCTAATTTTTATATTCCTAGCTTCTACTACAGTTCCTCCTAGAGTGGTTTGGCAACCAAAACATTTTGCAAATTATGATTGTAACTGGCTACTTTTGTGTACAGAAAACCAACCAGGCACAGTGGCTCATGCCTGTAATGCCAGCACTGTAGGAGGCTGAGGCAGGAAGAATGCATGCAGCCAGGAGTCTGAGACCAGCCTGGGCAACATAGCAAGACTCTGTCTTTTATTTTATTTTATTTTTTTGGCCGGGGCTGGGTTTGAACCCACCACCTCCGGCATATGGGACCGGCACCCTACTCCTTGAGCCACAGGCGCCGCCCAAGACTGTCTTAAAAAACAATCAGCCAGGTGTGGTGCCTATCTGTAGTCCCAGGGGTGCTCTGATGCTGAAACAGTTGCATCACTCGAACCCAGGAGTTTGAGACTTACAGCGAGCTATGATTGTGCCACTGCACTCCAACTTGGGGAACAGATGAGACCCTGTTTCTAAAAAAATTTTTTTTAATTAAAGTGTCAAATGTAACCTATAAGTTATCACAAGAAAGGAAAAATTCTCTGTTAATTCCATTACCAGAGATAATAGTTCAGGGTATACTGTTTCAGGCGCTTTGGCATACATGTATCTTATCTCTCTGAGCATATCTGTGTATCAGCAATATTGTACATGCATAGATGCATATGAATATTTGCACATCTGTGCACATGTGTCTATATAGTCCCAATAGTATCTATGGTCACCTGCAGAGGTGGGTGGACTCTCCCTCTCCAAAGTTTGGTTCAGATGTTGGGAGACTGATGATACCACGCACACACCATGAAGATATAACAAGTTTTCTTAATTAGAGGCCTCTCAAGCAGATCAAAAATGGCCCGAGAGACAAGGGAAAGTGACAGACCTGGGTCTTTAATGTGGTTGGGGGTTTCAGGGTACAAATCCCCACGTATGGGCAAGGAACCCTAACCCAGGCCTAGCAGGGTTTAAATCTCCTGCTGACATCAAAGGAAGGAGCACCCAGGCCTTCCCATCAGTGTGCTCAGGGGTTGGGGCACAAGGGGGGAAAGAGGGATGAGGCTCAAAAGCTCTCAGCAAACATCACATGGAGTCACGCGTCTCTTTTGTGTGTCTACATTTGTGTATGTATGTAGAAGTGTCTGTGTAAACACACATCTGCATAGTGCAGCTACCTTTTTCACTCATCTTATTCTGTCAGCACATGTAGACCAACTTCTTTTTAAGTAGGTGCATAGAGTTCCACTGCACAAATGTGCCCTTATTAGCCATTGATGAATGACATGTTCATTTCATTTATTTTTGCTACTTACAAGTAATGGGACACTGATATTATACATAACCCACCTTTGTACATATGCAACTATTTTTTTTTGTTTTTTAAGGATACACAGTTTTGATGGATTGCCCAGGCTGGATTCCAATTCCTGGGCTCAAGTTTTGCTCCCAGATTAGCCTCCTGAGTAGCTAGAATTATAGGTGTGTGCCACTGCACATGGTTTATATGCAACTATTTAAATTATTTAATATAGAGTCTTTAAGGCTTTGTATGTTCCAAACACTATATAAAACATTCAAGATCCTAGATTCTTTGAAATTGCTTTGTAGTGGAGAAGCAAGACAGGGGACAGTTAAACAACATGTCAGATATGATAATGTTATGAAAACATAAAAAACCAGGGAAGGAGATAATGGAGGGGTGGCGAGGGCGGGCCTCTACAATAGGACAGACACATAGGGAGTTTAGCAGCATGTCTGAGGGAAAAGCAGAATTTTGTAGAAGAAATGTATAATCAATCTTGTTAAATTTTATATTTTTTAAAAAATGTATGTACTTAATAATTTATAAGTACATTTTCTCCACCACATATTCCCATTTTCCCCTGCTCTGGGTAACCACTGTTTGATTCTATGTACTTTTTCTTTTTTAGACCCCACGTGTGAGTGAGATCATCCATTTTTGCACCTGGCTTATTTTACTAGACACAGTATCTTCCAGGGTTAGCTATTTTGCTCCTTCTAGCATTTCCTTTTTAAAGGTTAAATAATATTCCATTGGATGTATATACCACAAGTTCTTTTTTGGCTATAATAATGCTGTCATGAGCACAAGAGCACACATATCTTTATAAGGGGATAATTTCCTTTGGGAATATACCCACTAAAGGAGCTGCTGGATCATCTGGCAGTTCTATTTTTAATTTCTTGGGGAACCTCCATGCTAGTTCTCTTTTTAACACCGAGTCTTACTACCATGTCACCCTCAGTACAGTGCTGTGGCTTCACAGCTCACAGCAATCTCAAACTCTTGGGCTTAAGTGATTCACTTGCCTCAGCCTCCCAAGTAGCTGGGACTACAGGTGCCCACCACAATGCCTGGCTATTTTGTTTGTTGTTGCAGTTGTCATTGTTGTTTAGCTGGCCTGGGCCAGGTTTGAACCCGCTAGCCTTAGTGTACGTGGCCAGCGCCTTAACCACTGAGCTACGGGCACCAAGCCATCATCCTTGTTTCCATAATGGCTGCACAGACAGTGGGTTCCCTTTCTCCACATTCTTCCCAGCACTCCTATCTCCTGATAACCATCCTGACAGATGTGAGGCGGTAACTCACTGTGGTTTTAGTTTTCCTTGCCCCGGTGACTACTGATGTTGAGCACCTTTTCATGTTTAACATGTCTTCTTTGGACACGATGTCTGATGTCTCTTCGTGTCCATAAACACATTCTTAAGCATCCCTGTTTTTCATCATCACTAAGAGGATAGTTTTTTTTTTTTTTTTTGAGAGTCTCACTTTGTCATCCTCAGTAGAGTGCTATAGCATCACAGCTCACAGCAACCTCCAGCTCTTGGCCAAATTAGAATCAATATTTTTCCAAATTAATTTAAAAATCCTAATAGGATTTTGATTTTTATTAGAATTATAGATTACTTTGGTAAGGATTACATTTTTACAAGACTGCATTTTTCTAAAAAAATAATTTTAATTTTTATGAGCTTAGTAGATATGAGTTTCTTATACATTTGTCTTTTTTTTTTTTTTTGTTGAGACAGGGTCCCACCCTATGCCCCTGAGCAGAGTGCAGTGGGCGTGGTAGCTCACCACAACCTCAGACTCGGGCTGCGGGCACCCGCTGCCTCAGCCTCCGGAAGCCGCTGGGATTACAGGCGCTCGCCGCGGCGCCCGGCTGGGTTTTTCCATTTTTTTCACGAGTCGGGGTCTCACTGTCGCTTACATTTGTCTTTTTGTTTCTGTTACCTGTGTCCTAAAAATATGTTGTATTTTCATTCCATTCGAGGTAGTTTTCATTTGTCTTGAGGCTTGACTGATGGATAATTTAGAAGAGTTTGTAAATTTTGCCGTTGCCTTTATTTCTAGTTGATACTAATCAGAGAATACCCTCTTTGATTCCAATTCATTTTAATCTTTTGAGGTTCATTTATGGCCCAGAATGTAGTTTATCTTGGGGGAATGTTCAATGGGCGCTTGTGTAGTACTCTGCTGTTAGGTATCCTGCAAATGTCGGTCAGATCCTGGCTGACGGTATCAGGAAGTTCTTCTATGCTGATTTGCTATCTACTGGTTCTATTAATTATTGAGAGAAGTACTGAATCTCCAACTATCTATGGATGTGTATTTCTCCTTCCAGTTTTTGCTGAATTCTTTAGAGACCAAGGCTGAGTGTGGTGGCCCAATTGTAACTCACTGTAACCTCAAATTCTTGGGCTGGAGCAATCCTCCTGCCTCAGCCTCCAGAGCAGCTAGGACTAGAGGCTTGTACGTCCACCCACAGCTAACTTTTTCAGTTTTTTGTAGTGATCTCCCAAAGTGTTGAGATTACAAACATGAGCCATTGTGCCTATGCCTCAATGTATTTTGAAGCTCTTCTGTTTGGTATACAACCTTCAAAATTAGAAGACAAACAAAAAAACCTTTAGGATTGCTATCTTCTTGTTGAATCAATCCTTTTGCCATTATGTAACCTTCCTCTTTGTCCTTGTTTTGGGTTGCTTTTTACAAGTAGAGGCTTAAGAGCTCTCTTTCCTTTTGATACACTGAATCTGGAGTGGCTCCTTTAAATCTGCATTTTAACAAAATTCCCAAATGATTTTTATAATCAGGTATTACTCAGAGTTCTTGCTTGCAAACAACAGAAATTGACTTTGGTGAACACAGGTAGAATTCGTTGGAAGAACACCCAGTAACATCTAGATTGCCAGAGTCTTGCTATGAAGCGGATCCTTGTGTCCCTCTAGGAAAGGCAAAAAAGTCTAGGCAGTTCTCCTTGCCCCTTGCTGGTGGTACAGTTTTATGATCTAAACTCAAGCCATCAGGGTCTTACAACAATTAGGACTTTATATTTGATACAAAGTAGGGATACTTTCGAATTCACGCTGCTGGCGGTGAGAATTTTGGTGTCCAGTAACAGAATGGCAGCAGTGACAGAATGCAGGCACATGCTCATCGATAGCACGACTGGGCCTTTTTTTCCTTCTCCCCCTTTCTTGAGCCTGGTTTCCCAGCCTTTTGGCAATATACACACTCACATGATACACAATCTCCTGTTTGGGGGAAATTGTAATTTATCTTGGGAGACAAAAATCAGAACTGTACCCTATAAAGTACTAGGGAGGTTAACATCACAGGTTCTGTGTGCGTGCTAAGTGGAATCATTCACAGTTTTGGACTAGGTTACCTAAAATACACAAGTTGGAGGCCAAGTGGTAAGAACACTGATGTGCTTCAGGGACCCATATGTGACTTTGTAGTTACTCAGTATAGGTTCATCTGTAAAGTGAATAGGTCAGACTAAACCAGATAGTTTCTAGGTCTTTCCAAATTACAACATTGTGACTTTAGTTCTTGTGAGCTTAGTTGACGACTATCAAGTGCTTGGCTGTCTGTCAACTTTGACCATAGTCCTGAGGAAACTGAAGTTAGAGTAGAGTCTGACCTAGTCATTATCTGGGGGAAAAGACCCAGGTCACAGGAGATATATATATATAGAGAGAGGGAATGGCAGAAATTTATTCTTATGGTGGAAAAATTGATGCTGAATAGAAAATTTTGATTGTTTTTCATAGATGAGGCATTGTGAACAGAGATAAGACACATGAATGATTTTTTCAGAGACCCAGCAATTACATTTCTTCAAAAACCAACCTTTTGCTTCATCCTGTCAGATCTGAAGGGGGGGATGTTTGGCACAGAAGGTACAACATATAGTGAGAGGGTCAGAAGTTATGCAAGCTAATATGAAAGGGTGGGAAAACCCAGACTCAGACTCGCTCTAGGAAAAGCCTAATGGGTGGGTACAAAGGGAAAACTCAAAGCAAAACACACATACACAAAATGTCCCCACTAGCTTGATACAAATAAATCAGCCAGGAATGTATAACCTGCAGGGCGTCCGGTGAAGGGAATCCTTTGACATTAAATACCAGTTTAGAAGTGATGGGGCATGTAAATCGAGCCATTCTCTTGTGACTTGCAGGTTCTCATGAGTGCCTCATTCCTGGGAGCCCTGTGTCTCTTTTCATCCGTCTGTGCCATATGTGCCATTTCTGCATTTACTCTCCCCATTGAGACCAAAGGACGGGCCCTACAGGTGAGCGATGCAGGAAACTCTGCAGTCTTCACAACTACCACTATTTGCCCAAAGGAAAAAACGCTGGGTTTCCACTCTATCCTGCATGTAGCTTCCAGCAGCACTGAAGTTCCAGCAGCTAATAATTTATGTACTGTAAAACTGGGGTTTAAATAACAGGGACTAAGACGAATGGCAGTTGTTGGGGTCTCACTGGTCTACTCTTTCACTTTCCTATCTGGTTCTGAGCACTGCTACTGAGCTAAATGTGGCTGGCGAAGCTGAAACAACTATGTGGCATGCCCTGGGGATCATGTGGGCTTTCCTGTTTGTCCAGCGTCCTCTCCCCCGGTACCTGTAAGAAGAGTCACTGTCTGCAGTTGCTGTCCAATAGCACATAGTAATAGCAGGACAGATTGTTCACTACATTTTGCAAAGTATATAAAGGGATACCCCAAAATTATAAGGTGTGTTCCCAGGGGCAAAGTTGTAAAGGCTCTAGAGGGCCTCTTCTACTCCTCTGCCTTTATGGTTGGATTCAGGGGAAGAATGGTGGTCTCCCAAGTGCAGGTGGTGGGTCTAAGGTTTTCCTACGTTAAGCACGAAGCCTACAGGGATAGGGGGAGTGGTTGGCCCTGAGCTATCTCCTCTAAACAAGGCTGTAGTCACGATGCTTCTGAGGCTGAATGAGACTTGCTCTCTCTTCCAGTCCTACTTATAGTAAACAGTGTAGACACAGTATTAATTCTGGTACTTTAGTGTTTTGTGATCTGTAACTAGGTACAAGGCAGGCACTCTAGAGTAAAAAACTAGGAGGGACTGACATAAGCCCTTTAAAATCTTTAAGGTAATATGCATTTTAATCAGATTAGATGACCTGTCTCATAGTTGTGAATTTAGGGCTTTACTTGCAAAGCTGACCCACTCATTGAATGCTTCCTTTCACTCCTAAACAAAAGGGTTACCACAACCCTCACACAAATGTGGAAACTAAGGCACAAGGAAGTTACAGCTTGCACTATGTATAAAGTACACACTAGTACGTAGTGGGGCTAAAATTCAAAACACACTGTAAATTAAGCTCTATTTCTACTACCTTAAAGCTTTTGTGATTTAATTTTAATATTACAAATAACAGTAAGTGTAAAAGAAACCTGGTTCATCATCTACAGATTTCCAACTCATCACCTTTTAATGGGGACTGGGCCTTAGCACTATGGTGAAATGATTTTGCACATCTGTTTACAGCTTTTTAAATATCTTCTTAGAACCTTCAATGGGTAGGTTCAACTGTACGGGCACAGAGCCCTTGCTGAGTCTGCCACTAACACACATACACACCCTACCTCACTGTTAGGAACGCTTATCCTACGAAACCATCTAATGATGGACAACAATCAAATTTTTAGCAATCTTTACAAGAACATTTCAAAAATTTTAACTTCCATACAACACAACAATAATTTGGGTAAACCAACCTGGTTAGTAGTTTAAATCTATTTCAGAACTACCCTAAGAAACTCATTTTAATGAGCCTGGTAAACTAAAAGTTAAAAAAACTCTTTAAGGAATATTTTCTAAATGATGTGTAAATTGCATAATAAAAGTAGCATTATATATCCAAATAGAGATAAATGCTAGGATCTTCCTTATACACTTTATTATAGAACTTCTATTGCTAGATTCTAGTATTGGATGAACAAGACCTTTTAAAAAAGAGTGTACTGATCTACTAAATCACTTCTTTTTCCAGCAAATTAAATGAAGACCAGCAAAGCTGTGTTTACCAGATGAGAAAAATGCATTTTATCTTCAGAACTGTGGCACATTAAAAAAAGTTAGTTTTATTTCAGTATGCTACTTGGTAATTAATAAACTCATTATGTATTTTAAAAAAAGGCACACTGGGAATGAGGTAACTTTATGTCTCTTCCTTGAGAGACAATATATAAAGAACTACTTTAAAAAAAAGATGTGAGTGGGAGACGGTGAGGGAAGATGGTTTTTCTTATTTTAACCCTTACATGAATATATACTAAATCTTAGACAAAACATGATATTCTTCCATGATGTTTGTAGCTAGAGTTCAAATGAAATTCTACAGCTAAGCCCAAGAACTTGGAATGTTATCATTAAAACTTTCAAAACACTGTGAATAGTCATCAATTTCAAATTTAAATTACGGCCTCTATTAATAAAAACTGCTTATTCATAAAAATGCTTAAAGTGAGTTTTGCGTATAATCACATACATTGCCTATTTTTACTCTTAATTATTTCATGGGGACAATCTTTGATTCCCATGATGTGATAGGAATTAAAGAATATAGCAAGCTTTCCTACATCATGTAACTATGGGCTTATATTACTGTGCTTTGCAGATATAGGATTTTTTTCTTAGAGGTTTGGGCTCAGCGCCTGTAGCATAGTGGTTATGGCTCCAGCCACATGCACCGAGGCTGGTGGGTTCAAGCCCAGCCCGGGCCAGCTAAACAACAATTGACAACTGCAACAAAAAAAAAAGCCAGGCATTGTGGCAGGCGCCTGTACTCCCAGCTACTTGGGAGACTGAGGCAAGAGATTGGCTTGAGCCCAAGAGTTTGAGGTTGCTATGAGCTGGGATGCCACAGCACTCTACCCAGGGTGACATAGTTAGACTCTAACAAAAAAAGGTTTGTGGAAACCCTGTGTTGATTAAGTTCACCAAAACCATTTTTCCAACAGCATACGCTCACTTCCTTGTCTGTCACATTTTGGTCAATCAAACTTTTTCATTATGTATGTTTCAATGATCTGTGATCTCTGATGTTACTACTGTACCTGTTTGGGGATACCACAAAATGCACCCATAAAAGCAAACTGTATACATGTTGTATATTCTGACTGCTCCACCAACCTGCCAACACAACAATATTAAAGTTAGGCTATATAAATAACCATACAATGGCCTCTAAGTGTTCACCACTCATATCTCTCTCCCTTTAAATCAAAAGCTAGAAACAATTAAGCTTAGTGAGGAAGGTACACAGAAAGCTGAGATAGGCAGAAAGCAAGGCGTTAAGTTGAGACTACAAAGGTAAGAAACAAAAAGTGCTACTCGGGTGAACACACTAGAGACAAGAAAATGAAACAGCCCGTTGCTGATGTGGAGAAAGTTTTAAGGGTCTGTATGGATAGAATCAGTCATAACATTTCCTTAAGCCAAAGCTTAATCCAGATCAAGGCCCTCACTCTCTGTAATTCTACAAAGGCTTGCTTAGAGGTAAGGAAACCACAGAAGAAAGGCTGAAAGCTAGCAGAGGTTGGTTCATTAGATTTAAGGGAAAAAGACATCTCTATAGGTTCACCTTGAACTTTTATGCTTCAGCAAGTAGTGAAGGTGGCTGTACTGAACAACAGACTTCCAACATGGACAAAACATCCTTCTATAGGAAGAAGATACCATCTATGGACTTCCCTAGCTAGAGAGGAGAAGTAATTGCCTTGCTTCAACTTCAAAAAACAGGCTGATTTTCTTGTTAGGGATTAATGCAGCTGGTAACATGTAATTGAAGCCAGTGCTCACTGACTAGTCTGAAAATCCTAGGCCATTAAAAATTATGCTCTAGGAGGTGCCAGCAGCTCGGTGGGTGGGGCGACAGCCACATACACTAAGGCTGTTGGGTGTGAACCTGGCCTGGGCCAGCTGGAACAACAATGACGACTGCAACAACAACAACAAAATAGCCAGGCATTGTGGTAAGTGCCTGTAGTCCCAGCTACTTGGGAGGCTAAGGCAAGAGAATTGCTTATGCCCAAGAGTTTGAGGTTGCTGTGAGCTATGATGCCACAGCACTGTACACAGGACAACAGCTTGAGACCCTGTCTCAAAAAAAAAAAAAAAAAAAAAAGAAATTACACTCTAAAAATGGAACAGTGAAGCCTGTAAAATGGTACTGCTATTTACAGCACAGTTATGAATATTTTAAGCCCACTGTTGAGACCTACTGCTCAGAAAAAATTCTTCCCCCCAAAATATTACTGGTTATTGACAATGCACCTGGTCCCCAACAGTTCTGAAATTGGGGGATCCCACCACTGGCTTACTTTCTCCCACCCACATTTTGCAATTGAAAAAGAACTTACCTGCAGCCACAATAAGGTGTCACTGCATTACCAAACTATGAGAGGTTCACACTCATTAAATTTGTGAATAATCCTGTTTTGAACCATAGGCATAAATAGCTTAAACTTAGGAAATTCTTTCTATAAAGGGCCAGACAGAAATAGACTTTGTGAACTATGTGTCTATCACTTTATTTTTTTTGTTTATAAGCCTTTAAAAAAAATTCTTAGCTTCCAGGCTATACAAAATGCAGGCCACAGTTTGCAGAACTATCTCAAAATCTAGTTATAAAATTTTAGGCCAAAATATCTTTGGATACAAAGATGTCTTGGGTACCCATGACTGAGAAGATACTAAATTAGTCTACAAAAACTATTAACATAATTTTAATTATCAAATTTGAAAAATCCTTGACAACTCATTTATGTTGCTTACCATAGGGTTAGACCTCAGTAGAAACAGAAATCAAATTTCAAGTCACTTATGTAAAATAATGTTTCTGAATTGGTTTCATCACTCACCCAAAGAGCAAGAAATAATAATGGTATTAAAGAAAAAAAATAACTGTAATCTCTGTACAATTACATTTTGCTTTATACAGTAGGACAGAGGTTGGATTTGTCTGACTTGAATAGTTTTATACATAAGTGGGATTTTGGCTTAAGTCTTTTTAAAGCATAGGTGATAAAGGCAAAAATTTCTGTTCTAGTATGAATGTCAAAACCTTTTAGACTTTTGGCACATTGGGTTTCTTAACACACGCTCATAAGTGAATCCCTAAAAGGATCAGATTAGGTAACCACCATCACTGTCCAAGTCTGGTGCCCAGTGGCCCATTAAGTTTGTTGTTCTTGCCTGTCTTGTAGCTATTATTCCTCCTTCATGTTGAGAACACCCATATTTTCCTTGCGGAGATGCCACCTTGAAGGTCAAGGTCAGTACATTTTCATTCCAATGCTTACCCCTGATCTGTTAGTTTTATCCTCTCCCCTAAAACAGTGACAACTGGGCTTTAGTCATTTGCAGCGCAAAGATTTCTGACTGAATTTTCTGCCTTCTGGTTTAGGCATGTTAGAACGGGGCCAATAGATTCACATTTCCAAGTATGGAAACATGGTACAGAATGTTGAAATAGCCTTACTTTCGTACCACATTTGAAAATATGAGAAAACAATTTCATTAAATGTTTAAGGAACAATTTTTGTTTTTAGTTCTAGAGCCTGGGAAGTCCAAGTAGAGGAGGTGCATCTGGTGGGGCCTTCCTGCTGCACCACCCCACAGCAGTAGGCAGAAGGGTAGGAGAGCTCAAGAAAGACGGTTTTACGATTCATAGTTGGACCTAATTATTAAGAACCAAGCTTATCCTCTTGAAAGTAAGATCTATTAAATATAATTTATGAGAATCTTCTAAGCTTTATAGGTGGAATTAACATAGGCAAACTTTCAAAGTAATTTCTAATAGTCCTCACTCTCTCTTCCTCCTTCCTTCCCAAACTGGTTCTGGACAAGTAGAATTTTTCTTATCATCTTTGGTTCTTCTACTTTAGGGTAGGGAGGGGAAAGAGATTAGGGGAAGAATCATTGATTAAAGATACCTTTCCTTCCTGTTGGTCAATTTTTGTTTATCTTTTAAGGCTGGCCAAATACATGAGTTAGCATAGTTGTTTTCTTATTATAGTTGTTTATGTATTGATGTTACAGCTAGAGGAACACACAAAGATAGCAGTGAAGGGATAATTAAGTGGTTAATACTCTAATAACATTTAGTTTTTTTTTTTCCATTAAATACTTGTGGTAAAATATTCACAGTGAAAATCCATCAAAGTTAATTTTTTATTAAAAATCAAAGCATCAGTATGCCTCCCAAAATTGATAACTGCCTCAGATGTCCTTCACAAAAAGCAAAACCTTCATGAACAAAAATCTGTGATCTGAGTGGCTGCCATTATCCTTACTCTGGAACTTGAGTACCAGCCTGTGTATTATTGCAGTAAATTCATACACAAGATGAAGTTTACAATAAATGTAAAAAGACATCAATTATTTACTTGGAGTTATAAAATACTTTACCAAATTATGTGGTTGTCTAAAAGGAAGAGCTCAATTTCAGTAAGAAATTAGATGGCTGAACTCGTGGTCACATCTATAATTTTAATGGCCAATCAGATCAGATTTCTCTCATTCATAATGAATACAGATAAAAAGAAAATGAGTGCATCTCTTCAATTTAAACCTAAAAACCTTTCCTTCAAATGCACCACCTTACTTGTGGGATTCATTTAATTTGGATCAGGACCCCCAAAAAGTTCCTTTCACTGTCTTTCCACAGAACTCAAACTTGAAAGTTTAAATACTATAACAGCATAGGACTCTGAAATGCATAAATGGAGCACAGAGCTGTATACTCACCCTTTTAACTGTGAAGTTAATGTTTTTGGAAGCATTTGTTAGTCACTTATATCTACTACTGTGCTGAAGTAAAATGTAAAGCCTATTCTTTAGCCTGTGAAAGAAAGTAAAACTGTCGTGGTGAGAAGATGTTTTTTCTTTTTCTTTTAGCACCTTCCATTCTCCTACCCCTCCATTCAGAAAACGTAAGCAGGGCATGTTATTTCTTTTCTTTTCTTTTTGTAGAGACAGAATCTCACTTTATGGCCCTCGGTAGAGTGCCATGGCATCACACAGCTCACAGCAACCTCCAACTCCTGGGCTTTAAGCGATTCTCTTGCCTCAGCCTCCCGAGTAGCTGGGACTACAGGCGCCCGCCACAACGCCCGGCTATTTTTTGGTTGCAGTTTGGCCGGGGCCGGGCTTGAACCCACCACCCTCGGCATATGGGGCCGGCGCCTTACCGACTGAGCCACAGGCGCCGCCCCAGGGCATGTTATTATTTCAAAAGACAAAATGAATGCACTGCCAGATGTAACATCTACTTTGCATTCAGTATGGTATGTATCTCAGTCCATTATATTTCTGCCATAGCCATAAACTGACGTGTACTTCTCTTTATTGCCAGAAAGTCAGGTTATCAGTGAGTTGGAACTGAATAAATCCTAGCTTCCACATGGTCTGCTCATTCATAAGCCCTGGCCAAAGGTACGATCGCATTCAGCGAGTGGGGGCCTGGCAGCTGTAAATCTGGGCTGTAGGTCCCAAATCCAAAGGACAATCTCCCAGTCTTTGGTGAGAAGTCAACAATGGTGTATAAAAGTTTAGGTCAAGGTTGCTGGAATTGCACTGAATTTTTTTGAGGGAGGCTCTTTAGTGAGTATGGGGTATAGTCAGTCTTATGGTTAAGAGCTGGGATCCATCTGGGCACACAGGCACTTGTTAATGAGGTCACAACCTAAAGACCATCACAAAAGGCCATTGAGAGAAAACCCAAGACAGTTACTTTTAATACGGTAATTATGTATAATTACAAGATGGTTCTCAACTGCATTTGACTCAGCCGAAGATGGTTAAGGTGAAACAGAAATACTGTTTTCAAAGACTGACTAATATGGCACTGAATAGTGACACTGTGGGATACATTAGTAGAAATTCTGGCTCAGATACATTCAGAAATTATGTTTTCTCTCTTGAGTCCTACCTTCCTTTATGATGATTCTCAAAATAATTTATCAGTGTTGTTCTGCTTTCTCTAAGGAGACAAGTAGAAGAACAAACTGTCAGAAGAACAGCATTGTAAGATACCAAGAAAAAACTTACTAGCAAAGGCTCCACAGCTGCTGTGCTAAAAATACAATGCTAGTGTGAAAAAATCCAAACCATTAAAAGGTATTTGCACTGTTATCAAAGTCTGTCCAAAAAGTCTCAGAAGAATAAACGTCAAATGCATATTTTAAATACAACAACAAACATCACTATGTAACACATATTTGGAAAAGTGATTCAAACTTTTTAACAATACATAATTAACATTATGACTAAGACCTGTCCATATAGAAAATGGGAAGCTATTGCTAATAAGTTATTTTCTCCTTATATTTTTTCTTTAGCAAGACCTGAAAACCCAGTGAATTAGCAACTGAATGTCTTTTTTTTTGAGATAGGGTCTCACTCTGGCACCCTGGGTAGTGTCATAGTAATCTCAAACTCCTGGGCTCAAGTGATCCTCTTGCCTCAGCCTCTGAAGTAGCTGGGACTATAGGTACCGACAACGCCCGAATATTTTTTCTATTTTAGAAGAGACAGGGTCTCACTCTTGCTGGTCTTTAACTCCTGAACTCAAATGACCCACCTGCCTTGCTCTTCCAGGGTTCTAGGATTACAAGCATGACACAGAATGTCTTCTACTTTAAGAAGTAAATAAAGTCTTATGGATAAAATGAAATCTCCTATATTTAATTAATGGGAGGTGATATAATCCAAACAATAGCATTCTTCCAAGTGAGTTATTAATATAGTTTCATTCTATCATCCTAAAGACAAAAATTTTCTCCAATTAACGTTCTATAAATAACGTTTTACTTTGGCAAACTACAAATCCTCATGTGTATTTAGTCAAATGTTAAGATTAGTATATAGCACAGCAATTGTCCTCTAAATCTAGTTTCTTTTTTTGACAGTTCATCTGACCCTAAAAACACTGAATAAATACAAGGAATAAAATGCTATCAGTTGAACTAGCTGGGTCTGGCCCATTAAGAATATGCTTGTCTTCAAAAGATAGGCATTTTGTGCCTCTATCAGGAAAATTAAAATGTAATTCAGAATTAAGTCAGGTCAAAGATTGAGCTTTATGTTCTGACTCCTAACAACAACAACAAAACCCAGGAAATAGATGCTTCGGAAAAAATAAAATTTTCACTATGTTCCCCCCCCACCCCCCGCCCCAATGGCCTGCTCCCAAATCCCACAACACATTTTCATTCCAAATTACAGACAGATGAAAACCACAAAAGCTAGTCCCATTCAGGGGACCTTATATTTAATGCCCAATAGGATATATGTGAAGAAACCTCACAAGCAATTCAGCGATGCTGCTGCATTTTATATTCTGGGTACTTCCACTAAAAGCCATACTGCAAACAATGAGGCTTTTTATAAAAAGATACCTGCACAGTTTAAAAAAAAAAAACCACACATAGACACACAGCAAAACCAAACATGTCAAATATGTGCACTTCCACCAATGGAAGAAGCTGAAGAAAATCTAGATCTAGAAATGTGTGAAAAATGACTTTAAAAACCTGCTATAGCACACACCTCTATAGACAAGAAAAACAAAAACAAAAACAAAAATCAAATGTTTTCCTGATTTTTCTTTAATACAGTTGCCATCTTACATGATATATTAGTAGGAGCCTTCCTAAGAGCAGCTAATCTACCCTTTTGTAGCTCTAATCGGCATCCTGGGATAGAACTTGTTATCACTCATGTGGTCAGGCCACAATTAATGAGTAGTGGTATTAATTTCTAAAAAATGAGTTAACACACATTCAAATCACATTTTTCAACTTAGAGTTCATACAAAGTCTACTTCCTTTCTATAGTAGCTATCATTACAGATTGTGACTTTAAAATCCAAGGAGTGGGAAGAATGTCTGAGACAAGAGTTTCATTTTGTTGCCCTCGGTAGAGTGCCGTGATGTCACAGCTCACAGCAACCTCCAACCCCTGGGCTTAGGCAATTTCTCTTGCCTCAGCCTCCCGAGTAGCTGGGACTACAGGTGCCTGCCACAACATCTGGTTACATTTTGTTGTGGTTTGGCCGGGGCTGGGTTTGAACCCACCACCCTCAGTGTATGGGGCCCAGCGCCCTACCCACTGAGCCACAGCGCCACCTGGAAGAATGTCTTTTTTTTTTTTCATTTTTCATGCTTCCTCCTTCCTTCTTTTCTACCATCCTTTCTTCCTTCTTTCATTTTCTTTCTTCTATTCATTTCCATTCTTCTTCTTTCTTAATAAGAGGTTAAAAGAAATGGGTTGTTAAGGGAATCAAAGTCTAGTAAACATCAAAAACACAGATCAGAGTGGTCGCAAACTCTTCTTTATAGTGATGTTAAATTACTGATAAATGTTTTTTGAAAACCAAAAAAAAAAATCTAAAAACCAACACAAGCCTCTGGTGCTGCTTATTTAAGCAGCTGGCGCTCCTCGATGCTTTTGAGGCGTTTCTTCCGGGGCTGCACAAAGTCATCATCTGAATCATCACTATATCTGTTATCTTCTGATTCATTCCTGAATTCTAGTTGAGGAAACCTTTTTTCTGGATAAAGGTTCTTTAGAAGTTCTTCAAAATAATTTTCAAGTTTTATACCAGCATTAGCTACTTCTGAATCAGGCTGTTGAATTAAAAAAAAATTAATTAAAAAATAAAGATCAACACTCTATAGACAATAAAAAGTATAAAGTTCTTACTCTTGTTCACGTTTGACTTGTGAGATTATGAATATTTCTTTTTTTCCCAGTTTTTGGCCGGGGCTGGGTTTGAACCTGCCACCTCTGGCATATGGGGTCAGCACCCTACCCCTTTGAGCCACAGGCGCCGCCTGAGATTATGAATATTAATGGACTGTTTTGAAAATGTTTATGCATAGTCCCTGATATAAATAGTCTAAGACTAGACAGAGAAGGTCAACTAAAAAGTAAATTAAAAAACCTTGATTTATCTGGATTGCTGAAGATAGATCAATGAAATGCCATAAACATAAAATCATGAAACAGGGGCGGCGCCTGTGGCTCAGCGGGTAGGGCACCGGTCCCATATGCCGGAGGTGGCAGGTTCAAACCCAGCCCTGGCCAAAAAAAAAAAAAAAAAAATCATGAAACAGTTATTTTTAGAACAAATTATATACAATGGAGTGCTCTAGAATGAGTAACGAACATACACAACATAACCATTAACAAAAGGCTATTAGTCTGAAGGCTGTTTAAAGGAATTGACAGGTGAGCAATTTTCAAATTAGAGCTATTTGGACCAAATCCTTAATATTTCAAAATTTAACATCAAAAAAGTACCCTATTTCAAGAAATAAAGATGAGAAGAAAAAAGATACTGTCTCCAAGTTATTAGTTATAATTTGCATTTCCATGTAGAAAAAGTCTTCCATGTACTTATCTGTTATTCCTGACAGACTTGAAATGTTGGAAATTTATTCTATCATAGACATGTTGGTCTCCCAGTTTGTTGATAAAGCATTAAGATTATTTTCACATTGTTACTGCTTTCCAGCACCCCACAATCTCACCTCATTGAACTCAGCACAGTTGTGAAAAATCAATCTAAAATCAGCTACAAAATCTTCTGGTCTTGAGTACAGAGAATAATCTTCTTGTAGTCTTTTCTTGATAGTTGACAAGTCCATTGGGTTTTTAATTATTTTGTAGTAATCAGGCACCTTTCAAAATAAATGAGATGTTATAATACAGACAGCTAAATACTATCACATCCTAAAATTCTACAAGTCAGCTAAGGCGCCAGCCACATACATTCGAATCTAGCCCGGGCCCGCCAAACAACAGTGACAACTACAACCAAAAAATTGCTGGGCGTTGTGGCGGGTGCCTGTAGTCCCAACTACTTGGGAGGCTGAGGCAAGAGAATTGCTTAAGCCCAGGAGTTGGAGACTGCTGTGAGCTGGGGCCGTGGTACTCTACTCAGGGTGACAGTTTGAGGCTCTGTCTCAAAAAAAAAAAAAAAAAAAAAAAAGAAAGAAAAATTCTGCAAGTTGTATAAAATTCTGGTTGTTGACCCTGCATTTCTCTTTACTACCTGCCATTGACGGGTTTCACTGATAAGGAAATGCACTCAGCAGCACTACCAGTGAACACGGTCTTCCACACATTGGCAAAATGGTTTGTCTCATGTATTTTTTTTGCCAGTTATTTTTAATAAAAAAATTTATCTTCACATATTTCCTCTTAAGCCATCTCTCTTCTCTTCATTATTAAACATAAGGCAATTACTAGAAAGAGAATATTACTTTCAGTAGGATCTGACATGTTTTTACTGCATGCGTTCTACCAAGTGGTAAAGAAGGACTACAAAACTGGGTTTAATCTCCAGCTCTATCAGGATCCTGGGTAATTTACTTAATTTCACCCAACCTTTGTTTCTTCATATTCTAATAGTAACCCTGCCAACCTCCCAGCTTTTTGTAAAGACTAAATGAGATGATACACTATAGTTAAGAAAAGGAAAGCTATTTTGCTGCTGTTATTGGTTATTAATACCAGATATAAATATAAGCCAGGATCACAAAAATAAATTCTAGGTTAAATTTTTAAGATTGTACTACTATTATAAGCCTCTTATTTGACTTCTTTACCCCTGCTGCTTTTGGGTACAAAAGGCCCTTCTCCCTGGAAATATTTACTTCCTTTTCCTATATCAATTTCTCAAAATCTGTTATCAACAAGTTGAATGTTATCAACTGACAGTATTAAGCTGGTTTTCTTTTTCTAACCTTGCATTCGTTTTTTAAATTTATGAAACTATGGAGCAAATGTATTAAAATTTTAAAGGAACTCCAACATGAGACAATAGAAGGAGAACATGTTTTGGGTGGCAGGCCTTTTTCAACACTCTAAGATTATGCACTAAAGTCACATCAAACTTTCAATATAAATCCTTTCAAGTCCATAGTTATAACACAAATCCTTTCTTCAACATTTTCATATTGTTCAATTCTACACTATTACTTGACATCTGAGTCTATAAATCAAAATAAGTACAGAAAATTTGGGAGGGGGGATGTGTTTAAATCAAATGGAAAATCTTTTTCTGACAAATTAGAAAACATGCCTAAACCTCTTGAGATAGAGATAACTACCAACATCATCATGAAAAACCATTAAGAACAGTACAGAAACTAGACTCTCACAAGCAAATTTCAGAAAAATCATTCCACTGTGTGAACATGCACAAAATGCCATTACCACTTACAGTTAGAGGAACGGGGTCTTGAAATGCCAGGCTCATTTCATGGCAGTAAAGAAATAAAAGTAGGCGTTCACACTTCTAAGCAAAAATAAACAGATGAAAATAAAACAATGAAGTCCCAGCTTATTTTTAATAACAATTTCACAAGTCTCAAAGTACCAGAAAAAAAAAAAAAAAAAACTAGACGAATGTAAGGAAAACATTGACTCTTGGAGTTTTACACTCCTTCCCAATAATTAACTGAACTGTATGTACTCCTTGACAATTTGGGGTATTTGAGAACAGTCCCTAGTCCCTGTAATTAAATGAACAAATACAGTACCAACTAGAAACTTAACTGAAGTTATTTAACAATAAATTTCCACTTATCACTTTAGTTTATATATTGTGAATTATTAATAATCAATGGAGGAAGAATATGGGTCTTTTAGGAGTTTCAGAGACAGAGCCTTTTCTGTGGGGCTTCCAGTCCTAACATCCCCTCTCTACACACAGAGGGTCCCATCATTAACTCTGCTCTGATGATGGGTTTATCCCTGTGACCAATGCATAGTATTTGCAGTGGTATTTGGAACCACTCTTGCATGACAACTTTCATACTGATTTAGCAAAAGAGTTCCTTTAGTAAATAAAGTGTTAACTCAGTAGTTTTAAATGTTAATTACAATTAAATACATTAGTTGTACATATAAACCTAGTGCTATGGGGGGGGAGGGGAGAAATGGATTTTAAAGATGGTGAATAGAAAAACCTAGCTCTTTGGTAGCAATTGTAAAAATATTCTGAGAAAAAACTTATCTGCGGTAGAAATAAAACAATACAGAAATTTACTCAAGGAAGACTAAATTTAGAAGTCTGGGTACATAAAGGATATATATTTCATCTTATTCAGGTACAACATCTTAAACTTCTAAAAAAAATATATGTATAGTACTGTGATTATTCTGTAATTAAAAACAATATAGTATACCCTTAATTGTTCAAGATTCCTAAGCTTTTGTGAAAAAATACTCCTAAATTTTAAAAAAATTTAAAAAAAATCTTATAAAACTTGAGTATGAACGTCTTTGATCAAAGATACACCTACATTACACTAATGCATCAAACCAAAAATTAACCCTCTGGGTTGAAAATGCTCAAAGACTTACCCTTTTATCTATTGGTGTTAATTTAGCAAGGCCTTCAGTCTTCTTTTTTTCTGAGTTGTGACTGGATGCATCACAATCATATTCAACTTCTGGTTTAGATAAGTCTCGACAGAAAGTGCAAATCCACTCTCCGCTATTGGGGAATAATGCACTTTTCAGAGTTCCTAACACATCACTTCTCTCATCACCATTTCCCTTTCCCACCTCCTCCATGATATCTATGATACAGAATTATTTATCTGGCATAAATTTTAATCACTGACCATTTACCATATACCTACTAGGTACACACCATGCTGAGAGGAAAGAGCAGAAATATAATACAAGGGCCTAAGTGGTTAATATTAAAATCTAATTAAGAAGGCATGAAATACATATATGGGGAAACACCCGAAACAAATAAACATGTATGAATCTAGGGCTGATGTAAGGCATAACTGGTATTTTTTCCCCCAAAGGATTTAGGAAAAAGAAAAGAAAAGAAAATTTAAAAAGAACAGAGAGAACAAACCACCACTACCACCATTATCTCACAGGGTTGAAATATTTGTACATGAATTAGCTCAATGCATTGCAAATAAGATGCAGTGGTTAGGGTGCCGGCCATATGTACCAAGGCTGGGGGGTTTGAACCCAGCTGGGGCCTGCCAAACAACAAGGACAACTACAACAAAAAATAGCCACACGTTGTGGTGGGAGCCTGTAGTCCCAGCTACTTGGGAGGCTGCGGCAAGAGAACTGCTTAAGCCCAAGAGTTTGAGGTTGCTGTGAGCTGTGACTGCACAGCACTCTACTGAGGGTGACATAGTCAGACTGTCTCAAAAAAAAAAAAAAAAAAAAAAAAAAAGATGCAATACACAGAGGTAGTTATCATGCATAAGGACCACTGTTCTTTATGGTAGCCCAGCAATTGTTTTTTTTTTTTTTTTAGTTGTAGTTGGCATTGTTGTTTGGCAGGCCCGGGTTGGATTCGAATCCGCCAGCTCTGGTGTCTGTGGCTGGTCCCCTTAGCTGCTGAGCTATAGGCGCAGAGCCTTTATAAAGGTTTTCATGTTACAATGAACTTCAAGAGTTTATTGCCATTATTGTTTATAATGGAAAATGTATATAGTGGGAAAGAGGGTACTACTGTCTTACCTTGGAAAATGTGTCAATGTGGGCACATGACAAGAAAGATGGAACACTTTGGGGCACTTCTCACAGCACAGGAGTTCCCCTCCGTTTTGACAAACTGCACACCAGTCCTCATTGGGGTCATCTTCTTTCCTTGTCTCTCCAACATGAAGGGGTGACTTTTGTGAGGGGTCCAGCCATTCAGACTTTCCATTTGAGGAATTTTCTTGGTGAAGTCCAGGTTGATCGCCTGTGCTATCAGGGGCATCTGATCTTGGCACGGTCTCCTCAGAAGCAGAGTTCTGACCGCTGTTTAAGAGCAGGGAGGTGAGTATGCTTCTTGAATAGTTGGCCTGCAGTAAAGAGAGAACAGTATGTGTGTGTTTTTATTTTTTTAAATTGGCATTTTAAAACTTTCACTACCACAATTTTAGATTGTAGACTACTCTCTCATGGGCACCTGATTACATCTAAGGAATCTCATGCATACAGGAACAGTTTGTTTACTATTAGCTGGTAAAGACGACATGGGCCGCTACTTGTTTAAGTCCACTGTTGGGTACAGAAATTAGGAAATGAGGAGGGAGAGTGTAAGTAAAACAAATGACATAAACAAACATACTTTACTGGAGCTATTCAAACTGTAACCTAAAACAAAAAATTACACTTATAAAATCAATCTAAATTTTCTATTGGTAAAACTTTCCAGTAAATAGCAAAAATGGTATGTCTTTTAAACCTTTTATTTTTCTTGGAGATAGTCTCACCTTGTTGCTCTTGGTAGAATGCTGTGGCATCATAGCTCACATCAACCTCAGCCTCCCGAGTAGCTGGGACTACAGGCACCTGCCACACTGCCCGGCTACTTTTAGAGAGTAGGTCTTGCTCTGGCTCAGGCTAGTCTCGAACCTGTGAGCTCAGGCAATTTGCCCGACTTGGCCTCCCAAGTGCTGGGATTATAGACATGAAGCACTGTGCCTGGCCTCAACATTTTTTTTTTTAACTTTCAAAGTAATAAAAGTAGGTATAGTTGCTCTCATTCCTTACAGGCAAATGTTTTCAAATCTAGGTTTTTCTTTTGCTATTTACCTCCATATTTCTAAATAAAATGACTGTACTGCAATTTCTTAGAATTTCAATGCAATATCTGTATTTTTATGTATCTCTCTTAATTCCTAGTACAGACGATAAGGTGATTAGGTTTCTGCATCCTGATTTTCCATTCCCCTCCTTATACTCAAAACATACACAAAGCTGCTGCTGCTTCTGCTGCCCTCCCCCAGCCCATCCTCTTAACACAGGTTTTACCAACCACTGATTTTCAGTTGGTAGGTGCTATAACCTTTTATAGCCAGCATCTACTCCAACTGATCATACCTGTCTATACTGTTAAGTATTATGAAAATCACAATTTTTGGTTAAATGCATATTCATGTTATATCCCAATTGTATCAGTTTTCAGTTACCTTTGTATGTAGGTGTGTTTACATCATTATGACTATGTAAATACTGTTGCCTGCACAACAAAATGTACTATCACTACATTTCCTTGTTTGTACTTTTTGTTTTTACTAAGACTCAATATTACCTTATTTTTTTTCATCTGCTTATTTTTCTAAGTACCTATTTTTATGTAATTCCTACAATCTCCATTAGGGTTAGAAAATGCTTCTCAATATTGTTCACGTGTTTTTCTCCTCTTAAGACATATCCTTCTAGAATCTTCTGTCTTCCTGCTACAGACAGCTGCTCTACTTGAGACTGCCCTTTTGTTTTTCATCTGTGTCACATCTCATTTCTCTGGGATTGTATGTCTTCCTCTTTTTTTGTTTTTGTTTCTGATGATGTATATTGTCAAATGGAACTGAGTGCATAGGAATTTTTTTCAGACATTGTATAAATGTCTGAAAATGTTTATTTAATTTTATGCATGATTAGTACTTTGTCTGGGTATAGAATTCTGGTTAGAGAATATTTTTTTCCTCACACTTTCACTACTTCTTTCTTCCAGCTTCTAGTGCCCATCTTGAGAACTTGATATCTGACCTTTTCTCCTGTTCTAGAATTTATGATGCTATGTCCTGAAACTTTTTCATTTATTTCTGGTAAATGGTGGGCCCTTTCAATCTAGAGGCTTTGTGCACTTCAATTACAGGAAGTTTTCTTGTATTATTTCTCTGATAATTTATCTTCCAGGTACTTTACTGTTTTCTCTTTTTCAAATGCATAGCCTCTTCGTTTAAGCCCCTGATTTTTTAAAACTTTTCTGTTTTCTATCATTTTAATTTACTGAGAGATTTTCAGACATTTTCTTTCACCCTTTTAAAATAGAACATCTTCTTACCTCCCAGGAGTCATTTAAAAGTGTCTCTCAACCTACCCCCAAATAGGAACAGCACTGCAAGTATTGATATAATTACATTTTGAGGCCTAGATTCTTCATCTGATTCTTGTTTCACTATAACCACAGGAAAATCATAATTTTCAGGTGGCCCACTGTTTTCTTGTTTTATTCGGATTGGCTCTAACATAACCACTGGGACTTTGTGTGTAGAATCAGCTCCTGCTGGTTTGCTGGAAGAGCCAGAGCTATAAGAGGGGCAAGAAAAAAGAAAGAAAGAAAAAAAAGTCTAAGAATGCTATACTAAATATCTTATAACAAAGTATAGCAATAAGTTTCTGGAAAAAAGCTTTATCTTCACAGCAATGATAAGTATGCTATATCAGCAATAAACAATGCAACTGCTATATTCAAAAATTTCATTTATGATAAAAATATTTTACATATTAACCCGACTAAATGCTTACATATCTAGAGAGATATTTAAATAAAATTTAAAATAAATAAAACTGACTTTAATATTCTGAGACTATATAATTGGGCAACCACATTAGAATCCTAAAACCAGCGTCTTTTTTTTAGGTTTTCTCATTTCCCTCTCTAGTCAGAGGCAAAGAGAACTCTAGGCTCACATTAACAATTTCTTGTCAAAGTGTGAAGACAGTGAATTAGGTCATAATTTATTGGTATTCTATTATTTAAAGAAAGTGGTAGGCCAAAACCCTTTCATATAGATAGCCACTAGGTCAGTGGTTCTCAACCTTCCTTATGCCGCGGCCCTTTAATACAGTTCCTGTGGGTTGCGACCCACAGGTTGAGAACCGCTGCGCTAGGTGAGGAAAGGCAATCCTTTCCCCTTCAGACAATGCTTCTTTCATGTGATTAAGAAAGTCAGAACTGGGCTCACTATATGGGGCAATTTTCAAGCATAATGAAGCAAAGCAATTGCTTAAATCAGAATGTACTTATAACAGGTTTTCAATAATTGCAAGTTTTTCTCTTAAAGTAGAATCAATGTTTGGCTATTAGAAGTCAGAGACTGATGAAATTACCATTCAGTTGTTTCTTTTCCTTGTGTTTGTGTTTCAACATAGTGTAGGGTGCTATACCTACTTCACCTTTATTTTTTCCTTGGTATGCTAATATCAAACTTCTTAATTTGTCATCTTCAATATACAGGCAAACATTTTTCTATCTTTAAAGATACATTTTGTGCTTAAACCTTTATTAAAATACATAATTAAAATTCAAAATAAAGTAAGTTTGTAATATAACGAATATTAAAACATGTTGAGTATTGACAAAAGGAATCTAATTAAAGATTTTATGTACAAGAGAGTATGATTAAGGCAAGCACATTACCTTCCTCGGCTTCCAACACTGGAGGCACTGGGTGAACGTATTGGGGGATGCACACTAGTCATAGTAACAGGTCCTGAGGGGGAGGAATTCAGACACATTTGTTAAGTGAATTAATAATCATGCACTGAAGCCCCAATGAAAGTACTCGCTTAGCAGGACTACATCCAAAGGGAGAGCCAGTGAAACAACAAGTGGTTGCTGAACTCCTGCTACCATCTATGTTGGCCTGTCAGGCTTTTCTACCTTAGCCCTATTGGCTTTGAGTCAGAGAATTTTTTGTTGTAGGGGAATGTCAAAATGATTTATAATGCAGTATTTTACAACATTCCTGGCCTCTACCAGTTATTAAATACCAGTAGCATCTCTCCATACTTCCCAGCTTAGGGTGTGACAGTCAAAAATGTCTCCAAATACTGTCAAATCATTCTAATAGTATAAGATTGCAGTGAGGACCCCAGTGTCAGCAAAAAGCTACAGAAGATATTAAAGAGTGACAGGAGCTGATAAAATGGCTGATTGCAGTAGCTCATGCCTGTAATTCTAGCATTTTAAGAGAATCACTTAGAGCCCAGGAGCTCAAGCCAGCCTGGGCAACACAGCAAGACCCCATCTTAACAAAAAAATAAGCTGGGCGTGGTGATGTGCACCTGTACTCCTAGATATTCAGGAGGCTGAGCTGGAAAGATTGCCTGGGCACAGGGGTTTGAGGCTGCAATGAGCTGTGATTATGCCATTGCACTCTAGCCGGGGCGACAGAGCAAGACCCTGTCTTTTAAAAAGAAAAAAACAATAAAAATAAAAATGATTAAGAATCTATGTTCTGGTAGTAGGGAAGATTGAAAGAAGGAAAACTGGATTAAAAATAGCCAAGAAAGAGAGGGAAAACCCCTTATAAATAATTTTGGTTTGAATTGATAAAGACACAAACTAAGTAGTAGGAATACAATAGAAGAGGGAAGCAGAAAAAAAAATTCAAAGTGAAAAGCTCTAAAGCAAAGGTTCTCAACCTGTGGGTCGCACCCCCCAGGAACTGCATTAAAGGGCTACAGCATAAGGAAGGTTGAGAACCACTGCTCTAAAGGGTTTGATGTACAACAGGATTAGTTGATAAAGAAATCCATTTTGCCGCTTATTAAACTTGGGAGAACTTCTTTGAAAAGCAAGACAAAAAAATAGCTATTATCTTCTGATAATACATGTTTCATTTTAGAATAGTTGAAAACCATAAAAAGATTTAACATTTAAGTTACCCATAACTTTTCTATCATGTGTAAAACTGTTAAAATTGATTTATGTCTTTCCAGTTTTAAATATACATTTACTGGTTTTATATTATTGTATGGTTGCTTTTGCTAAATAGTATACCATGAGCATACCATTAAAAACTCTTTCTACAAGCATTCTTTAAATAAAGTAGAACCTCTTTACGCTGACCATCCAAACTGGTCAACATAAAGAACTAGGCCTCCTGTACTGATAAGTACAGTCTATGAAAATTAGGTCACTAAAGGAGGTGGTCAATGGAGTGAAATAGTCACCTATGGAGGTTCTACTGTAGCTAGATAATATTCTGAGTGTGCTGTAAATATTTTTAACATTCCCTTATATTTGGATATTTACACTCTTTTGAAATTTTTACTGCGAATGATGCCCTAATTAATATGTTTGGCCTGTCCAGTTTTTAATTATTCTCTTACAATTGGAGTATTAAAATGGAATTACTGGGTTCAGAGATACATACAATTTCTAAGGCCTTTGAAGCAAATACCCTACGAGGTACTCTGTCCAGAACTTAGGCCACAGTCAGAACGGTTTCCAGAATTTTTTTGTCAAGTTATACTCACACTATCTATGTATGAGAGTACACCTCATCACGTTTCAGTGAGTAACTTCACTAATTCAATACGTTAGATTGTTTTGATTTTTCTTATGACTACTAGTAAGACTGAAGTTTTTTTTTTTTTTAAAGATTGAAGTTTTTTATTTCATTTGTTTTATTGGCTATGTATACTTCCTCTTTAGTGAATTAACTAGTCATCAGGTCCTTTGGTAACACCAAGCTTATTCTTTATTTATTAGCATGAATTAGTCTGTCATATGACAAAGACATACTCTATCAGTTTTTGTTATGAGTTTATGTTTAAAATAGGGACCTCTATTTAAATTGTGGGACTTCCTTATAATGTTCATGTCACTTAAATTCTCCTCTTTCCTTATTTTGCTTTAAGGTACCTATTTTGCCAAGGTCTCAAGAAATAGTATTAAAGTGCCTCTCTTGGAGGAAATGAATAGGTATAATAAAAATTCTTAAACACAACTAAACACCAAACAAAACACCAAAAGAGTGATTTCTCTGTGTATTGTTACTAATAAAATTTGATTCTAGGCATTTTACATCCTAGGCAGACAAACTACCTTCTTAATAATACAGAGTATCACACTAATTTCCTCCTGGGAATGCTATACTGTGTACAAGTTCTATTGAAATTGAAAAGGTAAATAAGTAAGTTTGACCTTTGTTTCCCACTCTGAAACCATACTAACTTCAAATAGTGCAAAAAATTCAGATATATCTTAATCATCCAACAAAAAAAGGATTGGAGGGGAAAGAGAGGGAATTACCAAAAAAAAAAAAAAAAACCCAACAGAATAAAACCACTCAATAAAACTAAAAGCCTACTTTACCTGCAAGGCCTGGAGATGGCACTGATGAATTTGGTGATTGGACGGTTCTGTTTGAGGGTGGTCTTGGCTGGCCATGATCTGTACTAGTATCCTTCCTCACAATATTGTCCAGCATAATAGTACTTGAACAGTCAATCTTATAGGAAAATAAATTATTTCAGAGCACCTGACTTTGCAAGTTTAAATTTGTAAGAAAACTTCAATAACAAGTATCACCAAATAATAAAACATAAATATGACATTTGAGAAGTTCTAATAAATATTTTCCCCATGAACAAATTGAGTAAATTTCTCTTCTTCATATTCTACCTTAGTAAATATACTGAAGACACACTATTTCAGAAATCGAGAGTTAAGATACAGAAATGTTGTGTTATTTATAGTCTTAAAAATGAAAATGAACAAAAAATATTTGATTTAATTCATTTCAAAGTAACAAAAGGTACCTATATTAAAAAACCAAACTTGCCGAGAAGACTAGCATGATTTGATATACTTACAAATCTCTTTAATGTCACCTTAAAGTGCCACTGAATGGATTCTTACATTATATATCTTTTTCTGCATTCAATCTATTGTGAAGTATGATTTTGGTTTAAAAATACAAAGAAAATCTAGTCTCACAGAGATAGGACCTCATGAACCCTCTGAAAGGGTCAAAAGAATCCTCAAATCCTTGGACCACATTTAAAGAACTGATGCTTTTGGTATGCACTAGATAAAGTATATAATGCCTATCTAGAGCACTAACCTTATTAAGCATATTACTGTTGTTTGCTAGGAAAAAAGCAAACCTTATAGAGTCTTGCCTTAATGTAACAGGTATACAAATAACACTACTTTCCTAATTCATTGCCAGGGTAAACTGATAAATTTCTAATGAGTAAGAGCTGAATGTTTTAGATACAAATATTCTTTAATGTGAAATACCCCAAATTTCCCCAAAATATCTTTGTGATTAAAATTCTATTCAATTCTCTAAAATAATTCTAGCCTTTTTCAAGTAGGATTCTATAAAAGAATTAAGTCCCACAGGCCTAGGGCACAGATTGTATATAATAAATTAAATTTTTGCCTACATACTTAAAAAAGCACTTGTTTTATGAAATATCCTTGAGGGAATTGAGAAAATAGTCACTCAAATCAGTTTATTCTGTGATTCGGATGAGAAATTTTAGGTCAGAAAGACTTTCAGACATAAGTATAAGGACTACAGAGAAAAAAGTAAGGAGAATTTTACTTTTTTGTGGGTTTTCTTTGAGGGGAGGAAACGGTGGAGATGGTGAGGCAAAGTGTTAGTGCAGGGATCATTTACGTTTTAATATTCTTTGATAACACTTGGCCAATACTTTTGTATTAAGAGTTATAAAAAGTACTACAATGACTAATGAAGTTATTTATATTGTGGAGTCATCCTAAGAGCTAAATAAAACTGTGAGAGTTAGACATAAAATTTCCTATATACATGTATAAAAAATACATGTACTCTGCCCATTGAAAGCATGTAAAACTATAAAAAAAATGAAATGACTCTGCTAAGATTTCCTGGCAAGGAAATACTAGTTGACCACAACTTGAAAAACAAATAAAATAAGGAAATAAGGCAGTTCCTTTGTGTGTCTGCATGAAAGTAAGATCATCTAGCCTTCTATGGTCAGACAAGGCAAAGCAAAAAATCAACTTAGATATAAAGATTTATGTAATATTTTCTGCCTTTGGAAAAAAATTTTTTAAGAAGTCATACTAAGAGTTTGAAAAATGAATATGCTATTTAATTTAAGTATAAATTAAACCAGAGGTAATTTTGCACTGGTCAGTATGATCTAGCAGAAATTGTTTTGATGTCTATTATTAAACTTCTCTTCATCTCTCCTGAAGTCTTTATTTCTAGCCTCCTTTTTCTGACCTTACCCTAACGTAACACATTTCAGCCACTCGACTTTCTAGTACATCTCCCCATGCACTTACTTCCCTCCTTTCCCAGCTTGGAGCCCATGATTCCTCACAACAATCATTCATTGACAAATACTTTTACTCCATAGCCCTGAAAAACATTCTATAATATTTATGTTCTAAATAAGAATAAAAATTAACTTGTAAAAACAACCAACCTATAATCTAATAAACCTTTTGCCAGATTCAAATTCACTGATAATTTTCAAAAGAGTCTGTTCAGTATAAATTTTGCATATACTTACATCTGGAAGAGAGGGAAGATTATAAGAACCCCCGACTGGGGAGCTCAAATCAATCATAGGTGAACCGAAAGCCTTCCCGTCATACCCTGCTGCACTAGTGATGGTGGGGCTGGAAGGAGTGGAGGGTGTGCCGCTGGCGGTTGACGGGGGAGCCTGTCCACTGCTGATCTGCCACTACAGTAGCAAGAAGGGAAGGAAAAAGGTTGTTTATTAATAGACCTAAAACATAAATGTCTGCCTAACCACTCTTTCAGATGTAAAATGAAGAAGACACATTCTGCTATTTGAATTCAATATAATTTAAACGGAAAGAAAGGAAGAAGGGGAGGAAGTAGGCAGGTATATATATTTTCAGAAATTCCATCCAAAAACCAAAAAAAAAAAAAAAAAAATGCACTGATTTTTTTGTTAGAAGACAATACTTCGTATATAATAGAAAAACCACAGTACCCAATCTCGGAAGGCTTATACATACTGGCAAAAAAAATATAAATATAGACATGGCAGCTTCAAAGTAAAGATGGGGGGCTGGAAACAAACATTTTCTTCTATCCCTACCTTTCCTCAGCCTTAATAAATCTGAGGAAAGTACTGTCACTCAGACTAGATGCTGAGATAAAAGATGATGTTAGGCACGCTGAAGTGTGTAGGGGTGAAGCATGCTGCTGTCTGCAACTATTTCCAAACCCAGCAAAAATAAAATGGCTTGATGGACAGGTAAATAGGTGTATGGATAATACATAATAAGTAGACCAAAATGTTCACTATACAATTTTGTTACAATTGAAAATTTTCGTAATAAAATGTTGGGGAAAAGAAAGCAACTAAGAAAGATTATTTCAAGACTATATAAAGGGGAAAATTTCCGAAGGGCACAGTCATTTATATATGGAATACTATATAGAGTGATAGTGTCTGAAATACTTTAAGTTTGTAAAATCTAATATATATTACATTATAAAAACTACATAAACCTATTAAGTTGGACATGTCGTCTTTACCACCTACTCACTCCTGAAATACCTCACCCTGAATGTTCCCCGCTGCTTCCTCTTCCTCTACCAAGAATAATCAGTTGGTGGACATCTTTCTAGTTTTTCTAAATATGTACATGAGATTGCAAAAATGAGGTAATGCCTCAAAGAAAAATTTTATAACATGGTTTTGTTCCACATAATAAGCAGTACACATAATAAGCAGTAGAAAATCATACATACTACTTCATTTTCTTAATACCTAAAAGTATTCAAAATATTCCCACTTGTATGAGCATACTATAATTGTTAAACTTATCTACCAATTAAAACCAATTCCTCACTACATTTTCCTCTGCTTTGCTCATTCATTTATTCATTCGTATGAGGATTTTTAGCCAACAAACACTTTAAAAAACATTTTCAGAGTGTCTACCTATTATAATAAATGGGGAAGAGGTAAAGTAGACATTTGAATATCTAGAAAAATATTTAAGAAAATTTGGTATCAGGCGTGGTGGCTCATGCCTGTAATCCTAATACTCTGGGAGGCCGAGGCGGAAGGATCTCTTGAGCTCAGGAGCCTCTACTAAAAATAGAAATAGAAAAACTAAGCTAGGCATTGTAGTGGTCCCAGCTACTTGGGAGGCTGGATAGTTTGAGCCTAGGAGTTTGAAGTTGCCATGACCGAGGCTGATGCCATGGCACTCTATCCTGGGTGACAGAAAGCAAGGCTCTGTCTCAAAAAAAAAAAAAAAAAACAAAGACGATGACAAGACAAAGATAAAAGCAAAGCAAATCTGGCGATAATATAGCAAATCCAAACACACAGGCACACAGAGCATGCATATTACAATAAAACTTTTAAATGCTTTTATCAAAATGAACGTCACAGAAATATGAAAATAGCATTATATTCTTTTTTTTTGGTCTTGGTGAAAATATTATTATTTTTTTTTCTTTTTGAGACAGAGTCTCACATGTCACCGTTGGTAGAGTGCTGTGCTGTCACAGCTCACAGCAACCTCAAACTCTTGGGCTCAAGCGATTCTCTTGCCTCAGCTTCCCAAGTAGCTGGGACTACAGGCGCCCGCCACAATGCCTGACTATTCTTTGTTGCAATTGTCATTATTGTTTAGCTGGTCTGGGCTGGGTTTGAAACCGCCAGCCTCGGTGTATGCGGCTGGCGCTGTAACCACTGTGCTACGGGCACTGAGACTTGGTGAAAATATTAAATCAAAATAAATCTACAAGCTTTCAGCTGAAAAGACAATTGACATAGGAGCTTTGATAAGAAAAGGCTTTTATGATAATTAAGCCTAGAAAATATATTTACCTGATGACACTAAGAATATAAGTAATAAACCATATTACATGTATAACCTGTACTATAAAATTTTACCAGATGTACTCCATATAGAAATTGTGCTATTAAAAAAAAAAGAACAATTATACCATAACTAAGTTTATTTCCAAGAAATCTCCTTGAAACACTTCAAAGATTCATTTATTGGTCTATTTTGTGCAATGTAATTTCTTTTTGTTAGAATACTTTTAAAACTAAATGCATTCACCTAAAAGTTATACACAGTTCGATTTCTCTTGTCAAATAGAATCAAGACCCTTTCTCTCAGCTTTGCCTTCACAGTTCTGTCTGTAATACACTTTATGACTGACCTTGCTCTTCATAACTTGTTGCTTAATCTATAAATTCAGTGTGATTTGAAAATAGCAGCAGAACAAGCAACTGAGGAGAGGAAGTAGATTATATACCTGTTTTATGGCTTGTTGAGCCAAGAAAGCCATCTGTAGGGGGTTGGGCTTTATTGCTTGTCGTGGTATATTCTGGTTTGATGGGTATCTCAGTTGTTGAGGATGAGGAGGAAGAACTGGTGGTCCGCTGGGTTTGGGACTGTGATTTTGAAAATTTATCAAACGTGGAGGGGGTTGCTAGAAAAAAAGAAATGAAGCCAATTCAGGAACAATTATCTCCTGAAAAACAAATTATAGAGATCTCTATTTTGTAAAATGTTAACAGAAAGAAACTCTGCCACAGATGAATCATTTATTAAAATTACAACAAGGGAATGGGAATGAGTAGACTTGTATGAAGTCTTATTAGCAAACAGCCTTGGGAGAGGGATTACCAAGAAGATTTTTAATGGGTTGTACCAGAATTTGACCTAGGCCATGTTGGTAAGTAGAAATGTGTCTTTGGTATCCTTCTAAGTCTTTAATAATTATCTTTTTGCAAACAACTGCCCTCATCAACTTCCTGAAAGGGATGATAGAATAATAATTGCTAACATTTACTGAGCAGTTATTAAATGCCAAGTACTGCTTTAAATGCTTCACATGTATGTATTCAGTCATTCAAATTGTACCAACAATCCTATGAGGTAGGGATTATCTCTATTTTATAGACAAGAAAACTAAGGTGTGGAAAATTTAAGTAATTTGCCCAAGATTAACAAAGGCAGTAAAGGACAAAGCTGGGTTTGAAAAAAAAATTGCCTGGTTTGAAGGATATACTCTTAACCAAGAGATCATTAATAATGAAAACAGTTGAAAGTAATAACATTTAAAAATTAACAATGAGAGGGCGGTGCCTATGGCTCAAGGGAGTAGGGCGCCGACCCCATATGCTGGAGGTGGTGGGTTCAAACCCAGCCCCGGCTAAAAACTGCAACAACAACAACAAAAAAATTAACAATGAGGTTTATATCTTATTAAGCCCTAACTATATGCCAGGCATTTCACATATTAGTCACTCAACTTTATAAAGTAGGTACTATTAATCTTGTTTTGAAAATTAAGAAACTAGGGCGGCGCCTGTGGCTCAGTCAGTAAGGCGCTGGCCCCATATACCAAGGGTGGAGGGTTCAAACCCGGCCCCGGCTGAACTGCAACCAAAAAAAAAAAAAAAAATAGCCAGGCGTTGTGGTGGGCGCCTGTAGTCCCAGCTACTCAGGAGGCTGAGGCAAGAGAATCGCTTAAGCCCAGGAGTTGGAGGTTGCTGTGAGCTGTGTGATGCCATGGCACTTTACCGAGGGCCATAAAGTGAGACTCTGTCTCTACAAAAAAAAAAAAGAAAATTAAGAAACTAAAGATTGAAAAAATAAATAAAAAAAAAAGAAACTAAAGATTGAAAAGTTTAGGTAACATGAAAAACATCCCACAGCTAGTAAAAGGCAGCACACCAAGGCTTTATAATCCAAATGTAGTCTGCCATATCACCACCAAAACATGTTCTGATGCTTAGCTGGCTGTTAAGATACTGATTATTTACACCTTATAGGATGAGTTTTCCTAATAGAAAACATATTTTCAAAGAAGACTCTCTCCAAGCACAACATTGGTTGATTACAGGAAGGCAGGGTAAGGAAACCAGAGAAGGGGCAAGGGATAGAAAGCATCTATTCTGTCTGTTCATAAAGGCTAGCCCTGGAAACTGAGACCAGAGTCCCAGAGAAAAAGGTAACCTCACATGCCAGCCTTCTCCTCAATATCCAATTCTCTCTACAGTTGGGATTGTACTGTAAAACAAATTCTTCTTTTCAGTATATCTTAACTGTATATAATCAGAACTTCTCAGAGCAGACTGTTTCTTCCTACATTCCTGGGGTGGATAAGTAAACGGGGAATCTTTAAGATTAGTAAGTAGCAACACTTCAACCTTTGACACGGTGAAGGCAGACAGCTATAAAGTATAGTCCTGCCCTCTTTTTCTTTTCTTCCTCCCATTTTTGGAATTTATTCTCCTGTCCTAGGTCAACCGCTTCTCTTGTACAATTAGGTAGAACTAGGTTCACCTTCATTAACTTTCCAAAGTGCCCAGTAATCACAGACTGAACAAAAAAATAGATTTAGATACTGATTCTAGATCTTAAGCAGACATATAATCATCCCCTCCTCCCCACCCTAAGTAACTTCACTATTATGGATTTTGATTTTACTCTAGGTCACAGTGCCCAGCTATATATAACCATGAAGGATGGCAGACGTCCTTCGAACCTCCATCTAATGCTTGAGAAAAGTGAGGTATACATAGGAGTTACAGTAGCTGTGAATTATATGTGAAATGATGAATGTGACAGTGCTCTATAACGAGCTTAGATCTGTCCACTGGAGTTTCACAGAGTATACCTTGTAGTGTTAAATATACAGTATCCATCAAATTTGCATCTCTCAGTTGTATAACTATTCTACCTCTGTTATCATCCAACGCTTTAACTACAAAGATGAAACGGTTAAGAAGAAATGAGGAACTACCCGTAAGTTATTTTTAGAAACAGTCCTTTCAGTTTCCCTGTGCATATGGACATACATAGAGCATGATTTGCACATAGCCACAGGCACACAGATACAGCTGCTTATAGACAGGCATTTTCCCATATGTACATGCAAATAAGCTGGTAGGCAACGAAGAATGTAGGGAGGCGGGGCAGTGCAAGTTGATGGCAAAGGGTAAATTGATGGGTGAAAAAATGGAAGAGTAAGCATTTGGCAGAGAGCAGATAAAAATGAGGAGAGAGTGTGAAAAAGTTTAAGAGTTATTAAGAATAGATAGAAAAAATGAAGAGTGTGTGAAGTAGGCACAGCAAGACAGAAAATTAGGTAGTATAATAAAGATTATAGCACTAAATCCTAGAGTCTAAAGGCAAGAGCTAAAAAATTCCTGAGAAAAGCAGGCTAAAAGGCTTGAGTTTCATCATTGCTTATATAAATAACTATTTTCACACAGTATCTATAAATTAACTGCCTCAGTTCCTAACTTTTTAGTCAAAGTACAATTAACTCAAATGATGGATTCACCTTTTTTGATCAATGAACTACTAAATAAAAATATACCATCTCACAGACATGCAAGCAAATGTTTACCACTAAGCACTGAAATATTTTTTTTCTCTTCTCCTCATTTAGCTTTAGAAAAATATTAGTACTCTTTGCAATCTACATGAAATATGTACCTTTGCCTTCAATTTTCTTAACAAATTTCCACTCTGTCAGGAACACTCCTAGTACAGACAATCCCCAAGTTACAAACATTCAATTGATGTGCAACTCACACTTACAAATGGAGGCTATTACAGGTGGTAGGTAAAAGTACCTGTTCCAAACTACACACAAATTCAACTTAAGAAGAAATGTACAGAACCTGTCTCATTCATAACCTGGCTGTGTCTAAAGTGTGTAATTCTCTTCCCATGGAACACTTACTGAAGATCTTTTAACTTGCTTGCTATTTCCTTTCTGTAAAAACTTTGGTTGAAACAAAGTTTCCAAAATCCACACTAATATTCCCCTGGATTTCACATGTCTTAATCAAATTATTAGAAAGCCATTAACCTTAAATATGTTTCCTCAGGCCTTCACAGAAATGACTTAACGAAATCAGAATCTATGTAGGTCCATAACTTCTACTAAGTTGAGTCCAACAAAGAGTATTTCTGTTTTGTAAAATTGTTATTTTTTTCATAAAGAATCACATTAGTTATTCCTTGGAGTGCTAGTAAAATACTAGTAACCTTTCAACTGGCATGTTTTGTTTTTATGAGATAGTGATACCTATATTGTTCTTGTTAACTTTTTGCTTTGGTTGACAAATTCTAAGCTAAGTTTTGTTTAAGTATAATGAGAATTCTTAGTCCATGCCTACATATTTTGATTCTTATTAAACTATGCTCAATTTCATTTGTGTCCTTTACAGGCATTCCCCAAGTTACAAACATCCAACTCCCACTTACATACCAAGACTATTACAGTAAGTTCCCAAGTTACAAACATCTGACTGACATACGATTCACACACATCAAAGCTACTATAGGTAATAGGTAAATGTACCTGTTTCAGCTTACATGCAAATTTAACTTAAGAATAAAACTACAGACTCGGCAACTGTAGCTCAGCAGCTAGGGTGCCAGCCACATACATAGGGGCTGGCAAGTTCGAACCCGGCCCAGGCCTGCCAAACAACGATAACTACAACAACAAAAACAGCCGGGCATTGTAGTGGGAGCCTGTAGACCCAGCTACTTGGGAAGCTGAGGCCAGTGAATCGCTTAAGCCCAAGAGTTTGAGGCTCTTGTGAGCTGTGACACCACAGCACTCTACTGAGGCCAACATAGTGAGATTCTGTCTCAAAAAATAAAAAAATAAAAAAGAATAAAACTACAGAATCTATCTTGTCTGTAAACCTGGGAATTTCCTGTATTATAAATCACTTTAAATCTTTTACAGAAATTGGGAAGAGTATAAATACAAGAATGTAAGTGAAAGTAACAATTTATACAGATTAGAGTTTACATTCCTTACTAAACCTTTATAAAATCTAAGTATGCCCACATCTAACCTGAACAGAACAAAAATTTATATACATTTTTATCTTTAAAAGTTAGACTAAAAATTAACAGAATATTTCATATCTAATAAAAATAAGAATGATAGAAGGAATATATGCTCAGAAATAAATTTGCAAAAGATAGGTTTCAAATGAACCACACCTGTTTTCCATTTCACTTTGCCCTAGTTTCTAAGATGGAATGTGGTTTTCTAAACACTGCATCCTCCCAGAGACTGCATTTCTACTGTATTTGTCATTCTGAGGCACTAATGCAGAAATTACAGGTACACAGCTTTTTCTATCAGTCACACACATGGGTTATTTAGGAATACAAACATTTAACTGAAGACAATGAAGAACAGATGAAAATAGATGTATCAGCTAAACAAAACATTAAATCCTTTCTGGTGAGGGATAAAAACTAGGGGTTACATCAGGGATCCTTAGTGTGATAATTCTTACAAATTCATATATTTAAATCATGGACAATGGATGTCTTGGTTATTTTCAGAGCTGCTGAACACAATCATACTAACATTATCTAAGTTAGGACAGGCCTGCTTCCAAATTTACCTGATGAGAGATGGAGGGTTGCTGGATGGGCCCCTGCATTCTAGGGTTTGGTAAACCCACAGGTGCTGGCCTCCGTTGCACCTGTTGCCTCTGAGCCATTACCTGTTGCTGCATATGCTGGAGCCGTAACTGAGCTAGGCTGATCTGTGTTGGGAACTTGGATAACTGGTTTGAAGATAAACCACCTGGTGGCTGTGAATTCTGTTCCACGACAGGATTCTGCTTAGGCATTTGTGGCTGGCTCTCTTTATCTTCGATTACTAAAGAACCTAGTTAAAGAGAAAAGGTTAAGGGATAAAGTTTTTCTGATAGTTGGCGAAATGTCGCATTTAGTAAGGCCCCTTTTGCTGAACTTCAGAACTGCCAAGGAACTCTGGTCTCGAGACCCACTTACACTTTTAAAAATAGAGGACTGCAAAGTGCTTTTGTTTATGTAGCTTCTACCAGCCAAAGTTCACAATATTAGAAACTAAAAATGAGAATTAAAATTTATTTTAGGCATTAACTCATTTAAAAATAGCAAAGCCATAACAACACATTTTAATGAAAGTTATATTTAAAACGTATTTAATGAAGATTGGCATTTATAGTTTTGAAGAACTCTTTAAATGTCTGGTTTAATAAGTGAGCTCTCGTATCTATTTCTGCATTATCTGTCATAACACATGACAGATATATTTTATCATGTTAAAATATATGAAAAACAAAATCCAGTCTCATCCAGATATGTGGCTGAAAAAGGATGGCACTTGTGGTCCCCTGAAAGAGCCTCCGACCACTACTTTGAGAACTGCTATATATAAACACAAGCAAACCTGATGATGACTCTAAAAACAATCTCACAGCGGGCACCTATCATCCCAGCTACTTGGGAGGCAAGAGACTCGCTTAAGCCCAAGAGTTTGAGTTTGCTTTGAGCTGTGATACCACAGCAGTCTACTGAGGGCAACATAGTGAGACTCCAAAAAAAAAAAAAAAAATCCCACAAAGTATTTCTGAATCTTCAATATTTATTTGCAATCTCTCTAGTTTCTTATACCTTTACAAAATGCACACTATTGGTTCTTTGATAGACAATACTTTGGCTTGAAATCAGTTTTAGAATTTAAAGGTGCCTCTGATACATGTGATCCAAGCTTGATTCCTTCAACAGTAGAGACTCAAATGTTTCTGATATACTAAACATACGCATTCTAAAAATATATATAGTTATAAAAGGACCAACAACATTCTTTTCTACAATAAGAGATCTTTGGTTTTAGATAAAAATTCATCCAAAGTCATTACAATGTTAACAAAATATTCACCTACATCAATATTTTCCCCTAGAACTGTTTTGCAAGATGTTTCTCACAAGCCAAGGATAAACAAATTTGACAAATTTGTCTTCTCCTTGAGAAAATCACAATGTAAATGTCAATGCAAATAACTTTACTGGGCTATAAATGACAGCTCTAAAAAAGTCCTAGAGTAAAATATAATGTTTAATTTTATTACACCTGAGTTTCAAAAACTTGTTTTACTAGATCTCATTTTTTGTTGTCTTTGCTAATGCAGACTTAGCTAAAACTATATCCATTTATATGTGTCCAGTTTAAATAATTCTTAAATGTATCTATGTCTGTATCTGGGTATGTTTACATATTTTAAGTCATATATTTATAAGCACATATATCTCTACATATAGGACTAGCTGTGTGGATTTTTATCTCATGATGCGCTCTTAGTACATAGGACTGCGCAGTGGCAGAGTAGGGTGTGGTAAAAGCCGGGATTACTCATATTCATACTCTGCAGTGAAATTCCTGGTGCTTGCTATGGATTGCCATTCACATGGCTGTATATACTTCTAAACTGGTGTGCAGGGTCTCCTTACCACCTTTGCTTCAAAGGTTCTTTTTGTTCTTTCCTTGTATAGATGAGATTTCTGTAAGCCTATTTCTTCCTTCCCTGGTGAACCCAGGCTTTTTCTCCAGCTATTTTTTTTTCTTCTCCCTACCCAGAATCTAGCCTTGGGAATGAGAGAACAATCATCTCTGGTGATTGTAAAGCAATGACAATAAGGCCAAAAATGTCATCAAAGGGAATACTGGCTGTTGATAAACAAACATACAGAGATCCTGAAATTTGTTTGTATAGTTTCCCTGTGAGAAATCCAGAAAGGAGGCAAAAAGACTTTTTCTACTCAGCAAATTGCATAAAAAAGGTAACATAACAACTTTCTGAACTGCCTCTAAGGATATTTTAGCTCCTAATGTTTCCAAAATAATAGTCTCTCTTTGTAATAATTCAGTAAGTTCTAATGTAGTCATGTGTTGCTAAAAGACAAAAATATGTTCTGAAAAATGCATCTTTAGGCAATCTTGACTTTACACAAACATCATAAAGTGTACTTTCACAAACCTAGATGGTAGGTATAGCCTACTACACAACTAGCTTGTATGGTAGGTAGACTGTCCCTAGGTATAGTCTAGGCTACGAATCTGTGCAGCATGTAACTGTACTGAATACTGTACATGATTGTAACACAATGGTAAGTATTTGTGTACCTAAACATTTCTAAATATAGAAAAGCTACAATAAAAATGCAGTATAATAATTTCAATGGGCCTACCATTGTACATGCAGACCTTCCATGATCAAGTTATCATTACATGGCACACAATCATACGTAAAATTTGGGTACCTGTTTTTTTTTTTTTTTTGAGACAGAGCCTCAGCTATTGCCCTGGGTAGAGTGCTGTGGCATCACAGATCACAGCAACCTCCAACTCCCGGGCTCAAGCGATTCTCCTGCCTCAGCCTCCCAAGTAGCTGGGACTACAGGCGCCTGCCACAATGCCCGGCTATTTTTTGGTTGCAGCCATCATTGTTGTTTGGCAGGTCTGGGCTGGATTCGAACCCGCCAGCTCAGATGTATGTGGCTGGCGCCTTAGCCACTTGAGCCATAGGCGCCGAGCCACAAATTTGTGTACTTTTCATGTGCATGTTACATTTCAATTACTAAATGTGATATAATATATATAACACATATAATTATTATCAGGCAAAAGTGTTCCCTAAGCAAGATAAAGTGATTGAAGTATTAGGTTCCTGTTCAGTGGGCCTAAAGATAAGCCAATAATAGCATGAACGACAGTATTTTAAACAAAAACATTCTAAATTCCAAAAATCCTGTTATCAATGAAAGTCAAGAGTTAACCCATTCTGATAAATCTAAAGCTAATAATACAAACTGGATTCTGTGGGGTAAGGTGGAATGAGAAGACAGCTATACACCCCTAAGCCTAGACACCCTATAAGTCAATGTATAGAAGGCTTTCCTATCATCCACGTATGTCCATGTTTATATTCATGCAGGTGTGTTACTATATTCACATATTAATGAAATACTAGAAAAAATGACGTCTTTAAATCAAGATAATGAAAACATTTTGGGAGTAGAATATATTTTCATTAACATGCCATAATTGTTTTGGGTTCTGCAAACAAATAGCACTTGGAGAAAATGTACATAATGACCTACCTAAGTTGATAATATTTTGCGCCCAGAAACTAGGATCACAGTGAAATTGGATGGTATTGTTGGTCACTGGGGAAGCATCACACCTTGCACGTAGGAGGTGTCGTAACCGGTATATAATCTAGAAAGAAGACAGATACTGACATGTCAGGCAAATAAAAGTATCCAGTAAATATACAGTCTCTAATATGTACATAAATATACTATACATAATCATATATAGGCTTCAAAAAACATACAACATAATTTTCTTTTTAAAACATGCTAAGATTTAATACAGAACTGAAAAGTATCTTGAGGTAATAAGTTCCAGTCAGTTTATTTTTTTATTTTTTATTTTTTGAGACAGAGTCTCATTATGTCACCCTCAGCAGAGTGCTGTGACGTCACAGCTCACAGCAACCTCAAACTCTTGGGCTTAAGCGATTCTCTTGCCTCAGGCTTGGACATCACACAATCCCATGAGCACTGGGGCTTTCTTCTCTCTCAGTCTCTATAATGCAGGAATCAGTTTTTCGCCTGCCCTCTCTTCTACCCCCGTATGCAGTTAAGTGGCAGAAGCAATGTTTCAGTCAACAAGGCACTGAGTACGCGACGGCAGTCCCACAAGATAATACTAGACCTGGGAATTTCTATCACTTAGTGATGTTGTAGCCATCATAACATCACAGCACAAAGCATTATTCAAGTATTTGTGGTGGTGATGTAGACAAAGCTACTGGGCTGCCAGTCCTACAGTAACAAATATGTTATTGGTTTATATACAGGGAGCCCCAATAGTTGTCATAAATAGGAAGAATTAACAAACTCTTATTTCATCAATAATCTTCTGTTTACTTATCAACATGTAGAAAAATATTTTATAAACTGTTGTTACCATTTCCAATTTTCCCTATGTATGTCTGGAGACCTTATTGTTAGAATGCACTCCTTCTACTTATTTAAAAAGAAAGTTAACTATAAAGCAGCCTCACGCAGGTCCTTCAGGAGGTCTTCCAGAAGAAGGTGCTGTTCTCATAGGAGAGGAGAGTACTATGCAAGTTTACTGTCCCTTCCTGTGGGAGAACACGTGGAGGTGGAAGACAGTGACACTGATAATCCTGACACTGAAGAGGTCCAGGCTCGTGAACGTGTGTCTTAGTTTTGAACAAAAGTTTAAAAAGAAAAAAACCCCACACGAATGAAACAAGCTTACATAATAAAGATATAAAAGAAAATATTCGGGTAGCTATAAACGTGATTGTGTTTTAACCTAAGTGTTATTATAAGAGTCATATTAAAAAAATAAAAGTAGAGGATGTCCACAAAATTCTTGTGCAATTTAATGGAATACTATTCATTGAAAAGATGGAGACCTTACATCTGTGAAATTTACCTGGATGGAGCTGAAACACATTCTTCTAATAAAGTATTGCAAGTATGGAAAAATAAATATCCAATGCTCTCCATACTAATATGAAACCAATATATAAACAATTACATGCTCATATGAATAATAAAAGACAAATATAGTCTAGTATGGGGGCAGGGGAGGGAGGAAGGGGAAACGGGGAGGATGACTGGCAGAGGAGGGAGCGCATGTGGTGGGGTCCCACCTATTGTGCACATTGTGAGGGTGTATAACGTGCCTCCCCCAGCCCCCCAGGTGAGGGGCTCTTTTACAACCAGAACTTTACCCTGGAAGTGAGAACAATGTAATCTAAAAATTTATACCGTCTTAATAATTTGAAGTAAATTTTTTTAAAAAGTGTGCAATTTAAAATTACACACAAACTTTATGGTCACCCTGTATTATAAAATAAAAATGTTATAATAAGCTCAAAATTATAGAAATGTTTTTAAAGAAATTTACTGTAGCCCAAGTGTACAATGTTTGTCTATGACAGTCAACAGGAATGGCGTAGGCTTTCTCATTTACTCACCACTCACTGGCTGACTCACCCAGAGCAAGTTCCAGTACTGTGAGCTCTATTCACAGTAAGTGATAAGTGTTCGGTACAGACAGACCACTTTTTTCTTTTACATCACACTTTTAAGTTATGTATTTTCACATACATGAATACCATTGCATTGCCTATCCTAATCAGTATGGCGACCTGCTGTTAAAGTTTGGAGCACAGGAGCAATAGGCTGTACCATATAGCCTCGGATTGCAGTAGGCGAGACCATCCAGGTTTATAGATGTACACTGAAGTTCACACAATGACAAAATCATACAACATTCTTAGAATGTACCCCAGTCTTTAAACACATGACTCTACTTTTAATGATCTCATCCAGTCTCATTGTTTAAATAACTTTATTTTATATATCTAACCTGGAGCTGTCTTTTGGACTTGTATTTCCAATTGCTTATTCAGCATCTCCACTTGGTTGTCTAAAAGGCATCTCAAATTCAACATGTCCAAAAAAGGGAATGTTTTCTCTCTCACCTCACGTCTAATCTTCCTATAATCTTCCCCACCTCAATTACTACTCTACGCTAAGGGAAAACAGTACTGGCAAAAGTCACTGGTTCCTTTCTCTCGCACGCTATATCCAACCTGACAGCAAATTCTGTTGGCTCTACCTTTAAAATACATGTATGAATATAATTTATCTTCTTCTATCAACTCTATTAGCTACCACTCTAGAAAGGCCATGTGATTGCAGTGAGCTTCTAAAGGGGCTCCCTTATTCTAATCCTCAACCACCTACAATCTTTTCTCAGCACATTAGCTGGAGTGACTGTGTTAAAATAAAAGTGATATTATATCATCCCTTTCCGCAAACCCCTGCAAATGGTTTCCCATCTCACTCAAACATTAAAGTCCTCAAATTGAACTGTAATATTTGTGCTAATGCCTTTGCATTCCTTCTCTGATCTTAAGACTTCCCCACATTAACTCTGCTCCAGCCCCTCTGTCCCCTTTGCTGTCCATGTCACCATGCTCCGACCTCAGTCTCTGCACCTGCTGTGTGCTCTTCCAGCAGCACTCTCATGTTCCTCACAAAGCACCTGGAAATCATCTCCTTGCATGTGATCCCCTTTATCTATCATAGAACTGCAAACGCACACCAATGCTCCCAGACCAATCCCTTAATTTACTTTTCTCTAGAGTGAGCACTTAATAGCATGTAATGGTACATATAGTTGTTTTGGTATTGTTTACCCTTCTGCTAAAATGCAGATCATTGAGGACAAAGATATTTTCTTCTCCTCAGCACTTAGAACAGTGGTTCTCTTCCTAATGCCGCAGACCTTTAATAAGGGTCACGACCCACAGGTTGAGAACAACTGCTGACTTAGAATGTTGCCTGGCATACAGCAAGTATACAGTAATTATTAAATGTAAATTTTGGGTCTCAAAATGGAGGTAAAACCGCCACCGGTCGCCCCCAGCCCGACTCTGGCCATCACTACCGCTGCCGGGGGTGAGGCATGATCCAAAGGAACCAGAGCAGTTGGGAAAACTTTATTGCTGCTCTGAGCTTTGAAATTACAGATGATAGTTTAAGAGAACATTTTGAGAAATGGGGCACACTCACAGATTGTGTGGTAATGAGAGATCCCCAAACAAAACGTCCCAGGGTCTTTGGTTTTGTGGCTTACTCTTGTGTGGAAGAGGTGGCTGCAGCCATGTGTGCTCCACCACACAAGGTTGACGGGCGTGTTGTGGAACCAAAGAGAGCTGTTTCTAGAGAGGATTCTGTAAAGTCTGGGGCCCATCTCACAGTGAAGTAAACTTTTGTTGGTGGTATTAAAGACAATACAGAAGAATATAATTTGAGAGACTACTTTGAAAAGTATGACAAGATGGAAACCACAGAAGTTATGGAAGAGGCAGAGTGGAAAAAGAGCATTTGCTTTTGTAACTTTTGATGATCACGATACTATTGACATAATTGTTTTTCAGAAATGCCACACAATTAATGGACATAATTGTGAAGTGAAAAAGGCCCTTCTAAACAAGAGATGCAGTCTGCTGGATTGCAAAGAGGTCGGGGAGGAAACTTGGGAGGTGGTAGAGGTAATTTTGGCCATGGTGGAAACTTTGGTGGAAGAGGAGGATGTGGTGGTGGAGGTGGTGGCAGCAGAGGTAGTTATGGAGGAGGTGATGGTGGATACAATGAATTTGGAGGTGACAGTGGAACTAAGCCAGTGGTCCTGGTTACAGTAGTAGAGAGGGCTATGGTGGTGGTGGACCAAGATATGGAAACCAAGGTGGCAGATATGGTGGTGGAGGAGGAGATGATGGCTACAATGAATAAGGAAATTTTAGAGGTGGTAACTATGGTGGTGGTGGTAACTATAATGATTTTGGAAATTATAGTGGACAACAGCAATCAATTTTATGGACCCATGAAAGGCGGCATTTTGGTGGAAGAAGCTTGGGCAGTCCATATGGTGGTGGTCATGGAAGTGGTGGATATGAAGGTTCTAAGGACAACAGAAAAGGGCTACAGTTCTTAGCAGGAGAGCAAGGAGTTGTCAGGAAAGCTGCAGGTTACTTTGAGACAGTCGTCCCAAATGCATTAGAGGAACTGTAAAAATCTGCCACAGAAGGAACGATGATCCGTAGTCAGAAAAGTTACTGCAGCTTAAACAGGAAACCCTTCTTGTTTAGGACTGTCATAGTCACAGTTTGCAAAAAGTGTAGCTATTGGTTAACGCAATGTAGTGTCAATTAGATGTACATTCCTGAGGTCTTTGGTCTGTTGTAGCTTTGTCTTTTTCTTTTCATTACATCAGGTATATTGCCCTGTAAATTGTGATAGTGGTACCAGGAATAAAAAATGAAGGAATTTTTAACTTTTCAGTATTGGTGTAGTTCAATTTTTCTACATTTTAGTACAGAAACTAACAAAATGCAGTTTTGAAGGTGTTTCCTTGTGAGTTAACAAGATTGTTAATTACAATTTTGTATGAATTTTGCTAAAGTTAACTGTAAAGAAACACCTGCTGACTTGCAACTTAAGGAGCATCTATTCTCCCCATTTCCAAACCATATAAATGGGCACTGACACGTGGAGAGAATAGATATTTGTATATTTGCAATGTGTGTTTTAGATAAATAGGATTGGGTAAATCAGCATATTTGTGAATTTAATAGCATTAAGATTACCATCAAATGAAAATCTCAAAATTCCTATTTGGTTTTTGTGCATTTTCTTCCAAAATGTAATCATGATTTTAGTGTGTTAGAATTGCTGAGTCCTAGCTGTGTTTAGAACATCTTCATTCTACACTCACCTTGGGTCACATATGAACTGCTGCCATTGTTTGGGGGTTGAAGAATGTCTGCTGCCATCTATTTAAATTCTGGAAAGGGGTAGTGGATATTTTTTCACATCTCCCTCCAGTGTTAAAAAACTGTTTTGGGCGGCATCTGTGGGTCAGTGAGTAGGGCGCTGGCCCCATATACCGAGGGAGGCGGGTTAGAACCTAGCCCCAGCTAAACTGCAACAAAAAATAACTGAGCCTTGTGGCAGGCACCTGTAATTCCAGCTCAGGAGTCTGAGGCAAGAGAATTGCCTAAGCCCAAGAGCTGGAGGTTACTGTGAGCTATGACACCACAGCACTCTCCTGAGGGTGACAAAGTGAGACTGTCTCTAAGGAAAAAAAACACACACACACAAAACTGTTTCATAATAGAGGACCACTAAGCCTGCTATATCTGAGGAAATTAGTGGGGACCTCTTTTTCTTTAATTTAAAAGCACAAGAGGCCCTACATATCTTATTTTCCTTGATTTTTTTTTTTAATACATGCTCTCAGAGTATAAAAGTCATGCATTATTAAACCCTTAACTGGCTGGCATGCTTTCCGGTTTGTACCCTATACATTTTGCTGGAGGAAACCAAGAATAGTCTAGATATAATCGTTCAAGATAAATTACCGAAGCAGAAATGTAGCATAGTTGCTTAGTATAAGCTTCTCACTTAAAGAGCTGAGTTGAGATTTGGATAGTCTTGAGTTCTTAAATTCCCAAAGAACACATTGTTTTTCTTGTGTATATTTCAATCTAAATCATGTTGATGTGAGTTATCAATTTGTTTGAAAGGCCCTGGTTGAGAAGAGTTAAGATCATATATACAACATATATAAATATATATATAAACCAATGTCTACTTTTTTACCAGCTAGTGCTTACGATTTCATTCCAGCCCTCAGTATGTGCCCTGCTGTTATTCTTCCTTTGGCAGTTGAACGTTGAATTCGAGATTCTTTTGTTTTAAGAAGTACTAAGCAAAACAGCAATAAAAAGGGGAACGGGGTGTGCTAGTGTTTGAACATGCTGTCTTGTTGCTCTAATTCTGTGCCTCTGTGCATTAGTAATATTTGGATGCATGCAATGCCAGCATGGAAACTGGTCTTCACACATACTGCAGTTTTCCAGAAACACTCACAAACCAATAAATGTAAACAGATATTCAATAAATAAATAAATGTAAATTTGCTTCAACTTATACATTATCTTAAAACAAAAACAAATTCTAGGTAAACATCATGGACTTATTTTGGAGATGTGAAGAATATGTGGCAAAGTGTTTAGCAAACAGCACTCAATACAACGTGTCTTTCCCCAAGTTTTCATCCCTAAAATTTTTTGTATCCTCTAATTCTCACCCTAAATCATACTCAAGAATCCTTTATAAATACCCTCATAAATGTTTTGTTTTCTAAATATCATTTTAAAATACATTTTAAATTTATTTTAATTGATACAAGGTACATATATTTATTGTATACACTGGTTTTTGTAATGTGTATATGTTGTGGAATGGCTAAATTGAGTTAATTAACATATGCATTGCATCACATCTCATTTGTGGAGAGAAAATGTAAAATCCTACTCTTAGCGATTTTTAATATATTGTTATTAACTATAGTCCCCATGTTTATAATAGACTTCAGACACTTATTCCTGCTAACTAATTTTGGGTCAGGTGTGGTAGCTCACACTTGTAATCCGAGCACTTTGGAAGGCCGAGGTGGAAGGATTATTTAAGCCCAAAAGAGTTTGAGAATAGCCTGGGTAACAGAGCAAAACTTCCTCCCTACAAGAAAAAAAACAACAAAAAAAACTAACTAGGCATGGAGGTGAGTGGTGAGTGCCTGTAGTCCCAGCTACTCAGAGGCTGAGACAGGAAGATCACTTTGTTAGGTCTGTCGGGATGTTCTCTGGTTCCTAGTGTCAAGAATGAGTACTGGTACTGAGTCAAATCCACGATAGATGATCACAGATACAAAGCAATTACACACATAACATTTACTGTGCTTATTATACACCACAGGGGGAGAGACAGGCCATTCTTTGCAAGTGGAGAAAGATCCTCAAGTCTGAGCTGACACTGCATTTTATATGCTCAATAGTTTGCAGTCCCTTTCTCCTTACAGGATTAATTGCTGTTTCCTGCCTTCAGGTGATTGTCAGGTTGGGGTTATATAACAGATTACACACAGGTTACATAACAGGTTAGGTTACACAACAGCTTCTTTACTATGAATGCGTCATCCTAGAATCCTTCATGAAAACTCCACTAATGCTATGCTAATTAGATGACAATAAGCCTCAGGTCAGCTAAAGGTCACCAGGAGCTCCTTGCTGTGGATGTTCTCACCAATTTGGTTCCTGCTCTCTACCCTTAGCCACTTCTTTGCCACCTGTTTACCCTCTGCCAGACACAAAAGCTTGAGCTCAGGAATCTGAGGCTGCAGTGAGTTATGGTAGTGCCACTCCACTGGGTGACAGAGGGAGATCCTGTCTCAAAAGACAAACGAAAACTTTTACCCTTTGATCAACATATCCCCAAAGTCCAGAACCCTTTTCTCTCCCAACCCCAGCAACTACCATTCTGTTCTCTATTTGACTGTGATGTATTTTTTAAAAGATTCTATATGTAAGTAAGATCATATAGGATATGCCTGGCTTGTATCACTTAACATAATTTCCTAGGTTCATTCATGTTACAAATGACAGGATTTCCTTTTATAGGGCTAAATAATATCTCTGTGTGTGTGTGTGTGTACATTTTATCCATTTGTCTGTTGATGGACACTTAGGTTGATTCCATTTCTTTGCTACTGTAAATAATACTGCAATGAAACTAGGTGTGCAGACATTTGTTTAAGATTCTGATTTCACTTCCTTTATATACCCAGAAGTGAAAATTGTTGGGTTATATGGCAGTTCTATTTTTAATTTTGGGGGGCACATGTTTTCTTTAATTGCTATACTAATTTACAACCCCATCAACACTGTGCAAGGATTCCCTTTCTCCACATCCTCTCAACTCTTGTTATCTTTTGTCTTTTAGCCTCCTAATCATTTACTTTTATACTTTTAAAGAGTAAGTGTAGGCTCGGTGCCTGCAGCACAGTGGTTACAGCTGGTGCCACAGTGGTTACCCGCCATATACACTGAGGCTGGTGGGTTCAAACCCAGCCCAGGCCAGCTAAAACAACAAGGGCAACTGCAACAAGAATATAGCCAGGCGTTGTGGCGGGCGCCTATAGTCCCAGCTACTTGGGAGGCTGAGGCAAAAGAATCGCTTAAGCCCAAGAATTGAGGTTGCTGTGAACTGTGACACCACAGCATGCTAGAGGCGGCAACATTAAAAAAAAAAAAATAATAATAAAAATAAATAATGTAGAAAACCTGCCACTAACAGCAAAAAGAACCTTTTCCTTCCTTTACTAGAAGGAAGAAAGGTTCCTTTCTTTACTAGAAACTTTTGCTTCCTTTACTAGATTCTATTATTGGATATGCTCACTCAACTGCTTCTACACATGCACTATGATTATTAGTGTTTTCCCCAAATATTTTAGAACAAGCTCCTGTCTTCCCTAAATACTCCAGTGTGAGTATCCTAAAACAAAGATCTACCATGACCAGCAAATTCCAAATTTAGAAAGCAAGTGTGTTACAACCATCCAATTTAGGGACTTTATTCAAATGCCAACTGTCCCAGGAGGGTGTCTTTTCCAGGGTTTGATGGAGGAATTCAAGCTGCAGGTAGTTGCCATGTCTCTCGTGTGCTTAGTCTTTCCCCATTGTTCAGGTGCTTGATGGGTTTTAAAGATCTAAGTTGCTGTATTCTGTGTGCTATTTCCTCCTCCTCATCAGACTTAAGCACAGCGTTCTTGTCAGGAATACAACACAAATAAGGATGTGTTGGGAAGCACAGGATAACTTGTCCTGCCACTGGTGTTATTAATCCTTAACGTTAAAAACTGCTACTCAATTTTCTAAGATTACACCAATACCTTGTTCCCTGTCAATCTTCTACCCACTAGATTAGCCTCCGCTGATTATTTTATTCTCTTAATGCACTGCATTATGCCCATTATCCTTTCTACACCCATTACTTTACATTTTGCCATTAACTTCTCGCCCCATATTTATTGTTTATTGACATATTGACTCATATGTCCTTTATTAAGTTCAATGCATTATAATTCATTATTATAATGCTTTGCTTAGATCTTGAAATTTGTTGATTTGCTCAGTGGGAGCCACTGTAGGATGAATCATAGTTCCCTTGTCATGTCTTCATCATTCTCTGGCCATTTCAGTAGTTTCTGATAAAATAAGATTACCTTGCACTTTCACTCTCTTTCCATGGTATTTTTTTTTTTTTTTCTTTTTATTGTTGGGGGAGCATTGAGAGCATAAAGAGCTTCCTTGGTATTTTTAAAACAAGATCTAAAGAACAGGAGTCTCACTGCAAATGACACAGCACACCACACACACCCATATACTGATATGTGCATGTGTGTACAAAGCTATTTCTAGGTCTATCTGCATACATATATAAAATAAAACTCGACTTCATATTTACACTTCCAATTCCAATCCATCACACCTTAGGGCTCATTCTTGCCTTAATTCTTTCTAAATATCTTTTTTGAAATTTGGCTGCCATTACTCTTAATATATTTATTTACTTACTCAATTCATTTACCTATTTGCTCAATGTAACCAAAATCCAAACAATGCTGTCTCTTCTTATCCCCTCTGTGTCCCCCCAACCTCTTCAAGTCATTGGCTGCTGGCCTCATGCTTTTGTTTGGTCCCTCAACCCTTTCCTTTACTCTGTGTCCACAGTCACCATGCTGATGCCGCCATACCAAGGGGAGAAAGAAGGAACAGCAGATGCTTAATAGTTTTTATGTTAATACACACACACACATATACATATATATGTATTTTAAAATATATAAATTTCTCCTTCAGACACAATACACTGACTTTGAATATTTTATGATTGGTGTGAAAATCAAGTGGGGTAAGCTTTCTTGCCCCAGCAAAAAGAATTAAATACAAAATGTAAGTACTTCCTTAAAAAGAAATCAGCTTTGGGGCAGTGCCTGTCACTCAAGGAGCAGGGTGCCGGCCTCATATACTGGGGGTGGTGGGTTCGAGCCAAAACCACACACACACACACACACAAATCAGCTTTTACTAAAGAGAAATATCGGACAAATTGCTTGCATATAAATACCCTTTTCCCTTGTGATCTTATATTGTAAAAGAGGTAGTGAAGACCTATTTACTAATTAAGTTGTAGCAAGACTACTCAGCTCCTTAACCTTAAGCAGCAAAATTTTCCTACTGTATTTTACTGCCATTCAATGTTAAGATTTAAGGGCTTTCTCAACGTCAGCTTATTTTATTACCCATTTGAAATGTAAACCATTTTACTTGCCAAAATTCATGATGCATGTTTTAGAAGTCTGAGAAGTCATAAAGGCTGGCTAATACAGAAGATAAATAAAGGTTCATTAAATGTACTTGTTAATCCATTCAGATGTACCTAAACTTAAAATGAACGGAAGTTTCACAATGAAAATTAATTACTATTTTAAAAAACAAAGAAAAAATATTTTTAATATGAAAGGTATCCAAACAGCTTTTTAGGTGGCATGTTATATCCTGTCTCCTTTCTATTGAAGTTAAAATAAATGAAGATTTGTTATTTCTGAATTTCTAATCCTATAAAATAACATAGTTTATAGCTTCTCACAGTAAATGTTATGTTACCTCTTTTTTCAATTTTTTATTAACTTCTTATATGGCAAGCACTGGGTAACACAAAGTTCTACCCTTAAGGAATACAAATCTGATGACATTTGTAGAAAGAAGTATGCAAATATACTAGATAAAAATCAATAACGTATGGTGGTTATATGCACAAGGGCTTTATTAGGACATAGAAAATGTGCCCAGCCCAGTCTTGGAAGGGTGCCAGGAGAAAAGGGTGATCCACCTAAATTGAACCTGGCATCTCTACATATATGAAAATTATTCAAGGAAAGAAAAGGCTCTCTAAGAAAGGGTACCGGTACTCAGAAAAGAGAACAGATGTTCTGAGCCTTGAGGGCTAGAAGTAACAAATTGGGAATGAAACTAGAAAAAAATGAGACCTCCAGGAAACAAAAAGAAGGTTCTAGAAATTAATTAGATGGCAGGATGAGGGAAACAGAGAAGACACTAAAGATCCTTTTTAATATTTATAGTTTAACAGTTTCCTAAATACTATTATAATGAACTATCTACTACTATTAAAAAGAATGACTTATTATTTTTCTGGTCTCCCTTCTGTCATTACATTTTCCTTGCCTTCCTTTCTAAATAATGTAAGGATAAATTAAATGTTTAACAGATGGCAAATAAATACTAAGGAAATATTGTGAAGCTGAAATATTTCAAGATAATAATATCTAAGAAAGACTGAATTTCTGATAGAATTTGGCTTTTCCACTGGGTTTGATCTTTCATTGACAGTAACTCCTACTGCAAAAAGATGAACTGTTTGAGAAGACCTGAAACTGTAAAACTCTGAAAAGAAATCATAGGGGAAAAACTTCTTAAGAATAGCATTGTCAATAATTTTTTGGCCATCGTACCAAAAGCTCAAGCAATAAAAGCAAAAATAAACAAGTGGGACTACACCAAACTTAAAATACTTCTGTATAGCAAACAACTACAGTGACAACAACAAACACTCCCCCCACACCAAAAAAAAAAAAATCAACAAAATGAAATGGGTAGGAAATATTTGCAAATATGAAATATTTGCAATATATATGAAAAGAGTTAATATCCAAAATATATAGGTTGAGTATCATTTATCAGAAATGTTTTGGACCAGAAGTGGTTGAAATTTCTAATTTTTTTTTTTTTTTTTACTGATTCTAGCATATTTCCATACACATATTTAGATATCTTCCTAGACAGGAAATTCATTTACATTTCATGTACATCTAACACACATAGCATGAAGGTATATAAAGTCCAAAAGGAAATAAACAGATTTGAAGTGCAGACAAAACATGAAAGATATTTCTAGATATCTGCACTCTCATGTCACTGCAGTATTATTCACAATAGCCAAGTTAGGGAAACAATTTTAAGTGTAAATCAATGCATGAATAAACTAACTGCAGACAGAAAAGGGGTGTGTGTGTGTGTGTGTGTGTGTGGTGTTCAACCTTAAAAAAGAAGGAAACCTGACATTTGTGACAACATGAATGAACCTTGTGGATGTCGGGCTAAGAGAAATAAGCCAGACATAAAGAAAAATGTTGCATGATCTGCGTTATACATAAAATCTTAATAATAAAAAAAAAGAATAGACTTGGCGCCCGCAGCACAGTAGTTATGGCACCAGCCATATACACTAAGGGTGGTAAGTTCGAACCCAGCCAGGGTCAGTTAAACAACGACAACTGCCACAAAAAAATAGCTGGGCGTAGTGGTGGGTGCTCGTAGTCCCAGCTACTTGGGGGCTGAGGCAAGAGAATTGCTTAAGCCCAAGAGTTTGAGGTTGCTGTGACTTGTGACGCCACAGCACTCTACCGAGGGTGACATAATGAGACTCTGTCTCAAAAAAAAAAGAACAATAGAAATAAAGAATGGTGGTGATAAGAGGCTGGGAAAAGGAAGACACATACACAAGTAGGTCAAAGGGTGCATATGTGCAGGTTAGGTATGAGGAGTAAGCCCAGAAGTCTAATGTACAAAATGAGAACAACGTAGGTAGAAATTTTGCTAATAGAATAGAGTTTTGTGGCTCTTACCACACTCAGGTGAGGTGATGGGTATTAATTTGCTTGATTATAGTAACCACTTTACTATGTATATGTCTATCAAAACATGTTATGCACCTTAAATATATGCAACAAAAATAAATAATTTTTAGAAAAGATTAGCAAACTTTCAGGCCCGCGAGGCTTTGTAAAAAATCTGTTTAAGCATATAAAATTCACTATTTAAGAATAGCCTGATTTAGAAAATAAAATGAATATTATATTTTATAATATAATATTATAGGTGTGCCCTTTCAGCCACCCCTCTACTGTTAAGTTGTCTTAACTTTTGTAGCTTTTTTAATCAATAAACTCTGAATACTCTAAAAAAAAAAAAAAAAAATCAAAAAAAAATCAGAACTTTGTTGTTCTGCTTTAAATAGAGCCAGAACCTTATCTTTAAATTTTTTGCAGTTGGAAAATCCTTCCAAATGTTTTAAAATAATCACAAACTTCTCCTTAGCTTGCATTATTTTAGTATTGAAACAGGATTTTAAATTTTAGGGGGAAAAAGAAATTTAATAAACAAAAAAAGTGGTAATAATGGTTCAATATGATTCTGTGTGCTTTACGTGTCTTCATACATAAAACTGCAAAGGTGAAACAGAAAGTGCTGATGAAGAAGCTGCAGCAAGTTATCTATAAGGTCTAGCTAAGATTATTGATGATGAAGTGAAGGCAAAACATGACAGATGTTTCCACTGGGAGAAGATGCCATACAGGAATTTCATAGCTAGAGAGAAGTCAATGCAAAGGACAGGATGATATTCTTGTTAGTAATGCACTCGGTAACTTGAAGGTAAAGGCAAGGCTCCCTGACCATCATCAAAAATCCTAGGACCCTTAAGAACTATGTATGCTAAATCTATTCTGCATGTGCTTTAAAAATGGAACACAAAGCCAGGATAAGAGCACTTCTGTTTATAGCAATAGTTCATGAATATTTTAAGCCCAAAGTTGAGACTTACTGCTCAGGAAAAGACGCCTTTTAAATATTACTGCTCATTGACAATGCACCTGGCTCACCCAAGAAGCTCTGATAGAGATGTACAAGGAGACTAAAGTGGTTTTCAGATCTGCTAACACAACATCCATTCTGCAGCTCACAGATCAAGGCATTTTGAGTGCTGTGGAAACCTAGCTCACAATACATCAAACTGCTGGGAGTAAGCCATCTTCCTGCCTCAGCCTCTGAAAGTAACTGGGATTACAAGTGCCTGCCACAAGACTCAGCTAATTTTTCTATTTTTAGTAGAGACAATGTCTCACTCTTACTCAGGCTGGTCTCAAACTCCTGAGAGCTAATTTTTCTATTTTTAGTAGAGACAATGTCTCACTCTTACTCAGGCTGGTCTCAAACTCCTGAGAGCTAACTTTTCTATTTTTAGTAGAGACAATGTCTCACTCTTACTCAGGCTGGTCTCAAACTCCTGAGCTCAAGTGATACTCCTGACTCAGCTTCCGAGAGTGTTAGGATTACAAGCATGAAGCATTTACTCCTGGCCTTAACTTTCAAGTCTTATGATTTAAGAAATCCATTTCATAAGGTTATAGCTGTGCTAGACAGTGATTCCTCCAATAAATCTGAGCAAAGGAAACTGAACATGTTCTGGAAAAGATTTACCATTATAGATGTCATAAGGACATTTGTGATTCCCAGGAAATCAAAATATCAATGTTAACAGGAATTTAGAAGAGCTTGATTCCAACCATCATGCAGACTTGGAAGGGTTCAAGTCTTCAGTGGAGCAAGAAACTGCATACGTAGTACAACTAGCAAGATAACTAGAAGTTATCACAGAATTCTTGAAATCTCCTGATCAAATCTGAACAGATAAGGAGTTGCTACTTATGGATGAACAAAGAAAGTGATTTCTTGAGATGTTGAAGATACCGAGAACATTGTGATGACAACAAAAGATTTAGAATATTATATAAATTTAGTTGATAAAGGAGTAGCAAGGTATGAGAGGAGTTCTACTGTGGGTCAAATGCTATTGAACAGCATCTCATGCAACAGAGAATTAATTCATGAAAGAAAAAGTCAATCCATGGACACAGCACCCGTAGCTCAGCAGTTAGGGTGCTGGCCACAACACCAAGGCTGGCAGGTTTGAACTCAGCCTGGGCCTGCTAAACAATGACAACAACAAAAAAATAGCCAGGTTCTGTGGCGGGTGTCTATAGTCCCAGCTACTTGGGAGAGTGAGGCAAGAGAATCGCATAAGCCCAAGTGTTTGAGGTTGAGCTGTGAGCTGTAACGCCCTGGCACTCTACCGAGGGTGACATAATGAAACTCTGTCTCCAAAAAAAAAAAAAAAAAAAAAAAAGTCAATCCATGGCAAACTTCACTGTCTCATTTTATGAAATTGCCACAGCCACCCCAACCTATGGCAATCACCACCCCATTCAGTCAGCAGCCATCAACATCATGACCAGTCAAAGACTGACTCTTGAAGAGTCAGGAGATCATTAGCATTTTTAGTAATAGTCTTTTTAAAATTAAGGTGTATACATTATTTTTTAGACATAGTGCTATTATTGCACACCTAGACTATAGTATAGGGTAAACAAAACTTTTATAAACATTAGGAAATCTATAAATATGTGTGGCTTGCTTTATTGTGATATTTGTTTATTACAGTGGTCTGGAACTGAATCTGCAACATCTCTAAGATATGCCTGTATTTCAGATGATAAATCTGTGGAATTTTAACAAAACTAATGCAAAGCAGAAATTTATTTATTTTTTTTTTGAGACACAGCCTCAAGCTATAGCCCTGGGTAGAGTGCTGTGGCATCACAGCTCACAGCAACCTCCAACTCCTGGGCTCAGGCAAGTCTCCTGTCTCTGCCTCCCAAGTAGCTGGGACAACAAGCTAGGGCTCGGCACCTGTGGCTCAAGCAGCTAAGGCACCAGCCACATACACCTGAGCTGGCGGGTTCAAATCCATCCCAGGCCCGCCAAACAACAATGACAGCTGCAACCAAAAAATACCCAGGTGTTGTGGCGGAGACCTGTAGTCCCAGCTACTTGGGAGGCTGGGCAAGAGAATCACGTAAGCCCAAGGTTGCTGTGGGCTGTGATGCCATAGCACTCTACCGAGGGCGACACAATGAGACTCTGTCTAAAAAGAGAAGACAAATTAAACAACAAAAAAAGAACTACACACATACAAATCAAGGTGTATAAAACAAAGAACAAAACAAAACAAAAGCCCAAACAAAAGAAGAAATATAGTCAGCCACCACTCCAGACTCACTGGTAGAATCCTTAAGTGATTTGGATGCAGTAGCCATCCTTCCAGAAGCAAAATTTGAGGTCAATATCAAAACAGTTCACCAAATCACAGAGCCACCTTTCTATAGCAAATGGGACTGAACTACCAAGCACCACATAATCGTGCAGCATCAACAAAAGGAACACAGACTCTGGGAAATGTGTGAAGTCACAGTATAAACCCCAGGTAAAAACTCTTTCTAGGTGATGTTAGACATGTTACTTAACCATGTGACTTAGTTTCATTATCTGTACAGTGGGGATGGATATATGTATCTAATAAGAATGGTGTAAAAGTTTAAACACTGCATGGAGAATGCTTATAATTAATACCTGACACATTATTGGCAATCGCAAAATGTTTACTATTATCATTAAATTATTGGTATTAAGTTCATCAGCAACAAAAACATTGAAAATTTGGAAAGAACAAATAAGAATAACAATGGTTATATCAGTTTAATCAGATTAAAACTGATGTGACACCTGAATTATTCCAGGTAAAAAATTTTTTCTATTTATATATTTGTTTTAGGGATAGGGTCTTGCTCTGTCCCGGAGGCTGGAGTGCAGTGGTGCAAATCATGGCTTCTGTAACTTCAAATGTGTGGGGCTCAAGGAATCCTACTGTCTTAGCCTTCCAAATAGCTAAGGCACATGGTCGCCACACACAACTAATTTTTTAAATATTTTTGTAGCAATAAGATCTTGCTATGTTTCCCAGATGGTCTCAAACTCCTGGGCTCAAGCAATGCATCTGCCTCAGGCTTTCAAAGTGCAGGAACTATAGGCATGAGCCACCGCACCCAATCTAAAAATATTTTTTAAGGCCAAATTATTTTGACCAATACAAATTAAAAATAGGTAGAAGAGTATTTCTATACCAAGAGACCGAATTTTAACCATTCCAAAGTCTCCATTGTTTCACTCTGCCTTTTTATGGTGTGCTAAATAAATACCACACGTTATCTTACCAGTCGCTTGCTATAAAGCAGTGCCGTACTGCTGCCACTGGAAACTGCCCATTTAGAAAAATGCATGACATGTTCCAACTGTCTGGAAAGTCCAGCCACTTCCTGTTGTTGTTGCATAAGTTTCATGCGATGGTCTTTTGCTAGGCTCTGAAAAGAAAATAATTTCTAAATTAGTATCTGCATATAACTTTTTTTTTTTTTTTGAGACAGAGCCTCAAGCTGTCACCCTGGGTAGAGTGCTGTGGCATCACAGCTCACAGCAACCTCCAGCTCCTGGGCTCACACGATTCTCCTGCCTCGGCCTCCCAAATAGCTGTGATTACAGGCGCCTGCCACAAGGCCTGGCTATTTTTTTGGTTGCAGTGGTCATTGTTGTTTGGTGGGCCCAAGATGGATTTGAACCCACCAGCTCAAGTGTGTGTGGCTGGCGCCTTAGCCGCTCAAGTCACAGGCACCAAGCCTGCATATAACATATTTTAATGGTCATTTGCAGATAACCAAATTAGAATAACCACAATCTCTAGGTACTTAGTTGACAGAAACTGAAAATACACTCAGTGTCTTCCTCCTTAATACAAAGGATCACTCTCCCTACAGTAAAAAACTACATCCAGGGCAGCGCCTGTGGCTCAAAGAAGTAGGGCGCAAGCCCCATATGCCGGAGGTGGTGGGTTCAAATCCAGCCTTGGACAAAAACTGCAAAAAAGAAAACAAACAAACAAACAACAAAAACTACATCCCCCAAATCTGCCCCTAGCCCTTTGATATGTATGTGTGTATGTTATGAGATTTAGGTGTCTGCTCATCCATCTTATTATTATGAAAGAGAATGGATTAGCTACACTTCAGTCAATGTCTGTTAAATTCTATACTCACCAATAAAACAGATGTTCCCTTGCAATCTAGTAAAGTTACCACATTATATAATTCACTCAATCATATGACTTTACCTTCTAAGAATTTTAGTTGCAGTTCCAACTAGTTTGGGCCTAGAGTAGAGCCAAATCATTGATAACTCTTATCCTTTTTTATTTGCTTATTTTTAAGAAAGGCATCATATTATTTCTGCCTATTGAGAAATACCATGGGCAGTGCCTGTGGCTCAGTGGGTAGGGCGCTGACCCCATACCAAGGGTGGCGGGTTCAAACCCAGCCAAACTGCAACAAAAAATAGCTGGGCAGTGTGGCAGGCACCTGTAGTCCCAACTATTCGGGAGGCTGAGGCAAGAGAATCGCCTAAGCCCAGGAGTTGGAGGTTGCTGTGAGCTGTGACACCAGGGCACTCTACCAAAGGGGATAAAGTGCAAAACAAAAACAAAACAAACAAACAAACAAAAAAATAACAGCGAGAGAGAGAAAGAAATACCATGGAAGACAATAGATACAGTGAATAATTGTGGCAATGCATTCTAAGAAAAGCTACATAAAAGAAGCGTGGCAATGCATTCTAAGAAAAGCTACATAAAAGAAGAATAGCACCAAATCTGGTTTATTTTAAAGGTCCCAATCCAAAAACCTCTTCCTAGACGTGGCAAGGAAAGGGCTTCCTATTGGCTCAGACAATTAGAAAATCACCACACTCCAACACGGACTTTTGTTCTCAATTAAAAGTGAACCTAGCTCCTGGCCATAGTTAATTCCAGATTTGGAAAATACCCCAGCTAAATTAAAGTAAGGGGGAAAATACTGAAATATATATATTTAAGGAACTGTCGACAGGCAATAGTTTTGCTATACCTAATTTAAGTTCAAAGAGAAGATAACTTACCTATTAGGATATTATTTCTTACCTTTGTGAAAACAAAGAATTTCTTTGGAAACAGTATAGTAGGAATAGAAATTCTATTGACTTCGTGGGAAGTTGCAAATTGAGAATTAGAAGCCCAAGTTTCTTGTTCTTCTATGGTAAAAGCTATTTGGGCACATTTCTTGTGGATCTTAGCAGATAAAACTGATTACAATTACTTGCCTTAAAAAGGGACTTTTAACTAGAAGAATGGGAATGAGGACTAGAGGTATATTTAAAAAGTGCTGTGAAAATTCTAAGTCAAAGTTGATTAAAAATAATACCAGGTTCGTTCCTATAGATTCATGATTCTGGTCATCTTGTCATCTTTTTTTTTTTTTTTTTTTAAACACTTTTCAAGTGATTCTGATGTACAGTCAAGTTTGAAAGTATAGCCACAACAATGTGGGCACTATTAATCTCTGGGCAAGTAAATCAAAGTAATATTTGATTTTTAGTAGAGCTTTGAAAAGTTTTAAAATTCCGCTTAAATGTTTCTGTTTAAAAAAAAACAAAAAACAAAATCACAGAACTTAGGGTCTGACTCCTTTTGCCCACAATACTTCCTCACTAAATAACTATAGTTCCAAAAGAACAAAGAATTATTTTAGCCTTTGTTTCCTGTATGGCTGATAAACAATAGGAACGGCTATATTCTGCATTAAGGGATAGATTTTTTTTTTTTTTTTTTTAAGAGACAGAGTCTCACTTTATCGCCCTGAGAAGAGTGCTGTGGTGTCACAGCTCACAGCAACCTCCAACTCCTGGGCTTAGGCGATTCTCTTGCCTCAGCCTCCCGAATAGCTGAAACTACAAGTGCCAGCCACAACACCCGGCTATTTTTGTTGTTGTTGTTGTTGTTGTTGCAGCTTGGCTGGGGGCTACAGGTTCGAACCTGCCACCCTAGGTATATGGGGCCGGCGCCCTACCTACTGAACCACAGGCGCTGCCTGGAGACAGAACTTTCTGACAGCTCTTATAATTTGGTCAACTATGATATAAAGGGGATGAACTAAATTATTTCTTATTTTCCCTCAAATCTTCAAACAATAGGATTTTAAAATTCTCTTCTAATTCTAAATTGCTTCTGTATCAAAATACTATAATACCAAAAAAATCATGCAATTAATATTGCATGTTAATATGCCATATAGATGATGTAACCTCGTATCATATCAACTGATTTAGATGTTGACCATCGTTGAGTTTTAAAAAGCTAAAGAAACTCATGCCTGTAATAGTAGCACTCTGGGAAGCCAAGGTGAGAGGACTGCTTGAATTCAGGAGTTTGAGAACAGCCTGAACAATAGCAAGATCCCACCTATACAAAAATAGAAAAATTAGCTGGGTATTGTGGTGTGCACCTATAGTTCCTTCAGGCTAAGGCAAGAGGATTGCTTGAACCCAGAAGTTGAAGGCTACAGTGAGCTATCATAATGCTACCACACTGTACCAGAGGCAACACAGCAAGAGGCGAGATTCTGCCTCAAACAATAACAAAAAACACCCCCTCCGCCAACTGATGAAGATAGTATTGTATTTTGGGGTGTATAAAGTGCACCATTTTGGTATTTTTTAAAGGGAAAAATAATGATGTACATTATACATAGGTAGTACTAATTCTATGTTTTTAATTTATTTATGCTTATGCATTAAAACTGTAACTCTATGTTAAAAAAACGCTAAGCTTCCCTTATAATATAAAAAACAAGTATCTAAACATAACAAATAAAAATTTGAATTAAAAAATTAAAACAAGATTCTTTTCCTGAAAATTTGGGCCAAAAATGTGGGTGTGCTTCCTATACGGGAGCATATTATACAGGGCAAAATATGGTAATATTTTTCTTACCCACAATAAGATGCAACTATTCTAAGTGCCTTGAGTGTCTCTCTGTTAAGTGTTACTCTCACAATTAAAAATGTAAAATGTTGAGGGCAACAGGGCAAGAGCCAGATTCTTTTGCTTATTTCTCATCAGATTAAATGTATCTGGTTAAAACCTAACTAACAATGTATCCTTCCAGAAAATTTTGCTGAACTGCACCCCTCTAATGAGGCAAAGTTTTCACTTTAGTGAATCTCAAAAATGACTCATCCTTCAACATTCAGAGATCCGTGTACAAGCAAGACACTACGACTTCTGCTGGGAAGCACGATGAGGAGTAAGACGTTTCTAGTGTATTATAAAGCCATAAATTGTGGCCTACAATGCAGAGCCTGGCAAAGGTAAACTAGGCAATAGGGAAAATACCTTATGAATTGTATGTGGAGATAATTATATGAAAAGGGGTATGATTTCAAATTCACAAGAATTATGTTGAATCAATACAACATACTGACCCACGGTCAATAACTTACCTCTAGCTGATGCAATAGAGCTTTTCCTTTTTTATTTATTTCTACCATCAATGTAAATATAGCAACTTTAATATCCTGTTCCACCTGCTTTTGATTTTGATTTACTTCAATTATTCTGAAAATTAAGTGAAAGAAGGAAAAAACATTTAAAATTTAAGGCAGTTTTAAAAAAAATACTTAAAATTGATGTTTTAAAATCTAAATTAGTCAAAATATTTTCACTCCTTAGAATCTCTGCAATTTCTAAGACTCCTTCAGTTTAAAATGACTGTCTTGAAGATGAGACAGCATCTTCTGAAATATAATTCTTCTGAAAGGGCGGCGCCTGTGGCTCGAAGGAGTAGGGCGCCGGCCCCATATGCCGGAGGTGGTGGGTTCAAACCCAGCCCCGGCCAAAAACTGCAATAAATAAATAAATAAATAAATTCTTCTGAAAGACATACAGTTGATCAACTCAATCTTAAAGTCAAAATATATACAATTAGAAGAAACTGAGAAAAAAATATTTTTCTTTTTGTTTTAAGACATTGGCCCTAGTAGACTGCAATGGCATCATAGCTCACAGCAACCTCAAACTCTTGGGCTCAAGCAATCCTCTTGCCTCAGCCTCCCAAGTAGCTACCTAGGGCTACAGGTACCCGCCACATGCTTGTCCATTATTTTTAGAGATGGGGGTCTCACTCTTGCTTAGGCTGGTCTCAATCTCCTGTGGCTCAAGCAACCTGCCCACCTTAGCCTCCCAGAGTGCTAGGATTACAGATTTGAGGCACCAAACCTGAGACCGGACAGATTTTTAAACATATGGTTTAGAAAGATCATGAAGACATCCAGTGCTATACTTAAAAACAAATAGGTGAAAGAGTAGACTAAAAAGAGGATTTATAAATAAGATAAAAATACTATGTGCAATTATGAACAAGTTCCATTATGTTCATTACAACTAAAACTTAGAAAAGTTTAGTAAGTGTAATTACTACTCTTAGTTATTTGAACTGCTACAGTATTCATGATATCTGAGTAGAAGCAGAAAGACAATAGTAGTCTGCTATTTTTTATAACATATTTACCTCCAAATTAGCAGCCAAATAACTACTTTATGTTTCATCAACCATTTACTTTTCTTCCTTTAATTAAAAATGGGAATGCCATTTTCACGGAGACAAGATGAATAGAAAACATATAACATCACACCAAAATATCTCACAGAAGTTTAAAAGAATAGAGCTCTGGTGAAACTTTGAGATAAATAAAAACTTTAATTCCTCTGTGTATAAGGTATCCTCAAAGTTCAAAAAGGCACAAACTTTATATTTTGTTGGAAATATTTCAAGATAATTGTTTGACATTAATATTGCTACAGGACCGAATAAACCAGACAGGCCTGGGAAGCAAGCAATCTCAAAAAACTCATTTGTATCTTCATGACAGTATAAAATGATAAGGGGAAAATAGTGTCATGTTTGCAAATACATAAAAATAAATCAATAGCAAAGTTAGTCCAGTCAATTTAACCCTTTTTTTTTTTTTTTTTTTTTTGGTTTTTGGCCGGGGCTAGGTTTGAACCCGCCACCTCCGGCATATGGGACCGGCGCCCTATTCCTTGAGCCACAGGCGCCGCCCCAATTTAACCCTTTTATAATCAAGTAGGATATAAAGATTTATGAGCTATTAGTACCTAATTTTTTTTTTTTTTTTGGAGACAGAGTCTCTGTAGCCCTGAGTAGAACACCATGGCATCATGATAGCTCACAGCAACCTCTTGGCCTTGAGCAATTCTCTTGCCTCAGCCTCCTGAGTAGGGGGGATTACAGGTGCCTGTCACTACACCTAGCTAGTCTTTCTATTTTTAATAGAGATGGGGGTCTCACTCTTGCTCAGGCTGGTTCTCAAACTCCTGAGCTCAGGCAATCCACCTACCTCGGCTTCACCGAGTGCTAGGATTACAGGTGTGAGTCACCACTCCCGGCCATGACATTCTTTAGTTTTTACCACAACTCAGATATAAAAACCCTTCTATACTATGTCATTATTACTTTGTTTAAAAAAAAAAAAAAAAAAAAAAAAAAAACAGGCTTGGCACCTGTAGCTCAGTGGTTAGAGCGCCAACCACATACACTGGGGGTTAGAGGGTTTGAACCTGGCTCAGGCCTGCTAAACAACAATGACAACTTCAAGAAAAAATCATTCTATTAAGTGGAAAAAAAAAAGAAACAATGACAACTACAACCAAAAAATAGCCAGGCGTTGTGGTGGGCACTTATAGTCCCAGCTACTTGGGAGGCTGAGGCAAGAGAATCGCTTAAGTCCAAGAGTTTGAGGTTGCTGTGAGCTGTGATGTCACAGCACTCTACCAAGGGCAACAGCCTGAGACTCTGTCTCAAAAACAAAACAACAACAAAAAAACCCCCAAAATTGGTAGGGCATGGTTGTTTTGTGCCTGTAGGACTGTCACAAGACAAAATTACTAAAACAAACAAAAAACAAAACAAATCCAGAGAGCCCACACTGATTTTAAGTCTTACTACAAAAACTACAGTGATCATAATCATGAAAATAAGGTACTGATAAAAACAAACACAATGAACCTGATAATCCTACATATACATGGTCAACTGATTTCCGTAAAGGTGTTAATGCAATTCAATAGCAATGTAAGAATCTTTTCAAGAAACAGACATCCATATGTAAAAAATCTAAGCCTTGACCCATAGCTCCTATCAAATAAAGAGTAAGAAAAATATCAAAAGGATAAATTTCATTGATGGTGGATCATTTCCTTAAAATTATTTTAGAATTGCTACCTTTTGCCACTAGATGGTAGAAATGCCTGTAATTAGCTCTCATTCATTCAACAAGTATTCATTACAGATTTTCAATTACTCTTAATCAAAAAATTTTAAACTCATCAATTACATCGCTTGGCAACATACACTATTCTGATTGGAATATGAGAAAGGAAATAGTATTAACTATATTTATTTTGTGAAAGTGAAAGGTAAAAGAAAATGAAAGGTAACAAGAAAATAAGAAAAAGTAAGACATACAATTCAATGTATAATAATGAAACAATAATGACGTATTAGCATCAAGAAATGAGTAAATTATGTTTAAGAGCCTCTTCTAAGGGAAGTCAGGTAATAAAGAGAATTACCTAGGGAAAAAACTCCCTAATGCTCCACCCTACCTCTATTCCAAAATGATAAGAATAACAAAGTATGATGCCTTGTGCAAAATTAATCTCAAAGGTTCACACAATTTTTCCAATTTAGAACACCATATCCCTGCCAAGCCTCTTTTCTTTAGGTTCTTCTAATAAACATTTCTTGACCTATACAGGCAGTGACACATTACTTTGGTGTGTACACATGGAATTTCATAAATTAAATGTCTAGTTTTTTTTTCACTTTTTTTTTCTTAAGTCATATACACATAGGTCATGAATACATCTGTGCATATGTGGGGTACAATGTGTTGATTTTTTTATATAATTTGGAGCGCTTACATAAAACTAATATAGCTTTTGCCTCATTTACTTGATTATTGTGTTAAGACATTTATGTTCTATACTTGATAGATTTGATTTGTACCCTTGCAATATGCTCCATAGGTGTGGTCCCACCGTTTACTTTCCCTCTATCAAACCTCCCCACTCCCTTCCCACTCCATTTCTCTCCTTCATCCCAGGCTATACTTGTAATCTATCTTTCATAGGAAAGTGTGTGTAAATATAAATTGATTTCATAGAAGTACTGAGCACACTGGATACTTTTTCTTCCATTCTTGAGATACTTTACTTAAGAGAATATGTTCCAGGTCCATCCATGTAAACATAAAAGAGGTAAAGTCTCCATCTTTTTTAAGGCTGCACAGTATTCCATGGTATACATATACCACAATTTTATCAATCCATTCATGGGTCAATGGGCACTTGGGCTTCTTCCATGACTTGGCTATTATGAATTGAGCTGCAATGAATAATCTAGTGCAAATATCTTTTTTGCAAAGTGATTTTCGGTCTTTTGGATATACTCCTAGTAGAGGAACTGCAGGATCCAATGGCAGGTCTATTTTTAGATCCCTCAGTGTTCTCCAAACTTCTTTCCAAAAGGGATGTATTAGCTTGCATTCCCACCAGCAGTGCAGAAGTGTTCCCTTATCTTCACATCCATGCCAACATCTGTAGTTTTGGGATTTTGTTGATAGGGGCTACTCTTACTGGAGTTAGATGGTATCTCAAAGTGGTTTTGATTTGCATTTCTCTGATGATTAAAGATGGTGAGCATTTTTTCATATGCCTGTAGACCACACACATGTCTTCTTCAGAGAAGCTTCTATTCAAGTCTCTTGCCCATAGTGAAATGGGATCACTTGTTCTTTTCTAATTAATAAGTTTGAGTTCTCTGTGGATTCTGGTTATCAGACCTTTGTCAGAAACATAACCTGCAAATATCCTCTCCCATTCTGAGGGCAGTCTACTTGCTTGATTTACTGTGTTCTTGGCAGTGCAGAAGCTTTTTAGGTTGATGATCAGATACCAGCAATGTATTTTTCGTATTGCTGCAATTGCCCTGGTGTCCTCCTAAAGTTCTCTCAAGCCAATTTCTTCAAGTGTTTCCCCTTGAAGACTCTCTCCAAGAATCTTTATGGTTTCATGTCTTAAGTTTAAATCTTTTATCCTGTGAGAGCCCTTTTTTTTTTTTTTTTGGGACAGAGCCTCAAGCTGTCGCCCTCAGTAGAGTACCATGGCATCACAGCTAACAGCAACCTCTAACTCCTGGGCTCAAGTAATTCTCTTGCCTCAGCCTCCTGAGTAGCTGGGACCACAGGTGCCCGCCACAATGCCCGGCTATTTTTTCACTGCAGTCGTCATTGTTGTTTGGCGGGCCCAGGCTGGATTCGAACTTGCCAGCTCAGGTGTATGTTGCTGGCACCCTAGCCACTTGAGCCACAGGCGCTGAGCTGAGAGTCCATTTTTGTTAGAGGTGAAAGGTGTGGGTCCAGTTTCAGTCTTCTGCAAGTCTCTAGCCAATTCACCCAGCACCATTTGTTAAATAGGGAGTCTTTCCCCCAATTTATATTTTTGATAGGCTTATCAAAGATCAAATGATAATAAGTGTCTGGGTTCATCTCTTGGTTCTCAATTCTGTTCCACACATCTACCTCTCTATTTTTGTGCCAGTACCATGCTGGTTTGATCACTATAGATTTATAGTATAGTCTGAAGTCTGGTAGCATGATTCCACCGGATTTGTTTTTATTTCTGAGTAATGTCTTAGCTATTTGAGGTTTTTTCTATTTCCATATAAAACGAAGTACTCATTTTTCCAGATCTTTAAAGTATGACAGAGGTGCTTTAATAGGGATTGCATTCAATCTGTAGATTGCTTTGGGTAGTGTGGACATTTTAACAATGTTGATTCTCCCCAGCCATGAGCATTGTATGTTTTTCCATCTGTTGACATCTTCAGCTATTTCTTTTCTCAGAGTTTCAACAGTTCTCTTTATAGAGATCTTTCATGTCCTTTGTTAGGTACACTCCCAGATATTTCATTTTCTTTGCTACTGTAAAGGGAATAGAGTCCTTGACTTTTTTTCAGCTTGACTATTGTTGGTATATATGAATGCTACAGATTTTTGAGTATTGATTTTGTAGCCTGAGACACTGCTATATTCCTTGATCACTTCTAAGAGTTTTGTAGTTGATTCCCTGGGGTTTTCCAGGTAAACAATCATATCATCTGTGAAGAGTAAAAGTTTGATCTCCTCTGACTTCCATAACAATGTCAGAAAGCTGTGGAGACAGTGGACAACCTTGCCTAGTTCCTGATCTGAGTGGAAATGTTTTCAGGGTGTTAAGACAACCCAGTCCTACATGGAAGTTAGTGGCTTGCTCTCTAATCACTGGATTCTAAGATATGAGCCTTGGACAGTTAATGATTCCTTCTGTGGATGACAATAGAAAACGAATAAAAAAGGTATGTGAAACAGTTTAATGATCCCTGTCTCCTAGATCTTAAAATTTCCAACTCTCTGCAGTTTAAAAATCACAGCCCCAGAATAGCATCTCAAATTTTTGCAAATCTTAATCTATGCAAATGTTAAAATATTTCATAGCACTGGCAAAATGATTTTTTTTAATCCTGGTATTTCTTTAAAACTAGGAAACGCAAGATACTAAGTTATCAATGCTTACCAGATAAATAGGCTACTACCAACTGTACTTTATTATCATATTAGTTTTGAAATTTTATGGTTAAAAAGAATATATCCCAACAAGGTTTCTGGAAAAGTCTTATCAACCAAGTGTTATTACAGTTATCTGACGATTTACTATTTCACTGGGAGTTAAGGAAAACGTTCCATTCTACAAATGAATATATGTCACACATTATATAAAAATGATTATAATACCATAAAATTACCTGTTTTGGATTTGATTTCCTGTGAATTTTATGTATTTTGTTTTTTCCATCAGTTTGGTGATTAGTGTATCTATGATCACTTTCTGATTCTGAAAAGCTTCTTCTATAAATTGGTACCTGAAAAAATAAGCAAATTACGTCATATAACTATCTGTCCAAAATTAGGAAAAGTTCAAAAGTTATGACTAATAAAAAGATAATACGATTATAACGGATTTAAATGATAATCTTTCAAAAATGCCAAATATATCCCTATATGGCCAGCTTTCCCCTCCTCTCAAGTTTATCCCACAAGAAATGAGTAGTCTTTATGGATTATTGACATTTTCAAATATTTTGAGAGTTTGGGAAAGACATTTATAGCTTTGGAGGCCTTGGCTTACTTGGAAGTCCTGGCAAAATGTAGTCAAAGATATGTAACTGGATTTATTAATCATTAGATATTTTGCAATTTCATAATTATGAAAGTTTGATGTAAACATCTGAAAGATCACTTTTAAATAATACGTAGTTATGTTGTAGAGGTCACTAAAGAATAAAGGCAGAAAGCAAAACTCTTGATGACAGGCCTTGTAATAAAATTTCAAGCAAAAGTATTATAAGATATAACATTTTATATAACTTGGAAGTAAAGGGGATATACTCCAGCAAACTATGTAAGACGATTAAAGATAAACACTCTATAGAAGATAGAAAGTACATATAGGGTTTGATTTAAAATTTTCTATAAAATGTACAAAATACATTTGTTTTTACAGCAGAGAAAGTTTACTCTGCATAGCACTATGCAGAGAGATGGGTGAAATTTCTCAAATCCACCTCTCTGGGAATTGAGAGATAGGGTTTATTTTTATTTATTTACTTTGAGACAGAGCTGAAGCTATTGCCCTAGGTAGAGTGCCCTGGCATCACAGCTCACAGCAACCTCCAATTCCTGGGTTTAAGCGATTCTCTTGCCTCAGCCTCCCAAGGGGCTGGGACTACAGGTGCCCGCTACAACGCCCGGCTATTTTTTGGTTGTAGTTGTCATTGTTGTTCTGCAGACCCGGGCTGGATTTGAACCTGCCAGCTCTGGTGTATGTGGCTGGCGCCTTTGCCGCTTGAGCTACAGGTGCTGAGCTGAGATAGGGTTTTTTTTTTTTTTTATTGTTGGGATTCATTGAGGGTACAATAAGCCAGGTTACACTGATTGCAATTGTTAGGTAAAGTCCCTCTTGCAATCATGTCTTGCTGAGATAGGGTTTTTAAATACAGTTCAGTGGGCACAGGATTAGGCAATCAGGGTCTGCAAAATACAGTATTTCTAAATTAACATTTTACAGAACATGAATTTGAATGTGTAATTAAATCAGTAAGTTTTATAAATATGGTTGTAGGAGATAGAAAAGAGACACCTAATTAATAATTCTACTGGATTTTCTTTGTACATTATCCTACCATTTTTTAAATAATTAACATTTAAATTCTTTCTCAGGCAACCCCAATTTTTTTATCTTAGTAAAATTTTTCTTTACTACACTTAGTATGATGTAATTATTGTTAAGGAAATGGTTAAAATGCTCGTTCTTGTGTTGTTCCTAATCTTAATGTAAACTTTCAATATTCCAATATTAAGTGTGTTTAGTTCTTTCCACAAATAATCCTTACCAGGTTTAGGAAATTCCTACTTACTCCTAGTTTGCTAACATGCTATGTCACCAATGTATATTTAATGTTTTTCCTGCCTGTTCAGATGGTCATAATTTTTTTCCTCCTTTTAATATGACAACATGAATGATTTTAACATGAATGACCTTAAAGTGTTAAATGAATTTTACATTCCTAAAATACCATCACCTTGGTTGCAATTAATTACCCCAAAATGGTAACAGTGCTGGATCTGCCATTCTGTTCCTTGGAGTTCATTTTATGGGTGACACTGGCCTGTAACTTCCCATTGCTATTCCTGGTCAGTTTTAGTATAAAGGGTATACTGGCTTCATAAAACAAGTCAGAGAGAATTGATTCTTTTATTCTCTGGAAAAGTTTATGTAAGAAATGTGTTATTTTATAATCAGTGAAGTAATCTGTTATGTTCTGTGTGGGAAAATTTTAATTTATAAATTGATATTAAATTAGAAGACTACTCTGATTTTCTATTTTATTTTGCATTAGTTTTGGGAAAAATTGTATTTTCCAAGAATTTTCCTATTCCCTAGAAGAATTTTCAAATTACCTTTTTTTTTTTGAGACAAGGTTTCAATCTGTTGCCTAGGCTAAAGTACAGCGGAATCATCATAGCTCACTATAATCTCAAACTCCCAGCTTCAACAATCCTCCTGCCTCAGCCTCCAGAATAACTGGGCTACAGGAATGTGCCACTAAACCCAGCTAATTTTTCTACTTTTTGTAGAAATGATGTCTTGCTATGTTATTTTAGCAACTCTGGCCTCCCCGGAGGCTGAGACAACAAGATCACTTCAGGCCAGAGTTGCTTAAATAACATAGCAAGACATCATTTGTTTCCACATTTTGGTGATTGTAAATTGAGCCATGACAAGGGCATTTGCACTGGACTGTTTATGATAAAAGGATTTTTTTCCTTCTGGGTAGATGCTTAGTAATGGGATTGGAGGATCAAATTGGAGGTCTAATTTGTGTTCTTTAAGGATTCTCCATATTTCCGTCCAGAAAGGTTGTATTAGTTTGCAATCCCACCAACAGTGTAAAAGTGTTCCCCTCTCTTCACATCCATGCCAGCATCTGTAGCTTTGAGACTTTGGGCCATTCTCGCTGAGGTTAGGTGAAATCTCAGGGTAGTTTTGGTTCTGTCTTTCCATTTTCTCACCCATTCCTTTTATTGTCTTTATCAATCACATTTTAAATTCCCTTTCTGTCAAGTCCATTAATTCTTTGTAGGTGGAGTCTTCTACAGTAGCTGCCTCATCCTGATAGTCCCTTGGGGGAGTTCCTCTGTTTGGTTTTTCACGTTGCCTGAATTTTTCTGTTTGTTCCTCCTCATGTGTTCTTTCTTGGTGTTCACCACCTTGTCCTCCTTTTTACTTCTCACTGCCTCCTATTTCAAACAGAAATCTTTGCTCTTGATAACAGTATATAGCAATGTGTCAACAGGACACTAGGTGGCAATGTGAGGTTTTTTGAGACAGGACAGCCAGCAACCTGTGGTCCTTATTCCAAACTTAGTTGACTTCAGTGATCCCTGATTGTTTCCTCAGCATTCAGACCCCGCCAGGTTGGGATCTTAAAGCTCACAAGAATCCTTCAGGGGCAGGTCTCACCGTGCCCCCAACTCCACTTCCAGTGGGGTGCAGGAGTCCCTCCCAAGAGTAGAACTCTGATCCCAGTGAGTAGACTTAAGATCCCTGTGCTGTAGGCCCCTGCTAAGACCTTCTCAAGACCTTCCTGCAATGGCAGCCCACTGGTCCCAGAGACCTTCTCAGTATGGCTGTCTTGCCAGCCACCAAACCTATAGCAAGTCCACTCCAACCAGCATTCAAATCTGGTTGCGATATACTGTTCAAGTCTGCCCACTCTTCCAAGCTTTCCATTCAATGCTCAGCTTCCCCCAACAACTGAAAACTCTGGAAAGGCTTCCTCCCATTTGGGACCTCCATGGAAGGCCAGCTGATCATAGCCAATCATAATCACTTGCCTAAAATCATCAGATTTCCACTCCCTCAGATGATAGCTCACTACTTCCTTGCTGTGCTCCCTGAGCTATGAGACTCTGGGTAAGGTCCCCACACCAATTTTAGGAGGGGTCAGCTGAACCATCCTTCTAGTCCATCATCTTGCTCTGCCCCCCCACCGCCTATGATAGATATTTTCACTATTCTTTTAGTGACTACTATAGACATTCCATAACACAGATTTTAATTTACATAATACTAATTTGTACTTTTTACCCTCTTCCTAGACTACACATGGACCTTAAAACACAAACTCCACATCCTAATATGGCAACATACACACATATACCACATTGTTTCCTAAGTCAACATTCAGATTTACCCACACCTATCATTTTAATTGCTCTTTATTTCTTTATGCATTGCCTATTATTTTTCTTCTACATAAAATGTACTTTAGCAAGTGTTTATCAGGGATATGCGCCCTCAGTTTGTCTGAATATGTCTTTCATTCAACTTTATTTTTAAAGAATATACTCACTGGGTGTAGAATTCTACCTTATATACATCTGTGTAGATAAGGAAAGAAGGTGGTACCTATGCTCTTTATGTTCTAACAACTGGCAATCTCGGCATGTCAGTTTGTCACATGTCTCACAGTAAAGCTTCAACTGCTCCTTTTTATGAAAAGGACAAAGCATTGGTCGCAGGCTGGTGACACCAACTGCCTCTGCAGAAACAATGAAGACAAAGGAGAAGAAAGTTAACTGAATAATATATAATTGCCAGAAAAAAACTACAAAACAGCTTCATCTCTAGTGTAACTACCACCATGTGTCTCAGATACAGATATATGTTATATATGTACATATATATAAATTTATTTCAGATTACTATGAGGGTACAAATGACCAAGTTACAGTGTTTGCATCTGTTAGGTAAAGTTCAAGTTATTGTTGAGCCATTCACCCAGGAGGTATGCTGTATACCCTTACATTGTGCCCATTAGCTGAGAGCTTACCACCCCCCCCACTTGAACAGTGTTACAAATATTAAAATTTATAATGTTTAGGTTATAATATTACGTCGAAAAATAAACATAATGATTAAAAATAGTAAACACCAATTTACCTCACTAATAACTAAAGGTAAATTCCAAACATTTCAGAAATAATCCCACCCTACATAGGGTAACTAGTATTAATATAGTGGCATGTGTTTCTCTAGTTCTTTTTCTACATATGGAACTACTTAATGGTATATAGTACTGTACTTTGTTTTATACAATAAAAATGGCACTTGACATATCTTGTGAGATGCTTTTCTCACTTAACTTTTTGATATCTGTAAATACATCCACCTCAATCTTATTAATTGTATAGCATTCCATCAAATAGATATACCAGCTACTAACAGACATTTAGAAGTTTCTCATTTTTAAATATTTTATAAGGCTGAAATAAACATGAAATTCATAAATCATATGTTTCCACAAGATAAATTTCTAAAGGTAGAACTGTTAGGTCAAGGGTAATTTATACAAAAGTAAATGGTCCTCAAAAACATTGTACCCACTTGTACTTCTACTAGTATAGAGTGGCTATTACCTTCTTAACAGTGGGTATTCTCAATACTTTTAATATTTGTTGATTTGACTAAGGGGAGAGAGAAGAAAGGCAGAGGGAGAGAGTGAAACTGACTTTACTATTTGAGGATGCAATTTTTTAATAACAGATCAAAATAACTTTTCACAGTTATCAGCCATTTGTATTTAAGAACTGTCTGCTAATAACCTCTGAATTTTTCTGTGCAATTCTTTCTTAATGATTTGTACATATTAGATACATTGTCTGCCAAAGATTTTAGAAGTATTTTTCCCAGTCTTTTTTATATGCTACTTTTTCCCCAAACATATTTTTGGCTTTTGTTTTTGAGAAATGCTTCTAAAAGGTTTTCTCCTTTCTAGTCATAAAAAATGTTACTTTCCCCACCACATATGGTATACTTTTATAGTTTCTTTTTTATTTCAATCTTTGATTTATCTGAAACTTATTTTCATCTAATTATCAATCCCTACAAAAAACTTAAGTACATGTTGGCAAAAAGAATGAGTTAACAAACTCACATTTTCGGACCATAATACAATAAAACTAATAAAGGTGAAAGCAGAAACAAAACTAAGCACTAGGGAAAATGTCCTTGTTCTTTCAAAAAAATTCTTAAGTTTATAATAATCATTTTTGTTCAGTAACATTATATATCATGGTCTTTCCCAAATTATCATTTACAGATCTACCAAAGTATAAAAGCAAACATAAAAATTCATAAATCCACAACTGTCTGGTAACCATAATGCAGAATATCTAAAATATAGTGGAAATCAAAGTGGCAATCATAATTCAAGCCCTAAATATTTATAATTCTAAGAAAAAATAAAAATAAGTATGAGAACCTAATGAAATTAGTAAGAGAGCTCTAAAACTAAGATAACATAAGAGGAATTAAAGATAAAATTAATGAACTAAACAATGAACAGGTAATTAGATAAAAAATTCAATAGGTATTTCTATAAAATATAACATACCTGATCAGCTCAAAAAGATCAATATGTAAAATTCAGAAAGAAAAAGGAAAATAACCCCATAGAGAAAATTGGCAACATATTACCAGAATATCAAAAGCATGATAAATCATGACCAAATGTAATTAATTCTAACAATGCAAACATGGTTTAATTTGAGTATCATGATAGTTCCTGCTTTTTTCTCCTTGATGTTCCTGCCATCTGGGCTTTCTACACTTAGGACATCTTAGTTTGTGCCTGCTGTCCACAAAGAATTATTTATAATCCTCTTTAGAGAGAAAATGTAAATGTTTATCTTACCCATTTATAGATTGTTTGTTTATTTAATTTTTCTTTTTTTTTGAGCCAGTCTCATTTTGTCACCCCTGGAGTGCTTGGTATCATAGCTCATGGCAACCTCAAGCTCTTGGACTTGAGCATTCCTCTTGCCTCAGCCTCCTGAATAGCTGGGACGATGGGCATGCACTACATTGTCCCTAGTTTTTCTATTTTTAGCAGAGACAGGGTCTTGTTCTTGCTCAGGCTAGTCTTGAACTCCTGATCTTAAGCAGCTGATCCCACCTCAGCCTCCCAGAATGCTAGGATTTAGGTGTGAACTACCACACTCAGCCTGATTTAGTTTATTTATTGAAGGAGTTGGATCCCAATTCATAATTATCCTTCTAGTCCTAATTCTCATCATTGTCCTGGATGATTTACAAGTTCAGATGGATTACCATATGAAACAAGCCAGTCGCTCAGTGCCTGTAGCTTAGTAGCTAGGGCACCAGCCACATACCGCAGCTGGCGGGTTCGAATACAGCCCAGGCTGATAAACAACAATGACAACTACAACTAAAAAATATCTGGGCATTGTGGCAGGTGCCTGTAGTCCCAGCTACTTGGGAGGCCGAGGCAAGAGAATCACTTAAGCCCAAGAGTTTGAGGTTGCTGTGATGCCATGGCACTCTATCAAGGGCGACATAATGAGACTGTCTCAAAAAAAAAAAAAAAAAGTCAGGCTTCTTTTGTTATTACATATTAAACAAATATCATGAGTTAGGTTTACTATAATAGCAGAAGAAACTTGAGTTATAAAACATTTAAGCCCACGTTAGAAATAAAAGAGATGAGAGAAAATAAGGAAAAAAGAAATTTTTCCCTCATTTGCTTTATAGTCACACCAAATTAAGACATTTATGAGAACAGGAGAGTATGAATTCTCTATGTATTGATGATTACCAACATGAAGTCCTTAAATCTCAATTATAATATAGAACTCTTTGTATCAAAAACTAAGGGTATATTTAACGTTTGTCAAAACTAAGTCAATATAAAAACAGAAAAGACGGGGTGGGAGGAAAGATAGAGACAAAGAAAGAAAAAAAAACTTATTACCTGGAGACACTTCTTCTTTCTGTCTGACAGTGTGGTCTTTTGTGAACTTCACCCTCTGATGAGCTCTGATACATGTCTTGCAGAGCCATTCAACACACTCTACACAAAACCCATTAGCTTCTGCATTGTCCTCACAGCTTGTACACACCTAACAATAAAAGAAACACGTCACGTGAATTTTTGAGAAAATGAAAAGCTTATCACACCACTAGTTATACATAAATGATACAACAACTATCAGTTATCTTCTAAATAGTTTTTGTAAATTTAAACTGACATTATTTGTTAAATTATTTCTTCCTTAATTCAATATCCCAAATATTTGGCGGTGCCTGTGACACAGTGAGTGGGGTGCCGGCTCCATATGGGGTGGCAGGTTCAAACCTGACCCCGGCAACAAAAAAATAGCCAGGCCTTGTGGTGGGTGCCTGTATTCCTAGCTACTCGGGAGGCTGAGGCAAGAGAGCTGGAGGTTGCTGTGAGCTATGATGCCACAGCACTCTACCGAGGGTGACAAAATGAGACTCTGTCTCTTAAAAAAAAAAAAAAATCCCAAATATTCAAGGCACTAAGCTGGGTGTTAAGGATAGGAGAAGGAAAAGCAAACAAGACCCATGCCCTTATGATAACCACACTTTCATAGATGAAGTGCAAGTTCAAATTCCAGTTACTCCACTTATTAACTGAGTGGTCATGGGCAGTTAAGAGTGCTTATCTTTAAAATGAGGATAATAACACAGATTTTACAAACTAGTGAAGATAAAATGAGAAGCAGAAGCACAGTACTAGAGTAAGTATACCAATATACAGTTACAAACTGAAAACTACCATGAAGGAAATACACATTAAAAGTTGTTAAGAGGTTCGACACCTGTAGCTCAGCGGCCAGGGTGCTGGCCATACGTAGATGAGTAGATAAGACAGGAATACAAGTTTTCTGGATATATCCTGCTTTATAGATTTTATTTTCAAACTACATGTTTTATATGTAGCTATACAAATTTAAATATAAAAACATATGTAAATATAAACTATAAATATGAAAAAACTGAAACTACTAAACATCAAAAGCAAAATGAAATAAACCTGCCTATCAAGTGGCTTAATAACCCAGAGAAGATTTCAAGCAACTTTAAACCACGACATTTGATTATCTGCAGTACTGTCAGTCCGTCAGTACAGTAAAAGACAGCAAGTACTGTCTTTTTTATTTCTGTTTTGCCAGAAATGCTCTACTGCTCTCAGGTTCTACTCTACTCTTCTATATGCTCTTAATCTGCAAGCCACCATTAGGCTTCTTCATAAGCTGTTTTTACATTAGTTCCTAACAACCAGTAGTGCTGGAGAGAGATTGCAACAATGCCAGAGAAAGGACTTAATCCTGTTTGCTTCCCCTCTGTAAGCATCTCTAGTCAATGCTGCTTTGCCCCAGTAGAAGTTCCTTCCTTCAGCAACAGTTAGCTCTAGTTTCCATTTTTTCCAGTATTTGTAGAACCACATTAACCACAACCCACTTCAGAGACACCACCACCACAAGCCTACTCCTGCTCATCAGAGGTCTGAGTCCCAAGGCAAACACTGAGATCCTAGCACCACACCTCCCTAATGTTTAAATTTCAAAAGACCCTTCCTCTAAGTTTCTAATTTTTAATAGCTACAGCCTTTTGCTCTTGTTCTTAGCTGCTTCTCGAAGTTACTACCTCTGTGATACTATAAAATTTTTCTTTACCTTTTCAGAACATAAGTTTATATCTAGTTTAAAATTTTTAATTTTAAGAATTAAAATGATTCCTGGTTATACTAAGACTGCATATATTAAAAATATAATACAGTACACAATAGTATATATTGTTTCCTGGAGAAAATAAATGTCAATGCAATGAAAAACAAAGATTTCCAGTATAAAAGAGATGCAAATATAAAATCAAAATAATTAAACCCTAGCAGGTTTAATGGCTCATATCTATAATCCAAGGATTTGGGGAGGCTTAGGCAGGTGGATTGCTTGAGCTCACTCACAAGTTAGAGACCAGCCTAAGTAAGAGTGAGACTTCATCTCTACTAAAGAACAAAAAAGCTAGCCAGGTGTTGTGGTGAGCACCTATAAGCCCATCCACTTGGGAGGCTGAGTCAAGATGATACCTTGAGCCCAAGAATTTGAGGTTGCTGTGAGCTAAGATGCCATGGCACTCTACCCAGGACAACAGTGAGACTTTGTCTAAAAGAAAAAAGAAAATAAATCAACACATACTTACATTTTCTTTTGTCAAAAAATTATTAGAGCATTTCCCCTGAAAAGGCTAGGTAACAAACATACTCCTCTCGTTAGTCACTTCTGAAGAATGCTAAGAAACTATCTCATTGCTCTAAAAAACTGGCAACTAAAAGAAAAGAATCAAGCACTTAAGCTACCTTTCCTGTATAAACTATTATACCTTGGGGTAATCAAAGAATTAAGAAACTTTTCCCTTTTTGTTCTAGTTAAGAAATAAAGAGGAATGATAGAATAAAACTGTCACCATTTTCCAAAGCCCTCATGAAATAGGGGTTCTTAGTAGTAATTGCTTATGGTCAGAAAAAAGACCACTGGTCACCATATGCTTCTTGATGGACACGTATATGGACATAATGGATAAAAATATTCTTACCCTCTTCTCCCAACAGAACCAGAATTAAACCAATCATTACATTTTTATTACCAGTTTACATAAAATATAAAAGCAGCAGTTTAAATGATTTCATGAAAATGGTCAGGAGAATTCAGAATAAGGCTAACTATAAAAAAAAACAGTTTATGCAACAAATGCATTAAACTGGAAGAAAAAGAAAGCAAGAGAGGTAAAGAGGTAATGGGATTAAATTTATTTAAAAATATGTTTGAGAGAAATCAATCAAACCCACTATGTAGGCCGTATTGGATCCTTATGGAAACAAACTATAATACTAAGAGACATTTAATCATTGTCTAGATATCTGATGCTATTAATAGGTCACGGGGAAGTTTAACCTATGAAATTGATATGGTGGTTATGTTTTCAGAAAAATTTGTTTTCTTGAAATATGTTTAATAAGGTTACTGGGAGTCTGAGTCTTCCAGTCCAAAAAGAAAAAAAAAAAAAAAAAAAAAAAAGTTGATGCACTTGGCACCCATAGCTCAGTGGTTAGGACGCTGGCCACATACACTGGGACAACTGCAACAACAACAACAGCAACAACAACAAATAGCTGGGTGTTGCAGTGAGCACCTGTAGTCCCAGCCACTTGGGAGGCCGAGGCAAAAGAATTGCTTAAGCCCAAGAATTTGAGGTTGCTGTGAGCTGTGATTGCACAGCACTCTACCGAGGATGACGTTAGTGATACTCTGTCTCAAAAAAAAAAAAAAAAAAAATTTTAAAAGTTGATGGCCACTGAACCAGGTAATGGGTACATGAAGTTTGTTATGTCAACTGTCAAATGTTTGAAATCATCTATAACAAAAAAATTTTTTAAACATTTAAAAATCTTTTCTTTTCTTTTTTTTTTTTTTTTTGCAGTTTTTGGCTGGGGCTGGGTTTGAACCCACCACCTCCGGCATATGGGGCTGGCGCCCTACCCCTTTGAGCCACAGGTGCTGCCCCTAAAAATCTTGAGTTATAAACTTTCTTCAGAGCGCCAGTCTGACCTAAATGATACCTCTACTTTACATTCTCAAAGGCAGCCCAAACTTAATCACATTCAAAATCAACTTCTTACTTACCTGTCCTCTCTGTCATTATCTCTGTGAAAGGCACCACCGTGCTGGCAGTGAAGCATTTCTCACCTTACACGTCTAATTAGGTCTATCAAGTTCTCTGTGGGTAAGTTATCAAGTTAACTTACCTCCTTCAATTCCTTACTGCCACCACTCTAGTTCAGCCTGCACTACCTCTTGGAAAGTAATCCTAGCTCCAATTCATCCTCTTTATCACTTCTCCAGTCTTCATCCCCCAGATGCCCCTAGAAGAATCTCATTCTCACACCAAATTGAATACATTCCCCTGCCCCACCATCTGCATTTAAGATGTCTATTTGAATTCTACCTCTAAGTTAACTGATTTTAATTTCTCCCTATTATGTTTCTGTGACAGAAGCAAATATATGTGTATTTACTTACTGAAAACTAATATGATTGTATATTCCTAAATTTGTCCTTTAGATTAGAATCCTTTCAATTCCTTTGAGTTTTCCAGATTGAACATGCACATATGCTGCTAGAGTTTACCTCATGAAAGATAACTGGTGGGTAACGTGACTAACAAAGAACATCTAAGTATAAATGTGATAGATGAAGTGACATACTGGAAGACAGACACAAATTGTTTTCAGAACGGAACTTGCAGAGCTTTTAAGTACTCAGCACTATAGCCCACATAAATAATTATGTTCTCATTCTTTAAAGCTAGTTTCATAATTACACAATTAAAAACTTTATCCCCTGTAGCAAACCCTGTTTTGGTCTTTGTGGCCTTTGATGAAATTTCCCATCAGGAAAAAATTGTGGATACTTTTAAAACAATAAAAAGAAGTGTTTCACCTAGTGGCTATGCTCATTTAAAGCAAACCCTAAATTCCTATGGTTGCCCTAGAAACGAAAAGATGGAAATGAAACAAATATAGAAGTTAGCCATGTGATTCCTAAGAGTTCTCATAAACATAGCTAATAATAATTTTTCCCTCATCAGATTTAGATTCTTCCCAGATCTTTTGTTCCAAATTAAAGGAACTGTCTACAGTGGGGGGGGAAAAAAAAAAAAATCAATGAATCATGATCAAAAAGTAGACTAATAAATATACCATACTTAGACATGCTGTAGAATTAATCTCAGCATGGCTCACCCATGGAGTACTACACATCATCCATGAGAGATCTGACATTTAGATGTAAGAGGCCATTGAAATACTCTACATGTGAATTATGAAAGTAAGAAAGAAGAAAAACACCATTGGATCGCCAAATCCAATGCCTTGGACAATGCTACTGAATGAGCTTTCAAAGTAATACCATGTAGAAAAGAAGACTTTCTTTAGAATGTACAAACCTTACTGGTCAAAAACATGGTGTTTTCCATATGTATTATTATAGAATTTGTTATAAAAATTTAAAAATGCGAAAGAGTTTGAAATAAAAATCTAGTTGTCAATACACAGTGGAAATACAAGAGAAAAAATAGACTAACGGTTTTCTCTAGAGGGGACAGGGAATACAGGATATATTCATGGGCTTCGATACTGCCACTTACATTTAAATTGCACATAATTTTATAGATTAATGGCCTTCGATTTGGCTCCCGTTATTTTAGAGTCCTTCAGCATCTTATGCTGCTTCATCAGTAAGAGGCAAAAGGTTCAGTTTACTTACCTGATTAGACTTTTCTACTGTACTGCTGGGAACCTCAGTAGTGTCCTTCACAAAAAAATTATCTATGATGTGTCTCTCTGCACATTCTTGGCTGCAAACAGGGCATCGAATGACTCCAACTGGGAAAGACAAAATTGCATTCTAAGTTTTAATGCAAGTATACAGTGTACTAAACAAACAAATCGCATCCAAATTGTGACTGGTTTCTTTTAAAAGGTCTACACCCTTTCACACCTGCTGTTACATAAAAGCAATTCATTTTATGTACCTATGTGAACTGTGTATATGTCACTCACAAAAAATATATAAAATGATTCACAAATCCTCAATTTCAAATGAGATCCTACCCACTCTCCAATAAATATGGGCTGGTTTTACTGTTCAGCAACTTCTCTAGTAATGGTTTTCAAAGAGGAATGTATAGAACCATCAGATATTTTTAAATGAATAAGAAACTTTGGTGTTTTCTAGAGCTAGAGAAACAAAATTTCTAGAAGTAAAAAAGAGAAATACTCATTTTGTTTAAAATCTCCACAGGAGGTTAAGAATCACTGTACTCTGTTTCCCTTTACCAAATGTAAGTAGTATTTCTTTGAAAAAAGAATCTTTTGTTGTGCTTGGTAAAATAAATAATTATGAGTGAATTAAGAATCCAATATAAACTTAATAGTAACATTAACACCAAGAAGGATGCAATAAGGTTCCTAGATATTTTTTAAATGAACTACATAACAATGAACACAAAGTAATATAAAGACCAATTTCATTTGTATATACAAGCAAACAAATTTTAATTTAAAAATATATCCATTTTACAATAGCAACAAAAAATATTACGAGCTTGGGAGTAAATTTTAAAAAGATTATGTAATGTCATTGTCAAGAAAAATGTAAAGCTGTATTTTAAAACGTTTAAGAATATTTTAAATCGGGGGTTGCCGTAAGCTGTGATGCCACAGCACTCTACCAAAGGTGACATAGTGAGACTCTGTATCAAAAAATAAATAAAATAAAAAATTTAAATCAATGAAAAAAAAATCTGTAATGATAAAGACACCAATGCTCCCAAACATATGTCTAGACCCAATGTAGTTCTAGCAACAGCCCCTAATAGGGTTTTCAATAGAATTTTTTTCTTTTTTTCCCCCCACTGTTAAAGTCTATATAATGGCTTGTCCCACAAAGAAAGAACTCTGGAATAGGTTAGACTTTCTTGCCATAGCAAGCTCTTCAATAGAATTTTGATTAGCTGAGGAGACATGCTTACCAAACAAGACTTATATAAAGCTGTAGTAATTAACATTGTATTAACATACCATTATATTTATGTAAGGATAAATACAAACAGAACACACATATCAGGCTTACATATACGTACATTTTACTTATGACTAATGTAACACTAGAAACCAATGTGAAAAAAAAAATTCTCATGTTACTGAAACCACCATTAGGGCATGAAGTATGAAACAAGATTACTACATTGCCTGATCCAAAAAACAATTATTTTGAATGAATTAAGAAATATAAAAGTTTCACATTAAATATAGGAGAAAAACTTCATGACCTTAGAGCAGAAATAAATCTCTCTTTTTTCAAAAAGACAATCTCACTGTATCACTCTTGGTAGAGTGCTGTTGCATCACAGCTCACAGCAACCTCCAACTCCTGGGTTTAGGTGATTCTCTTGCCTTAGCCTCCCGAGTAGCTGGGACTACAGGCACCCGCCACAATGCCCAGCTTTTTTTTGCTGTTGTTGCAGTTTTTGGCAAGGGCCAAGTTTGAACCCACCAACTCCAATATTTGGGGCCAGCACCCTACTCCTTGAGCCACAGGCACCGCCCAGAAATAAATTTCTTAAACAAAAAACAAGGCCAGGTCTGGTGGCTCATGCCTGTAATCCTAGCACTCTAGGAGGCTGAGATGGGCAGAGTGCTTGAGCTCAGAAGTTCAAGACCAGCCTGACCAAGAGTGAGACCCTGTCTCTACTAAAAATAGAGAAAAATTAGTTTGGTGTTGTGGCCAGCACCTGTAATCCCAGTTATTTGGGAAGCTAAGGCATAAGGATTGCTTGAGTGCAAAAGTTTCAGGTTGCTGTGAGCTATGATGATACTGCAGCACTCAACCCCAGAGCAACAGAGTAAGACTCTGTCTCTAAATACATACATACATACATAAAACAAACAAAAAAAGCCATAAGGGAAAGATTAATATATTAGGCTTTGTTACAGAACTATAGCTACTCAAAAAATTACCATGAATAAATTCAGATGAGAAGTCCCAAACTGGAAAATATGTCTACAACACAATACTGGCAAAGGATATTTAAAATCTGTAAAGATGTCACAGTACATTTCACAGAAAAGATAGAGTACACACAATTTTCATTATGCTCCTGATGGGAGCCTATACTTCCACTCTCACCCACCAGGCACACTTTTTTGTAGACAATAGGATTATTTTAATATTTATATAGGAATACAAATGCACTCTAACAGCTAAATCAATATTGTAAAAGAAGAATAAGGTGAATCATTCTACTCAATTTCAAGACTCACTGTGTGTTGTGTTACTGACAAAAAGAAACACAGTTCAATAAAACAGAATCGTGGATCTGAAACACACCATAGAAATGGGATCAACTGATATTTAAGACTCAAAAGCGGGAGATGGAGACAAGATGGCTGACTGAAGCCAGCTTTCCACAGAGGCTTCCGTCTAGAAGGAGAGTGAAAGGACAGAAATTTAGCAAGTAACCTGGCGGATTATTGCTGCACCAAGAGAGAAGGTTGAAGAGCACACATCAACCCTGCTGAGGCGAGCTGCGACCCCAAGGATACAAACGAAAGGTACAAAATCCATCACCAAGTGAACAGGAGTCCCTTCACCAATGAGAATGGCTCAGAGTACCCCATAAACAAATGAGCAGAGTTCAAAAGTCCTCCCATTATACTCCACAGGAGAGACCCTCTAAAAACTGGACCTACTTCCCCTATGAGGGTGCCATGGTGCTCTCCTGCCAGGCATAAAACCATGTAAAACTGTATATATTCTCTACCTGCAATTCTGAGCTCCCAACACTCCCTCTCCCCTCTCACTCTGAGGTCTGGAGGCCTGTCCCCCAGGAGTACAGATTCTTGGGTGATTTCTTGAGGAGTGTGGACAGGGCCTGGACTGCAGCTGGTCAGTGCTGATTCTGTGGCATGGGAGTGAGGAAAGGATGGTCGGCTGAGAGGGAACCATGCTGGAGCACCGGTGCCCCAAAGCACAGAGCAGCAGCCATTTTTGGCAACAATAGGTCTCACCTCTGGATAATCTGTGGAGTCACACCCCCTATCTCTATGGGCAACCAGAGGAGGCCGGGCATCTTCTCAGGTGGCAACCACCGGTGGAATAGATCTGGGACAGAAATGGAGGCCCCATGAGTAAAGGGTTTGCTTGAGGTGGTACCGGCCTGGATGGAGTGCGGGACTAGAAAATGCATGTGCAGTGCTGGCTGACTCCCAGGGTGGGGCTGACCCAGAGTAATGTTTCACTAGGATCAGACAGAGACCAGCTGAAAACAAGACAGAGCCACTTAGCCCAACCACACCAAACAGGTCCCCAGTTTCTCAGGCCGTAGCACTGTACGGGTCCTTGGCAAAGCTCCAGGGAAAAAGTCAAATGGTGTAAAATAATCATTGGGTGGAATCAGCGGAAAAACTCTGGTAACTTGAATAACCAGGGTAGATCAACCCCCCCAAGGAAAGATATGGCAGATGTAACTGGAGATCCCATTCATAAACAGATAGCCGAGATGTCAGAAATCAAATTCAGAATTTGGATTGCAAACAAAATTAATAGAATGGAGGAAAATTTGGAATTAGAAATTTGAGGAGAAATTCAAAAGTTGTCTCAAGAATTCAACAAATTTAAAGACAAAACCACCAAAGATTTTGACACATTGAAGCAAGAATTTGCAGTCCTCAAAAATCTGAAAAATACAGTAGAATCACTCAGTAACACAGTGGAGCAAGCAGAAGAAAGGATTTCTGACATTGAAGACAAAGCTTTTGAATGCTCTCAAACACTCCAAGAGGAAGAGAAATGGAGAGCAAAAATGGATCATTCTCTCAGAGAGCGCTGAAATAATTTCAAGAAGGCTAATATCTGCCTCATTGGAATCCCTGAAAGCAATGAAGTGGCTTCGCAAGGCACAGAGGCCCTTCTCCATGAAATTATGAAAGAGAATTTTCCAGACATGCCAAGAGATTCTGAAATTCAGATAGCAGACAGTTTCAGAACCCCAGCACGACTCAACCCGAATAAGACATCCCCCAGGCACATCACAATTAACTTCACTAAAGTTAATATGAAGGAGAAAACTCTGAAAGTAGCCAGACGTAAAAAAACCATTACCTACAAAGGGACGAATATTAGAATGACTGCAGATCAGGTCACCAACTTTTAATCTCCTAAAACAAAGTAACTTTCAACCCCAGATCCTGTATCCAGCTAAACTGAGTTTCATTTATGATGGAGAAATTAAATACTTCAATGACATTCACATGTTGAAGAAATTTTGCCACAACTAAACCAGCTCTTTATTCTCAAACCTATCCTCCATAATGACCAGCCCAATCCTCTACCACAAAAGTAAACTCACTCAGAAACTTTTGATCAAACTCCAACTTCCACAGTGGCAAAAGGATTAAAAATGCCCACTGGACTTTCGAAAAACTCAATACCCAAAATGTTACCAGACTTATCTATATTCTCCATTAATGTGAACAGCTTAAACTGTACTCTAAAGAGGCACAAGTTTGGCTGACTGGATACAAAAACTGAGGCCAGATATTTGCTGCATACAAGAATCACATCTTACCTTAAAAGATAAATATAGACTCAGGGTGAAAAGGTGGTCTTCCATATTTCAGGTAATTGGTAATCAGAAAAAAGCAGGTGTTACAATTCTATTTGCAGGTACAATAGGCTTTAAACCAACAAAAGTAAGGAAGGACAAGAATGGTCACTTCATATTTGTTAAGGGTAATACTCAATATGATGAGATTTCAATTATTAATATTTATGCACCCAACCAGAATGTGCCTCAATTTATAAGAGAAACTCTAACAGACATGAGCAACTCGATTTCCTCCAGCTCCATAATAGTCAGAGATTTCAACACTCCTTTGGCAGTGTTGGATCGATCCTCCAAGAAGAAGCTGAGCAAAAAAATTTTAGATTTAAACTTAACCATCCAACATTTGGATTTAGCAGACATCTATAGAACATTTCACCCCAACGAAACTGAATATACATACTTCTCATCAGCCCACGGAACATACTCCAAAATTGATGACATCTTAGGTCACAAGTCTAGCCTCAGTAAATTTGAAGGAATAGAAATTATTCCTTGCATCTTCTTGGACCACCATGGAATAAAAGTTGAGCTCAGTAACAACAGGAATCTGCATACTTATACAAACACATGGAACTTAAATAACCTTATGCTGAATGATAGCTGGGTCAGAGATGAGATTAAGAAGGAAATTGCCAAATTTTTGGAACAAAACGACAATGAAGAGTGAATTATCAGAACCTCTGGGATACCACAAAGGCAGTCCTAAGAGGGAAATTTATAGTACTGCAAGCCTTCCTCAAGAGAATGGAAAGAGAGGATGTTAACAACTTAATGGAACTTCTCAAGCAACTGGAAAAGGAAGAACATTCCAACCCCAAACCCAGCAGAAGAAAAGAAATAACCAAAATGAGAGCAGAATTAAATGAAATTGAAAACAAAAGAATCATACAACAGATCAATAAATCAAAAAGTTGGTTTTTCGAAAAGGTCAATAAAATACATAAACCTTTGGCTAACCTAACCAAGAAAAAAGGAGTAAAATCTCTAATTTCATCAATCAAAAATGACAAAGACGAAATAACAACAGACTCCTCAGAAATTCAAAAAATCCTTAATGAATATTACAAGAAACTTTATTTTCAGAAATGTGAAAATCTGAAGGAAATCGACCAATACTTGGAAGCACGTCACCTTTCAAGACTTGCCAGAATCAAGTTCAAATGTTGAACAGGCCAGTATCAAGTTCTGAAATAGCATCAACCATACAAAATCTCCCTAAAAAGAAAAGCCTGGACCAGATGGCTTCCCGTCAGAATTCTACCAAATCTTCAAAGATGAACTAGTACCTATATTACTCAACCTGTTCCAAAATGTAGAAAAAGAAGGAAGACTACCCAACACGTTCTATGAAGCAAACAGACATCACCCTGATCCCCAAACCAGGAAAAGACCCAACAAGAAAAGAAAATTATAGACCAATATCACTAATGAATATAGATGCAAAAATATTCAACAAGATCCTAACAAACAGAATCCAGCAACACATCAAACAAATTATACATCATGACCAAGTCGGTTTTATCCCTGGGTCTCAATATACATAAATCTATTAAGTATAATTCAGCACATAAGCAAATTAAAAAACAAAGACCATATGATTCTCTCAATTGATGCAGAAAAAGCTTTTGATAATATCCAGCATCCCTTCATGATCAGAACACTTAAGAAAATTGATATAGAAGGGAAGTTTCTTAAACTGATAGAGGCCATCTACAGCAAACCCACAGCCAATATTGTATTGAATGGAGTTAAATTGAAATCATTTCCACTCAGATCAGGAACCAGACAAGGCTGCCCATTGTCTCCACTGCTCTTTAACATTGTAATGGAAGTTTTAGCCATGGCAATTAGGGAAGAAAAAATGCAATCAAGGGTATCCATGTAGGGTCAGAAGAGACCAAACTTTCACTCTTTGCAGATGGTATGATTAGAAAAGGGAAATTTGAAATCAGAAAGGCAAGCAGAGAATCAAACTTTAACTAAAGACAGACAATAAAGCAAATGGACCAGTATCAGATGCTATAAATTGCTTCTCTTTGCCAGTACCAAATATATGAATATAGAAAACGTGCAGAAACAAGCCAAACAAACAAACTGCCTGTTTATTAATTACATTAGAACTAATACTTCCAGTGTCACGTTTTTTGCATTTTAAAGAGCTATTGAGGTTAATGTTCCTTACCCATCTAAATCTAAGTTTCTATGTTTACTAAAATCATGAAACATGGTCAGATACTGTAAGATCAAAACCCATGACTTGTGTAGAAAATTAATGATAGACCATAAATTATACCATAATCATAAATGACAGACCATTCAAACCATACTTTAAAAAGTAACTGGACTTAAAATGAACTTATTAGGATCTGTTTTTATTCTTTTTCTTACAAATTAAATGTTTCAAACTTTTGGGGTTTGAAGTGTGACTATAATTTGCTACCTTCTCTTTTGTGAAGTTTTAGTTTCTAAATCTAAGCATAATGCTATGTTTATTATGCTTTGACATCATGTGCTGGAAATGGTTGGCATCTCTTTCCCCATTTCTACAAAAGAATTGTATGTGCATTTAAAATCTTTTTACATAGTGTAGATCACAGACACAAGAGAGCTGAATGACAAGACTATGGATGAATCAGCACAAGTTAGACAACCATATTCCAACGTTCCTGGGAGACAAAGGAGAGGATGTGTAAAATGCTAAACTGTGCTCTGTCCGTGTCTTGTCAAGATCATAATGGCTTGTTTGATTTTTTTTAGAGACAGAGTCTCACTTTATCACCCTTGGTAGAGTGCCATGGAGTCACAGCAGCCTCCAAATCCCAGGCTTAGGCCATTATCTTGCCTCAGCCTCCCTTGCATCTGGGACTACAGGTGCCTGCCACAACACCCGGCTATTTTTTTGTTGCAGTTTGGCTGGGGCTGGGTTCAAACCCGCCACCCTCAGTATATGGGGCCAGCATCCCACCCACTGAGCCACAGGCACCACCCAATGGCTTGCTATTCTAACATACATACATATATACATACATACTCAGTAGAATCTCCATAGTCTGCTACCTCCTTAAGTTGACCAAATGTTCATAGACCAGACATGCACCACATGTGTGTGTCAGTACAGCAGGCCTAGTCCTTATGTTGACCATCTCCATTTGTTGACCACTTTGTTACAGTCCCTTGGGTGCTCAACTTACAGAGTTTCTATGCTGTCTATAAGAAACCTACTTTAAACACAGAGAGGTTTAAGAAAAACACAGGATGTTAACAGATTTACATTCAAACCATATGCACATGTATAGGATAGTTCTCCAGGAACTTGGACCTAGCCAGTTCTCCTCATTTTAAGTAACTGTAGAATGTGCTGGAAATACAAAATCCTAAGACAGGAGGAGCTGGCTAAAACTGAGCAGGAACTACTCTGAGGGCACTGCTGGGACCCCCAAGCATAGAAATAAAGGAAAATCTTGAGCTCATCTGGAACTTCCAAGAACCTAGCTGGCCCTGAAAAGTAAATGGGAAACTAGCTGAGAACAATGACTGTCCAAGCAAGCCAGAGTTTTGGTTCCCTATGAAAAATAAAAGATGGCATCTTAACACATGCTGAGTTGTTTTTGAGAAATTCCCAAAGGATGGAAAATGAATATAAGGGAGAACTGAGAACTCCTCAGTCATTCTTTGCCTTAAATTTCCCCAAGGGGTCTGTTATACCTACCTTAACATTCCTTTCTGTTAATCCAAGAATCTCTAAATCCACCTGTGGTAACCTCCCCCCACTTCCACACCCCCCCCCCCGACTTCAGGATACATCACCTATTGGGGGGCCAGACAAAGTATAACCTCCATGTATCTGTTTTTTCTTTTCTTTTCTTTTTTTTTTTTTGTAGACAAGAATCTCACTTTGTCACCCTTGGTGGAGTGCCGTCGTGCCGTTGCTCACAGCAACCTCAACCTCGGGCTCAAGCAATTCTGTTGCCTCAGCCTCCTGAACAGCTGGGACTAGAGGCACCTGGCACAATGTCCAGCTATTTTTAGAGATGTGGGTCTTGGTCTTGCTCAGGTTGGTCTTGAACCTGTGAGCTCAGGTAATCCACCTGCCTCGGCCTCCCAGAGTGCTAGGATTACAGGCGTGAGCCGCCACGCCCTGCCTAACCTCCATGTACTTGTTTGCAATTTGGCCTACCGGAAATGTGCCCTTGCCTTAAAAACCCTGCCAATTCAATAGTTCAAGTTCTGAGCTTTAGCTGCTTGGTTCTCTTTGCATGGCTGTAACTCTTGGCTCCAGTGCTTGGCTTGGCTTTGAAGGACCCCAGTGGACCCAGTTTGGTTCAATAACAAACAGCCCTATCTATGTTACTCTCACCCTAGCCTCCACCAAACAGAACATCCTTCAATGCTTTTAGCCCAGTAAATCATGTTGCCCTAGGGCAGTGGTTCTCAACCTTTGGTCAAGACCCACAGGAAATGTATTAAAGGGTCTTGGCATTTGGAAGGTTGACAACGGATGCCGTAGGGCATAAAACCCAGGGTGGGCTTTTTCCTGGGTCCCCCAGCTATGGTACACAGACAGGAGTTTATTCGCCTTGAGTAGCTTTTGTAAGCCTTAAGGGACCAGTTCACAATGAATCCTAGCCTTCTTACCGGCTGTCTATGAGTAATAAAAGTACTCCGTGTACTTGTGTGTCTGAGTGTTCTAACTCATTAGACTCAGACACATAATAAAAGTGCAGCCCAAGATAGAGTTAGCTGAAATGGTAACCAGTATACAATGAATCTCCTTCACAACATGAAACCTGGAGGGCTTTATGATAGATACTCTCAGACAAAGTAGGCTTCATAATAAAGAATATCACCAGAGGTAATGATAAAGGAGTCAATTCTTCAAAAAGATATAATCCTAAATATTAGCCCTCACAAATATAAGCAAGCATTAATCAGACTGCACTTCAGCCCACTTCCTGGTAACATAGTACTGTATACTGACCACTTGCATTCCTATTATTCCTACAGATAGAATTTCTGAACTAAGAATTAAAAGGTTTTTCTTTCTTTTTTTTTTTTTTTTTTTTTTTTGAGACAGAGTCTCATTACGTCACCCTCAGTAGAGTGGTATGGCATCACAGCTCAAAGCAACCCCAAACTCTTGGGCTTAAGCGATTCTCTTGCCTCAGCCTCCCAAGTAGCTGGGACTTACTACATCACCCACCACGATGCCCAACTGTTTTTTGGTTGCAGTTGTCATTGTTGTTTAGCAGGCCTGGGCCAGGCTCAAACCCACCAACTTTGATATATGTGGCTGGCACTCTTATTCACTGAGCTACAGACATGTGCCATAATGAAAAGGCTTTTAAAAGTTAATTTGCATCCCCACTATTCCTATAGACAGGATTTCTGACTTTAAAACAGCTTTGGTTTAAGAATTGCTTAAGATGGGCGGTGCCTGTGGCTCAAAGGAGTAGGACGCTGGCCCCATATACCAGAGGTGGTGGGTTCAAACCCAGCCCTGGCAAAAAAACGCAAGAAAAAAAAAAAAAAAAAGAATTGCTTAGGATGTTTCTCAAATCCTGAATTGTAGTAAAACAGCTGGAAGACCATCATTGTAAGGTTGGTTTCTTAATCTGCCTGTCTCATGACTTAACCCAACACTCTTCAACCAATCAGTGATCTTCACACTTTGATCTTTGGGGGCTCCCTCCAAAATCTTTAAAATCCCTAGCCCCAAATTCCTGTAGAAGACAATTCTGAGGTTTCCTCTTGTCTCTTCCTCTGGAGCCTCTATGATTAATAAGCCTACTTTTCTGCTACAACAGTGTCTGGATGTGTTGACCTGCCATGAGCAGGGGGCAACGAGCTATTATAGTTACAGCTCATGTACCTTTAACAGCTTCAGAAGATATGTACAAATTGATAGAGCTAAAAAGAAAATAGACAAATTCACATTATAGTTGGAGATTGCAACTCTCTTCTCTTGGTAATCAATAGTGCACTTGACAGAAAATCAGTAAAGACACAGAAGACTTGAACAAAAGAATCAAATAATTTGACACAACTGACATTTAAAAAACACCCTATGTCAGAGGAATGTACATTCTTTAGGTGTGAATGGGTTATTCACCAAAATATAACACACAGGGCAATAAAACTTGCTTAAATAAATTTACAAGAACTAAAAACACATAGAATTTGTTACATGACCATATTAAGATTAATTTAGAAATCAGTAACAACAGACCTGAAAAATTCCAAACAATTGGAAATTAAACTTTCAAATAACCCATGTGGTAAGGAAAAGTAGTTTTTAAATTAATGATTGAAGCTTCTATCTTAAGCTAGAAAAAGAACAAATTAGCCTCAAAGAATAAGAAGTCAATAAAAATAAAAGTGGAAAAAGTAGGGAAAAAAGAGAAATCAATGGAACCAAAGCCAGTTCTTAACAAAAGTCAATAAAAAAAGATTTAAAAAAAAACAATAAACCTCTAGCAAAACTAATCAAGGGGGTGGGAAGATAAAATTACCAAAATCAGAAATAAAAGCAGGCCATTCCTACAGATTCTACGGACCTTACAAAGATAGTAAAGGAAAATTATGAACAACTTGATTAAATGGATTGATCCCTGAAAGACATAATTACCAAACCTTCTAAAGAAAAAACAGAAAACCTAGATAGCTCTATACTTTTTTTTTTTTGAGACAGAGCCTCAAGCTGCCGCCCTGGGTAGAGTGCCCTGGCATCACAGCTCACAGTAACCTCCAACTCCTGGGCTTAAGTGATTCTCTTGCCTCACCCTCCCAAGTAGCTGGGACTATAGGTGCCCACCACAATGCCTGGCCATTTTTTGGTGGTAATTGTCACTGTTGTTTGGCAGGCCTGGGCTGGATTCGAACCCGCCAGTTTTGGTGTATGTGGCTGGCGCCTTAGCTGCTTAACTCTATACTTATTAAAGAAAAGAACAATTCCCATTTTATGACACCAGTATTACTAATGTTTTCATGAACAAGATTAAGGAAAATCATTAACAAGTTTGGCGCCTGTAGCTCAGTGGTTAGGGTGTGACCACATACACTGGGGTTGGCAGGTTCAAGTCTGGCCTGGGTCTGCTAAACAACAATGACAACTACAACCAGAAAATAGCTGGGGATAGTGATGGGAGCCTGAGGCAAGAGAATTGCTTAAGCATAAGAGAGGTTACTGTGAGCTGTGATGCCACATCACTCTACTGAGGGTGACTTAATAACACTGTCTCAAAAAAAAGAAAGAAAGAAAGCTCATTAACAGAATACCAGAAAGTCAAATACACAAATACATAAAAAGGATAATACATTGTGATTAAGGAGGGTTTATTCCAGAAATAAAAGGTTATATAAAGTAATTCATTTTATAAACAAAGTAAAGGAGAAAAGCCATATGATCATTTCAATATATCCAGGAAAAAAAATCTGAAATATTCAACACCCACCCATGACAAACTTTGAGCAATCTAGGGATAAATTGAAGGTTGAAAATTTCTTCAACCTAATGGCTATCTCTAAAAAAACCTAAAGCTAGTATAGTATTTAATGATGAAATATAGAATACTTTCTGCTGTGACTGGGAAGTCAAGGATGTCTACTTTCACCATTTCCATTCTCAAACCCTTTTTAGAGATTGAAAAAAGCAAAATAAATAAAATGCAAACTCTTTATATTCACAGTTGACATGACTGTATATGTAAAAAAATTCCTAATACATCTACCAAAAAAAGCTACATGAAGTAGGGATTATAACCAAACGTGTGCAAAACCTATATAGTAAAAACCAGAAAACAAAAATTTAAGAAGAACCAAATAAATGAGACATTAAAAATGTTCTGGGATTTGAAGACTCTATATGGTAGATGTGTTCCTTCTCCCCAAACTGTTCTAAAAAGGCAATGACAATCCCAATTAAAATCCCAGCAAGATTTTTCTGTGGAAACCTACAAACTGATCCTGAAGTTTATATGAAAATGCAAAGAAGGGCTGGGTGTAGTGGCTCATGCCTACAATCCTAGCATTCTGGGAGATTGAGGCAGGTGGACTGCTGGAGCTCAGGAGTTCAAGGCCAGCCTGAGCAAGAGTGAGATCCTGTCTCTAAAAGTAGCCATGCATTATGGCAGGCACCTGTAGTCTCAGCTACTTGGGAGACTGAGGCAAGAAGATCACTTCAGTCTAAGAGGTGTTTTTTTTTTTTTTTATTGAGACAAAGTCTCACTTTGTTAACCACAGTAGAGTGCTGTTATGTCATGGCTCACAGCAATCTCAAACTCTTGGGCTCGCGAGATTCTCTTGCCTGAGCCTCACTACCTTGTTTCCCCAAAAATAAGACATCCTCCAAAAATAAGACCTACTTACAGGAAAGATAAGACGTCCCCTGAAAATAAAACCTAGTGCATCTTTGGGAGCACACCTTAAAATAAGACACTGTCTTATTTTTGGGGAAACAGTGTAGTTGCTGGGACTATAGGCGCCCACCACAATGCCTGGCTATTTTTGTTTGTTTGTTTAGCAGGCCCGGGTTGGGTTTGAACCCACCAGCCCTGGAACATGTGGCTGGCACTCTAAACACTGGGATACAGGTGTCCCCCTCCTTGAGCCCAAGAGTTTGGGGTTGCTGTGAGCTATAATGCTATAGCACTCTATGCAGGGTGACAAAGTGAGACTCTGTCTCAAAAAAAAAGAAAAGAAAAGAAAAAGAAAATGCAAAGGACAGAGAAGAAAGGTAATTCAAAAAAGTAACAAAATAGAAGGACTTTTATACTACTTGATTTCAGACTTAGTGTGAAGCTACAATAATCAAAGCAGGTAGTGTTCATTTAACAAGGGAACACAAGAGAGTTCAGAAATAGACACATGCAAGGTTTGACAATTAAGTTCACAAACTTTCCTTTGTGTGGTTACGTTGGCAAGTTGAGATTTGGCAGCATCTTACTGAGCAGTGTTCCTTGCTGCTGTTCTATGTTTTGGGGTGCCATTGCCAGAATGTCAAAGCTTGAATTAAAGCACCAAACGGACATTAAATTTATTAATCTTGGCGACAGTGGCAGTGAATTCAGGGACATGTTAGTCCAAGTTTATGAGGATAATGCCATGAAGAAAATGGCGGTGTACAAATGGATTAAACCTTTACCTAAAGAGAAAGTGTCACTGATAAAATGGTCAGAGCGGCCAGTAATGAGCAGAACTGATGTAAACATTGCAAAAGTTTATCAAATTATGTGTCAAAATCGATGGCTGACTGTGAGAAGCATAGCAGACCCAGTAGATAGAAAAATGGAGTCTTAACTGAAGATTTTGACATGAGAAAGGTGTGTGCAAGAATGGTCCCAAAGGAGCATGGAGGTTTGCCAAGACCTTTGGAGAGGCAAGGCAGTGTTTTGGGCCATGTTATGCCTGGTGATGAAACATGGGTGTGCCAATATGACCCTGCAACAAAGTGTCGAAGTGCACAATGGAAGTCAGCCAATTCTCCATCACCAAAAAAGTTCTGGCAGTCCAAATCAAGAGTCAAAACGATGTTGTTAACCTTTTTGGTATCAGAGGGATTGTTCATTATGAATTTGTACCAACTGGACAAACAGTTAACCAAGTTTACTGTTTGGAAGTGCTGAAAGGGCTGCATGATTTAAAAGTTAGACAAAAGTGACCTGACCTTTTCACCAACAATGCATGGCTCTTGCATCACAATGCACCAACTCACACAGCGCTGTGTATGAGGGAGTTTTAAGCCAGTAAACAAACAACTGTATTGGAACATCCTCCCTACTTACCTGATCTGGCCCCCAATAACTTTTCTTTACCCCAAGATAAAGGAAATATTGAAAGGAAGATGTTTTGATGACGTTCAGGATGCTAAGGACAACATGATGACAGCTCTGATGGCCACTCCAACAAGAGTTTCAAAATTGCTTTGAAAGGTAGACTAGAGACTGGCGTTAGTGCACAGCTTCCTAGGGAAAGTACTTCAAAGGTGAACATGGTAGTACTCAGCAATGAGCTGTGTAGCACGTCTTCTAGGATGAGTTTGTGAAGTTATTTGTCAGATCTTGTATATTATATATAAAACAAGTATTTAATCAGAGTCTGAAAAGGATAGACAGAGAAAATGGACAATTTTTTAGAAGTGAAGTAATAAATCCTACAAGTTTTCTAGAATGAATGAATCCAAAGTAGAATAAAAAGGAGGTAACATCTAAATATTCCACATTAAAATTATAGGAACAAAAAGTCTCAAAAGCGAAGAAAAAGGATGGATTATCATTAAAAGAGAAAAGTTAAGACTACTGGTTTACTTTTCATCAGCCACAATGTAAGTCAGAAGACAATGAAAGATTACTTCTAGGTGGGTGGAGCATGATGGCAGACAGGAAGGACATTTAGCTCAGCACTCCTGGAAAAACAGGTGAGAGTGAATGGGCTAGAAGATCATTCCTGGCATGGAATATTGGTATGGAGTGGCAATTCAGGGCGTGCAGCGAGGTGACAGATTGCTGGACTTGGAATGCAATCTGGAGCTGCGGAGGCTGCAGGAAAGGTTCTGCCCTGGGCTGCAGTGGCAGCAACCAGCCTCACCATGGAGGTCTGCAGTTCCCAGTTTGTGGGGAAACCAGGTGTTGTGTAGAAAGACTGGTGAAGTGTGGGCTCCTGAGCGGAATTAGGTGGCCAGAGTGGGGTACAGTTTGGTGCAGCACCACCAGTTAGGTGGAGGGAGAGACACTCAGACAGGAAAGATCCCGGATAGGAAAAAGCCATTGTTTTGGAATTTGGGAGATGGCAGTTGTCACAGGCACTTTTCAGAGTGGGCCAGGCGAAGAGATTTGAGTCTTAACCCACAAACACTCAGAACTGGCCCAGGATATGACCCACTTTACAGGAACTATTGCAGGGAGAATTTGAGAAACCCGCCTGTGAAGATTTTTTTGAGATCAGAAGAATCAGCAGTTTGGCAGGGTCTAGGCACCAAGCAGGTAAACAGGCAACACCAAGAACATTTAACCCGGGAGACAGGTATAAGCCTGGGAACTACGCACGGCGCCACCTGGTGTCCAGAAAGTATATTCATCGTAAATATATTCCTACTAAAGTCGGTCCCTACAGCATATATATAATTGAGTGTGTCGCAGCTCACGGCAATCTCTATCTTGAGCTGAGTGGTTCTCTTGCCTCAGCCTCCCAGGAGCCTGCCACAGTACCTGGCTGTTTTTTGGTTGTGGTTATCATTGTTGTTTGGCAGGCCCCTGGGCCAGGTTTGAGCCCACCAGGTCTGATGTGTGTGGTTGGTGCCCTGGCCTCTGGGCTACAAGTGATGAGCCCTCCCCCTTCCTCTTATGGTTGCTGAGATTGCTTACATCAGGCTATTCGAGTTTGTTACTGTTTCTGATCGTTTGTGTATCTGATATTTTGTGTTTGATCGTTTTGTTTAAATGTGCCTTGTGCTCTGCTAAAACCTGAGGTTGGCTAATTTCCCTAACTCCAATTTTTACATTCAACAAGAGAAAAGGGGAATGGGGGATGATAGCCAACTGAAGCCAGCTTTCAACAGAAGCTCCCGTCCAGAAGGAGAGATAACAGCTGGGAAGAACCCAACAAAGCTTAAAGGTGGGAGCTGAGCTGAGATTGATAATTGCACATGTTCTCTGCTGAGGCAAGCTGCAACTCCAGGGAAACAAATTTCAGGTACAGAACCCACCCCAAAGAGGGCTCGTGTCTGTCTCCTCCCCCAAGGGAGTTGCTTGCTTGCTGTGAGATCTTTACTAGTGAGCGGTAAACTGAGGTCCTCCTCTCTTACCCATGGGAGCAAGTTGCTGGAAGCTGGGACTCCCTCTCCAGAGAGTACCAGCTGTGAGCCTGGACATTCTCTTGTCTGGCATGAAGGTTGAACAAATATTTTTCCTGCTACTTTGAACTCACAGTCCACCCTTCCCACTGGCCTGGCGGTCTAGAAGCCCAACACCTGTAGAGACCAGAACATTTGTGGTTCTTTGTTAAGACTAGGCATTGTGGGTGGAGGCAAGATGGCTGCCTGGAGCCAGCTTTCCACAGAGGCTCCTGTCCAGAAGGAAAGTTAAAGGACAGAAGTTTATCAAGTAAACTGATGGTTTGGAGCTGAGCGAAGAGAGAAGGTTGAAGAACACACATCAACCCTGCTGAGGCAAGCTGCAACCCCAAGGAAACAAACAATAGGTACAAAATTCATTGCCAAGGGGCATTCTCATGCCCCTCCCCCATGAGAATGGCTCGCAGTATACTTTCTACAAATAAGCAAGCAGAGTTCTGACATCCACCTATTTTATCCCATGGGAGAGATACGCTAAAAACCAGAACTCCTTCCCCAGAGAGGACCCACTAACACTAGTGGCACTCTCTCGCTAGGCATAAAACTGTATAAGTTCTCTACCTGCAGTTCTGAACTCCCAGCATTCCCCCTCTACCCTCATTCCACCTCTGGAAGCTTGTCCCCCATGGCATCCAGATTCTGGGGAGTTTTCTTGAGAGGTGTAGACAAGGCATGGGCTGTTGCAGGTCTGTGCTGATTTTGTGACACGGGGTAAAGACAGGATTGTGGACTGAGAGGGAGAGTGAGAAGTGGTACCACACGGCACAGAGCAGCAGCAGCAGTGGTGGGAACAACAGGGCTTACTCCCTTGGGGATATTTTGGAGAGACAGTCCCTGCCTCTCTAGGCAACTGGTGGCAGCCACTGGCAGAACAGATCTGGGACAGAAATGCAGGCCCTGTGAGTAAAGGGTACACCTGAGGAGGTACCTGCCCAGGCAGGGCGCAGTGAGCATGGAGACTAGAATACGCATGCGCAGAGATGGCATACTCCCAGGCTAGGGCTGAGTCAGAAGTGCTGCTTTAGTGAGCCTATGAAGCAGCTGGCCCCCAGGAGATCATAGCTAAGAAAAAAGCAGGTGTTACAACTGCACCAGCCCAGGGAGAGGCAAGAATTGAGAGCTGAATGTGAGCTTTAAGCATGCCTGCCCCAACACAGAGTGCAGCGAGACAGAGACGCCAGCTACATGAGAATTGGTGCAACAGCAGCAGCACAGGGCAAGGCAAGTCTCAGCCACAGTTTCTGAGAACTCAAACAGAGCCTGGCCCACAGGGGAATATAGCCAGGACAGAATCGCTAATTCTGACAGAATATAAGTGACAGCAACATCAACCTGGGTTGGGTTGGGTTGGAACTGAGTGAACTGCCCCAGCTTCCATTAAGCACCTGAGGTTGTCAGGGTTCCGCTCCCCATGCTGGCTGGTGGCAGAGTGTGGTGGTCTGGCCAAGGAGACACAGATCTCCTTGTGACTCAGGCAGACGCAAACCCCTGGAGCATCTGCTTGTCGGAGGGAACTGGGTCACAGCCATGAGGAGTTACCAATGACTGGGTGCGACAGACGTGTAACGTGGGGAAGGAGGCATCAACCTTCCCGGACTAATTCATTTGCTGGGTGGGTCCTTCTGACTCCATGGAGCACCTGAGGGTAATACTCAAGTTTCCAGCAGACTCCTGCTTTCTAATTGCTGGAGACCTTTTGAACTCTCCCACTTGAGACTGGTACTGACTGGGACAAATGATTTGGAAATCTTTACCTGGGCCAATCACCCAAGAACTATCCAAAGTGATGCCCTGAATGTGTGGTGGTGGGAAGGTTTGATTTTCCTTTTCCAATTGTTGCCCGTGTGGGGCACGCATTTCTCCGGACCTGAGAATTCAATCCAGAGTTACTGATTCACTAGGATTGGACAGAGACAAGCTGAAAACAAGACAGAGCCACTTAGCTCCACCACACCAAGCAGGTCCTCAGTATCTCAGGCTGTAGCACTGTATAGGTCCTTTGCCAAGCTCTGGGGGAAAAGGTACAGACAACAGTCCCAGCTCTTGAGCAAACGGCTGGTTAATCCCTACTCCAGGAGCCCACAACCCAACTTCACCTTATCTGCTCATCTAGCCAACGGTGTAAAATAATCATGGAGCAGAATCAGTGGAAAAACTCTGGCAACATGAATTATCAGAGTAGATCAACTCCCCCAAGGAAAGACAGGTCAGATACCCAAAAGATCCCCATTCATATACAAATGGCTGAGATGTCAGAAATTGAATTCAGAATATGGATTGCAAATAAGATTAACAGAATAGAAGTTAAGTTGGAATTAGAAATTCAAGGAGCATTCCAAAAGTTGTCTCAAGAATTCAATGAATTCAAAGACAAATATCACCAAAGATTTTGACAGTGAGACTAGAACTTATAACCCTCAAAGATCTCAGCAACATAGTAGAATCCCTCAGTAACAGAATGCAGCCGGCAGAAGAAAGGATCTCTGACATTTCCACTCAGATCAGGAACCAGGCAAGGATGCCCATTGTCTCCACTGCCTTTCAACATTGTAATGGAAGTCTTAGCCATCACAATTAGAGGCAAGAGAAGGCGATCAAGGGTATCCATATAATGTCAGAAGAGATCAAACTTTCACCCTTCACAGATGATAAGATTGTTTATCTGGAAAACACCAGGGATTCTACTACAAAACTCTTAGAAGTGATCAAGGAATACAGCAGCATCTCAGGTTACAAAATCAACACTCATAAATCTGTAGCCTTTATATGTACCAACAATAGTCATGTTGAAAAAATAGTCAAGGACTCTGTTCCTTGCATAGTAGTGCCAAAGATGATGAAATATTTGGGAGTTTACCTAACAAAGGATGTGAAAGATCTCTATAAAGAGAACTATGAAACTTTAAGAAAAGAAAGAGCTAAAGATGTTTACAAATGGAAAAACATACCATGCTCATGGCTGGGAAGAATCAACATTGTTAAAATGTCCATACTACCCAAAGCAATATACACTTTTAATGCAATCCCTATTAAAGCTCCACTGTCATACTTTAAAGATGCTGAAAAAATAATACTCCCTTTTATATGTTTTCAAAAGAAACCTCGAATAGCCAAGACATTACTCAGAAATAAAAACACAGCAGGAGGAATCATGCTACCAGACTTCAGATTATACTGTAAGTGTATAGTGATCAAAACTGCATGGTACTGGCACAAAAACAGAGAGGTATGGAACAGAATAGAGAACCAAGAGATGAACCCAGCTACTTATTATTTGATCTTCGATAAGCCAATTAAAAACATTCAGTGGGGAAAAGATTCACTATTTAACAAATGGTGCTGGGTGAACTGGCTGGCGACCTATAAAAGAGTGAAACTGGACCCACACCTTTCACCACTAACTAAGATAGACGCTCACTAGATTAAAGATTTACATTTAAGACATGAAACTATAAAAATACTAGAAGACGGTGCAGGGAAAACACTTGAAGAAATCGGCCTGGGTGAATATTTTATTAGGAAGACCCCCTGGGCAACTGAAACAACACCAAAAATGATTACTGAGATCTGATCAAACTAAAAAGCTTCTGCGTAGCCAAGAACACTAAGTAAAGCAAGCAGACAGCCCTCAGAATGGGAGAGGATATTTGTAGGTTATGCTTCTGACAAAGGTTGTTTTTTTTTTTTCTGACAAAGGTTTGAGAACCAGAATCTACAGAGAACTCAAAGTTATTAATAAGAAAAGAACAAGTAGGCTCGGCGCCTGTAGCTCAAGTGGCTAAGGCGCCAGCCACATACACCAGAGCTGGTGGATTTGAATCTAGCTTGGGCCTGCCAAACAACAATGACCAAAAACAGCCAGGCATTGTGGTGGGTGCCTATAGTCCCAGGTACTTGGTAGGCTGAGGCAAAGGAATCGCTTAAGCCTAGGAGTTGGAGGTTGCTGTGAGCTGTGATGCCATAGCACTCTATCCAAGATGACAGCTTGAGTTTCTGTCTAAAAAAAAAGAAAAGAATAAGTAATCCCATTTCATTGTAGGCAATGGACTTGAACAGAAGCTTCCCTGAAGAAGATAGGCCCATGGCCTACAGACACATGAAAAAATGCCCATCATCTTTAATCATCAGAAAAATGCAAACCAAAACTACTTTGAGATATTATCTAACTCCTCTAAGAGTAGCTCACATAACAAAATACCAAAATTATAGATGTTGGTGTAGAAGTGGAGAAAAGGGAATACTTCTGCACTGCTGGTGGGAGTGCAAGCTAATACATCCCTTTTGGAAAGAAGTATGGAGAATACTCAGGGATCTGAAAGTAGACCTGATGTTTGACCCTGCAATTCCTCTAGTAGGTGTATAACCAAAAGACCAAAAATCACGTTATAACAAAGATATTTGCACCAGATTGTTCACTGCAGCTCAATTCATAATAGCCAAGTCATGGAAGAAGCCCATGTACCCATCGACCCATGAATGGATTAATAAATCATGGTATATGTATACCACGGAATAGTATGCAGTGTTAAAAAAGATGGAGACTTTACCTCTTTTACGTTTACATGGATGGAGCTGGAAGAAAAAATATCCAACGTACTCAGTACTATTATGAAACCAATTTACAATCACTCACACTTTCACATGAAGAATAGATCACAACTATGGCCCAAGATGAAGGAGGGAGGAGGTGGGAAGAGAAGGGGGATGTGAGATCAAGGGAGGGTGAATGGTGGGATCACACCTATGGTGCATAAAGCAAGGGTACATATCAGATCTATTAGTATAGAGTATAATGTCTTAACAATAATTAAGTAAATGAGATGAGGTATATATTAAAAAAAAAATCCTGGGGTGGTGCCTGTGGCTCAAAGGGGTAAGGCGCCAGCCCCATATGCTAGAGGTGGCGGTTTCAAACCCAGCCTCAGCCAAAAACTGCAAGAAAAAAATAATAATTAATTCTAAGTGGAGAAAAGACAATTGCCTAGTCAAAATCCTTAACCCAGTAGAAATAGTGGTAAAAATTAAAAAAGATTCATTAGTTTAAAGACTGTCAGACCTGAATTTCAAAAATAAAAGAAAATTAAAAAGGCTGAGCAGGGGCGGCGCCTGTGGCTCAGTTGGTAGGATGCCGACCCGTATACCAAGGGTGGGGGTTCAAACCCGCCCCGGCCAAATTGCAACAAAAAAATAGCCGGACGTCGTGGCAGGCGCCTGTGGTCCCAGCTACTCGGGAGGCTGAGGCAAGAGAATTGCTTAAGCCCAGGACATGGAGGTTGCTGTGAGCAGTGTGACGCCATGGCACTCTACCTAAGGTGACTAAGTGAGACTCTGTCTCTACAAAAAACAAAACAAAACAAAAAGGCTGGGCAAGGGGAGGTGGACCAAGATGGCAGCCGAGTAACAGTTTCCCTGCAACTGGGCACGGTGAGTGGGGGAGATAAGGCTCCAGGCATCTCTGGCTCGTGGGAGCTGCCTATAATCATCCCTTTGAGGATACAGGGAGTCAGCAAGGGACTTCTGGACCCCAAGAAGAGGACAAAAACAGTGGAAAACTGGAGAGTGGTTGCATGTCTTCGATCGACCTAATCCCGCCAGCAGCCGTAAGTACAAGCAGCAATGAAACTGCAAACCGGAAAAGCCTTACCTGTGAACTATTTTGGTGTTTTTGGACTTGGCACTCAGTTGAACTGCCTTGGGGAGAGATTGAGCAGAAGTATGGAGAACTTTGGGCATTGTCTAGGGCCCCAAACTGAGCCACTGAGCCAGACAGAGCAAACAGTGTTTGGCTGTGGGCCGTAGGGAGCCATTGTGAGAGAACTGCCCTGGCAAGCTCCGCGCTCGGGGTCACAGAACAAGGATCAGGCAGGAGCTAGTAACCTAATGATTGAGCAGCGTAAAGGTGGGGACTGAGCTGCCTTAACCCTTAGGGGCAGAGTGAGAATGGTTTTGCCACACTGGAGACTTGGGCTGTTGCCCTGGGTAGAGTGCCGTGGTGTCACAGCTCATAGCAACCTCAAACTTCTGGGCTTGGTGCCACCTGGACCTCTATAAGAGCTGCACCGTGACCCGCACCTGCCGGGCCTCTGCATGCCCTGAACAGGAACTGTGGGAGCTGCGCAACCCTGCGTCCTCGCTCCTGAACCCTCCCTGCCTCCACACCGGCCTCCTCATCTGGCCAGGGACTCTGGTAGCCGTGTGCCCTCCAAAGCCCTCCCTGCCTCTGCGCAGAGCCCTTCTCCTGGCCAGAGACTGCTAGAGCCTGGGGCTCTCTATACCAAAGTCATTGGGTGCCAGGCGCTCCCAGAACCGTGCACACCACCTCCCGCCCTGTTGCTGGATCTGGATGTGTCACACTCCGGAGCTGCTTCAACAACCAGAACTCCCTAGGTGGGGCAGCCCCAGAGGAACTACACAGGGTCACTCCCTACAAACATCCTGCAACAATAGAGTGATCCCGCTGGGGTCTAATCTTGGAGAGACACCTCCCCAACTCTGAGGACAGCCAGAGGCAATGGTGAAAGACAATCATGAGGCGAAATCAACAGAAAAACTCTGGCAATATGAATAATCAAGAGTACATCAACTCCCGCAAGGATCAATGGGGCAGACACAGCACAAGATCCCATGCACGAACAAATAGCTGAGATGTCAGAAATCGAATTCAGAAACTGGATAGCAAATAAGATTGAATTAGAATTCCAAGCAGTACCCCAAAAGATATCTCAAAATTCAAAGAATTCAAAAACCAAATGACCAAAGATTTTGACACTTTGAGACAAGAAGTTGCAGCCTTCAAAGATCTCTGAAACACAGTAGAATCCCTCTGCAACAGAATGGAGCAAGCAGAAAAAAGGATTTCTGACATTGAAGACAAAGCTTTCGAACGCTCCCAAACTCTCAAAGAGGAAGAGAAATGGAGGGCAAAAACAGATCACCCTCTCAGAGAACTCTGAGATAATTGGAAGAAAACCAATATTCGTCTTATATGGATTCCCCGAAAGTGATGAAGTGGCTTCACAAGGCACAGAGTCTCTTCTCCATGAGATTATGAAGGAAAACTTTCCAGACATGCCAAGAGATTCTGAAATTCAAATACCAGTTTCAGAACTCCAGCATGACTCAACCCAAGTAAGACATCGCCCAGACACATCATAATCAATTTCACTAAAGTTAATATGAAGGAGAAAATTCTGAAAGCAGCGAGGCGAAAGAAAACCATCACCTACAAGGGCAAGAATATTAGAATAACTGCAGATCTCTCTGCTGAAACCTTTCAAACTAGAAGAGGATGGTCATCGACTTTTAATCTCCTAAAACAAAATAACTTTCAACCCAGGATCCTGTACCCAGCTAAACTGAGTTCATTTATGACAGAAAAATTAAATACTTCAATGACATACACATGTTGAAGAAATTTACCATAACTAAACCAGCTCTCCAGGATATTCTCAGACCTATCCTCCACAAAGAACAGCATAATCCTCCAATACAAAAGTAAACCCACCCAGAAAACTTTGATTAAATTCCAACTTCCACAGTTGCAAAAAGATTAAAAATGTCCACTGGACTCTCGAAAGGCTTACCAATATTCTCAATTAATGTGAATGGTTTAAATTGTCTTCTAAAGAGGCACAAGTTGGCTGACTGGATACAAAAACTCAAGCCAGATATCTGCTGCATATACAAGAATCTCATCTTACATTAAAAGACAAATATAGACTCCAGGTGAAGGGATGGTCATCTATACTCCAGGCAAATGAAAAGCAGAAAAAAGCAGGCATTGCAATCCTATTCACAGACACAATAGGCTTTAAACCAACCGAAATAAGGGAGTATAAGGATGGACACTTCATATTTGTTAAAGGTAATACTCAATATGATGAGATTTCAATTATTAATATTTATGCACCCAGCCAGAATGCACCTCAATTTATAAGAGAAACTCTAACAGACATGAGCAAATTGATTTCTTCCAGTTCCATAGTAGTTGGAGATTTTAACACCCCTTTAAATTTAGCAGTGCTGGATAGATCCTCCAAAAAGAAGCTAAGCAAAGAAATTTTAGATTTAAACTTAACCATTCAACATTTGGACCTAATAGACATCTACAGAACATTTCATCCCAACGAAACTGAATACATACTTCTCATCAGCCCACAGAACATACTCTAAGTGGACCCAGACCACATCCTAGGCCACAAATCTAACCTCAGCAAATTTAAAAAAATAGAAATTATTCCTTGCATCTTCTTAGACCATCATGGAATAAAAGTTGAACTCAATAACAACAGGAACATGCATACCCATACAAAAACATGGAAGCTAAACAACCTTATGCTGAAGGATAGATGGTTACAGACGAGATTAACAAGGAAATCACCAAATTTTTGGAACAAAACAATCAAGACACAAATTACCAGAACCCCTGGGATATTACAAAGGCAGTCGTAAGAGGGAAATTTATAGCACTGCAAGCCTTCCTCAAGAAAACAGAGAGGAAGTTAATAACTTAATGGGACATTTCAAGCAACTGGAGAAGGAAGAACACTCCAACCCCAAACCCAGCAGAAGAAAAGAAATAACCAAAATCAGAGTAGAATTAAATGAAATTGAAAACAAAAGAATTATACAACAGATCAATAAATCCAAAAGTTGGTTTTTGGAAAAGATCAATAAAATAGATAAACCTTTGGCCAACCTAAACAGAAAAAAAAAATAAAATCTCTAATGTCATCGATCAGAAATGGTAACGATGAAATAACAGACCCCTCAGAAATTCAAAACACCCTTAAGGAATAGTACAAGAAACTCTACTCTCAGAAATATGAAAATCTGAAAGAAATCAACCAATACCTGGAAGTACACCACCTACCAAAATTTAGCCAGAATGAAGTGCAAATGTTGAACAGGCCTATATCAAATTCTGAAATAGCATCAACTATACAAAATCTCCCTAAAGAGAAAAGTCCAGGACCAGATGGCTTTATATCAGAATTCTACCAAACCTTTAAAGAAGAACTCGTACCTATATTACTAAACCTCTTCCAAAATATAGAAAAAGAAGGAATACTACCCAACATATTCTATGAAGCAAACATCACCTTGATCCCTAAACCAGGGAAAGACCCAACAAAAAATGAAAACTATAGACCAATATCACTAATGAATATTGACGCAAAAATACTCAATAAGGTCCTAACAAACAGAATCCAACAACACATCAAAAAATTATACACCATGACCAAGTGGGATTTATCCCAGGGTCTCAAGGCTGGTTCAATATATGTAAATCTATAAATGTAACTGAGCACATAAACAAAAAATAAGGACCATATGATTTTCAATTGACGCAGAAAAAGCTTTTGATAATATCCAGCATCCCTTCATGATCAGAACACTTAAGAAAATTGGTAGAAGGGACATTTCTTAAACTAACAGAGGCCATCTACAGCAAACCCACAGCCAATATCGTATTGAATGGAATTAAATTGAAATCATTTCCACTTAGATCAGGAACCAGGCAAGGTTGCCCATTGTCTTCATTGCTCTTTAACATTGTAATGGAAGTTTTAGCCATTGCAATTAGGGAAGAAAAGGCGATCAAGGGTATCCACATAGGGCCAGAAGAGATCAAACTTTCACTCTTCGCAGATGATATGATCGTATATCTGGAAAACACTAGGGATTCTACTACAAAACTTTTAGAAGTGATCAAGGAATACAGCCATGTCTCAGGCTACAAAAATCAACACCCATAAATCTGTAGCCTTTATATATACCAACAATAACCAAGTCGAGAAAACAGTCAAGGACTCTATTCCTTTCATAGTAGTGCCAAAGAAGATGAAATATTTGGAAGTATACTAACGAAGGATGTGAAAGAGAACTATGAAACTTTAAGAAAAGAAATAGCTGAAGATGTTAACAAATGGAAACACCATGCTCATGGCTGGGAAGAATCAACATTGTTAAAATGTCTATACTACCCTGGGCGGCGCCTGTGGCTCAAGGAGTAGGGCGCAGGTCCCATATGCCGGAGGTGGCGAGTTCAAACCCAGCCCCGGCCAAAAAAAAAAAAAAAAAATGTCTATACTACCCAAAGCAATATATAATTTTAATGCAATTCCTATTAAAGCTCCATTGTCATATTTTAAAGATCTTGAAAAAATAATACTTCGTTTTATATGGAATCAGAAAAAACCTCGAATAGCCAAAACCTTACTCAGCAATAAAAATAAAGCAGGAGGAATCACGCTACCAGACCTGAGACTGTACTATAAATCGATAGTGATCAAAACAGCATGGTACTGGCACAAAAACAGAGAAGTAGATGTCTGGAACAGAATAGAGAACCAAGAGATGAATCCAGCTAAAATAGACCTGCCATTTGATCCTGTAATTCCTTTACTAGGTTTATACCCAGAAGACCAAAAATCACAATATAACAAAGACATCTGTACCAGAATGTTTATTGCAGCCCAATTCATAATTGCTAAGTCATGGAAGAAGCCCAAGTGCCCATCGACCCACGAATGGACTAGCAAATTGTGGTACATGTATACCATGGAATATTATGCAGCCTTAAAGAAAGATGGAGACTTTACCTCTTTCATGTTTATGTGGATGGAACTGGAACATATTCTTCTTAGGAAAGTATCTCAAGAATGGAAGAAAAAGTATCCAATGTACTCACCCCTACTATGAAGCTAAATTACAGCTTTCACATGAAGGCTATACCCCAACTATAGCACAAGACTATGAAGGAAAGGGCCAAGGAAGGGGAAGGGAGGGGGGAGGTTAGGGTGAAGGGAGGGTAATGGGTGGGGCCACACCTACGGTGTATCTTAGAATGGGTACAGGCGAAACTTAGTAAAGGCAGAATATGAATGTCTTCATACAATAACTAAGAAAATGCCATGAAGGCTACATTGAACAGTTTGATGAGAATATTTCAGATTGTAAATGAAACCAGCACACTGAACCCCTTCATTGCACTAATGTACACAGCTACGATTTAACAATTAAAAAAAAAAGAAAAGGCCAGGCAAGGTGGCTCATGCCTAGACGGAGGCAGATAGAATGCCCAGAGCTCAGTTTGAAGATATGCTGGAGCCAGAAAGAGACCCCATCTCTAAAAAACAGTTGGGCGTTGTGGTGGGCACCTGTAATCCCAGTTACTCAGGAGGCTGAGGCAAGAGAATTGCTTCAGCTAAAGAGTTGGAGGTTGCTGTGAGCTATGACGCCAGGGAACTCTACCAAGGGTGACAAAATGAGACTGTCTCAAAAAAAAAAAAAAACTTTAAAATTAAAAAATACTCAACCATATGCTATTATTTTGGCTGGCAAATGGATATATTTTTAGGTTCACTAGTTCATTTACTTTTTTTTTTTAGTTCATTTACTTTTAGAGTTAACTTTATTTTGATATAAATTTATTTTTGAACACATAATACATCAACATGGTTCAAAAGTCATAAACTTTATTAAGAAGTACCCTTGTCATTCAATTCCATTTGCCCTACTCTACTTTCCTATAAACCATTTTGTTTATTTTTATTGACACAGAGTTTCACTTTGTCACCCACGGTAGAGTGCCGTAACATCACAGCTCACAGCAACCTCACAGCAACCTCAAACTCTTGGGCTCAAGGGGCTCAAGCGATTCTTTTTTTTTTTTTTTTGGCCAGGGCTGGGTTTGAACCTGCCACCTCCGGCATATGGGGCCAGGGCCCTACTCCTTTGGAGCCCCAGGCGTTGCCCTCAAGCAATTCTTTTGCCTCAGCCTCCCTAGAATGTGGGACTACAGTAAGTAACTTTTTTTTTTTTTTTGAGACAGAGCCTCCAGCTATTGCCCTGAGTAGAGTGCTATGTCTTCACAGCTCACAGCAACCTCAAACTCCTGGGCTTAAGCGATTCTCCTGCTTCTGCCTCCCACGTAGCTGGAACTACAGGCTACTGCCACAATGCCTGGCTATTTTTAGGTTGCAGCTGTCGTTGTTTGGCGGGCCCGGGTTGGATTTGAACCTGCCAGCTCAGGTGTATGTGGCTCGCGCCTTAGCCACTTGAAGCACAGGTGCCAAGCCAGTAACCATTTTTAATCAAACCATGTGTCCTGGTTTATCCTTCCAGTACTTATTCTTTCTTTTCCTTTACCAAGATGTTCATTTTGCAAAAATATTTCCTTTTTCTTACCAAAAATAAAGTACCGAAGTACTGTGTACACTGTACTGCTCCCTGGTTTTGTTCACTTAACAATGTATCCCGGTGATCATTCTATTATCAGTGAATATAGACCCTCCTGCATTCTTTTCTCCCACATTGTGTGGACGTAACCTGGTTATGCAAACACTCCTCTTTGATGATTTCCCACCTTCTGCTATTACAAATGATAACACAATGAAAAATTGTCTACATGTTACTTTTTACTTGTGGTGGATGTACCCTTAAAATAGATGGCTAGAAATGGGTTTGTGGGTCAAAGGACAAAAGAATCTGCAATTTGGTTAGAAGATGCCAAATGCACCTTCATTGGAATTGTTTAATAGCATCCAATTTCTCAAAGGTTCAAATAGAGTATGTTAACAAACATTTGGAATTTTTACTAATAGGTTATCTTGGTACAGTTTTAACTGATATGTTCCTTTTTATAAGTTTTAACATCCTTTCATGAAGTCCATTCATATCTGTTTGGTGTACCCTTAGCTGCCTTTTCAAACAGATAACTATTGATTAGGATGAAGATTATCAGTGTAATAAAGAAATAGAAATACAACAAAGAATAAATCTTAAAATATATAAAACTGACTTGGAAATACCAATATATACAAATAAACTTTTCCCTTAGTCAGGTCACGACTAATGAAGGACCAAATATGTTTCCTTTATGTAGAGATTTTTTTGTGTGTGTGGTTTTTGGCTGGGGCTGGGTTTGAACCCGCCACCTCCAGCATATGGGACTGGCGCCCTACTCCTTGAGCCACAGGCGCCACCCTAGAGATATGATTTTAAATTATAAAATAAAAAAGTACATATAATCTTTATCTCATTTGATTAACATGGTAATAGAAAGTACTGAAAACTATACAGACCATTGCCCTATTTGGTGCACATCTTTTTTGAAATAAAATCGATCTGTTACAACAACAACAACAAAAAAATATATTTCCTAATTCCATCCAGTCTCAAAAGGTCTAGAAGCAATCATATCCCTCGATCATCTTTGTTGTTTGGTTTCTAAATTCAATATTATTCCCCTACTAACAGGAAGTTGATTCCCACTTTGTGGCAGACTTGTACATAGTGAGACTGAGATATTTCATTGTACCAGAAGGCAAGGAATAAAGAGTAACACAGGGTAGCATAATATTAAGACAACTTCAACATAAAAAGGAATAAAGACTAACAACTGTCCTTGGTGTTTTAAAAATTTATGAGTTCATATGACACTTAAACAAATCCTTTGCTGCTAACAGCCAGACATACGATCCAAACTCTGTATCTCTGGAAATTAATAATGAAAAAGAAAGAACTACACAATCATGCCGAGACAACATGAAGAACTAGGCAGCCTAGTTAGTGAGAAAGAGCTCTACCATACAGAAAGATGTACGCAATAAATTAGAGAAATCGCCATTTAACAACCCTTGTGAAGAAACAGATTCATTGATTTAGCATCAATGATACTAAAACCATAAGAAAAGGTTGATGGGCAACTCAAGTCACAAGTTAGCCAAACTAGTTCCCAAAGGAGGAAAACAGCTTTATAATGATACATGATCTGGTCAGTCAACCTCGGTATGATTCTATTAATAAGTGTGACAGTTTTTGCCTCTTGATACGATACAATATGCTGAATACAGCATTTCTATACAGTAACATACTCTTACCAAGATTTACCCAAGCAGGCTGGTCATGGTGGGTCACACCTATAATCCTAGCACTCTGGGAGGCCGAGGTGGGAAGATTGCTTGAGCTCAGGAGTTTGAGAGCAGCCTAAGCAAGGGCAAGATCCCTGTCTCTACTAAAAGATAGATTAGCTGGGCATTATGGTGTGTGTCTGCAGTCCCAACCGTTGGAAGGCTGAGGAAAAAGCATCACTTAAACCAAGAGTTTTGGGTTGTAGTGAGCTTTGATGACACTACTGTGTCATCATAAAACAAGTTTTAACCAAGCAAACAAGCTTTCAGTTTAGAAAAATGACTTAAAGAACATACAAAGAAATATCATATAAATCTAGAATGCAAACTATTTTATAATTCAACCTGTTGCTTATCTCCAACAAGCCCAAATAATGGGAAAAGAAAGGATATTCTAGATTGAGAGACTTAAAATAACCAAGTATAATATTAGAACATCCAATCTGAAAAAAACAGATGTAAAGGACATTTTGAGGCCAGGTAGGGTTATTTTATTTTTTTCTTTTGAGACAAGGTCTTGCTCTGTTGCTTAGGCTACTGTACAGTGATATGACTGCAGCTCACTGCAACAGCCAACTCCTAGGCTCAAGCAATAAAGAGTATGTGCCACCATGCCTGACTAGTTTTTCTATTTTCTGTTGGCATGGGATCCCAGTAGTATGTTGCTCATGCTGGTCTTGAACTCTTGGCCTCAAGCGATCCTCCCAAAGTACTAAGATATAGCAGGGAAATTTCAGATGGACTTGTATTAGACTGTTGGGAAATACTATTTTAGTTAACTGTGATAAGGTTATTAGGATTATTATGGTCATTATCTTTATATTTATTAAAAGCAGGAGTACACGAACTAGTTACCATGTCCCTTTCCCTAGTCCTGCTGAAACACTGGGACAGCAATCAACATTCCTAGGATGGCTGGCTATTGCCAGCATGGATAGTAAGGACCTTGTGCTCTAAAATTTGGGGGTGTGATAGCAGTTTCCCGAGGATCAGCTGAGAGGCATGGCTATATACACACACACACATTTTTTTTTATAGAGATAGAGTTTCACTTAACCGCCCTCGGTAGAGTGCCATGACGTCACAGGACTCACAGCAACCTCCAGCTCTTGGGCTTCCGCAATTCTCTTGCCTAAGCCTCCCGAGCAGCTAGGACTACAGGCGCCTGCCACAACACCCGGCTACTTTTTTTTATTATTTTTTTTTGTTGCAGTTCGGCTGGGGCTCGGTTTGAACCTGCCACCCTCGGTATATGGGGCTGGCGCCCTACTCACTGAGCCACAAGCACCACCCCACACATATATATTTAATGAAGAGAAAGGGGGAGCAATTTAAAGAAATCTCTGAGGCAACAAGCCAATAAAATCTAAGAGATAATAGCACAGAAATTTCAGTAACATACATAACAAGGAATACAGGCCTAGGGCAGGTACAGTGGCTCACGCCTGTAATTCTAGCACTCTGCAAGGCCAAGATAGGAGGATGAGTGGATTGCCCTGAGCTCACAGGTTTGAGACTAACCTGAACAAGAGTGAGACTACCATCTCTAAAAATAGCTGGGCGTTATGGCAGGTGCCTATAGTCCCAGCTAGTTGGGAGGCTGAGGCAAGAGAATTGCTTGAGCCCAAGAGTTTGAGGTTGCTGTGAGATATGATGCCACGGCACTCTACCAAAGGTGACAAAATGAGAGACTGTCTCAATAATAATAATAATAATAAACCAAAAACTCCAAAACACATACACAAAAAACAAACCGTGTTCCATAGTCTCCCATGTAGGAACAGAAAACCTTATGGATAAACCTTTCCCACAAAGAAAAATCCAGGCTCTTGGGGCAGTGCCTATGGCTCAGTGAATAGGATGCTGGCCCCATATACTGAGGGTGACGGGTTCAAACCCAATCTTAGCCAAACTACACCAATAAAATAAAAAAAGAAATATCCAGCCGTTGTGTTGGGTACCTGTAGTCCCGCCTACTCTGGAGGCTGAGGCAAGAGAATTGCATAAACCCAAGAACTGGAGGTTGCTGTGAGCTGTGATGCCACAGCAGTCTACTGACGGCAACGAAGTGAGACCCTATCTCTAAAAAAAAGAAAGAAAGGGGCGGCGCCTGTGGCTCAGTCGGTAAGGCGCCGGCCCCATATACCGAGGGTGGCGGGTTCAAACCCGGCCCCGGCCAAACTGCAACCAAAAAATAGCCGGGCGTTGTGGCGGGCGCCTGTAGTCCCAGCTACTCGGGAGGCTGAGGCAAGAGAATCGCTTAAGCCCAGGAGTTGGAGGTTGCTGTGAGCTGTGTGAGGCCATGGCACTCTACTGAGGGCCATAAAGTGAGACTCTGTCTCTACATAAAAAAAAAATAATAATTCAAAAAAAGAAAGAAAGAAAAGAAAAACCCGGGCTCTAACTACTATCTGGATTCAAGAAAAACCCAATCTCAGACAAACTGATTCACAAACAAAAATAAAATAAATAAATAAAATAGAAAAAGAAATATCCAGCCGTTGTGTTGGGTACCTGTAGTCCCGCCTACTCTGGAGGCTGAGGCAAGAGAATTGCATAAACCCAAGAACTGGAGGTTGCTGTGAGCTGCAACCTCCAGTTCTTATAAAGTTTACCTAACTCTACATATCTCATAAGGGCAGTATTATAAAAATAAAATCATAGGCCAAGGTAATTCATCAACATAAAAGCAAAAAACAAAATATTAGCAAATCAAATCCTGCAGCATGTGGAAAAAACAATACACCTTCACTAGGCAGACTTCTGCCTATAAATACATGATTATTTTACTATTAGAAAATAAGTTCAAGGGGCGCAGGGGTTCACACCTGTAATCCTAGTACTCTGGAAGGCTGAGGGCAGGAGGATTGCTTGAACTCACGAGTTTGAGACCAGCCTGAGCAAGAATGAGACCCTGTCTCTACTAAAAATAGAAAAACTGAGGCAAGAGAATCGCTTGAGCCCAAGGTGGAAGTTGCTGTGAGCTATGACATCATGGCACTATACCCAGGGCAACAGCTTGAGACTTTGTTTCAAAAAAAAAAAGAAAGAAAGAAATAAGCTCTTAGAATTCACCACATCACTAAAGAACTATGCTTTCACTAGGTGAAACATATATGAATGATTAAAAAGACACACACAGGCATGGCTCCTGTAGCTCAGGGAGTAGGGTGCCAACCACATACACCAAGGCTGATGGGTTCAGGTTTGAGCCCGACCCAGGCCTGCTAAATGACAATGACAACTACAACCAAAAAATAGCCGGGCATTGTGGTGGGGGCTTGTAGTCCCAGCTACTCAGGAGGTTAAGGCAAAAGAATCGCTTAAGCCCAAGAGTTTGAGATTGCTGTGAGCTGTGACGTCACAGCAGTCTACTGCGGGCGACATAGTGAGACTCTGTCTCAAAAATAAAATAAAATAAAAGACACATGCACACCCCTCTGTAAATATTTAAGAGAAAATGGGGTGGTATACAGCCCAGAATTAAGGCTTAATATTATATACCATGATTCTGATGCAACTGGGAGGGTCTTGAATAGCCTAATTGCCAGTTCTCCTCCGGGCTCTACTTTCACAGATAAGGTCCCCTAACCAAACACTCCTTCCTTTAACAAAAGGACCAGGCACAGTTTCTACCTATCCTTAATGATTAGGATTTCAGTTCCCTCCGAGCCTGTGGAATTATTCTAACAAGCCAATCACATACTCCTGAGGGAACCAGGGAGGAACCCCACAAAGCCTGCCTCCCTAGTTGTTCACTTTGTCCCAAGTACAACACCCACGTGGCCTGTGGCATGTGGTGTCCTCCTGAGGGTTGTGAGTTAATGAGATTAATAATAAATCTCTTCTGGCCAGTGTCAGGTATTGTGCACTGGAGCATTCCTCACAACTACAGTACAGGTAATCCCTCACCAACGGGAACACCTATGCTCTTGTAAGAGATCTATGCATAAATCCTACTGCAAACTTTCCATTTCTTAGTTGTCTTGACTTTCCCTCTGAAATTGGGACCAAGACAAAGATGCTGACTGGTACCACTTTTATTCAACAATGAACTGGACAGTATAGGCAGCACAATAAAGCAAAGAAATGGAAAGGTATAAGGATTGGAAATTATGAAATAAAAAGTATCATCATTCACAAATGATATGATTTATACGAAGAAAAGCCAAACAAAGCTTCAGAGAACTTACTAGAATTAGTAAGATGCAACAAAATTACTAAAGCTAAATATTTAACATACATTTTTATTTACTAGGAACAAAAAGGCAAAATGAAGTTAGAATAGGATACTATTTACAGTAGCATCAAAACCTATCAAATACCTATGGGGAAAAACATAACTAACATGTGCAAAATCCCAAAGGGAATAATTATAAAAATGTAATGAGTCACTAAAGAAGGTATAATAAGAGATATCATGGCTGTGAACCAGAAAATTCAACATTACAAACATATTCTCCCCAACTTGATTTACTAATTTCTCACAATCTGAATTAAAACTCTACCAGGATTATTTTTGTGGCACCTGAATGGTAAATTCTAAAACTTATGTGATAATTCAAACAGTTAAAAAATAACCAAAAGATTTTTCTGAGCGGCAAGTGACTACAGGTAGTGATAAGAAGGTAACATGAGGACTTGTTTACCAGGTATCAAAACCTATCGGAAGAGGCCAGGCACGGTGGCTCATGTCTATAATCCTAGCACTCTGGGAGGCTGAGGCAGGTGGATTGCTTGAGCTCATGAGTTCAAGCCTGAGCAAGAGCGAGACTCTGTCTCTATTAAAATAGAAAAACTGAGACAAGAGGATCGCTTGAGCCCAAGATGGAGGTTGCTGTGAGCTATGACACTACAGCACTCTAGGGCGACCGCTTGAGGACTGTCTCAAAAAAAAAAAAAAAAAAAAAAAAAAGACAATTGTAAGGGCAACAACCTTGGCTTATGCCTATAATCCTAACACTCTGAGAGGCCATGGCAGGCAGACTGCTTCAGCTCAGGAGTTCAAGACCAGCCTGAGCTAAGAGCAGGACCCTGCCTCTAAAAAATAGCTTGGCATTATAGTCCCAGCTACTTGGGAGGCTGAGGCAAGAGGATCACTTAAACCCAGAAGTTTGAGGTTGCTGTGAGCTATGATGTCACACATTCTACCAAAGACAACATAGTGAGACTGTCTCAAAACCAAACAAAGAAACCCTACTGTAAAGACGCAGTGATCAAGGGAGTGTGGCATTGATTTAGGGAGTGACCAATAGGCCAATAGATCAAAACTACCCATAAAACATAGAACCGGGTGGCACCTGTGCCTCAGCGGGTAGGGCACTGGCCCCATATACCAAGGGTGGTGGGTTTGAACCGGCCCCAGCCAAACTGCAACAAAAAACAGCCGGTTGTTGTGGTGGGCACCTATAGTTCCCACTATTTGGGTGGCTGAGGCAAGAGAATCACCCAAGCCAAGGAGTTGGGGGTTGCTGTGAGCTGTGACACCACAGCACTCTACCAAGGGTGATAAAGTGAGACTGTCTCAAAAAAAAATGAAAAACATAGAACCAAATGCTAAGAAATAGATTCATGCATATATAAGTAATTGATAGAGATGTCGAACACTGGGAAAACAATGGTAGTATTTTCAATAGGGCTGGGACAGCTCTAGACACATATATACACACATATACATATGAATATATATTTATACATACACAATCAATTGTGAATAGCAAACTATAGAGCTTTTTTGTTATGTTTTTTTTTTTAATTTCAAATTATTATGAGGGTACAAAGTTTTAGGTTACAATAGTTCCACTTCCAAGGTAAAGCTCAAATTGTAGAAGAGCCCTTTGCCCAAGAGGTGTGCTGAATACCCTCTCATTGTGTATATTAGGTGAGATCCTGCCAAACTCCCTTCCTCCTCCCTCCAATTGTCCTTCCCCTCCCTCTTTTCTCCTCCCCCTCGCTAGACTATTTTTGTGTTTTATCATTTGTATAAGCATGTAATTGTTTATATATTAATTTCATATTAGTATTGAATACATTGGATATTTAAAAGAAGCCAGGCACGGTAATCCTAGCACACCTATAACCCTAACACTCTGGAAAGCTGAGGCAGGAGGATCACTTGAGCTCAGGAGATCGAAACCAGCCTGAGCAAGAGTGAGACCCCATCTCTACTAAAAATACTAAAGACAGGCTCGGCACCTGTGGCTCAAGCAGCTAGGGCGCCAGCCACATACACCTGAGCTGGCAGGTTCAAATCCAGCCCACGCCTGCCAAACAACAATGACGGCTGCAACCAAAAAATAGATCAGCGTTGTGGCAGGTGCCTGTGGTCCCAGCTACTTGGGAGGCGGAGGCAGGATAAATGCTTCAGCCCATGAGTTTGAGGTTGCTGTGAGCTGTGATGCTACCGCACTCTACCCAGGGCGACAGCTTAAGGCTCTGTCTCAAAAAAAAAAAAAAAAAAAAAAATACTAAAGACAGAAAAATTAGCTGAGTGTGGTGGTGTGCATCTGATGTCCCAGCTATTCGGAGGCTAAGGCAGGAGAATCACTTGAGGTCAGGAATCTGAGGTTGCAGTGAGCTATGATGAGACCACTGCATACTACTAGCCAGGGCAACAGATCAAACAAACAACAACAAAAACAAAAAAACAAAAAAAAAGAAAGAAAAGAATTTCATGACTGTGAGATACAAAAAGATTCTTAAAGCTTGTGTCAGCATGTAAACCAACCAGGTCACTAAACATACTGTTTAGCTCGGCTGGTATTTTCTTCCCAGACTTGCTGGATAAAGGAAGCAGTACACTGGTTTACATTCTGTGGCATATGCCTTATCCCATTTCAGACTGTAATAGTTTACAGACCACTTCAAGTAGCACACCCCTAAAACACCTGCTTCTCCATAGAGGCACAAGAAAGCATCAAGTTGGCATACAGGGATCACTGTCAACTCATAGTCTCTAGGAGCAAAGGAGTCCCAACACAACCTGCAATAAACATTACATTTTTATTGGTCAACTTCAAAACTCCAGTCCTTGATCCTGTTTCACTCCTCTATTACTCTCATTCACAGCAAATGATCTCACACTTCCTACTTAAGACAAGAAATGGGTGAACTCCACTCACTTTGAAGACACATAAAAGAACCTCCTTTTTTTTTGTAGAGACAGAGTCTCACTTTACTGCCCTTGGTAGAGGGCCGTGGCGTCACACAGCTCACAGCAACCTCCAGCTCTTGGGCTTATGTGATTCTCTTGCCTCAGCCTCCCGAGCAGCTGGGACTACAGGCGCCCGCCATTTTTTTTTGTTGCAGCTATTTTTTTTTGTTGCAGTTTGGTGGGGCTGGGTTTGAACCCATCACTCTCGGTATATGGGGCCGGCGCCCTACTCACTGAGCCACAGGTGCCGCCCAAGAACCTCCTTTTTTTTTTTTTTAGAGACAGAGCCTCAAGCTGTCACCCTGGGTAGAGTGCTGTGGCATCACAGCTCACAGCAACCTCCAACTCCTGGGCTCAAGCAATTCTCCTGCCTCCGCCTCCCAAGTAGCTGGGATTACAGGCGCCTGTCACAATGCCCGGCTATTTTTTGGTTGCAGTCATCATTGTTGTTTGGTGGGCCCGGGCTGGATTCGAACCCACCAGCTCAGGTGTATGTGGCTGATGCCTTAGATGCTTGAACCACAGGTGCCGAGCCACCTCCTTTTTTTTTTGAGACAGAGTCTCACTGTGTCACCCTCAGTAGAGTACTGTTGAGTCACGGCTCACAGCGACCTCAGACTCTTGGGCTTAAACAATTCTCTTGCCTCAGCCTCCCAAGTAGCTGAGACTATAGGGGCCTGCCGCCATGTCTGGCTATTTTTTTGTTGCAGTTGTCATGTTTGTTTACCTGGCCCAGGCCTGCCAGCCTGGGTGTATGAGGCCAGCGCCCTATCCACTGAGCTACGGGCACTGCCCAAATCTTTTTTCTTTTTTTAAAGGATGAAGTCTCACTCTGTTGCCCTGGGTAGAGTACCATGGCATCATAGCTCACAGCAACCTCAAACTCCTGCATTCAAATGATCCTCTTGCCCCAGCCTCTCTAGTAGCTGGGACTATAGGTGCCCAGCCCACCAGGATGCCCAACCAAATTTTCAATTTTTAGTAGAGGCGGAGTCTCACTTTGACTCAGGCTGGTTTTGAACTCCTGAGTTCAAGTGATACACTCACCTTGGCCTCCCAAAGTATTAGGATTACAGCCATGAGCCATTGTGTCTGTATGTTATTTTATGTACATATGTATGTTACTTACTTTGAAAGAGTCTCACTTTGTCACCTGGTAGAGTGCCATGGCATCATAGCTCACAGCAACCTCAAACCCTTGGGCTCAAGCGATCCTCTTGCCTCAGCTTTCCAAGTAGCTGGGACTACAGGCACCTGCCACAATGCCTGGCTATTTTTAGAGATGGGGTCTCATTGTTGCTCAGGCTAATTTCCAACTCCTGAGCTCAAGCAATTCAACCACCTTGGCCTCCAAGAGTGCTAGGATTATAGGAATGAGCCACTGTGCCTGGCCCCATGTTATTTCAAACACAAATATTTGAAAATATACCCTACATATGTATTAGATTATGTATTAATTACATTACTAGTACATTAGATTATGTATTAGATTATATTACTAGTACATCTCTACATAAATCATAAGTGTAACATATTTAAAGAATGAAATCAAGATGAAATATTTTAAAATATCTTGCTAATAAGGATAGCTTACTAGTATTTTCAACTAATATGCCAAGATGCAATATACACTTGCATGGTTCATTGTTCATGATAACAGAGGATATCAATTTCAGAGTTTTCTTCTTGACTGTAGCCAAAAGGTCAAGAAGCGATCAAAGAGTTTTCTAGATAATTTTAGGCCCACTTCTTGTTTTATTCTGTTAGATAATCACTTCTGTTAACCTCACAGTAAAATTGAGGAGTCTATGAAGTGCTCTAGTTCTGCCACTCTCATGCTACTGTGCTTTCAAACAAGTTGTTATCTTAGACTAGCACAGTGGCTCACACCTGTAATCCTAGCACTCTGAGAGTCCTACAAAGGCAGAAGAATGCTTAAGTTCAGGAGTTCAACACCAGCCTCAGCAAGAGGGAGACCCTGTCTCTACTTAAAATAGAAAAATTAGGGCAGCGTCTGTGGCTCAAAGGAGTAGGGCACCGGCCCCACATGCCAGAGGTGGTGGGTTCAAACCCAGCGCTGGCCAAAAAGAAAAATTATAGCCGGGTGTTGTAGAGGGCACCTGTAGCTCCAGCTACTTGGGAGGCTGGGCAAGAGAATCGCTTAAGCCCAAGAGTTTGAGGTTGCTGTGAGCTGTGATGCCGGGGCTGCTCTACCCAGGGCGACATAGTGAGCCTCTGTCTCGGGAGAAAAAAAAATAAGTCCTAGTTGCTTTGGAGGCTGAAGTAAGTGGATCCCTTGAGTCCAAGAGTTTGAGGGTTGGTGTGAGCTATTATGACACCAGAGCACTCTACCGAGGGTGACAGAATTAGAGTCTGTCTCAAAAAACAAACAAACAAACAAACAAACAAAAAAACTCTAAGTTGAAAACCCAAAAGGACTGTAACAAACTGGTCAACCTATGGAGGTAGTCAACAATGGCAACGAGGCTTACTGTACTGACACGTACATGCATTTTATTTGGAAAATATTATGCAAAATCATAAATAATCAAAACAGTAAAATCATATCACAAAGTATCACAAAAACGAATACATTTACTGTTTTCTTATGATTTAATCAATCTTTTTCTGAAAAAGAGTCAATCTTGGTCTGTTATTCTTACTACAAACATAAGTGCAGAAAGCTGTCTCAATGCTGACTATACTACTCAGCATACAGCAACTAACTTCAACTGCATTATTGGATGCCTGACATCGTCTCCTTTTGGAGTCTCTGAATTTGTGTCATCCTCACTTGCTGTTTTTACTTTATCAGCTGCTTCGTGCACTTTTACATTAGCCTGTACTTCATTTAATATCGCTTAGAAAATTGCTTCTGGGCAGAGCACAGTGGCCCATGCCTCTAACCCTAGTACTCTGGGAGGCTGAGGCAAGTGGATCGCCTGAGCTCACAGGTTCAAGACCAGCCTGAGCAAGAGCAAGACCCTGTCTCTAAAAATAGCTGGGTATTGTGGACACCTGTAATCCCAACTACTCGCGAGGCTCCCAAGAGTTTGAGGTTGCTGTGAGCTATGACACCATGGTACTCTACTGAGGGCGACAAAGTAAGACTCTGTTTCAAAAAAAAAGAAAGAAAGAAAAGATAAAGAAACTAGAAAATTGCTTCTGGGTCAGGTTCATTACAGGTGCCATCTCATCATCCACTGTAATAAAACCTTCAGATTTTACTCCTTTGAATTCTGCCATGGGAGATGAACAGTATGATGGGGACAAAATATTATGCTCTTGGGTTGTGACAAATCCAACTTAAACACTTCTCTATCATTTCTGACTAAACTTTATTCCAAGCACAACTGATCCAGAAGACAGCATCCAGAGTGTTAACTGATGTAGTAGATGAACTGTTTCCACAGACGGACACAAGTTTGTGCTTTAGAAATGACTCACCGCAGGAGCTGGGCTAGGCAGGAAAATTTAAATGTTTTGATGATACCTAGGGTCAAGAGGTTGGATTTTTTCTTTCTTTCTGTTTTTTATTTTTTATTTTTTGAGACAGAGTCTCACTATGTTGCCCTCGGTAGAGTGCTGTGGCATCACAGCTCACAGCAACCTCAACTCTGGAACTCTGGGGCTTAAGCAATTCTCTCGCCTCAGCCTCCCAAGTGGCTGGGATTACAGGCGCTCACCACAACACCCAGCTATTTTTTGTTGCAGTTGTCACTGTTGTTTAGCTGGCCTGGGCCAGGCTCCAACCCACCAGCCTTGTTGCAGATGTCCAGGATAGTTGTCTGTCAGTAGAACAGAGCTTTTCTTCATTTCTCAATTGATACTCCTTAACCGCTCCTCAAATAGGGCACGAGTCATGCATTTGTTTGGTCTCCAAGTGATGAGAAGGTCTTCGGGTTTGAGGTTGTTGAATGCACGTGGCTTTGCCTATTTACCATCACCAAGGTCTTTAGTTTCTCTCCAGTTGAGTTAGCACAAAGCAGAACTGTGAAATGTTCTTTGGAAAGTTTTGTGCTTTTACATTTATCACCCTTCATGATGAGTCCGTACTCATCAGTGTTAAAAAAAGCTTTCATCTTTGAAGCCTCTGGTGAAGTCCAGGAACTTTCTGACGACCTCTTTAACAACTTTCACTGGAACTTCATTGAATTCACCACACAAGAATTTCTAGATCTCACGTCGCAGTTGAAATTTCTCGAGCCAACCACTTGATGCTTAGAAATCTGCCACTCCAAATTCCTGTGCAATTTTTTAAGCAATTTCTTGGATCATCACTCCAGAGACTCAAGCAATAACTGCCCCATTTGTTTGAACCAGCTTAACGTGGCTGCACTGACTTCATTGAGGAAAGTTTTCTTTTTTTTCTGTTGTAGGTTTCCACTTTCCTTACCTTATCTCTCCAAGTACTCATGTTTATATTTGTGAAGATTGATAACTGTGGCATTGATAATGCCAAAATGTTCTGCTGTTTTACTTTGGATCCTGCTTTCCAGAAAATGTAGATCAAACTTTTCCTTCAATGTCAGCTCTCTCTGAGGTCTTTCCTTTAGACCATCATGTCTTGATTAAATGTAAAATTTTTCAGCAATTGTAGGACATACCTACAAATCAGACCAGTCCCTTACCTTGAAAAAATCTTCTACAACACGTGATAAACAAAGGAGGCTAGGCTTCATCCAACATATGGTAATAATAAAACATGAAAAAAGAACCTACATTGAAGAAAAAAATAACACAACTAAAGGGCAAACCCACACTTGTACCCCCTGATGTAGAGTAGATTCAACTGTTCAAGTTACAGAGGGTAAATTAGTATTGTCTATCTATCACAGTCCAAGTGGTTGAGACACAACTTACAGAGGTGGTCAATATATAGAGGTCAGTCTTCCAATAAGTACATGTGGTGCAGGTCCAGTTTATGAAAATTAGGTCAATTTAAGGAAGTAGTTGATGTAGGCATGCAGTCAACTATGGAGGTTTTACTGTAATTTAAGACTGGTAGAAAATTAAAACCCTTTCATCTCCATACACCTGATAAAATGAAACAAATGGGACAGCAACAGTTAACAACTTTCTATAGAACACAGATCACCTTACAAGCTAATCTCCATGCCAGATAATTACATATTCAAGTTTCAAGAATGACAGGTATCTGTCCATTCTCGGGGATGGGGGAACACTGGGAGAAAGTCATCGAGTATGAGCAGTCTTGATTTTTCTGGGCTTAGCCTTCTATATTTTCCTAAAGTAGAACAAAGCCATTAGCACCCAATCTTGATTACACTCTTAAAATGGAACTATTTCTATGTTATTAACTGGAACCAGGGGATCATGGTTTATGACCACTGTACATGTGCCCCACATCCTTCAACTAAGAGATTTTCCAGACTCCTGAAATTGAGGAGCTTTTGTGAGTAGCCTCCATATGGCCTTCCCTATGAACTGAGTGTGGGAGAACAAATTTCAGTCGTCTTTCATAAAATGATATTTGCTGTTTTCTCTTAATCATTGATTGTGAAGAAACACACTACAAATTCTCATTATGCTTAACTTTGTACCTAATTACTTGCTCTATAACTGTGAGTATAAAGTAAATTATATGTGGGAAATGCATAATAAAGACATCTCAAGGTACGCATAAGGAACAGAACGTCTGATGCCTGTAGACCTCGCTACTTGGGAGGCTGAGGCAAGAGAATCGCTTAAGCCCAAGAGTTTGAGGTTGCTGTGAGCTGTAACGCCGTAGCACTCTACCGAGGGCAACATAGTGAGACTCTGTCTCAAAAAAGAAAAAAAAAGAAAGAATTAGCAGAAGATATTAACAAATAACATACCATGCTCATGGCAGGGCAGGGAAGAATCAACATTGTGAAAACGTCTATACTACCCAAAGCAATCTACAGATTCAATGCAATCCTCGTTAAAATACCAACATCATACTTTCAAGATTTGGAAAAAATTATTTGTTTTAGGCTCGGTGCCTGTGGCTCAAGAGGCTAAGGCACCAGCCACATACATCTGAGGTGGCAGGTTCAAATCCAGCCTGGGCCCACCAAACAACGACAGCTGCAACCAAAAAATAGCCAGGCGTTGTGGCGGGCACCTGTAGTCTCAGCTACTTGAGAGGTGGAGGCAGGAGAATCACTTGAGCCCAGGAGTTGGAGGTTGCTGTGAGCTGTGATGCCACAGGACTCTACCAAGGGCCACATAGTGAGACTCTGTCTCAAAAAAAGATTTTTTGTTTTGTATAGAGCCAGAAGAAACTTCGTACAGCCAAGGGAAGTCTTAGTAATAAAAACAAAGCCAGGGGTATAACCCTACCAGACTTTTAGCTATACTACAAAGTAGTAGTGATCAAAACAGCATGGTATTGACACAAAAACAGAGACACAGACATCTGGAACCGAATAGAAAACCATGAAATGAAACAACATCTTACAGTCATCTGATCTTTGATAAACCAAACAAGAACATACACTGGGAGAAAGAATCCCTATTCAATAAATGGTGCTGAAAGAACTGGATAATTTACATGTAAAAGACTGAAACTGGACCTGCACTTCTCACCACTTACAAAAATTGATTCAAAATGGATAAAAAATTTAAATGTAAAGCATGAAACCATAAAAGTCCTAGAAGAAAGTGTGGGGAAAACACTTGAAGATATGGGCCTGGGGAAAGATTTTATGAAGACTTCCACAGTAGTTGTAACAAGAACAACAAAAATAAACAAATGAGACTTAACCTAGAAAACTTCTGTACAGCTAAGGAAACAACAACCAAAGCAAAGAGACAACCTTCAGAATGTGAAAATATATTTGCATATTATGAATTGAACAAAAACTTGATAACTATATTCTACAGAGAATTCAAATAAATCAACAAAAAAAGACCCAACAATCCCATATATCACTGGGCAAAAGATATGACTAGAACCTTTTCTAAATAAGACAAACAGCTAACAAACATATTAAAAAATGCTCATCTGGCTTGGCACTGATAGCTCAGCGGCTAGGGCGCCAGCCACCTACACAGAAGGCTGGCAGGTTCAAACCCAGCCCTGGCCTGCCAAACAACAATGACAACTCCAACCAAAAAATAGCTGGGCATTGTGGCAGGTGCCTGTAGTCCCAGCTACTTGGGAGGCTGAGGCAAGAGAATTGCTTAAGCCCAAGAGTTGGAGGTTGCTGTCAGCTGTGACACCATACCAAGGGCCACATAGTGAGACTTTGTCTCAAAAAAAAGCTCATCATCCCTAACCATGAGAGAAATGCAAATCAAAACTACCCTAAGGCAGTGCCCACAGCTCAGCAGTTAGGGTGCTGGATTAGGGTGCCGGCCACATGCTCCAGGGCTGGTGGGTTTGAACCCAGCCCAGGCCTCCTAAACAAACAAAAAAATAGCTGGGGGGGTTTTGGCGGGTGCTTGTAGTCCCAGCTACTTGGGAGGGTGAGGCAAGAGAATCACTTGAGCCCAAGAGTTTGAGGTTGCTGTGAGCTATGATGCCAGAGCACTCTACCGAGGTTGACAAAGTGAGACTCTGTCTCAATAATAAACCAACAAACAAAACTACCCTGAGCTATCATCTAAGCTCAGTGAGACTGGCCCACATCACAAAGTCTCAAAGCTATATATCCTGATGTTGATGTGGAGAGAAGGGAACAATTCTACACTGCTGGTGGGACTACAAACTAATACAACCTTTTTGGAAGGAAATATGGTGAAACCTCAAAGAATTCAAACTAGACCTCCCATTTGATCCTGCAATCCCATAACTGGGCATCTACTCAGAAGGAAAAAAATCCTTTCATCATAAGGACACTTGCACTAGACTGTTATTGCAGCTCAATTTACAATTGCCAAAATGTGGAAACAGCCTAAATGCCCACCAATCCAATGGATTAACAAGCTGTGGTATATGTACACCATGGAATACTATTCAGCCACCAAAAAGATGGAGACTTTACATCTTTTGTATTAACCTGGATGGGGGTGGAACACATTCTTCTCAGTAAAGCATCACAAGAATAGAGAAGCAAGAATCCAATGTACTCTATTCTAATATGAAGGCCGTAGATGAGCTAATACAAGGGGTGGGGGTTGGAGAATGAGCAAGTGGGGAGAGGAGGGAAAAGGATGGGGGGATCATGGTGTTCGGCACACCTCTTGGGGACAGGACACAATTATAAGAGGGCCTTTATCTAACAAATGCAATCAGTGTAACCTAACTCTTTGTACCTTCAATGAATCCCAAATAATAAAAATTAAATAAAACAATGAAACTAAAAACTGACAGCTTAGATAAAAACAAGACAACTACATGCTATTTGTAAGAGACACTTTAAATATAAAAGTTAAAAAAAAAAAAAAGCATGGACTTGGCACCTGTAGCTCAAGCGGTTAAGGCACCAGCCACATACACCAGAGCTGGCAGGTTTGAATCCAGCCCGGGCCTGCCAAACAACAATGAACTACAACCAAAAAATAGCTGGGCATTGTGGCAGGCACCTGTAGTCCCAGCTATTTGGGAGGTTGAGGCAAGAGAATTGCTTGAGCCCACTCAGGCAACAGCTTGAGGCTCTGTCTCCAAAAAAATAAATAAACTAAAAAATAAAGTGTGTATGATCACTTCATTAAAAAAAAAAAAAAAAAAGCACCGAAAAAGCATGCCATTTAAACAAATAAGAAAACTAGAGTAGGTATATTAATACCAAAACAGAATTCAGTATAAAGTAGTATGAGAGACAAAGGGCATTTCATGTTAAAAAGGGAGGGCAAAGGACAAGCACAATGGTTACCTGTAACCCTAGCACTCTTTAAGACTTGAGGGCTGAGGTCAAAAGATTGCTTAAGCTCAGGAGTTCAAGACCAGCCTGAGCAAAATCAAGACCCATCTCTACTAAAAAAAAAAATAGAAAAATTAGCCGAGTGTTGTGGTGGGTGCCTGCAGTCCCAGCTGCTAGAGAGAATAAGGCAGAAGGATTGCTTAAACATAGGTGATTGAGGTTGCTATGTCCACGGGATTCTAGCCTGGGTAAGAGAGTAAGATTCTGTCTCCATAAAAAAAAAAAAAGAAAAGAAAAAAGGCTCGGCGCGTATAGTTCAAGCAGCTAAGATGCCAGCCACACACACCAGAGCTGGCAGGTTCGTATCCAGCCTGGACCTGGCAAACAACAATGACGACTACAACGAAAAAAAAAAAAATAGCTGGTTATTGTGGCAGGTGCCTGTAGTCCCAGCTACATGAGAGGCTGAGGCAAGAAAATCACTTAAGCCCAGGAATTGGAAGTTTTTGTGAGCTGTGATGCCACAGCACTCTACCCAGGAGGATAGCTTGAGGCTCTGTCTCACAGAAAAAAAAAAAAAGGGCAGCGCCTGTGGCTCAAAGGAGTAGGGCGCTAGCCCCATATGCCAGAGGTGGCGGGTTCAAACCCAGCCCCACTCAAAAACTGCAAACAAAAAAGAGAAGAAAAAGAAAAAACCCCTGCAAGACTTAAACCAAAATCTCACCACAAAAAGATGTAAGAATGGCCACCAAGCACAGAAAAGGATGCTTATTGTTATTGATCAAGAAAATGAAAATTGGCTTGGTGTCCATAGGTCAGTGGGTAGGGCACTAGCCACATACACCAGGGCTGGTGGGTTCGAACCTGGCCTGGGCTTGCTAAATAAACAACAACAACAACAAAAGAAAACCAGCTGAGTGTTGTGGTGGGCAGCAGTAGTCCCAGCTACTAGGAAGGCTGAGGCAAGAGAATCACTTGGGCCCAAGAGTTTGGGGTTGCTGTGAGCTATAAACGCCAAAGTACTCTACAAAGGGCAACAAAGTGAGACTCTGCCTCAAGAAAAAATAAAAAAAAAAAAATTAAAATTAAAAATCTGAGATACCCTCTCATACCTACTAGAATGGCTAAAATTAAAGACTATCACCACCCAAAACTAGAGAGGGTAGGGGCCGACAAACTGTAAAGAGAGGGTAGAAAGGTACAACCAGTACCAGAAGGAGTGTAAAAGAGTACAGTTAGTGTAAACGTCCACTGACTGTGCAAATAAGAAATTTCGATTCTAAATATTTACTCAGGAAAATGAAAACATATTCATCCATACCAAGACTTGAGTACATTTATAACAGTTTTATTCCAATAATCCCAGACTGAAAATAAGAGAGGGTATCTCCCTATTCCATCAATAGGTAAATAGATAGAAAAATTAAGCAAGTAACAGACACAGAGACTACGAACTGTTTTTTTTTTTTTTTTTTTTTGGAGACAGAGCCTCAAGCTGTTGCCCTGGGTAGAGTGCTGTAGGGTCACAGCTCACAGCAACTTCCAACTTCTGGGTTTAAGTGATTCTCTTGCCTCAGCATCCCAAGTAGCTGGGACTACAGGCACCCGCCACAATGCTCAGCTATTGTTGTTTGGCAAGCCCAGGCTGGATTTGAACCCATCAGCTCTGGTGTATGTGGCTGGTATCTTAGCCGCTTGAGCTACAGGCGCCAAGCCAAACCATTATTTTTTTTTTTTGAACAGAGTCTCACTAGGTTACCCAGGCTAGAGGGGCCATGGAGTCAGCCTAGCTCACAGCAACCTCAAACTCACGGGTTCAAAGTGCTCTTCCTGCCTCAGCCTCTGGAGTAGCTGGGACTACAGGCCCAGGGCACAACACTCGGCTAATTTTTCTATTTTTGGTAGAAATATGGTTTTGCTTTGCTTAGGCTGGTCTTGAACTCCTGAGCTCAAGGGATCCTCCTGCTTCAGCCTCCCAAAGTGCTAAGATTACAGGCATGAGCCACTGCACCAAGCCCAGATCATTCTTGAATACTATTCATTCTCTGCCGTTAAATCTTATACTCAAGAGATTATTTATACTTTTTTTGCCAAGAACCAAAAGAAGAAATCAGCATCCAGAATAGAGTTATGTATCTTATATACTGCCAGTAAGTAACAAAGTCTTGGAAAACTAAGGAATTCTTATATTTTACTCTTCTTGGACAAATACAATGTGATCCCTTTCAAAAGGTGTGCTCTCAATGTTTTTTTAAAATAGCTCATCTAGTTTGTTAGTCTTGGGCCAAATAGCACATCTACACCACAAAACACTACCCAATGACATAACATTTCTTTCACTGGCAGGCGCAGTGGCTCACATCTGTAATACTACCATTCTGGGAGGCCAAGGCAGGAAGATCCCTTGAGTTCAGGAGTTCAAGACCAGCCTGAGCAAAGTAAGATCTCCATCTCTACTTAAAAAAAAAAAAAAAAAAAAAATTAACCAGGTATGGCAGCACACAACTGTAGTCTTAGGTCCTCGAGAGATTGAGGCAGGAAGGTCACCCGAGCCTAGGAGATGAAGTTGGTATGAACTAGGCTTACACCATGATACTACAACTGGGTGACAGAACAAGATTCAGTCTTTAAAAAAAAAAATCAGTTTGTTTTATGACTTAATATATCTAAAGAAAATCAGTTCGGGCGTTCAAGACCAACCTGAACAAGAGAATTGTCTCTAAAAAACAAGAGAAAAGAAATGAAAATAAAAAAACAAACAAAAAAACTGTTTTCTAAGCTCTTTCCTACATAGGTAACTGTCTTTGTCTTAGCATTTAGTGGGACTAAGGTAGTCATCCTGAGACAGGATAACTGGGAAGGGTGAGTCCCAGGAGAACAGAGGCTTTCTCAAGGAGACCCCAAGGATACACCTGTGGGGTCTCCCACCCACGATGATGCAGCTCTTAGGAATTTGTAGAAACTTCCTGGGACCTGCAAATTTCCACGTCTGTGAAATCCTGTAGTTCTGTGGATGCTAGAACAGCTTCTCCTGCTTAATTCAAACTGACCAATGAGAAAGGTACCTGTGGGCTGGAACTTTTGACTAGAAATAAAAAGAAGACTAATACCGGAATTTCATCTTCAGTAGGTCCTTGGTCTCAGTGATAGGAAGAAAGAATCCACAGACCATAGATCAGTGGTAAGTCAGGATTTACTTAGAAAAAGAGTACAGAAATGCCAGAGCTCCTGACAGACGAAAAACAAACCAAGTCAGGGAAAAAAGCTCTTTCCTGGGCTCCTTTTCCAGGGGTATATATAGTCACATAGGTTCCTCTGTAGTTACATTTAGCAGGATTTGGTAGTTACATTTAGTGTGCATGGATCCTCTGTAGTTACATTTAGCTGGACTCGGTAGTTACATTTAGTGTGCATGGCCCCTCTATAGTTACATTTCTTTCTTTCTTTTTTTGTAGAGACAGAGTTTCACTTTATGGTCCTTGGTAGAGTGCCATGGCATCACACAGCTCACAGCAACCTCCAATTCCTGGGCTTAAGCGATTCTCTTGCCTCAGCCTCCCGAGTAGCTGGGACTACAGGCGCCCGCCACAACGCCCGGCTTTTTTTTTTTGTTGCAGTTCGGCCGGGGCCGGGTTTGAAGCCGCCACCCTCGGTATATGGGGTCGGCGCCTTACCTACTGAGCCACAGGCGCCACCCTGTAGTTACATTTCATTTAGCGTGCACAGGCACTCTGTAGTTACATTTAACGTGCATGGGCCCTCTGTAGTTACATTTAGCCCGACTCAGTAGTTACATTTAGCGTGCACGGGTCCTCTGTAGTTACATTTAGCGGGACTCGGTAGTTAACATTTAGCGTGCATGGGTCCTCTGTAGTTACATTTAGCGGGACTCGGGAGTTACATTTAGCATACATGGGTCCTCTGTAGTTACATTTAGCAGGACTCTGTAGTTACATTTAGCATACATGGGTCCTCTGTAGTTACATTTAGCGGGACTGGGTAGCAAATGAATGGCTACAATCCCTTTCAGTCCCAGGCAACTTACATGAAATTGACCAGGCCTAGGAAATGCCCAGGTTCCCTTTCAGCCCAAGTGCAAGAGGAAACCTAAGGTGCTGGTGTCTCCCCTGCAGTTGTCTGGCCCCTCAGGCGACTGGAGCCTCCTGTTGGGTAACCCCTGCCTACCCTCCAGCTCACAGGTTCCTCTGCCCTGCCACTGCACCAACACCTCCCAGTCTGAGCCAGCAGGTCCGCCTCTCAGCTCCCACCAGCGGGCTGTGGCGCCACCTGTACTGTATCAATACCACCAAGCCAGTTCCAGAACGTGGCCATTTTGAATTCTTCTATGTGGTTTAATCCACGGACTGAAATAAAGCCCTTCCTCTTATAAACAGTGTTTGAGCCTCTTTCTCTCCATTGGGCCTTGTCTTTCTACAACAATCCTACTTTAGCTTGTCATTCACCCTCATTTATTTCAACACACAGCCTTAAAAAATGACAGTTTAAACCAAAGTTCTAACACATGATCTAAATGAGGACTTGGTGGCTAGTATGTTTGTGTCTGAGCATTTAAAAATTATACCTTTCTGGTGGCGCCTGTGGCTCAAGGAGTAGGGCGCCAGACCCATATACAAGGGATGGTGGGTTCAAGCCCAGCCCTGGCTAAAACTGTGCAAAAAAAAAAAAAAAAAAAAAAAGTTATACTTTTCTGTTTTTATTAGTTTTATCCTCTCCCTGTTAAAACATTTGTTGACTTTTGTAAGAAAAATGTTAAGATTTTCTATGAATTTTATTTATAATAACAAAGGGAGCATGATAAAGTATTTTCCAGAAAGGGAAACTAGTTGTACTAGTGTTGAGAACTACAATTCTAAAACTTGAATTTTGGTCTTGTTTGTGTATTTTTTTTTTTTTTGTTTTGTTTTTTTGAGACAAAGCCTCAACCTGTCAACCTGGGTTGAGTACCATGGCATCACAGCTTACAGCAACCTCTAACTCCTGGGCTCAAGCAATTCTCCCGCCTCCACCTCCCAAGTAGCTGGGACTACAGGCACCCGCCACAACACGGCTATTTTTTGGTTGTAGCTGTCATTGTTGTTTGGCGGCCAGGGCTGTCAGCTCAGGTGTATGTGGCTGGCGCCTACAATTCAACATTAATATCATAAAAACTGGCTAGGCACCTGTAGCTCAAAGGCTGGGGTGCAGGCCACATACACCAGGGGCTGGTGGGTTCGAAACCGACCTGGGCCTGCCAAGCAACAATGACAACTACAATAACAACAAAAAATAGCCAGGTGTTGGCGTTGTGGCAGGGACCTGTAGTCCCAGCTACTCGAGAGGCTGAAGCAAGAGAATCTCTTAAGCCCAAGAGTCTGAGGTTGCTGTGAGCTATAATGACACGGCACTCTACCTAGGGCAATATAGTGAGACTCTAAAAATAAATAAAGATAAAAAAACTTGTAGACTGTAATTACACAGAACACTTTGAGAAGTGTGGAATTCCAAACTTGTCTTGGAATTCAAGATTAATGCCTTTACATGTATTCCCTAGTTCTCATTCATTTAAGTACAAATGTCATGGCCAGGCACACAATAAATCATAATTCTATAATTATGCAAAATTCAGATCTTACTTGGCTACTAGCCTGTTTATTTAAAATGTAAATAAAGGCTCAGTGCCTGTAGCTCAAGCGGCTAAGGTGCCAGCCACATACACCGGAGCTGCCGGGTTTGAATCCAGCCCAGGCCTGCCAAACATGACAACTATAACCAAAAAATAGCAGGGAGTTGTGGCAGGAACTATAGTCCCAGCTACTTGAGAGGCTGAGGCAAGAGGATCGCTAAGCCCAAGAGTTTGAGGTTGCTGTGAGCTGTGACGCCACAGCACTCTACCCAGGGTGACAGCTTGAGACTCTGTCTCAAAAAATAATAATAATAATAAAATGTAAATAAAAGAAACCTTAAGTTGTGTCTAGGAATTAAGAACTACGATTTAAGTTTCACCTGTACGGGACCATTTACTTCAGAGCAAACTAGTACAAAGGATCTGAGATTTTCTTTATTATTTTTTTTTATATTTTTTTATTTTATTTTTTATTTTTATTTATTTATTTTGAGACAGAGCCTCAAGCTGTCACCCTGGGTAGAGTGCTGTGGCATCACAGCACACAGCAACCTCAAACTCCTGGGCTCAAGCGATTCTCTTGCCTCAGCCTCCCAAATAGCTAGGACTACAGGTGCCTGCCACAACACCTGGCTATTTTTTGGTTGCAGTTGTCATTGTTGTTTGGCAGGCCCAGGCTGGATTCGTACCCGCCAGCTCAGGTGTATGTGGCTGGCGCCTTAGCCACTTGAGCTACAGGCGCCAAGCCTTATATTTTTAATTTTATTTTATTTTTGGAGACACAGTCTCACTTTGCCACCCTCAATAGAGTACCATGGTGTCACAGCTCACAGCAACCTCAAACTCTTGGGCTCAAGTGATAATTCTCTTGCCTCAACCTCCTAAGTAGCTGGGACTACAGGCACCCACTACAGGTGCCCAACCCAACACCTGGCTATTTTTCGAGTCAAGGTCTCACTCTGGCTCAGGCTGGTCTGGAACTGGTGAGCTCAGGCAATCCACCTGCTTAGGCCTCCAAGTGCACTAAGATTACAGGTGTGAGCCACTGAGCCTGGCCAGGATCTGAGATTTTAAATAAAGAAATAAATACTTGCAAGCTAGGAAAGTAGCCTACCAGTTTCATGGATATTGACAGAAGTCAGAGATAAAGCAGTTTATTACTTACAGAAATAACATAATACAAAGCATCAAGATCTTGCACTGGATGCCAGAACCCCAGTTCCTACAGGACAACGTGATGCCAACTAGTTGACACTTGTATAGGCAGTGGGTTGTGGTCAGTGGGCTGTGGTCAATGCAAGGAACCCTAAGCTTTGGGAACCCTAATCTTTTAAGATGGGCAGCAAACATGCCTACCCTTTGGTCCAGAGGGAGACATTATCTTTGTCGTGCTGGACAATATGCATCCCAACCCTTTGCTCTGAGGGGTGGGGAACCTGCAGCCTCAAGGCCACACGGTGGCCCTCCAGATCCCAAACTTATAAGGATTTGTTCTATAAAATTTGGATTCAGTCAAAAGGCACCAATCAAGGATGTGCACTCAGTCACTGGTGGAAGACACTATCTTCCAAGGCTGTTCCTCATACAACATCCTTGGGAAAAAAAAAAAACACAAACAAACCAGAAACAAAGGGCCGTCAGTACTTTGTTGGCTAGAGTGCAGAGAGACCCAAGGAAAACTGTCTCCCACATCTAGATACTGTTCCTAACAGGCAGTTAAATAAATGAGTCTAAGACCACAATCTAAAAAATCAATTCCATACACCCCTTGACCTACTGCGGGTCTAATTAGCTTATTTAAAATTAAATCAACTATTCTCTCTAAAAAGGAAATAGAAATTAAAAATGAATTATCTTTTTCTATCTAATTGTGTTGTATTTTTAGAAAGAACGTGCTCCGGTGTTTGCAATAATAAATTTTGAAAACCTCAAGTATTCTACTAAAGGCGGTTTAACTTACTCTAAATATTTCAAACCTGTTAACGTTGGCAATGGGAACTACCTGTCAAAAGTCTCATTATACAGTAGCAAACACCACAAAGAGAAGTTAACTTCCAGCTTTGTCTACAAAATACAAAAAAAAACCCTGCACCCCCACTTTGTTCTATTTCTCTTTACCCTTTAGCGTCTCAAAATAAACCTTCGAATGAGACAGACAACAAAACAACGTCTCTTGTCTCTTTTGTCCCCAACAGAGGGGATAGAAAAGAATCGGGAACTCATTAAGGTAAAGAACCCAAAGCATGCAAGATAGGAAACAAACGGCATCAATTTGCAATCAACCATCAAAGAAAGTCACCATCGCATGAATCTTCTGCGCTCCCTTCCCCCCTTCGGCTCAGCTCAAATAACGTGGGGTATAGACGAGATGATTAGGATCATATGGACCAGGACAAAGCTTTGCAGAAGCAGCGGGGAAGCAGTTAACTCGATGCAGTCGGCGAAAAACCCCAGATCCAGCCTGAAGCAGAGGTCTGCAAAAGTGCGGGTCACGCGAGCCACCGGACTCCGCAGAAGAACGCTGAGGAGCAGCAGCAGACCGACCAAGTCCACGGCGCCGGAGCAAGTTGCTGGGCGAGCGCTGCACACCGCCGAGCGCGCGGGCCCTCCATGTCACGGTTGCCAACACAGACCCTCCTCCTCGCCCCTCCCCCGCCGCGCACCCCAGGCGGCGACATGACAGCGGGTCGCGCTGCACAAGAACGCCGGTCCCCTCCCGTGTCCCTCCCGGGGCCCCCCGCGACCGCGGCCGGCTCTCACCTTGGGTGGCAAACGGCGAGGAGCCGCTGACCGGAGAGCCGGGGGCGGGGACCGGCGGCGGGGTCTCGGCAGAGCCCAGCATGGGTGCGGGCAACATGAGGTATCGCTGGGGCGCGGGCAGGCAGCGCTGGCAGAAGGAGTGCAGGCAGGGCAGCAGCTTGGGCGCCCGGCTCTGGATGTTCTGGTGGCAGACGGCGCAAGTGTCCAACAGGTTGAGCCGGGCCGTCTCGCTGCCGCGCTCCGAGTCCGGGCCCTGCCGACTCTCGGCCTCGTTCTCCCCGCTCGGCGCTGCCGAGGGCCCCCCGGCGGCCGCCGCCGAAGCCGCGGGCGCCGCCGTCTTCTCCACCGCCACCTCCATTGTCCTGCCCCCGCTGCCGCCGGAGAAGGGGGAGCGCGGTCTCCGCCCGCCGCCCCCGACGACCTCCTCCTCCTTCTCCTCCTCAGAGGCCGTTCGGCTGACCCGCGGCAGAGGGAGGGAGGGCAGGAGAGCCGAGCGGAGGAAGCTTCCTAAGGCCGCGGGGATCCGCCTCCTGGTGGTGCGGCCGGAAGGAGGGATCTGTCAGCGGGAACCGCTCCTCGCACCAGGGAGCTGCGCCCAGCCCGCCTCGCCAGCCGCCGCCGCGCTCGTCGAATCCGCCCAGCCCGCCCTCGCCTCCCAGCCTTTCACTGGGGCCCCGGGCCCACCCCAGGCCCCGCCCTCCCTCTCCCAGCAACTGAAGCGGCTGCGAGGAGCGCGCCGCCCAATAACCGCCGCGCCTGGCGAGGGGGCGGGGCCTGTCGGAGCCCGCGAGGCTCCGACGGCCGCTGCGGGAGGCTGGGAGGTGGGAGGTGCCCTCCCAGCCCCGCCCCCTTGGGGGAGCCTGGAAGCGCGGCCTCTGATTGGGCCCTTTATGTGTGTTTCCCTCCTCGGGAAAGATTAAGGGTTCGTTTGTTAACGACCAGCCACCTAATTCGATACGCCGGTGTTAGCTCCTCCTATGGGGCTGGGCTCCACCTTGTCTGCACAGCGCTGTTAATTAAATAACTGCTTCGAAAACTCTGGTTTTACTACTGAAGACCGAGTCTCTGCGGAGGAGTAAATATGGTGAGAGGGTCAAAGGACAGAGTGGAGGCAGTGAAATGCAAACAAGGAATTAAAAGAAAAAAAACCAACATCGTGTGAAAAACATACTGTGAAGGCAGCATGGATTTTGTAACTTAATTTTACTCATCTTTATGATGAATTGAGAATGAGGAACGAGAGGGGGAGCTTCTCTTTCAAATTGGAAATTTGTAAAAGAGTCCCCCAGTGAAAAAAGGTGAAACTAATTTTTAAAGTCAATGGTTTGCTTTTTATTAAGAATAAAAGTGGTTCATTTCCCCAGGAATTAATATTTACAAGTGTCTTTATTGATTAAACATGGCATCATCCAAAGAAAAAATAAATCTCAATACTGATGTCCACATTAAAAAAAGAAGTTATCCACACTTTCACTCAAAAATAACCAAACTTTTAGGGCAGCTCCTGTGGCTCAAGGAGTAGGGCGCTGGTCCCAAATGCCGGAGGTGGTGGGTTCAAACCCAGGCCCGGCCAAAAACCACAAAAAAAAAAAAAAAAAAAAAAAGAAAGGAAAAGAAAATAACCAAGCTTTTAAGGAGTCTGAAAAATAGAAATGAGGGTGGAGGAATCAAGCTTTTAAAAAATGTAGGCTTAGTACCTTAAGCCTTTAATCTCAGCACTTAGCAAGGCCAACGCTGGAACAGCCTGGGAAACAGTGAGAACCGGTCTATACAAAAAGTTTTTTTAATTTACACAGGTGCAGTGATGAGCCTATAGTCCTATCTACTCAGGAGGCTGAGGCAGGAGGATTGCTCAAGGGCAGGAGTTCCAGGCTTCAGTGACCTGTGATCTTGGGCCACTGTACTCTAGCCTGGGTGACAGCAAAACCTTGTCTCTAAAATTATAAAGTGTATGTGTCCTTTTTTAAAGTACAAATGAAATGGTACTGGCCCTTACAGGAGACTGCAATGTGTTGTTAAAGGCTTTGCTAAAATTGAGATGATCTGCAAGAATAGATCGGATGGCAATGGGGGCGTGGCTAGACAAGCTGGCCTTCCCTCAAGACCATACATTTAAACCCAATCTCCATAGGCCTTAAGTACGAGATTCCCATATTTAATAATAGTCAATGGCTACTTTTTTGTATGGAAGTAGTTTCCCTAAATCCAGTTTGGATAAGAATCACCTGAGAAGGTGGCACCTGTGGCTCAGTGAGTAGGGCGCCGGCCCCATATGCCGAGGGTGGCGGGTTCAAACCCAGCCCCGGCCAGACTGCAACAACAACAACAACAAAAAAAAAAAAAATAGCCGGGCTTTGTGGCGGGTCCCTGTAGTCCCAGCTACTTGGGAGGCTGAGGCAAGAGAATCGCTTAAGCCCAGGAGTTGGAGGTTGCTGTGAGCTGTGTGAGGCCACAGCACTCTACTGAGGGCCATAAAGTGAGACTCTGTCTCTAAAAAAAAAAAAAAAAAAAAAGAATCACCTGAGAAGCTTAATTAACAGTACAATCTTGGGCCATTAAATTTTAACGGCATCTCAAGTGATTCTAATTTAGGTGGTCCAGAAACAGAAGCCTATCCCCAATGCTCCTCCTACAAGTCCCTTCATGATTTCATTTGCTTATGTCACTTAAGCAGAAGCTGCCACTAATCTCATACTTTGTGCTCCCCAATTTTAATGTCACCCTGAATTGCATGTGGTGTTCTCTTTGTTTTAGAATGCCTTTTCTTCAAAATTTAGATTTTTTTCCCTGCAAACCATCCCAGAGTTCATCACTCCTTCTCCAGAATTTTTGGAGCTTCACCTCGAAAATCTTCACGTCCTAGCAGAGCAAATTTTGTATTCTAAATTCATGCCCTTAGACTGGTGGTGGCTCACACCTGTAATCCTAGCACTCTAGGAGACGGAGGTGGGTGGATGACTCGAGATCACCATTTCAAGACCAGCCTGAGCAAGAGTGAGACTCCTCCTTCAAAAATTAGCCAGAGGCTGTGGCGGGCACCTGTAGGGAGACAGAGGCATGAGAATCACTTACTTGAGCCCAAGAGTTTGAGGTTGCTGTGAGCTATGATGCCTATGGCACTGTCAAGAAAGTGAGACTCTATCTCAAAAAATGAATAAATAAATAATAAATAAATTAAATAAAAATAAATTAATGCCCCTAATATGCCAAAAATTCATTACATAGGTGGTACATAGGATTCAAGGTAATTATAGATAAATCCGCTCTTGTTGCCTAGATAGTGGTGGTAGAGAAAGAAAAAATAAGGTAAAATTGAGCAGGCTTATTATGAAAGAATTCCATGTAATTTAATACAACCCACTGGGTTAACGTTTCTCAAATTATCATGGAAAATCTGTTCTACAGAAAATTGTCTTCCATATATTTAGCCTTTCTAGTTTCACTTAATTAAAACAATTATACAGGGTGCCGCCTGTGGCTCAGTCGGTAAGGCGCCGGCCCCATATACCAAGGGTGGTGGGTTCAAACGTGGCCCCAGCTGAACTGCAACCAAAAAATAGCTGGGCGTTGTGGCGGGTGCCTGTAGTCCCAGCTACTCGGGAGGCTGAGGAAAGAGAATCGCTTAAGCACGAGAGTTGGAGGTTGCTGTGAGCTGTGTGATGCCACGGCACTCTACCGAGGGCCATAAAGTGGGACTCTGTCTCTACAAAAAAAAAAACCAAAAAAACAATTATACATTTTACTTTGTTCGAATACATATGACTTCAAATCCAAAAAATGAATTAACTGTTTTAGGGGTTTTTTCCTAAATCATGTGATTATTTGAATATTGTTCTTTTAAGCGTGTTGCAAATATATTTCGTAAAGATCCATATTATCGATAGATTATCCTTCCTTAATTATAGCTCTCAAACTACCAGGTGGAAAATTAAGTTTGCAAACTCATCCTAGAAAAAGTGCTATATACCTTGTTGCTGAATATCACTATGGTCACCTAAGAAGTACTCCCCTTGGGAAGCTTTGCACTGACACCAGTGCCCAGTACACCCTACAAAGCAATTCTGGAACTATTCTTCTGGAATGGCTATCAGATTTATTGTTGTACAGGTCTGGTCCTCTCTCGTTCAGTAATATTCTATGCCTCTCCACTACATCCAAAGCTCTTCACAATTTCATCCCTATCTGACCTTCTCCCCTGATGTCCCAGCTTTTCCACACCCATCCTATGCATCAGCCTAATTGTATGACTTGCCATTTCTTTTTTTATTTTTATTTTTTATTGTTAAATCATAGCTGTGTACATTAGTGCAATCAAGGGGTATAATGTGTTGGTTTCATATACAATCTGAAATATTCTCATCAAACTGTTCAACGTAGCCTTCATGGCATTTTCTTAGTTATTGTATGAAGACATTCATATTCTGTCTTTAGTAAGTTTCTTTTCTTGTATTTATTTTTTTATTAAATCATAGCTCTGTACATTGATATGATCATGGGGCATCATTCACTAGCTTTACAGACCATCTACCAAGTTTCACATATACCCTTATAAGATGCGCCGCTGGTGTAATCCCATCAATCCCCTTCCCTCTACCCACCGCCCCCCACTCTCCCCTCCCTTGCCCCTTTCCCCCATTCTTAGGTTGTAACTGGGTTATAGCTTTCATGTGCAAACCCTAAATTAGTTTCATAGTACATTGGGTACTTTTTCTTCCATTCTTGAGATACTTTACTAAGAAGAATATGTTCCAGGGCGGCGCCTGTGGCTCAGTCGGTAAGGCGCCAGCCCCATATACCGAGGGTGACGGGTTCAAACCCGGCCCCGGCCAAACTGCAACCAAAAAATAGCCGGGCGTTGTGGCAGGCGCCTGTAGTCCCAGCTGCTCGGGAGACTGAGGCAAGAGAATCGCTTAAGCCCAGGAGTTGGAGGTTGCTGTGAGCCGCGTGAGGCCACGGCACTCTACCGAGGGCCATAAAGTGAGACCCTGTCTCACTTTAAAAAAAAGAAGAAGAAGAATATGTTCCAGCTCCATCCATGTAAACATGAAAGAGGTAAAGTCTCCATCTTTCTTTAAGGCTGCATAATATTCCATGGTGTACATGTACCACAACTTATTAATCCATTCGTGGATCGATGGGCACTTGGGCTTCTTCCATGACTTAGCAATTATGAATTGAGCTGCAATAAACATTCTGGTACAAATATCTTTGTTATGATGTGCTTTTTGGTCTTCTGGGTATATGCCCAGTAGAGAGATTACAGGATTGAATGGCAGATCTATTTTTAGATCTCTAAGTGTTCTCCATATCTCTTTCCAAAAGGAATGTATTACTTTGCATTCCCACCAGCAGTGCAAAAGTGTTCCCTTTTCTCACATCCGCGGCAACATCTCTGGTCTTGGGATTTTGTGATATAGGCTAGTCTCACTGGAGTTAGATGGTATCTCAAAGTAGTTTTGATTTGCATTTCTCTTATGATTAAAGATGATGAGCATTTTTTCATATGTCTGAAGGCCACGTGCCTGTCTTCTTCAGAGAAGTTTCTCTTCAAATCCCTTGCCCAGTTTGCGATGGGATCCCTTGTTCTATTCTTGCTAATGCGTTTGAGTTCTCTATGGATTCTGGTTATTAAACCTTTGTCAGAGACATAACCCGCAAATATCTTCTCCCATTCTGAGGGCTGTTTGCTTGCTTTACTTACTGTGTTCTTGGCTGTGTAGAAGCTTTTTAGTTTGATCAAGTCCCAGTAGTGTATTTTTGAGGCTGCTTCAATTGCCGGGGGGGTCCTCCTCATAAAATACTCGCCCAGCCCGATTTCTTCAAGGGTTTTCCCTGCACTCTCCTCTAGTATTTTTATAGTTTCATGTCTTAAGTTTAAATCTTTGATCCAGTGAGAGTCTATCTTAGTTAATGGTGAAAGGTGTGGGTCCAGTTTCAGTCTTCTACAGGTTGCCAGCCAGTTCACCCAGCACCATTAGTTAAATAGGGAATCTTTTCCCCACTGAATGTTTTTAATTGGCTTGTCAAAGATCAAATAACGGTAAGTAGCTGGATTCACCTCTTGGTTCTCTATTCTGTTCCAGACATCTACTTCTCTGTTTTTGTGCCAATACCATGCTGTTTTGATCACTATCGATTTGTAGTATAGTCTGAGGTCTGGTAGCATAATTCCTCCTGCTTTGTTTTTATTTCTGAGTAATGTCTTGGCTATTCGAGGTTTTTTCTGATTCCATATAAAACAAAGTATTGTTTTTTTCAAAATCTTTAAAGTATGACAGTGGAGCTTTAATAGGGATTGCATTGAAATTATATATTGCTTTGGGTAGTATAGACATTTTAACAATATTGATTCTTCCCAGCCATGAGCATGGTATGTTTTTCCATTTGTTAATATTTTCAGCTATTTCTTTTCTTAGCGTTTCATAGTTCTCTTTGTAGAGATCATTCACGTCCTTTGTTAGATAAATTCCCAAATATTTCATCTTCTTTGGCACTACTATGAATGGGATAGAGTCCTTAACTGTTTTTTCAACTTGACTGTTGTTGGTATATATAAAGGCTACCGATTTATGAATGTTGATTTTGTAACCTGAGATGCTGCTATATTCCTTGATGACTTCTAAAAGTTTTGTAGTAGAGTCCCTAGTGTTTTCCAGATATACTATCATATCATCTGCAAAGAGCGAAAGTTTGATCTCTTCTGACCCTATACGGCTACCCTTGATTGCCTTTTCTTCCCTAATTGTGATGGCTAAAACTTCCATTACAATGTTAAAAAGCACTGGAGACAATATGCAGCCTTGTCTGCTTCCTGATCTGAGTGGAAATGATTCCAATTTAACTCCATTCAATATGATATTGGCTGTGGGTTTGCTGTAGATGGTCTCTATCAGTTTAAGAAATGTCCCTTCTATACCGATTTTCTTTTTTTTTTTTTTTTTTTTTTTGTAGAGACAGAGTCTCACTGTACCGCCCTTGGGTAGAGTGCCGTGGCGTCACACGGCTCACAGCAACCTCCAACTCTTGGGCTTACGCGATTCTCTTGCCTCAGCCTCCCGAGCAGCTGGGACTACAGGCACCCGCCACAACGCCCGGCTATTTTTTTGTTGCAGTTTGGCCGGGGCTGGGTTTGAACCCGCCACCCTCGGCATATGGGGCCGGCGCCCTACTCACTGAGCCACAGGCGCCGCCCCCTATACCGATTTTCTTAAGTGTTCTGATCATGAAGGGATGCTGGATATTATCAAAAGCTTTTTCTGCATCAATTGAGAGAATCATATGGTCTTTGTTTTTTAATTTGTTTCTGTGCTGGATTACATTTATAGATTTACGTATATTGAACCAGCCTTGAGATCCTGGGATAAAACCAACTTGGTCATGATTTATAATTTGTTTGATGTGTTGCTGGATTCTGTTTGTTAGGATCTTGTTGAATATTTTTGCATCTATATTCATTAGTGATATCGGTCTATAATTTTCTTTTCTTGTTGGGTCTTTTCCTGGTTTGGGGATCAGGGTGATGTTTGCTTCATAGAACGTGTCGGGTAGTCTTCCTTCTTTTTCTACCTTTTGGAACAGGTTGAGTAATATAGGTACCAATTCCTCTTTAAAGGTTTGGTAGAATTCAGACGTGAAACCATCTGGTCCCAGGCTTTACTTTTTAGGGAGATTTTGTATAGTTGATGCTATTTCCGAACTTGATATGGGTCTGTTCAACATTTACTTGATTCTGGCTAAGTCTTGGAAGGTGACGTGCTTCCAAGTATTGGTCAATTTCCTTCAGATTTTCATATTTTTGAGAATAAAGTTTCTTGTAATATTCATTAAGGATTTTTTTGATTTCTGAGGAGTCTGTTGTTATTTCATCTTTGTTGTTTCTGATTGATGAGATTAGAGATTTTACTCTTTTTTTCCTGATTAGGTTGGCCAAAGGTTTATCTATTTTATTGACCTTTGCGAAAAACCAGTTTTTGATTTATTGATCTGTTGTATAATTCTTTTGTTTTCAATTTCATTTAATTCTGCTCTAATTTTGGTTATTTCTTTTCTTCTACTGGGTTTGGGGTTGGAATGTTCTTCCTTTTCCAGTTGCTTGAGATGTCCCATTAAGTTGTTAACTTCCTCTCTTTCCGTTCTTTTGAGGAAGGCTTGTAGTGCTATAAATTTCCCTCTTAGAACTGCCTTTGCGGTGTCCCAGAGGTTCTGATAGTTCGTGTCTTCATTGTTGTTTTGTTCCAAAAAATTGGCAATTTCTTTCTTAATCTCATCTCTGACCCAGCTATCATTCAGCATAAGGTTATTTAACTTCCATGTTTTTGTATGAGTATGCAGATTCCTGTTGTTACTCAGCTCAAGTTTTATTCCATGGTGGTCCGAGAAGATGCATGAAATAATTTCTATTCCTTTAAATTTACTGAGGTTAGACTTGTGACCTAAGATATGATCGATTTTGGAGTAAGTCCCGTGGGCTGATGAGAAGTATGTGTATTCAGTTTTGTTGGGATGAAATGTTCTGTAGATGTCTGTTAAATCAAATGTTGGATGGTTAGGTTTAAATCTAAGATTTCTTTGCTCAGCTTCTTGCTGGAGGATCAATCTAACACTGCCAAAGGAGTGTTGAAATCTCCGACGATTATGGAGCTGGAGGAAATCAAGTTGCTCATGTCTGTTAGAGTTTCTCTTATAAATTGAGGTGCATTCTGGTTGGGTGCATAGATATTAATAGAGATCTCATCATAGTGAGTATTACCCTTAACAAATATGAAGTGACCATTCTTGTCCTTCCTTACTTTTGTTGGTTTAAATACAATAGGGTTAAAGCCTATTGTATCTGCAAATAAAATTGCAACACCTGCTTTTTTCTGATTACCATTTGCCTGAGATATGGACGACCATCCTTTCACACTGAGTATGTATTTCTCTTTTAAGTTAAGATGTGACTCTTGTATGCAACAAATATCTGGCCTGAGTTTTTGTATCCAATCAGCTAACCTATCCCTCTTTAGAGGAAGTTTAAGCCGTTCACATTAATGGAGAATATTGATAAGTCTGGTGAAGTTTTGGGTATTGAGTTTTTCAAAAGTCCAGTGGCCATTTTTAATCCTTTTGCCAGTGTGGAAATTGGAGTTTGATCTGAAGTTTCTGAGTGAGTTTACTTTTGTGGTATAGGATTGGGTTGGTCATTATGGAGGATAGGTCTGAGAATATCCTGAACAGCTTGTTTTGTTATGGCAAATTTCTTCAACATATGAATGTCATTAAAGTATTTAATTTCTTCATCATAAATGAAACTCAGTTTAGCTGGATACAAGATCCGGGGTTGAAAGTTATTTTGCTTTAGGAGATTAAAAGTCGGTGACCACCCTCTTCTGGCTTGAAAAATTTCAGCAGAGAGATCTGCAGTCATTCTAATATTCTTCCCTTTGAAGGGAATGGTTTTCTTTCTCCTGGCAGCTTTGAGGATTTTCTCCTTCATATTAACTTTAGTGAAGTTAATTATGATATGCCTGGGGGATGTGTTATTGGGGTTGAGTCATGCTGGGGTTCTGAAGCTGTCCGCTATCTGAATTTCAGAATCTCTAGGCATGTCTGGAAAATTCTCTTTCATAATTTCATGCAGAAGGGCCTCTGTGCCCAGCGAGGCCACTTCATCTGTTTCTGGAACCCCTATGATTCGGATATTTGCCTTCTTCGAATTATCCCAGAGCTCTCTGAGAGAATGATCCGTTTTTGCTCTCCATTTCTCTTCCTCTTTGAGAGTTTGGGAGTGTTCAAAGGCTTTATCTTTAATGTCAGAAATCCTTTCTTCTGCTTGCTCCATTCTGTTGCTGAGGGATTCTACTGTATTTTTCATATCTTTGAGGGCTGCAAATTCTTGCTTCAGTGTGTCTAAGTCTTTGGCGGTTTTGTCTTTAAATTCATTAAATTCTTGAGACAAATTTTGAATTTCTCCTTGAATTCCTAATTCCACTTTGTTAATCTTGTCTGCAATCCAAATTCTGAATTCGATTTCTGACATCTCAGCCAGTTGTTTATGAATGGGATCTTCAATTGCATCTGCCATATCTTTCTTTGGGGTGGTTGATCTATTCTGGTTATTCATGTTACCAGAGTTTTTCCGCTGATTCCGCCCCATGGTTGTTTTACTCCCTCTGATTTTTTCCCCTGGGGCTTTGTCAAGGGCCCGTACAGTGTTGTGGCCTGAGAAACTGGGGCCCTGTCTGGTGTGGTGGGGCTAAGTGGTTCTGTCTTGTTTTCAGCTGGTTTCTGTTCCACCCTAGTGAAACAGATACTTTGGATTGAAGTCTCAGCTGTGGAGAAATATCAATAATTAAGTCACCCCGCCCCCCACCGGCAAACAATTGGAGAAGAAAAATCAAACCTTCCTACCACCGTGCACCCAGGGCACCACCTGATTTGTCCTCAGGCGATTGGTTCAGTTCAAAAAGGTCCAAATCAATTGTCTCAGTCTGCACCTGTCTCGGGTGAGAGAGTTTAAGAGGTCTCTGGGAACTGGATCACAGGGGTCTGGTGACTACTCTGGTGTGGCTTGCTCCAATGCTGCGTGGAGTCAGGAGAAGCCACCCAGCCAATAAATCAGTCTGGGAAGGTTGCTGCCTCCTTCCCCACCTTGCACCACTTCACATCCAGTCACTGATAGCCCTGCAGTTGGCTGACCCAGTTGCCTGTAGTGAATCGGTACTCCAAGAGTTTGTACCTGCCTGAATCACAAGGAAGTCTGCTAGACCGCTGCGCTCTGCCTCTCTCTAGCAGGAGGAGGTGAGGCCTGACAACCTCGGGCACTTGATGAAGGTTGAGGGGTTTTCACTCAGGTCCAGTCTCGCCCCTGATTAATGTTGCTGACAGAACAGAACAGAACAACTCTGCGGTTCCCCTGCAGAAGAGAAGCTGAATTGAGCTCCAAATCAGCTTGTCTTTGCTCCTGTATTGTCTATAGGCTGACGATCCCCTGAGGGCCAGGTGTGTCTTAGGTTTAGTAAAGCAGACCTCTGGGTCAGCCCCACCCTGGGAGTTTCCCTGGTTTGCAAGTTGGAGTTGCCTCAGGCAAACTCAGAGTCTCTGGTTGCCCAGGGAGACAGGGGGTGTGGCTTCAGAATATTCGGTAGTGAGCCGTATTGCTAGCAAAAGAGGGCCACTGCTTTATGGCTCAGGCAACGGCCACTCCGGTGTAGCTCCCCTCCAGCCAACCATCCTCTCTCTGCTCCCGTACCCCAGAGTCTGCACCGACAGGCTGCAGCTCAGCACTGTCTACACCCCTCGAGCAATCGCCCAAGAGTCCGGACCCCTGGGGGACAGGCCTCCAGACCTTGGAGCGACAGAAGAGGGGAGTGTGGGGAGCACTGGGAGCCTGGGGCTGCAGGCAGAGAACACACAAAGCTCTATACAGTTTTATGCTTGGCCATATTGTCACCAAAAGACGGCTGTCACACTGTGCCTCAGGGAACTGCCACTCCCCCAACTCCGGTGAGCGAAGGGGAGTGCTGGGAGCTCAGAATTCCAGGTAAATACTATATACAGTTTATACAGTTTTATGCCTGGCAGGAGGACGCCGTGGCACCCTAGTAGGAGAGGTAGGTCCAGTTTTTAGGGGGTCTCTCCCGTGGAGTGTAGTGGGAGGACCTTTGAACTCTGCCCGGTTGTTTGTGGGTCACTCTGAGCTGTTCTCATGGGGGAGGGGACTCCCATCCACTTGGTGATGGATTTTGTACCTTTTATTTGTATCCTTGTGGTCGCAGCTCGCCTCAGCAGGGTTGACGTGCGTTCTACAAACTTCTCTCTTAGTGCAGCTCAAATCCACCAGGTTACTTGCTGAATTTTTGTTCTTTAACTCTCCTTCTAAATGGGAGCCTCTGTGGAAAGCTGGCTTCAGTCAGCCATCTTGTCTCCTCCCAGTAAGTTTCACATGTACCCATTCTAAGATGCACCGTAGGTGTGGCCCCACCCATTACCTTCCCTCCACCCTAACCTCCCCACTCCCTTCCCCTTCCTTGGCCCTTTCCTCATAGTCTTGTGCTATAGTTGGGTTATACCCTTCATGTGAAAGCTATAATTTAGCTTCATAGTAGGGCTGAGTACATTGGATACTTTTTCTTCCATTCCTGAGATACTTTGCTAAGAAGAATATGTTCCAGCTCCATCCACATAAACATGAAAGAGGTAAAGTCTCCATCTTTCTTTAAGGCTGCATAATATTCCATGGTATACATGTACCACAATTTGCTAGTCCATTCGTGGGTCGATGGGCACTTGGGCTTCTTCCATGACTTAGCAATTATGAATTGGGCTGCAATGAACATTCTGGTACAGATGTCTTTGTTATACTGTGATTTTTGGTCATATGGGTATATACCTAGTAAAGGAATTATAGGATTGAATGGCAGGTCTACTTTTAGATCTCTAAGTATTCTCCAAACATCCTTCCAAAAGGAATGTATTAGTGTGCATTCCCAAGCAGTGTAGAAGTGTTCCCTTTTCTCCACATCCATGCCAACATCTCTGGTTTTGGGATTTTTCTTACTGGTATTCAGTAATAGCATAATGCTTAGTACCATATTCACAATATAGACTATCATACAGCCAATAACAGTTAGGGTTGAATTCATTGCGAGAGATTTTTAAACGGGAAAAGAATGAGTTACTTAAGGGAGCTCAGGTTATTTGTTATAATAGATTAGATCATCAGGGATTTTTAAAATTGTTTTTAAACTTTTTGATCTTTGATGATGATGTATTGCTTTTTAATCAAATTTCTTGGGAATGAACATGCATTCTATGGTTATTAAGTCTCTTGTCTTGGCCTCCCAGGCTGCTAGTATTACAGGCGTGAGTCACTGCACATCTACCACAGGTCCAGTTTGTGACATTGGAGTGGAATTGGTCTCAGGGCCTCAGTTCTTTTATATGTATGTAACATGTAAAAGTACCCACACTTACTCTTACTGGGGTTAGGTAATATGTAAAAGTAGTTTTGATTTGCATTTCTCTGATGATTAAGGATGATGAGCTTTTTTTCATGTGTTTGTAGATAGTGCATCTGTCTTCTTTAGAGATGTTTTTCTCTTCAAGTCCTTTGCCCACCTTGAGATAGGATCGCTTGTTCTTTTCTTGCTAATGTGTTTGAGTTCTCTGTGGATTCTGGTTATTAAACCTTTATCAGAGGTATAAAATGCAAATATTTTCTCCCATTCTGAGGGCTGTCTGCTTGCTTCACTTACTATGTTCTTGGCTGTGCAGAAGCTTTTTAGTTGGATCAGGTCCCAGTAATGTATTTTTGATACTGCTTCAATTGCCTGGGGAGTCCTCCTCATAAAATACTCACCCAGGCCGATTCCTTCAAGAATTTTCCCTGCACTTTCTTCAAGTATTTTTATAGTTTCATGTCTTAGGTTTAAATCTTTTATCCAGTGAGAGTCTATCTTAGTTAATGATGAAAGGTGTGGATCCAGTTTCAGTCTTTCACAGATTGCCAGCCAGTTCACCCAGCACCATTTCTTAAATAGGGAATCTTTTCCCTACTGAATGTTTTTAATTGGCTTGTCAAAGATCAAATAATGGTAAGTAGTTGGATTCGTCTCTTGGTTCTCTATTCTGTTCTAGATATCTACTTCTCTGTTTTTGTGCCAGTGCCATGCTGTTTTGATCACTATCGATTTATAGTACAGTCTCAGGTCTGGTAGCATGATTCCTCCTGCTTTGTTTTTATTTCTGAGTAATGTTTTGGCTATTCGAGGTTTTTTCTGATTCCATATAAAACGAAGTATTATTATTATTATTTTTTTGGTAGACATAGAGTCTCACTTTATCACCCTCGGTAGAGTGCCATGGCATCACACAGCTCACAGCAACCTCCAACTCCTGGGCTTAAGCAATTCTCTTGCCTCAGCCTCCCAAGTAGCTGGACTACAGGTGCCTGCCACAACACCCGGCTAACGAAGTATTATTTTTTCAAGATCTTTAAAATATGACAATGGAGCTTTAATAGGGATTGCATTAAAATTGTATATTGCTTTGGGTAGTATAGACATTTTAACAATGTTGATTATTCCCAGCCATGAGCATGGTATGTTTTTCCATTTGTTAACATCTTCAGCTATTTCTTTTCTTAAAGTTTCATAGTTCTCTTTATAGAGATCTTTCATGTCCTTTGTTAGATAAACTCCCAAATATTTCATCTTCTTTGGCACTACTGTGAAAGGAATAGAGTCCTTGACTGTTTTTTCGGCTTGGCTATTTTTGGTATATATAAAGGCTACAGATTTATGGGTGTTGATTTTGTAGCCTGAGACATTGTTGTATTCCTTGATCACTTCTAAAAGTTTTGTAGTAGAATCCCTAGTGTTTTCCAGATATACGATCATATCATCAGTGAAGAGTGAAAGTTTGATCTCTTCTGACCCTATGTGGATACCCTTGATCACCTTTTCTTCCCTAATTGCAATGGCTAAAACTTCCATTACAATGTTAAAGAGCAATGGAGACAATGGGAAACCTTGCCTGGTTCCTGATCTAGGTGGAAATGATTTCAATTTAATTCCATTCAATACAGTATTGGCTGTGGGTTTGCTATAGATGGCCTCTATTTGTTTAAGAAATTTCCCTTGTATACCAATTTTTTTAAGTGTTCTGATCATGAAGGGATGCTGGATATTATCAAAAGCTTTTTCTGTATCAATTGAGAGACTCATATGACTTGGTCATGGTGCATCATTTTTTTGATGTGTTGTTGGATTCTGTTTGTTAGGATCTTATTGAGTATTTTTGCATCAATATTCATCAGTGATATTGGTCTATAATTTTCATTTTTTGTTGGGTCTTTCCCTGGTTTAGGGATCAAGGTGATGTTTGCTTCATAGAATATGTTGGGTAGTATTCCTTCTTTTTCTATATTTTGGAAGAGGTTTAGTAATATAGGTACTAGTTCTTCTTTAAAGGTTTGGTAGAAGTCTGACGTAAAACCATCTGGTCCTGGGCTTTTCTTTTTACGGAGATTTTGTATAGTTGATGCTATTTCAGAACTTGATATAAGCCTGTTCAACATTTCCACTTCATTCTGGCTAAGTCTTGGTAGGTGGTGTACTTCCAAGTATTGGTTGCTTTCTTTCAGATTTTCATATTTCTGAGAGCAAAGTTTCTTGTAATGTTCGTAAAGGATTTTTTGAATTTCTGAGGGGTCTGTTGTTATTTCATCTTTACCATTTCTTTTTTTTTTTTTTTGTAGAGACAGAGTCTCACTTTATGGCACTCGGTAGAGTGCCGTGGCCTCACACAGCTCACAGCAACCACCAACTCCTGGGCTTAAGCGTTTCTCTTGCCTCAGCCTCCCGAGTAGCTGGGACTACAGGGGCCTGCCACAATGCCCGGCTACATCTTTACCATTTCTGATTGATGAAATTAGAGATTTTACTCTTTTTCTCCTGGTTAGGTTGGCCAAAGGTTTATCTATTTTGTTGATCTTTTCAAAAAACTAACTTTTGGATTTATTGATCTGTTGTATGTTCTTTTGTTTTCAATTTCATTTAATTCTGCTCTGATTTTGGTTATTTCTTTTCTTCTGCTGGGTTTGGGGTTGGATTGTTCTTCCTTCTCCAGTTGCTTGAGATGTCCCATTAAGTTATTAACTTCCTCTCTTTCTGTTTTCTTGAGGAAGGCTTGCAGTACTATAAATTTTCCTCTTAGGACTGCCTTTGCAATATCCCAGGGGTTCTGGTAATTCGTGTCTTGATTGTTGTTTTGTTCCAAAAATTTGGTCATTTCGTTCTTCTTTTTTTTTTGTAGAGACAGAGTCTCACTTTACTGCCCTCGGTAGAGTGCCATGGCATCACACGACTCACGGCAACCTCCAGCTCTTGGGCTTATGTGATTCTCTTGCCTCATCCTCCCAAGAAGCTGGGACTACAGGTGCCCACCACAATGCCTGGCTATTTTTTTGTTGCAATTTGGCTGGGGCTGGGTTTGAACCTGCCACCCTCGGCATATGGGGCCAGCGCCCTACTCACTGAGCCACAGGCACCGTCCGGTCATTTCCTTCTTAATCTCGTCTGTAACCCATCTATCCTTCAACATAAGGTTGTTTAGCTTCCATGTTTTTGTATGGGTATGCAGGTTCCTGTTGTTATTGAATTCAACTTTTATTCCATGATGGTCTGAGAAGATGCAAGGAATAATTGCTATTTTTTTTTAAATTTGCTGAGGTTAGATTTGTGGCCTAGGATGTGGTCGATTTTGGAGTATGTTCTGTGGGCTGATGAGAAGTATGTGTATTCAGTTTCTTTGGGATGGCAAGTTCTGTAGATGTCTGTTAGGTCCAGATGTTGAATGATTAAGTTTAAATCTAAAATATCTTTGCTTAGCTTCTTTTTGGAGGATCTATCCAGCACTGCTAAAGGGGTGTTAAAATCTCCAACTACTATGGAACTGGAGGAAATAAAGTTGCTCATGTCTATTACAGTTTCTTTTATAAATTGAGGTGCATTCTGGTTGGGTGCATAAATATTAATAATTGAAATCTCATCATATTGAGTATTACCTTTAACATATATGAAGTGTCCATCCTTACCCTTCCTTATTTTGGTTGGTTTATAAGCCTATTGCATCTGTGAATAGGATTGCAATGCCTGCTTTTTTCTATTTTCCATTTGCCTGGAGTATAGATGACCATCCCTTCACCCTGAGTTTGTATTTGTCTTTTAATGTACGATGCGATTCTTGACTTGCCATTTCTTAACTGCACTGTGACTACCAGCAGTGAGAAAAGAGACCACCACTGGATGGGTTGAGAGAGAATGATATTAACAAGGAGAATAAGAACATAAGATGCTAGTGAGGATTTCTTATCCCACCCCTGAAAAGGTGGTAGTGGGTTGAAATTCCAGAGCTTCCACAGAAGCTTAAGAAAATCATTGTTGGGTAAGTCTTTCAAGAGGTTGTGAGGCATGTCTACACAAAGAGGTTTTGAGGTAATACCTGCACCCAATCTGCTATAGCTTTATGTAGAGGAATGAAAACCCATGCTTGCAAGGACAGTTATTGATTCTTATCACATTAAAAAGGAACGCTGAGAACAGGACAGTCTCCTGGCAAGCCTAGGGATGTTTAGTGACCTAGGGGCAAACCCTCTATTAACTCAGTGTTCCATCCGTTGGTCACTCATTAGTAAGCAGGTGTTAAACATCGATGCTTGGTGCTTCTTCATGGGGATTGTGGGGAAAGAACATGTGGGGAAAAGCCTTACGCATATAGCCCTCCCATGTCATTACTTTAACTCTCCACACCTGTTGTGTATAACCTTAATAAATAGCCATTATGGAGGAGGCTCAGGGCTCTACAAGAGAGTTGGTTAGCCCATCTCTTGTAAACTAGCACTTCCATCCGTGTCCTGCCTGGTTCTTTCATTTGGCACTGGGAACCATATTGTCCTTGACAGGGGGCTTTAGACAAACAAGGAAAAGATACCCATTCCTTCATATGCAGTTGAGGGGCTTGGATGAATGAGCTGGGAGAATGCAATGAGTAGGGAGGCACCAAAGACTGTTTCAGACTGTCCGGGTGTGTTCCACAGGGACCACTGGAAGAGAGGCACACTCTGTACAAGCCACAGTAAGATGAGGTTGCCCAAGTCCAGCATCTCTCCCCACATATGCTATGGACATTTCTTTATTTATTTAGAGACAGAGTCTCACTATGTCACTCTCAGTAGAGTGCCACGGTGTCACAGCTCAGAGCAACCTCAAACTCTGGGCTTAAACAATTCTTTTGCCTCAGCCTCCCAAGTAGCTGGGACTACAGGCACCTGCCAAAATGCTTAGCTATTTTTTTGTTGTAGTTGTCATTGTTGTTTAGCTGGCCCGGGACAGGTTTGAACCTGCCAGCTTTGGTGTTTGTGGCTGGCGCCCTAACCGCTGAGCTACAGGTACCAAGTCTTCTGTGGCCCTTTAAACCCCATAGACCTCCAAATCTTCCATGGATAGAAGGGAGAATGAATATTGTGTTGACCGAGTTTAAAACTGAAATGACCCAAAGCAAAACAGAATGTTTCTTTTTTCTCACAGGAAAATGTCTGCAAGTATGTATTTATTTATTTGTAGTGATCAAGTTTTGCTGTGTTCTGTGTTATCCAGGTTGGATTCCAACTCCTGGGCTCAACTGATCTTCCTGCTTCTGTCTCCTGAGTAGACTAACAACTTCCAGCTAAATGATTTTCATTTTTTATTTATTTTTATTTTATTTTATTTTATTTATTTTTGAGACAGAGTCTCACTACATTGCCCTCGGTAGAGTGCTGTCGTGGCATCATAGCTCACAGCAACCTCAAACTTAGACTTAAGCAATTCTCTTGCCCCAGCCTCCCAAGTAGCCACTACTACAGGCAACTGCCGGAACGCCCGGCTATTTTTTGTTTGTGGTTGTCATTGTTGTTTGGCAGGCCCGGGCTGTATTCGAACCTGCCAGCTCTGGTGTATTTGGCTGGTGCCCCAGCCGCTGAGCTACAGGCACCAAGCCTGATTTTTTTTTTTTTTTAGAAACGGGGGTCCTGGCAATGTCATCCAGGCCGGGGTGCAGTGACTGTTCACAGGTGTGACTATAGAGCACTGCAGCTTAGAACCCCTGGCCTCAAGTAGTCCTCCAATGTCAGCCTCATGAGAAGTGTCTACAAACCCACCATGCCCACCTTCCACTGGTTCTCCAATTTTCTGCAAACACCAACTGGGCAACCAAACATTCAATTTAATTCTGGAACTAACTGCCCAGAGTTAGCATCAGACACCACAGGTTGAGTTCAGTCTCAAAAGACTGGTTTGGATGCCAATTACAAGTCCGAAGCCCAGGGCGGCACCTGTGGCTCAATGAGTAGGGCGCCAGCTCCATATACCAAGGGTGGCAGGTTCAAACCTGGCCCCTACTGAACTGCAACAAAAAATAGCCAGGCCTTGTGGCGGGCGCCTGTAGTCCCAGCTACTCGGGAGGCTGAGGCAAGAGAATCGCCTAAGCCCAGGAGTTGGAGGTTGCTGTGAGCTGTGACACCACAGCACTCTACCAAGGGCGATAAAGTGAGACTCTGTCTCTACAAAAAAAAAAAAAAAATCCTAAGCCTATGGTACTTCTAACCAACTTGGCTACAAATCTGGGACCTCCAGAACCCTCATCTCATTTTTTTCTTTTCTTTTATTTACCCTCTCTCTCTTTCTTTCTTTTCTTTCTTTTTTTTTTTGAGACAGACTCTCACTTTGTTGCCCTCAGTAGAGTGCTCTGGCATCATGGCTCATAGCAACCTCAAACTCTTGGGCTCAATTGATCCTCTTGCCTCAGCCTCCAGAGTAGCTGGGACTATAGGCACCCTACAGGGACTACAGGGTCTTGCTCTTTCTTACTCAGGCTGGTTTCTGAACTCCTAAGCTTAAGCAATCCACCACCGGCCTTGGCCTTCCAGAGTGCTAGGATTACAGGTGTGAGCCATCACACCCAGCCTACCTCTCCTCATTTTCAATGATTTGGCAGAATAGCTCACAGAACTCAAGAAAATACTTACATCTTACTGGTTTATTATAAAGAATAAAAATTAGGAACATTCAAGTGGAAGAAATGTACTGTAGGGCAAGATATGGGCTGGGGGTGTTGGCAGAGCTTGCAGGCCTTGCTGAGGTCATCACCCTCCCAGTGCCTCCACGTGTGGATCAACCGGGAAGCTCAACAAACCTCATCAGTGAGGACGTTTGTGGAGGCTTCATTACCTGGGCATGGTTGATTAAATCATTGGCAGGTGGGCTGCCCTGTGGCTCAAAGGAGTAAGGCACCAGCCCCATATGCCGGAGGTGGTGGGTTCAAACTCAGCCCTGGCCAAAAAAACTGCAAAAAAAAAAAATTATTGGCAGGTGGTAAGTGAGTCAGTGTCCAGCCACTTTCCTGTCCCCAGAGGTTAGAAGGTAGGCTCTGGTCAAGCTTTGGTCTTTCCTGTGACCAGAGTTACCTCATTAGCATAAACTCAGCTATAGTTAAAAGGGGCTTGTTATAACAAAAGACAACTGTTCTCACCCCCATCCCTGAGGAAATTCCAAGGATTTTAGAAATTTTTGTGTCTACAACTAAGATCAAACTAAGATCAAAGATTCCAAATATTAAAATGCACAAAAAAAAAATGCTTCTAAGGTTGGGCAAGGTGTTGGCTCATGCCTTAATCCTAGCACTCTTGGAGGCCAAGGTAGGAGGACAACTTGAGTTCAGGAGTTGGAGACCAGCCTGAGCAAATGTGAGACCCTGACTCTGCTAAAAATAGAAAAATTAGCAGTGCACTGCCCCAGGTACCTGTAGTCCCACCTATGCTGGAGGCTGAGGCAGAAAGATAGCTTGAACCCAGTAGTGTGAGGTTGCTGTGAGTTAGGCTAATGCCACAGCACTCTAGCCTGGGCAACAGAGTGAGACTCTGTCTAAAAAAAAAAAAATACTTCTAGCACCTTTATAATTTAGGCAATTACAGGGCTTTAGGAGCTCTCTGTCAGGAACCAGGAGCAGAGCAGAGGCCAAATAGATATGTATTTCTTATTAATCACAACTTCTAATGCAACAGGATTGGTGTCCGTAGGCACACACCAAACAAAGGCCATGTGAGGACCTATGGAGAAGGCAGCTGTCTGCCAGCCGGGAAGATAATTTTCTCCAAGAATGGATCAGCTGGAACCTTGATTTTAGACTTGTCAGCCTCCAAAACTGTGAGAAATAACTTTCTGTTGTTTAAGCCACCCAGAGTGGTAGTTTGTTATAACCACCGAAGTGGACGAAGACAAACAATACACATGGGCATCTATATAGATTTGGAGAATAAATTTTAATAATTGCCTATGCCTACCATTACAACATAATTTTTATCAAAAAAAATAAAAAGCTGTATTGTCAGACATGTAAGCTTAAAGTAAGTTATGGGCTAAACTAGTACAACGATTTCAGTGGCTCAAACATTACCAAGTTTATTTCTTGGTAATTTATCATTTAACATGGCCCAGAGATTGTGCAAGTATTCACCTATAAGATCCTCTAATGTGTATATTTTAATACGTAGCACTTTTTTTGTGTGTGTGTGTGTGTGTGTGTTTTGGCCGGGGCTAGGTTTGAACCCGCCACCTCCAGCATATGGGATCGGCACTCTACTCCTTGAGCCGCAGGCGCCGCCCTATATAGCACTTTTGTATTGTTTAAAAAGAAGGCTAGGCAGTGAAAAATCTTGCCACTGCCCCATCCTTGTCTATCCTATTAACCTGGGGACCCACAGCTTCTCCTGGAAAATTCACTGTGAACTCATGAAAGAATGGGGGGAGGGGGAGACAAATAACATTAGTATTATTTTTAGAAATAGTTTTGCCCTCTCACGTCTCCCTGAAATGATATCAGGGATCTTTAAGATTTCTCAGACCCTACTTTGAATACCACTGCTCCCACCCAATATTAGCAAGTAAAAACCTTTCATAAAATCTAGTGGAGAGCCAGGCTCAGTGGCACCTGTAGTCCTAGCTACTTGCTGAGGCAGGAGAATCCCCTGAGCCTAGGAGTTCAAGCCTGGGTAACCTAAGGGAGATCCATCTCTAAAGAAATAAGTAAGTAAAAGTAGAACAGATTATTTTATTAAATAATTACATATTCATTAAATGATTTATAATTTTTATAACACTTTCCATGTGACTATTTCATCATATTATTTATTTTTAAATTAAACAAATATGGAAGCTTAGAATAAAGAATAATGGCTCCCACAGCTCTACCCAGCTCTTACTGGTAACCATGGTAACAGTTTGTTGTACATACTTCCAGATTGTTTTTCTGTGCATATGTATTCATAGACACATGTGTATTGGTAGCTTGGGGTTTGTCTCCCTCCACCCCCAGCACATATAAACAGGACTGTGATTTCTATTTTTTTACTTTACCGCCTGAAGATCCTTTCATATTTTTACTCATATATACTTTATTCTTTTGAACAATCACATAATGTAATAACTAATCTGTGGCGTGATGCTTTATTATTTTGGAGGAAACAAGGAGAAGGAAAATTAATTAATTCTTGTTTTAATATGGATAGCCAGTGGTGGCAACTACATTCACTGGAAAATGCCACCTGCAGCTTCTATCGGGTTTCCATAGATGCATGGGTCTGCCTCAGATGCCATTTTATTTGTTGATTTGTCTATCCTGAATACACTTTAATTTCTTCATCTTTATGATATGTATTACTATCTAAGAGGCTAAGTCAACCCTCTGTTCTATTTCTTTTTTCAAATTAGACTACTCTTGAAAGTCTACTATTCTGAATACATTTTACAATCAGTTCATCAAACATCTAATTGTGACCTTAAAAATGAAATTATGGGGCGGTGCCTGTGGCTCAGTCGCTAAGGCGCCGGCCCCATATACCGAGGGTGGCGGGTTCAAATCCAGCCCCGGCCAAACTGCAACCAAAAAATAGCCGGGCGTTGTGGCAGGCGCCTGTTGTCCCAGCTGCTCGGGAGGCTGAGGCAAGAGAATCTTTTAAGCCCAGGAGTTGGAGGTTGTTGTGAGCCGTGTGAGGCCACGGCACTCTACTGAGGGCCATAAAGTGAGACTCTGTCTGTACAAAAAAAAAAAAAAATAAATAAAATGAAATGAAATTATGTCTTTTTGAATAGGAAATAGTAATACTTAATGTAAAATTCCAAGTGTATACAAACATACTCTGGACTACTGAATATATGCATACTAGCAAGCAGGGGGTGACACACAGATGCTAATAGTTCCTGAAGAATTAATTTATGAGCTGGCATTCTTCCTTTCTTTCTCTGGGATGCCACCCCATTCTCTGGCGCTTTTTCTCTCCCTCACACACACCTTTTCCCTTTGCTCACTGCTCTCTGCTCTGTTCTCGCTCTTTCTCATCTCTTCCCTTTCTCTAATATAAAATAAACTTACACTTTTATATTCTTCTTTTTTTTTTTTTTTTTTGTAGAGACAGAGTTTCACTTTATGGCCCTCAGTAGAGTGCCATGGCATCACACAGCTCACAGCAACCTCCAACTCCTGGGCTTAGGCGATTCTCTTGCCTCAGCCTCCCGACTAGCTGGGACTATAGGTGCCCGCCACAACGCCCGGCTATTTTTTTGTTGCAGTTTGGCCGGGGCTGGGTTTAAATCCGCCACCCTCGGTATATGGGGCTGGTGCCCTACCCGCTGAGCTATAGGTGCCGCCCTTTTTTTTTTTTTTTTTTGAGACAGAGCCTCAAGCTGTCACCCTGGGTAGAGTACTGTGACATCACAGCTCACAGCAACTTCCAACTCCTGGGCTCAAGCAAGTCTCCTGCCTCCACCTCCCAAGTAGCTGGGACTACAGGCGCCCGCCACAACGCCCAGCTATTTTTTGGTTGCAGCCATCATTGTTGTTTGGCGGGCAGGGCTGGATTCAAACCTGCCAGCTCAGGTGTATGTGGCTGATGCCTTAGCCGCTTGAGCCACAGGCGCCGAGCCTACACTTTAATATTCTAAAAATATAAGAGAATTAATTTATGACCCTCAGGTTACTACTTTGTGTCATGACCATTAATTCTGTCTTTGAGGATCAATAGATTTGGTTGTACCTCAATTTTGACTCATTCTTATTTTCATTATAGTTAATTGCATGTGTAATTTTTTGCATTGACTTCTCTCATACTTTAGTGCCAAGGGTATAGATACTTGGGATAGTGTTAAGGAGAGAGAAAAAGCATTGTTTGTGATGTATAGGAAGGTGACCTTTATTAAGTCTAGGCTCCAGCAAGAGTAGATACTGAAAGGGAAAACAATTGTCATTTAAAATATGCAAACCATCTTCTGCCTCCTAGAGGAACAGCCCTGATTTACATTAAGGTCAAACAACTCTGAGGTCTAAGTAAACCATTCTAATTTTGCTTTAGTTGTGCAAATGTGAACTCAAGAAACTTTCAGAAGCAATTCTGTGATCCAAGAACTAAAGTACCCTTCATTATTTTGTTTTTTTCTTTTGAGTCAGGGTCTCTGTTGCTCACTCACAGGGTAGTGTGGTGGTCTCATAGCTCATAGCAACCTCAAACTCTGGGGCACAAATGATCCTCTTACCTTAGCCTCCTGACCAGCTGGGACTACAGTCATGCACTGCCTTGCCCGGCTAATTTTTCTCTTTTCCTTCCTTCCCTTCCTTCGTTCCTTCCTTCGTTCCTTTCTTCCTTCCTTTTCTTTCTTTCAAAATAAAGACGGGGTCTCACTCTTGCTCAGGCTAACTCCTAAGCTCAAGCAATCCACCTGCCTCGGCCTACCAGAGTGCTAGGATTACAGATGTGAGTCAATGCGCCCAGTCCTGAAGTGCCCTTAAAAGTTCTGATAACACTTTTTAATGCTGGCAGATTGTATATTTGAATATTGTTTCATTTAGACACTTGTTTGGGGAAATGTTTGTTTCCTAGATTCTGACTGTCTGATGGAATTAACTTCTTACTCTTGGGTGATATTGAAAGACTTGGGGCAGGACCCCCCACTCTGTCCTGAATGATGACGACCCCAATCAACCGCAAGAGATGGCACTTGATGCAATCAGCAAGAGGATTTTATTCCAGCATGCTGTGGCTTAACTCGTAACTCTCTCAGGAGCAGAGGAGTCAAGCCCTGAACAGCAGGTTTTACAAGCTTATAAAAGCAAAAACCACAAAGTAGGGAGGGGTAGCAGACATAGCAGGGGCTTTCCAGATAAGAAGAACTCTGGTTCATTACTCATCTGTCTTAAGACAAGATCAGCAGTTAAACATTTGCTTAGCTCTTTTCTCAGAACCGATTACCGGGTATCTGCTTTAGCTCGGGGCTATTTCCTGGAACAGTTACAAAAGGTCACATTCTTATGGTAGGGGGTGAGAGGTGCTGCTACATGGCTGGTCCCCTCCCCCCCTTTTTGGATTTGGTAGGACTTTCCTTCAATATCAGTAGTTATATTACTTATGCTATCTGTCACTTACAGATAATCAGGGATCCTGAAGACTGCGGAAATGACATGCAGGCCTCTCATCCTTTCATAGTGAAGGATAAACTGTCTGAGGAACTACACTGATCTTGGGGCCACGTTATGTAGACTAGTGATAGCGCATGGTTTTTAAGACTGAATGTACCAGACTGAGTGCAGTGGTTCATGCCTGTAATCCCAGCACTTGGGGGGTCGAGGCCTCCCAAAGTGGATTGCCTGAGCTCACAGGCTCGAGACCAGCCTGAGGAAGAGTAAGACCCCATCTCTAAAAAACAGCCGGGCGTTGTGCCAGACACCTGTAGTCATAGCTACTTGGGAGACTGAGGCAAAGAATCACTTGAACCCAAGAGTTTGAGGTTGCTGTGACCTGTGACACAACAGCACTCTACTGAGGGTAACAAAGTGAGACACCGTCTCAAAAAAAAAAGACTGAATGTCCCACACTTTGAAAACACTACTAATGTTGGCTTACTGTATTCTGATATATCACAATACCTAGCATCTGTGGAAAACACACTAAATAATTCTTGAACAGATTAAATAAGTAAACTATTTTGAAGGAATGAAAAAAATCATATGGGGCGGCACCTGTGCCTCAAAGGAGTAGGGCACCGGCCCCATATGTGGGAGGTGGTGGGTTCAAACCCAGCCCCCGCCAAAAACTGAAAAAAAAAAAAAGCACTAGGGCAGCGCCTGTGGCTCAGTGGGCAGGGCACCGGCCCCATATACCAAGGGTGGCGGGTTCAAACCTGGCCCCAGCCAAACTGCAACAAAAAAATAGCTGGGAGTTGTGGCAGGCACCTGTAGTCCCAGCTACTCGGGAGGCTGAGGCAAGAGAATCGCCTAAGCCCAAGAGTTGGAGGTTGCTGTGAGTTGTGATGCCACAGCACTTTACTGAGGGCAATAAAGTGAGACTCTGTCTCTACAAAAAAAAAAAAAAAATCATTTGAGTAACACAGAAGAATTTTCAGGATTGGTAATGATTTTTCCTTGTAATTCTGAAAGCTTTTCTCCCCATTGCCTCTGGCTTCCTATGTAGCTGTTGAGAGGTCTGGTTGCATTCTGATTCTTATTTCTTTGTATATGGCCTGGTTTGTTTGTTTATTCCCTTTCCTTTGGAAATTTTTAGAATGTCTCCTTGCCTCATGGTCTAAACAGCTTCTTTTTCTTTCTTGTTGATTGATACCAACTCTGGGCATACATGTTTCTTTCCTTTCCCAAAGGTGATAGTGAAGACTTGGCTAAAACATTTAACAAGATTTTACTAAATACTGGCTCTGCACTCATAGCTCAGTGGTTAGGGCGCTGGCCAAATACACCAAGGTTGGTGGGTTGGAACCCAGGCTGGGATTGCTAAACAACAATGATAACTGCAACAAAAAAATAGCTGAGTGTTGTGGTGGGTGCCTGTAGTCCCAGCTACTTGGGAGGCTGAGGCAAAAGAATCGCTTAAGGGCAGCGCCTGTGGCTCAGTGAGTAGGGCCCCGGCCCCATATACTGAGGGTGGCGGGTTCAAACCCGGCCCTGGCCAAACTGCAACAAAAAATAGCCGGGTCCTGCGGCAGGTGCCTGTGGTCCCAGCTACTTGGGAGGCTGAGGCAAAAGAATCGCCTAAGCCCAAGAGCTGGAGGTTGCTGGGAGCTGTGACACCATGGCACTCTACTGAGGGCGACAAAGTGAGACTTTGTTCTCTTAAAAAAAAAAAAGGGGGGAAGAAAGAAAATCGTGATTCCCCATAGTGTATCTCATAGGGAGAAAAAATTTATGTTGAAATCATGAGGTCCAATCACACATCACCCCCTGAGCATATTTTCCTTCTTTCATATAGGTATCAATCATTAAGAGAGAGAACTAGTTATTACATTCAATTCATTATTCATTGCTCATATATATTTGATTGAATCGCTCTAGATGAGATTTGATAGTAAAACGTGCAATTTGAAGCCTTCCTTTCTATTGGAACTGTCGATTTCAGAACTTTGTAGAGCAGTTTTTAAAAATTATACCATGAATGAATCTACTTTGTCCCTTACACTGATGAATAACCCTTCTTTGGAAATGTGGAGATAGAAGGCAATATCCATTCCGCTCCTTTGGAGGCTGTTAGCAGCATGACTGGTGATTGCTACCTCCTCTTACTTTTTTTTTTAATTTTTTTTCTTTTGAGACAGTCTCAAGCTGTCGCCCTGGGTAGAGTGCCATAGTGTCACAGATCACAGCAACCTCCAACTCTTGGGGCTTTAGCGATTCTCTTGCCTCAGTCTCCCAAGTAGCTGGGACTACAGGTGCCCGCCCCACCTGGCTATTTTTTCGTTGTAGTTGTCATTGTTGTTTGGCAGGCCCAGGCTGGATTTAAACCTGCTAACTCTGGTGTATGTGTGTGGTGTCCTAGCCACTGTGCTACAGATGGTAAGCCTTCTCTTACTTTTTATAAAAACATAGTATTTTTTTTTTTTTTGAGGCAGAGTGTTACTTTGTAGCCCTTGGTAGAGTGTTGTGGGATCACTGCTTACAGCAACCTCAAACTCTTGGGCTCAAATGATCCTCTTGCCTCAGCCTTTCAAGTAGCTGGGACTACAGGTTCCTGACACATATCCAGATTTTTTTTTAGAGATGGGTCTCCCTCTTGCTCAGGCTGGTCTCGAATCCTGCACTCAATCTACCTGTCTCAGCCTCCCAGAGTGCTAGGATTACAGGCATGAGCTACTGCGCCCGGCCATATAAAAGGATAATATTATAATCAGTACTGAGAGTTTCCTTAAATAGCTAGGCCTAGAGGCTCAAGCCTGTAATCCCAGATATTCAAGAAGCTAAAACAGGAGAATAGCTTCAGCTGAAGAGTTCAAATCCAGCCTGAGCAATATAGCAAGACCCCATGTCTAAGTTTCTTTTAAGAGGTTGCTTAAGGCTGGGTGCCTGTGGCTCAAGTGGCTAAGGCGCCAGCCACGTACACCTGAGTTGGTGAGTTCAAATCCAACCCCGGGCCCACCAAACAACAATGACAGCTGCAACCAAAAAATAGCAGGGCGTTGTGGTGGGCACCTGTGGTCCCAGCAACTTGGGAGGTGGAGGAAGGAGAATCGCTTAAGCCTAGGAGTTTGAGGTTTCTGTGAGCTGTGATGCCATAGCACTCTACCCAGGGCGACAACTTGAGGCTCTGTCTCAAATAAATAAATAAATAGGTTGCTTAGGGCGGCGCCTGTGGCTCAGTGAGTAGGGCGCCGGCCCCATATGCCGAGGGTGGCGGGTTCAAACCCAGCCCCAGCCAAACTGCAACAAAAAAAATAGCCGGGCGTTGTGGCGGGCGCCTGTAGTCCCAGCTGCTCAGGAGGCTGAGGCAAGAGAATCACGTAAGCCCAAGAGTTAGAGGTTGCTATGAGCCGTGTGACACCACGGCACTCTACCGGAGGGCAGTACAGTGAGACTCTGTCTCTGCAAAAAAAAAAAAGGTTGATTAAATAAATTGTTATAACTATGTGATGAAATATCATATATCCTGGCCAGGCATGGTGGCTCACACCTGTAATACTAGCACACAGGGAAGCCAAGAAGGGTGGATTTCTCAGAAGTTCAGGACTGGCCATGGCTAGGTGCCCGTAGCACAGTGATTACGGCGCCAGCCACATACACTGAATGTGGCGGGTTAGAACCCAGCCCAGGCCAGCTAAGACTGGCCTGAGCAAGAGCAAAACTCTGTCTCTATCAAAAATAGAAAAACTAGCCAGGTGTGGTGATAGGCAACTATTGTCCTTCCCCCTTGGGAGGCTGAGGCAAGAGGATCACCTGAACCCTAGAGTTTGAGGTTGCTCTGAGCTTTGATGGCATGGCACTCTACCAAAGGTGACAAAGTGAAATTCTGTCTCAAGAAAAAAAAATATATTACATATCCTTCAAACCCTTTCTTGTCAGAGGCTCAGTGCCTATAGCTTAGTGGCTAGGGTGCCAGCCACATACACGGGAGCTGGCAGGTTTGAATCCAGCCTGGGCCTGCCAAACAACAATGACAACTGCAACCAAAAAATAGCCAGGCGTTGTGGTGGGTGCCTGTGGTCCCAGCTACTTGGGATAATCACTTAAGCCTGAGTTTGAGGTTGCTGTGAGCTGTGACGCTACATCACTCTACTGAGAGTGACATAGTGAGACTCTGTCTCAAGGAAAAAAAACAACAACAACAATCTTTCTTGTCAGAATATAAAAGAGGAAAATGTCACAGTTAAATAAGTTAAAAAACCAAGACCAAGTTATAAAAGAAAAAGAGGAAAGAAGAAGGAAGAAAGGAAAGATCTATGGAGTTTATATACCAAAATGTTCCCATGTTCTTTCCCCAAGTAAGATACAGGTGATTTTGTTTTCTTTTGTGTTTTTTTCTGATTTTCTAATAAAAACGTTTTTGGTTTTTTTTGTGTGATTTTTTTTGGCCAGGGCTGGGTTTGAACCCGCTATCTCCGGCATATGGGACCGGCGCCCTACTCCTTGAGCCACAGGTGCTGCCCATAAAAACATTTTTTAAAAAAATCAGGCAAAGGGCGGCGCCTGTGGCTCAGTGAGTAGGGCGCCGGCTGAATATGCCGAGGGTGGTGGGTTCAAACCCAGCCCCGGCCAAACTGCAACAAAAAAATAGCCGGGCGTTGTGGCGGGCGCCTGTAGTTCCAGCTGCTCGGGAGGCTGAGGCAAGAGAATCACGTAAGCCCAAGAGTTAGAGGTTGCTGTGAGCCGTGTGATGCCACGGCACTCTACCAG